>NC_073631.1:51155000-52405000 GCF_029407905.1 Bubalus kerabau
AGAATCAACAGGATTTGACATCTAATACACTTTGTGATGTGGGAGGCAAAGGTCAACAGTAACTATAAGCCAGTGACTCGAAGGTGTTCTGATACCATTTATAGATACAGAGAACAGAAGGGAAAGAACAGTTCTGAGGGGGCAGAGCATAATTTTTGTTTCTACATGTTTGGTGATTGAATTTGAGGCATTGGCAATATAGCCATGCAGAGTCTTCTAGCAGATAAATGAAACTGTGGATTTGGTGGTTAAGAGAGATGCCTGAACTAAAAATCTAATCCATTTTGGAGTCCTCTGCAGAGGGATAACATCAAGGACTGCTCATGGATGAACAAAAACATTCGTGCACAAAAAAAAGTCTGAATGACCCCAAGTCTATCAAAAATGATGCCTGTCTTTATGTTTTCCATGTAGGCCTGGCTTAAATGTGTTTTTACAAATTCTAGAACTTGGGCAATAAAAGAGATTGAGAAAATACTGAATATCTACTTTTAAAATGGTAAATAAATGCCATTTAAACACTTCCAAGTATCCCCTTCTGCTCTGATACACGTGTAATTTGTTTCTGCTGGCAAGAAAAAGACCATCCAGAATTTACTTGACCAGAGAGTTCAGCAAACAAAAGATACTATGACCCTGAAGCAGGGTAAAGGGTGAACTTTTCTTCAAATAAAGTACACATTAAATTGGAGACAGAACATTAGTAAGAAGCAAAGGACATAATGAAAGTAGAACAAGATGTTATAAAACAAAGGGAAATTTCATAAACATTTAACTTGGTGACACAATAAATAGGATATTTAGAGAATGAATACCTTGAAAGTCCTTTCCTGTTTAAAAAAAAAAAAATAGCTACCTGTCTTAGGAGCAACTGATTTCTAAAATTCATAGGACCTGATGCAGGCTTGGGATTTC
Source organism: Bubalus kerabau (assembly GCF_029407905.1). Classification (NCBI taxonomy): domain Eukaryota; kingdom Metazoa; phylum Chordata; class Mammalia; order Artiodactyla; family Bovidae; genus Bubalus; species Bubalus kerabau. Next base: position 51,155,916 of record NC_073631.1, read on the forward strand.
TCACAGAATGTTCATCCCACTAAATAAAGACTGGAAAGTCACAGCTATATGGTTCCCCTGACCCAGAGAAAAAGAAAGAGTTCCAAGAAATGTGGGGATCCCTGTAACTTAGCACCTGCCATAGAAATTCATATGTGTAGGTCATTCCTAGTTCCCAGAAACAACCACTTGCAGTTAAATTTAAGCTCTTTCGTTAGATAATGACATATTTCTAAATAATATATATGTTACTATTTCTTGATTCTCCAATTAAATATTTCTATTGACTCCCTGTTATGAAATGTCAGAATTTAGTGCTCTTACTCCTTCCTCCAACAATACAGACACAGACATACACACACACTCTTTCCTTTTCTTTTTCTGGCCGATATAGTCATACCACACTTTTTGATCGAATGAATTCTCATTGTTTTCATTTTTATGACTACATAAATACTGCTCATGGCCAAGCCACATAATGTTCTTTGATTTTACCGCCTTTCTTTTTCAACCTTCTGTTTTCCCTGGAGTGGATCTCACTGTTGTCATCAATTGTCTAGTTTTCTCTTAAACTATTATTCATTCATTTCTGGAACTGTCTTCTAGAGGTGTAGTTTTCTAAATATACCAAGCTAAATTCAAGCACATTACATAATTTGTCAGGGGCTTTCTTCTTCTTTGGGAACTTCCTTCTGTATGTCTCTGATTTCTTTTTTCAACTGGGCCTGCACACAGCTGCTATCTCAGGCCGTCTTCACCACTATTCTAAGAATTCTTTTAGCCTTTCTTCTGTGTGCATTCCCTTGCCTGAGACAACTTCCTCTTTTTTTTACCCTTTCTTCCTTCTTTTTACTCAATAAATATTGAGGGCCCCCTATGTTCCAGGCACTGTTCTAGGTGTCATGAATAGAGAAGACCTAGTAATAATGAGTTCAGCATGATTTTGGGTGCCTATTAGACATCTTCCCTGGTGGCTCAATGGTAAAGAATCCACCTGCCAATGTAGGAGATACAGGAGACGTGGTTTCGATTCCTGGGACAAGCAGATCCCCTGGAGGAGGAAATGGCAACCCACTCCAGCATTCTTGCCTAGGAAATCCCATGGAGAGAGGAGACTGGCAGGCTACAGCCATGGAGTCACAAAGAGTTGGACACAACGGAGCGTGCACTTATGTTCTTATTAGATATCTCACTGCAGTTGGATATAGAGATATTGGGTTCAGAGAAAGATATAGGGTTCAGAAAGACTGAGATAGAAATTTGAGAATCATTCAGATATAAATGGTATCGAATGCCCCTGGGCTTGCTCCCTGGAGAAGTGAGTGTGGAGAAAGAAGATATCAGGGGTACTTCTGCATTTAGAGGTCAGGAAGATAAGACATATCTAGGAAAATGAGACTGAGAGTATGTGGCCAGGGAGGTAGGAAGAGAACCGAGAAAAGCAATGTCCTGAAAACTAAGTGAAGAAAATGTTTTACCTGGGCTTCCCCAAGATGGCTTCTGCTTAGTGGAGCCAGCAAGGAGATTCTCTGCCTTCACGGAGGCCCTGGTTCCTCTATAAGGAGTTTTTAGTTCATTGAGTCTTATTCCCTTCAAACACAAAACTACAGCTAAAGAGCCAGCCTGCCTAGGGTCCCATCCCAGTACCATTTGTGAGCTCTGTGATCTCAGGCAATTACCTAACTTTTCTATGCTTTGGTTTATTCATCTGTAGGATAATAATATTTGCATCTGATACAGTCTTTGTGAATATTAAATGAGTTGGCAGACGTCAAGTGCTTAGAACAGTATCTGATAAGTAAATATTAACAATTATTTTTCTATTATTGTGTATCAGAAGATATTAAAGTGCTTCTTGATTTGTCTTCTGTTCACTGCAGTCTTTACATCTTTGAGTTAATTTTTTTAGTTCATTTCCTTTCATCCCAGTCTTTCATACTAAAGTTTTCCTTGGAAACGATGATTCCTACCTGAACTCATGTTTATGAGATAGGTAGGGGTGAACGTGGTTATTCACTGATGAATTTCAAAATGGGGTAAAAAGAGAGCTGAGTTTTTCATGGAGGGAGCCTCAAATGTCAGCATCTGTAGATCTTGTTTCTTGGGTTAGTCAGTCCGCTAAAAACAAATCCTTGCCTAGAAGGGTGTAAAGCTCCAAATCAGAATCTGGAGAGTTCAGTAGGGGAGGAAGCCACCAATAAGTAGTTCACCAAATGAGTGTGTGCATGTTAAGTTGCTTCAGTTGTGTCCAACTCTGAGCAACCGTATGGACTCTAGGCCACCAAGCTCCTCTCTCCATGGGATTCTCCAGGCAAGAATAGTGGAGTGGGTTGCCATGCCCTCCTCCAGGAGATATTTCCAATCCAGGGATGCAACCCACATCTCCTGCATTGGCAGGAGGGTTCTTTACCACTAGCACCACCTGTACCAGTCCCCGTCTTTTTAGTAGAGAATCTTATCCCCACCATAGAACAACAGACTGGTTACAAATCAAGAAAGGAGTACGTCAAGGCTGCATATTGTCACCCTGCTTATTTAACTTATATGCAGATTACATCATGAAAAATGCTGGACTGGATGAAGCACAAGCTGGCATCAAGATTGCCAGGAGAAATATCAATAACCTCAGATATGCAGATGACACCACCCTTATGGCAGAGAGTGAAGATGAAAGTGAAAGAGGAGAGTGAAGAAGTTGGCTTAAAACCCAACATTCAGAAAACTAAGATCATGGCATCTGGTCCCATCCCTTCATGCCAAATAGATGGGGAAGCAATGGAAACAGTGACAGACTTTATTTTTGAGGGCTCCAAAATCAATGCAGATGGAGACTGAAGCCATGAAATTAAAAGACGTTTACTCCTTGAAAAAAAAGCTACAACCAACCTAGACAGCATATTAAAAACTAGAGACATTACTTTGCCAACAAAGGTCCATCTAGTCAAAGCTATGGTTTTTCCAGTAGTCATGTATGTATGTGAGAATTGGACTATAAAGAAAGCTGAGCGTTAAAGAATTGATGCTTTTGAACTGTGGTGATGGAGAAGACTTTTGAGAGTCCCTTGGACTGCAAGGAGATCCAACCAGTCCATCCTAAAAGAAATCAGTACTGAATATTCACTGGAAGGACTGATGTTGAAGCTGAAACTCCAAAACTTTGGCCACCTGATGCAAAGAACTGACTCATTTGAAAAGATCCTGATGCTGGGAAAGATTGAAGGTGGAAGGAGAAGGGGTTGACAGAGGATGAGATGGTTGGATGGCATCACCGATTCAATGGACATGAATTTATGTAAGCTCTGGGAGTTGGTGATGGACAAGGAGGCCTGGCGTGCTGCAGTCCATGGGGTCGCAAAGAGTCGGACATGACTGGGTGACTGAACTGAACTTATCCCCACCATCAGCTGTGCCAAACTCTACAGAAAGTCAACTCCTCCATGTCCTGCTGGGAGTGAAGGAGAGCAGTTGTTCACCTCTGTGGGACAGAGGAGAGGCCAGCAGGTGGACAGTGTTTTCAGCACCTGTTACAAACATTACACTAACTCTTGCTCCTTCCTCCTGTCTAGGAGCACCCAGTGTCTTCAAATTCTCTGCTTCTGAGCCCTGGGACACAGAAGTGCTCTTGCATCATGCTGGTTTGTGTTTATCCAAGCTTGTGTTCCAACATTCTCTAGTTTGCTCAGTAAGCTCCAAAGTTCTAGTAGACAATAGTCATTTGCTCTAAAGTTCTAGTAGACAATAGTCTCTTCTCCCATTTTTTCATTCTAAAAAAATTATTTTTTAAGTTTTTAACTGTGGTAAAATACAGGTATCAAAATTTATGATTGTAATCATTTTTAAGTCTATAGCTCAGTAGTGTTAAGTATATTCACATTGTTGTGCAACCAACCCCAGAATGTTTTCATCTTGCTAAACTGACACTCTTACCAATTAAACAACTCATTTTCCCCTCCCCTAGGCTCCTGGCAACCACTGTTCCAGTCTCTGTTTCTATGAATCTTGACTCTCTAGATGCTTCCCTGATGGCTCAGTGGTAAAAAATCTGCCTGCAATGCAAGAGACTTGGGTTCGATCCCTGGGTTGAGAAGATCCCCTAGAGAAGGAAATAGCCACCCACTCTAGTCTTCATGCCTGGGAAGTCTCATGGACAGAGGATCCTGGCGGGCTGTAGTCCATGGGGTCGCAAAGAGTCAGACACAACTTAGCAAGTAAACAATAACGATAATAAGCTAACTCACATAAGTGGAATCACACAGTGTTTGTCCTTTGTGTCTGACTTATTTCACACAGTATACTGTCTTCAAAGTTCACTCATGCTATTGCATGTGTCCAAATTTCCTTCCTTTTTAAAGCTGAATAATTTAAATTTTGTATTATTATTTTTATTATGATTCACTTGTCCTTTTGTTCTTATGAGTTTATGGTTTTGTTTTATTTTCCCCTTTCCTTTAGCCATTAGTTTAGTGGACTTTCAGAAAGCAGAGATAAACTTGTGAGCCCAACTTAGTCCTAAGAAACCCACATTCCATTTATGAAAACTAGCATTTAAGGATACATTCTCTGTAGCTTTTGAGAATCTCAAAACTTTGCAAGACTCCTTACAGGAGAAAAGAATAATGAAGTTGCTTCTGCTGCTGCTGCTAAGTCACTTCAGTCGTGTCCGACTCTGTGCGACCCTGTAGACGGCAGCCCACCAGGTTCCCCCGTCCCTGGGATTCTCCAGGCAAGAACACTGGAGTGGGTTGCCATTTCCTTCTCCAATGCATGAAAGTGAAAAGTGAAAGTGAAGTCGCTCAGTCGTATTTGACTCTTCGCGACCCCATGGACTGCAGCCTACCAGGCTCCTCCGTCCATGGGATTTTCCAGGCAAGAGTACTGAAGTGGGGTGCCATTGCCTTCTAGTCCTCGTCTAACCAAAGAAGAACTTACACTTTGACGTCAAGCAAAAAGGGTACTTCAAATAGTTATCTTCTCGGAATACATATAATATATGTATACACTCTTCCCTGGGTAATGTAGTGTAGAGGCTCTCAAAGTGTGGTCCCTACATCTGCAGCATAAGCATCACCAGGGCGTCTGAGAGAAGAGTAAATTCTCAGGCCCTGCCTTGGACCTACTGAACCTGAAAATCTGGGGGTGGGGCCAGCAACTGTATTTTAAAAAGTCCTGCAAGTGCTTCTGGTGCTCCCTAACATTGGAGAACCATCAGTCATCCAGAAGCAATTCTTCGTAAAGCTGCATCTAGAAGTTAAACATTAATTTAGTCTCAGCCCAAACGCTTAAAAGATTTTTCAGGCTATGAGATGAACATCTTTCAGCAAATAGGTGTGAGGTGCCTATATCACCAAGTGATTGCGTTTGGGACTTTCTTCTCCACTGAAGAGGCACACTGTCATATATTTATACTACCTGACCACTTTATTTTTTTATTTTTATTTTTTTTTCCATTAAGTTTACCATAGGATATTGAATATAGTTCCCTTTGCTGTACAATAGGACAAAGGATTGGCCATAGTTGTTATTATGCATTATAGAAGTTGTCCAAACTATTGGCTTATCCATGCTGTTGTCTTGTTTTAGCTGCTACATATCAACAAACTTTTGTTTCTGTCCAATATGTTTCATTTCCCATGTGTGAAAACAAATTTTGTAGCACTCTTATTTTATTCCAGTACTGAACTCTTGGAGTTCTTTTACAATTGCTTCTGATTTTCTGAGAAACTAGTGAAGATTGCTGTGTAAATCAACAACCAAAGAATCAATATTAGTGATGTTCTTTTAAAGAATTCAAAGATAAACAGTCCCTATAAGTCACTGTCACTGCACTCCAAGGTTTAAAAGGAAATATTCTGAAAATGAAAGCAGGGGGAAGCATATGATATTACCAAAAGGGCTTTGGGGTAGTAAATAAAAGCAAGAATATGATTTGAGAAGTGAACGTCTGTTCTGAGAACAGTATTAACATGATAGGAATATCAGCATCAGACTTTACTTTTTTCAGGTCATGGTTATTGATTTAAAAACTGATGGAAGTAAAAAATGTTATCAGAGAGCTGTTTGCAAAGATGCTTTAAATCCAATATGTCTTCTGTTATTATACTATTGCAGAATATCCTAGGATGGGAGAGACCATAGAGGTCATCTAACCCAATCATGCATTTCATGCTTGACTCACCTCTATACCCCTAAAGAAATGACAGCCGCATGACCCTCGCATTGTGGTTCATAACAGAGTCATCTACCATGCTTCACACAGTAAAACTAGGAAGAATAATGGCATTTTGAAACAAAAATAAAGAATGCTACTTTGAAATATGGCTCTTGTTAGTGTTTGGGAAAGTAGTGTTTTTTTTCTTCTGTCATTCCTGGGTGTTGAGCATTGTGGCAGACACTAATTATTGCTCCCAGAATTTGTTCTACTTCATCTCCAAATATTTGCTTGGCACACAACTGCTCAAAATAGAGTTTCCATTCCCAAGCTTTCCTTATAGCCATGCATCTGAGTTACTATTGTTGTGTAATAAATCACCTTAAAATGTAGAGGTTGAAAACAGAGTTTTTATTATGCTCAAAGATATGTGATGGGGCATCACAGGGCTGGCTTCTTCTGTCATTCTGGCATGACTTCTATCAGAGCAGTCATGAGCCACCCAGATTCAAGAGGAGGGGAATTAAGGCTTCAGTTCTTGATGCGGTATGGCAAGGCACACTGCTGAAGAGCAGTGTCAGAGATGAGATTTCTGCAGTCACGTTTGGAACATGCAGTTGATCACACTACAGGTATGGCCAGTGACCAAGTTCTGGACAAGATGATATAAGAGGAATTGGTGTGTTTAATTTCCTGGAAGTATTCTTAGGGGATGTGTATGTGGTGAGATCCCAAAGAAAGGCAATGCCAAAGAATGTTCAAACTACCGCACAATTGCACTCATCTCACATGCTAGTAAAGTAATGCTCAAAATTCTCCAAGCCAGGCTTCAGCAGTACGTGAACCGTGAACTTCCTGATGTTCAAGCTGGTTTTAGAAAAGGCAGAGGAACCAGAGATCAAATTGCCAACGTCTGCTGGATCATGGAAAAAGCAAGAGAGTTCCCGAAAAACATCTATTTCTGCTTTATTGACTATGCCAAAGCCTTTGACTGTGTGGATCACAATAAACTGTGGAAAATTCTGAAAGAGATGGGAATACCAGACCACCTGATCTGCCTCTTGAGAAACCTGTATGCAGGTCAGGAAGCAACAGTTAGAACTGGACATGGAACAACAGACTGGTTCCAAATAGGAAAAGGAGTTTGTCAAGGCTGTATATTGTCACCCTGCTTATTTAACTTATATGCAGAGTACATCATAAGAAACTCTGGACTGGAAGAAACACAAGCTGGAATCAAGATTGCTGGGAGAATTATCAATAACCTCAGATCTGCAGATGACATCACCCTTATGGCAGAAAGTGAAGAGGAACTAAAAAGCCTCTTGATGAAAGTGAAAGTGGAGAGTTGAAAAAGTTGGCTTAAAGCTCAACATTCAGAAAACGAAGATCATGGCATCCAGTCCCACCACTTCATGGGAAATAGATGGGGAAACAGTGGAAACAGTGTCAGACTTTATTCTGGGCTCCAAAATCACTGCAGATGGTGACTGCAGCCATGAAATTAAAAGACGCTTACTCCTTGGAAGGAAAGTTATGACCAACCTAGATAACATATTCAAAAGCAGAGCTATTACTTTGCCAACAAAGGTTCGTCTAGTCAAGGCTATGGTTTTTCCTTTTCCAGTGGTCATGTATGGATGTGAGAGTTGGACTGTGAAGAAGGCTGAGCGCCGAAGAATTGATGCTTTTGAACTGTGGTGTTGGAGAAGACTCTTGAGAGTCCCTTGACTGCAAGGAGATCCAACCAGTCCATTCTGAAGGAGATCAGCCCTGGGATTTCTTTGGAAGGAATGATGCTAAAGCTGAAACTCCAAACTTTGGCCACCTCGTGCGAAGAGTTGACTCATTGGAAAAGACTCTGATGCTGGGAGGGATTGGGGGCAAGAGGAGAAGGGGACGACAGAGAATGAGATGGCTGGATGGCATCACCGACTCGATGGACATGAGTCTGAGTGAACTCTGGGGGTTGGTGATGGACAGGGAGGCCTGGCGTGCTGCGTTTCATGGGGTCGCAAAGAGTCGGACATGACTGAGCGACTGATCTGATCTGATCTGATGTGGTGAGAGGAGAAGTTCCCTTCTCTTTTTTACTTTCCTCTTGACTGAAATATGGATGAATAGACTGGAGGTAGAGCAGCAATTTGGACAACAAATTGAGGATTACAGAGCAACAAGCTGGAAGGAGGCTGGGTGCCTAATGATCCTAGAACCACCATGGGAGCCCTGAACCGCTGATATTTACATTACAGAGAAATGAACTTCTGTCTTGTTTAAGTTACTGTATTTACCATTTTCTTGCTAATCCTAAAAAAAAAAAAAAAAATCATAAATGAAGATAGATGATGCAAACTTGTCTTAAATTACTGGGTCTATAAAGATGATAATGCTTATATTGTCTATATAATATTTATATGGTTAAAGTTTGACTAATATTGTGGACCATGCAGTGAGGATCATGGTGTTTTATAAAAGCGTACTTTTACTTCTTAAAATGCTTATATGGTCTATATAATATTTATATGGTTAAAGTTTGACTAATACTGTGGACCATGCAGTGAGGATCATGGTGCTTTATAAAAGCGTACTTCTTAAAATGCTTGACCCTCATCATTGGAAGTACCTTATTATATTTAAAAATAAAATTATTATGAGATTAAGAAACACAAAGAAAATAGTCACTCATGGAGTGACTATCAGTGGTATTATAAACAAAGGGTTATTTTCCAAATGTAGTTTTATTAAAGGGACTAGTTTGTTACATCTTGATTTCTAGTCTTCGAGGTTTCTGAACCATGTATTTACCGTTTTTTTGTGTGTAGATAGAAATAATAATAGAAATTACAATAACTGAGCTTGCTCTTGAGATATTTTATTTTACAATGATGGTCATGATGAAAAATGAAATATGTTTTAAAACACCATTTAACTGGTAAAAGACATTTTCTAATTCTAAACTGTAAACAGAATAAGCCTTGTTTCAAAGTCAAGGACTTCTTGAAAAGCACACATCTCGGATTCTATTTCTCTTTATATTAAACTACGTATTCCTATTTTTGGAGATATAATTCAAAACCACTCAAAGCATAAAGGAATGTTTTAAAATAAACAATAACAGTTTAATCAGTCAAAGGTTCTTCTGCTTGAGGGCCATCTGTCCTGACATTAACATTTTATTCAAATTGCTGCACTATCCTGTTTGAAGGCCATCGTCTAACTTCTAAGGGCCTCACAATAAATCGTGCATTTGTCTCAACAAGTAGTAACTGCACCAAGTGGACAATGGGATACTATCAGTGAACCAAAACAATAAAACAGATTGAGTGGAGAAAGGCTGTGTAACACATGGCGAAAGAAAAAGAAAGGTGTCACAAAGATGGGGCATTATTTCTTTGTCCAAAAGAACCAGTAGTACCCGACTTTAAACAAAAGACATTACCCGCACGCACGTATTACTACAATTAGATTCTCGGAGGAAAAGAAAATGACGCTAACAAGGTGGAGGCCCAAGTTTCAGGGCAAATCGCGTGGCACCAGTTCTCCTTGGACTCGGGGTGGTGAAACAGGCGTGGGAATTCGGCCGAGTGGCCCGTCCTCTCCGGGGCGTGCGGACAGGTGGACTACCAGGCGCGCCTGGGCCCGAGGGTGACCCGGGGAGTGCCGAGTTGGGGGCTGGGGGGACCCGCCCGGGCCGCGCCCCCTAGGAGAGTGCCCAGCCAGCCTGCTGGCGCCTGCCTGCGTTGCGTCTTCAGCCCCTCAGCTGTGCAAGTGGCGGGTGCTCGGCGCCCGCCGGCAGGGTTGCCATGGTTTCCGTGGGTCACGTGGGGGCGCGCCGGAGCCCCCTCCCGCGTGCAGCGGTGGGGCGGGGGCGGGGCAGCCCGGGCGGGGGAGAGGAGCGGCCGCGGCGGGAGCGGGAGGAGCCGGAGATGCTGCCAGCCCTCCCCGGGCCGAGCTCGCTCAGCCGCCGCCGCCGCACGGAGGAGCCGCGCGCCGGGAGCCGCGGGCCGGGCCAGCCTGGCTGCCGGGGCCCAGTGCGTCGCGCTCGCAGCCGGTAGCCCCGCCAGCGCCCGTCTGCGCTCGCTTGGCTGCCGCTGGGCCCGAGGCCGGTTCAGCAAGGGGTCGAGGGCGGTGCCCCGGCACCCGCCGGCAGGGGAGGCAGGATGAGCATCGAGATCCCAGCGGGACTGACGGAGCTGCTTCAGGGCTTCACCGTGGAGGTCCTGAGGCACCAGCCCGCGGACCTGCTGGAGTTCGCGCTGCAGCACTTCACACGCCTGCAGGAGGAGAACGAGCGCAAAGGCGCCCCGCGCTTCGGCCATGAAGGCAGGACCTGGGGGGACGCGGGCGCCGCCGGCGGGGGCGGCACCCCCAGCAAGGGGGTCAACTTCGCCGAGGAGCCCAGGCACAGCGATTCGGAGAACGGCGAGGAGGAGGAGGAAGAGGCCGCGGATGCAGGGGCATTCAACGGTGAGGACCGGATTCCTCGCGCGGGCCCCCACCCCTGCCGCTCCCCCTAGGTCCTTAGATCCCAGAGCTACGCTCACCCACCTCTCTCCGCCTTCCCTACCTTCCCCTCGCGCCCACCCCCTCAGCATCCATTTCTGTCTCTTCCACTCGCCCACTTTCTTCCTCCGCGCTCTCGTCGTGCCCTCCCCTGCCTTCCCTCCTCGGGAGGTGGGGAGCCGAAAGGTGAGGCTTCTCTGCCCACTCGCCCCCCTCTCTTCCTGGGCTCAGAGGCAGAGGCCGGCAGGATTGGAGTGGGCATCTGAGAAACAACTTTCGCTGGGGTTGCATAAATGAAGCTGGCCCATTTGGCATCCTCTTTCAGCCCTTATGTGTATTAGTGGACTGTCCAAAACGAAAAGGCGGAGGGGTGGTCAATCGCATTGGCTTCACTCTTGTTAGGACGGCAGATTCACTAAAAGGAGCGTGAAATTGGACTCACAGGGCAGAATAGAATTTATGGTGATGGCTTTGGCATTCTTGGAAACGAGAGTCATCTATTATTTTCCCGTTTACCGATAGCGTGTTGTGTTCTTCTGGGACACACAACAAAGGATCCTGTTTAGCCTGCAACCCGTGGGGTCTTTGGAATGAGGAAACGGGCTAATGGTTTGATTTAAAATAAATTTTGGATGATTTGATGTCTTAAAAAAAAAAACTGTAGGAAAAACACTGTAGGACGTTCTGAAAGCTTGTTGGTTGTCTTTAGAATGAAAAGCAGTGAGTAATTGTAAGGACTGTGCCAGATACTGAAGCTAGAAAGAATGAATGGGAAAGAAAGGGGGGTTTTCTCCAGGAACTGCTCCTGGCAGGTCCCACCCCTCCCGCTTCTAACCCTCTTTCCCTGACACACGCAGACGCGCTTACACATTAACAGCCTCCTGCATTTACACAGCATGCCTAAATCCCATCTTTGTGGCATCCCAAGCTAAAATACCCGGGTGTGCAAATGTGCAAGTGCTTTTTCTTTGTGGTATAAGACAAACGTGCATTCAGCATCACACCAGCTTTTATTTATTTACACTACTCGTGGTTTCTGTGTCCGCAGTATATTTCATGTTTTAAAGTGTCATTTCCTTGTGTACGTTTCTAGGAAGGTGTTTCTTTTCTTTGCAAAATTGTTGAAATGTGTTATAAAATTAAGGTATTTTTAGCTTATCTGAAGCAGTCACAGAAAGCCCTGGGAATTAATGCTCTCTGAAGATAAAATGGAAGATTGTTACTTTAAAAAATTTGATTTTGGACTTTGTAATGTTCCCAGGGGTAGGATAATCATAGTCTTCATTTTGCACAAAAACTTAATCTAATGCTTTTCTTACTAGAAATGGCATGAGAAGGAAAGAGTGCACATTTTAAGTAGATGGGCAGGAGAAGCCACTGATGAATGACACAAAGGGTAGAGACATCTAATACCTCTTTAATGCTTGAGACACACATCCACACACGAGTACATCCACATGCACATGGACACACACAAAGAAAACAAAAAGGACTAGTTTCCCAGATTGGAGAAAACCAAAGACTAAGGGACTTGGTAAACAGCCTATATTTGTTCAGTGCGATATATTGTTAGTATAACTAAAATATTTTGCTTGTGTAATGTTTTGAAGTACTTTGCATTTATGATTTTGTTTTCTCTTTAAAACATTGTAGATTGTACACAGAACAGATTTCGTTTCCATTTAGCAATGAAGAAATAAGCCATTACCTTCTGAGTAGTAGGGGTCATTTACTATGGTTTTATAGTCTCCAAAGCACTTTTATTGTAAAAATTACTCAGTGTCAGTTTTACTATATACTAGTTAACCAGTTGCCCAATTTATTCCCCATTCCTACCCCCCCACACCCCCCAAGACTTTTATGACTGCAACCAGTTTGGTCATCATCCAGTGCACACATATGTGTCTTTGTATAACAGAAACTTTGGCAGTGGTGCTTCCCTTTCCATTTTCCTTTAGGAGCAGTGAAAAAATACATATTTAGAGTAGTTTCTATTCTAATCATTTCTCAATTTTTTAAAAGTAATTTGTGTTGAGACCCCCAATTTAAAGAGATTTCTAGACTACCAAGGGGTTGGCAAACTTTTTGTGTAAAGGGTCAGAGAGTAAATACTTCAGGCTTTGTGAACAATGTATGGTCTCCATCTCATATTCCTCTTTTTTCTTTTTTAAACAGTCCTTTAAACATGTATTCCCTCTGTACAAAACTGGCCACCGACCAAGGCCATAGTCTGTCAATCCTCGGTCAAAGGAGGAAAAAGTCAAAATAATACTCTTGGGGAGAGGGAGGGAAACAATGGGAATGAGCCTATCAGTTTAATGCCTAAGTCTAAAAAAGTGCTGAAATATAAAAAAAACACCTAATACTGGGTAATGCTTGTGACATAGTAAAAAATAAGAAAAGTACTAAAGAATGGGGAAAGTACTAGAAGACAAGTCTTAATTTACTAAAACATAGCACAAGATGAAAAGGATAAGTCATTCTTAAATTTTAGTATACCTCTCAAGGAAGTTTGATTCTGAAATGAGTATTACCTGGTACTATGCTTTTGGAGCTTTTTTGAATAGGTTGGAGTGGACTTGGGATCTTTTTTTAACAGATGATATCTACTGTTCCCTGATCCTTCTTTGAGAAAGATTGGTCAACAGATAATGATAATAATGATGATTATAATATCACTTTCTCTTATTAACAGTTAAAAAATAGCTGCCATTTATTGAGATTGTGTGCTAGGCACTATCTAAATGCCTGGATCCATTATCCCAGCTTTATAAGAAAGATGAGACTGACAGTTGTTCAGTGTTTCGCAGCTGGTAGGCTGCAGAGGTTGTAAGAGCGGTGGGCCTGGCGCCATGCCTATGCTCTTAAGTCCTGGCTTTTAGCTCTGGGAAGGGGGTGGGCCTGGCATCCCTTGAGTATCCCTTTTATGTCAAGCTCTGCTTGAGGCCCTTAATATGTTTTGTCTGTAAGGTTTAGAAAAATAAACTTTTCCAAGGTCACACACAGGACTAGTGAGGAATAGAGCCTGGTTTCTTACATCTGTCTGACCTAAGATCATCAGAGGTCTCTCCCTTAATGAAATTTGTCCAGCTGGCTGAATCAGAGGTCAGGTGTTCCTGCCTTTTTTTTTTTTTTTCCAGTAATGGTGATGAATTTGCATTGATTAATTCATACCTACTGTCAAGAATCCCTTAGGACAAGTGATAGTATTTGTGAGAGGTTGTTCAAAAAGGCAAGTTTTTGACCATGAAACTGGTTGCCATTGACTTCCCCAGAGAGATCAAGCATGGGTGACCTTGAACTCATAGTGTGGTAGTTGAATCAAGCAAGTGAACCAGCATTTGGGACCTTGGCCAAAAGTCTGATGGGTGAAGGTGGTCTTTACTTCTCTCTTCCCTTTCCAAAGGATTCTTCCTCTGCTGATTGCTTTCTTGTTCCCCTCCTATTCTTTTCTAAGTTTATGACTTCTGATGTTTACTTCCAGCTTGCTGTCAATTCTTATTAAAAGGGCAACCTTTAGGTGTTAGAATGATAGTGGCATATTGTGATCCTCTTTCTGGGAACTCTTAAAGTCCTGGAAAAAGCGATCATTGAGACTGCCTCCCTCTTCCCCATCCTACAGAAATCAAATGAAACTTGACCTGTCTCTTCTGCAAGGGCCATGTCCCCAGGCTTGGAATTATTAGGAGGGTTGCAATAAGCCAAAGTTGGATCAGTACCAATTTGGAGTGAAATCTGTGGCAATTAATACAGGCATCATTGGGAGATCTTGTGTTGCTCAATTATTTCTTAAGTGAAATAACTCAAATTACAAAATGAAGTAAATGACAAGTGCTGCTCAGTCGTGTCCAGCTCTTTGCGACCCCATGGACTATAGCCCGCCAGGCTCGTTTGTCCATGGAATTATCACAACAGGAATGCTGGAGTGGGTTACCATTTCCATCTCCAAAATTGACAAGTAATTGGAAACAAATTACACATGGGCCCATGAGGAATCAAACTGGAAGAAAAATAGACTAATGTAAAATATGAAAGAACTAATAATACTAAATTATGGAAGGCAAAGATCTCAAGGTCAGGTTAATTTACAGGGCAAAACTATAGAACCATGGCTTATAAGCTTGGATGTCAAAGGTATATAAATAGAAATTTAGCATGTAAAATCTGTGACTTAATCCTCTTAACTCTGATTTACGTCAAATCTTTTAGAACTTTATCTTTATCTACCTTTACATTTTTACAATTTAAGGGGATTGTGTAGAGTTTACCCGAGATCTTGAAAATTATGCAAAATATTGGAAAATTGGAGCTTATGGTGAGGGATTAAGGGAACAAAGGTACGTAGCATGAGAGGAAATGGTTGAAAGAGCTGAGAAGAGCATGCATGTGTCTGAAATTTTTTCTTAAGAGGATTAAGAACAAATGTTCTTCATCTCTATTAAATACAGAATTGGAAGAGCTAAGCTTCATTGTAACTTGAAGAATAAAAGTCAGAAATTCATCTGCCTGGAATGACGTGTGTGGTCTTCCTAAAAAATGAGATGACAAAGCAATGAGGGTAATAGATTGACTTCCTAAGAATCTGCTGTGAAAAAGTTCTTAACCTTGTTCATACCGGAAGTAAAAAAACATGTTGACATTCATGGCCTAACTGACAGTAGGAAATTGTAGAGAGGAATTAGAGCTTTAAAGGAGAGTTGCTTTGGTTGATTTTTTAGGCTCATTTGTGTGAGCCCTTTTTTAAGAACTTGCTCTGTGGAGGGCTCCTGGAGACTGTTGTGAGACAAAACAGCCAATCCTTAGTCTCCTACTTCATGTAGCCTTCAGCATACAGCTAAAGAAAGAAATTTATTTTAGTGATGGTACTTGTGCAATGGACTGAAAGTTAAAATATCTTTTAGTATATAATCAACCCCTTAAATCCATTTAATCAGTTTGAAAAGCATTCGTGGAAGTTGATTTTAGAGGGTTAACTTGCAACTTAGACAATGTCTATTTTTTTTTTTAATGGATGAAATGCTGTGCTCAGCCTGTTGACATGTCATAATAATAGTACTTGCTTTGTGAAGTTTTAATGAGGATAAATGGAGTAATATTTGCAAGGCTTTTAGGATACTGCACCCAACAAGCATAGGTTACCTGTTAAACAAATAATCTTATTTACAAGAGATCTTCCAGAAGTATTTTCTTCACAATGAGGCTTTCATTGTGTTTGGTGGAGATGAATCTAACATTTGCACTTTTTACACAGATGAAATAGGAAATGAGCTTGCTGGGCAGTTTCTCTTAGGATTTAATGTGAAGTTATGTTGCTGCTGCTGCTGCTGCTGCTAAGTCGCTTCAGTTGTGTCCAGTAATAAAACCCACATCCTTTCAACTTATAATTTGTAGCTAAGCACTCTAGGATTTTGTAGTTAATGAGACTTTTCTGGTCTTTGGCTATTGGAAATTTATATAGTAGTTTTAAATCCTCCTCCTGAAATGGATTACATCATTCATGACAATGGCTGAAATATTGAAGCCATTATTTTAGTTAGAAGCTTAAAACAACATTAGAGAAGATTTAAAAAAAAATATTTTGCGTTAGAGATGGCAATTATGATTTTTCAAAGAACAGTTAAGAACATTATTCATTTTAATAGTAGCATTAAATGGATTCGTTTAGGGATTGAAATTGGGAAATCAAAGGACTTTGGGTGTCCTTTCTCAAACTTTTATCCGTCTATTACTTTAGACTTGGGAAAAGGGAGGGAGGGGGGAGAGGAGGGATGGGAAAAGAGAGAGAGGAGGAGGGAGAGGAGTGAAATCAGTTGCAACTTGTGAAGGGTTCTTTGAGAAACTGATATCTTTTCTTAAGCAGTGGCACAGAATAAAAGCATCTCAAGGAAAACTGAAGCATTGGATGCTTTCATATGTTTACCTACCCTATCTTAAAGATCAAACTGTAGCTATTATTTAACTTAAGACTGTTACAAGCTTTCCATTTGAAGGCATGTAAGCTTTCCATTTCAGTTTGTATATAAAGTGATATATTGTATCTGGGTGGGACAGAGTAAATATTTAATGATTATTCATTGTTGCAAATCTCATTCCCTGGATTCCAGTAAATTTCCAGCTGTCAAAGTTATGTCCATAACTGTGTCAAAAAAAATGTGTATCTTTTTCAACCATGTGGATACTAACAAAAGATCTTTGAAATTGTCAAGGGGGAATTTATTTGTGATCCCTTAAAAAGAGAAATCTTAATGAGAGCAGTAGGAATAGAGAAAGCCTATGGTGGAAGTAGGGGTTGATGGAATATTTGAGGTAAGGGGTTGACGAAGGTGTTTGAGTTGATTGACCTTGGGGTCTGCCTTAGCAGTGCTCAGAGTCACAGAGTAAAGGGGCTGAGACCTGGGACAGCCCATGAGGAGAAAGAACATGTGTAAGTTGAGAGGTAGGATCCTCTGCTCATTCACCCACTGCAGACATATTTATTGAGAACCAACTCCTTTTTTTCTTAAGAAAAAAGAAATAATTATTCTTTTAAGTTTACTATCTCTAGACTCCTTAAGAGACAATCCTTTTGTCACAGACTGTTTCATAGATAGAATATGTTGTCTATAACATTTAGCAGATGGAGCTGCTGAGAGCCAGAGACGTTCCTTACCCAGATTTAGTCCATTTTGTTCATAGAATTATCACTTAACATTTTGTGTGCTATTGATATTAACTTACATACTATAAATCCTCCCTGTCTTCCATCAGGGTGATAGATAAGGTCTAAAAGGCCAGGCTAACAAGAAGTACTTTTTGTACTTTTTTCTTTAGAGTCACCATTTTTTTTCTCTTTGATTTTTTCATTGCAGTGAAATTTAATATTAGATTTTATTTGTGTGTCAATTGCTTAAGAAGAGGCAATGGAAAAGAAAAAAGAGTGCAGTGACTTTTCTGAGTTGGGTGAGTTGTTGTCATTGTGTTCTTGGTCCTGTTCTTATTGTCCTTCCAGCCTTATCCTTACCATTTAGTTGTGATTGAGATGGTCGTGGTTGCAAAACCCCATACGAAAACTTCACTGTGATACTGATTATTATCTTTATTTTATGGGAGCAAGTTTTTGTGTTTCGGAAATTCAAAATGACTCAGACTCTTCCATTATGTAATTATTTTGTGGAAAGAATTTGAGCTCAAATTTTCAGGTCATGGCTTACATGAAAACAACAATCTAAAAAAATCAGAAATATAAACACAGTTGGTGTAACATTTATAAATGTTTCAGCAATAGGCTTTGCCATGTGTAGCTTAGTATGTTTGGAAGCTGAAAAAAAAAAAATCATTCCAGTTGCTGCTGTTTAAAAATGTTCTGTATTTTAAAAAAGAGACAAAAGGTCAAAATATAAACACATGTTCCACATAAAAGTGAAGCCAAAAAGATATACTGTATACAGTGATTCCGGTATCCGTTTGGCTGGGGACTGACACTGTTTAATTTACATTAGCTGTTCCAAGATAGAATAGTTCATGGGAGTTTTACTGAGGGGAATTTTTTTTTTGGATAAAAAAGAAGGAAAAACTTCCATTTGTTTGAATACGTTAGACTAAAAAAGCATCTTTCCAAAAGGTTCTTAATTAAAACATGACTCAGCTGTTTCGTTTCAGTTGCTATAGAAAGCTAATGTCTGTTAAATGATATTCTTTTTATTTAATCATTGTTAACATTTTTGGCTACTTAACTGCCAGGCCCTGAATAAGACTACTATACATATCATTCAGCCCTCCCCCGAGTGAGTGGTAGAGTCAGGATTCGAACCTGACAGTCTTAAGTTCAAAGCCCATCTGCTTGACCACACACTTCAGTGTTAGTAACTCTTACAGCAATAACATGGCTGAAAAGAACCACGAATCAAAAAATAAGCCACCTACTTTTCCCTCTAAAAATTTAGTCTAGCTCAGCATTGATCTGTCCCTTTTACAATTTGCTTTTTCTCTCTGTTCTATCCAGATTAGCAATTGGTATACTTTTCTTACATGAGCTTTATTTTATTTTGCTATGCTCTGCAGCTTGTGAGATCTTAGTCCCTTAACCAGGGATCAAACCTCGGTGTTCAGCAGTGAAAGCATGAAGTCCTATCCACTGGACCATCAGGGAAGCCCCAGTACTTGGTGTACTTTCGAAAATCAATAAAATATTTATTTTTAGAAATGAACACCTCATATACTGAGCTGTTTAATTATCAACTTTTTTTGATTATGTATCCTGATTAGCAAAATTGCTAATGAGGGAACATAATGAGTATACACATCCCAAGTATGTCTTTATAAATTTGTGCATGTACCAGTATATTAACTTACTATGTATGTGAGAAAGCGTTGTGGTTGTTGTTGTTGTTGACTCTTTTGCAACCCCGCGGACTTGAGCCCACCAAGCTTCTCTGTCTATGGGATTTCCTAGGCAGGATAACTGGAGTAGGTTTCCGTTTTCTTTTCCAGAGGATCTTGCGAGCCCAGGGATTGAACCTGTGTCTTCTGCATTGCAGGTAGATTCTTTACCACTGAGCCATCAGGGGAGTCCCATGAGAAAGGATTCTACAATATAAATTTTGAAAGGGACAAGTAAGAAGTCATTGTAAACAAGTTCTAATTTTTTCCTGCACCCTTAAAGAATGCCTTATACTCTGCCTTGGGGTGCATGACCCCATTTTGGGGAGCACAGTCCTAACAATTCAACTAAACTGATACTCTATTAATATATATGCTGGCTGTAATAAACTTTGGCTTCCTTTTTTAAGCTCCTGAATTATAGGGTCCTAGTGTGTTTGTGTTTGTCTTTTTAAATAGACATTCATTAGGTAAGCTAATTGTTTAACTCAACCGAAGTTCGGCAGAATAAAGAGGAAAATTCTATCTTATAAGGAGGAAATACAATCATACTACGTGACAGATAAGATCCAGGCTTTTTCTTTTAAATTTATATTCCTATCTGTACCTTGAATTCCACCTAGATTATAGACTACTAAGGTTCTTGGTACACATTTTGGGGATGTGACAAACAGAATCATACCATGTTATAGGTGTTTAGTTAAGAATCACTAAGTCATGGAAATGCTGTCTGAATTAGAAGAAAATCTAAAGTTTAAAATATTTTAAAAGGTTAGGACCAGGCAATACGGTAAAGAGAAAAAAGTTTAAAATAGTTTAAAAGAAATGCACTTACATAGGGTATACTGGTAAAGAACCTGTCTGCGGAGATGCAAGAGACATGGGTGTGATCCCTGGGTCAGGAAGATGTCCTGGAGGAGCCCGTGGCAACCCACTCCAGTATTCTTGCCTGGAGAATCCCATGGACAGAAGAGCCTGGCGGGCTACAGTCCATAGGGTCACAGAGTCGGACATGACTGAAGCTACTTAGCATGCACGCATGCACAGGGTGTCTCAGGAAAGCAGTCTCTGGAGAGGACTGTTGTTTAGAAGGGAGACTCTTCACTGTCTCCCTTTTTGTAACTTGATAAAAAGATTATCATATACTTGTATTACCTATTAAGTACATTTTAAGTGAAAAAAGGCATGAAAGAAAGTCTCTTCGTTTGTAAGCAGTCCTTGAGTAGTAGATAAAACGCTCTAGAGGCATATAGTGTGGTTCAAAATTGATGCAGTCAAATATTCTTGCCTGAATTATTCTCTTGGTTATAGGTACCCAGTCCTCTTTCCTTAGCTTTCTGCCAAATCTGTTTTTCTCCAAAGGTTAGTTTCATTTCACCCTTCCAAAAGATCCTTACAAAATTCTCCGATTGACATGAAAGGTGTCAGAATGGCAGGAAGAAAGCTCGGTGGCTGTCAGATGTGCCCGGCACAGGCAGGCAGGGATATGCAGTAATAAGCTCCCTGCCTTCTAGACTTTCCTGTGTGCATCTCGCTTTGCTCACATTAGGTGGCCAAATACATTTTAATTAACCTCAAGTTGAATACTGAATGTCTAATAATAGTAAATGTCTGTAAGCGTATATTTCTGAAGTGATCGAAACCTTCTTGGGCATGTGAATGTTAAAAATAGCCTCGGATAATCTTTCATATTTTAAACATTTTAAAGTGTTTCCATGAAATGTAAAAGCCTTTACTAGTCTTCAGTTTCGTAGGTTTAGACTTCATTATATTAAACAAAATAAGACGGCATTATATTTTGGCCTGGTATTTGATCATTTTGCAAAATTCAAAGAACACAAGCATACAGGCTTGTCTTGCAGCTGAGAATTGCATATTCTCACTGAGTAGATGTTCTGATCTCTCCTTCTGCTTCTGTGAGCCCTGTATTACATCTCAAATGCATCTGTTGCCCTGAACCTGCTTTGTCCTTTTTTCTCTCCATCTTGCCTCATTCCTAACCACCTTGAAAGATGCTGCCTTCTTCCCTTTATTACGAGAATCCTGTCCACCCCCCAGGGCTGACTTGCTCTTTGGAGCCCTCCAGTTTTAACTGTAGTTCCAGCACAGACCTCCCCTGTCCTTAAGATTCAATGTATCTACCTGCTTACCAGCCACCTCTGCTTGCATATTCTTCAAGCAACTCAAATAATTTTTTCCTAAACTGAATGTGTTACCGTCATCTCCATCAATTATTATTCCTTCCACTTTTCCCCTCCATTAATTTGATAAACATGGTCAGTAGAGCCCCTTTCCTCTGCCTTATACTTCTTAAGCCTGGTAGTTTATGGAAAACAGATTGCTTTTAGTGCTGAAAATTTTTAAAGTAATGCTGAAAAATCAGAAACAGTGAAAACTTTTAAAAAACATACCCTTGTTTGGCATAAGCTCTGGGTTTGAATCTTGATTCTGCCATTTATAACTTTTGGAACCTTGAGCAAGTTACTTTACCATCTATGCCTCAGTTTCCTCATCTGTGAAATGGGAATTATGACAGTACTTACCTCAGAGGGTTAAAATGAGATGGATTTATTAAAAAATAAGGAAGGAAGGAAAGGCAAATTTTAGAAGTCAGAACATGACAGTTTTTAAAAATTAAGTTTGAACACAGGGAGCTCACCCTGGTGCTCTGTGATGACCTAGGTGGGTAGGATGGGGGTGTAGAAGGGAGGCTCAAGAGGGAGGGGATATATGTACACTTATGGCTGATTCATTTTTGTACAGCAGAAACCAACACAACATTGTAAAGCAGTTATCCTTCAATTAAAAATAAATTTGAAAAAATGAAACTTGATTGAGAATGCAAGACACTGGAGATTACTTTCAAGTCAGCATAGTAATGGTACTTAAAGAAAAAGTTATTAATGAAAAGTATAAAATTAAGATTTTAGATCTTTCAGCTAAGTGTTTCAAACTTTAAAACCCCTTGCTCTTTTAAATCTCAAGTCCTCCTTTAATTCTATTTGAAATGCAAGGTAAATAGTCTGACTTAAAAAAAAAAAAAGGGAAAAAAGGCAAAGCTTTGCTTTGTTTTTACACCATCTCCTTCCATGACAATCAGTGTTTAACTGGTAGAATAAATAAATTTGTGTGTGTAAAATCTCCTAGTTTATGGTTTTATTCAAGTTTTAATAAGTCATTTTAAAACAACTTGGGAAAGAGTAGGTAGGGGTATTGATAATAGGTACTTTATTTAAGTGAGGCAGATGCTTATAGTAAAAACATGAATGTGTGCCTGAAATATAAATTGGGAAAATTGGTTGCATTAAATTGACAGCTTGTTTCCATTTCCTTATGTCATAATATTTATGAAAGAAAGCTTATGGTGGGACAAACTTTTGTACCTAAGTTTTATGTTAGAATGATTTTATTCTGAAAACCCATCATTCTGTACTTGCTCCACTACAAATTACTATCTTAATAGATTTTTAGAGAGAAAAAGACAGTTCTTTTGGATCTTTGTTTTTACATGGAGTTTTTCACAGGTCTTTGATATCTTATTTGACTGTCATTAACAACAGTTTGGAGAAGGTGATGGCACCCCACCCAGTACTCTTGCCTGGAAAATCCCATGGATGGAGGAGCCTGGTAGGCTGCAGTCCATGGGGTCACTAAGAGTCGGACACGACTGAACGACTTCACTTTCACTTTTCACTTTCATGCATTGGAGAAGGAAATGGCAACCCACTCCAGTATTCTTGCCTGGAGAATCCCAGGGTTGGGGAAGCCTGGTGGGCTGCTGTCTATGGGGTCGCACAGAGTCGGACACGACTGAAGTGACTTAGCAGCAGCAGCAGCAGCAGCAACAACAGTTTATCAACTAAGCAATATTAGGATCTTTGATTCCAAATAGTTCCTTAAAAAGAATTCAAAAGATATTTTAGTGTTCAAATTTTAAGAAAAACTCATTTGTGAAAGGGTATTTTGTGAAATATATTTAGGAGCATATTTAGCATTGAAAGAGTACAAAGCTTCAGTTATGCAAGATGAATGAGTTCTGGGAATCTAAGTATATAGCAAGGTGACAGTTACCAGTACTGTACTGGATGCTTGAAATTGGCTGAGAAAATTGATCTTAATTAAAATCTTCACACATACAGAATGGTGACTATATAGAGGTGATAATTAAATTGTTTAGCTTCATTGTGGTGATTTTTTTTTAGTGTATACATATGCCAAAATATCAAGTTGCATGCCTTACATATATTGTTTTTATATGTCAAAGGTAACAAAGTAAAAAAAAAACAGTGTAAACTAATCTGGTTGGACTGAGAGTATTGAGAGATTTTTATCTCCAAAACCAAGTAGAGGAGAAATTTTTTTCTCTCTCATGTTCTCTCTTTCTCTTTTTTTAAATTATGAGGTGTTTCCAATATACAAAAATGAATACTCATATAAACCATCCCCTTTCTCTAACAGATTCTAACATCTTAACCCTTCAGGGTTTTTTTTTTTCTTTTTAAGAAAATAATTATACATTAGGAGTTTCCTTGTGTGCCCCTCTCTTACCCATTCTCTTAACTTCCTTCTCCATAGATAACTACCACTATGGTGAATTTGGTGTCTTTATTTCCTATTTTTGTTTCTGTACTGTTACTACAAAGGCATCTATTTATAGATTAGGAATAATGCTATTTTGCGTATATTCCAAGTTTGTATAATTGTACCACTTATAAAAGTTTCATTTATGTAAATTCTCATCCTTCAGCTTGATTTTGAGAACAGTGTTTGAGATATTACATTGATTCATGTAGCCCTTGTTTCCTTCTTTTAAACTGTTAGTATACCCTTATGTAAATAGACAGTTTATCTGTTCTTTGATAAATATTTTGCTTGTTTCTAATTATTTGTTATTACAGTGCTGTGATGAGCATGATGTGTGTGTGCGCATGTATGTGTATTATGCAAATGTACTCGAGTTTTTTAAAGTGTGGGGACCCCTGGAGGACCATTCCTCTCCTACTCCTTGACCTTTTCAGGGAGCCTATGGATTGAAAATAACAATAATAATAATATATAATAAGTTCTTTGCCCTCCCCCTCATTCTCTCATAAGTATATAATGGAATTTTCCAGAGGGTACATAATGTATACTATTGCAGCAGATTGAATGCAGAAGTACATGTGAGAACCCAACTGTCCTATATTATGCCAGATTTGTAAAAAATGTACAATAGCCATTCTTTTTATTATTTTTTTTTTGTTTTGGAGAATGTAGTTATTTTCCATAAGAATATGTTATTTATAATAATGTGTAGTTGTCTTACTGTTCATTTTTAAGTGAAATAATTTTAAAACAATTTTAATTTCTTATACAATATATATTCATGACTATCACTCATATAAACAAATAATTTTTAAGAATGTAAAGAGGTTTTGAGACTGAAGTTCGAGGATTACTGCTCCAGGTTATATATCTAAGTGTAGAAAGGCTGGTTGGAGGGAACACACAGCTTTCACTGTACCTCATTTTGCCTTATTTGCTCTGCAAAGCTATTATCCAGTTTTCACCCTCAGCAGTAGTGTGAGAATTTCTAGTTCTGCACATTCAAGCTACCATTTGATGTTGTTGGATTTTAAGCAGCTTTGCCAATAGGATAGATATTATCTTGCGATCTCGTGAATTGAATTTGCTTTTCCTTGATTGCTGTTGATCTTGAACATCTTTTTTATGTTCACTGATCATATTTGTAGTTCATCTTCTGTGAAAAATAATTTTTTATTGCCATTTTTCCTATCTGACTGTGTTGTTCTTACTGATTTGTAAGGGTGTTCCTTTTCTTTCCCCATCCATCCATCCATCCATCTTCTGTTTACTAATTCTTTGTTGGTAACATGCATTAAAAAATATCTTCTCCCAGTCTTGGGCTTGTCTTTCCATTTTATTTACAGTAGCGTAGTTTGAACAGAGTTTTCTTTGTTTTGTCCTCTAGTGTTACTGAGATATAATCAACATACAGCACTGTGTAAATTTAAGGTGTCCAGCATAATGGTTTGATTTATGTACATCATAAAATGATTATCACACTAGGTTTAGTGAACATCCATCATCTCATATAGATGTAAACTGAAAGAAAAAATATTTTTTTCCTTATGTTGAGAACTCTTAGGATTCACTCTCTTAAGAATGTTTATATATAACATACAGTAGTGTTAATTATATAGATCTTATTGTGCATTACGTCCCTAATACTTATCCTCTAACTGGAAGTTTAAACTATTTGACTATCTTCATCCAATTGCTCCTCCTCTCAACCTCTGTTTCTGGTAACCATAAATCTGATCTCTCTATGAGTTTGTTTATTTGTCTGTTTGTTGAAGAATAATTGACCTACAGCAAACACTCTGTTAGTTCCTGATGCATAACATAGAGATTTGATATTTCTACATGTTGCAGATTGATTACTACAATAAGTCTAGTTACCATTTGTCATCGTACAAAGATATTATCAATACATTATTATTGATTATAGTCTCCCTGCTGTATATTTCATCCCCATAACTCACTTGTTTTGTAAATGGAAGTTTACCTCTTAATTTCCTTCACTTGTTCCACTGTTTTCACTCATGTTCATGCCTTTTCACTCAAGAACATAATTTCTTGATTTTATTATAGGCTAACATTAATCCTTTCCTTTATACTTACACTTTTTTGTGCCTTAAGAAATCCATCTCTGCCCCACATTAAAAAGATAATCCCTTCATTTTCTTGTAAAAATGAAAAAGTCTTGAGTTTCACACTTAAGGTTTTAATCTATCTATAATTTATTTTTGTGCATGGTGTGAGATGAGAATCTCATTTCATTTTTTAAAAATATGCATCATTTTTTTACTTTTTCCCTCACTGACTTTTAAACATCAGTTTCTCATTTTTATGTGAATGTACGTAAAGGCTATTCTGTTCTATTCATTTGTCCATTCTTTCATTTTAATATTTTTATCTTAATATGGTCCTGATTTGTGGTAGGGTAAGTAATTTTTACTTTATTTTTTGGGGCTCCAAAATCATTGCAGATGGTGACTGCAGCCATAAAATTAAAAGACACTTAATCAAACTTGGAAGAAAAGTTATGACCAACCTGCTGCTGCTGCTGCTAAGTCGCTTCAGTCATGTCCGACTCTGTGCGACCCCATAGACAGCAGCCCACCAGGCTCCCCCGTCCCTGGGATTCTCCAGGCAAGAACACTGGAGTGGGTTGCCATTTCCTTCTCCAATGCATGAAAGTGAAAAGTGAAAGTGAAGTCACTCAGTCATGTCCGACTCATAGCAACCCCATGTACTGCAGCCCACCAGGCTCCTCAATCCATGGGATTTTCCAGGCAAGACTACTGGAGGGGGGTGCCATTGCCTTCTCTGATGACTAACCTAGACAGCATATTAAGAAGCAGAGACATTACTTTGCCAACAAAGATCCATCTAGTCAAGGCTATGATTTTTCCACTAGTATGGAAAGTTGTGATGTGGATGTGAAAGTTGGGCTGTAAAGAAAGCCAAGCGCCAAAGAATTATGCTTTTGAACTGTGGTGTTGGAGAAGACTCTTGAGAGTCCTTTGGACTGCAAGAAGATCCAACCAGTCCATCCTAAAAGAAATCAGTCCTGAATATTCATTGGAAGGACTGATGCTGAAACTGAAACTCCAAAACTTTGGCCACCTGATGCGAAGAACTGACTCATTTGAAAAGACTCTGATGCTGTGAAAGATTGAAGGCAAGAGGAGAAGGGGACAACAGAGGATGAGATGGTTGGATGGCATCGCCAACTCAATGGACATGAGTTTGAGTAAACTCCAGAAGTTAGTGATGGACAGGGAGGCCTGGAGTGCTGCACTCCGTGGGATTGCAAAGAGTCGGACACGACTGAGCGACTGAACTGAAGTAATTTTTACCTTATTTTTCTTCAGAATTGTTTAACCACCCATGGGCTTTTATTATTCCACAGAACTTTTAGGATAAGCTTCTTTAAATGATACTGAATCTTTCTGTCCATGAACATTGCATATCTCCATTTATTCAGTTTTCCTTTCATTTCTTCAGTGTTCTGTAATTTTCTCCATAAAGGATTTTCTTGTCTTTTCTTAACTTTATTTCTAAGCTACTTATTATTTTTTGTTGCTATTATAATTGTGTTTTTTCCCTTACATATTCTAATTTATTTTTATTGGAATATATGTAAGGAGCTGTTAAATCTCAATAATAATAAGGCTGTAATCAAACTGAGCAAAGGACTTAAACAGTTTAATAAAGAAGACATGAGAATGGCCAGTAAACCCATGGGAGAGTGCTCAGTAACTTTGGTTATTAAGGAAATTAGCATTAAAATCACAATGAGATTCCTCTAAGCACACAAGAATAGCTAAAATAGAAGACATGTCTTACGTTAGCAAAGATAAAACGTAACTGAAATTCTTGTTTATTACATGAGAGGATGAACTGGTACAAACAAGAAATCAGCAGATTTTTTATAAGGTTAAATATTTATTTACCTATGACCCAGCAGTCCCACTTTAGGTATCTGTGCTGTGCTGTACTTGGTCACTCAGTTGTGTCTGACTCTTTGCAACGCCTAGGGACCGTAGCCTGCCAGGCACCTCTGTACCTGGGGATTCTCCAGGCAAGAATACTGGAGTGGGTTATCATTCCCTCCTCCAGGGGATCTTCCCAACCCAGGGATCAAACCCATGTGTTCCACATTCCAGGCAGATTCTTTACTATCTGAGACACCAGGGAAGCCCATGAATACTGGAGTGGGAAGCCTGTGCTTTCTTCAGGGAATCTTCCTGACCCAGGAATCGAACCAGGGTTTCCTGCATTGCAGGCAGATGTTTTACCAGCTGAGCTACCAGGGAAGCTCCTTCTAGGTATCTACATGAGAAATGCATATGTTCACAAAAAGATTTGTATAAAAATATTTATAGACGTTTTATTCAGAATGGCCCAGATTGGAAAAAATCATCAACAGGAGAATGGATAGACAAATTGTAGTGCATTCACACAATGAAATACTACTCAGCAATAAAAAAGAACAAACTATTGATCTTCTCAGCAGTGAGAATAAATCTCACATTTGTATGAAATTCAGAGACAGGCAAAACTAAGCTATGGTCGTAGAAATACTAATAGTAGTTTCCTAAGGGATAGTAGGAATTGACTGTAAGGAGTTCCGGGAAACTTTCCAGGGTGTTGGAAATGTTTTGTATATTGATTGGAATGTTGGTTACATAGATGTATACATTTGTCAGAACTCAGTGAATTGTGCACTTCATTGTATGTCATTTTCACCTGGATTAAAAATAAAACTGTTCGAAACATGGATGTTCTCAAAAGCGTCTTTCCCACATTTTAATTGAAAAGTGCCTTTGTTTTCTGCACTGATTAACTTGTGAAATTTTTCATTATTTTTGTTGGAAACTAGCAGCTGGGTTGGAGAAGGCAAAGGCACCCCCCTCCAGTACTCTTGCCTGGAAAATCCCATGGATGGAGGAGCCTGGTAGGCTGCAGTCCATGGGGTCGCTAAGAGTGGGACACGACTGAGCAACTTCACTTTCACTTTTCACTTTCACACATTGGAGAAGGAAATGGCAACCCACTCCAGTGTTCTTGCCTGGAGAATCCCAGGGACGGGGGAGCCTGGTGGGCTTCCGTCTATGGGGTCGCACAGAGTCAGACACGACTGAAGCGACTTAGCAGCAGCAGCAGCTGGGTTGAATTTTTCTAATTATGGGTCATAAATGGGATTGCATTTTACTGCTTGTACAAATAGTCAAAGGCCAGTCTAACTCTACCATTTTAAAGTTGATTTTATATTCCAGCCAGTACAGTATTTTATGAGTTTCATAAATTTAATGTGTGTATAAATTATCACTTACATTTGTCCAAATAATCTTTAAGTATCAGGAAATAACCTTATATTAAATTTTCAGTAGCACTATTCATTCAGTATTTGTTGAGTTAAATACTTATTAAGCAGAGTTCTAGGTGCTGGTTATACAGTAGTGAAACAGACAAGGAAGGATGCTGCCTTCTCGGTAGCACGGGAGGAAACACACTAAACATAATGCACAAGATGATTGGATGGCATCACCAAATCAGTGGACATGAGTTTGAACAAACTCCAGGAGATAATGAAGGACGGATAAGCCTGGCATGCCGTAGTCCATGGGGTTGCAAAGAGTTGGACACTACTGAGCTACTGAACAACAGCAACGAAAGGTATCTTTAGATAGTGCTGACATTTGAGAGGACCTGCACGTGGAGAAGGAAATGGCAACCCACTCCAGTGTTCTTGCCTGGAGAATCCCAGGGACGGGGGAACCTGGTGGGCTGCCGTCTATGGGGTCGCACAGAGTCGGACATGACTGAAGTGACTTAGCAGCAGCAGCACGACAGCACGGGGTTAAACTGAGTATTCAGAGAAAGTCCTCCTTTTTTTAGGAGGCATTTGAGCTGAGCCTAGAATAGCAGGAACATCATTCTGTGAAGACAAGGTAGTGTTTTCTGAAACTGTACTTTTGTGATTAGGCCAACCTTAATCACATTTCCTGATGGTTTTGTCTTCATTTCAGAGCCCTTATATTTTTCTTAACTACTCTTTTTTGGGTCTGATTTTATTGTGCCTTCAGAGATGTGTGAGGATTTGAACTCTCCTAGCTTTTGGTTTTTGTAGTATTCTTAGTGGTCTAGTCTGGATTGTTCACTCTTAACAAACAAAACATTAGGAATAAAACATTAGTCTCTGTAAATCTGCCCTTTACACATATTTGATCTTACAGGTTTAGAAGAGACAGTTTTAGCATATGCAGAAGCAGAGATTGCATTGATGTAGTTTTGACAATGGCCTTTCCCATATCCAGTTTTATTTCAGAGTCCACATTTCAAAATCCTTTAAGTATTGGGAGCCTCTTTCTAGACATTGTTATTGCATCAACTCTTGTAGCTGAAGCTGAATTTTTCTTCTGGTCCTAAGAGGGTATTTTTGGTAGAGTCCTCATGAATTAAAAAGCAGAGAATCAAGTTCATTCATAAGCAAAAGTAAACCAAGAGTGTTTTTTCCCCTAAAGTAATAGTTATATTCTATTACCTCGGTATTTTAGAATATCAGTTATATTTTGAGGAGTTTGCTTTGTGAATAGAATGAGACTATGCATCTCTTTAGTGGTTCTTAAAGGTGGCATTTAAAAAAAGCTGAACGTCTGTATTTCATCTCATTCTGCCCTATTCCAGCCATGCTCCATGTATATGGGTAGATAGGACACCTAAATCTCACGTTATATAATCGAAAAGGAAAAAGAAAACTGGTCCCTCCAACAATTGCTTCTCAAATAGTTCCCATCATGTCTGATCAGAAGTACTTTGAGGGGACATGGCTTTAACAAAGACACAGAAAATAAATAAGTGGTCCTTTGCAATGTCAGAAAGTAAGCATGTATAAAGAAGTTTGAAAATTGTGTTTGTTTGCTTAATTAGCACAATATTTCAGGTTTTGTTGTTTATTTGCTTTAGTGGCTATTGATCTTTTAAAAAAGTTAAATTTTCCTTCCTTCAAAGGTGAGCCTTATAGCTCAGGCATAAGAGAAATTTACTCTGAGCCAAGTATTTATTCTGTCAAAAATAATTACCTAACATGGTTTCAGTTGACATAATTTCTAGAATCTTTTATTTAGAGAGCAGATTTGGAAAATGTTTATTCTAGAAAAGGTGACTCATGAGGCTGGGGATGTTAATTATTGTGCTGACTCTAAGACTCTTGTGTACATCTTACTTCAGGGTACATGAACTCTTCTGCAAAGAGTATTTAACCAATGTGGCTACCGTATAGAGTGGCTCTGTGTGTGTGTGTGTGTGTGTGTGTGTGTGTATTTAATGACCATAAATCACAACTCAGGGCTCTTATTTCTTTAACTTGGATGGGACTTCTTTCCCAGCATTATGCTCAGAGATGCAAACCATCTGTATGACTGTCAAGCTGGCTTTTCTTTTTGAAGGCCAAACTCATTGGTTCATACTTTCAGTTGACTGCATTTTTTTTCATAGAATTTCTTGAGTTTTCTAGTTTTCTGTGAAATTTCTCTTTTATCTAAATTTTCCTGTTAGAGTAGCTGCTTATGTGGTGTAAGCCCTTGCAGCCATAGTATTTGAAAATACCTCCCGACTTGGTCAGGCTCTTCAGAGGCAAGGACTCTGTCACATTCCCAGTGCCCAGCATCCACATCCAATAAACTGCAGAGTAAGTGGGACAAGGAGACTCGCTCTGTTTACTTCACAGGGTTGATGGATTAACCCACAGCTGTTGAATCAGTGCCTCTTATCTCCCAGGCACTGCTTATCTTGGGCTTCAGGCAAAAAGAAGTGAGAAGATAAGCAGGTCCCGCTGGCACTGGTGGGGAGTCACAGGTGTGGGAGGTTGTTTTCCCTGCTAGGAATAGAGAGGCTTATTCAGCCATCTTCAAGTAATGGAGCGTTTTTTCTTGTAAGGATGCTCCAGGATTAAAGACGACTTGAATCAGCTACACTTCTGTGTCTCTTGGGGGCGGAGGAATTAAGACCCATCTAGTTTGGAAACTGACAGAATCTCTGGTTAGATAAGCACGAAGATATTCATAGCAACACAGGACTCTCAGTATTCTGCTGGAATGGCACTTGGGAGAAAGTCAAACCTATATAAACATTTCTGTATTTTCCCTTGAGGATTCATTAAGATCATAGGTTATATCTGTTTCAAAAGTTAGAGGCATTTAGTATATTTTTAAATCATATTTGTTTGTTTCTCCAGGCAGGTAGTACATTTGCTATATTTTTCCTTCTATATTCTCCTAATATTGGGGTGTGTGTGTGTGTGTCTGTATAAATACACTCCCAGAATATCCATAGAATAGGAAAGTGAAAGTGAAAGTCACTCAGTCATGTCCCACTGTTTGTGACCCCATGAACTATACAGTCCATGGAATTCTCCAGGCTACAATACTGGAGTGGGTAGCCTTTCCCTTCTCTAGGGGATCTTCCCAACCCAGAAATTGAACCCAGGTCTCCCGCATTGCGGGGTGCATTCCTTACCAGCTGAGCCACAAGGGAAGCCCAAGATTACTGGAGTGGGTAGCCTATCCCGTCTCCAGCAGATCTTCCTGACCCAGGAGTCAAACTGGGGTCTCCTGCATTACGGGCGGATTCTTTACCAACTGAGCCATCAGGGATCCATAGAATAAGAAAATCTAAAGGTGGAAACCAAGAGTCTATGAAAACCTACTTTGACTTAGCAGATTTTAAAGCATCATCTGTTAACTTTTTTGTCAATTTGTTCTGCTCTTTACTTTGTATATTTAAAAAGTGATAATGTTAAAATTGGTAATATTAGCTCACAATAAATAAACATCAATCTTTTATATTTGAATAGGAATTTGTAGTTTATAGGCACTTTCAAAAAGATGTTTATTTTTTCTTAAAACCCTCTTGCATTAAGGAGGGCAGATGTTACTTTGCATATTTTTTAAATTGAGAATTTAGCTCAAAGTTACATGATTCATCCATGGTTTCTTGGAAGACGATGGGGCTGGCAGTGGAGCCCACGCCTCCTGACCCTAGTTGGTGCCCAGTGGTGCGTCCTTCTTCACCTTCCCCCTGCCCCTCTTCCCTGTATTTGGGTTCCTGAAGAGAAAACACCAGGCACACCCTGCCCAGATGCACATTGCTTTACTTCCAGCGAGGCCTCCACCCTGAATCTCAACCTTCTTCCCTAGTTTGGCTGCTGGACTAAAAACAACAACAACAACAACAACAAAAAACAACAAAAAACAAGAAAAATGGTGAAGGTTGCTGTTGGTTTGCCAAGAGCTGATGCAGGAAAGACTTGTGTTTTATCCCTGCAAGTGGATATGAAGGGATATGATTATGAGGGATTGGATGGATTTTTGGTAATTTTGTCAAAACCCAGTGTTTACCTTGACAACTGCATAACATATGCTTGGTGCCCCCATCTTTTTAACTACTCAGTCCTGTGCCCCGTTTACTATGGGAGACAGAAGTCATTGTCATAGAACCTCTCTACCCACAATTTAAAATTTTAGCAAAAAT
This sequence comes from Bubalus kerabau, assembly GCF_029407905.1. Classification (NCBI taxonomy): domain Eukaryota; kingdom Metazoa; phylum Chordata; class Mammalia; order Artiodactyla; family Bovidae; genus Bubalus; species Bubalus kerabau. The sequence goes on from NC_073631.1 coordinate 51,189,007, forward strand.
ATAAAGGAGAAACAAAGGCAAGTAATTTATAGTAATGTGTTGCAGCAGGCATGTGCTTACATGTACACAGGGAGACATAGTTAGAGTCTCCCATTTGTTGAATCCCAAAGAACATGAAAGCTGCAAATGTAGTCTAATCAGGTGTATTCTACTGGCCATTCAGATACCCCAAATATAGTAGTGACATGATTTTTTGAAATGATGAACAAATATTAATATAACTCCAAACAAAATACCAGAAGCCCACCCAATTCCTTTGATTTATGTCATATTTGTGTTGCAGAAAGTTTTATGTATATTAAAACTGCATCTAATAATTGTAGTTGTATATATTAAAAAATGGAGAAGGCAATGGCACCCCACTCCAGTACTCTTGCCTGAGAAATCCCATGGACGGAGGAGCCTGGTAGGCTGCAGTCCATGGGGTCGCTAAGAGTCGGACACGACTGAGCGACTTCACTTTCACTTTTCACTTTCATGCACTGGAGAAGGAAATGGCAACCCACTCCAGTGTTCTTGCCTGGAGAATCCCAGGGACGGGGAAGCCTGGTGGGCTGCCGTCTATGGGTCGCACAGAGTCGGACCCGACTGAAGCAACTTAGCAGCAGCAGCATATTAAAAAAAAATCTTATTTATTTATTTTTTGGCTGTGCTGGGTGGGTCTTCGTTGCTGCATGGGCTGGGCTTTTCTTTAGTTGCAGCAAGCAGGAGCTACCCTCTAGTTGCAGTGTGCAGGCTTCTCTTTGTGGTGGCTTCTCTTGTTGTTGAGCTCCGGGCTCTAGAACACAGGCTCAGTAGTTGTGGTGCATGAGCTTAGTTGCTGCACAGCGTGTGGGGTCTTCCTGGACCAGGGATCAAACCCATGTCTCCTGCATTGGCGGGTGGATTCTTTACCACTGAGCCACCAGGGAAGTACTGTACTTCAATAGTAAACAGTGTTGGAATCTAGTCTCAGATGGTTGTAAGTTGACTTGCTTGCCAACATGAATGTCCAGTTGGATATGTGAAAGCATGAAAGTTGTGGGATTTAGGATGGTTCTTTGTTGTATAGAACTGTCAATGTCAAATCGTCTGTCAAATGTCAAAGATGTCCTCTGAATTATTAAGACGGTTTTAAAAATTGCTCCCACAAACTTAGAGTATACCTCCAAGAAGGCAGTGTCACTTCCTTGAAAATCTGTCTCTGCCTCCAACACTTCAGAAAGACACACAAACCTGAGGGACCCCAAGGGGACAAAGACATCCCAGAATTTCAGACCAGAAGCTCATTGTGCTGTGACTTCATTGTCTAGAGGAGAGGCTGGAGCAGGAGGCAGAGAATATCTGCTGTGTTTTCACCCCAGAGCTGAGATATACTTTACCTTCATCTTGCTCTGGTCAGCCTGCCCTGTCTATTCTGCATTCTTGTGGTAGAAGTTTTTTGCACTCCCTCCTTTCCCGTCCTTATGGCTGGCTTGGGGAGGTTTCCTTTAGACTAGGTTCTGAAGGAGTTGTGAAAAAGAGGTTGGAAAATATCTAAGAAAACTGGTGGACATTTTTGTGTGTGTGTGATATCTAAAATATAACTACAGTTTATCTGATGAAAGATTTTTAAGTGATTTGTGACTTTGCAGCTATATGGTTGTATTAATTTGGTATGTAAATAGTGGAAATTTTGTATCTTGATCATTTGAGAGGATATAATTTTGCTATAAACTATAGTATTTTAATAATTGGGTTTGTGAATTATTTCACAGAATGAATCCTCATTAAAAGTGGAGATCAGTATGGGAGGAAATAACCTATTACTTTGTGATTTCAGGTGTCAGTATTTTTGCCTTCTGCTCTTGGTGGGAAGCATTTTGGTGCTAGAAGCGCTTAAGTTCAAATACTCAAGTTCTGCCACAGCATGGCTGTGTGATCTAAAGCAAACTAGTCCGTATGTCCGAGCCTTACTGTAAAATGTTGTCATCAATAATGTGGAGGTGCTAATTTTTAAAGGCATAGTTGCAAGGATTAGTGTAAAACTTCTGAGAGAATTTTCTTCTGGTACTTACTCCTAAGCGTCTGTAATTTTTGTGCTGTTTGACATAATGCTGACAAAAATTTTAGTCTTCTTTTTTTACTTGACCTCTTTCCATAGTGTAGACCGTCTTTATAATGACTGTTTTAAAAGTATGGAAGTATTAGAAAGTATTACAGTGGACCCATGACATCCTGCTACTAAAATATACTCTGTAGTTAGTATCTGGTGTTCTTTCTGTACATAATACGAACTGTAAACTTAGCTGCTTCTATCAAGAAAAAAAGCTTTTAAAAAAAACCCCCTCATTTCTTGAGATAGTTAGAAACAAAACCAAGAAAAAACAACAGAGCTGAGTTGAGTGTGGGAAGTGGGCCAAGGGTGGGCTTACCAGTAGAGCAGTGCCCCCACACCCAGCCTGGAACTGTGGCCTTCTGCAGACAGATTTGCATGTCATGGACTTTTGGGTTGAACACAAAAATTGTCAGTACTACAAATATTAAATCTGAGAATATCAACAATATACTATCTTTACCTAATAATGATATCAGCATATGTGAACATTAGTTTTGTTTCCAGATTTTTTCACTGTGAAAATGACACTGTTAAATAGCTTTTTCCTTTTCTAGTAATATTTCTTTGAGATAACTCTCTTAAAAGTTGAATTAACTTTTTTAAAGGAGATAAACCTTTTATGATACTTCATGTAATTGCCAAATTGTTTATAAAAATATTATATAGATTTGTACTGTACTATGTAAGTAGTTTCAGCCACACATAGCTAGGGATTTTCATTTAAAGAGTTTTGGAGGCACTAATTTAACAGATGAAATATTGGTTTTAATTTATATTTCCTTGTCTAGTATTAAATTTAAACATTTAATTTTCATATATTTATATATTTCTTCTAGCACTTGTTATTCATTCATATCTTTCTCCTATTTAACTTATGGGATCATTAACAATTTAGTTCCTTTTCAGGGTTTTGGATAAATTAGAATTTTATCTAAGCATATTATCCCACTTTTCTCTTTCAGCTCCAGTAATAAACCGATTTACAAGGCGTGCCTCAGGTAAGTCTCCTTATGGATTTTGCTTACTAATGGTGACATTTTAAAAATGGATTGGATAAGAAGGTATGAAAAGAATAATTGCTATAGAGTAATAACTTATTTATCAGTCATTTTCCCAGAAAACAGCCATATGATAAAATCAAGAACTAGGAAGTAAATGGAAATATCCTCTGAGTGGCTGAATTTAAAATCCCAGTGTGGCTAATGTATGGAAACTCTTACCCAAATTTGTTTATTTCTGCGCTTGATAAATTACTAATTACATGGTTATCTGGTTTGCCAGCCACAGTTTAGAAGAAGTGATTTAGAACTTGGGTAAAAGTGAAATCACTCAGTTGTGTCCGACTCTGTGACCCCAGAGACTGTAGCCCACCAGGCTTCTCTGTCCATGAGCTTCTCCAGGCAAGAATACTGGAGTGGGTTGCCATTCCCTCTCCAGGGGATCTTCCCCACCCAGGGATCAAACCCGGGTCTTCTGCATTGCAGCCAGATGCTTTACTGTCTGAACCACCAGGGAAGGAGACTCAAAACGGGAAGGGATGATAGTTTTTAATAAAGACATGAAAACTCATAACACTGAGATGTAAGAACTTGTCATCATGGAGCCATTTAGATGAGGAGCAAATTGCTTTATATTTGTTGGTATCCTAGAAATATCTTAGGTACCTCCTGCATATTCACATTGAGGGAGACCTTAGCCATTGGCAAGAATTTAGATTTGGTTCTCTACACTGGATACTTCCCCAGTGGTTCAGCAGTAAAGACTGCCTGCAATGCAGGAGATGCGAGTTCGATCCCTGGGGTTGGAAGATCCCCTAGAGGAAGGTATGGCAACCCACTCCAGTATTCTTGCCTGGAAAACCCTGGGCAGAGGAGCTTGGCGGGCTGTCGCTCACCTCTCTGGGGCCGGGGAAGCCATCGCTGTAGCAGTGTTCACAGCTCCCTCCCCCTTGGGTGTGGACCGGGGTCTGAGGAGCAGAGCACACGCTCAGTCGTGTCCGATTCTTTACAACCCTAATAATATAACATGCTGTAGGAATGAACTTTGACGCTGATTATTGGGAGGAAAAGACAACTGGCTTATGGAGTACCCTGGTAGGTCAGGGACTATGCTAAGCATCTTATATACATTTTCAGTCTTTCAGGTAAGGGAAATAAAATATTTACTACCTTAGATAAAAAGAACAATCACTAAAACTTTTTTGACAAAGAAGAAAACAGAAACAGTCTTAAGGCATCTTGAGGAGGAAATTCTTTATTTCTCTTTGTAAATTTAATTTAGTGGCTAAAAGTAATTTAATTTAGAAGTAGAGATAGACTTCAATTTCTTTTGAAATAGCATTTCCAAAAAATAACAAAAATAGGTACCCACTTAAAATAGAGAAATTCATATTTGATAGTTAAAAATATTTCTTGGGATATCTTTTTCTGATGTTATTTTAGTTCAGAAGTACTTTTCAGAAATAAACTATAAATTTAAATTTGTAGTGTGAGACCTGTAATTTAAGGGAAAAAAAATTACATCAGGTAAAATCAATCAGCTGTCTAGGATATAAGAATTTATTTCTTATTTATCTATTATTTTTAAATGAGGGCTTCCCTGTAGTTCAGGTGGTAAAAAATCTGCCTGCAGTGCAGGAGACCTGAGTTTGATCCCTGGATTGGGAAGTTACCTGAGAAGGGAATGGCAACCTACTCCAATACTCTTGCCTGGAGAATCCCATGGACAGAGGAGCCTCATGGGCTACAGTCCATGGGGTCTCACAGAGTCAGACACGACTGACTAACACTACTACTAACACTACTACTGCTATTTTTAAATAATAGTTATAACAACAAATACTGTGTGTATACATTACAACAATAAAAAACAGTTTGATAGTGCTAGGTATTCAGTCACTTTTGATTGAATGAAAGCTTAGGACTGTTATATACAGAGTCCTAATCTGACTGAGTTTCCTAAATCTTTGAGGTTTTGGCTTTTTCATTCATACTGCGTCTGTCAAAAGTAGATATTTCAACCTGAATGCTTCAAACAAAACATTTTTCCTTTTCATGCCTTTTTCTTTTGTTATGGTTCAGGAGGATTAGGGGACTGTTTATATTAAGAATGTGTTTAATACAGATACATTATTTTGGATCATTTTTATACATTTTTATACTTTTAATAACACTGTATCTGTTGAACTGTCCTCATGTGTTTTCAGTGCCTGCCCATAAACCTGTGGTTTTTATTTCTATAAAAGGAATTAGTTTCACTCAGTTTTCAAACAAAATTCTTAGAATTTTAAGAGTTTTTAGAAGTTTCCTAAACTAGTCATTTGGTTCAGGAATGAAAGGCAGGTATTAGTAACATTGTGTATGTTTAAAATGGACAGCGTGTTGATTCAATACATGTATATATTACAATATGATTATCCATAAACTTATTTTTAAACAACATCCCATGATCCTAATCCTATTTTTAAGCAATTTTTTTTTGTTTCATTTTTTTATGATCCAGTTCTCCTCTGAGTAATCACTTCTTATCGGTATGTCTTTTCAGATACACAAAAGTCATATACATAATCTGTTTTAGACTTTTGATAGAAATAACACTGACAGCTTGGGGTTTAGTTTTCTTAAAGCTTATGGACTTTGTTTTGGAAGATCGTTTTTCTGATGGAAAAGAAAGGAAATATACCATTTATTGTTTGTTGTTGTTTAGTTGTAAAGTCATTTCCGACTCTTTGCAACCTCAGGGACTGTAGCCCGCCAGGTTTCCTCTGTCCATGGGATTTCTCAGCCAAGAATACTGTACTGGAGTGGGTTGCCGTTTCCTTCTTCAGGGGATCTTCCTGACCCAAGGATCAAACCCACATCTCTTGCTTGGCAGATGGATTCTTTACCACTGAGCCACTGGGGAAGCCCATTTATTGTTTAATTACTATTAAAATTAGTGGCAGTAGTAGAGATAGTGGCTGAATAAATCTTTGAAGAATAAAACTTAGAGCAAACAGCAACTCTATTGCATTGTTTTTTATCTAGTATATTGTATGGGAAAGACTCTAGAATGTAGAGTTATACAGACTTGAGTTCAAACCACCCATTTACTGTGTGAATTTGTAGATAAGTTATTTACCTCATTGAGTGTTTCTTTCTTATTTTCATTTTCTTTCACTTTGAGGTCATAGCAGCAATAGTCACCTTGTTATGGGTACGTTAGATGGTTTTTGTAAAGCAGGCTCTCAAAAAAGTTGGTGGTCAGCCCCCTGGAACATAGTTTAGAACAAAACAATAAAATGCTCAACTCTGTGTCTTAGTCTGTCAAAAAAGCCTTAAAGAGTCATAATAGTATTTGATATTCATCCTTTAATACGGGTCTCTCTTTTTATTGTTTATACATTGCAGAGTTTTTTTTAAGAGCTTAATGGTTTTCCTTTGTGGTTTTGGCTCTGAATTGAAAAACAAATAGAAATGACCCATTAATCTTGAGACAATGCCTTCTCAGGAGGTCAGACCTCTCTAAATTTTTTTTAACCTCAGAATTTTATTTTGAAAAAGTCAAGCTTATAGAAAAGTTTGAGGAATAGTTCAATGAACACCTTTATCTAGATTTCCCAGGTGTTACTATTTTGCCACATTTATATGCTCTTTTCTTTTTTTCCTTGCACATGCCCAGATAAATACTTGTATTTATTTATTTTTAACTGAACCTTTTAGGAATCATAAATAGTTCATGCATATCTCCTGAGAACAAGGATATTTTCTACATAATATAACATGCAGGGAATTTAGCCTTGATATAATGCTGTTATCCCGGAGAAGGCAGTGGCACCCACTCCAGTACTCTTGCCTGGAAACTCCCATGGACAGAGGAGCCTGGTAGGCTGCAGTCCATGGGGTCGTGAAGAGTCGGACACAGGACCCGCCTGAGCGACTTCACTTTCACTTTTCACTTTCATGCATTGGAGAAGGAAATGGCAACCCACTCCAGTGTTCTTGCCTGGAGAATCCCAGGAACGGGGGAGCCTGGTGGAGGGCGTCGTGGGGTCACACAGAGTCAGACACGACTGAAGCGACTTAGCAGCAATGCTGTTATCTAATCTACTGTCTAGAGTCCGATTTCCTCAGTTGTCTTGGCGTGTCTTTTTTTTTTTTTTTCCTTCATTCCAGCATATTCAAGGATTTTACATTGCATTTAATTGTCATGACTCCACTTTTCTTGCCTTTCATAAGTTGGCTCCCTGAAATTTTGAAAACTGCTTTTTTGAGTTCTGACAGTTGTCCCCAACAGTGAGGCACTTCCCCCTGTGACCTGTTCTTAGATTGTACGGGCACGTCCACTGTCTGGTCACGGTGCCCCATTGACGACCATCAAGTCTTTGCATGGACATTTAGTATTGCTTTCATGAACAGCTATTGAGTATCTCTTGATCTAGTACATCTTTTTTTTTTTCCTAAAATAGAAGTGAAAATGAAACTCCAGATTATGAATTAGCTAATTTTCTTTTCTCATGTTGAGAATTAGCCTCTGTTCAATTTTTAGCCATAACATGGGCACTGAATTTTATAGTATATTTTTAACAGAGCTAAGATCTAATTTTCCCTAAACCAGCGTGTGGAATAATTCAGAGGTGAAATTAAGTCTTTGAATCTCACACACCCACTGTGTAAAATGGCACATTAAAAACGCAGTAATATCACCCTCAAACAGAGCATGGTTAGTTCCCTAGAAAAGTAGTGAAATAGCAGAAGTTCAGATCTCGTCTTGAATCTGATTCAGGGAACATATGCTTCCTTGATTCAGGGAGCATATGCTTCCTTTTGTTTTGTTTTGAAAATATTTTGTAGCCTTGGTATTCATTGTTTTTATTTTAAAGTTATTTGACGAGAGCTTTTAGCCCCCAAATTATTTTCTCCCAGAGGTCATTCTCGTATTGTCAAACTAATTTGCTGGTATGAATATATTTACATTTATATTTTGTGCCTAGAAGCTCATTTCAAGTTTAATAGTCAAAAACACTAGATAATGCATTCTGTGAGATTCCTACTTTAATTTACTAATTTATTTAGCAAATGTTACTGAGTCTTTATTTTGGGTCAGTTATAGTGCTAGAGATGCAAGAAGAGCAGGATGGGGCCCCTTAGGAAGTTCAGTCTAGTAGGCATGTGCTTAGTACCACAATATCCAAAGAGTGAAAAGGAGAAAAGATATAGTTCTTCCAGGGTGTGGGTCTCACAGAAAGGTGCCATTGAGCTGGTCTTTAAGGCTTATGATATGGGTTTCAGCAGGTAGATAAGGGCAGTATCTGTACTTTGTCACTAGTAGTTAGCTATTTTTATTATAAATCCTCTTTTATAGTGCTCTATACTTGACCTCTGCCATCAGGCACCTGTGGCCTGAAGTAAGCAGATGCTCAAGGCCATGGACAGCAGAGGCTTGAAGGCAGGAGTTATTTCTGCCTTTAATGAAACCATTGGTGCAAAATGTTTAGGGTCTCTCTTACCAGGGGAGGCCGTGTGGGCTCTGCTTTCAGATAGACCTAGGCTGGAGTATTTACTCTGCTATTTATATACCCACTTATTAAGTGTGTGTGTGTGTGTGTGTGTGTGTGTGTTGGTCTTAGGTACCTTTGTTTCTCCAGGTATAAAATGGAGCTAATACCTATCTCACAAAAAGATTGTAATGATTAAACAGTAGATAATACATGAAAGTCACTTGATACAGTATTCACCCCAGTTTGGTTCCACAATCTCAGCCTGAGGTTCACATGAGTCTTCGAAATAGGCAGGGGCCTCCAGGAGCCTGGACTGGATTTAAGGGTGTCCGAGGTATCTTGTTGACTGCACACAGTGGGACACCAAGAATTGTTTAGAAACACGCAGGGGTGGGACTGAAGTCAAGAGTCAGACAGCTCCATGGAGGCAGCCAGATGAAACCAGAGTGCCAGCACCGGGCAGGGAGGTGAGGGGAGGGTGGAGGATGGACCTTGGGGGAAGGGGGGGTTGGTCTCTGAGAGGCCAATGCCCAGGCCCTGGGACTCCTTGTGGGGGGAGTGGTTCCAAGTCACTTGTTCACTCTGCTCTCTGGCTTGTGTTAAAATGGATTCTCCCTTGGGGTTCATCACAAGTCAGAGGAGGGGACCAGAGCCAGTGCTCCTCCCTTTCTGCCCCAGTCTCTTGCCCACCTCCGCCCTCCCTGGCAGTCCTAGCTGACTGGTGCTTCTGACTTGCAGTGCATGACAGCCCAGTGGACCACGGCAGGTGTTCCGTCTCTGATTCTTTTTTGTTAGGCCCAGGAATGCTGATAAACTGTCTATGGCCAGTGGGAGATTAGCTCCTGACCTTTATTGCAATTTCTCCCGAGTTCTCTTGGAGACCCCTGGGAAGGGAAAGAGAAAGATAATAGTAAAACCTTGGTCTGTAGTTCAGGGCCGGGTGGTGTGTCTCCTTCTGCTCCTAAATGTGTCCTCAGACTCGGGGCCAGCAGATGCCAAGTGCTTGGAAGATGGCAGGGAGGCCTGAGCCCCTTGTGCGTCAGGTCCCTAGATACTGCCTGTGAAATAGACGGGAGGGCATAGGGTGGACATTTGTACTAACTGAAGCTGTTCTGTAAGGATGATCAGAATGGAGGTCACCACTCCACAGCTGTGTGAAGGACGTTCTCCCTGCCCTTTCACCCCCAATCCATTGCAGACCTGCCCCTTTTTAAACTGTAGTGAAATTGCCAGGGTGGTATCACACAGCTGTACTATTGAATAATTGTAATAGCTCCTAGAAGCTCCTGCTGTCTGGAGTTATCTCACTATGGATGCTGAGGTTTAGGTGTCATGACCTTGGTGTGGCCTGTATGAGATATGAAAGTTCTCATAAGAAGCTTTTCAAAAGGGAAACTGCACATTTATCTAGAGGAACTGATGAATAAAACGAAACCAAAAAGTGTATTTCCATTTGGGCATTTTTATGAAAGCAGGCTGAACGTGAGTGGCACCCTTGGACAGGTAGGATGCTGGTATGTGGGGGCCCCTGGCCCTGGTTCATGGCACGTGTGTTCTTACCTCTGTTCCTGGCATCCACGTGCCTCTTCACCCTGGAAACACTCCATGGGGTTTGCTTGTCTGGCCTTGCGACAACTCACACCACGCCATGTACCCCACCCCTCGGCACTCTTCTTTCTTTCTAGGTGCCATCTATGTATGCACCCAAGCTGCTGTTACTGTTACACGTTGTTTGATATCGTGGCTGTTCACATGTCTCATTAGTGAACTGTGGGGAAAGGGCATTTCTGGGTGAAGTCGAAGAAAAAAGAGAATGGGAGGTAAGGAAATGGGAGTCCTGGAAGGATGGGAAGATTGGGTCAGCTGTGTTGTAATGTGCTTTAAGATTCCAGAGGAGTTGGGACCAGTGTGCATCAGTTGTGGAGTGAGACTGCTAAAGTAGATATTGGATGAAGCTTTATTGGGGTTGAAGAAGCAGAAAAAAATTGAAGTTGGCCATGGACATTGATGTGTTCTGTGACTATGGCAGAACTGGGGTGGAAATAAGACAGAGCTAGATGCTGGTCCAAGGGTGCCAGAATGTCATGAATCTCAGGAGCAGGGCATCAAGCAGGGAGTACATGTATGGTCTGGATGCCAGGGTGGGGAGCCAGGGCCGTCCCTCACCGTCATTTGGATCCCACTGTGTGCAGAGCATAGGACCTTTGGCAGCAGTGGTGCTCATACAGTGACTGGGGGCAGGGGCTGCCCCACAGGTCAGCTACTGAGTAGATATTTACTGCGCACTTAGCATCACCAGGCATGGTGTTAGGCGCTGGGCAGAGCAGCAGTAAACATGCTCTGCCTTCCAGGACCAATGGGGAAGCTTAGAGAAGCATGGAGATGAAATTGGGGAAAGCCGGTTGTCTAGATGGTCTTGCATCTTGTGGATGACCAAGGATTGCAGAACAATGAGGACAGAGTTGGATGGAGGGTCTTTTGGTTATAATTCATTCACTGTGAATGCTTGTTTACTAAACTTCCTGTAAGGCTAACTCTTCCCAGTGAGAGCACCTTAAACTCATGTTTATCATGATTACAGAAGGCAGGAGGTATAGAAGCAAAGAGCTTGTATTTGAGGCCATTCTTCCATTTATTGACCAAATATTCAATAAGAGCCTGCAGTGTGTTTGGCACTGGGCTGGGCCAGAGGCCGATAAATGTAATTTAGGATTTCAGTTGCATTATTTTTTAGCTGTGTGACCATGGACAACTTCCTTAAACCCTCTTCTGTAAAACTGGGCTGGTGTAATTCACAAAGAGATGTAGGCAAAGCTTTAAAAAAAAAAAAAAAAGTGTGGTGCCTGATGCTCAGTGGATGCTAAATAAACTTTTATATATCTTTAGGCTCAAGTTGTCAAATTTTAATCTAATCAGAATGTCATGATATTAGTATCTGTGTTATTTTCTCTGATAATCCCTCCCACTTAATTTTAATCGACCAAAGTGCATAATTCTGTGTATCTCTTACAGCTAATTCCCTTACTGCAAATTTGGATTAACTTAATTAACACCATGTCAATATTTGTGGGGAGATGGGAGAGATTTCTCTCAAATGTAACATCCTTTAGCTCTTCAAGTAAAAACAGAAAGCAACTTCAGTCTCCCCTAAATTATAAGCTTTGCTTGTAGATGGTTATTTTGAAAATGAGTTGATCCACTTTTTAAGATTTAACCTTTAATTTTAGATGGGTGTGTGTATAGCCTTCATCTCCCCACCCCTACCCCGCAACCCTCTTAATCAGATTGAACCAGCTGCTTCTGGGAGCTGATTACTGGAGAATGTAACTATCATTGCATTCTGAGACCAAGAGCCCAGCAGTGTATTTTATACTAGCTAATCATTTGATCATGTTTTCTGAAAATTAATGGTGCAACTGAAAACATTAACAAGTGGGTTTCACCACCACTACCACCATTTTTTCCTACATTCGGTTTTGCATTAAAACCAGAGATTATTGGTTTTGTTGCTGTTATTTTACATAAGATAGTATAATCAAATTGCTAAAAAAAAAAAAGAAAATACAAATTAATAGAGTTTTGTTTTCAGGATCGTAGAAAAGAGCCTTTCATTTGAAAGACTGAGCAGCTTAAATAAGTATATTATTATACTTGTTTCAAGGAATTGTGAATGTTAGTCATCTTTACTGGCCTCCATCAAAAAAGGTGGAACTGACCCTCTCCTTAGATATTTTAAAAGAGAATTCCAAGTTATAGCTCCCATTTAAAAGCAGATGTAGGTAGTTTGATATGCTCTTTGCATAACGTAGATGAGGTACCAGACCCATGGTGCTCCAGAAAATGTACATGACTTTTATGCTGTGGGGTTATTTTCAGAGCTGAGTTTCAACAGGTTGCTGAGAGTGGTGTGCTGCAGTAGAAACTGAAAACTTCAACTCTGTGGGTTTCTAAAAATAAACTGCTACTTTTAAGTTACCTTTTTATTTGGTATTTTCACTTTATTCAGATTCTGTGACCTTTACAGTGTTGGTTTTCTTTTCTTCAGCACATTTATGTGAAAGGGACAGTTTAATCTATCTTTAAGTACACTTCTTAGAGTTGAGAGCTATTCTTGGAATGAGAATAATAAAAAAGGCTTATAATCCAGAATTATATATTTTTATTGATTAAAAAATAAACATTCATGTTGTATCACCTAGGCAATAAAATTAGAATTTACATAAAATCAGAGTTTTTCTTTAGTTAAATCATTTCTTGAATTACATCTTTTAGAAGGGATTCTTATTGTTAAGCCGTGTAGGCAGAGGTCCTGGTGTTTCTTGGTGGGTTGTCTCATCCTGGACAGAGATTCTGAGGCAGAGATCGTTGTATGTTCTGAAGGCAGCCTGTGCATCCTGTTAGAAGATAAGCTGAAGCATACTAAACACTTTAAAAGTTACCTTGAGCAAAGATTGATTTGAATCAGGTAGCATCCCATCTAGCAGATAGGAAGGGGCCCTGAAGAGCTGCACGAAATGACACACTCTTTATAGGCAGAAGGGAGTGGAGCCAAGGAAGTTACACTAGGAAAAAAAGTGAATTGTTATTTGCAAGGTCACTTTCCTTAAGGGAGTAGCAGGGTCTGTGAGGCAGACCAAGTGACTCCTGATTGGCTGGTTTAAGATTCCGTTTCTGGGAGAGCAGAAACTGTAATTAAGTCTCAGTTTGATGCCTTGAGGCTTAGTAGAAGCAACTTCTTTTTGGGCCTGTTGTCTTGTTTTCACCAGTGCTAAATGTTTTTCATGAATTTTTAATTCCCAGAGCCTTCCCCTGTGCTTTTGTCAAAGAATAAATTTCTCTAACAAGGGAGCTTGAGTAAGGAGCACTTGTTTTGGTTATGAGCCCTAGCAGTCTAACTTCTTGTGAAAGTAGATGTTGATGATTGACACTAAAATCTATGCAGGATGGATCATGTGCCAGGCACTGCTTTTTAGCCTCCTTCCTTATGATAACCCACAAGAATCACTGCTGCCGTCTTCAAAGGAAGTTTTCTTTTGGTCTCCACCATTTTACAGGTGTGGAAAACTGAGGCACAAAGAGTTTAGCATGCCTAAGGTCATATTTTCATTTTTAAAAATATGGTTAATTTATACTTGAAAATTGAATCAAACTAGTTTTTAACAGTTTTATTAAATGAGAGATATAGGCTAGTAGAACTATAAAACTTTTGGCTATGTCACAGCCAAATCATTCCCTTGTTTGTGAGGACTCTGGAGAACACTAAATCGAACAACTAGCTATATTTTCTTTATAATTCATCCTGAATTTTGAAATTATGTTAAATATTTTATACTCTAAATTCCCTCAAAGGAAAGAAAAAGCAATGGTTTCTAGTAAGAGCATTATTTCTACACATATTTGTAAATGAAGCGTTTATTGTTGTTCTCCTACAGTCAAGGTTAGTCAAGTTTTCTGTGCTCCAAATTAGAAAATGGTTTACATTCTGATACTTTTAGCAGTCAATTCAAGTGATTCAGATTTTTTTTCCTCTTATTTTTCCTTCTTAGTAGCAGAAAAAGTTTATTAAAAAAATCCTCACCCTGAACTTGTGGTATAGCATATGATTCTACCATTTATTAAAACCAACTTTTCCAAAGTGGTCCTTATACAAAATATATAAAAAGCAGTTCCTGATGTGACTTGCACTCTGCCTTCACCCCTTGACATCTTGATTCAGATGAATTTTGATCTAAATTTAAGTACTTCCTTTCCATTTCAGCTAGGTATCTGAAAATACTATGTTCCCACTCATATTAATGGATAAGTATCTGGAAATATTATAAACTATACTACTACTTGTTTTTACATAGAATTAACTACATTGATAGAAATAATTTGCTTGAAGTTTAGTGAGGTTTATTATTTCTCTTTGTTTCTCCCTGGAGAAGGGAAAAAACTCTTAATACTGGGATGAATCAATTTAATTTATATTGTCATGTCCACCATCTATATGCTTTTTGGATGTGTGCAAATCAAACTGGAAGATTAATGATGGAGGTATACCTAAGGAACATGCTTAGAACTGAATGAGCCAAGTTTTCTTGGTTTGCAGAATTTTATTATTGTAATTATGAATATTATAAATAAAAAAGATCTAGTTACATCTATTTGTATAAACTAGAAACCAATGAGTCCAGCACTCTGAGCAGTCTAAAAACAGTATGTGAAATGCCTCGTGGTGATTCGGAAGGGAGAGGATGAAATGAGAAGCAGGGATAGACATGGGCACAAGTGGAGGGGGAGGGCTGACTGGCCATGGCTTGTTCATTTTCTCTATGTTAATTTGAAATCATTTCCTGCTCTCCTGTATCTTCAGCAACAGAAAGTCAGTATCTTTTTTCTTTTTTGGCCTTTTTAATGATGAAGTCATTTCCCACTGTATTAAGTTCAACTATTAAAATATTTCTAAAATGGAACCTTTATGAATCGGTATCCCTGTTTTTATATGTACCCATGTTTTATATTGTAATCAGTGTGTACATGTACATTTTATATCATTTAAAGTTTTTTATTGTTAAATTGATACACGCTCATGGTAAAAAGTCAAATAGTACAAAAAAGTATAAAGTGAACACTAAAAAGATGCTTGTTTCTCCCACCATTCCTAGTCCTAGAGGTAACGCAGTTGGTTTCTTGAGTACTTTCATGGGCATTTTTATGCATGTGCATATTTAGTTAGAATTAAAATTATATCCAGCTTTGTACATTGCCTTTTTCACTTAGCAGTGTGCCCTGTAACGCTTTTCATGTCCTAACATCTAGAGGTACCCCATTCTTACTTTAATGACTGAATAGTGTTCTATTATATGAATGTATTAAAGTTTATATAAATAACAAGGGTGTTTACATTTTAGGTACATGTATCTTTGCATAATTGTGCAAGTACATCTATAGGATATATTTCTAGAAGTCAAAGGTATAAGCATGTGACATTTGTGTAGGCATTGTCTAGTTGCCCTTTAAAATAGTATACTAATTTATACTTTCAAATTATGTTTAACATATACTTGCAGAACTTAAAAAAATGTGTATTAATTCAACAGATCAGTATGTTTTAGTTGGCATTTTTTAAAATTTGAGTGAGGCTTGGCATTACTTTTTTTTTTTTTTTGACCATTTGTATTTTTCTGTTAAGTGCCTATTCAATTTTTTTCCCTTTTACTGCTTTAAGTGTTTGAGCTCTAAGGTCACAGAGCTTTGGGTTCAAATTTGAGCTTTGCCATTCACTAGCTGTTTTACCTTGAGAGGGTTTTTAGGCTCTTTGAATTTCAGTTCATTTTCTGGGGCTGTGAGAGTAACTTACTCATGGGGTATTGTTGATTGATGAGATAATCAATGTAGAATACTTAACCCATTTCCTAAAGAATAGTGTGTGTGTTTGTGTGTTAGTCGCTCAGTCGTGTCTGACTCTTTGCTACCCCATAGACTGTAGCCCACCAGGCTCCTCTGTTCATAGAATCTTCTAGGCAAGAATACTGGAGTGGGTTGCCATTTCCTTCTCCAGGTGATCTTTGTGACCCAGGGTTCAAACCCAGGTATCCCACATTGCAGGCAGATTCTTTACCATCTGGTCCACCATGTAGGGAGAATAGTAGAATGTAATAATGTGGTAGGAATATAATAATACAATATTATTATATATAATAATACAATATAATAATATGTTTCCTAGTAGTATTAGTAATACTGCTGCTGCTGCTGCTGCTAAGTCGCTTCAGTCGTGTCCGACTCTGTGTGACCCCATAGACAGCACCCCACCAGGCTCCTCTGTCCCTGGGATTCTCCAGGCAAGAACACTGGAGTGGGTTGCCATTTCCTTCTCCAATGCATAAAAGTGACAATTGAAAGTGAAGTTGCTCAGTCGTGACTCTTAGCGACCCCGTGGACTGCAGCCTACCAGGCTCCTCTGTCCATAGGATTTTCCAGGCAAGAGTACTGGACTGGGGTGCCATTGCCTAAGATTTTTAAAGAAGGTTAAGATTTAAAAAAAAATTTTTTTTTAAATCTTAATCTTAAAAAATTAAGAATAGAATGTGTCAAATGCCTTCATAGCATTCATATGATCATTTGGTTTTTCTCTTTTAACATAATGATATGGTAAATTGTATTAATAGATATTCTAATATTGAACTATCCTTATATTCCTAGAATGAACTCTGCTTGGTCATGACATTGATTATTGTATTCTTAAATATAACTAACACTGTCAACTATTCCTGTAGTACAAATCAAAACACATTTTTTAACATAGAATCAAGGTCTGGATTTTGGATATACTTCAGACAACATTATTGAATATGCTTTCCATTTTGGGTGAGTGATTAGGGGTCAGAGCTAGGAATGATCTATTTAGAAACCCCAACAAGAAGCATTTATTATGACTTACATGTGCTTTGTTGTTGTTGTTCAGTGACTCAGTTGTGTCCGACTCTTTGTGACCCTGTGGACTGCACGCAGCACGCAGTCTTCCCTGTCCATCACCATCTCCCAGAGCTTGCTCAGATTCATGTCCATTGAGTTGGTGATGCCATCCAACCATCTCATCCTCTGTCACCATGGTTCTGTCTAAACTATGGAGCAATAAAAGGCATAGGGAAATGACATTTTGTTTCTGCATCATTTTTTCTTATCCATTGAAATTATATATACTTTAGGGTTTTTACAACAATAACCTTAGTATAGTTTATAAAGCTATAAGAACACTTTTTCATATATAGGAAAGTAGAGTACATTCTGATCTGTGCCTTTCCAGGACTTGTGCAGCTCAATAGTAACTCTGAAATAGTATGTTATATTTTTTCAGTGACTCAAACCCTGTTGCTTAAGGTTAATTTTAGATTGAGAATCCAGCAGAGAAATAAATACATAAGGAGCATTTGTGTCAATGACTTCTGATTTTGCTTCCAAAATCATTTTCACTTATCAAATACTGATTTTTTTAAAAAAAATTCTTCTTTTTTAACTTCAGAAGTACTAAGGACATTAGAAATGTAATATACATGAGGTAAAGATTTTCTATATTGATAAAGTTAGAATTTGGGTTCCATGTTGTGGGTCCATTCTGTGTACAGAATTAGAACCTAGAATTCCACTGAGAAATCCTTTGAATGATCCTAATAGCCTCCATGGACAGAGGAGCCTGGTGGGCTGCATTCCATGGTGTCTCAAAGAGTAGGACATGACTGAGCAACTCAGCTCATAGCATAGCTGCTGTATTGTTCCAGCATTATAACCAAGGGAACTGATACACAGAGGTTCAGCCTTTACCCAGGGTAACAGTGACAGAGGGGCAGAGATAGGATTCACGTTCAGGCATTCTGCCTGCCAATCCTGTACTCTTTTAAATAGCCCATTCTACAACAAAGATGGAACTACTGCCATTCAGCAAATATTTAGTGAGTGTCTTCAGCGTGCTGGAAATTCTTAATTGTAGATCTAGGGCATTGCCATGGCGAGCAAGGCGCACAAGCTCCCTCTCATGAAGAGTACATTCTTGTGCAAGCAAAATAAAGGTACAAACTTCATAGTTTATAAAGATCCTTCATCACTATAGCCAGCTGTGTTTTACAAAGGTGTTTTACAATAATATTGAATGTTTTCTCACCTTTCTCCATTTACGTAGTTGGTTCATGAAATCCCTGTCTTGGCTATCTGTGATATACTATGTTCTTATGCAGACCCAGGAGACTGGGCAGTGCAGGGGGAAATTCCCCTGCTTTGACACCTGAAGCCCTGGGTAAGTGGAACCCCAGCGCTCCACTGTGTACTAGCTGTGTGTGAACGCTGAGCTTTGGTGTCTTCATTTATAAACTGGGCATTGGCTGCCCTCCTCTCTACAGTGGTTGTTATGAAATGAACTTAGGTCCCTACAATTAAATGAACTCAGTATAATATAGAAGGATCATCTGTTTCCTACTTTCTATACCTTTTCTAGTCTTAATATTTTTCAGTGAAAGATAAAAATGCAGGTAGAGGGAGTCAATTGAGTTACCTATCAATGATGTTTAACTTTTCTCTCTCAACAGAATGCTATATTTGGTCAAGTAATTTTTGTTTGAAATCATTATTTAGGCAAACTTTGACAGTCGATGTTGCAGAATAAATTACAATTAATATTCATAAAAATATCTTCCTGAAAATTAGAGATAGCAAGGGAATATTTCATGCAAAGATGGGCTCAATAAAGGCCAGAAATGGTATGGAACTAACAGAAGCAGAAGAGATTAAGCAGAGGTGGCAAGAATACACAGAAGAACGGTACAAAAAAGATCTTCATGACCCAGATAACCATGAAGGTGTGATCACTCCCACTCACCTAGAGTCGGACATCCTGGAATGTGAAGTCAGGTGGGCCTAAGGAAGCATCACTATGAACAAAGCTAGTGGAGGCGATGGAATTCCAGTTGAGCTATTTCAAATTCTAAAGTATGATGCTGGGAAAGTGCTGCACTCAATATGTCAGCAAATTTGGAAAACGGCATTGGCCACAGGACTGGAAAAGGTCAGTCTTCATTCCAATCCCAAAGAAAGGCAATGCCAAAAATGTTCAAACTACCGCACAATTGCACTCATCTCACACGCTAGTAAAGTAATGCTCAAAATTCTCTAAGCCAGACTTTAGCAATATGTGAACTGTGAACTTCCAGATGTTCAAGCTGGTTTTAGAAAAGGCAGAGGAACCAGAGATCAAATTGCCAACATTCGCTGGATCATGGAAAAAACAAGAGAGTTCCAGAAAAACATCTATTTCTGCTTTATTGACTATGCCAAAGCTGACTGTGTGGATCACAATAAACTGGAAAATTCTTCAAGAGATGAGAATACCAGACCACCTGACCTGCCTCTTCAGAAACCTGTATGCAGGTCAAGAAGCAACAGTTAGAACTGGACACGGAACAACAGACTGGTTCCAAATAGGAAAAGGAATATGTCAAAGCTGTATATTGTCACCCTGCTTATTTAACTTCTATGCAGAGTACATCATGAGAAATGCTGGGCTGGATGAAGCACAAGCTGGAATCAAGATTGCCAGGAGAGATATTAGTAACCTCAGATATGCAGATGATACCACCCTTATGCAGAAAGTGAAGAAGAACTAAAGAGCCTCTTGATGAAAGTGAAAGTGGAGAGTGAAAAAGTTGGCTTAAAACTCAACATTCAGAAAACTAAGATCATGGCATCTGGTCCCATCACTTCATGGGAAATAGATGGGGAAACAGTGGAAACAGTGGCTGACTTTATTTTTCTGGGCTCCAAAATCACTGTGGATGGTGATTGCAGCCATGAAATTAAAAGATGCTTGCTCCTTGGAAGAAAAGTTATGACCAACCTAGACAGCATATTAAAAAGCAGAGACATTACTTTGCCAACAAAGATCTGTCTAGTCAAGGCTATGGTTTTTCCTGTGGTCATGTATGGATGTGAGAGTTGGACTGTGAAGAAGGCTGAGCGCCGAAGAATTGATGCTTTTGAACTGTGGTGTTGGAGAAGACTCTTGAGGGTCCCTTGAACTGCAAAGAGATCCAACCAGTCCATCCTAAAGGAGATCAGTCCTGGGTGTTCATTGGAAGGATTGATGTTGAAGCTGAAACTCCAATACTTTGGCCACCTGATGCGGAAAGCTGACTTATTTGAAAAGACCCTGATGATGGGAAAGATTGAGGGCAGGAGGAGAAGGGGACGACAGAGGATGAGATGGTTGGATGGCATCACCAACACAATGAACATGGGTTTGGGTGGACTCCGGGAGTTGGTGATGGACAGGGAGGCCTGGCGTGTTGCGGTTCATGGGATTGCAGAGTCGGACACAACTGAGCAACTGAACTGATCTGAGAGTTAAGTACAAAAAAATGCATCTTAACTGCTTATTTTCTCAAAATTTCCATTGGTATATTACATTAGTATGCTAGACTGTACTTCTGTGTTTTGTACCATAAAAAGAATACATTTTAATTTCATCTTGTTTTAAAAAGATACTGCTTCTTACTTGCTTGTACTTGGTAATACCCACATTTGTTTGATAGTCACTCAGTATAATGTGACAATCAAATTTTTTTTGTTCTATGATGAGTTCTTGATGGAAACCACACGTGTTAATTAAATTATTAATGTGTACACTGAGTAACTTCGGCCTTGTGTCTTATCTGTCACTGGATTAGTGCCGACTTTTACTGTTGCTTTCCCTTCCTCTCTGTTTCTGTTGGAACCTGTACCAATTACAACACATGTAGGTTGCTGTAGCAAGGCTAGGTAATCTCTCTTGCTTTTGTCTTCCTCTTTTTTTCTAATTCATCTGGCAGATCTCTGTCATGATACCCTATACATCATGAAGTCTATACATTTTAAATTGATATTTGACTCAAGGCCCTGAAGAACTTAGACTCAATTACTCTGTAACCCTGTCTTTTGTTACCGCAACATAAACCTTCCCATCCAGTCAAGCTGTGACTCCCTATTGTATTTTAAACATTCTTTGATTTAAAATGTCATGTGAGTAAGGTATTATTTTAACCCCATATTGTAGACAAGGAAACTGAGGCACAGAGAAGTTAACTAACTGGTCCACAATTCTTCAGGTTTTCTAGGGAGCAGTTAAAGCTTGAACCTAGTGAGTTTCCCACTGGATGTGTGCTCTTCAGCACAGACTCTTTTAGGGACTAAAGCCCAACTCAGGTATCGTCCTGAATAAGAGTCTCTGGGTGACTCAGCTCTTCACTGAGTGCTTAGGACACCTGTGGCATGAGGGAGATGCCTCTCCCAGAAGGCGACATTTGAGTCAACGTGTAGGAAGAAGGTAGTGGGTCTTGGAGGGCAGCATTCCAGGAGGGTAGTGTGTGCAAAGGACAAGAACTTGGTCTCCTTCACAAGTATAAATGTTTATGTAGTCTACTTCATCCTTATGTCTTTTGATAGCTTAAGCCAAATATTTCAGTCTATTTTTCAGGGTTTTTATCTCTTGTGATGCCTCTACAGCTGGCTTTTATTTAATCACAGCAACTCTCTGAGGTAGGTCTTTTCTTTTTTTTTTAATTTATTTATTTTAATTAGAGGCTAATTACTTTACAATATTGTATTGGTTTTGCCATACATCAACATGAATCCACCACGGGTGTACACGTGTTCCCAATCCTGAACCCCCCTCCCCCCTCCTTCCCCATACCATCCCTCTGGGTCATCTTAATAGCCACACTTTATTGCTGAAAAAAATTGAGATTCATAGTACCGGGTAATGTACAAAGTTCACACAGTTAATAAGTAGCAGAAAAAAAAAAAGATGGCAGAGCTGGGATATGCCTCAGTTTGTCTGAATCCCATGCTCTTTCCCCACACTGTAGATCAGCCACTGTGTATAACCTTGAATAATAATTTATACTCCTCCCGTAGATGATTAATCTCCCTAACCAGAGTGCAGGGACCGTTTGTAGTACTTTTATTGTCATGAACATCAACCACAACTTTACAAATAAAGAGTTAATAATTGAGTTGTTTCCATGTGTTAGTTTCACTAAAGTTAGAGGCATTTTGCATGCAGTAAAACAAAATTTTAATAGTTAAAAATGAGTTGTTTGCAGAGTGTATGTATCATCATCATAAAAACAATAAAACTATTGACCAGCCAGTTGTTCTGAAATCCATGAAACAAAAACTAAAGACCACAGGCCAACCTTACTTGTTCTGCAAAACAGCAAAACTTGGTGGAAGAAAATAATTTCAGTTTAGCAGCTGCTGCTGCTGCTAAGTCACTTCAGTCATGTCTGACTCTGTGCGACCCCATTAAACAGCAGCCCACCAGGCTCCTCTGTCCCTGGGATTCTCCAGGCAGGAATACTGGAGTGGGTTGCCATTTCCTTCTCCAATGCATGCATGCTTGCTACGTCGGAGTCTGACTCTGGGCAACCCTATGGACAGCAGCCCACCAGGCTCCTCCGTCCACAGGATTCTCTGGGCAAGAATACTGGAGTGGGTTGCCATTTCCTTCTCCAATGCATGCATGCTTGCTAAGTTGCTTCAGTCGAGTCTGACTCTGTGCAACCCTATGGACAGCAGCCCACCAGGCTTCTCTGTCCACAGGATTCTCTGGGCAAGAATACTAGAGTGGGTTGCCATTTCCTGCTCCATCAGTTTTGTAGACTACTTTATCATTTACATTCTCTAATATCATAGATAAAGAATTGTGGGTACTCCTGTCAGAACTGTACGTCTCTGAGTTAAGTATTGCTCACTTTTGTTGTTAGAATTCCACTGAATTCACTAGAATTTGAACTTGTTATTTTCCAAATACTACTTCCTTATCAATGACAGATGTCTGATTTTATTTTAAATTATTTTTGGTATTTGTTGGACCTTTATTATCTTTTTTTTCTTGTCCTAATCTTTCTGTACCAGCGTTCCCCTTAATTTCTGATGTCTCCCTGATTGTGAGTGACTGAAATGCACATTGAATTCCATTAAGTGAAATTTAGTCAATGGTGTGTGTTGGGGGGAGTCTCACAAAATCATCCAGCCACAAGCGGAGGGCAGGAGTGCAGCTGGGTACCTGGGTTTTGAACACAGGTAGGGATCGCTCCATCTCTTGCCTCCAATTCTCTCCTCTACTGTAGGCCACTTTCTCCATGTGATGGGAATATAACCACTACAGCTCTACACTTTACAGCGGTAGCCACCAGAAAGAGACCCACCTGACATTCCCTCTGATTCAAGCCCCACGAAGATCCCAAGAAAGTGTTCTGATTAATTAGCCCAGTCATCCTGGACTGACCTAGAAGTTGTCTTATTTGGCTGGGAAGTTGCCTAGAAGTTGTCTCGTTTGCTAGGACACAAGACTCAAAACCCTGACCTCACCTGGGGAATAAGTTTGTCTGCCCTATTTTGGGTTATAGGATCTCGTCTACTAGCTGATTCCTATGTTAGACTGGCTGCCCCTAGGAAGCCCTCTGTCTTTGTTGAAGGTAGCTTTTCCCTTGGTTCCTGAGCTTCCTTTCCAGCCTAAGGGGACATCTGCAGTGTCCTCAGTACCTTTTTGAATCAGAGACAGTTGATGAACCCTGAGCTCTGTGTGTGAGGGATGCTCTGTCCTTTGTTTCACCACCTGCCTGTATGACTGCAGGTGACCCATTTGGATTTGTCTTTTTCTGTTGAGAAAATCTCCATTTTATGATTGAATAATGCTTTAAATACAGAATGACAATAAATAACAATAGCAGACAAATGTTGCTTCTCTTCAAAAGAATGGAACTATTATCTTGCATATCACTTCATCTGGGTACTAATGGAAAATGCCTCAAAAAAGAAATAATACTTTACATGTATACCACAAGTTTTTCAAAGAGATCAAGTGGGAGGCTAAAGGTCACTGTAATTTTCCTCTCACTGACTTGTATTGATGCTGTTTTCTTCTCAACATTAAGAGCAGCCAACCACCTGGCTCACTCATATTCTGCAAACTTACTGTGTTTTTAAATGAGATTGGATTTTTTTCTAGACTTGCAAAGGTTTTTAATTTTAAAGAGAACTGCTTTTTTTGTGCAACAGTGTTTGTTTTGAAAATGTTTATACTCTGATAACTGTGGAAGAGATGGCTTTCTATCTTGTTGGTTGTGCTGTCACTTCAGTTAAATTAAAAAGCATTTATCATTAACTCACCATTTACAGCATTGTTCAGAGAGATTACTAAAGATGAGTAAGACTTAGCTTGTGCCCAGGCCTCTGGAAGAACTGACCATGTACTCATGACTGACCTACCAGACAGTTGTGGGGCAGCACAGCAGAACTGGGTCATGGTGCCACCACTCTGATTTCACAGTACACACTCTACACAGAGCATGCGTGCAAAGGAACAGATGGCCAGTCCACTCAGTGAGTTTGTACCCTCAGTGAGTGAGAAAGAAAAGGAAGTCTACCCTTCATGCTGGCTTGTTCAGTTCTTGCATGCCTCTCAGAGTAAGACCATTTCTAGGCTTTAAAGATATCCATTTTCTACACAACATGGCTTCTGAATGTAGCCAACAACAACTTCTGCTACTCAACAGAAGAAAAAGCAATCTATTTGAATGCTGGAGGGAAAACCCATTGTTGTGGACTTATTGCAGGACCATATGACTGTCTTCGGCAATGGCTTTCTATGAGATTTTCAAGAATACCATTTACTGTTGGAGATTTTGCTTCATATATTGTGTTTAGAATTTGGCCCCCACATAGTTTTTGATTCCACTGGAAGGGAGATGCAAATAAGGTGCAGTGTTCCTGCATAAAAGGAGACTTATAATTCTAACTTGTGTGTTTGGGGCAAGTGTCAGGAAGGATGTGGCATTTGTGTAGAGCTTTGAAGGGAGAGAGATTTTGACAGGTGGGGATGGGGAATGGAAGGGATACATTTAATAATGTGTTGAGATAATAGCCCAGCCTGTATGTGCTCGGTTCTGTCCGACTCTGTGAACCCATGGACTGTAGCCCGCCAGGCTCCTCTGTCCAAGGAATTCTCCAGGCAAGAATACTAGAGTGGGTTGCCATTTCCTATTCCAGGGGGTTTTCCCAACCCAGGGATCAAACCTGAGTCTTGTGTCTCCTACATTGGCAGGCTAATTCTTTACCACTGTGCCACCATACTTAAATTGAAGAAAGTAGGGAACAACTAGACCATTCAGGTATGACCTGATCAAATCCCTCATGATTATACAATAGAAGTGACAAATAGATTCAAGGGATTAGATATGAGAGACAGAGTGCCTGAAGAACTATGGACGGAGGTTCGTGACATTGTACAGGAGCCAGTGATCAAGACGATCCCCAATAAAAGAAATGCAAAAAGGCAAATTGGTTGTCTGAGTAGGCCTTACAAATAGCTGAGAAAAGAAGAGAAGCTAAAGGCAAAGGAGAAAAGGAAAGATATACCCATTTAAATGCAGAGTTCCAAAGAATAGCAAGGAGAGATAAGAAAGCCTTTCTCAGTGAAGAATGCAAAGAAATAGAGGGAAAAAATAGAATGGCAAAGACTAGAGATCTTTTCAAAAAAAATTAGAGATAACAAGGAAACATTTCATGCAAAGATGGGAACAATAAAGGACAGAAATGGTATGGACCTAACAGAAGCAGAAGATATTAAGAAGAGGTGGCACAGAAGAACTATACAAAAAGATCTTCATGACCCAGATAACCACTATGGTGTGATCACTCACCTAGAGCCAGACATCCTGGAATGTGAAGTCAAGGGGGCATTAGGAAGCATCACTACAAACTAAGCTAGTGGAGGTGATGGAATTCCAGCTGAGCTATTTCAAATCTTAAAAGATGATGCTGTGAAAGTGCTGCACTCAATATGCCAGCAAATTTGGAAAACTCAGCAGTGGCCACAGGACTGGAAAAGGTCAGTTTTCATTCCAATCCCAAAGAAAGGCAGTGCCAAAGAATGTTCAAAATACCACACAATTGCACTTATTTCACACCCTAGCCAAGTAGTGCTCAAAGTTCTCCAAGCCAGGCTTCAACAGTACATGAACTGTGAACTTCCAGATGTTCAAGCTGGATTTAGAAAAGGAAGAGGAACCAGAGATCAAGTTGCCAGCATCTGCTGGATCATCAAAAAAGCAAGAGAGTTCCAAAAAAACACCTACTTCTGCTTTACTGACTACACCAAAGCGTTTGACTGTGTGGATCACAGCAAACTGTGGGAGATTCTTCAAGAGATGGTAATACCAGGCCACTTCACCTGCCTCCTGAGAAATCTGTGTGCAGGTCAAGAAGCAACAGTTAAAACTGGACATGGAACAACAGACTGGTTCCAAATTGGGAAAGGAGTACTTCAAGACTGTGTATTGTCACTCTGCTTATTTAACATATGCAGAGTACATCATGCAAAATGCTGGGCTGGATGAAGCACAAGCTGGAATCAAGATTTCCAGGAGAAATAGCAATAATCACAGATATGCAGATGATACCACCCTTATGGCAGAAAGCAAAGAAGAACTAGAGTCTCTTGATGAAAGTGAAAGAGGAGAGTAAAAAAGTTGGCTTAAAACTCAACATTCAGAAAACTAAGATCATGACAGCTGGCAAATAAATGGGAAAACAATGGAAACAGTGACAGACTTTATTTTGGGGGGCTCCAAAATCACTGCAGATGGTGACGGCAGCCATGAAATTAAAAGACACTTGCTCCCTGGAAGAAAAGCTATGACCAAACTAGACCACTTATTAAAAAGCAGAGACATTACTTTGCCAACGAAGGTCCATCTAGTCAAAGCTATGGTTTTTCCAGTAGTCATGTATGGATGTGAGAGTTGGACTATAAAGAAAGCTGAGTGCTAAAGAATTGATGCTTTTGAACTGTGGTGTTGGAGAAGACTCTTGAGAGTCCCTTGGACAGCAAGGAGATCCAACCAGTCAATCCTACTGGAAATCAGTCCTGAATATTCCTTGGAAGGACTGATGTTGAAGCTGAAACTCCAATACTTTGGCCACCTGATGCGAAGAACCGACTCATTTGAAAAGACCCTGATGCTGGGAAAGAGTGAAAGTGGGAGGAGAAGGGGACGACAGAGGATGAGATGGTTGGATGGCATCACCAACTCAATGGATATGAGTTAGATTAAGCTCCAGGAGTTGGTGATGGACCTGGAGGCCTGGCGTGCTGCAGTCCATGGAGTGACAAAGAGTTGGACACAACTGAGCGACTGAACTGAACTGAACTGTGCCAGCTGGAAAGCCCATTAATGCTTCCTATAACACACACGATAGCCCAAATTCTTACCAAGACTTTTGAGAGCATTCCTCCTACTATAAAAAAAAAAAACCCATACATTTCTTACTATAAGGTTCTAACAACCTTATTCTGTATGTTATGGGAATCATTAAACTTTTTTGGTCAGAGATAATATCATGCCTAGGAATGGTCAAGGTAGAATCTTGACATTTCAAAATAGATCAATACTGTCCTCCCCACCCCTTTTACCTTAGCTTTACCTGGAAACAGTGAGAAGTGGTGATCTCTTCCTAGGGATAGCCACATGGAACATTTAGACTGCCTTACTCAGGTGTGTGAACCAAGAGGAATTGAAGAGCCCATTGTGCTGTTATTGACATATGTATTATATGTGTTACAAACCTGACAGTTTGGTGTTATAATTATTGCTTTGTGCAATCTTGTCTTTTAAAGTAAAATTAAGAGAAAAAAGAGCAAGCATATGTATTTATACAGTCTTTTATATTTATTCAAGTGTTAACCTTTTTCTGCTGCTCTTCCTTTTTTCTTGCTAATTTGAGTTAGCATCTGGTGTCATTGCCTTTCAGCCCGAAAGACTTCCTTTAGTGTCTCTTGTAGGGCCCATCTGCTGGCAGTAAATCTTCTTAGTCTTTGTTTTTCTGAGAATGAATTCATTCCACCTTCATTTTTAAAGGATAGTTTTGCTGGATATGGAATTCTTGTGAGACAATTTTGTTTTTGTTTTTGTTTTTTCCCTTTTAGCAATTTGAATATGCTATCAACACCTTCTTATCTCCATTGTTTCTGAAGAGAAGTTAACCATTGTTTTATTATTCCCCTATATATGATAACTGTTTTTTACTATTTTGAAAATTTAATTTGTTTTTGACTTTTACAGTTTAACTGAAATGTGCCTAGGTATGTATTTGTTTGTATTTATTCTAGGGTAGGGTTCATTGAGTTTCTTGGATCTGTAAGTTCAGTTCTCATAAAGTTTGGGAGTTTTTTGGCCATTATTTCTTCTTGTGTTTCCTACCCTTTCCCTCTTTTTGTGGAACTGCCATTATATGCAGGTTAGTATGCTTGATGTTATCTTACAGGTCTTTGAGGCTTTTTTCCTTTTTATTCATTCTTTTTTCTCTCCATTTTTTAGGTTGAATTGTTTCTATTGATCTTTCTTCATGTTTCTAGATTCTTCCTTCTGCCAGCTTAAACCTAGTGAACCCATCTAGTGAATTTTTCATCTCAATTATTGTACTTTTCAATTTCAAAATTTCATTTGGTTCTTTTTCATAATTTCTACTTCTTTATTGAGATCTCTTTGTTGAGTTATTGTCATCATACTATAATTCTTTAAATATGACTTCCTTTAGTTACAAAGCATCATGGTTTATTTTGAAGTCTTTGAGAAGTGTTAACAGATGGATGCACTTAGAGTCAGTATCTGTTGACTGCTTTTTTCCTGTTCATGGAACACACTTTCCTGTTTCTTTATATGCCTTGAAAGTTTGCTGAGAACCAGCATTTCGGATTTTATTTTGTAGTAATTCTTAATTCTGATTTACTCCCTCTCAGACTTGTTGTTGCCCTTTTTTTTGTTTAACAGCTTTACTGGGCTAAATTTATGGACTCTGTTTCCACCATGGTGTGTGAATGCTAATGTCTCTGATTTATAAAATTTTTAATTAAAAAAATATTAACCCTGGATCTCCAGTATTAGCTCCTGTATCTGCATGGCTTAGTGGTAAGTCCATGATTGGTGAGAGGTTATCTACAAATGCCTTGAGCTGATGGATATGTGTGTGAGTTGGGGAGCATGTTCAAATTTCAGACAGCTTTTTTCCCCCTCTGATAACCACCAATCTGTCTTCTGTGTTTCTAAGTTGTTTTTTTGTTGAAGATTCTCAACATGTGATATCATAACAGCTTTTATCTATGTCTGCCTTACTTCACTTAGCATAATGGCCTCAAGGTCCATCCGTGTTGTTGCAAATGTCAAGATTTCCTTCCTTTATGCTGAGTAGTATTCCATTGTATATAAATATCACATGTTCTTTGTACATTCATCCATGGGTGGAGATTTAGATTGCTTTCAAGTCTTGGCTATTGTAAATAATATAGTGAACATTGGGGTGCAAATATCTTTGTGAGAAAGATTTCATTTTCTTCAGATAAATACCCAGAAGTGGAATTGCTAAATTGAATGGTATTTCTATTTTTAATTTTTTGAGGAACTTCCATAGTGCCGGCACCAATTCAGCAGGGGTCCAATTTAGCACAAGGGGTCTTTTTTCTTCACATTCTCACCATCCCTTGTTATTTCTTGTCTTCTTGATAATAGCCATTCTAACAGATGTGAAGTGATACTTTATTGTGGTTTTGATTTGCATTTCCCTAGTAATTCATGATGTTGAGCATCTTTTCATGACCTGTTGGCCATTTGTATGCCTTCTTTGGGGAAAAAAGTCTCCTTAGATCCTGTGCCCAAATTTTAATTGGATTTTTTTCTCTTTAGTTGTTACAGGTAGTTTTAAAGTGTTTCCCAGCTTCTGGCTGCCATGTTTGTCTTCTCTGCATGTGCTGTAGCCTCATGGACCCAGAGAGGTAGATAGCTTGGACCCTGTCCCATTTCTCCTGTGTGCCCACACAGCCTTCCAGTGGGCCATGGTTGTTTGGATAGCTTTTGAAGCTCTTCTGTGGTTGTCTCACTTCTAAACATTTCTGTTTAGTCTGTTGGTCTGATACTTGCTGCAGCTCCACAGCCTCCACAACCTCCAGCTAGGTAACCTGCTAGTCTTGCTGTTTGTCTGCGTCCATGATTGCCATTACCAACTGTGTTGCTGGGCATGGATTTTTTGCACTTTACTTTTAATCAAGTTAGCCTCCCTTAGCAGCAAAGCAGGTAGAACTATGCTGTTGATCATGCTGGACTTGGGGGGCCAGGATAGCAGTCCCAAGCAGGAATGCCATAGACTGTCTATGAAATAATTGAAAAAACGTATATTGGTCTCTATCCCCATTTCCTGGTACAGGGTTCCTAAAACCTTTGTGATATTCTAGGTCGCAAGAGCACTAGACGCGTCTTTTGTTCTAATGTTTGGTCTTTGATCTTGGTTTCTAACACAGAGCTCCCAAATCCTTTGAAATTTCCTAGGTGATAGGAATGTCTTTGTTCTACTGAGAAGACTTTGGATGAGCGTGGGGATAGCTTTAGGAATTGGAGCTGGTTACCTGAAACACCCAGCCAGGATTAGAAGCTTGTGACTTGCAGCCCCATCTGCCATCCTCTGGGAATGGGAGAGGTGCTGGAGATTGAGTTAGTCAGCATTAATCATGGCTACAAGATGAAGCTTCTGTATAAGTTTGCCAAAGTACAGGGTTCAGTGAACACATCTGTATGCTGAGAGGGTAATGCACCCCAACTCCACAGGGACAGAAGTTCCTGCACTCAGAGCCCTTCCAGCCTTGTCCTCTCTTATCTCTTCTGGCTGGACCCTTTATTGTATCCTTTAGTATATAATAAGCTGATGAGCATGTTTCCCTGAGTTTTATGAGCTGGGCTAGCAAATGATTCGGAGAAGGCAATGGCACCCCACTCCAGTACTCTTGCCTGGAAAATCCCATGGATGGAGAAGTCTGGTGGGCTGCAGTCCATGGGGTCGCTAAGAGTCGGACACGACTTAGCGACTTCCCTTTCACTTTTCACTTTCATGCATTGGAGAAGGAAATGGCAACCCACTCCAGTGTTCTTGCCTGGAGAATCCCAGGGGTGGCAGAGCCTGGTGGGCTTCCGTCTCTGGGGTCGCACAGAGTCGGACACAACTGAAGCGACTTAGCAGCAGTAGCAGCAGCAAATGATGAAGTCCAGGGAGGGGGTCATGGAGACTGCCCATATATAGCCACTTTGGGCAGAAGTTGTGGGTAATCTGGGGACTCACTACCCGTGTTTGGCATCTGAAGTGGGGGCGGTGTTGTGGGACTGAACCCTTGACTTGTGGAATCTGATGCTCACTGCAAGGAGCTAGTGTCAGAACTGAAGGGAATTGTTGGACATTTGGCTATTGAAAGAGGATTGGTCAGTGTGGGAATCAGCTCTCACTTGGGTATCAAGAGTGCTGTAAATGTGGTGGTAGAGGGAGTAAAGGAAGAACGCAGGAGTGTTTTCACAGCCCCACTGTTCTAACTTAGGGTTCAGTAGTATTTCATGAATAAATGCTTCTCAATTTGTAGGCCTTTGATTCCCAGAGTCCTGAAATGTTTTTGTTTTATATTTTTTGTGAAAATCATATTTTATCATTGCTTTGGGAGTGAGGATTTGCCATTCTCCTTCCTCTCCTGTTCTGAACGCCTGAAGATGTTTTTTAAGTATTCAAGGTGTACAGCAAGCCATTTTATTATCAGATTGAGGTAGACACCAAGTCAGTATCTTTATTTTATGTGAAAAGCTTTATTAGAAAGAGTTCCCAACCTAGGGATTGAACTCACATGTCTTGCATCTCCTGCATTGACAGGCAGATTCTTTACAACTGTGCCACCTGGGAAGCCCACATACTTCATAACTAAAGTTTTTAATTACTTAGGAACCCAAATCTAGAATAAAAATTTACTTATCATGTGTATATGGGTTCTGACATAGTTCTTTGCTTTTCCTTTGGAGACATTTTTGAAGAAAAATTTACAGTTTAAAAAATACATAGTTGATACACAATATTATGTTAGTTTTGAGTTTACTACATAATGACTTGATTTTGCATATATTATGAAATGATCACCAGGATAAGTCTATTAATCATCTGTCTGCACACAAAGTTCTTATAATACTGTTGACCATATTCCTTATGCTGTATATTACATCCTTATGACTTATTTATTATATAACTGGAAGTTTGTACCTGTTAATGCTCTTCACTTATTTCATCCACCCCAGGTACCTCCCTTCTGGCATTCACCTGTTTGTTCTCTGTGTCTGTGAGTCTGTTTTAGGTTTGGTTTGGTTTGGTTGTTTTGCTTCTTAGATTCTGCATGTAAATCAAATCATGCAGTATTTGTCATTATTTATCTGAATTACCTCATTTAACATAATGCCCTCTAGATCCTTGCATGTTGTCACAAACGGCAAGATTACATTTTGAATGGCTGTGTAATATTTCACTGTCTGTGGAATATCACACATCTCTATCCATTTGTCTATTAATGGACACTTAGGTTGTTTCTACATGTCTTTTAAAAACAGATTAGAGACTGTTTTGAGTTCTCTTGCTTTACTTGTGAAGCATTTACTTGTGAATGGTTCCTGATAGTATAATCACTTGAAGCGTGGTATACAGGTGGAGGAAAAGTGTTTTTAGAAACAGAACGTGGATAGGAATGGGTCAATTATATAATCTTATTCTAAATCTCTCTCTTAAAGGGCAACAAAAATAATGATTTTGTGATGAATCAGGGTGGTTTAATGAAGTGTTTAATAGATAGATAGATAGATAGTGAAGTCACTCAGCCGTGTCCGACTCTTTGCGACCCCATGGACAGTAGCCAACCAGGCTCCTACGTCCATGGGATTTTCCAGGCAAGAATACTGGAGTGGATTGCCATTTCCTTCTCCAGGGGATCTTCCCGACCCAGGGATCGGACCTGGGTCTCCCGTTTTACCATCTGAGCCACCAAGGCTTCTAAAATACTTATGAGATAATATATTTTCTAGTGGAAGTAACAGGAAAAAATTTGTAAAAACTTTTTAAAATTGGTAATTATATGTTTGACACTTTAGGAGCCTACATGAATGAAGATTTAAAACAATGTTTTATAAAAAGAGTGAAGTAAAGCCATTTACAGCAACATGGATGAAGTGAAGTAAGTCAGACAAAGACAAATATACGATATCACTTATATGTAGACTCTTTAAAAATTATGGTAATGAACTTATTTACAAACAAATCAGAAACAGACTCGTAGATTTAGAAAACAAATATATGGTTAAGAGGGGAAAGAAGGGGGAGGGATAAATTAGGAGGTTGGGATTAACATATACATGCTGCTATTATATATATAAAATAGATAATCAATAATGACCGATTGTATACTACAGGGAATTCTACTCAATACTCCATAATAACCTACATGGGAAAACAGTCTGATAAAGAATAAATATATGTATATGTATAACTGAATCACTTTGCTATATTCCTGAAACTAAGACAACATCATAAATCAACTATAATACAAAATAAATTTCTTTTTAATTCAGAAATTTATGGAGAACCAGAGATGGTTTTGAGGGGCTGATTTTTAAAGCCCTGTTTAATCGTTTCACCAAGACAAGATTATACAGTTAAGTACCTTGGCTAAAATCTTTAAATTAATTTTTCTGACATGAACATAATTGATCTGGAAATTAAATATTCACTTAAGTACTATTCAGTGAAGCCTGCCAGCATTACTGCAAGATAGGTACAGTTTGTATTTATATTGCTCTTTTTGTAGCTAAAATCTAGGCAGTAACATGGTAGATTATAACAACTTCTAATATTTTGATGCAGGAAATAGTAGGATATTACGTTGTACATTAAATAGCTGAATGGTCAATTAATATTTGAAAAGCACTTTTAAGGAAATGGTAATGATTCTTTTCAGAGTTGATGAGCCTTATTTTACAGATTTTTAAGTTAAGAAGTTTTTCTCCCTATTTGTACATAAACTGTGAGGTTGATTTCAGTACGTCTTCTCTCACCTTATAAGCCCCTAAAAAGAAACAGGGATAGGAAGGCTTGGGTTCAGGGCCTTTACAAGGTAGGATTGCACTTCCCTGTCTCTCTGGAAAGATCATGCTGCTTGTCCTGTGAAATGTGGTGTACATACCTTCTTGCATCACCTCCCGCATTTCAAAAACTATTTTTTTAAGTGAATAAGTTCAGACTTCCTGTGGGTCGTTTTGCTTGAATGAGATTTGGGATCAAAATGTGAACTTCTGTTTTTGGACATATTATCCAAATGCCTTTGCTTTGTGAATTATATGTTAAGATGATCACTGATGTGTCACAGTGGATATGTACCAGATTGGGCAAAAATGTGACTGAAGAGGGGAGAGGGGTGTCCATGGCTTGTCATCATGCCTCTTCCTTTTACTTAGTTATAACTAGTATATTCCTATACCAGTATGTCTCAGTCTTATTTTTATTATTGCCTCTGCCCCTAAGTTTTTTTTAGTCTTTTTCCCCCTAACTGTCCCCTCCATGAGATTTTAGTACAATAGATATACTGTGTATCTGGTTAAGTATTGTATGAATACCTATTCTTCATATGGAAAAAAGGGGGCTTCCCTGGTGGCTCAGTGATAAAAATCCACCCGTCAGTGCAGGAGACCCAGGTTTGATCCCTGGGGTGGGAAGATCCCCTAGAGAAGGAAATGGCAACCCGCTCCAGTATTCTTGCCTGGGAAATCCCACAGACAGAGGAGCCTGGCGGGCTACAGTCCACAGGGTCACAGAAGAGGAGGACACTACAGAGCAACTAAACAACAATTGTATGTATATCATGGTTTATATGGAAGAAAAGTAAAGTAAAAGTTTTTTGGTTTTTTTTTTGCCCTTTCCCCCAACTAATCTTGTTTGAAAATGCATGCCTTAAACTAGTATTTGTAAAAGGTACATTTTTTTTCTCTTTGTAGGAGCTCATTTCCACTTCAGTAAGCTAAGTTTAACCACATTGCATCAGAACTCTGTTGTCTAATACACCTGTGCTTTTATAATAGCTTTATTTTAAGCTGATTATCATTTAAATAAATATGCTGAAATCTTAGTGCATTGAGAACATTGGGGAAGTAAATTTTACATATTTTGCAGAAGTTCATTATTTCCCTAGGTTTTAGACCTCTGAAGCACGCAGTCTTTCTCTGCAGGCCACATTTGCTTTTGATTCTTTCTGCAAATATTTATTGAGGCTGTACTGTGTGCAAGGCTCCGTGCCAGGTGCTGAGGCCCAGTGGCTCATGGAGCTGGGCCTGCTTCCTTTATTCTTTGTTGGCTTTTTCAGAACTCACAGGGTAAACTTGTCCAGGGCACAGTTGTTTTGACTACTGATTTTTATACATTCCCCAACAAAGTATAGTGGGCACTTGGTGAAAAACCCTGGGAGTTGGTATAGTCCCTTGTGTAGTATAAACAAGAAAAAGATACTTGGTCCTGGTGCCTGGCACAGAGCTCCTAAAACCCTGGGGATCTCCTGATTTCTTTGGTGTGCTCACCAGAGTTTCTTGGCTGAGGGGCTCCTGGATAGCTTCAGAATGCGGGCTGGTCCCAGAAAGACCAAACTATGATTGGAAGCGTGGAACTCAGTCCAGCCTTGGAGTAGGGGAGAGGGACTGGAGATGGAGGTTAACCAAAGGCCCCTGGTTTAATCCATGGCCACTGGTTTAACCAAAGGCCACTGGTTTGTGCCCATGTAACAACACCTCCATAGAAATCCCTAAACCACCAGCTGCAGAGAGCTTGCAAACTGGGGAGCACAGCACGAGCTAGGAGGGTGGCATCCAGAGAGGGCATGGAGACTGCACCCCTCCCACCATATCTCACCCTATACTTCTCATCCATTTGGCTATTCTTGAGTTGTATTCTTTATAATAAACCAGTAAGAGAAAGGCAAGTACTTCCTGAGTTCTATGAGTCATTCTACTGAATTATCAAACTAGAGGAGGGTGTTGTGGAAACCCTCAGTTTATAGTCGGTTGGTCAGAAGTATGGTAGCCTGGGAATTGTGATTGATGCCTAAGGTGGGGGCAGTCTTGTGGGACTACTGCTTCAACTCTTGGGATATAATGCTAACTTTGGGTAGGTAGTGTCAGAATTGAAGTGAGTTTTTGGACACCCTATTGGAAATGATGTTGAAAAAGACAACATGCTTTTAAATATAGGAAAAAGAAACCTTTGGCCCTTGTCTGTCACACTGTGTGTGTGTGTGTGTGTGTGTGTGTGTGTGTAGTGCATGAAAAGATCGAGAGCCAAGTCCCACAAGATGCCAACCCAATATATACTTTTCACTTTTCTGTCCTGAAAACCCTGACATTTGTCTGGCTATGCTAGTGCACATTATACTGTCTGCAATGTGGGAAACTACTTAAATTCTTGGAGCATTCTAGATTACTAATGCATTATCCAAATACATATATACACAACATGGCAGGAAAACTCAACGTAGGGTTCACATAAAGAAGAAGGCTCTTTTCCTCGTAACTGTGTAATTGCCAAACAGAATAGAGTATATAGTTTCAGGCTCAATTTCACATTCCCCAGGAGGGATGGCATACACTTGAGAAAAAAATTCAAGGCAGCTCAGGTTATCTGGAGGCTTGGGCTTAAGGGTCTATCCAGATATAGAGTCTTTCATTCATTCATTCCTTGTATAGATATTCACTAAGCTCCTAACCTCTGTGCCAGGTCCTTTGGTGAACAAGATGGAAGGTCCTCATTTTCACTCATCCTCTCTGTTCCCATTTTTTGGGACAAATAGTATACAAAGAACAACTTTTTATTCATTCATTCAATGTATTTTTGTTTGAGAGTCTATAATACAGGTAGATTATTGGGTGATATTTAAAAGAGACAGCATCTCTGCCCTCGAGGACCTTCAAGCTTGTTTGTTCATCAGTCATTCTTTCAAAAAAATGAGCATTGAGCCAGTCACTGTGCCAGGTTGGTGCTTTTTGTGGTTGTTTAGTTGCTAAGTTGTGTCTGACTCTTTTGCAACCCCACGGACTGTAACCCACCGGGCTCCTGTGTCTGTGGGATTTCCCAGGCAAGAATACTGGAATGGGTTGCCATTTCCTTCTCCAGGGGTTCTTCCCAACCCAGGGTTTGAACCTGCGTCTCCTGCATTGCAGGTAGATTTTTTACCACTAAGCCACTGGTCAGTACTAGGGACATATAGAAATGAACATAGTTTCCGAAGGGCTACAGTTCTGCCTAGGCGGGGCACAGGTGGTAACCTGTTTGTTAAAAGTGTTGGACACGACTGAGCGACTTCACTTTCACTTTTCACTTTCATGCATTGGAGAAGGAAATGGTAACCCACTCCAGTGTTCTTGCCTGGAGAATCCCAGGGACAGGGGAGCCTGGTGGGCTGCCGTCTATGGGGTCATACAGAGTCGGACACGACTGAAGTGACTTAGCAGCAGCAGCAGCAGTAGGTGATGGTAATGGACTCTGTCCACACTGCAAAGGGAACACAGCAGTGAGGTGTCCTAAGTTAGCCCTGTCTAAGCAAGAAGTCAATGTTTGACTCTTGATCTCACTTTATTCTTTTTGGCTTAAACCACAGAAATGTATTTCCTCACAGTTCTGGAGGGTAGAAAGCTAAGAGCAACGCGTCAGCACATTTAGTTTCTCATAAGGCTTCTCTCCTTGGTTCGCAGCAGACCACCTTCTCACTGTGCTGTCTCCTGGTCCTTCCTCCACCAGTGTGCATCCTTGGTGTGTCTCTGTGACCAGAACTCCTCTTATTATAAAAACACTAGTCAGATTGGATTAGGGCCCAATCTAATTGTTTGATTTTAAGTTAATCATCCCTTTAAAGGCTCTGCCTCCAAATACTGTCACATTTTGAGGCATTAGGGGTTAGGGCTTCAATATATAAAACTTGGAGGGACAAAATTAGGCTTGTAAAAACCAGATTGTAAATATTTTAGGCTTATAGGCTATAAAGTCTCTCTTGGAACTCACAACTCTGCCATTGATCTGATTTTTCAGCTGGGGCTGAAGAGAAGGGATGGCTTGGAAAGGAGGACGTGGGGGAAATTCCAATCAGAAGAGACTGTGTCAGTGAAAGTAAGGAGGCATGAGGGCCCCATGGCAGTATAGGAGGTGCAGTAGATGAGTTTTAATATAGTGAAACTACCGCACTTCAGTGCCAGAGCTAAACCTTGTAATATTGGAACAACAAATGATTCAATAGAGTGAATAGTCCAGAAAGAAACAAACAAATATGTGATAAGGTAGGTTTCACAAATCAGAAGGGTATTAAGTAATAATACTGAAGCAATTGATAAATTATTTAGAAAGAGAATCGATTCTTGCTAGTGACGATTTTTAGTTAGCATTTAGGGGCTTGAAACTTAGAAATTAGAGGATTAAGATTTCCTTCTGTGAATTAAAACTGAAGATCAACATTAATGGGTCAAGGTACTATATATAACAGGTTACCTTGAAGAACATAATATCTTACAATATCACCTCACTAAACATACAGACACCATTAGAATGGTTGACTTTGTGGTCCCCACACTCCCAAGAGCCTCAACTTAGGTTTAATGTTCTGCTCTTGTCCTCTTAAATTTTTTAATTTATGAAAATGGGTCTGTATTTCCACTGTGCACTGAGCCCTCCAAGTTATATATCAGTCCTGACTGTGAGGTTGGTCAGACAGGGAAAAAGAAAATACAGAGCCAAGCTTTAGAGGTAGATGCTATCCTGCTTTTAAGAAAGTTGTGGCAACACAATTCTAGAGTCTGGGCCACATTTGCAGGACTGTGTGTTGCATGTGTGCGCCTTGGGCTGTCCCACTTCAGTTCAGTCGCTCAGTCGTGTCCAACTCTTTGCAACCCATGAACCGCAGCACACCAGGCCTCCCTGTCCATCACCAACTCCCGGAGTCCACCCAAACCCATGTCCATCGAGTCGATGATGCCATCCAGCCATCTCATCCTCTGTCGTCCCCTTCTTCTCCTGCCCTCAGTCTTTCCCAGCATCAGGGTCTTTTCAAATGAGTCAGCTCTTCACATCAGGTGGCCAAAGTATTGGAGTTTCAGCCTCAGCATCAGTCGTTCCAATGAACATGCAGGACTGATCTCCTCTAGGATGGACTGGTTGGATCTCCTTGCAGTCCAAGGGACTCTTAAGAGTCTTCTCCAACATCTTCACATCAGGTGGCCAAAGTGTTGGAGTTTCAGCCTCAGCATCAGTCGTTCCAATGTACACGCAGGACTGATCTCCTCTAGGATGGACTGGATGGATCTCCTTGCAGTCCAAGGGACTCTTAAGAGTCTTCTCCAACAGGAGAAGTTCAAAAGCATCAATTCTTCAGCACTCAACTTTCTTTATAGTCCAACTCTCACATACATACATGACCACGGGAAAAACCATAGCCTTGACTAGACGGACCTTTATTGGCAAAGTAATGTCTCTGCTTTTTAATATGCTGTCTAGGTTGTTCATAACATTCCTTCCAAGGAGTAAGCGTCTTTTAATTTCATGGCTGCAATCACCATCTGCAGTGATTTTGGAGCCCAGAAAAATAAAGTCAGCCACTGTTTCCACATCTATCTGCCATGAAGTGATGGGACTGGATGCCATGATCTTAGTTTTCTGAATGTTGAGCTTTAAGCCAACTTTTTCACTCTCCTTTTTCACTTTCATCCACATCAGGCTGTCCCAGACTGATGCATTAAATAGTTTATTTGATAGACTCTCTCCTCTTCCCGTCTCCTTCTCACCAAGGAAGCCTTTAATTGTGATTTGACTTCTGTGGTCTTCCTGCAGGGAGAGAGCTGGCTGGTTATGGTGATACTGTAATAATTCAGGAAGTTAGTTACTAAGCTGGCATCCTGGTGATATTCATCAGTGAGGTTCTTTAATGGGTGCCTGTCCCTGTGAGAAGGCCTCCTTCTTTTAGATTTCTGAGACAGAAGGCTGAGGTCCAGGCATTGTGTTGGTGAATTCACCGAAGCCAGCAAGGGCAGAACAGTGGTTAAGAGCAAGGCCTTTCCATAAAAAGGAATGAAGTTCCAGGACCTGCTACAATAAATTAATAATGTAATATACCAAAAACATTGAGTGTACACTTTACATGGGTGAATTGTATGGCATGTGAATTATATCTCAATAAGGCTGCTTTTTAAAACATTAAAAAAGAAGAAGAACGAGGCATTTGGAGTGAGCCAGGCAGCCCTGGGATCAAGTCCTGTGGTTGTACCACATTGTGTGATCTTGGCCAAGATATATAACTATGCCCTGTTCTTTCATCTCCCAAGTGGTGATATGACACCTAGGGTTGTTGTGAGACTGAAGGAGAAAATATAAACCTGGTCAAGGCTTCTCAACCTCAGTGCTGTTGACATTTTGGATCAGATCATTCTTTGTTGGAAGGAGGGAGGAGGGAGAGCTGTCCTGTGCATGATGTGGTGTCTCCTAGCTTCCCCCAGCAGCTTAACCCCCTATAGATGTAACAGCCAAAATGTCTCCAGATGTTGCTTAAACGTCATGCTGGGGGACAGAATAGGCCCTGGTTAAGAATCACTCACTGGCTAAGGTGTGTAGAACAATGCCTGTAAAAAGAAAGCTACTGGCAGATTTCATAATAATATTGACAATCCTTGGACTAAAGATGACAGTGCTTCTGAGGCCCCTGGAAAGATATTTGTCTGCCTTTCATCTGTCCTCTGCTCTTTAAATTTCTATGTCCATGCCAGAATCAAGTCCACATGGATTAAAGTGTGTGTGCTAGGTCTCTTCAGTTATGTCTGGCTCCTTGCAACCCTATGGATTGTAGCCTGCCAGGCTTCTCTGTCCACGGGATTCTCCAGGCAAGAATACTGGAGTGGGTTCCCATCCCCTCCTCTAGGGGATCTTCCTGACCCAGGGATTGAATATGTGAGTTTTAGTATCTTCAGCATTGACAGGCGGGTTTTTTTACCACTAGCACCACCTGAATTAAAGGATAAATGTAAAAAGGTCTCCTTTTATGAACTGAAAGAAGAGAAGTTACAGATCTGTAAATTTGCAAATAAAAAAGATTTGCAAATACCA
Organism: Bubalus kerabau; assembly: GCF_029407905.1. NCBI lineage: Eukaryota > Metazoa > Chordata > Mammalia > Artiodactyla > Bovidae > Bubalus > Bubalus kerabau. The sequence goes on from NC_073631.1 coordinate 51,230,088, forward strand.
AACTCAGAAGCAGTGGTACTTTTGTGATGTTTAACATCGGGTTTAAATCATATTGGGGAATTTTTTTCTTGATGTCATTACATTAAAAACAAAAAACATGAGTAATTGGTTTAAAACAAACAAAAAAAAAAGATCTAGTAATTATAGTTAAAAAGCAAACTGGAGGGAATTTCCTGCCGTCCAGTAGTTAGGACTCCATGCTTTCACTGCCTTGGTTTGAGTTTAATCCATAGTCTGGGAACTAAGATCCTGCAAGCACATAGCATGGCCAAAGAAAAAAAAAAAAATTGGATGAAATGATTATAAGAGATATGTCAAACTGGTATCGAGAAACTGGTATAAATCAAAAAGAAAATAAAATACAGAAGTAAATGTCTCAGGCATAGGGACAAAAGAGGATATACAGTCGGCTTACAAACATTTGAAAATTGTTCAAATTCAATAATACTTAAAAATTTAAATCTTTTTTTCATTTAAATTGGCAATAATATCTAACTCTGTGGTACCATTTAGGGGAGTCTCCTCACACATTCCTTATAGAACACTGGATGGGTATAATCCCCCTGCAAAGAAATGTCGTGATAAATATGCCTTAAAAGTTGTCATACCTTTTAGCCCCCAAAATAACATTTGGGAATAATTCCATAACATAATCTGAAATGTAGACAAATATTTGTGCATTAAGATATTTAGTGCAAGGTTGTTTCAATAGAAGCCAGTTTTGTGTCTAGCGTTAGGGGAGTAGTAAATTGGAGCTTATGATAAATAATTAGCAGTCTTTAAAAAATATTTATAAAATGTTGCCAATGGCATGCAGAACTCTTAGAGTGTTAAATGAAAAAGCAAGTTTTAAAATTTTGAATGCAATATGAACTCAGCTCAGAATAAAGACTGGAAAGGAATATGCAAAATATTAATAGTATTTATTCCTGGAAGATTGAATTATAGATGATTTATGCAAGTTACTCATAATTGCATGATTAAATTGACCATTTCAAAGCAGACTTAGATTTTGTGTGTGCCTGTTCTTTCCAGTTATTTTTGATCTTAACCATTTCTCTAGCTTGGAAATGAAGGTGAAAGAGGTTAGCTATGTTTCTCTGAGTAAAAGAAAGAAAAGAAGTTATCAGTACCTAAAAGGGCAGGTTTATATTTTAGTAAATTCCGTATAAATTGCAATAGCAGACTGGCTTTGGGGGGTAGACTACTTGCCCTGGATGAGGTAGATTCATGCTTTTTTACACCACAGCATTCTTTTTGTTCATTAATTTTTAAAGATATATTTATTGTAGCATGTTTCTTGGTGAAAGAATCTTTAAAATTTCCATGTTTATCTTTGCAGTATGTGCAGAAGCTTATAATCCTGATGAAGAAGAAGATGATGCTGAATCCAGGGTATGTAACTTACTGAATACATTAATTTTACATTATACTCTTGTCTTGGATAAGGCAAATAGTAATAGAAAAGATGTTAACAGGCTTATAGATGAACAGAAAGCATAATGGAATTATTTTGACTGTTTCTTTTCGTAGTCTTCTCTCTGATAGCTTACTGCTTCATGTTCTGTGTAGTTTACTTTGATCCAAAGTATCTCTCTCTTTGGATAAAAGGAAAGATGGACATAATAACTCACTGAAGTTGTGCTTTTATTTCTCTTGCAAAAATATAGCCTGTGATGAAAAATGTTTTTAGCTATCTTTCCCAAAGTGATAATATTATTTTTCTTAGACAAGTAAGTATTTCTAGCAAAGAAAAATACTGGGAAAAGACTTTTGCTCCTACTAATTTATCATAACAGATGCTTACTCTGAAACAACAGACACAATAAAATTACATCTAAAGTGTCAGTACAGAAGTTATTATTTTTTAAAATCTGTGTATCTGATTGTTTGCTCAGAAACTGATTTGGAGGGCCTAATGTTTTTGTAAGAATTTGTCTGGTTTGAAACACTTTTTAAGCTGTGTCCTTTTGCTCTATTCTCCTATTACTTATTTAGTAGAAAGTAAACTAAATAGGAGATTACTTAGCCTGGAAATGGAAAGTAATCATTTGTTTATTTATTTTTGAGTACATTGCAAAAGTTTCTATTTTTTCATTTGGTAAAAAATGAAAAGGAAATCTATTTCTATAGCTCTGAAAAATACTTCAATAAGATTGAGTTTTATAGAAAAGCAGAATACTGGGTCCCTAAGTCATTACATCATTAAGATCCCTGAAATGTAAATAAAATCCAGTGGTAGAAAGATCAGGAACCTTAAATGACACAGAAGATTTTGAAGGAAATCCCATTTCACAATTGTCCATGATGGGGACAGTACCAGACTTGCAGTATTCACTTCTGAGAACCAAAACTTACATATTTTTATAAAGTCCATAAATTCCAGTCTGAAAATTATGTTGCCTTAGGGTCAAGGTATCATCACTAATGTTTAATGTGCTATAACCACTATAATGTGGTCCAAACAACTCTCCCCTATCCTACACTTTATTTATGTATTTCAACGAAATAATAATAGGTTACTTTGAAGACAGCGTTTTGTGTGTGTGTGTGTATTTATATGTGCTCAGTCATGTCCGACTCTTTGCAACCCCATGGATTGTAGCCCTCCAGACTCCTCTTTCCATGCAATTTTCCAGGCAAGAGTGCTGAAGTGGGTTGCCGTTTCCTACTCCAATCATTCTTTGTATTTGTGTATAAATGTATGTGATAAAGCTTAGTAATTGAGATGTTTGATGAGCTGGTTTGACTTAGTAAAAATTTAAATTAAAAAGAACATTTAAAAATATAGTTTGAAAGCAATATATGGTATCTCATGGACCTGACAACTGTTAGCTACCATTTGGTCTATGCCATAGGTAAAGTGGTTTGACTAGATCACTCCAACTAATTGCTGACAGTTTTGTTGGGAGGGCTATACCAGATAAGAATCATTTGTCTGGGGGAAAGAAACCCCTAATCACATTGAGATTAAAAAACAAAAACATGTATACATGTGTTCCCTGTGGTGGATTCATTTTGATATTTGGCAAAACTAATACAATTATGTAAAGTTTAAAAATAAAATAAAATTAAAAAAAAAAAAAGAAATGTATTACAACAGGAAAAAAAAAATTGGGGAATTATTGGACATGTGCTTGGAGATCTTACAGAATTCCCGAAAGAGTTAAAGAAAACACCAGGCTGTGGCTAGCAGGCAGGAGTCAGCCCCCTCTGGGATCCTTTCACAGCACTGGCGTAGCACTTAGAGTGTCAACACTGAAAGGGACTCAGCTGCCACTGACTCGTATGTCTCTCTCAGTTCACAATCCTAGTTTCCTTGTGGAGAGTTTTCACAGACCTGACCTTGGGGTTGGGGACCAAGCCAAGGAGTACAGACTTAACTGTGGGGCCTCACTTAAAATGAGGGTATCCTGCAATCCCACTCCTGGGCATATATATCCAGAGAAAACTTTCATTCAAAAAGATGCATGTACCCTAGTGCTCATAGTAGCACCATTTGTATAATAGCCAGGACTTTGAAACAACCTAAATGTCCATCAACAGGTGAATGGATAAAGATGTGGCAAATATATACAATGGATGCTGCTGCTGCTGCTGCTAAGTCGCTTCAGTCATGTCCAACTCTGTGCGACCCCATAGATGGCAGCCCACCAGGCTCCCCCTGTCCCTGGGATTCTCCAGGCAAGAATGCTGGAATGGGTTGCCATTTCCTTCTCCAGTGCATGAAAGTGAAAAGTGAAAGTGAAGACGCTTAGTCGTATCCGACTCTTCGCGACCCCATGGACTGCAGCCTACCAGGCTCCTCCATCCATGGGATTTTCCAGGCAAGAGTACTGGAGTGGGGTGCCATTGCCTTCTCCACAATGGATACTACTCAGCCACAAAAAAGAATGAAGCAGTGCCATCTGTAGCAACATAGATAAACCTAGAAATTACTATACTGAGTGAGTAAGACAAAGACAGATATCATATGACATCACTTGTATGTGAAATCTTAAAAAATTGTATAAATCAACTTATTTACAAAACAGAAATAGATTCGTAGACATAGAAAACAAATTTATGGTTACTGTAGTAGATAGCAGGAGTTGGGGGAGAGAGAAATTAGGTGTTTGGGATTAACATATACACACTACTGTATATATATATTTATAAAATAGGTAAAGAACAATGACCGACATAGCACAGTGAACTATATTCAGTATTTATAATAACCTATAATGGAAAAGAATCTGAAAAACATATATATATATATATATATAAAACAATTGCTTTATATCTGAATAAAACAATTGCTTTATATCTGAAACTAACACAACTTTGTAGATTAACTATAATTTTTTGAAAGGTACATAAATAGATAGATAAGGGCAGTTCCTGGTGAAGGAGGCATCTTTGTGGGTTGGACATTCAACCCAAGTTGTGCCTGTGACACCCTTCGATGTTACTTTAGTAGATTTTTGGTAATTAATTAATTATTAATCATTATAATAAAGTGTCGGGGTTTTCATTAAGTTGACTCTTCTCTAAACATGTTGCTAAAAACTGTACAATTTTTTTGTCTAGCTGGGAGGGATTGGGGGCAAGAGGAGAAGGGGACGACAGAGGATGAGATGGCTGGATAGCATCACCGACTCGATGGACGTGAGTCTCAGTGAACTCCGGGAGTTGGTGATGGACAGGGAGGCCTGGCGTGCTGCGATTCATGGGGTCACAAAGAGTCGGACACGACTGAGCGACTGATCTGATCTGATCTGAATAGATACTGTAAGGCAGTTTGTACCATAGCCTTTAGAAATGATTACTACAGATTTCAAAATTAATTGGCTTTAGAAAATGTCCATAAGGAAAACATACAGTGCTTTTTGATAAATTAACTTTTCATTTGGACATTTGTCTTATTTCAAAGAGTCTGTTTTTTTATTGGGCTTCCCTGGTGGGTCAATGGTAAAAAAAAAAAAATCTGCCTGCCAAGCAGGAGACACAAGTTTGATCCCTGTGTCTGAGAGATCCCCTGAAGAAGGAAATGGCAACCCACTTCAGTATTCTTACCTAGAGAATCCCATGGACAGAGGAGCCTGGCAGGCTACAGTCTGTAGGGTCATGAAGAGTCAGATACAACTTAGTGACTAAGCAACAACAACAATCTGTAATCTCACAGCTGTAAATAGATATTTTTTTTATAAAATAATACATATTCAAAGAAAATTTAAGTACTTAAGATTGACTTTGGAAAATAACAAATTAGATTTTACTTGGAATACCTTTAATAAATGAAAATGTAAGGGTTATGTACATCTAGCATGTAGAAACGGCAGAGAAGAGCTAGTAAATTTAAGAGTGGAGTGTTTCTTCATTTTGTACTCCATGAAAGGTTTTGGGAGTGCTTTCTGCATATCTGGTCGAATGCTAAGTATACAGTGGTGAACATGATGGATAAGTCCTTGCCGTCTTGGAGCTCAGAGTCTAATAACAGAAGCTAACAGAAAGCTAGCAAATTAGCAGTCACAAAATATGAACTGTTGAAAGGACAGTGTGATAGGGTGTAGGGATTAAAACCAAACCCCCAGATCAACTAGATCCCTAATGAAACAGAATAGTGGGAGAAGGGCTCCTTGAAGTGAGACCAGAGGATGAATGTGGAGAGAATCTTGCCAAAAGTCTGGGAGTGCATTTTGGGTTGACCCACGCCCGTCAGAGTGGGAAGAGTTGGAGGCTCTGAGTGAGGGCTGGTGTGGCTGGAGCTGAGTGGCTGAGGGGAAGGTGGAGGAGGAGGTGGGAATGTGATGGCCTCTACCGAGGGTTTACTCTGGAGAATGGGGTGTTCTGATTTAAACTTTTAAAAGATTACTTTCAGCTCTGTGTGGAGAACATATTGGACAGATATGAAAACATCTTGTACAGACTTCCCTTGCTTAACAAAATAGATACCCAGTGTTTTCTTTAAAGAAAACGTGTCAGTCAGTCTTCCTGTTTCTTCTATTTTTTTTAAATTGAAAGGCAACAGAGGTTTATAGCAGTAGTTTACAGACTTTCCCTGTAAAGTTTTTTTCCCTGGGAATTCTATTTTCAAATAATCAATACTTCATGCTTTGGGGGCCATTCAGTTTCTGTCACAACTCTTCAGCTCTGCTGTTACAGCTTAAAAGCAGCCATAGACAGTACATAAACAAACACGTGTGGCTATGACCCATGAAACTTTACCTGTGGACCTTTGAATTTCTTATACTTTTCATATGTTGGGAAACATTCTTTTGATTATCCTCCCACAGTCATTAAAAAAATCATTCTCAGTGTAGGGATCCTACAGAAAGAAATTTGGCCTTCAGGCAATGGTGTGCTGACCTTGGCTTATAGTAAGAACTCTGTGGCTAGCCTGCCTGGGGTGAATCCCAGCACTACAACTTCTCAACTGTGTCACATTGAAGAAGTTGCCTGGGCAAGTTGATTTTCTTACGTTTTTCCTTTTGAGAGGTCATGCAGTGTTTGTCTTTCTCTGTCTGACTTATTTCACTGAGCAGTCACCTGCTTCGTGGGGCCTGTTACTAGGATGTGTGTGCGTGTATGCTCAGTTGAATCCAGCAGAATGTGACCGTATGGACTGTAGCCTGCCAGGCTCCTCTGTCCATGGAATTTTCCAGGCAAGAATACTGGAGTGGGTTGCCATTTCCTACTCCAGGGAATCTTCCCGACCCAGGTATTAAACCCATGTCTCTTGGGTCTCCTCCATTGGCAGGCAGATTCTTTACCACTGTGCCATCTACACTCCCTATTACTAGACTAAAACTAATATTTGTGAAGCCCTTAAAACAGTGCCTGGCACATGGTAAATGCCACATCAATATTTGTTTGAACAAAAAGATTTTTATCTTGAAATCAGAAATAAATAATAAAAAACAAAATTGCCCCTAGTAGAAATCACGCTTGGGCACACTGCAGAAGACCTTAATTGTCCAGATGCAGATCTCAGATGTCAGATCCCACCAAACCCAACAGAAGGAAATGAGTCTGTAAGAGGAGGAGAGCATCTGAACAGTTGGTACAGGGCAGGGAGGGCAGAGCTTCAAAGATTCACCTGATTTCTGACTGTTTGCTTTTCAGGATGCAGAGCAGGAATTTTAATGGCAGAGGTTGAGGGTGAGGGGTGACTATGGTAGATAAAAGACCCTGACGAGTGATGGCAGGCAGAAGGAAGAGAAGGGAATAAAGAAAGCAGGGAGGAGAGAGGTACGCAGTAGCAGTGGTCGCAGGATGGAGAAACAAAATTTGGAACTGTGCATTCATAAGGGAAGTAGCAGGAGAATGAGAGAGAAGACAACGACGACTGGTTTTTCTGTGAGGTGTTCATACAAAGTGAATGGGTTGGGGGAGAAAGACTTAAATTGATGACAGAAGTAAATCAGGTGCAATATGGTGTTGAAAATGATTAAAGAAGACAGTTTAGGTGATATAAATTTTATTTAATGCTGCATGAAGCAGGCAGTCTCCATTCCCAAGGGTCCAGAGAACTGCAAAATGGGGTGGAGGGCAGGAAGCTTTTAGAGGATAAAGAATAAGGAACAAGGAAGAGAAAAACAGAAAGTGAACGAGGAACAAGGAAGTGAGCAGAGAGCCCAGATTTGGCTTGGCCTTTGGGGATCGGCTGACTGGATACACTGTATTGCTGGCGAAGTGGAGCATTTTCTAGAGATGTGGGAGTGATCTCGGCTTTGCTTTGCTGATGTGGCACCCTGGGCAGGGGTGGCTCCACCTTGGGCTCAGGAAATTATTTTCAACATCTGTGACATGGTATCCCCAACCTTTTCTTTCTGAGGAGAGAGCTTCTCAGTAGGCAAACACTTACAATCACCTCAGTTTGAAGTTCCAGATGGTTTTTGTGAAGTGAGAAATAACGTTTTGTTTTATTTTGTTTGATTGTGTTAAAATCATCCTTATTTGACGTAGGCAGATATGAATTTTGGTTGGCATGATTTAGTTCATATCCAAATTTTTAAAGTTTCTTAAATAGCAGTGAGTTCTTAGGCAGCAGGATCTGCTTTTTCTAGGTCCACATGCCATAACAGAATCTAGTTTGATGTGAATATTGGTTAGCTAGGAAACACTAGTTTGCATATCCCTTACCCTTTTAAAGAAAAATCTGCAACACCTTCCTTCTCTCACTGGCTAATAGTATGTGAACAGTACACATATAAATAGTACACGTATGCTGTACATTTCCTCAGTTCTTCTAGGGCCTCTGGCGTTTAGCCGTCAGAGATGGGTTTGAAATGCTGGTTTTAATTTCCCATTGTGAGTTTTGATGTAGTCATGGACACAAAGCTCAGCACCGGCTGGCCCTGGTGGTTCTGATGGTGGGGCCCCTACCCATCATCATGTCCTCCGGTCACTGTTTGTGTGACGTTAGAGTAGGAAAAGCTGATGTGTGGGTCTCCACTTGGTGTCTTCTGCTTTTAGGACCATCTCTTGCCTCGTTACCCCATTTTATAGTTATATGGTACCCATATTCACAAAAGAACGGGCCTTTGGGTCCAAGTCAGTTGAGCCTTCTGGTGGTCAAAAGGGACTCCAAAGAACTGGCCAGCTCCCTTACTGAGGGCATACTCTTGGCCTTCACCCTCCAGGTTGAAAGTGAGCACCTCGGGCAGTGGTCTTCTTTGAGCTCGTTCTCAAATGAGCGCACCAGGAGTGTTAGATTCATTTTCCCTCAAATCCCTAGTCTCCTGATGTGACAGTACATGATTGCTTGGTCCCTGTTGAAAATCACTCCCTGTGGGCCTGGTTACATGTGTTATGCATAAAATGTATTTAATATCTAATATACAGGTAAAAATTTACTCACATCTAGAGATTTTATCAAGTTTTGAAGAAAGGGGCTACATTCTGAAAGAGTATTAAGTTTAGTGGTAAAAAGAATGAAACAGTATTAAAGAATATTAAGAGTATTAGACAGCATAAGGGCTTCCCAGATGGTGCTCGTGGCAAAGAATCTGCCTGCCAATGTGGGAGACATGAGATAAGGGTTTGATCCCTGGGTTGGGAAGATCCCCTGGAGGAGGGCATGGCAATCCACTTCAGTATTCTTGCCTGGAGAATCCTGTGAACAGAGGAGCCCGGCAGACTATTAGTGAAAAAATTTCCTGGTAGTATTAAATAGTAGAATAGGGACTACAAGATTTTGATGGGCTTCCAGGTGAGGTCGCAAAGAGTCAGATACACCTGAGGGGACTTAGCACGCAAACAGAATAAAGACAGTCTGTAGATTTTCAACGTAACTGTTACAACACTTAGTCCTTTTTTATGTTCCCGCTGGACCTTCAGAGTCTTTAGTGATTAGCCAGTCCAGACCTTTACAGAATGAACTTGCTAACCTGGGGGAAACACTTCTTTGAAAAACATTCAAGTGCTGTATTGATTAATGCCCACCACCTCCCTGAGACAAATTGTATTACTTTTCCCTATTAGCAGGCTGGTAGTTAGTGTCTAGTCACCTAAAGTGAACCTCAGCCTTAACCATTCTTCCTTCTAATGTCCTGCTAGGAAATTTTATCCATTATAAGTAAGGGCAATAGTCTAATTGTGGATTTGGTGTTCTTGTAGATTATACATCCCAAAACTGATGATCAAAGAAATCGATTGCAAGAGGCTTGCAAAGACATCCTGCTATTTAAGAACCTGGATCCGGTAAGATAAATCTCAATAAAAGAGATGATTTTTTTCAGTGTCCATATGAAGAACTGTGCAGGGTCTTGGAGTTCACCCTCTTTACAAGCTGACATCACCCAGGGCAATGTAAAGGCCCCACCACAGATGCCTGCGTGTGCATTGGGTTGTGTTCTGGTTGCTGAGGGCTGACTGCTGTCAGAGCAAGTATGAGTGCCTGCTGTGTGTTGGGGGGAGGCATTAGGTTGTTCATCAAAGGTTACTGCAGACACAGCCCTGAGAAGTGGCCCTGATGAAGAGAGGCTAAGACTGCATTCTTCATCCACTCCGTAGGGGTAGCAGGGCCCCTGGGGGAGTGCCTCTCTCACCAGCCAGTATTATATTTTAATGTATGACTTTTATATTATACATATTGTAAAAGTAAATTTCTACTTGACTTTAAAGGTAGAAGGATTTTTTTTTTCTTCATAAAAGTTTTGAAATCTCTCATCTTTGGTTTGGGATATATTTCTAGAATTCCCTCTCTCAGAATGAGTAATCATGCTGTTCAGACTTTGCCCTGCACCCTGACCTCAATGCCCTGCTTCCTTCATTGCAGATTATGCTTATTCATTGTTATATGGTCATTTGGGAAAGAACCCTTGCTGCCATATTCTCATGTGAAACCTGAGTCAACTTGCATAACTTATTTCAGTTCTTTTTTTGGTCAGACTGAACATCTTAATAGTTTTCAGATTGATGCCTGAGAGAAGAAAACATTAAGTCAAAACCCACTCTTACAAGATGAAGTCTTTTTTAGAAGACCATTTTTATAACGAATACTTTATAATACCTTTCATGCTGCATTACACCAAGTCGTCTATGCTGGGTCATATTATACCCTGAAATTACTTTTTAAAGCTCCTCATCTGATACCAGTTATGTTTATGTTATATCCTCCAGGATCACAGATTACATTTTGTAACTTTGGAGATTTTATTTTAGGACCACACAGTACAAGTTTTGTCCACTTTGATCCAGGTCCTCCAGGATTATCACCTAAACTAAAGCTGTAAAGAATGGGGTTGCTGGTAACTAATAATGGAAGAAGAAGAAATGGAATTAAGATAGAAAGTGTAGGAGTTTAGTTTATGAGTGGAAAAATTTCCTGGTAGTATTAAATAGTAGAATAAGGGACTAAAAGATTTTGATGGGCTTCCAGATAATCTTAGATTACTTTTATCTAGAATGATAATGATTCTATGAAACGAAGGACATGGAAACTATGATCTCTAGTGATCTTTCACAAAAATGAATTCAAATAATTGTTAGTGAAAAGATACAACATTGTCTGTGTGTGTGTCTAAGATGGTAATTTTGGTATTGGAATTAATTTAGAATTTAATTCTTTTGCTACCGATAGATACAGAAGACAGCTATGAAATTAACCCTTAGTTTTATCCTTAGGAATAGGCTTCAGCAAGGAGATTCTATTTTCAGGCTAGAAGTTTGCATGGGAAACTTGCAGGGTCACCAAAAACAGTTTCTTAAGCTTTAATCTGCCTGTACATCATCAGAAGATCTCGTTTAAAATGCAGATTCTGATGAGTAGATCAGTGGTGGGGCCTGAGTCTGTATTTCTCACAGGCTCCCAGGGGATAGCAGTGCTCTCCTCTCACAGCCGCACTTTGAGTAGGAAGGACTAGAACCCAGTGTGAAGACACTCTAGGGCAGTATTTTGGTACTACCATATGCTATTTTGTTTGTTTACTTTCCTGTTCATTTCAACCAGTATTTTAATGCTTCAGCAGTGATAACAGGCATCAGTGAAATAGCTGCCAGTTATAATTTCCTCGGATGCTGCCTGTTCTGTTCCATCTTCTAAAGTAAATTGATTTTTCTTACCATTGCAACTTTAATTCTTTCAAAGCATTGTGGAAAGTTTGATTACATTTTAAAAATAATAGTAATAAAACTTTTCCTGTGTATTCTGGCAGGGAGCATCTTTACTTAAATACAGTGGTTATTTTTATAAACAGGATTTTTTTTAGACTTTTTAAAGATTGTACTGCTCTGTTGAAGGTCTTATATATATATAAAGGTCACAGTTTGTAAGGACGAAAAAGAAAAAGTCAGTTCATGAAATTACCAAGCTCATAAATTACCATTGTTGAATATTTTATTGGGAAAAAGTAAACATATTTATATAGTTGTTTCCAAAAGATCTTTTTTTGAATTTGATCTCATATCATCTTGATTTATTTCTCTACTATCTTAAATCCTTCTAAGAACAATACAGAATATGAATAAGTAAAAATTAATTTTTCTCAGAAAATAACCACTTGAAATAAGAAATGTATCCCCAAACATAGCAGGTTGAAGATTTTAAGTTCATATTTTAAGCAAATTTCTAGTTTTTTATCATATATATATTTTTGCCATAACCCAAATGCATTTAAATTGAATTACATATTCCATTTATATAATCTGCGTATCATATAGCAGCTCCTTTCAGGTCAATCCCTTGACCACCCACTGTGTTCCAGGGCCTGTATAAAGCGTAGGATGCCACAAAAATACTTAGACATAGTTCTTGTGCTCTTGGAACTTATACTTGGTGAGGGATTCAAATACACATAAAAATCCATTTGGTAAAATGTGATAAATGCTGTAATATAGGGCTAGGGAAGGATGAGGGCTTCTCAGCCCCACCTGAGGATCCAGGAAGCCAGAGAGACACTTGAACTGAGCCTCAGAAAATGAGTCAGAAATCTCCAGTTGAAAGAAAAAAATGGAGCGTGTTAACACTGGAGTCTGAAGTGGAAGACATCCATTGGCGGGGGCTGAGATGCACGTGCTGTGTCAGGAAGGACCCGTGCGGCATGCCACATGGGAGCAGTGGACACACGCTCTGTGTAGGCAGTAGCATTGTAAGCAGAGACAGTAACAATCAGGGGTGTCTAAGGTCACTGTGGTGACAGTGTAGGGGTGGAATTAAAGGTGAGAGAGGGACAGGCAGGAGCCCAGTGAGGAAACAGCGATCCATGCCTTGTTAAGGGGAAAAGACACAGACTCAACCGAGGAAGGGGAGAAAGTAATGGTTTCATAAAGTACTCAGGACGAGCAGAAGTTGGTCCTTGGTGATCAAATGAATTGAGGCCTAACAGAAAGAGTCTTGGATGAGCCCCAATGTCTGGTGCCTTTCCCTGGAAAGGGAAAACTTGGAAGGAGGAAGGGGAAGCCATGATTACGAATTAGCAAGAAGCACAGTCGTGGCTTTGTATCCACTATCTCATTTGACTTTCTTAAAGGCGTTGTTTAGCTTGAAAATCTAGCACCTCCTAGACCTCAGAACATTTTTTCTTGGAGTTCTGTGTATTCATACATTGAGCCCAGCATTTATAATTATTAATCTCTTTGAAGATATTCTTTTCATGAATATTTTAATGCTCAACTCAGTAGGCCATGTTTCTTCTGAAATACTTCTAATTTGAGGCAAACTGAAATAATTGTCCTATGCTATATGATAGGCTCTTTCATTAATGGAGAGTAAATTGTTATTTTTTAGGGGAGTCAGAGCCCTTTTACAGAGCTCAGTCTCAAATTTGCATTCTGTAGGCGAATAAGATGTGGTTTTCATACAGGAGCTGTCAGTCCCTGAGATAAGCCTCTGCATATTAAATATTTCCTACATTCTTTGCACTCTGTGCATAATTATGGGGAAATTACATTTTGATTGTCTAGAACAGACACCTGTCACACATAGAAGTTCTAAAAGAAATAATTGTTCTGTATTTTAGCAGGGATTACTTTTTCATACATCCATGTATGAATTCTTAAGCTTTATAATATTTTAAAATGCAGTTAATTCCAAGATAACGAAAAGTTATTATATGGCACTATATTTCATCCTTTTTTACATTTAACATCCAGGACTAGAGCTAATCAATGAAGCTGATATTCCCCATCCACCTGTTCTAAACAAGTTGAAATATAAACAGTAAGCGAAAATAAAATATTTGTAAACCATTTTAATCAAACTTTGTAATTTTGATAGGTGACCATATGTTGCCTGGATTGATGAACTCATTTGGTCCCCGTGGGACTAATTAGCATCACATCAAGAAAGCACTATTTTACAGACCCATTGGCTTCATCTCCAGCCCTGGCTCTTCTTTTACAAGTAGGTGCCAGAGCTCACACAGGGACCTAGGAAGGGGATGAAAGCCACTGCCTGCAAAATGATCACCATCTTTCTTCCAAAAGTTTTCCTTAACTCACATAAAGATACAATATTACATTATGGGTTCAAATGGAGAGTTTGGCAATTTAATTAATTAGATTTAAATCAGTATGCATATATGGGCTTCCCTGGTGGCTCATTGGAAAAGAATCTGCCTGACGGTGCAGGAGACTCAGGAGACGGGGTTCAATCCTTTGGTTGGGAAGATCGCCTGGAGAAGGAAATGGGAACCCATTCCAGTATTCTTGCCTGGAAATCCCATGAACAGAGGAGCCTGGCAGGTTACAGTCCATGGGGTTGCAAAGAATAGGACACGACTTAGTGACTAAACAACAACAACAACATACGCATATATAATTTACAAAAATTCAAAAGGAACAAAAAGTAGTCAGTGAAAGAGAGTCTCCCTTCTATCCCTGTTTCCCAGCAATCCAGTTTCTCAGGAGTCAAGTTCTTTTAGCACTAAGATGCATATTTTTCCAGGGTTATGCTATGTATATACAGGTAGTTCTTTTAAAAATTTTAGTGGCAACAAACTCTACACAGTGTTCTGCCTGGTTCTTTTTTTTTTTTTCCACTAAACAGTATATTTGTATTTACAGAGATTACATATTCTTTTTAAAAATTATTTATAAAAGTTTAAAACAGTAACATTTATGTGTATAAAGCTAAACCATGGACACACATTATGTTTGCTTTGTCTAATGTTTTAACATTGTACATACAAGAGGGGCCCCATACAGGAAGTCAAAATAATGTTGAAAAAGAACAAAGTTGGAAGACTCACACTTGCAGATTTCAAAACTTTTACTCTACCACCTGAAACTAACCCAATATTATATATCAACTATACATTAATAAATAAATTTTGAAAAGTATTTACTATAGAGCTACACTAATTGAAAGAATGTGTTACTGACATACAGATAGGCATATCAGTCAGTTCACTTCAGTTGCTCAGTCATGTCTGACTCTTTGCAACCCCATGAATCGCAGCACGCCAGGCCTCCCTGTCCATCACCAACTCCGGAGTTCACTCAAACTCATGTGAATCGAGTCGGTGATGCCATCCAGCCATCTCATCCTCTGGCGTCCCCTTCTCCTCCTACTCCCAATCCCTCACAGCATCAGGGTCTTTTCCAGTAGGTCAACTCTTCACATGAGGTGGCCAAAGTAGTTTGGAGTTTCAGCCTCAGCATTATCCTTCCAATGAACACCCAAGGACTGGTCTCCTTTAGGATGGACTGGTTGGATCTCCTTGCTGTCCAAGGGACTCTCAAGAGTCTTCTCCAACACCACAGTTCAAAAGCATCAATTCTTTGGCGCTCAGCTTTCTTCACAGTCCAACTCTCACATCCATACATGACCACTGGAAAAACCATAGCCTTGACTAGACGGACCTTTATTGGCAAAGTAATGTCTCTGCTTTTGAATATGCTGTCTAGGTTGTCATAATGTTCCTTCCAAGGAGTAAGCGTCTTTTAATTTCATGGCTGCAATCACCATCTGCAGTGATTTTGGAGCCCCCAAAAATAAAGTCTGACACTGTTTCCACTGTTTCCCCATCTATTTCCCATGAAGTGATGGGACCAGATGACATGACCTTAGTTTTCTGAATGTTGAGCTTTAAGCCAACTTTTTCACTCTCCTCTTGCACTTTCATCAAGAGGCTTTTTAGTTCCTCTTTCTGCCATAAGGGTGGTGTCATCTGCATATCTGAGGTTATTGATACTTCTCCCTGCAATCTTGATTTCAGCTTGTGCTTCCTCCAGCCCAGCGTTTCTCATGATGTACTCTGCATAGAAGTTAAATAAGCAGGATGACAATATACAGCCTTGACATACTCCTTTTCCTGTTTGGAATCAGTCTGTTGTTCCATGTCCAGTTCTAACTGTTGCTTCCTGACCTGCATACAGGTTTCTCAAGAGGCAGATCAGGTGGTCTGGTATTCCCATCTCTTGAAGAATTTTCCACAGTTTATTGTGATTCACACAGTCAAAGGCTTTGGCATAGTCAATAAAGCAGAAATAGATATTTTTCTGGAACTCACTTCCTTATTCCATGATCCA
Source organism: Bubalus kerabau (assembly GCF_029407905.1). Lineage (NCBI taxonomy): Eukaryota > Metazoa > Chordata > Mammalia > Artiodactyla > Bovidae > Bubalus > Bubalus kerabau. The sequence goes on from NC_073631.1 coordinate 51,246,042, forward strand.
GCTGATGTTGGCAATTTGATCTCTGGTTCCTCTGCCTTTTCTAAAACCAGCTTGAATGTCTGGAAGTTCATGGTTCACATATTGCTGAAGCCTGGCTTGGAGAATTTTGAGCATTACTTTACTAGCATATGAGATGAGTGCAATTGTATGGTAGTCTGAGCATGCTTTGGCATTGCCTTTCTTTGGGAATGGAATGAAAACTGACCTTTTCCAGTCCTGTGGCCACTGCTGAGTTTTCCAAATTTGCTGGCATATTGAGTGCAGCACTTTCACAGCATCATCTTTCAGGATTTGAAATAGCTCAACTGGAATTCCATCACCTCCATTAGCTTTGTTCGTAGTGATGCTTCCTAAGGCCTACTTGACTTCACATTCCAGGATGTCTGGCTCTAAGTGAGTGATCACACCATCATGATTATCTGGGTCATTAAGATCTTTTTTGTACAGTTCTTCTGTGTATTCTTGCCACCTCTTCTTAATATCTTCTGCTTCTGTTAGGTCTATACCATTTCTGTCCTTTATCGAGCCCATCTTTGCATGAAATGTTCCCTTGGTATCTCTAATTTTCTTGAAGAGATCTCTAGTCTTTCCCATTCTGTTTTCCTCTATTTCTTTGCGTTGATCACTGAGGAAGGCTTTCTTATCTCTCCTTGCTATTCTTTGGAACTCTGCATTCAGATGCTTATATCCTTCCTTTTCTCCTTTGCTTTTTGCTTCTCTTCTTTTCACAGCTATTTGTAAGGCCTCCCCAGACAGCCATTTTGCTTTTTTGCATTTCTGTTCCGTGGGGATGGTCTTGATCCCTGTCTCCTGTACAATGTCACGAACCTCCATCCATAGTTCATCAGGTACATCATAGTTCATCAGGTCTATCAGATCTAGTCCCTTAAATCTATTTCTCACTTCCACTGTATAATCATAAGGGATTTGATTTAGGTCATACCTGAATGGTCTAGTGGTTTTCCCTACTTTCTTCAATTTAAGTCTGAATTTGGCAATAAGGGGTTCATGATCTGAGCCACAGTCAGCTCCCGGGCTTGGGAATCAGAGGGCAAACACACTGAAACCGTAATCACAGAAAACTAGTCAATCTGATCACAGAGATCACAGCCTTGTCTAATTCAATGAAACTAAGCCACGCCCGTGGGGCAACCCAAGACGGGCGGGTCATGGTGGAGAGGTCTGACAGAATGTGGTCCACTGGAGAAGGGAATGGCAAACCTCTTCAGTATTCTTGCCTTGAGGACCCCATGAACAGTATGAAAAGGCAAAATGATAGGATACTGAAAGAGGAACTCCCCAGGTTGGTAGGTGCCCAATATGCTACTGGAGATCAGTGGAGAAATAACTCCAGAAAGAATGAAGGGATGGAGCCAAAGCAAAAACAATACCCAGTTGTGGATGTGACTGGTGATAGAAGCAAGGTCCGATGCTGTAAAGAGCAATATTGCAAAGGAACCTGAAATGTCAGGTCCGTGAATCAAGGCAAATTGGAAGTGGTCAAACAGGAGATGGCAAGGGTGAATGTCAACATTCTAGGAATCAGCGAACTAAAATGGACTGGAATGGGTGAATTTAACTCAGATGACCATTATATCTACTACTGTGGGCAGGAAACCCTTAGAAGAAATGGAGTAGCCATCATAGTCAACAAAAGAGTCCGAAATGCAGTACTTGGATGCAATCTCAAAAACGACAGAATGATCTCTGACATTTCCAAGGCAAACCATTCAATATCATAGTGATCCAAGCCTATGCCCCAACCTGTAATGCTGAAAAAGCTGAAGTTGAACGGTTCTATGAAGACCTACAAGACCTTTTAGAACTAACATCCAAAAAAAGATGTCCTTTTCATTATAGGGGACTGGAATGCAAAAGTAAGAAGTCAAGAAACACCTGGAGTAACAGGCGAATTTGGCCTTGGAATACGGAATGAAGCAGGGCAAAGACTAATAGAGTTTTTCTAAGAGATCGTACTGGTCCTAGCAAACACCCTCTTCCAACAACACAAGAGAAGACTCTCCACATGGACATCACCAGATGGTCAGCACTGAAATCAGATTGATTATATTCTTTGCAGCCAAAGATGGAGAAGCTCTATACAGTCAGCAAAAACAAATCCGGCAGCTGACTGAGGCTCAGATCATGAACTCCTTATTGCCAAATTCAGACTTAAATTGAAGAAAGTAGGGAAATCCACTAGACCATTCAGGTATGACCTAAATCAAATCTCTTATGATTATACAGTGGAAGTGAGAAATAGATTTAAGGGACTAGATCTGATAGACAGAGTACCTGATGAACTGTGGATGGAGGTTCATGACATTGTACAGGAGGCAGGGATCAAGACCATCGCCATGGAAAAGAAATGAAAAAAAGCAAAATGGCTGTCTGAGGAGGCCTTACAAATAGCTGTGAAAAGAAAAGAAATGAAAAGCAAAGGAGGAAAGGAAAGATATAAGCATCTGAATGCAGAGTTCCAAAGAATAGCAAGGAGAGATAAGAAAGCCTTCCTCAGTGATCAATGCAAAGAAATAGAGGAAAACAACAGAATGGGAAAGACTGGAGATCTCTTCAAGAAAATTAGAGATACCAAGGGAACATTTCATGCAAAGATGGGCTCGATAAAGGACAGAAATGCTATGAACCTAACAGAAGCAGAAGATATTAAGAAGAGGTGGCAAGAATACACAGAAGAACTGTACAAAAAAGATCTTCACAACCCAGATAATCACAATGATCACTCACCTAGAGCCAGACATCCTGGAATGTGAAGTCAAGGGGGCCGTAGAAAGCATCACTACGAACAAAGCTAATGGAGGTGATGGAATTCCAGTCGAGCTATTTCAAATCCTGAAAGATGATGCTGTGAAAGTGTTGCACTCAATATGCCAGCAAATTTGGAAAACTTAGCAGTGGCCACAGGACTGGAAAATGTCAGTTTTCTTTTCAATCCCAAAGAAAGGCAATGCCAAAGAATGCTCAAACTACCGTACAATTGCACTCATCTCATATGCTAGTAAAGTAATGCTCAAAATTCTTCAAGCCAGGCTTCAGCAATACGTGAACCATGAACTTCTAGACGTTCAAGCTGGTTTTAGAAAAGGCAGAGGAACCAGAGATCAAATTGCCAACATCAGCTGGATCATAGAAAAAGCAAAAAGGTTCCAGAAAGATATCTATTTCTGCTTTATTGACTATGCCAAAGCCTTTGACTATGTGGATCACAATAAACTGTGGAAAATTCTGAAAGAGATGGGAATACCAGACCACCTGATCTGCCTCTTGAGAAACCTGTATGCAGGTCAGGAAGCAACAGTTAGAACTGGACATGGAACAGCAGACTGATTCCAAACAGGAAAAGGAGTACGTCAAGGCTGTATATTGTCACCCTGCTTATTTAACTTCTATGCAGAGTACATCATGAGAAACGCTGGGCTGGAGGAAGCACAAGCTGGAATCAAGATTGCAGGGAGAAGTATCAATAACCTCATATATGCAGATGATACCACCCTTATGGCAGAAAGTGAAGAGGAACTAAAAAGCCTCTTGATGAAAGTGCAAGAGGAGAGTGAAAAAGTTGGCTTAAAGCTCAACATTCAGAAAACTAAGGTCATGTCATCTGGTCCCATCACTTCATGGGAAATAGATGGGGAAATAGTGGAAACAATGTCAGACTTTATTTTGGGGAGCTCCAAAATCACTGCAGATGATGGGTGATTGCAGCTATGAAATTAAAAGATGTTTACTCCTTGGAAGGAAAATTATGACCAACCTAGACAGCATATTCAAAAGCAGAGACATTACTTTGCCAACAAAGGTCCGTCTAGTCAAGGCTATGGTTTTTCCAGTGGTCATGTATGGATGTGAGAGTTGGACTGTGAAGAAAGCTGAGTACCGAAGAATTGATGCTTTTGAACTGTGGTGTTGGAGAAGACTCCTGAGAGTCCCTTGGACAGCAAGGAGATCCAACCAGTCCATTCTGAAGGAGATCAGTCCTGGGTGTTCTTTGGAAGGAATGACGTTAAGCTGAAACTCCAGTACTTTTACACCTCATGCGAAGAGTTGACTCATTGGAAAAGACTCTGATGCTGGGAGGGATTGGGGGCAGGAGGAGAAAGTGGCGACAGAGGATGAGATAGCTCGATGGCATCAGTGACTCGATGGACATGAGTTTGAGTGAACTCCTAGAGTTGGTGATGGACAGGGAGGCCTTGTGTGCTGCAATTCATGGGGTTGCAAAGAGTCGGACACGACTGAGTGACTGAACTGATCTGAACTGAGAGAAGTTGAACATTTTTTTATATTTTTAAGGGTTCCTTCCTCTTTTTCCGGAAGCCTTGCAGTCGGTTCTGTATCTTTGATGTCCTAAAGCTACAGGGTCGTGTGAGTGTGGCGGTTCTGGCCCATGAGTGAGCCCTTTCAGTCTGAAAACGTACATCCTTTGTTACTGGAAAATTCATTCCTTACTGTCCTAATTATTTTCTTTCCTGTGTTGTCTCTGATATCACTTTGTTCCTACTCTTATCTTTTCATCTATTGACTTTCTTTAAAGTTTTTTATTTTATAGTACCTTCTTAGTTCTTTATTTACTTAAAGAAGATTCTGTAATGGTGGGTACATTTTTACTTTTGTGGGTACCTTTGTTTAAACCACTGAGTGTGTAGCACCACGAGTGAACCCAGATGTCAGCTGTGGACTGTGAGTGATATTGATGTCATTGTATGTTTATCACTTGTAATAAGCATACCGTCTTCTGGGGCATGTTAATAGAGGAGAGGTATGGGGAAGCAGCAGGTTTAGGACAGTTCTTTATACTTTTTTGCTCCATTTTGCTGTGAACCTTCAGTTCAGTTCAGTCGCTCAGTCGTGTCCGACTCTTCGCAACCCCGTGAATCGGAGCGCGCCAGGCCTCCCTGTCCATCACCAACTCCCGGAGTTCACTCAGACTCACGTCCATCGAGTCAGTGATGCCATCCAGCCATCTCGTCCTCTGTCATCCCCTTCTCCTCCTGCCCCCAATCCCTCCCAGCATCAGAGTCTTTTCCAATGAGTCAACTCTTCGCATGAAGTGGCCAAAGTACTGGAGTTTCAGCTTTAGCATCATTCCTTCCAAAGAAATCTCAGGGCTGATCTCCTTCAGAATGGAATAGTTGGATCTCCTTGCTGTCCAAGGGACTCTGAGGAGTCTTCTCCAACACCACAGTTTAAAAGCATCAATTATTTGGCGCTCAGCTTTCTTCACAGTCCAACTCTCACATCCATACATGACCACAGGAAAAACCATAGCCTTGACTAGACGGACCTTTGTTGGCAAAGAAATGTCTCTGCTTTTGAATATGCTATCTAGGTTGGTCATAACTTTCCTTCCAATGTGTAAGCGTCTTTTAATTTCATGGCTGCAGTCACCATCTGCAGTGATTTTGGAGCTTAAACTGACCTAAAAGATAAAATAGTTGAAAGGAAAAAAAATTTGGTAATGATGTTTTCAATTTTGAGCTTACCCATTTTTCTCTTGGACTTTTTCTAATCATCCTGTTTTTCATCTCCTGATTATGACATCATCTTGAACATCTCTGTGTATATAGAGTAAAAGTTTCTGAAAGCTCATCAGTGTTCTTGAGTTTTCTAGCTCATTGGTGTTGTACTGCCATTTATCTTAGTCTTGTAGGCTCCCAGAGGGGCTATGCAAAGCTGACGAGGACCCCTGAGTAAGTGGGGCAGGCCTGTCCATCATTGTCCTGCTGGTTGGGTGGCAAGGAGCCAGCTGTTCTCATGGAGGAACCCCTCATCCAAGCAGGTGAAGGTCCTTGTTCCGGGGCACCAGTCTTCACAGTAACTGTTCTAGTTCTGTCTTATTCATTTAGTTTCTCCTAAGAACCTGACACTGATCTCGTATCGGGGAAGAGTTGGGATTAACACTTGGTTGCTAATGTTCTGTGTTCAGGATGCAGACATTGGAAGGAGAGTATCAGCTGATCGTGGAGGACTTCAAATCAATCCCTCTGTTTTCAGCAGCGTCTCAGTCCCATTCTGACCAGCCAGGTGTTTCCCAGTCTGGAGCTTCTGGTGCTCTGACAGGTGGCCGGCCTCTCCACTCGCAGGCCCCCTGCCCATCTCTAGGCGGCACCCTGTCTCTGCCCTCGTGCAACTTCTCTTTGCTCTAGAAATCTCTCCTCCACTTTTCCTCTTCCTGTTCTCATCTTTGTGGAGTCGTACCTTCATGGTCCCTGTGAAATATTAATGGGGTCTCAAGAAGAAGAGAATCACACGTAGTCTGTTTGTGCTTTTGATCCAGAATATTTTGTTTCTTCAACCTGTGTTTTCCACTTGCATCTCCCCCCCCCCCCAATCTATCTTCAGATCCTTAATTTGTTTATAGTAATAATTGGTTTTGGCCTGGGGGGTTGGAGTTGCTGTCTTTTTATATTCATAGAGAGTGACTTAAACCCTTCCTACGTCTTCTGAATTTTATGTTACTATCACCACACTATTTCTCCATACCCATTTGTTCTAACTAGCCAAAGACCTGTGAATTGTCCCAGGACTTGTTCTGAAGAAAGATTTCTTTGGCCTTCTAGTTTATTCTCACTATCCAGAGTTTATTCTTAATCCTTGTCAAGCACACTTTAGAAGAACCAAGTTTCAAGATAGTTGTTGACTGCTAGGTTTGATGTCTCTGGCTTCAGTTTTAATACATCTGTCCTAGGGAGTACATGGTTGCTTCTTGAAGAGAACCTTAGTGATAAAGGACATGGATGGAATGTTTGCTACAATCATTTTTGGTTTTACTTTTGTTTTTTGTTTTTTTTTTTTTTTTTTTGGTTCTGTATTGTTTTTGGTGCTAAAACAAGGATTGGCGTCAGGGTTTAAATTGGCTAAATATCTATAAATTAGAGTGATGATTAAAATAGGAAAGGTTTTTTAAAGTTTAGATATCTTTAAAAGGCATTTGCAATAGTTCTTTATAAACCTGATAAATTTAGTTGCTAAGGTTACATTTCACAAGGTATATGATGATTTGATGGTTAGTTTCCTTTTGTATTAAAGTGAGAGTTTCAAAGATTCTGAAATAGACCAATTATAATTACTTTTATTCAGGTACTGAATATGAGAGTAAATATATAATCATCTGGTTTGCATGTGATGAGGAGGGGACTGTTCTGTATGTTTTTTACAAGACTCAATGGCAGTCATGATATTTCCATTTCTTTGAGCTTGTTCACAAAAATATAGAGCTAATTGTGGTTCTTTAAGAAAACATGTTCTAGATAAACAAAGATTATGTCTTTTATTTTTGAAAAATAGGAGCAGATGTCTCAAGTATTAGATGCCATGTTTGAAAAATTGGTTAAAGAAGGGGAACATGTAATTGATCAAGGTGATGATGGCGACAACTTTTATGTAATTGATAGGTAAGTTTTATATAACTTTGTTCCTGAAATGTAATGAACCTTTTGTGAAAATCTTAATGTGTTATAATGACTGACGGATTAACATACAATAATTGCTGTTGCTTGTCTACCCTTATGCCTATGTAACTGGGTCTATAAACCTGCTTTGAACTCTCCAGTACTCTTGCCTGGAAAACCCCATGGACGGAGGAGCCTGGTAGGCTGCAGTCCATGGGGTCGCTAGAGTCGGACACGACTGAGCGACTTCACTTTCACTTTTCACTTTCATGCATTGGAGAAGAGAGTGGCAACCACTCCAGTGTTGCCTGGAGAATCCCAGGGATGGGGGAGCCTGGTGGGCTGCCGTCTCTGGGGTCGCACAGAGTCGGACACGACTGAAGCGACTTAGCAGCAGCAGCGGCAGCAGCAAAGAAACTGTGCTAGATCAAGGAAAGAGGTATAATGTATGGATGACTTGACTTTTGGTGAATCAATAAATCTCAGTCATTTACTGGGAGCCTCCTCATTTGTTAAGTTTACTTGAGGGCCAGTTACACGTGTCACAGAATTGGGTACTCTTGTTAACATGAAAACAGCAGTGTGATACAACATCTGGGATATTGAATCCATATAGCTCAATCTGCTATTATGTTTTCTAAAAAGTTTCCTTTATTATTGCTTAATGAAGTGAAGTATGCTCATGGTTTAAAAAATTCAAATTCAGAGGGACCTGAAGGTGAAAAGGTAGTCTCTTTTCCTACTGCTCTAGCGTCATCTCATCAGCAGAGTGAGTAGTTTGTGTGCCCTTCCAGAAGTTGTTTCTGCATTATTCTATTTGTCTGCTAAAAACTCTGCAGAGAAATTATTTAAGTGAGAAGGTTTGTGTTTATATTGAAAATACAATTTCAGAAAACTGAAGTTGTGTTTCACTTCATCAAAGAACAGTATGTTTTAAACAAAACTTGGGTAACAACCCTAAAATGTTAAAGGAGAGCAGCCTGAGCTGAGCCTTCATTTCTCCACTTCTGTTAAGCAGTGAGGAAGTGTTTATGAGCTGTTTGGAATCTTAGCCTCTCCCGTTTGTGTAGAACATGGATCATCTCCCAGTCTGACTTGCTGGGTTACACTGGCTTCCCTGGGCCCAGCTGTGTTCTACTCAGAGGCGTCACAGGAAGCCCCCTCACCTGTCTGTGTCGGCTCTGTTCCCCGCTCTGGGCTGTGGGACGTGCCTTTCATGCATCAGGACCACATGCTCTGTGAATCCTTCAGCCCCTCATCCCTTAGACCTTGGTGACCTATAGGGGCTGCACTAGCCAGGGCTGGAGGGGGACTCTGTGATTTTAGAATGGTCTCACGTGTAAATTAAAGTCACGATTCTGGTACCATTAGCAGCTTTCTTCAGCAAAACACCTCAGAAATTCACTGTTTAATTGTATTGAGTAGTAGGGGTATATGAGAACCCCAGATACCGTACAGGAATCACTTTGGTTTGGTTGGTACTTTGACTATAAAACCTCCTTACGTTAGCGCACAGTGCCTTCCCTTAGTTCCTCATCACCCTTTTGATGGATGAAAATTCTCAGGCACACAAAAGTGATGCGAGTCTGGAAGGTCACGCAAATGAGTGCGGGCCAACCCAGCACCCGGGTCTCTTGGCCACTGTATGTGGTCTTTCTGTGACTCTGCACTGCCCGGGGCCTTGTGTTCTCAGGGACGAAATCTGTAGGAAAAGCAGCAAGTAGTATTTTAGCTGATTTTTAGACTGATGTGATTTTAGCAGGACTGGTAGCTCACTGCACTTCTCATCAGCACATTTGTTATATATTTTACCCTACTCAAAGTAGAAAAATGTAGAAAACGGTTTTAGTGCAAATGTATAAATAGAGACATTAATCTGTACTTGAAAAATAACTGTCCATGAGTCAAATTCTAGAAGGAATCCCTGAAACAGCCATTCTAGTCATGAATTATATTAAAAACTGGTTATTCTTATTCATGAATATCTTTTGTCCAATACCTCATGTGTTTGCTTTTGTTGCATATTTACCATCTGTAATCCTTTCCTAATCTTAAAAGCACTCCCTGTTTTGTCTTTGCTAGACTTTAGCCAATAGAATAAAGCCAAAGAATGTTCTCCTGTCTGACCTCACAGGTGTTTGAACAAGCTGTGAAGCCATGTTCCCTGAACAGATACAGTATATGAAAAGACAGTCTTCCACAGAGAGAATGAAGTTAATAGAAATAAAGGATCAGGAGTGCAGTGACATGCAAACAGCATTTTATTTTCTAGAAAAAGGAACCCAATTAAAAGATAAGCACAAAAAATCTAGAAGACCAGGATCGGATATTTAGTCTGAATTTCTACCACCTTTAGATGAGCAGTCAGTCTAACATACAGGGCCAGATGATATAAAGTGCCAGAGAATAAATTTTGCAGGCTTTGCAAGCCACAAGGTCTGTGTTGCAACTACCCACGTCTGCTCTCGTGGCACAGGTCAGCTACAGAGAGTGCAGAAACAGCCAGCGTGTTTGTCTTTCCAGTGAAGTTTGATTTACAGCAGCAGGCAACCAGTCTTGGGCCCCAGCTTGCCGTCCCCCCTCCTTTAGATCATAAAGGACCCTGTAGGTACTGTACAGTAATGGCTGACCAGATTGTTAGAGCTAGAATGATGCTAAAGCTGAAACTCCAGTACTTTGGCCACCTCATGCGAAGAGTTGACTCATTGGAAAAGACTCTGATGCTGGGAGGGATTGGGGGCAGGAGGAGAAGGGGACGACAGAGGATGAGATGGCTGGATGGCATCACTGACTCGATGGACGTGAGTCTGAGTGAACTCCGGGAGTTGGTGATGGACAGGGAGGCCTGGCGTGCTGTGATTCATGGGGCACAAAGAGTCGGACACGACTGAGCGACTGATCTGATCTGATCTGATTCTTTTTTAAGATTATTTTCTTCTGATCTCAAAAGTAATGCATGTTCATTTTGGAAACAAACTTTTCAGTTAACATAGTGAATGTCACTAGCCTCCATGATTCTTAAACTCAGAGCTCATTGAGGTCAGCAGATTCACATGCATTCCTTCAGATGGTTTTCTTTGCCTGTTCTCTTTGGTTGCAGTCAGTTATATTTTCATCCCTTATTTTTTTTATCTTAAGTGTGTGTTGTTTACTCTCATTGCCCCCAGCAGGCCCATGTACAGACTTCACCCTAGTCCCATTGATGGTTTCTTCTTCCTGCTTGTCCGGAACAGGCAGTGTCTTTGTCATGTATTGATGCCCTTTTATTACTGTTTGTCATCAGAGAGGAAAAGAAAGGAAGAGCCCATCCCCAGCTGTCACCCTTGGGGATGTGCCCTCAGTCTCAGGGACGGCTCCTGTCACTTCCTGCACCTTTGGAAGGCTTCCAGTGCATCCATCCAGCTCCCGCTGCTCCCAGGTGTAAAGACCTCTGCAAGGATGGAGAAGCTGGGAGCAGTGGCTTTTTTGGAGAAAACTGAATGGCAGGACCAGGGCAGAAGGGAACTTCCCACTGTTCATCCTTCTAGACATTTAAAATTTTAATCAAGTGAATGTGTCTGAGCAAGAAGACCAAGCAATAAGTAATTCTTAAAAAATGAATGAGATTTTATTGCTAAAGGCTCATGTTTTGTTGTGATGAGACTTGACTTGAATTACTTTTACGTCTTCTTTTTCATGCATCCACCAGAGGAACATTTGATATTTATGTGAAATGCGATGGTGTTGGACGGTGTGTTGGCAACTATGACAATCGTGGGAGTTTTGGCGAACTGGCCTTAATGTACAACACACCCAGAGCAGCTACAATCACTGCTACCTCTCCTGGTGCTCTGTGGGGTTTGGTGAGTGAAGTATTTATTTGACCTGAATGTCATTTGTAAAAAATCATTATGCTAGCAGCCAGGTAGCTGCAGTATTTTAGTTTTAATAGGTAGATGGTTTGGGGATCACCATCGGTCATCAGAGAATGTATTAAGCAACTAATAGGTGCTCCTAAATGCTCCGCTTTTACCCGTTCTTAAAAACCAGCCAGTCACACAAATAAACAGAGGCTTCAATGCTGTTTTTTTCTGGTAGGTTTCTGTGGTAGGTATAATATCTCTGGTTCCAAGCACGGTCCCCTGCCTTGTAGCATCTTTATCAACTGGGAACTTGCTGGAAATGCCCGTTGAGGCCCCACTTACTGATTCAGGTCTGCTGACTCAGAAACTGGCTATGGGACTCCACAATCTGTATTGGAGCAAGTCCATCACATGAGTCTCATGCCTGCTTGAGATAACCACTGAAAACTGAGACTCTCTGTGTAGTATAAATTGATTGGTAACAACCCTGCATTGACAAGCAACTGTGTAGAGAAAAAACACTCAATGTCTGTGTTTCTCACGTGGATGCATGTCAGAATTACTTAGAGGTGTTAAAAAAGAAATTCTCTTACCTAGGCTCCATTACAGACAAACTTATTCAACTCTCAGGGTTGGAACTCTCAGACCTGGGCTTTTAAAGTAAATTTCTTGAGGGAGGCTCAGAATGGAGGGAAAATATGTATAGTTATAGGTGATTCACATTGTTGTACAACAGAAACTAACACAACATTGTAAAGCAATTATACTCCAATTTTTAAACAACCCATCCAAAAAGAAAAATTTCTTAATGATGCCTTTTCTATAAGGCTTAAAGTTTGGTTTAAAGACTTGAGTGAGGGATATTCTTTTCATAAAAGATCTTAGGAGACAAAGTAGCAGATCCGAGTAAAGCTGATTCTGGACTCTGGTTAAGCTGGTGCTTAGGAATCACCTGGAAATCTAGTTAAAAAGCAGAATCTGACTCATAGGGTCTGGCATGAGGCCTGTGATTCTGCATTTCTCACATGCTCCCAGTAGGCACCAGGGGCTGCTGGTGCCCATAACACACTTTAAGTAGCCCTGATTTAAGGGAATGTGGATACTACTTGTGTTTTCTTTTAAAATTGTTGATAACATCCCACCCTATGGTTCTGACATGAGTTTATTTGGTTATTTCTCTCAAATCCTTTTGTGGAAGGAGGCAAGGTTGAAGTTACAGGAAGGTTGTTAAAGCCTCCTTTTCAAGATCTGTAGTCTCACAGAAGTTAAGCATGGTTCAGTCACCACTGAGCCTTTGACTCTGAGGTGAATTCAGCCAATAAAAATATCTCTTGATCAGAGAAACAAGACTTGTGCATTTCTTCTTCTGAGACCCAGGCAGCTACTGTTTACTTCTTAAAAATGTCATGAGTCACTTTTTAAGTGGTGCAAGCAAAATTGGAATTGTTTGAGGTGGAAGGGAGCTTGTCCTCTGAAGTGTCTTAAGGATAATCAGAGATTTGAATACCCAAAGCCGGCAAAATAAACACTCAAAACCAGTAGACTTGGCCCTTAGGAAGTGTTTACCTACTGTCACAAGAGTGGGTTGTGATCTGTTTCCTTAAAGAAGGTACCATTTAAAATTTAATCATCCTGGTGGGCTTGCCAGGCAGGGTCAGATTGTCACATGATAAGGAAGGCTCCTTATGCATATCCTTGGAACAAGGTCACATACTTAGCGGGTTGGCCCTTTGAGTACTGATAGTTCTCAGCCCTGGAAGGAACCTTAAACTAGGGACAGAGGTCCAGCAATTTCCAGGTATATGTGATACTTATGTTCTCAGGAAGGGTGAAGGATTCTTCAGTTTTTTTTTGTTTTTTACTAATCTGTACCTGTTTGAAGATTTCTTGGAGGAGGGCATGGCACCCCACTCCAGTATTCTTGCCTGGAGAATCCCCATGGACAGACGAGCCTGGCAGGCTGCAGTCCATGGGGTTGCAAAGAGTCGGACACGACTAAGCAACTAAGCACACACGTGTTTTAAGCTCTGGAGAAGTGAGCAGTTTGTGATGATCACCTTAGGGTATGTGTATAAGTGAAGTGGGTGTTTTTTTAAAATTATAGTCATTAACATAATTAATACTTCAAATCTGCTTTCTTAGCAGCTGGCCTAACTAGCCCCCTTTCAGACAAAGTCAAATAGAAAAGGAATTTTGCTTTTGAGACCAACAGGTTGGAGCTCTGCCATGTAAGTGCAGGTGCGAAGATAAGCAAATCTCAAGAGAAAAGTCCTTTGTAGAATAGTCCAACTTTGTAAATAAGTCTAGGTCACGGTTAGCCTTGGGGGATTAACTGATCTACATGACCATGCTGGTGATTCAGAGAGGTGACGATTGAAATGACTGGGGTGAAAACATTTGAAATGGGACTTTCTGGATTTTATTGATATGTCACAGTGAGTGTGAAGAGGTGGGCCACCAGTAGAAGATTTTTCTTGAGACACATAGCTTGTTGCCGTGGTTAATTTCTAAATTGCTAACCCATTTCTTGTCTTCTCTGTTTTGTAATAAACCTTGTTCATAAAATGGTGTTGCAGCTGCTTCCCAGACATGTTTATATATCAGAGTCATTTGGGGAGCTTTCATGAAATGCAGAGTGCTGTTTGCAGAGATTTTGAGTCATTAAAATCTGGGATCTTAGAAACCTTTTTGAAAAAAAACACAACTGATTCCACTGCAGAGCCAGGCTTGGAAATTATTTCAATAATTTTATTTGTTATCTTGAAACATTTTTTTCTTTTTTAAAAAATGATTGAGTGCAAGTCCAAATCACAGCCCTTATAAAATTGTAGTAAACTAAATTAGAAAACAGGATGTTTAATTTCCTAGATACTTACATCCACACTGGCATTTTTCTCTATCCTATCGGTTCCTTTGGTGGCTCAGAGGTTAAAGCGTCTGCCTGGAGTGTGGGAGACCCGGGTTCAATCCCTGGGTCGGGAAGATCCCCTGGAGAAGGCAGTGGCAACCCACTCCAGTACTCTTGCCTGGAGAATCCCATGGACAGAGGAGCCTGGTAGGCTACAGTCCATGGGGTCGCAAAGAGTCGGACACGACTGAGCGACTTCACTTTCACTTTCAATATGTTGTCATAGTAATTATTAATTAAAGAACATATCCCTGTTAATTTTATTTTGTATTAAAAGTATAGTTGTTGATCAGTGTATGCCAAATGAACATGATTCTGAGAGCTCTTAACTGAGAACTAATATAATGTTTTGTAGGAATTTTTAAAATGTAAAATTTGTAGAAAGACCATTTTTTGAACCATTACCTATAAAGTTTTCCCTCGTTCCTCAATTCAGTGTTGGATCCTTGAGATTAAGTAGTATAAACATAGGAACATTTGAGGAAAATGAACATGATAAACACTGGAATCAAAGTCTACTCAAGAAAGTTGTAGTTTCTCTGTGCACAGTTTTAAAAAAGAAAACTGGTATGTGGATGTGACAAAAAATCCTAGAGTCAATAATTTTTCAAGCTCTCTTTACATTGTAATTGCATGATTTAAAAACATTTTCTAATACTACTGGTTTCCATGTATTTTTTTCTTAACTGCAGCCCACAAGAAACACGAGGAAATGTCGCAACCAGTGCATATGTGTGTGTGCTTGTGTATAACTGAAACAGATATATAACAACACTTTACTAAAAGGGATGCACACCCAGATTTTCTGTTTTGTTTTTTAAATAAAAGGCTGGTCATGGGTGAAGGGGGTCAAAAGGTACAAAGTTCCAGTTAAAAATACATCCTAGGGACGTAATGTACAGTATGGTGTCTACAGTTAATAATACTGTATTGTATAGTTGAAAGTTGCTATGAGAATAGATCTTTAAAGTTCTCATCACAAGAAAAAGAATTCTGTAACTATTTATGGTGACAGATGTTAAGTACTTATTGTAGTGATCATTTCACAACGGATACAAATACTGAATCATTATGTCCTACGCCTGAAACTAGTATGATGCTGTATGCCAGTTATATCTCAAAAAAAATAAAAAGAAAAAAGCACACCACGTCCCACTGAACTTTAACACTCCTGGGCTGTTATCTATAACAAAAACTCAGTGCTAGTTTGAACTCATAAAAACTGAGTAGAATGTTGGTCGCCAGGGGCTGGGGGGCATAATTATAAAATGAATATGTTCTGAAGACCCAGTGTACCTGATGATTATAGTTAACAATACCGTCAATATATATTTGAAAGCTGCCAAGAGAATAAATCTTAAATGTCACCACACACCAAAAAAATGAGTTTTTTGTGGTAGTAAGTAACTCTACTGTGGTAATAATTTTACAATATATAAGTATATCAAATCAACATGTTGTATACCTTAAACAATATTACAAGTCAATTGTATCTCAAAAAGCTGGGGAGAAAAATAAAACAGAAGCTGGTATTTTTTTAATGGTGCAACAGCGCCACCTCGTGGGTTTAGCCCACTAGTTACATGTTGGTCAGATCTCTGTTCTGAATTAAAAGTAAATTGTTGCTTTCCTTCAAAAGCATGAAAATAACATTTTATATGGTTCTATATTAATGCTTAAGGAAATAAAAATCTGAAATGAGTTGTATTAGAAGTATAATAATATTAATCTTTTATTTTGAAAATCTTCAATTATTGTTTGTTTCTTACAGGGAATAAAATGAAACTATCTCTTCAAACTTTCTTTCCTCATAAAGTCTACCTTTTAATTGTCTTCATATTTGATATTCTGCCTTTAGGACAGGGTAACCTTCAGGAGGATAATTGTAAAAAATAATGCCAAAAAGAGAAAAATGTATGAAAGCTTTATTGAGTCACTGCCATTCCTTAAATCTTTGGAAGTAAGTATATGTTTGTGCTTTTATTTTATTTTGCTTTAAAAGCTTCTGTTTTGTTAGGAATGCTTAGCTCTGCAGAAGGTTTCTTTGAATAATTATCTATATTTTCACTTGAAAAGATTACATTGTTTTAATAGCTTAGTATTTCTTTTACTGCCTGTATCTATTTTGTTGTTTACACATAATAGACTCCTCGGAGCAGCTACAGCAGATTTGTATGAGGTCTCTTTCTAAAAGCAGACTTACACTAATCACATAAATGTAGGCAGTAGCCTTTACAGGAAGAGGTTATCTAAATACAGAATGTCCTCACTGGCCTCTCCTTCCTTATTCCTTTCCTCTTAAAATTGGCATCCCAAGGTCTCTCTTTCTTTTTGCAGGCTGCACTTATTCCCGTGCTGTACTTGTCAAATCCCCTGGCTTTAAATGTCTATAATGTTGATGCCTCTTAAAACTGACATCACTGTGCAAGGCCCCACCCAAGCCAGGCTTATTTAACATTGCATATTTAACATTTCCTCTAGGATATCTAAAAGATATCTCAAACCCACAAGTCCCAAACATCCTTCCTTCTCTTCCCCACCTGAGTGATAGTAATACCATCCTTCCAGCCTCTCAGCCAGAATCCTTGGGGTTGACAGACCTACCTGCTGACATATCCCTATGTTGGCTTGTCAGTATTCACCTGGTAGAAATTCAGGCCTCGTTTCAGAATGCATATTGGGCAGCTCATCTTCTCCAGCAGCAGATCTGTTTAAGTAAAAATAGGTCAGAGTTGGAAATTCAAATGCCTTCAGAGTTAGGCAAGTGACAAAGAAGAAAACCACGCCAGGATGGGACTTTGGTAAACTGGAGAGCATGTGCTCCATCTTAATAAACAGCTGCTGGTGCACCAGAGTTTATTTATGCCACATGAAAATATGGGCTGAGTGTTGCTGACAGTTCTGATTTTTCAAGAGAAGCTGGAAATTCAAGTTTTTATGAAAAATTTGTTTAAAATGCTGGCAAGTAATTCATATAATGGGGCTTCTCTGATAGCTCAGCGAGTAAAGAATCTGCCTACAAATGCAGGAGACACAGGAGACATGGGTTCAATCCCTGGGTTGGGAAGATCCCCCTGGAGTAGGAAATGGCAACCTACTCCAGTATTCTTGCCTGGTAAAATCCATGGACAGAAGAGCCTTGTGTCCATGGAGTCACAAAGAGTTGGACACCACTGAGCGATTGTGCTTTTTATATTAATTAGGTTTATTAATATAAACACACACATTGCTCAGTTTATTTGGCCTGTAGGCTACCATTTTTAAACCCATGAAATAGTTAAGATTGCCTGATTAGTTTGTTTCATGCAGTTCTTCATGCGTTTCCACAGGGATTGGTTCTAGGACCTTGGTGGATACCAAAGTCTGCAGATGCTCAAGTCCCTTACAGCAGACTCTCCGTGGCCCTGGGTTCCACATTTGTGGATATTGAGGGGCAACTGTACATTTACTGGAAAAAATCTGTAGATAAGTGGACTGTGCACAGTTCAAACCCATATCATTGAGGGGTCAACTGTATTATCTTTTTTCCTTTATAGGTTTCTGAACGCCTGAAAGTGGTAGATGTGATAGGCACCAAAGTATACAACGATGGAGAACAAATCATTGCTCAGGTATAATACTTTTTATGGAGCTCAGTTTGAGGTTATTTTCCAAAAGATTCTTATATATTCTTTCTTAATAAAATTTTCATTGTCCATAATTAGTATGTAGTGATGGATTAATATAATAATTTCCTGCCAAATCTATTTAAAATGGCTTAATTTATAGCCATCAAGCTATCTAAATTTTTTTTTAATTAAATCTAAAGGAAATATATATTAAATCATCCAATGGATTTAGGCATAATTTTATATTTGTACCAGATGTGAAGGTCACATGTATATAGAGAATTAAGATGTCATTTATAACAGGGGAAAAAAACTGGTAATCGTTCCATAACATTTATTAATAAGGACCCAGAAGGTGCATTGGAAGGTGTAAAGTTCTGCACAATCGGTTCATTGGTGAAACCATGAAATTAACCAAGAAGGGGACATGTTGCACCATGTACTTCACTGGCTCCAGGCATTGAGGGGGCCAGCATGCTCTTGAACCCATAATGCTTTTCTCAAATCCCATTTAGAACCTGAAGCAATACACACACATATTGGTTAGAACAGACCTACCTAGAAGTAGGATTTATAGAGACAGAGCTTACAGATAAAAGCATATCAATGATACTGCTAATTTCCTAGTTACAGTATGAAGCATTGACTGCATGATTTAAACAGGTTTTTTGGGGACTTCCCTGGTAGTTCAGTGGTTAAGACTTCACCTTCCAAAGCTAGGGGTGCGGGTTCAATCCCTGGTTGGGGAGCTAAGATCCCACATGCCTCATGGCCAAAAACCCAAAACATAAAAAAAAAAAACCCACAGAAGCAGTTTATAACAAATTGAATTTGTTTATTCAATAAAGACTGAAAAAAAACAAACAGGTTTTTAACAAATTGGGTAATTTTCCTATTAATATTATACTATATTGTAATATTTATCTAAAATATTGTCTCTTTTCATACATGTGAAACAAGATTCAAGGTCTGGGAGGCTGAGAAAAGAATTAGTTTAGAAGGCAAATAAACAAGTACATCGGTCAGTCTTCCCCCTCTGCCACCCCCAGTCTGTCAAATTAGAGAACAAGGCTGAGATTCCATGATACAAATTGAAAAGCTGCAAAGCATAGAGCACTTTTGAAATGACTTTTCCCAATTATTTTGGGAATTATAGATTCACAGCATGCTGCAAAAAAAAAAAAAAAAAAAAAAAAAAAATACGAAGTCCCATGTGCTCTTGACCCAATCTCTCCCAGTGCATTTTGTATCACTAGTACAACATCAAAACTAGCAAACTGACATTGACCCAACCAACCAACAGAACTTAACTCATTAGTTCTACATGCAATTTGAGCATGTTTTAAAAATGAAATTACATGGCAGTTGATAGACCTTGTATGATTTAAGACACTTGAATATTTCGCATGAAGGTCTTATAGAAAGCCTGATAAAAGGTAAGGGAAAAGACATATGTATACTGAGACTTTATTAAAGGTATCTTTAGATAGTTGTCTTTTAAGCGTTTATAAACATATATGTCTGCGCTATAGTATAATGGAGACTCTGCATTCCTTATGATATATTATAATCTGATACTGTATTTCTTGAATTGTAGTAAAGAGTTTTGAAATACCTGAGTTTCTCCAGAATCACTTTGAGAGGCTTAGGAAAGTCAATGTCATCTTTCGTATTACATTACTTAATTCATAAGGCATCATTGGAAGTCAAGGAAATTTGTTCAAAAAAGAAAACAAGAAAACGCAGCTGTGTAGTTAGAAATGGCAACACTTTCTTTGAGAAGTCCTTCTGGGCCTTGAGGTGGGCTGTCAGTAACCCAGCATCTAAAATTTGGCCCCCAGCCACCTGCAGGACAGGTATCAGGGCCCACACACACTGCTTCGTCTGCCTGCTTTCTCCACTTGCGGAGTTGCTGGACTATCGAGGGTTGCCATGCTCTGGCTTCATAGGTTAGGAACGACCCAGGGCGGCACATTTCAGCATAGGAGCAGCTACGGAGGGACACTGCTGGGAAACAGTGCTCACGTTTCTGACCATGTCTGTGCTTTATCCAGGCTGCAGTTTGAGCGAAATTCTTACCTTGGTGTTAGTTGCTATATTTTCTTGCTAGTTTTAGCAGAAATGCTCTAGTAGGCAGTATATCATTTCAGATGATTTTACAAATGAAATTGTTACACTATAATTGTTGATCATAACATCTCAACTTAGGAGGGGCCATAACCTGTTCTGTGGGGTTTCAGCTTTCAGGAGATGATCTGTAAACTGGCATGGGATTGATTTCAGAGTGTGGTGGGCAGCAGGATTGCTGTCAACTAAAGTTGCATTTTTCACCCTCTGTTTTTATTCTATTCTGACAGGGAGACTTGGCTGATTCTTTTTTCATTGTAGAATCCGGAGAAGTGAAAATTACTATGAAAAGGAAGGTAAGTCCTAAAAATCCATGAAATATTAACAAGTAACATAATAGACTTTTTTTTTTTTTCCTGACTAAGCTTCATTCTGTTTTTCTTAAGCTGAGTGAACGCTAACACTTTCCATCACCTTGTCAGGGTAAGTCAGAGGTGGAGGAGAACGGTGCAGTTGAAATCGCTCGGTGCTCTCGAGGACAGTACTTCGGCGAACTGGCTCTGGTAACGAACAAGCCCCGAGCCGCTTCCGCACACGCCATCGGGACCGTCAAATGTTTAGGTAGGACTCACGGCCCAGGGCACACTTGCCCCAGTTGAAATCCTTCTGTGTGTATTGTACGTATTCAGTGTCACACTGATTATTTTACTGGGTTCACAAGTTTTATGGTCCCAACAGAATACAAGATTAGGATTCATTGCACTGTCAAGCCCATTTGTAGAAGCCAACTTCTTAGAAAAATTTTCATACACATATACATTGTTCTTTTTTATAGACATGAAATAACATTTTAGTATGTTGTTAAGATAAGAATTCTGAGTACCAAGCTTTACATCTAATTTTTCAAATGAACAATATGCACTGTGTTCCATTTCTGCTAAAAAAAAACCCCTCAAACAGCACTTTTATAAGGTACACTAAGTTCTGCAGGGGAAGTTGAAATGTCTGTAGGAAAAGTTTCTCATCCTAGGATTAGGAAACAAAAGTTCAAGTTTGTCATAGCTCAATAAAAATCTTGTTCAGCTGTTTATTACTTCTGTGTACCACACAGAAATGCCATGAACAGAAGGGCCATCTTCAGCTGGAAGGCATCTATATATAGCAGAGATTTAATATGTGAGAAATAACTTATTTTAGTAATGAAAAATATAACTCAGGAGATATTAATACAGATGACATTTTCTTTAAGAAAACTAGTCAATACTCTGTAATGACCTGTATGGGAAAAGAATCTAAAAAAAGTGGATACATGCGTATGTATAAACTGATTCACTTTGCTGTACAGCAGAAAGTAATAAACATTATAAATCAACTATACACCAATAAAAATTAATTTAAAAAGTAATTAGCTACTCTGTACTCTTCATCCACAGTTCAGTAGAATAAATTTAGCTTCAGTGTTAAGATTTGCAAGTATCCCTGGAATTTTCTTAGAGAAGTTGTTTTTTAAATGGTTTTAAATAAGTATAGTATTACTCTAGTGTTACACTTGGATGAAAAAGAAAAATTTAGAAGCTGACAGGTAATTTCTCTGAGTAGATAGAGGTGTTATACAGTAGGGAGTAAAGATGATGTGAGTGAAATCCCATTACTTTTTTTCTATAATAAAATATATATTCACATTAAATTTGAGAAATACAGAAAGGTAGGAAAAACTAAGAGTTACCCAGTACCACCACCACCCAGCAATTTCCACATCCTATTATAATTCCTTATCATCCTTTTTTATTTGTATGTTTTCAGCTTTAAATCAGTTTTGTAAACTGCTTCTTTCATTCATGATAGCTTAGGCATTTTCTCATGTTTATTACATCAGATATTAACATTGCTTAAATACACACTGAATTATTTACTCACTTCCCACTGTTACATAATCTTTGAGTTTTGGCTCCATTTTGCGCAGTGGAGGAGAGCTTTTCTGTGGGGGTGTGTGCATATACTGCTTTTTCACATGATAGGAGTTTTCCTGAGAAATGCTTTTTGGAAGTGGGTTTTCTTTTTATGGTTTTTGATATCTGTTGCCAAATCACTTGTATTTGCACTTATTTGCATGCTGCCAGCAGTGCAAGAATTTCCATTCACTCTATTGTAAACACTGCCTTTTTTAGTTCTGTAAATTTAAGAAGCAAAAACAAAAAAAAGAATTTTAATTTGTATTTCAATGATAGCATGATCGTATTTTCATATAAATTCAGTTTTTAAAAATGCTCGAGACAAGCAATCTAAGCAACATAGAGCATATACTTACAGAAGTGGACAAAATCATTATTTGGACTGCCATTTTGAATTGACTAGACCCTAGTATAAAAGAGAAAAAAATTGTAAAGGGCAACATTTGGTCTTCACAGCATTGCATTGTAAACCCTGAGGAGGGAAGACAAGATAGAAAACACTACCTTGCCACCCTTGAATTCATACTGCTAAAATGGTAACATAAAAATGAATTTATTTTGTAAAATTCCAAGGTCTTGTCATAACAATCCCTCATTCTTTTAACCTGGATCAGGAACTTCCAATACGTCATATGGCCACGGGCCACTGGCTGCTTCCTTTTTGAAGTGGAATGTTTTTATCTTTATGCCGTTTTCTTGTATCTGATATTTATGCAAAAATGCCATTGCGTCATTGACATATGTGAAATAGGTACCATAAGTGACTTAGAAATTCCAGATTTGTAAAGAATGTTATTTTTCTTTTATTCTCCACTCTTCTTAGCCATGGATGTGCAAGCATTTGAAAGGCTTTTGGGACCTTGCATGGAAATTATGAAAAGGAACATCGCTACCTATGAAGAGCAATTAGTTGCCCTGTTTGGAACAAACATGGATATTGTTGAACCCACTGCATGAAGCAAAAGTATTGGAGCAAGACCTCTAGTGACAAAATTACACAGTAGTGGTTAGTCCACTGAGAATGTGTTTGTGTAGATGCCAAGCATTTTCTGTGATTTCAGGTTTTTTCCTTTTTTTACATTTACAATGTATCAGTAAACAGAATAGATATTTAATAGTCAATAGGCTTTAACATCACTTTCTAAAAAGAGTAGATCAAAAAATATCAACATACTGATAAAATGACTTTCTACTCCACAAAATTATGATTTGACTGAAAGATTCAGATGATTGTAATATATTGAAAGTATCTGTGTTTAAGAAGATAATTAAAGGATGTTATCATAGGCAATGTGTATTCATTTTGACTTACTCAGATTGACATGTTATGACTACACCCGTGTGAAAGGGAACTTGCCAGTGAATCATGCTGTACAGCATGGCATCACATTCTTTTTACAACTCACTAGATATAGTAAGTACAATTTAACCATTTTTGTTTTAAAGTTTTTCTGGCTTGATAAGTTATGTGCTGGCCTTGGCCTATTGGTGAAATGGTATAAAACATCTTATGCAATTTTAAAACCTTTTATATTTTTGCAATAAAGTACCTTTTGACTTCTTGGGTATAATGTCAGTAGCCTACATATTCCAGTGGTTTTAAGGACAGGCAGTTTAGTCATTACAACAACAGGAAAGTGTCTTTAGATGAAAGGTCATTATTTTCCTCATAAAGCATCTATCTATGCTTCCTTCTTACATTTTTGCAGTTCTCTGTTATCTTTAAAAATGTTTGACATTTAATGTCACAAATATTTTTAAATGTTCTTTAAACTTAATTGTTGTCTTCTAAAAGCCTAAGATCTTATTATATATGCTAAAAAAAAAAAAAGTCTCCTATACCAAAAATATTTGGGGTCCTTATCAACATGCCCATAGATATTTCTTTGTTCTTCACTAGACATGTGTAATAACATCCTTGCAGACATCTGTTCCCATGGGTTTCCTCCAAAGTGGGAGAAATAAATTCTTGTAAGTAAAACATATATAAGGATGAAAGGAATTTCTGCCCATTCCAAGTATATCATTAGGCCTCTCCACTTGCTTTAATATAGACTCTCAACTGCATTCATTTCATTCTGCAAATGCAGAATGAACTCAGCTGAATAGATTTTTGTTGATAATTGATAATGCTTATTATCCTGCTACATAAAATGAGTTAATTATATTCCACCAAAGCAGTATACTCTTACATGAATTCTAGGACTATGTGACCCCAGTGTCCAGAGACATTAATTCTAAATAGTTGTTCCCTTTTAAATCAGCGATTTCATTTTGGGAAATATGTTTCAAAGAAATATATACATGGGTAAAAAAATTCTGTGGCTAGTGTGGTCTTATTAGAGAATGTTTCTGGTCTTGCTTGTATAATGAAAATGTGGTAAAGATACGTGAATTGGATAATGTACATATAAGAAGTATGTAAAATATACCTTCAGCCACATTTTAGGACAGTTTTAACTACTTTGCAAACTTTCCCACGGGAAGAGAGCTTAACTGAATGCAGACTTGTTTTCTATAATATTTCAGATTTTAAGTCATGTCTACCGAACAAGAAAAAAACAACCACAATTTCCTGGTTTATCATTCTGTATTTTCAACTTCCTTCACTTTTTCAAGTTACCTATTTTGTTGCATAAGCTAATTGTTAACTACAAATGCCTGTTTAATAAAGAACTCTGACCAAGGCTGTAAATGCCAGTTACATTATTTTCAGTATTGTTGGTTATATTTAAAATTTCCTTATAATAAAGCACAGTTTTATAATAAAATACTATTACTGAGGTGTTTTTTTTTCTTTCTTGTTTCTTTACTGTGACTTCCGTAGTGCACATTATACTATGTGAAATGCATGACAGAGGTCCGGCATATGTGAAAACAAAGGTAAGATCTGGGCATCTTGCAGCAAGAAAGTGTGGTTCTGTAGGACGAGAGGTTTTTAAAAATCTTAACTATCGGTTATATGTGATACAGATAGTTGTGATATGTTGCAGACTCAGTCAGCCATTTAGAATAACCAACTCTGGCTGGCTAACTAGGGAATGTATGTGTTAAAGTAATTAAAACACCACAAGTTTGAGTTGTGGATGCCCCTGTTTAATCACCAGCCAAGAGTTTTTCTGTTTGGAAATTCTCTATTGATGTTTCATTCAAGCATGCATCATGTATGACTAAGAATTCTGGGAGGACTCTCAATTTTAATACAAAGGTGCTTTACTTTATGTGTGTGTGTGTGTGTCCTGTTGATACAAACTAGGGCTTGGTGCATATAAACGTAAAACACTACCTGGGATCCATGCTGTGTGAATGTGTTTGGTTTATTCTTAGAAACCTGGCTAGCAGACTCTTTAAAATGCTTTACAATTCTGTAAGTTACACAGCACGAAGCAAGAACTTCGGATTTTATTGGAATATGTAGGATTAAGTGCTGAGTCCTTTTTCTAAAGCATCTTTAAAATATGGATATAATTTTGCCTAATTTTTTTCAAGAAATGTTACATTTCTAATAAGGACTAGATGGCCTTTGGCATTCTTAAAGAACATTAATAATGTATAAGCCTAGAGTGCTAAGGAACACATCTGGATGAGCTGTACTATCCAGCTTAAACAACTGGAAAGGAGAGTCTCAAATCTAAATAAAATGTTAATAACTAAGGGAGAAACAGAATTACTAATACATGTGGGAGAAAATTCATAAGGGAGAATAATAAGGAATGCTGGCTTCTAAAATAAATGTGTGAGGTACAGCCTCATGTTGAGTATGAGAAATAATTCTGATAAGAAACTGAAGGAAAAAAAATTGGAGCAAGAGTTAAGACAAACTCGTACATGCTCCAGGATACTTTTCAAGGCAGCAAAACTGGTTGAGCAACTGAAACTATACAGTTGTTAGTAAATAGTCTATACGGGTATTAAAAAAAAAAAAACAAAAACAACACCTTGAAAGTAAAATGAACTATGGAAATGAAAGCAGTAAGGTAAACCAGGTGTTTGTGGAGGACTTGTGTGCCCATTAGTCACTACAAGAAGTTAAATCAGTTTCATTTGTATAAGTGAGAAAAATCCATGACTCCACCAAAATCATTTACTTTGTGCATCCATGGCAGAACTTGGGCAATCGTGAGTCTCTTGCTTCCCCCATGCAATTCTTGGCTTCATACTTCAACTGGGGTGGGGGGGGGGAGCCCAAAACAGCCTAAAAGTTGAGAGATATATTTATTTGGGGAATTTAACTGAGGACTATAGCCTGGGGAAACAGCCTTTCAGATAACCCTGAGGGACTGTTCCAAAGAGGTAAGGGAGGAGCCAGGATACATAGGAGTTTTTGCTGAAAAAGACCAAAAAAAAAAAAAAATGTAGTCAGATATCAAAAGATCATTGCTAATCACACACAAAAATAGATATTTCAAGTTAAAAGATTTTAGTGGTTTTCTCATCTAGGGCCAGTATCCTGTCTTTTTCCCATCCTGAATTCCTCTCAGGGTGCAGGGGTGATTGCAATAGCTACTGGCTTGAGGGCAGGCAACATTCTTTGTTTACTGAAATGGTAGGTAACATTTTAATTTTTGTCCACACTCATATTCTCTGAATAATGATGTAATTGAGCCTGGTATATAGACAAATGTGTACAGAGTTTCCAAGGAAGACTTTCTTTGACCAACAGATCTGGGTCTTTCTGTCCCTTTTTATGCTTTAAGTTTGTAAATTTAAAGTTGCTAAGGAAGTCCTGAAAAGGTAACATTTATATATGGAAAGATGTGATGGTAGACCTTACGGAGGTAACTGTCTCTGCCATAAAAATGAAGTGCCATCTCTTAGGTGGTGTTCCCACATTTTGATTAACCACAGCTTGGGTCTTGCCATCTTCCTGAAAAACTCAAGCCACTGTAACATGTAAATACATGAAATGTTTTGTTAGTACCAATTATAACTGAATCTTTAAAGTAGATGCATTTATTACTCAGTTGTGAAACCAAGCAGGACCTATGGGGTATGGAAACTTTTCATGTCCTGTTTCTTGTTTGTAGGGAAAAGCTTCAGCTTCCTAGACCTTTGCTTATTTTCAGAGGGCAGATTCAAAGTTACTCATTAGGGAAACAAGGGAATGCCAAAAGAAAGGAAAAGCAGTGAATAACAGTGCAGAGAAAGCACAGGATTGTGGTTTCTCTTGAAGAGATACATTCATAACCATCTGATAAATCTCTGAGTTCTTTTGCAGGAACTAAGGCTCCCACCCAGGGGGAGGATGGTAACTTCAGGCTGAACCCAAGATTCCTGTTACCTCTCCGCCAGCACATCAGTGGAAAGTCACACACCCTGTGTCCTCACCCCAAATTTTGCCCTTAGAGACTCTTCCCTGAACCCCACCAGGGAGTCTGGGGTTCTTTGAACATGAGGTGCCCATTCTCCTTGCTTGGCCTGCTGCTGCTGCTAAGTCGCTTCAGTCGTGTCCGACTCTTTGCGACCCCATAGATGGCAGCCCACCAGGCTCTGCTGTCCCTGGGATTCTCCAGGCAAGAACACTGGAGTGGGTTGCCATTTCCTTCTCCAATGCATGAAAGTGAAAAGTAAAAGTGAAGTCACCAGTCGTGTCCGACTCTGCTGTAAACCTTAAACCTTTCTCTGCTCCCAACACCTTTGGTCTCACTGTGCATCAGGCACTTGCCTTTGGAAAAAACTGGAAAAATGGTTTTATTCCCCCGGCACGAGGGGGTTAGGGTGGTTTAGTTGCTAAGTTCTTCTCCGACTTTTGTGACCCCATAGACTGTAGCCTGCCAGGCTCTTCTGTCCATGTGATTTCTCAAGCAAGAAAACTCTAGTGGGTTGCCATTTCCTTCTCCGGATCATCTTCCTGACCCACGATTGAGCTTAGGTCTCCGGCATTGCAGGTGGACTCTACCTACTGAGCCACCAGGGAAGCTCAATGAGCTGAAAATGGACTCTGAAATAACAAAGGCTGCCTTCTCTTTCGGAGAAGGCAATGGCACCCCACTCCAGTACTCTTGCCTGGAAAATCCCATGGAAGGAGGAGCCTGGAAGGCTGCAGGCCATGGGGTCACTAAGAGTCGGACACGACTGAGCGACTTCACTTTCACTTTTCACTTTCATGCACTGGAGAAGGAAATGGCAACCCACTCAAGTGTTCTTGCCTGGAGAATCCCAGGGACGGGGCAGCCTGGTGGGCTGCCGTCTCTGGGGTCGCACAGAGTCGGACACGACTGAAGCGATTTAGCAGCAGCAGCAGCAGCCTTCTCTTTGACTGTAACCACCTAGAAATGGAATCCTCAATGTCTTACGTATTTCACATGATAAAAGCTTACCAAGTAGAACCTCTGAATGAGTTCATGAGTGGTAAATATGCCCACGCACAACCTTGGATAAAGTTGCTTCTAACTCCTGATTTTCCATTTCTGCCCTAAAACCTACCATGACCACAGTCCTGCTGAGGAACAAGAGAGTGAGTCCTGGATCCCTGGAACTGCACTGCCGCGTTTAGGTAGAAGGTTGACATTTAATACAAGTGAATCTCTTTACAAAATGACTATATTCTTGAAATGTATACAAATGACATTTTTAAAAGCCAAATATCTTAATTAGGAGAGGGGCTCACTATAAAGACATCTTTGGCAAGTCTTTTCTTTCTTAATTGCTTTTGAAAGCTGAACTGAAATATCCTCCACTTTTGTATTACTATAGTGCACATTATGATCTGCTATGTAATTTGAAGGAGCTGCAGTGTTTGGTGATGAGTAGACACAGCAAGTGACACAAACCATACGGAAACTATATGTAATGGGGTCAGTGTTCAAAGCAACTTATGACATACAAAATAACATACTATATATTAATAAGAAAATGCATCTTCTTATTTCCTTTTTTTCATCTGTTCAGCAGGTATCTATAATATTTATTGATTGCCTGGGCAAAACGATGCATATGATATGGACCAGACAAAAAGATGCATAAGAAATATGGAGGGAAGAAATAATGCAGATTTGGGGGGAGGTAAATGTAAGCAAAAATGGTTAAGTGTAGCACATTTAAGTGGCTTGCTAGGTGGCTCAGTGTAGTGGTAAAGAATCCGTCCGTCAATGCAGGAAACAAAAGAGACATGGTTCAATCCCTGGGTCCTGAAGATCCCTTGGAGGAGGAAGTGGTACCCCATTCCAGTATTCTTGCCTGGGAAATTCTACGAACAGAGGAGCCTGGTGGGCTACAGTCCATGGGGCCGCAAAGAATCAGACTGAGTGACTGAGCACACACCACACAGTTAAGTACATATTACTCCTGTGATCTTAATGGCTTTTTATCTAAAATTAGCTACTTTGGACTGGTAACTAAAAGAAAATACACAGAGAAAGGCCTAGCATCCCAGACAGACATGAGAGAAAACGTGTAGGAATCTGTGCTCCATTTCCTAATTTGAATACCTTGGCTTCATTTGCTTGCTTCAGTTCAGTTCAGTCGCTCAGTCGTGTCCAACTCTTTGCGACCCCATGAATCACAGCATGCCAGGCCTCCCTGTCCATCACCAACTCCCAGAGTTCACTCAGACTCACATCCATCGAGTTGGTGATGCCATCCGGCCATCTCATCCTCTGTCATCCCTTCTCCTCCTGCCCCCGATCCCTCCCAGCATCAGAGTCTTTTCCAATGAGTCAACTCTTCCCATGAGGCGGCCAAAGTACTAGAGTTTCAGCTTTGGCATCATTCCTTCCAAAAAAATCCCAGGGCTGATCTCCTTCAGAATGGACTGGATCTCCTTGCAGTCCAAGCGACTCTCAAGAGTCTTCTCCAACACCACAGTTCAAAAGCATCAATTCTTCAGCACTCAGCCTTCTTCACAGTCCAACTCTCACATCCATACATGAGCACAGGAAAAACCATAGCCTTGACTAGACGGACCTTTGTTGGCAAAGTAATGTCTCTGCTTTTGAATATGCTACCTAGGTTGGTCATAACTTTCTTTCCAAGGAGTAAGCGTCTTTTAATTTCATGGCTGCAATCACCATCTGCAGTGATTTTGGAGCCCCCAAAAATAAAGTCTGACACTGTTTCCACTGTTTCCCCATCTATTTCCCATGAAGTGATGGGACCGGATGCCATGATCTTCATTTTCTGAATGTTGAGCTTTAAGCCAACTTTTTCATTCTCCACTTTCACTTTCATCAAGAGGCTTTTTAGTTCCTCTTCTTTGCTTGCTTACCTTTTAACATTTTGAACAGTGATATTTTAAATATTTAAGCAATGCCATGTACTTTAACTTCTATGTTTCTTAGCCCAGTGGTCATTGGTATGCCAACTGCGTTGGAATACAGTAATTTCACCCCTAAATAAGCTTTATCTAGTTTTTAAAAAACAAATTAGAATTTGATGTTTCTGTATGAAAACAAGTATTTTACAAATTGCTGAAGACATTTTGATTTTGGATAACAACTCTTAACATATTTGGGCATAGTTTATGTGGAATATGTATGTGTGTATGGTATTTGCACTGACCAGAAGTAGATGCTATTTAAAGAAAATTTTATTTTTGAACTTTCTTTTGGTTACAGCTTGTAGGATTTTCATTCCCTGACCAGGAATTGAACCCACACCCTTGGCAGTGAGAGCTTTGAGTCCTAACCAGTGGACTGCCAGGGAATTCCCAAAATTGATTTTTTAATGTCAGTTTTATCATGGAAGTATGTTATGAACAAATGTTCTTTAGTATATATAAAAATCCCTTACAGGTTCAGTCGTGTCCGACTCTGCAAACCTATTAACTGTAGCCCATCAGGCTCCTCTGACCATATTTCCCAGGCAAGAATACTGGAGTAGGTTGTCATTTTCTTCTCCAGGGGATCTTTCTGACCCAGGGATGGAACCTATGGGGATGGAACCTGTGTCTCCTGCATCCCCTGCATTGGCAGGCAGATCCTTCACCACTGAGCTAAAATATTTTATATCTATTATATAAAATGTCATTTTATATTTTATCACATATAAATAATAAGTAATTGGTACAAAAATTCTTTATATATATTTTAGTGATGTAGTAGAATTTATATTCTAAGGAGATCTTACTGGTTTTGTACTTTGATCTTTGTTCTGGCTGAGTTGGCTGGTTTTCTTAGTCATCCAAAAATGAATAATGAGGTTCCTATTAAATATACATAGGTGCATAAGGTAAGCATTTAGCTTCCCAGGAGAGTCCAAAGATAGACTAATTGTCCACTTAAAGGTACAGAGATTCTAACACTGACATTTAATCAGTTATGACTGAACTAACTCAAGAGAATTTTACTCTTCTATTTAATGACCCGGACAAAAATGCGAGTATGTGAAAATATTTTATATCTTTGTATCCATATGAATTAGCACAGTGGTCAACCAATAGTAGGAACTAAATAGGTATTTCTGAATGAATGGATAGGAAAACCTTTATAGTACTAATAAAAGACAATCATTTCTAATAATGTACAATAGCTTGATATGAAGGTGCCATTCTTCCTACCATTGTGTTCACAAATAAAAAAATATCTCCACTAAGCCTTTTACTAAACGCTTTGAAACAGAAAACCTTTTAAAATTAGTTAAGGTTCAGCCAAAAGCAGATCTCATGGTTCATGCAGTGTTGAGGGGTGGGGGGCGGGAATGGTGTGGTACCAGCTCTTGAAAGTTCATTTTTTGGATGGTGGGAAAGGTTTTTAGTTTCCTGGAGGGAGCTAGTCATTAATAGCTGAGATTTTAGTTTTCAGTGATCAAGTGAATTCCACGGATTTTTTCTTTTTGTCAGGAAATTAAACAGTGGAGTTCATCTTTTCAATTTTTTCAATTCTGAGGCGCAATGAACCTCCACTGGTAAAAAAAGGGAAGAAAGAAAATAAAAATACACAAAACAGCAGGGCCACAGTTGAGTCCTGGGGTCACTCCATTAATCTCTGAACGAAGATAAATACAAATATTGTCCTTTTTACTCAGGGAAAAATTTAGGCATTTTATTGGCCTTCTGAATTATTTTTAGGAAACAAAATAATTTGATTAGTATTTGTGAATACAGAATCTTTGATCTGTATTTGATCTGAATACCATCTTTTATCACATGGTAAGGAGGACTATTCTATAATTCCCTTTAAGGATTCAAACAGGGAATCCCTAAAAGAATTTGAAAACTTGTTTCAGTATGGGAAAGTTACTTTGGATTTCCATATTTGTTCCGTGGCTTTCAGATTTAAAAATTCCAGAAAAGTAGGGGTTTTAAAGGAATCACTAGCAAGGATTTAAGCCTCCTTTCCAAAAGTTTGACTTTATAGATTTCTCTCTAATATGTTTTCCTCCTCTTAAACATGCATATAGTGATCTAAAGATATAAAGCCTAAAGCATAGCTTAAATGACTAAACACTAAAAGTTCAAAGGAAAAAAAGCTTAATAATGCCTTTGTAATGGGAATGGTAAAAACATCAATTATAGACTAGGAACTGGACAGCCTTGTTTAAAATGAAGGTAACTATAATGCCAAAGAAGCCATCCTCTGAGTCAGAGAATTCGTAACTTAAGGAGGAACTCCTAGTGGAAACAAAGTAGCAAGACATTCTTTGATCAGTGGAAGACCTCTGGAGAGGAAAAACGGTTAAACTGAAACTCACCAGAGAAACCCTGATAACGATTCACAAATTCATCCGTTTAAGTCACACATTATATCCCTCCGTATTACCTTAAACAACGAGTAAGCTGGTCAAATACAGAAAACATCAATTTGCCTTTCCTCAATTCGAAAGTCAACAGTAATGACCCCACCTCCCGCTTCACAGTTTTGTAAATTGTCCAGACCTCCGAGCTTCTCACTGTTCATCCCCAAGCTTCTCGGTGCCTGGCACGCAGCCGGCATTCAAAAAATCTCGGGTGAACTGAACCGAGTCCGCAGAGAAACCTCAAGCTGCTGTTCAGGGAGGGGCGAAGCCAGGCTCAGGATAAAGAAATGTTAAGTCTTCCCACGGGACCCCAGCACCACCTTTATTATCCCTATCATGCCTGGGGCCGTGATTTCTGGGTGACTGGGTCCCCCTCGAGGCAGGACTGCTTCCGCTTGTGCAGTCATCTCCTTCCCCTCGCACTAAAACAATACCTTGGCCTCTTGCCAAATTCTGAGCTGCAAGCGACTCTGGCTGTTTATGGCCCGGAATGGGTACTGCGAGAAGCTTGAGGCTGCTTTGAGAGCTAGCACAGGCCCAGAGGAAGAGATGAGGCCAAAGCTTTAAAACACTCCCTTCCTCCGCCCCCTCCTTTTTGTCCCAGACACCAAAACAAACGAGCTGATACACGTGTCCCTATGACTCTTGTTTACTATCAAGACTGCACCGTGCACGCACTTCTGGGAAATGTAGTCCAACCCGTTCCCCAGACGTGCAGTCTCGGAGAGAAACACAGCCAGACCCAGACTACGAACCCACAATCCATTTCGGAGGCAATGTTTGGCTTGAGTCCCGGGAGTCTCGGCAGCAATCCAATCCGAAGCGCTCACCCTGGTGATTGACACTTCGTCTTCCCCAATAAATACAACACAAAAGTCAATACAAGCCCGCCCACCGAGACGGACCACGGTATCAACCAATAGGAAGGAGAAACGATTGAATGGCAGTGCCGCAGGCCAATAAGAAGGCGAAGCAGCTGGGAGGAGGCTCAACCCCCCGGGGGTTTGAGGGGAGGGGGAAGACGAAGCTTGAAAGACTTGGTAATGGCGACGGGTTTGGTAAGTAGGAAAGTTTCGGTGGAGGGCTAAGAGCGGCGGCGGGAGCAGTAACGCGCCCCGGGGAGGCCGGCGTCAGTTGTAGAGGGGATACGCGAGTTGCTGGTGGTGTTGTCGCGGCCGGGGCGGCCCGCGCCGGGGCTGCTTATACTCCGCGGCCGTTTGTTGTCTTTCTGTTCGGGAAGGGGTGGGGGTGGGGAAGGGAGGGGCAGTATCTCCAGGGTATCTGGCGGCCGGGTGAACTCGGGTCGGCTGTCCTCTTCCTGACGGCGGGGGCAGTTAACCGTCCGATACCGGCCTGCGGCGAACCTACCGGACTGGCGCTTCCCGCGAGCTCACCTGGGCTTCGCGTCGGCACGGTCCGTGGGGTCTTGGGGCGGGGGCTGGGAGGCGTCTGCGAGGAAGGCGCTCTGGGCCGGGTGGCGCGGTGGGTGGCCGGGCCGGGTGAGGAGATGGGGCGGGCCTGGGCGGGGGAAAGGGGGCCGACGCGACTCTGGGGCTGCCCAGGAAAGTTTGACTTCAACTCCCCGCGAGTGGGCGGAGGGTCGGAGGTTGGCCCGGGGTGGGCAGCCGGCCGCGGGTGGAGAACTCCTGTGAGGCGCCGCCTCTTCAGGGGCCGAGGGGGGCTCGGGCCGAACTGGGAAGCTCGCGGAGCCCTTGGGCCCCGGG
Source organism: Bubalus kerabau (assembly GCF_029407905.1). Lineage (NCBI taxonomy): Eukaryota > Metazoa > Chordata > Mammalia > Artiodactyla > Bovidae > Bubalus > Bubalus kerabau. The sequence continues at coordinate 51,280,229 of NC_073631.1, forward strand.
GCTCATTGTTACGCAGTTCGAATGAATGGACTCCTTGGCGCCTGCGCGGTGGAGTTGAGCCGAGGGGAAAAACAAGCCTGGAGTCCAGGCTGCGGTCACATGATGGGGGGAGGGGAGGGGAACGCGATGAATGGCGAAAGAGGGTGGGGGATGGACTTGGCGTGAACCGGGAGGCACTGCCTCTGTGTGACTGAGATCGAGGCTTGGCAGGCGATTTCAGTCTCCGCCTTCCAACCTATGCTGCTGCCCCAGGCGGATTAAAACAAAAAAGACTAGCGAAATCGACTGTCGGAGCCAGGTTTTTGTAGCTCCTTCAAACGCTGCATGTTGTCTAGGGGAGTTCGCTCGCCGCCGTGCATTCTTTTGAACACTTCACCTAGAGTTAATTCTTTAGGAGTTTTCAGCAAGAATCTTTTGTAAAGGGAGCTTTGACTGCAGGGAAACACTCAAGAGTCTTTAATTCTGGGCCCCAGTGATGCTAAGGGAGGAGGTTAAAAGTCAGTTGTGTGTATACCAGGAAGTGTTGGGAGTCCTACCAACAATTCCGACTGAGTGCAGTAGATTTATTTCCCTCTAACTAGCTGTAACAGGTGATTCCTAACAATGATTTAGTGAAATTAAAGTTACGTTTGGAGAATTGGAATAGTTGTAACATTTGTAAATAATTTTCTATTAACCACTGATAATACATTGGTGATGTACTGCTAGTTCTTCCAGTCTCTGCTTTTTGTTTACTCTTTCTGCTGTTTTCCGATTTAACTTGCTGAGTACTAGAGTCAACTGTTGAATTTCCACGATTGAATCAGTTCTTGCTGAGTAGGTAATAGTTGACAAAGTTTTAAGGAAATTTGAATTATATTCAAAAGAGTTCAATATACCCAATACATTTTGGAGCTGTTTTATACTTTTGAGGAAGCCAAAACAAAATATTTAAATTCTAAATTGACAGTACATTATAGAGTGAAATTTTGATTTCACTTCCTGGTTTCCATTTTACTTAGTTTTATAAGCCCAACTACTTATAAAAAAATTAAAAGATTTTATTTATTTGGCTCCCCGGCCATGCCAACCAAGAATCAAACCCTTGCCCCCTGCAGAGGAAGTGCGGCCCGAACCACTGGTCCCCCAGTTACCTTTTTCAGCTGAGAAAAGTCTTCCCCTTAGTTCAAAGTTACCTTCTCCCGGGATTTCCCACAATTTTCCATGTTTCACAATGCTTGCTTCTCAGACTTCAAAAATGGTCCTATCACTTTAAGAGTTGTTTCCACCACTGTATTTTAATTTTTTCGGACCTTTTCCTCACTACCTAAATGCTCAGTGCAAATAGCCTGGGCTTTATGAGGGAGAAGCTAGCTGGTCTTCTGTATTTCTGTTTGAAATGAAAATATTAGTACTTTATTTTTCTGCCGTAAATTAAGGTAGTACAGTGTTAAACGATGCCAGGTATTTTACACGCATTATCTTTTAATTATGAAAGTGATATTTACCTGGAATGAGAAATCACACCAGATATGTTTAAGTTGACAAATACTTTGTATATTACAAAATTCAGGAAAAATATTCTCTTAATGATATTTTATATTCTTGTTTGTGCCTAACTCATCAACAGTAATCATATACCTTCATATATTGACCTGCATTTACTTTGGTATTTCATATCATAGTTTAAACTGTCATTTTCTGTAAATTAGAAGAAAAAATTTTCTTCTCTAAAGTTTTTGGTAGTTTAGAAAAGCTTTTCTCTCAGGTTGTTACACATGATGTAAAGATTCAAGTGTTTTCGTGCAGTGACTTATCTTGCGTACTGTTTATATTGATAGTACTTTTAAACAGGTTTACAGATGGCTTGTAGTGGTGTGTTTGGTGTTCTCTTCAAGTTTCAGTATTTTGTGTCAGATCAGCCCAAAATGAATAAGAACTTGTATAGATGTATTTAGCACTGGGCAGCAGTGACTGAGGAGAAGGCAATGGCAACCCGCTCCAGTGTTCTTGCTGGAGAAGCTCTGGACAGGGGAGCCTGGTGGGCTGCCGTCTCTGGGGTTGCAGAGAGTCGGACAGGACTGAAGCGACTTAGCAGCAGCAGCAGCAGTGACTGATGAGTTAAGGGAATGCTTTGGAACCATTAAGAGGGTGTATCACGTAGTGTCTTTAATACTTGGGATAATTATGGTATAGGTAGATACAGGTAGACTGGTGCCATTTTACAAAAAAGAAAACTGAGGCATAGAAGTTAAATTGTTCATAGTCATATAGCTTTTCTAAACTACTACCAATTTAGCTGTAAAAAATTCGATCAACTAAATTAGAGAAGAAAATTATTTTTTCTACTTTATATATAGAAATGACACTATAAGTAAGTGATACTCTACAGTAACATTTTATGGAAAGAATACCACCCACTATTGGGATGTGGATTTTTTCCCCTGTTAACATTATGGCAAACCAGAGTTGTAGAAATCTCTCTGAACTCTTTGGTTTGAAGTTTCTGAAAGAACCGCATGGAGGCCCTCAACTGCATTTGGTGTAGTTTGTGTTTAATCTAGTTTGTTATGGAGGTTCATTTTAGCTTGTGATTGTGTAATACATTTTAAATACCACCTCAATTTCTCATGTTAGAGATGCAAAATAATTGTAAATTACCATTTCTTCACCTCCTTCCCCCAAAGAGTTGGAGCTTCATACAGAAGTCCTTCGGGATTATGGGAGGCACAGAGAGTATCCTTTTCCTTTATCCATAGTGATGAAAAGATAAAGATTCAGGCAAGGACAGGCACTTGAATGTAATTGAAATTAGATGTCTCATCTGTGTTGGTCTATATCTTCTGTCCTTTTTCTCATTTTGGGGGTGGGGGGAAGGGAAAATGGTCTGATTCAATCATTAGAGCCCTGTTTTCATCATCCAGAATAGTATTTATTTTTTGGGGTCACACTGCACACCATGTGAGATCTTAGTTCCCCGACCAGGGACCAGGGGTTGAACCCTTGCCCCCTCCAGTGGGAGCACAGAAGTCTTAACCACTGGATTGCCAGGGAAGTCCCTCCTGATCCAGAACAGTACTTTGTTCTGAGCTTTATATGATTTGAAGTTTATACAAAATTAGATGAAGTATGTGGAAATGCTTGGCAAATGGCAGGTAGGCATTTAGTAAAACCTAATTTCCTTTTTCATTCACTGAAAGTTGGTCATTTGTAGTTATCTCTTCCTTTCATTGAGATTTTGTGGATATTTACTTCTTTTTTTTTTTGGATATTTACTTCTGAAAGTTTGCAAAATAGATGCAATAGGGCTGTCTCATCTCCACCCAGTAAAAATTTGTTATATTGACCATGACATTTCAGAGTACAACTGCTGGATAATTTTACTCTTTGAAAATCACCAGTCTAGTGAGAGTTGACATGTGCAGAGATAACTAAAACACAGTATGCTGCTGCTAAGTCACTTCAGTCATGTCCGACTCTGCGACCCCGTAGACGGCAGCCCACCAGGCTTGCTATATCAAATCCTATAATACCAAAGCAGCGTACAACAGCATGAACGAGCAACAGTGTTAGCTCTACCAGGGAAAGTTTGAAAGAGAAGCTTGTTTCTAAAAATGAATGTTTAATTGGTGTGATGTATGTGAGGGGTTATTTTGAATACGGATTCTCTGGTGTTCCTTTACTGTATCAGAGGCCTTGTTTCTCCCAAATAGTTTGCCAAAAACAGGCAAAAAAAACTTAAGTTTGGTTTGAATTTTGATTGCATGTGTTTTTGTTTGTGTGTTTTTTTTCCTCCAACTAGCTCTTCTGAGATCAGTAGAGGTATCTTGAGGTTAAGTTAACCTACCTTAGATTACCTTTTTCTCAACTTTAATTTTTTTTTTTTAAAGAGAAAATGGTCTGATTTTCAAGTCTGTTACTCTGTTTACTGTACAGGTTTAGAGAAGGAGAATCTCCACTATCTCAAGACCAAACTTTTGATAGCCTTGTGCAGTAAGAGGTACAAACAGTGAGAGGTGCAAACACATAGAACTCAAGTTCAACAAATACTTCTGTGATACTTTTGTTCTTTGTTTTGAAACCAAAATGTTTCTTCAACCTTCATTTAAGGTGTGTTGTGATGGGATGTTGGTAGATTCCTAAGAGTGCTGAAGAGATGCTAGAAGTTACAAGGAGACGTGAGTGCACTAAATGGTGGCTGGGCACCGGGACCTGCTGAGGGGGAGGGCAGACCCAGCTGGGAAGAGTCCTGCAGGCGGTGGGACACGACAGCCTGACTGCAGCTCTGCTGAGGAGGCATACGTGTCCAGTGCAACTCTGGGGAAAAGTGAGAAGGTTTTCATGTTTGAGCGTGCAGCTTGCACTGATTTATGCCGATCACTTCTGTGTGTGAAATGTCCAGTAGATGTTCCTATGAAATTTGAGTCATTATGTGAGGTTAAATTGTGTCTTGTATCCTTAGGATGTCAGAAAGTTTTCTGTGGAAAGGGTTAAAATCGACTAAACTTAATATTAGCTGCGCCAAGAACCCACCTAGAATAACTAGTTGTTTCTTGTTGGGGCATTACTAAAGGAGGAATCTGCACTGGTACTACCAGTTACCACGTATTTCATGGGGTGGGGGCGCGCCTTGCTGCTTTTCTGGAGGGGGCTTTCATTGGGGGGCCTTATTTTGCCTTTTTTGGGGGGGAGGGTGGCCTTGCCCTGTGGCTTGTGGGATCTTAGTTCCATGACCAGGGATTGAACCCGTCCCCCCTGCAGTGGAAGCATTGTCTTAACCACTGGACCACCCGGGAAGTCCCTCATGAGGACTCTTGCAAAGGAAGCTGGGAGTGAGTGGCATAGACAGAAACTGGGAATGTGAATATATTGTGCTCTCAAAACATTCTCCCTTAAGTATCTGTATATTATAGATGTTCTTGCATACTCGTTGTATTTCAATATGATTTTTTAAAATAGACAAAAAATGTTTGAAGTATAGTTCTGATTATGTTAGACTTCTATTCAAAAATTTGCAGCGGTTCCCATTGTTTGCTGGTTGCTAATAATAATACTGGCCACTCTACGTTGAGAGTTTGCTCTGTTAGGCACTATTGTAAGCTTTTGACATTCATGAGCTCACTGAGTTTTTACAACAACCTATGTAGGTGCTTTTATTATTTCCATTTTATGAACAAGGCATGAAGATTTTAAATAAATTGTCCAGGGCACATAGCTGGCAGGTAGCAAATGTATAAACTCAGGAGCCTAGTTTCAAAAAAAAAAAAAAAAAGTGGCAAACCAGTTTTCCTAAACTAGAATTAAAGATTCTGATCCCAGTCTACCTTCCAGCCTTATTATTGACAACCAGGAGATATCCTAGCCTTTGGCTTCTATGTCCTTCTGATTTCATCCAGTACTTTGCTACTCTGAGTCTGCTCATGTAGTTTCTCTCATTAGGAAATTCCCTTCCTTCCTTTTGTACCCATTCATAGCCAAGCCCTGCCTCCATAGAACTGCAGTTGTTTGCTTCTGTCTTTCTACTCAAGTGCAGGTTCCTTGAGATTCATGATAAACTGTTCATCATTGAGTTTCAACATAATACCTAGTAAAGTGCCTTGTACAGAATATGTATTAAATGACTGAATATATTATACATATACACACACATGTTTAGATAAAAAAGGAATATGGCAATAATTTTTAGCCTGCTGCTTCTCCCAGTGCACCAGGAGTTTGTTTGAATGAAAACAAGTAAAAACCAGTGCACAGGATTGTACCTCAGATCAAATAAATCACATGCTCTGGAAGGCGGGGCTTGAGCATCATTGGTTTGAAGCAGACATGGTCCTGTGTGCCCCCAGGGTTGCGCATCACAGATCAAGCTAAGTTTGCTGAGCTTTTGCAATGAGAAAGTGGAGGCTCAGAACCAGGATTTGGCCATTTATGCTTGAGAAGTCAATTTGTGTTACTAGCCACATCTCTTGTGGCCACCAATTTTGTAGGAAGCTATTTGTTATACACTAGTGTATTTGCTGTAATTATATCATAAGACTGTGATTATTACATAATAGATTGTACTAACTGAAAAGTGTTCATTTCTTGGGAATGCCTCAGACATCTTTTAGATAAACTGTTACTTGCTTAAAGTAATGGTATGATCTGTGACTTTTATTGAGATGTGTTGGATACTTTGTCATATTTTGCAGGGAGGAAACTACCAAAGCGGAATAGCTGCCTGTCTGGCTCCTATTGTTAATTATTTTCAGTAACTGTTCTGTTAAGAGATTAAGTATCCAAAATATGCATAATATTGCCCTATGTCAGTCTACAGATAAAAATTTTTTAAAGATAATTTTACTTTTTATTTTGCTCATTTTGTTTCAACTTTACAACTGCTCTGGGAAGAAGAGAGAGCAGGTGTCATGAGCCCTGTTTCCATATGGAGATACTGAATTAGTGAGAAGCTCAGTCATTTAGGTCATAGATTTAGTAAGTGATCAAGCTGGAATCATACCCATGTTTCCTTACACCAAACCGAGTGCCCTCTTGACTACTCCATTGTACATCTTACAGTTTATATTGTGTCCGGCTCCAAGTGCCCCAGAAATGAGTCGTATTTGAGGCAGAAATATGAAAGCGAAATAAAATACTAGAAATAAAGTAAGGCAATGGTCAGTTTAGCTGTATGTATCAAAAGCCTTCAGTTCAGTCGCTCAGTCATGTCCAACTCTTTGTGACCCCATGAACCGCAGCACGCCAGGCCTCCCTGTCCATCACCAACTCCTGGAGTTCACCCAGACTCCATTGAGTCGGTGATGCCATCCACCCATCTCATTCTCTGTCGTCCCCTTCTCCTGCCTTCAAACTTTCCCAGCATCAGGGTCTTTTCAAATGAGTCAGCTCTTTGTATCAGGTGGCCAAAGTATTGGAGTTTCAGTTTCAGCATCAGTCCTTCCAGTGAACACCCAGGACTGATCTCCTTTAGGATGGACTGGTTGGATCGCCTTACAGTCCAAGGGACTCTCAGGAGTTTTCTCCAACACCACAGTTCAAAAGCATGCATTCTTCAGAGCTCAGCTTTCTTTATGGTCCAACTCTCACATCCATACATGACCACTGGAAAAACCAAAGCCTAGACTAGACGGACCTTTGTTGGCAAAGTAATGTCTCTGCTTTTGAATATGCTGTCTAGGTTGGTCATAACTTTACTTCCAAGGAGTAAGCCTTAGAAGATGTTTAATTGCCATCCAACCACTAATCTATCTCTTGGAAGTTCAAAGAAATAACCAGATGTAAGCAAATACTTAAAAAAAAGAATGTATAAATTAAGAGTGAAAAAACGGGGAACATGTTTAGTAGTAGGAGGGATAAGTAAATTTTGGTAATTCCTGTGATTATATATAATTTAATTTTTAAAAATAGATCTTTGAAAGACTTAATGCTTATGAACAGGCAAATGTTTATGAACTTAATGTTAAGAAAAGGTCTCATTTATATATAATATGACATATGAAGAAAAAGAAATGATTTTGTTTAGGTAAAATGTAGATGTCTGTGTGAAAAAGAGACTGGATCATTAGATAATAACATCAAAATGTCCCAGTAACTCAGGTTGTTGGAATTAGAAATAATTACTAATTCCTTTTTTCTTTTCTAAGAAAAGCTTTTTTTGTTTTTTTTTTTTCCCCACAGTGATCATATGTTTTATAGTCAGGATAATGTTTCATAATAAGAAAATTCATGAAAAAAGCCTTTGTAGAAAAAATGACAGTGTTTGTTGGTGATTATGTCATGACTTAACTTTTGGTTTAAATATCTTTTCACTGCATTTTTTGATTAGCCTGGGCTACGGTACTTGACTTTTAATGCCTGTTTTTTTTGGCCATGCTACATGTGGCTTGTGGGGTCTTAGTTCCCTGACCAGTGATTGGACCCAGGCTCCTGGCAGTGAAAGCACCGACTCCTAACACTGAACCGGCAGGGAATTCCCAACTTTATTTTTTTAAGTGACTTTTACCAGCAGTATATTTTATTGTTTTATTTTGAGGAAAAAACTATGTTAGAATTTTGTGTGTTGGTATATTTCATTAGAACTTTAAAAAATGAAATTTGGGTGGAGCCTGAGAAATCAGGAACTCTTCCTGCTGCTGTCACTTGTATTAAATAACTGATTTGATCATTGTTCAAAGGCAAGAATGTAAAAGGTATAACCTCATTTTACTTTCATAACAATTTAGTTGGTAGACATAGCTGAGAAATTATTTAGGTGTATCAGTTTATATTGTTTTCTTCATTGTTTCAATTTTGTAAGCTTGAGATAATGGTAGATTTACTGTTTGTTTAGCTAAATTTCCCATTACTATTATACATCTTTGTAAAAATAGTAGCCTTTTTATTATGATTAGATTCCAAATTATCATTAAGAAAACATTTTTATGAGAAGTACAATATTTGTCCATTTTAAGAAACTCTGTTTTACTTTATGTTTTTGTTTTGGCCACAAGATCTTAGATCCCCAACCAGAGACTGAACTTGTGGCCCTGCGTGTTAAGCATGGAGTCTTAACCACTGGAAATCCCAAGAAACTCTCAAATGTTCTTTAGAGACTATAACAGTACACTTGTTCACTTTCAGAAGATGAGAAAACAAAATAGTGAACACAATTGATAAATGGAGAAATTGGAATCTTCCAAAAAAGGTGCCAAATAGAATGGACCTTCAGTCGTCCCATGTGTAGCTATTTTGAGGGGGATACAGATGGCAATATATGATTAAAGATACAACACTGTGATGTCTCTGATTTTATGCTTTCGTAGACCACGTGACTTGACTTTTTGTTCTTGTGTCATTTTTAGTCGGAGCGCCATAACATGGTGTGGGAAGTGAAGAGCAACCAGATGCCTGATGCGGTGCAGAAGCTCCTGCTAGTCATGGACAAGAGAGCGCCAGGAGTGAGCGACTCGCTGCAGTTGCTGCAGTGCAAGGAGACTTTGCCGTCCTCGCCTGGATACAACTCTTGTGATGAGCACATGGAACTTGGTAAACAAAATTAAGTTTTTAGGGATTTTCACTGAGATTCGGATTAATTTTCATGTTTAGCTAACTTTTCCACCCACTTTGAATTGCTAAAAAGTGTGTTAAGTTTTGTACACAGGAACTTTCAGTGTTCTCTTGTTATTGCTTATAAAGTATTATTTAAACCAACATAACTTTGGGCTATTTATGGTTATCATAGAGACTCATTTACAAATTCAAACTCAGTTGTCTTTGTGGGTTAAGATGAGCCTTTAAACACCTTATGAAAACTTTGCGGTGTGGCTTTTCAAAAGCTGTTACTTTTGAAATATCCGTGTAAGCTCAGCAAATTATGCTGGCTATGCCTTTATGCCTGGTTTGTTGGTGTGATGGGGGAGATTCCAGTGGACACTTGAAACTGGTGGATCAGACATTTGTAATTATCAATACTGCTGAGCTACTCCAAAGATGCATGATATATAGAACTGTGTAGGTGTGTTGAAGTATGACTTTGAATGTTACTGGTTTGAGGTAAGTGTTAAAGAGAATGAACAGCCGATGAGTGAGCTTGTCTTGCTGCCCACTTTTCATCTTGGCATTGTCCCCATTTAACATGCGTTTTCGCCTAATGTTCACAAAATCCGAGATGTGATTGTCCTCATTTTATAAATGATGAAATAAAAGAGGTTATATGGTAGAGTCTTCTTTGGGAATTTGAAGATCTTAAAGGTCTTGAGACATAACCTGTTGGCATGCTAAGGGTTTGCTAAGCTCAAAATATTTATTGAGTTGTGGTTACTATTGAGTGGAAAGTATCGTTTCAATCAATTACTTGGTTCTCCATTGTCACATTTTAGTTGGTTTCAGAAGGAAATCAGGAACTAGAGCTCAGGAGGTCAAAAACTTTACAGCCCCTCATGACTTCAGTTTAAAAGTAGTTTCCTTAACTTGAAAGACAGAAATGAACCCTTCACAGTAAATACACAGGTGATAGTCAAAGAATGATGTTGGCAATGAGGGAAGGGAAATAGCTCCACCACCATGAGCATTACAGAGTGGAATTATCTTCAGTTGGTGTATTTTGGCTTCTTTGGGAAGGGAGGGATACCTTCTAGTAGGTTTTATGAATGGATATCCTGAATTAGTACTTGTCAGACATTTCTGTTTTAGTGAGTTACTCTGGGATATTCCCTGTATAGGAATGAGTATGTGCTTTTATTGTGACAATATAGGAGAGCTCTCAGGTCTACAAGAGCTTCTGGGTTTATATATTGAAGAGACCCATTGGATCCATAGAATTTACAGGTGTAAATTTTGTAAAAAAAATTCACAAAGGGATTTTGTTGTTTTTGAGGCCTGCAAGAGGCTTTTTTTTCCAGTTCAGTTTTTTAGAATTCAGTCTAGCTTACAGTGTAGTTTTGGCATGAACAAGAGTGGTCCTTGGGTTCTCTTTCTGGTTTTCTTTCTTGGGTAGCTGAAAGTCTGTCATGAACTACCTTTTGAGAACACACTTTTTTGGAAAATAATAAATATTCCTGAGTTTAGAGTTTCTCATTAAAAATAAATAATTTGGTGTAGATAAAGTTGAATAAGTAGTACCTAAACATTCCTATGATCTAAGTTTCATCTTTGAAAATTGTTGTTTTCATTTATTGTAGTAATCTTGTTTAGCAGATTCAGATGTATGAACAATAAGTACATATATGCACCCATATAATGCCTTTTTCCTTATTAACATGGTAACATAAAAATGTCTGAATAGGATAGGGATTATTCCCAGGTGAGCCTGTGAAAAACTGGAGGTGGGGAGTCAGAAAACACAAACAGAACAGTTTGTAACAGTTGTGGTAAATACATAGTTTAGTCATTAATCCATTTACATTTAAGTTTACTTTTCTGTTAGGCTTTGTTGACCCTTAAATGTATAAGATGTCATTGTTCTTTCAGTTGAAACTTGTTTCTTTCAAAAAAACATTTTGAATTTACACTTTTCCTCTCACAAAATTAACTAGCTAAATTTGAGGCCCTCTTTTCCAGCTGTGATTACAGTATTGTCTCCTGTATTAGTAATTTCCTTCTGATAATCTTGAGTGTGCTTATTTGCAGATGATCTTCCTGAACTTCAGGCTGTTCAGAGTGATCCTACTCAATCTGCCATATACCAACTAAGTTCAGATGTGTCGCATCAAGAATATCCAAGACCATCTTGGAACCAAAATACCTCAGAAATATCAGAAAATACTTACCGTGAAAATGAAGTGGATTGGCTAACAGAACTAGCAAATATTGCCACCAGCCCACAAAGTCCACTTATGCAGTGCTCATTTTACAACAGGTGGGAACATTGGCTGTATTTTAACTGAAAACTTTGTCATTACAAAACACTTTTTTCCTCCCTGGTTTTAAAAGTTGCCTGGAGAATTCCAGGGACTGGGGATCTTGGTTGGCTGCCATCTATGGGGTCGCACAGAGTCAGACACAACTGAAGCGACTTAGCAGCAGCAGTTTTACAAGTAATAATGCTCTTGATCATTTAAATAAAGATTTTTTTTTATTAAAGTCATTAAAATTAAGCTATTTATCTTAAAATGATCAAAGAGGTATTAACCCTGAGTCATTATTTCATACTTTGAGGATTAGATAAAAGTAATATGAGAACTGAGTCTTAAATGGTTTAAAGTCATCAAGAAATACATCAGACCAAGAATGCTTTTATTTATATTTTTTGCTTAGAGAAATGAAAGTTTTCTAAAGAGCCATAATTAAAATAAACATTATATTTTAAACTTAGTCAACTTTGAATTTGGTTCTTTTTGGTCTAAGTTTTCTTTTTTTTCCCACAGTGTATGTGATCCTATGTATATGTTTGCTGATATTGAAATCTTGAATTTCTCGAAGTAGACTCTCATTGGTAAAAAAAAAAAACCCACTGTTTCATTTACCCAGACCAGAGTTTAAGAAAATGAATTATTGTTCTATAAAATTATGGAATCTTCCACCTAATATTCCTCAGTTTAGTTCAGTCGCTCAGTCGTGTCCAACTCTTTGTGACTCCATGAATTGCAGCATGCAAGGCCTCCCTGTCTATCACCAACTCCCGGAGTTCACTCAGACTCATGTCCATCGAGTCAGTGATGCCATCCAGCCTTCTCATCCTGTCGTCCCCTTTTCCTCCTGCCCACAATCCCTCCCAGCATCAGAGTCTTCCAGTGAGTCAACTCTTCACATGAGGTGGCCAAAGTATTGGAGTTTCGGCTTTAGCATCAGTCCTTCCAATGAACACCCAGGACTGATCTCCTTTAGGATGGACTGGTTGGATCTCCTTGCAGTCCAAGGGACTCGAAAGAGTCTTTTCCAACACCACAGTTCAAAAGCATCAATTCTTCAGTGCTTAGCTTTCTTCACAGTCCAACTCGCACATCCATGCATGACCACTGGAAAAACCATAGCCTTGACTAGATGAACCTTTGTTGGCAAAGTAATGTCTCTGCTTTTCAATATGCTCTCTAGGTTGGTCATAACTTTCCTTCCAAGGAGTAAGTGTCTTTTAAATTTCATGGCTGCAATCACCATCTGCAGTGATTTTGGAGCCCCAAAAAATAAAGTCTGACACTGTTTCCACTGTTTCCCCATCTATTTCCCATGAAGTGATGGGACCAGATGCCATGATCTTAGTTTTCTGAACATTGAACTTTAAGCCAGCTTTTTCACTGTCCTCTTTGACTTTCATCAAGAGGCTCTTTAGTTCCTCTTCACTTTCTGCCATAAGGGTGGTGTCATCTGCATATCTGAAGTTATTGATATTTCTCCTGGCAATCTTGAATTCCAGCTTGTGCTTCTTCCAGCCCAGTGTTTCTCATGATGATTTAACTGCATATAAGTTAAATAAGCAGGGTGACAATATACAGCCTTGATGTACTCCTTTTCCTATTTGGAACCAGTCTGTTGTTCCATGTCTAGTTCTAACTGTTGCTTCCTGACCTGCATATAGGTTTCTAGAGAGAACTAAATGGATAATATTTTATTAATTATCCCCAGCTTATAAAGTTGACTATTTAAAAAGACATAGATAAATATGATAGTTTATAAGGAAGAGAAGTAACCCAGATTTGCACTCATGTGGGTGGGTAGACCAGGGTCCATATACACTGATGTAGGAATAACTGAATTTTGGTAGTGTTCGTAAGTTAGTGTAATTCTTTGCTAAAAAATAAACTTGTTAGGTGTGGAGCCTTGGTTTTCTTGCATCCCAGCAAGTTATCCTGCTTTTCTTCTCTTCAGCAGGATATTGGTCTTGATTAGGGCAAATTCAATTTAATTAACTTCAGTTTAAGACCATGAAAATTTCCACGAGGATGAAAAGTTGACTTTTCAAAGTATTTCTTCCTTTATTGTCCCAGTTTTTATTGTAATCTTTGAGTCAAAAAATGAAAAATTCTTTTATAATTAAAAACAGAAAATCCAGATTTTACTATTGGACTTCCTTTTCCCCCAATTTTAGTTGAGATAGTAATTTTCATTTTTCACAACAAACTAGAGGTTTAATAATTGATGGAAAGCTGAATAAAGCCCTCAGAAGAAAATTAATGTTTAAAAAAAATAGTTAAAAGGAGTAGCTCCTTAAAGGTGTAAATTCCCCACCACATTTTCTGTGCTTCCCTTCTTCCTCGGGAACGAGGCACGGTAACACTCTGCTGTTCTGCCTGGCCTCTAACTCGGTCAGTGGTCTATAGCTATTCTCTATGACTTCCTGTAGATTGTCAAACTGTTAGTTATTGAGCTTCTGGATGTCTGAAGTTGTAACTGTAGAGTGTCAAGGGGTTGAGGACAGATAAAATTTATATTAATGCTTGCATAGATAGAGGGATAAGGAGACCATGGTGTTAGTCATTCAGACACATCTAGCATATTAATTTTTATAGAGCATTTAGGCCACACACGTTTTAGAACATTATGTTGTTCTCTTTTAAATGGTTATACAGAAGAACTGCTAAACTTAATTTTCTTTTATTAGGAAAGCAGGGATGAGCTTAAGGAATTTTCAACAGTTTGGCCACTCAATAAATATGTAAATGTGTAACAAAAGGAAGAAATAAAAAATGAAACATTTAAGTATTTATATTTTGAAAATTGGTTGGAGAGTATGCTAAAATACGTGGAAACTAACTTGGGTTTTTACTTAAGTTATGTGAACATGAAAACAGTATAGTTTTATATGTAGAGTGATTTCTGCAAAGGTACAATAAAAATGTTAATTAAGTTTAGAAAACTCGAGGGACTAATAAATTTCTCACAGAGTAAGGGCAGAATTGGAAAGTAAGGAGGAAAGATGCCCTCCTGTTGTTAGAGGATTAGTACAGGCACTGCAGACATTTTTCTGTTAAAGACCAGATCCCTAGCTGACATTGTGCATTGTCCTGATTTGGGACTTTCAGTTGACCCTAAGTCTTCTCTGCTGCTTTCCAGTCTCCTGAATCAGGTCACATTAGTGCTTGCCCTGTATGGGCCTGCTGTTTATTCTTACCCCTCCCATATGTTTGTGGGGGAAGGATTTTAGTGTGTTCTTGAGAGCCCCATGTACTCTGAAGGGAGTGCTGCCTGGTAAAGAGACCTTTGACAGAAAAGGGGGGGAAGTAGCTTACTTTTTAAGGTGATCCTGGGGGTTGAAGTAGCTGGCTTTATGTGTAGCTGCTTTGCAAATAGGCTGTTTTCTACTATAATAAGTTTAAACATCTCAGCTTCAGGTAATTCATTGAGCCTGCAGGTGGTTGGTAGCTAAAGAGTTCCGAGTTTGTCACAGAGCTTGGAGGCCCTGTTCAGATTGAGATTTAGTGACCACATCAGAGTAAGATAGAAAGGGACAGGGAGCCCTACACGAGGGGGCATCATCTTTCATGAAGGAAACTGTATATTTGTTTGTATTTAGTGATACAAAAATGAGTGAATAAATGAAGGAAACAGTAATTTGGAATTTATATTATCTGAAAAAAAGTGTTTAAAATGTGTGAAGAGGGAAAGAAGTTATAAACAACACACTATAGATGACATTTTTGTTATCTTCACCAGTGTTTCCCATAGGTGTCTTACATGTAATAACACTGGTGTGGTGAATGTGAAGTTCTTTTCATCAAAAGGAAAGCCCTAATTTAAGGACCTTTGCTTTGTAACTAAAGTGGCTGATTTATTTTAGATCATCTCCTGTACACATCATAGCTACTAGCAAAAGTTTACATTCCTACGCACGCCCTCCACCGGTGGCCTCTTCTAAGGGTGAGCCGGCCTTCCCTCATCACTGGAAGGAGCAAACACCAGTCAGACATGAAAGGGTAAGTTCATTTATGAAATTAAACTTTTATGACGTTTGCACAGCAGCTGAAAAACATTAACTTTTCCTTCACTAAGAGTGTCTTCTGAAGTACACACAGATGGAAAATAGTCTGTCTCGTTTTTCTGTTAGTGATCTGAGTTTGATTTTATATGTACAGCTCTAATAACTGTTAGAAAAATTCAGAATTACCAGTAAGAAAATACATTTAACTAAACTTCCCAAAACGTCAGAAGGCAGTTTTTTTCTCCCACAGTTTAAAATAAGTAAGTTACCTACTAATAAAGTCTGAAGACACATATTAACAAAATATGTTGAAAATAAAAACTAAAAAGTTTGTGATGCTTTTTTCCACAGGCAAACAGTGAGTCAGAATCTGGCATTTTCTGCATGTCCTCCCTCTCAGATGATGATGACTTGGGGTGGTGCAATTCCTGGCCTTCAACTGCTTGGCACTGTTTTTTGAAAGGTTAAAAAAAGGCTTGAATTCTTTAGTTTACATGTGTAGCAAACACACTGATCACATATCTAATATTTGTTTTTTATTTCAACTTTAGGCACACGACTGTGCTTTCATAAGGGAAGCAATAAGGAATGGCAGAATGTGGAAGATTTTGCTAGAACCGAAGGCTGTGATAATGAGGAAGATCTCCAGATGGGCACTCACAAGGTTGATTTAAAATTCTTTCAACTTTTCCAAGTCTTTCAAAGGGAGCACAGGTTTTTTATTAATCTACAGATGTATCCTCCACTTGCTTTATGTTAAATGGCATCCTATGTTTTGGGAGGAGCTTTTGTGAATCCTCTTGGTGAGAACAACAGTGACTTGAGATCATACCTTGATAATGAAGCTTTCTTAGATGGGAAAAAAGAGTATTTCTTAGCACTTTTTACACATTGCATTTTAGGGAAAACTAAACTGGCATTAAACATAAAATGAATAAATAAACCAAAGCCTTAGCTTAGGTAATCTACGAAGTGGTTAATTCCCCCATGGATAGAGAGTTGAGTTACTTTTAAAATGACCCAATAAAATGCTGGTATTTTCTGAGTCGGTAAGCAAAGGCAGTAATGGGTAGCAGTGGATAAATACTGATGAAACCTTTATCTTTGAAGTCTTCACTTTCTCCATCTCCACTTTGGGCAGAGAAAATGGGCCTGTGAAGTGTGCTTGTCTAAAAATTCCTGTTTTGAGCCCGCTGTTACTGTTAAGTCCTTGAGAAAGATAGTCTTGATGCCTTCAGTTTTCCTTCATGCTGTAACAAGCACCGTATAGTCAAGTTCACTGTAGTCTTTTTTGGCCTCTATAGCTCTACTAGAATTGTGTAAAAGGTTACTAGTTTCATTCTGATTAGAAATCTGCTTGGTTTGTCATTTCTGCAGCATTCTGCACAGTGGATTGTCTTCTTTTGATTTGTGGAGCATGATTTTCCTTCTGGTGTCTTGAGTTTTTTTTGCTGTTGACTTGTCTGCCCATGATGTTGAATGTTAGATAAGGTCTACCCCTCCTCACTCTGTTTACCACTTCTTCACTGATGATAATGTTCAAAGCAATTCCTTGTGGCCCATGGAAACTGCTCTGGTCTTGGAGTCAGGAGAGCTGTGCTGTTCTTTTGTGCTCTGCCAGCAGCTACTAACATTTGCGTGACTGGTCTTGCGCAGTTTGTCTGCCCCACTGGGTGTTGGCTTCCTGCTTTGTAAGATGGAATTGGATTGATTTTAAGTTCTTATAGCTTGAAGAATCAGAAGATTCTTTAATCTAGTTATTAGTATAACCAACACTGGACTGCCTTTTTCTTCCCCTCCAGGCTGTTTTCCTCCTTTCTTTTAGGAGTATTATTATCTTTTCTTGATTGCCAGATTCAAAATCTTCTTGGTTGCTTCATTCAAAACATGAAGTTAACTATTTCCTTTCCTCCCTTCATATTCAGTTGATCCATTCTATTTCAAGACTTCTTATGTTTATCATTTTCTTTCATTAGTCAACTTTGATTGGATATTATGGCTAGCCATTGGCATGTCTGTCTCTTTTGTCTTTCTGTGAATTTAAGGGTAGGGATCATGTGTTTCAGAGCCTAGCACCTAGCATCTACTAAGCACTCAGTAAATACTGGTTGAATTTATTCAGCCCAGTTCTACCACCATTGCAGTTGTCAATTCAAGACTGTAGTGGGTTTCTCCTGTTGAATCTTCAAATAAACTGAATACTAGAGATAGCTTTTATCTGTAGTCTTTGTCATCATCATAAAATTGAGTCATTAATAATAATACTTTCATTGACTTTCCAGATCCTTCTCAAAGGAGAGCTTGAGCACTTTGCCAGTCTTTAAGATGCCTTTACTTACTTACTTACTAACTGGGCCCTTCTTTGCAGCCTTATTTGCCCCACCTCTGAATTCATCTTGTATTTTTAGCAAATACTCAGCACTCTCCAAAGAAGTTGCTAGTTAAAACTCTTGCTGGTATAAGGAGAGTGCTTCTAGATTCCATTTCACATGGGAATTGAAAGCCCCTTAATCTCCTGGAGTTAATATTAAACTCCATATAGCACTATTTATTTTTACATTGAAGTAGTGATTCCAGTCTGCTTTATATTGTAGTAATTTATATATTTGCTTTTCTTCACTACTGGGTTGATAGCTCCTCAATGGCAAGAATCCCATCTTATTTTTACCTTTTCTACAAAATCTTACACGTTATAGGAACATCACTCCATGTTGAACTGAACATTGCCAATTTATTTGCTCTATGCATGTATTTCCAGGGCTATGGTTCTGATGGTCTAAAGTTGTTATCACATGAAGAAAGTGTATCATTTGGTGAGTCTGTACTGAAGTTGACTTTTGATCCCGGTACAGTGGAAGATGGTTTACTTACTGTAGAGTGTAAACTGGACCACCCTTTCTATGTTAAAAATAAAGGTAGGGCTTCAATTTGAATTTGTCATAACTTTTAAAGAAAGCTTCTTAAATCTATAGTTACGTCTTATGGCGTGATTTTTGATGATTAAGAAAAAACTTTTGAAGGGAATCTTCTTTCACACTAAAACTACCATAGGAAATGCCTTATAATACCTACTGATGTTTAAATCTCTTACCAGTAGTCAGGTGGAGCTCTACTTCCTGTGGGTATGAACTTGTAGATTCATGTAGTGTATACTATAAGCTCTCTATGGTCTTGATATAATTTGGGGAATGAAATATTCTGGTAATTGAAATTTGGTTTACAGGCCAAGTATGCTTTACCTGAGTCACATTAACAGAGTATCAAATGTAATGATTCAGAGACTATTTCATGGTCTCAATCATCATCATTTATCACTTACTATCTTGTAGGTAGATGGAGTACTGATTGATAGAATTGATACATTAGTAAAATGCTGAATTAAACTAGTTTTGGAGGGCTTTTTGCATTGCTTAAATAAAATACTTGGATTTGTTTTGTGGCAAAGATACATGACTTGTATTAAAAATCTCTGAAATATTAACTTTTTATTTTTAAGACTCAGAGGTGACATGTCTAAGAAATAATTTGGGTGCTTTATGTCAGTCTCTATCCTTTATGTAATGACTGTTTGATTTAACTTTAGGTTGGTCATCATTTTATCCAAGCTTGACTGTGGTACAGCATGGCATTCCATGTTGTGAAATTCATATTGGTGATGTATGTCTACCTCCTGGACACCCCGATGCCATTAATTTTGATGATTCAGGTGTTTTTGATACATTTAAAAGGTAATAGTAAATAAATCTTTTTTTTCCTCTGTTAACTCTTAATCTCCCTAATGATTGCTATTTAGGAAGTTAAACCTTTAAAGATGTGAGAATTAAAAAGGACTACTTAGGAGAAGTATGTACAGTCAACCCTTGAACAGCACAAGTGTTAGGGACACTGACCCCACACAGTTGAAAATCCACATATAACTTATAGCCAGCTTTTCGTGTAGGCAAATTCAACCAACCATGGACTGAGTAGTATTTACTATTGAAAAAAATAAATCCGTGTTTAAGTGGACCCATGCAGTTCAAACCCACATTGTTTAAGGGTCAACAGTATAACAATAAATGAAAAAATACTTAGTAATTACAGTAAAATAGTAATTCTAGAGAAGTTTTACAAAGGATGAAATAATGCCATTTGGAGCAACATGGATGGACGCAGAGATGATTATACTAAGTAAGTGAAAGACAAATTCCTTATGAAATCACTTAAATGTGGAATCTTTAAAAAAAGATACAAATGAACTTATTACAAAATAGATAGACTTACAGACTGAAAAACTTACCTGAAAAATTTACCTGAGGGGGATAGGGAGGGATAAATTAGTTTGAGATTAGAAGATACAAATTGTATACATATACTAGATAAACAACAAGGTCCTACTGAAATAGATCAGCTCTGAGAGTTAAAAAAAATTTGTTAAATCTAGCCAGCTGTTTTGAACCAGTTCATTAATCTTTTAATTGTATCCTTTTTCCTTTAGTTAACTCTTTAATACTCAATTTGACCAAGGTCTTTAGTTGTATGGATTAACAATTGTGAGAATAGCAAAAAAATTGATATTTGGAAAGACTTGAAGAAAGTGATTTTTTTCTTGAGATCACCTTGTTTAACAAGTTGTAGAATAGGATAAGAACCCATATGTGCTGACACTCAAGAAGGTTGACCAACTGTCTGAATTTTTGTGGAACTTTTCTGGTTTTAGCACTGAAAGTCCTGCATCCCTGGAAACCCCTCAGTCTTGGGAAGATGGGGGCAGTTGGGTCACCCTTCTCCCAGAAGGGATGCAGAGAAAGTCTGAATATAATATCTAGGATTTTAAGACCTGTTGTTTCTTTGTGATAATTAACAAATTCATAAGCATTTAAGTAGAGAATTCTGAAGAGTTTTGCTGGGCTGACAATTTTACTTCATCCAGTTAGATTACGGTGAAGATTGCTCAGTCGTGTCCGACTCTTTGCGACCCCATGGACTGTAGCCTACCAGGCTTCTCTGTCCATGGGATTTTCCAGGCAATAGTACTGAGTGGATTGCCATTTCCTTCTCCAGGGAACTTCCCGACCCAGGGATTGAACCCGGGTCTCCCACATTGTAGACAGACAATTAACCATCTGAGCCACCAGGGAAGTCCAATATAAGGTTAATATGTTTTTATTTTGAAAGCGTAAGTGAGACTGTTAAAAAGGAAAGAAAGGTAACCAGCACAGGGCCTGGCCCAGGCTGTATGCTCATTAAACGTCCCTAAGATTGGAATCTAAATGCTGTTTGATTCTTTCATAACAGTCATCTTTGAAAAACAAGACAGTGTGAAGGTCTGATACTCAGTATTCTTAGGATGTAGATTCATGATACCTCTAATGTTTTGGTGAGAGTGTAAACTGATACAAAAATTTTGGAAGATAATTTGGCTTTATTATCAGCCACCAAATATCAGCAGTTCCATTCCTCTGTATGTACACCAAAGAGAGTAAATGCTTGTAGACATGCACTAGGAGATGTGTGAAGCTCATAGCTGTGTTGCTCATGATAGCAAAAGCATGGACACAGTATCAGTACTCATTCACTGGAAACTGGATGTGAATACATTCATGCAATGGAATTCTTTTTGTCAGTGGAAAAGAAATGAATCTTGTGTGTGCTCATTTGTGTCTGACTCTTTTGCGACCCAATGGACTGTAGCCTGCCAGGCTCCTCTGTCCTTGGATTTCCCAGGCAAGAATACTGGAGTGGGTTGCCATTCCCTTCTCCAGGGGATCTTTCCAACACAGGGATTGAACCAGATTCTTTATCACTAGTGCCACCTTAGACATGCATTTTTAAACATGGATCAACTTTAGAAATGTTAAGTAAAAATTTATATAATCTTTCTATGACTCAGATGGTAAAGAATCTGCCAGCAATACAGGAGACCCAGGTTCAATTCCTGGGTCAGGAAGATCCCCTGGAGAAGGAAATGACAATCCACTCCAGTATTCTTGCCTGGCAAATCTCATGGACAGAGGAGGCTGGCTGGCTACTATCCATGGGGTCACAAAGAGTTGGACACGACTAAGTGACTAACACACGTTGTATATAAAATATACGTTATACAGTTAGGTTAGGGATCCTTAAGTTAACCCCCAGGTTCAGTGTCTTACTGGGAGGACTCACAGGATTCAGTACTGAGTCACATGCATAGCTATGATTTCTTACAGTGAAGGGATATGAAGCAAAATTGTGAAAAGGAAAGGCATAGGCTTAAGTCTCGTGAAGCCCGGTTTCTAGGAGTCCTCTCCCTGTGGAGTCACACAGGACAAGCTTATTTCCCTCAGCAGGGGGTTGTAACAACACGTTGGAATTGTCATCTGCCAGGAAGCTTATTAGACATGGAACACTAGAGGTTTTATTGGGAGCTGGGTGCACAGGCTCTGCCTGGCATGTACCAAAGCAGGTGTTTAGGGTAAACAGTATTTTCAGTACCCACAGTTTAGGAACAGTGATCCACTTAACCAGTTGTGGGAATGACGGGAACCCTCTTGAAATCCTAATTCCAAATGCTAGTCATTGCCGGCCTGTAAGTAACCCTTACAGGCTGTGTGTTTTTTTCTGCACAATGAAACATTCTAATATAACATGTTAACATAGTTGCCGTTTTAACAGTGTTACAGTTTTATCGTTTATGAATGTCTTTTATAATAAAATTACTGGAAGGGGGAATGATAAACAGTTCAGGAGAGTGGTTATCTCTGGGCGTGGCCAATGTAGAACATTAGTAATATTAGAAATATCCTATTTGTTATTTTTTTAAGTTTTATTACACATTCGTATGTTCTTTTACACATGGCTTATCAGTGAATTGAATATAGTTCCCTGTGCTGTACAGTAGGACCTTGCTGTTTATCCATTCTGTATATAATAATTTTTGCATTTCCTAACTCCCAGTCCTTCCCTCCCACGCCCTTCCTCCCCCTTGGCATCGACAAGTCTGTTCTGTTTTGGCCATGCCATCTGGCTTGCAGGATCTTAGTGCCCACCCAGGCTCTAGGCAGTGAAATCACAGAGTCTAAATGCTGGATCGCCAAGGAATTCCCTGTGTTGTATTTTAGATTCGACTTACTCTCTTTTTGCAAATGCAAGCCTCAGTGCTTTAACTGTAAAATGGAAGTAATACCACCTAACTCTACTCCTTGTTGTGAAGACTAGAATGTATAGTACCCAGCTAGGCATTGTTGGCAACACAATAGGTGCTTTTGGGTCATGCTGGTTGGGGAAGGGCATGTGAGTAGATGTTAGCTTGCAGAGGACCAGAAGTCAGCAATAAACTGGTGAGCTCTTAAACACAATTTGTGGCTCTGCTGTAGAAAGGAAGCTTCCAAGTGAGAATTTGATTTGAAGAAGCCCATTTGAGACAATTGGGCATTGAGGCCAATCTTCTAGGCATCCCTGGGCAGGTTTAGGGATAGTCATTTTACCAATCTAGGCTACTTTTTCAATAATAATTGATACTTCACTACAGTACCTGTGAGCTTGCCTGTCTTATATAGTCTGTTCTTCCAGCTATGCAGCATTGCATAGCATGTATTCTCTTCATTTTAGAGATGAGTGAACAGGCTACAGGATTACCTGTAGGGTTGTATTATTGGTAAGTGGCAGAGATGGGCTCTGAGCCCAATTATTATGTTCTCCAGATTTGTTTATTTTACCCTCTCCATCAGTCATCAGACATTTTGAGCGCCTATAATATGCTGACATTGGGGATTTTAAAATCGGCTAAAACATAAGCTTGCCTCTCTGCTTCCAGTCTAAAGAAAGAAGTGGATGAATGGTCCATGTGTATGGTGTGTGATGTGCTGGTTGAGAGGCAGTGTAGTATGGTAGCACCTTGGTTCTGGAGCTGACTGCCAGGATTCAGGTCCTGGCTTTGTGATAGATTTGCTGTGGAAATTGGGGTAAATTAATTCTTCTGTGGGTCTTTGAAAAAAGAAAAAAAAAAGCTGTAAAAGGGTTAAGTGAGTTAATATTTGTGATTTGCTTAATATACACTACAATATTGTAGAGTTTTTCTTTAAGAGTAATAGACAATGATGGTGGGAAAGGGGGCATTGTAAGCTTGAGGAATAGCATGTAGAAAAAGTGAGGTGTGAAATAAAAGCATATTTTAGGAACTACAGATTGTGAAGGCAGTGAATGTTCAGTATAGCAAAAAAATTAAACTTTTAAGATTGATTTTATGTAATATTGTAATGCTATGGTCATGTCAAAATCTGAATTCTGTGATTGAATATTTCTAACAACAGATTTTATCAACAGTGGAAATGGATGGTTGGTTGTACCACTAGATGGTGGTATTTTCAAATTTCAGTAGTCAGTTAGCTTACCCTATTTTTAAATCTCTTGGTATTTCAAATTGTAATTAAATTTTTCCTTCAGTTAGAGATTTGATACCTGGGATGGGAAGGTTCCCCTGAAGGGAGGGCATGGCAACCTACTCCAGTATTCTTGCCTGGAGAATGGTGGGCTACAGTCCATGGGATCCCTAAGAATCGAACATGACTGAAGCGACTTAGCACGCAAGCACAGTAGAGGTTAATAGTTTTGTGTCAGGTTCGTTTACAATGGTTAGGTTTGCTGTTTTTCTAAATTACATATGAGAGGGGATTAAGGTAGCAAAAACTATTTCTCTGGCTTAATACTGATTGCTAAGTATTTATTGGATGATTTTGGAGTCATACTTCTTCAAGTACACTTATTTCATGTAATACCTTTTATTTCCTTAATATATTTTATTGAGGTACAGTTGATTTATAATATTTCAGGTACACAGCAAAGTGATTCAGTTATACACTTATTTTTTAGATTATTTTCCATTATATGTTATTACAAGATACTGACTAGTTCCCTGTGCTATACAGCAAACCTTTGTTGCTTGTTGTGATACTTTTAAAACAGATGAGATAATTGGTAAAAGTCATTTTTATTGTGTGCAGTGAGTGGTGTGGACCTCACTCATGTAGCTCTTTGTCTGTGTCTAGAATCATCTATAATCTCATATTGTTTTACCTGTAGGCAGATACTATTCCTGTAGCTCATATCAACCTGTTGATGTATTGCTAGATATTTATGTTTTCAGGGGGAGAGAGAGTCGGGTTTAGAGTAAAAGATTTTCTGCTAAGATTAAAAATGTAAGTGGTAAGTTAAAAAAATTTACACAGTTGGAACAAGAGAGCTCTTTTTAATAGGTTATCTTTAGGCTATGGTCCTCATTTTCTCTAATTTTCAGACAATGTTTTCAGTAAGTCGCATGATTATTCACCTTGAGGTTTGCCAACAATGGTACAGAGTGCTATGGTATTGCTGAGGCAACCTGGGGCTTTGGAGATGGACAAACAGGATTTAGAGCTAATAGCTGTGAGGCTGTGGGTGAATGACACTTTACCTTTTTTTTAGCCTGTTTCTTCATATAGAGAAGATAATCAACAAGCAAGCTAATTGAGAGAGTGAGAGAGAATATGGAGAACTTACTTTGATACCTGTATAAACTGAATGTATCAGATGAAATGTAGCCTTTCTGACAAGTGTGGGTGTTTAAGCTTTAGGCTGTGTTGTGTGGGCCGCCTTTAGGGGAGATTTATGCCTGTGACTGCTGACGTGATCACTCAACAAGTGATGGGGCTACTGTGCACTTTAGTCCCTTCAGCTACATTGAACCAGTTCTCCCGTCCTTACCAACATCTTACCTTCTGTAGCAGTTGGTCCTTAGGTCTGGTGTGTATGCCACTGTGGTTTAAATTTTTTTAGTTTCAGGTTTCTGTAGCTCAACAAAATAAGATTATCAGATTTGTCCAAAAATAAATCTAAAGTAGGAATAAGTGAGTTGTATGGAATCTGAAAGAGGTATTTGCTGTGAATAAAGTATGTGGGTTATAATAAATTCCTTTGGGGTGGGGAGGGGTGAAGTACTTAAAAAAAAAAAACACAATTTTTTGTATTCTCAAGATTAAAAAAACTAATTTTAGTAAATACACACATAAGCTTTCATCTTATAAGCAACTGTCAAAGGTGAAGTTGGTAAAGTGGTATTGGTAGTATTTAAGGTAAAACACACAAGTTTCCAATCAGATCTCAAAGATACTTTTTTTTAATCCTGTTCTTACAAATCAGATAATTGTACTGAATTAAACTTATTTATTTATAGCTATGACTTCACGCCTATGGATTCTTCTGCCGTGTACGTGCTAAGTAGTATGGCTCGTCAGCGTCGTGCGTCTTTGTCTTGTGGAGGACCTGGAGGTCAAGACTTTGAAAGATCTGGATTCAGTAAAAACTGTGGCTCACCAGGATCATCACAGCTCTCTTCCAGTTCTTTGTACGCTAAAGCTGTCAAAACCCACAGCTCAGGGACTGTGAGTGCCACTTCTCCTAACAAGTGCAAAAGACCAATGAATGCCTTCATGCTTTTTGCCAAAAAATACAGAGTTGAATATACTCAGATGTATCCAGGGAAAGATAACAGGTAAAAATAGTGATGATTCTGACAGTGATAATTGAATAATACTTCTCTGGAGTTCACAGGAACTGGGATAATTAAATCAACTTATTCTTCAGTAGCTTTCATTATTGAATTCTGTTGTCCAGGTTGGCTTTAAAGTAAGACAGATAATTAGGTTACCTAAGAGGTAAAGGTCTGCCTTCTAAAATAATAATAAATGTCACTTGCCTGTTAGAAGACTTAGTTTTAATAGCTGTTCCACTTTTATAGGAAAGACTAGCACCTTCTTTTGTCAGACCTCAAGGAGGTACTTTACAACCATGTCATACCATGGGATGTGCAGCTTCTAATGATTTCCAGGTTTGCCAAAAGACTAGACGTAGAGGTATCCTCAGTAGCACTGAGGAATAAAAGTTAATGCTAGTCCTTCCTACTGTTTCCTTGTACCCTTACCTCATCTGGGAATCCTCTACTATTCACTTCCTCAAACCAAGTTCTCCACAAATTATCTTTCCCATTCTTCCTAGTTCCCTTACCCATATTAATATTATGAGAAAAGTCAAATGATTATGCACATAGAATAATTCAGCTTTGAATCAGGTTTGAATGACTCATCTCTTTTTATATACATACATTTGAGATGCTGCTGACATATTACTGAGTCTCAGGTATATAGCGTGATGCTTTGCTGTTTGTATATAATAAAATGATAGCGACAATAAGTCTTGGAGAAGGAAATGGC
Source organism: Bubalus kerabau (assembly GCF_029407905.1). NCBI lineage: Eukaryota > Metazoa > Chordata > Mammalia > Artiodactyla > Bovidae > Bubalus > Bubalus kerabau. The sequence goes on from NC_073631.1 coordinate 51,306,740, forward strand.
AACCCATTCCAGTACTCTTGCCTGGAAAATCCCATGGACAAAGGGGCCTGGTAGGCTACAGTCCATGGGGTCACAAAGAGTTGGACACGACTGAGTGACTTCACACTTCAACAATAAGTCTAATTAATATACATCACCATGATTAGGGATTTTTTTTCTTGTGATGAGATCTTTTAAGATCGGCTTTCTTAGCAGTTTTCAAATACACCACAGTATTTATTATTCACTGTGCTCACCCTTCTGCACGTTACAGGTGATCAGTTACTTTGTATCTGGAAGATGGTACCTGTTCACAGCTTCACCCATTTTGCCCATCCCCAATATTTTTATTAAAAAGAGAAGCTGCTTCTACCAAATGTATCTGTGGCTTGGGAATTGATATATATGTGAATACTTAGTAATCAAATAGTACATGTATCAACCATTATATGGTACCTTTAACCCAGAGACTATAAAAACTGGTTTTTATTTTAATCAAAGATGCAATGTTTAATTGCATCAGCTTATTATATTAAAAAATACATACATTTATAACATTTTAAATTTCAAGGAGTAGAGCATCTGTGGTGACTTGTTTTTCTAAAGCTTAGAGGCCAGTTTTCTAGCCTCCGTATCAGCCATTGTGAAATCTTTTGTAGGTACTACACAGTCATTGCAGACTTCTTTTTCATGTTGAGTGTCATGAAATTGAGAGTTAACTAAGGGTTAAGCTCTTCACAGAAGGAAAATAGTTATGTCTGCTTGTTCTGGATGAGACTTATTTTAGTAGGTTTGGGAGCAGATTAGTAAATGAAAGCGAACATGCTAGTCGCTCAGTTGTGTCCCACTCTTTGTGACCCCATGTACGAGATTCCTCTGTCCATGAGATTCTCCCGGCAAGAACGCTGGAGTGGGTTGCCATTCCCTTCTCCAGGGGTTCTTCCCCACCCGGAGACTAGACCTGGGTCTCCTGCATTGCAGGCAGATCCTTTACTATCTGAGCTACCAGGGAAGCCCCTCGATTAGTAAATAGGAAACAGCTTCAGATTTCAATCCTTGTCTTACCAGTTGGATTTTTCCTCCTTGAATTTATCCATTTTAAAGTACAAATGATGCCTAAGGTTTATTTGGTGGTGTCTTTAGGAGATAAGCAGTAAGTACATAGTTAATACCATTGTATTTTCTTTATGGTTGCATGAAAGAAAAAAGACTATTTGATGGGTTAGGGATGCAAAGAAAACGAAAAGCTTTTAATAGAAGGTGAATACTTTATGCTGCTGATACTAAACCCTCGGCTTTAATATCTCAAACATTTTTGAAAAACTGATGTACCCAATGATAAACTTTCTCTGAATACTTTTTTTTCCTTCAAATCAAAGCTGTGTAAAATACCCAATTTTTAGCCATTTTAGATATTCTCTGACAATTGGAAATATTGGTCCTACTCCAGGAGGCTTTAATTGCCAAGATTATGATGAATGGACCATATGACTTAGGATTTTACTGGAAATGACTACTATAGTCTTGACCTTTCCTATTCTCTGTGTTGGACAAGATTTTTGTTTTTCAACTTTGTATTTCTTCCTGAAGTAGGAGCACTTGACATGAGTTTTCTGAAAAATTCTTGCCTTCAGCATTGTGTAAATGTTTCTTTTATAGAGCCATAAGTGTGATCCTTGGTGACAGGTGGAAGAAAATGAAGAATGAAGAGAGGAGGATGTATACATTAGAAGCAAAGGCTTTGGCTGAAGAACAAAAACGTTTAAATCCTGACTGTTGGAAAAGGAAAAGAACCAATTCAGTATGTTTCAACAAGTAGTTCCTTAAAGTGATTCTGACTTACCTCCAAAACTGTACCATCATATTAGAGCATTTGTTAGAACCTTTAAAAGGGTGTTGAAGCTGGTTCTCAGCCTTTTTATCTTTCAAAGCCTAATAATGTTTGTCCATCATCATGTAAGGTAGGCTGCCTTTCATCATTAGTGCCATTTACTCTTTTAGCATGGAAAGTAGAAATGTTTGCTGGAGATGCTGAAGTGGAAAGATTTGGAATGTATTTCTAGTTGGGTTGAACTATAAGGATTAACTCATTAATATCAGACAGCAGAAAAATTTTCTAATTTGAGGTGGTATGTCTCAACAGCTTTTCTTGGTGATGGTTAAGGACGGTGGAGGTAGAGATAAGTTAACCAGCTTTCATGGGGACTTCTGACATTTGCCCAGAATTTCCAGGTTAAAAAATCTCAGGATGGAGAAGAAATAGAAAATTGGGAAGGCTGGTGAACAGGTTCGCACCATAATAATGCTGTATCGGACAGACTTGATTCTTAGAACTTCTCCATTACCAGACTGGCATTTTTTAAGTTGTGTTTTTGGTTAATTACAAGAAAACTTCCCCATGATAACTTAAAAACAAAGGGACGACAGTATTTTGCAGCAGGAGTGCTGGCCAAGGATGTTCTAATTCATCCCGTGTATTTGTCTATTTCTGTTATAGTGACACATAGTTCACATCCACTTAAGAATTTCTTTTTAAAAAGAAGTCAGATTCCAATATAAGAATATGACTGGACTGGATTTTTTAAGTTATTACCTTAGGGTTCCATGTGGTAGAACTTTGTCTGGATCCCCTTTCATTTCTGCTCATCCTAGTCCATCTCTCTCATTTTCATAAATTTTCTGGTTGCTTGGACCACTGGGTATTCGCAAACTTTAGAAAATCTACCACTTTTGAGAAAGCAGTCTTTTTTGATAGTATGGTTATTAAATATATTACCCATCTTAGCTTTCATTTGTAAAATTATGTGTTGATTTGTAAACATTCACTGAGTTTTAATTTTATCTCCACAGGGCTCACAACAACATTAAACAGGATGCTTGACTGTTGATGGAAAGATTTAAGATGAAGGTCTCACCATTTGTCCTGAATCCGTGTGACCATAAGATACCGATAGCATTGAGTCTTGAAATGATTTAATAATGAGTGAGGATTTGCTTTCTCCATTAGAGCATTAAGTAAGCTAAAACTATCAACATTGTAAACCAAATTGCCTTATTTTTCTTCCAAACTTCATATATGTCTATCAGGTAATATAGGCTTGAAAATTGATATCCTGTGGTGCTAAAGTACAGTAGAAAAGAGAGGAGAAGTGTATACATGTTTTATTTTAAGTTGTACAAAAGGGGAATTTAAAAATATGTAACTGCTGTTTATACATTGGCTCCTTACTGCTTATTAATCTGTATTGTACACATAATGGGGTGAAGCAGAAGCCGGGAGTTGGCCTTCCTTGAGCAGCCACCACATGGCTCAGCATCTGTGCCAAACACGGGGGCTCCTAGTCTGGCCAGTGCCAAGAGGTTGCCAGGACACAGGGCCGGTGGATGGTGCCAGTGCCACCTGCCGCGGCTCCTGGGCATGCTGAGTTGGACACACCGGGCGGCGGCGCCCACCCTTGACGTCAGTGGAGACCCAGCCCAGGCCAAGGTAAAGTTAGTTAATAGCATTGGGATATAGTCACTGTAATGGTGCTGTTAACAGTTGACACCATTGTATTTTTAACTTTGTGTCCTATATCTCCTCAGCCACGTATCTTAATATTGTTTTTGTCATCGTATCTATGGTGGGGGCGGACTTTGCACTTAAGCAGTGCAACACTTGCACTTTACTTTCCTCCAACTGTCTACAACGAGAGCAAACACGATGGCAATAGAGCTGCTTTTGCTCTGAGCTACAATCATGGCTTTTCATGTTACTTACCAAGTGGTGTTTCTGGTTAGGAATCACAGCTATAAAATTGATTTCAGTTCATTACACTTCTTCATGATGTTGCCCCTAAATTTTGCACACTATATTCTTGTATATTATTTCAAATAAAATGAAAAAAATTGTTTATCTCTGACTTCTGATTTATCCTGACTGAACTTTATGAATGAGTCATCCAAATAATAGGTTCAGGAAATGGAAAATATTTTTACAAGTGGCTTGTGGGATTTTAAACTTTAAAATGTTAATGACAAGGCAAGGGCAATAGAAAGAAGGACCCAGATTACTATTTATAAGACTCCTTTCAGAGTAAAAGTTAATTTTTAACTTGGCATCTCTGTTATAAAGTAGAACAGCCCCCAATAAAGTGACACACAAAGTATAAAGACAGCCTTGCTCTATTAAAGACACAGTAAGACGTGGTTAAACAACATTGAGCCCTACAGCTTAGCTTCGGGATATGCCAGTGGTTGCCAAACTGTTGCACATTGGAAACATTTCAGGATATTAAAAAAAAAAAATAGTAATGCTTGCATGTTAATATGGAGTACAAATTGGGCATCAGGATTATTTAAAGCTACCAGTGATTCTAATGTGCAGCCAAATAATGGAAGCTACCGGGTTAACTCCTTATCCAGCAAGAAAGGATGCCGGCTGGGGAGAAGCAGCGTATTTACTATAGAACGTGACCCTGTCCCTTAAGCTGTGGGGACTCTGTGATGGGAAAGAAGTTTTAGATAGCCTCATAGAAAAACCTGATGGGAGAGAAGAGTTTGGTATCTTTTTGGAAAAAGAAGCTCTGCAGTTTCAAGGTGGTGATGAATCTATTTTGACATTTTATGCTACTTAAGGTAGAAGAGCTTAAGAGGTAAACAGAAGAGGTCAACAAGGAAATACAGAAAAGTCAATTACATTCATGGAACAGTAGATGGTAGCTGTCTTTTTAGAGTATGTATTTGCCACCCCTGGATGGGTTAGCACAAAATGGAGATTAAGAAATACTTCACATTCTTACTGAAGAGCAGACATAGCTTTCTGAAGCAGCTGAACCATTATGGGATAAACCGGTGCAAATTCTTTGCCTTCTCTGCTTCTTACTGATTGAACATAAGCTTCCAGAGCACCCCTGAAAACCAAAGGAAAACAATGTCAGAAGGCTATACAAATGAAACAGAACAGCTTGGAGGATGCCAACGTTTAAAAGCAGCTCATTTCTGCTTTGCTCAGTCAGCGAATGGCCCTCAAAACATTTGTCAGTAGGGTTCCTGTGGTCAAGGTGCAGAGCTGTGCACAGTTTTCAACCTGCACTGCACTTAGTGGTCTAATCACACAATCAGAGGCTCTCTGGCAGCTAAGGTTCTGTTTCCCTTTCTTCTTTCCTATTGCAGAGACTTCTGCAGAGCCAAGTGCAGCCTGTGTCTGCACAGCGCTCACAAGGGGGCACCCCACTCTGCAGAGTGTGGACTGCACTGGCGGGGCGGGCCCTCACTGCACACCAGTGCCGCAGGGGCTTTATATTCCTGTTACTTCAAGAATGGGAACCCAAAAGTAGGGTAAACTGTTCATAGGCTCCAGTTGTTGGCAGATTGTGCTAAGAAGACAGCCTGAATTTAGCGATAGGTATGATAAATGTTCTCAATTAATTAGGGGGTCAGCAAACTACAGCACAGATCAAGTCCAGCCCTATGCTTGTTCATTTATGCATACTTTTCAGTATTGGTCTATTTAAGTTGCAAGTAAAACAATCAAATTTTTGTTATAATCATGAAATCACACACTCCAGAGCATTTCCATAGCTATCATAGCTCACATACTGTCTCAAGTCTCATCTAATACGTAATTCTTACCTGTATTATTTGCTCCCAAATACTGAAAAATATAGTCCTCTGTCAGTTTGGTCATTTTCATTCAACTACAGGGACTCTATTTGATGGGAGTGTGGCCAGTTCAGTGCTCAGGCCATAGCACCCCTCAACCTTGCTACCCACTGTCAGGGTTTTATATGGAACCGAATTAGGAGATTGGAGAATCTCTTAACTTCCTGTCCTGACCTCGCTCCTCATCTCTGCGTTCTGGACATCTTTATGTGATTCCTTCCAGAATTCCCTCGGACTCACCTGTCAGAAACAGGGCCACGCAAACCCACAAGGTGTACACCGCCAAAAGGGAACCCCAGTGCGAGCTATGGACTCCAGGTGACAGTGTGCCAGTGTAGACATGAAGGCCGCTCTGGGAGAGGGGTACTGGGAATGCAGGAGGCTGTGCGTGTAGGGGCAGGGGGCATATGGAAAAAATACCTGTACCTTCTCAAATTGGCTGTGAACCTGAACCTACTCTAAAAAATAAAACAACCATAAAAAGGAAAAGACAAACCTCTGGTAAAAAACCTACACGAAGACTAGTAATTGCCCCCTTACTATTTCAGTAAAGTGACCATCATCTCCCCATAGTCTATGTCTAAAACTGTTTAAGTCCTACACATAACCAGTTTTCAAGTCCTATTAATGTACCCTACATATTACCACCTTACCTGTCTCCTGAGAAATCTGTATGCAGGCCAAGAAGCAACAGAACTGGACATGGAACAAAGGACTGGTTCAAAATTGGGAAAGGAGTATGTCAAAAGCTGTATATTGTCACCTTGCTTATTTAATTTATAGCCAGAGTACATTATGCAAAATGCTCGGCTACATGAATCACAAGCTGGAAGTAAGACTGCCGTGAAAAATATCAACAATCTCAGACATGCAGATGATACCACTCTAATGGCAGAAAGCAAAGAGGAACTAAAAAGCTTCTTGATGAAAGAGGAGAGTGAAAAAATGGATTAAAATTCAACATTCAACAAATTAAAATCATGGCATCCAGTCCCATCACTTCATAGCAAATAGATGGGGAAAAAGTGGAAACTGGCAGATTTTATTTTCTTGGTCTCCAAAATCACTGTGAATGGTGACAGCAGCCACAAAATTAAAAAGACGCTTGCTCCTTGGAAGGAGATCTATGACAAACCCAGATGCATTAAAAAGCACAGCCATCACTTGCCCAACAAAGGTCTCTATAAAAGCTATGGCTTTTCCAGTAGTCATGTAAAGATGTGAGAGTTGGACCATAAAGAAGGCTGAGCACCCAAGAACTGATGCTTTCAAATTGTGCTAGAGATCAAACCAGTCAATCCTAAAGGAAATCAACCCTCAATATTCATTGGAAGGACTGATGCTGAAGCTGAAGCTCCAATACTGTGGCCACCAGATGCGAAGAGCCCACTCATTGTAAAAGACCCTGATGCTGGGAAAGATTGAAGGCAGGAAGAAAAGGGGTGACAGAGGATGAGATGATTGGTTGGCATCACTGACCCAATGGACAGGAGTTTGAGCAAACTCAGGGAGATAGTGAAGGGCAGAGGAGCCTGGTGTGCTACAGTCGATGGAGAAACAAAGAGTAGGATGTGACCTAGCAACCAAACAACATATTACCACATCTGGTCCCTCCTCTCACCTTTGCTTCAGTCTGAATCCTGCCATTTTGTGCCCTAAATACTGGCGCAGCCTTGTGGGTGGTGGTCACCCCAGTGCCATGAGCCCTGCGCTAGAGGACCTGCCATACTATAGCCAGGGCCTGTGGTCCACCTCCTGCTGTGCCCTCCTGCCCCCGGGACAGTGTCTACGTTCACAACCCCATGCACACCAGCTTCATTGCCAACCTTCCCCAACTGTCACTGCTGGGCCCCAGCCTCTGCTGTACCTAAGATCAGATCAGATCAGTTGCTCAGTCATGTCCGACTCTTTGCGACCCCATGAATTGCAGCATGCCAGGCCTCCCTGTCCATCACCAACTCCCGGAGTTCACTCAGATTCACGTCCATTGAGTCAGTGATGCCATCCAGCCATCTCATCCTCTGTTGTCCCCTTCTCCTCCTGCCCTCAATCCTTCCCAGCATCAGAGTCTTTTCCAATGAGTCAGCTCTTTGCATGAGGTGGCCAAAGTACTGGAGATTCAGCTTTAGCATCATTCCTTCCAAAGAAATCCCAGGGCTGATCTCCTTTAGAATGGACTGGTTGGATCTCCTTGTAGTCCAAGGGACTCTCAAGAGTCTTCTCCAACACCACAGTTCAAAAGCATCAATTCTTCGGCGCTCAGCCTTCTTCACAGTCCAACTCTCACATCCATACATGACCACAGGAAAAACCACAGCCTTGACTAGACGAACCTTTGTTGGCAAAGTAATGTCTCTGCTTTTGAATATGCTGTCTAGGTTGGTCCTAACTTTCCTTCCAAGGAGTAAGCGTCTTTTAATTTCATGGCTGCAGTCACCATCTGTAGTGATTTTGGAGCCCAGAAAAATAGCCTCAAATCATTCATTTCTGCTGTCTGTGTTACCAACACAGGCAGAGCCCAACCCCTATGCTCACCCACTAAGAGACTGGGGTGCCTGTGCAAATACTCTAAAATAAAGTCGAGCTCCAAAAAAAGGCCTGTTTCCCTTTGTCCACACCATCTCATTGTTAGTGAGAGCCAGTCTTTAAGTTAGTGAGAGCCTTCCTCGGACCGGCTGTCCTTATCTTTGGAATGCCAACACGCACCCCCCGACCCCGCCCCACTTCTTCCTTGTAGAGCTTTTACTTAGGACCAGCTCAAGTGCCTTGTTTTTGATAAAGCCTTTCCTGACTCCAGGCAGCACAAAACAAACCATCCTGGAGTCACAAGAAGTGGAAAAGTCTAGGACTTCTGCGCCAATAGCACAGCTTAGCAGGACCCCAGCATTTGGGGATGGATCTCTGAAAGCCAGCTCCATACTTCACTACTCACAACAAAGTAACCCAGAAACCAGCAGCGCAGGGGGTGGGGGTGGGGGGTGTGGAAGCCTGGCAGGCACAGCTGGGGACTTCCCTGGTGGCCCAGTGGTTAAGAATCTATCTGCCAACGCAGCTGTGGGTTGCATCTCTGATCGGGAGGATCCCACATGCTGCAGGGCAACCAAGTCTGTGTGCCACAGCTACTGAGTTTGCACTCGAGAGCCCGCAAGCCACAAGAGAAGCTGTAGCATCGAGAAGCCCAGGCACTGCAGCTAGAGGGCAGCCCCTGCTCGCCGCAACTAGAGAAAGCCCATGCACAACAATAAAGACCCAGTCCCCACCATAAATAAATAATTTTTTTTAAAAAAAGCACAGTTCGTACATTAGGCTCGCCTCCCGATCAAGCTGTGTGATCTAGACTGTGTCTTAAGCCTGTCCGTCGGCAAAGTGGGAAGAATACCCACAAGATTTAGTTAGAATTAAAGGCTTGTCCTGTGAGGCACCTGGCTCTCTTCTAGGTACACCTCTGAACCTATGAAGCCCTCCAACACGGTTCTCCCCACTGCACCTCTGCACTGGGAGCTCAGAGTCTTAGCCACTGGACCACCAGGGAGGTCCCCTCACTGCACTTCGGATGGCCTCGGCCTCTCTATGTAAAGAGCAGGTCTTTACCCTCCTGCTCACACGATCACACTGTCAAGGATCTCTGTACCGGGTAATTTCACTCTTAGGATTAACAACTTTCATGCATGAATGTAGCCCCAGGACTAGTGCTTGACAAATGCACAGTGAATGAATTTTAAAAATGAATTAGATACAGGAAGATAGGACTATGATGAAAAGGACAAAAGCACTAAAGAAACTAAATAGAAGTAAGTGTAGGGGATCCACAAAAGTACATACACGCAAAATGGAATCTAATGAATGCCCTTAGAGAGCAATGTTCTGTGAGATGCCTTATTCTCGTCAGAGCTGAGGCTTAAATGAAGCTGTTTCTCTGTGAGGAAAACGTGCTTCTTTTAGTGATACTAGTCAAGTTGCCATGGCACCCCAGGCACTCAGCCCACTCCCACCACGCAGGCCCTGCAGACTCGCACACAGTGGAGAAACCCCCAAGTGCCCACTGTCTTTGAGACAATAGATGGTGTGGATGCATCAGTCTAAGAAATCAGAGCACTGAAATTCACAGAAACTGTCATCATTCTGCAGTGAATGGGTTAGAGGATTAGAGTCATTTTATCTAATATTTGGACAAAAATCCATGTGGCAGTTTCATCTGCTTTCAGAACAGTAAGACATTACATAAAACCACACAGTATGTGGAAGAACAGAAATCAGTGTGGTTAGTGCTTTTGGTTTTGTTCATCAAAAACACTATGAGAACTATGGAGAGAAAAAGGACTAAAGCTGCCCTCCCACGTAAAATCGAGCAAGATTTTCAAGCAATTATTACATTACTTCATTTGCCTAAGCAAAAAACATCAGCTTTCTTGGAAATTGGGCCAAACATTATGTAAGACTCTCAACTCTGGCTTGTATCCAAAATAGGAAGATTATTAAAGTTATCCTTATTGAAAAAAAGTAGCATAGGAATTCTGCAAACATTTAGTAGAGGAAGGGGTTGTGTTGACAACACTGCATTGTGCTATAAGTGGAGATTTTTATAGAAAACAAAACTAATTTTTGTCAGCCATGAAATATCAGTGTGCTTAATACTAAAACACATACATAACTTAAAAAACTACTTGTGCCTTCACAGGCTCTCCCCTGGCTCCATCCACCCCAGGATCTCATCTCAGGCACCCAGTTCCCAGAATGGGTAGGGATCTCGTGCCACCGGAACATTAGCTCCTATGAGACCAAACTTTACCCTCCATCCATAGGGGTTGTGTGGTCCTACAGAAGTGGAGGAGCTGAGGGAATGGTTCCCAGTCTGTGGTTCCTGGATGCCTGTGGGAGGGTTTGAGGAGGGGGGGATGCCCAAGGATGCACTTGGCACAAAGAACTGACGATCCTACAGATGCAAAGTACCAATCAGCAAATAAAGTCTGTAGACAGTTGTGACACCATAAAGGTGCTCCGAGCTACTGAGAGTCAGGAGGAGCAAAGGCAAGGAGGCCACAGTCAGAAGAGTTGCTGCCCCACTGCCAGTATCAAGAGCTGGTGATTTGTGGCCAATCCTACCTCTTCTGCAGAGCTTGAGGAATCTTTGCATCAAAACCTCAGCCTTCACCTTTGCGCAGAACACAGGCAACACTCGCAGGCTGTCCCGCTGCCGCCCTCCTGCCGCGGGCACACATGCCTGCCTGCTGGGGGCTGGGGAGGTGCCACCTTCCCCACTGTCCCCACTTACCCCACATTGCCCCAGGAGTCACTGGTTTATTAAGTTGAACTAGGATTCATTCAAGCTCTAGAGAAAATATCTGGCATTAAAAGGAAGCAGAAAGGAAGGCAGAAGAGAGGTCATTACTTGCCATTAGTTCCGCAGTAGCTGCTGTACCCTCGATCTGCCCTACTTATGACAACCCAACACACCGTGCCGGGAGCAGCAGATGAGTCTACAGCAAGGTTTGCCCCAAAGCTAAAACAAACTTACTGACATTTAAAGGACAGTACTCACCCTGGGTTTATCTACAGGGGCAAGAAATTCATCCAGTGGTGCTTCAGTATGCAGGGACGAAACCAGTTTTGCGATGACAGGCAAGAGTGTACTCTAGGACAAAGCGCCCCTCCCTGCCACCAGCCTGGGCCAGAGGAGAAGCAGTGTTGTGAAATCCCTCAAGGAGGCTTCATTCCCCGCTCAGGATGGAAGGCTCTAAGAGCAGCCATGTGTGCAGTGATGGGCAGGCCTTCTTCAGAAAGCATGACAGTATTTCTGAGCGTGATTTTCAGTTGCTAAATATAGGCTTAGCAACAGCACTGCTGATGATATCACTCAGGAGACATTTTTAAAAAGAAGCAAAAGAAAACAGATCTGTGATGTGCCCACAGCAGGACAACTGTTGTAGATGAACTCCATCCAACTCTTTAAGAAGACATAAATGCACCCTGTTCGATTAACTGAGTCCTGAGTCTTCTATCACCCGGTGCGCTGCAGCTGGGAGAGTCTACGGGCCTCAGGGGAAACTCACTGACATCACAACCCCCACGGCAGCCACAAGCAGAGTCCCTCATTTGCACCTGAAGCCTTTTCTGAAACCAGTTTAACCAGACACTGTGCTGACGGTGACAGGATCACCGCCCATCCTGCCCAGTTTCTAGATCAGATGCTCTTAGCTGAGAGGGTAACAGACAGCAAGGAAGAAGAGCAGGTGCGGGCCAACCTCCACTGTACCCACACAGGCGCTGGCGGGGCCGGGGGCTCCCCTGGGCTCCAGTCACCATGCTTGAGCTCGGCTCCCCTCTCAGGACCTGGTGGGCTGATGTGACCTCCCCCAGCTTCCTTCCTCCATAGGGTCTCTCACCTGGTAACTTGGTTTTAGTCCTCGCTATGCTGTAAAGACTATGGTTTTTCCAGTGGTCATGTATGGATATGAGAGTTGGACTGTGAAGTAAGCTGAGCACTGAAGAATTGGTCCTTTTGAACTGTGGTGTTGAAGAAGACTCTTGAGAGTCCCTTGGACTACAAGGAGATCCAACCAGTCCATTCTGAAGGAGGTCAGTCCTGGGTGTTCATTAGAAGGACTGATGCTGAAGCTGACTCTCCAATACTTTGGCCACCTCACGTGAAGAGCTGACTCATTGGAAAAGACCCTGATGCTGGGAGGGATTGGGGGCAGGAGGAGAAGAGGATGACAGAGGATGAGATGGCTGGATGGCATCACCGACTTGATGGACGTGAGTCTGAGTGAACTCTGGGAGTTGGTGATGGACAGGGAGGCCTGGCGTGCTGTGATTCATGGGGTCGCAGAGAGTCAGACACGACTGAGCCACTGAACTGAACTGAACTGAACTGATGCTGTAAAGAGCTGCCCAGCCACTTTAAGAAATCCTGATGCCAGGACCCAACCCCAGAGATTCTGAGGGAGTTGAGGGTGTGGTCTCAATACCAGGATTTTTCAAAGCTTTGAAAATGACTCTTGGGTGCCAGCACAGTTGAGAATCGCTTCACACATGAGCCCCACACTGCCCTTGGACAACCCAACTCAGTCCCTGAGTTCAGTCCTAAGCGACTGTGTTCGGTGCTGTCCCCAAGACCAGCAGCATTAGGAACCCTTCAAAGAGCTGAGGATGGTTCCCAGAGTGATTTAAGAGGTACAGCTGATGGGCTTTGGAGAATGAGGGTGACCAAGGAGGTGAATGATGGCTTAAAGGTTTTCTAGCTTGGCTGAATACAGGTGACAATGATACCCCAAATAGTGAGTCTAGGAGAATGAGCAGGTATGAGAGGAAAAATGACTTAACATTTTGTGGTTGAAATTTCTGTGGGATTTTGAGTGGTGACATGTAACAGCACGTTTGCTGGCCTGAGACCCTGAGCAACCAAGGTGAACCACAGTCCCGGGGTCACAGGACAGAAGAGTCACTAGAGTTACCAGTCTGAGTGAGCTCAATGGGGAACCGAAATACAGACTGAACGTGAAGGAAAAGGAGCCAGGGACACAGCGTGGGAAGCGATGGCATTCAAGGAGTGGACAGAGGAAGACAATTCAGAAAACGGGACTGAGGGAAAAACAGTCACAGAGGTCACAGCAGGAACAAATGACCAAGGGGTCAGGAAAGATCCGAGAAGGTGGGGCCTGTCTTGGCTTGTGCTGTGTCCTAAGGGCCTTGCGCATAGTGGGCATTAGTAAAAATGTGTGGAGTTGGTCAGGGGATGAGTTTTAAGAAGGAAGTGGTGGTCACTTTCAGCTAAAGCTGCAGAGTGATACTGAGAGAACAGAAACACTGGGATTTGGTGGCTAAGAGGTCTCAGGTCTTGGTGAGAGAAATTTCAAAGGAGCGGTGCTGATGCAGGAGAGATGCTTAGTAAGTTACATGTGACAGTGGAAGCGTCCCTCCCTGGGCATGGTGGGGGTGCGCGGGCTGTGTGTGTGCACATATGTATGTGTATGCGTGCAGAGTGTGCGTGTGCACATGCAGGGGTGTGCGGGTACGTGTATGTGTGCAGGGGTGCGTGGGGTCTGTGCATACATGACAGTGGAAACATCCCTCCCTGAGCATAGCAAGTGTGTGTGGGGGTGTGTGTGTGTGGGTGGGTGGGTGCACGGGGGTGTGTGCATACGTTGAGGGTGGAAACATCCCTCCCTGAGCATGGCAAGTGTGTGCGAGGTATGTGTGTGCGTGCAGAGGTGCGGGGGGTGTGTGTGTCTGCATATGTGTGCACACGTGCATAAACACACCTGAGAGGCACCGGCTGCTGGGTGTCTACTAACAGCTACAGCGCACTTACTCACGGCTGTACTCCACCACTTCAGTAACTGCCCGTGTGGAAATGAAGCAGAAAATGTGGAGCCAAGGCCAGGAGTCATTTCATAGCTGAAGATGGTTTTCAAGGTGCAAGGTTCTTAGGGCTGCATGAGGCACAGGACAGCACTAGCGGATGCAAGGGACACGGAAAGCAAACCCTGTTGGGCCACCAGCTCCCCTGGTGGCACTCTGGCAGCTGAGGCCCGGGGGTGCACCATGTGGACACCCACCTGAGTCCCGCTCCTCCCCAGCGCCCCCCAGGCCCCAGGCTTTGAGAACACGCAGGTGCGCCTGCCACACGTGGCTTTACCTGATGAGGAGGAGCCTGTCCTTTTCAGAAGGGTGATCATCCAGCCATTGGGAGAAGCGTGCGTGGGACCACTCTGCCCTCTGCGGGTGGAAACACAGTCAGAGAGAGCGGCTACATCCTGTCCTGTCCTGTGGGGCCTTCGCGGGTTCGGAGAGGATCTCTGGGACTCCCGGGGTCAGAGGACCCCAGACACCGGCCCCAAAGGCGGGCAGACCAGCCCTTGGTGCACCTTCCCAACCCCAGGGGGCCTCTTGGGTTTGTCAGTTGAAGGTGGGTCAGCAAAGGAAATGGGGCCTCTGTCAAAAAAGCTTTATGAACATAAATTACTCACGTCACTGTTATTTAAAGGGCTAATTCTAGATGTGGCAGGTGACCTATACGTTGATGAGAAAGTAGGGCCTGGGTAGTGGGAACCTTCCCTCCTGAATCATTCGCTGCTAAGACACAAATTCATGACTTCTCTTGGTAGGAGAAGGCCAGGACCTTCAGTGAGTTAGGGGTGGGGTGGGGGGAGTCCCCTGCATTCTCTGAGTTCAGAAGGAAGACAAGTAAGAGGATTCTGGCTTCACCTCCTTACCTGGAAGGGGGATTTCAGCTCAGGGGGTGCTCTTGTGAACAAAAACTGAATAATGATGCTGAATGGAATTATGTCCCCCAGTGCAGGGCTGCTGGCCACGTGTTCACTTGTCTGGAAGAGCAGTGGTCTAAATGAAGGAAATGCAGAAGTCATTTAATGCTGTTCAATATGGAAAGAGGTGACTCAGTACAAGAATCATAATAGCACATTAGTGTAATAGCATAATACATAATAGAATGAATAATAGCAGTCTTCCTAGACTGGATAATTCTTAACCATTTCTTAGCCTAACACACACACATAGACACACACACACATGTAGGCTGGCCCTCCCTTCAGCCCCTTCCTTGGCCCCCAACTCACTGCCTTTGGGTCTGACTTTACTTCAGGGTGATTCAGCAAAACCCCCCCTTAGAGCTCATCTGATAACGGGCTAAAGTGAAAGCACACAGTTAAAGCCTTCAAGTAGTTCTAACTAAAAGGTTCTAACGGTGCCACAACCTTCAGCCTTTATTGTATGCATAATCCTTCCATGGGCTATAAGCTAATGTGGATATATTCAACCATTTTCTATACAGCTTTTCAAAGGGCAATTATATCCTTACATATATGAAATTATTACCTCACTGGACATCCCTCTCTTCTAAAACACTGTGTGTCTAGGTGTTACCATCCAAGATAGGCTCGTCTCATTTTACTGTGCTTCACAGGTATGGTGGAGGTTTTTTGTTTTGCCTTTTTTTTTTTTTTTACAAACTGAAGGTTTGTGCAACCCTGCTCTGTGGTGTCAGATGATGGTTAGCATCTTTTTTAAGCAATATTTTTAATTAAGATATGTACAATTTTTTTCAGACATAATGTTACTACATCCTTAATTAACTAGAGGATAGTTTAAACATAGCTTTAATAAGCACTGGGAAACCAAACAATTCATGTGACTGGCTTTATTCTGAGAGTTGCTGTGAGGCAGTGGGCTAGAACCGAACCTATTATATCTCCAGTGTACGCCTGCTTGCATTTTACAGGAACCTTCAGGCAAATCTACCCTGTTACTCACCACCTACTACCTTGTCAAAATGCTGGCAAAAATAATTTAAAACTTTCACTGACTCCTCCTTGGCTTTCAGTTCAGTTCAGTACAATCGCTCAGTCATGTCCAACTCTTTGTGACCCCATGAATTGCAGCACGCCAGGCCTCCCTGTCCTTGGCTTTGGGCTCTGATAAAGGCCAAGCTGTAGAGGCTGAATCTCAAGAGGTAAGATGGCAACATCTGATTGAGCAGAGACTCTGAAGTCTGTACAACAGCTCTGTACCTGGCCTCGCACTTCTCCCCATGGTGTTTACTCCAGTCTAAGCCGAGGGCCTGCACTTCTCCCCATGTGTTTACTCCAGTCTACAGCCGAGGGCCCGCACAGAGCAGGACGGGCTTCTTCACCACCATGACGGCTCACTCAAGAGTCGGGAGAGCTCCCACCACACAGCTGGTTCTGGCTGGATCCAGAATACTATTGGAAAGAATGTCTTTATATTAACTATTCTATAAGTAAAATTTGGGGCTTCCCAGGAAGCTCAGTGGCAAAGAATACACTTGCCAGCCAGGAGACATGAGTTCAGTCCCTCGGTAGGGACGATCCCCTGGAGAAGGAAATGGCAACCCAGTCCAGTATTCTTGCCTGGGAAATCCCATGGACAGAGGAGCCTGGTGGGCTACAGTCCATGGGGTCACAAAAGAGCCGGACATAACTGAGTGACTAAACAAGTAAAATTTATCCCTTGTAGGAATTTTTCTAATTTCAACTGTTCTATAAAAACAACATCATTCTATAATTTACAGTCTTTAGCTACTGTGGAAACTCTTCAGTTCACTTGTGCTGTTAGCAGACATCCATAAAGCTCTGATCCAGGTCCTCCATGGAAGCAGGACTAGGGTCTTCCCACGGCCTCGGGTGGTACGCTCACCTGAAAGATTCTCAAGGTCAATCATCTCACAGGGTTCTATGCTGCAGAGCTGTAGGCAACACATTCAGCACCTACTCAGGTATGAAAATGTTGCTTTGGGAACTTTTGGTTTGCCTGGAGACATCCCTGTAAGTCATTCTCTTGTGCGTGGAAAATCCCATCTGCACAGGAGCAAAGCTCCCAGTTTTAACCACACAGAGCACTTATGAAAAGCTTTATAGATGTGAACTCATTTATTCCTCCAAATAACCCTATCAGGTAGGCACTGTTACATCCCCATTTTACAGATAAGTAAACTAGGAGGAAGAGAGCAAGTAAAAGCCAGGAACAGGCAGAACACAGACTCAAACTTCATTTTGCTAAGCAGCCTCTTTTAGTATATCAACTGAAGCGACTATGCATCTATTTTTAGAACAGACTTATTCTCAGAGAGAAACAAAGACCCCTTGGAGAAAGCACAACTTCAAACTGTCAACAGCTCCTATGCCATAACCTGAGCAAATGAATGTTTCCAGTACATTGTCTAAAGGCTATGCAGTTAGTATCTATTTAGGAACCCCAGATTCTCTCTATGGGTCAAAGTGGATCTCCAGTCACCCACCTACTTGAACCATCTCATCACACTCTCTCCTGGAATTATTTTCACCTGGCATGACCTGAAGGTCCTGTGGGGTGATGACTGGCATGGTCTCAAAGGCCTCTGGAAGCTGACTCTGGGTGGAGGGGATGGCAGTGCACCCCAGAGCTCCACTTCCTGTAGCCAGCAGACCCCTGTTCTGGCAGGGGAAGCTGAAAACACCTCACAGCCTGAGGTCCTCGGGCGCTGAACAGCTGACATTTCCATCCTCCAAGCCCAGCCAGGGGCCAAGAGCACCACTGACGTGACTGCTTCCAGGTTAGAACTAAACAGGGGGAAGAGCCAGTCGGGAGGGGGTTCCTCTACTGGGTCATGGGCTCAGCCTGCAGGTCTGGCACACACGAAAGGCCGCCCGGAGCCATGTGCCGAGACGGGGAGCTCACGCCTTCCCCTCTCTCCAGCCACCCCGGTCCGGTGAGGGTCCTCCCCTGCCCCAGTAAAGCCCACTCTTTGCTATGGCATGTGACATGGTAGGATTCACCGGAACCCTGGCTGATGACAGGAGACCCAGGGCAGGGGCCAGTCCTTATGACTGTCCTCAACTCACTGAAAAGCAGCCAGATGGAATCCTTTCTGCCACTATGACAGGAAGATGACCAGGCATTTTGGTCCCTAGTCTCTCTCGGTGCTCACTATCTGAAGCCCCACGTACAAACGGTTTAGAATGAAACACTGAACTATCTTCCGAAGAACTGATACATTTTCTTCTTTCTGAAAATGGGAATTACATAGCTGATTCTGATCCTCTTTTATCTTCAGCTTCAGGAAATTTAAAGTCAAATTTGAAACTTATTTACAGCAATTAAATTAGTTTTGCAATTTGAATATATGTGTTTGTACACACACACAAACACACACACTGGCTGTGCCATGTGGCTTGCAGGATCTTCGTTTCCCGACCAGGGATTGAGCCCAGGCCTGCACCAGTGACGGTGCTGAGTCCTGGCCACAGGACCGCCAGGGAAGTCCCATCCAGCAATACAAACACTACAAGCGTGGAAAGGGAAGAAGGGTGAGAAAGGGAGTGGGAAGGAGACAGGGAGCGAGAAACGATCTGAAACGTGCCCCGCCCAGCAGCCCAGCTGAGCTATGCACCGTGGCTGCTGTTGGTGACACCAGCACAGGGCAGAGCCTGGGAGAAACCAGCTCATTTTGAAATAGCATCTTTTGGTCAATCATCTGTCCCTGTGGAGCTCTGAGTCACAGATGTTCTTTTTCTGCCAAGACCAAATGTAGCCACTAACAGGACTGCCAAAAAAGCCATGGGAAGCAAAACTGGATTTGATTTGGTATTATGCCTCACTGACACAATTACCTGTAAACACTGACTGCAGATATTTTGTTTCTGGTGCTTGTTTTAAGAAGCAGAAAGAACACAGCATGAAAACCCCCATCCTCCCTGATTGCAGGTGGAATCTGAAATACCAGTGAGTTCAAAAAATGTATGACCATCTGAGGTGATACAAGGAACAAAAGGAAACAAATTAAGGTGTTACAGAATGCGGACAGCCCAATGCCACAAAATCATTCTGAGAAAAAATACTCCAAATAGCAGTGCTTTCAAGGTTAAACTTCATAGGCAGCTAGTAGTCTTCATTAATCAAGTATTAGGTCTCATTAGAAAAAAAAAATATACTTCTAGTAGAGATCTCCACATTTAAGGGATCTGTGCAGCTGTTGTCTTCTGTTAAGGCCAGTTCTGAAGTGGAGTAAGACCCAAGTCCTCCTGTGCGCATGTCCACAGCCAGTGTCCGAGGTGGTCTGTGCTGCGTGCTGCCTGCCACGACCCCCACTCCAAAGCTGCTTTTGGTGAGGGGCCAGGAAGGAGGCCAGACTGCTGAGATCCGGAATCGCATAGAAATGAGGGGTCGGGGAGGACACAGGACTTCTCCCTGCACCGGACATGGTGGGGGTTTTGGAGAGACGGGAAGAGGTCCACATATGGTGGCTGGAGGGGCCGTGTGCGTCCCAGGAGAGGACAAAGCAGGAGGCCGACGCCTGGGGGTGAGTCAGGGCTCAGAGCAGAGAGGTGAGAGGCCCCTCAGGTCCCTGTCTTGGAGTCCAAGGTTGTCTGTCCCAGGGTACTAGGATGGAAAGGAGGCGGGGATTTCAGACATTCTCTAGGAATAAAAGTGCACACGTGGTTCAAGACTCCTGAGGCATCTCCTGGCAGGCTGTCTGCAGCGGAAGTCAGGAAGACAGGGCATTTCAGATGAGGAGGGCATGGCCAGAGTGGGGGGTCTAGATGGTCTGTAACACTTTCTAATGTTTCCCTGGATGTTTCACATTGTGTTCTAGGACCCGTCCCAGCGAGAACAAACGAGAACTTCTGGAATAAGACATCGGGCGTGGTGGCTGCGAGCACGGGCGGTGGGGTCAGGTAGGCCAGGGGTCTCAAATGCAGCCCCACAGCTCACAGCTCTCACACGTGCAGTCTGAAAACTGACCCCTCAGCCCCAAATGAGCCCTCGACTCTCAACTGTCATCCTGAAGATGGAAGGAGAAAATCCCAGGACAATGCTCAGTACAGGCTAACATACAACAAATGACCAAACAATGACTGCTAGAATCAAGATGACCAAAATGAAACGGCCAGCCCTGCATGTTCACCCAGGAGCTCCCGGAACTGCTGAAGTACTGGCAGCAGCAAAGCAAACCAAACCCCAGGTGTGGCTGCCTTCTGGCTCCAACGCTGACATTAGAAACTTGGAATTAAGAACCCAGAAACCGTGTGGAAATCGTGACTGCAGAGCGTGGCCTAAGTGGAAAGAAGGAACAGAACCCATCTGGGGTCCTGGGGCTGGGAGCGCTCATCCTGGAGGTTGTGGAGACGGCCACCCTCGGGTCTGCAGACACGCAGGCCAGGCCTAGTTCTGAATCTCAAGCATCAGGTGATCAGGGAGGTAAACTGTAGCTATGGGGAACCCTCACCACTCCTCCAGCTGAAGACAGCTGACATAAACACTACACACTGTAGAGTTACTGATGGTCTCCCTTCTCCAGTGCCCGGCATGCTAACAGACCCATCAGAATAGCCCTTATCTCCTGACAGCTCTCAGTGCTTTTTCATTAAATCTGAGGAGGCTTTCAGCAGAGCAGACTGTGGATGTAATTCAGGGACCAGGCTGTTCCCTGGGGAGTGGGGATGCTGGGCCCCGCTAGAAGGCAGGGTCTTTAGTGATCTGCATGGACAGACCCTTGGCCAGGTGGAGGCAAGGTAACCTCCCGCACGAACACGTGGGAGACACCACCATGCTGCAGAGGGATGGACGGGGATGGGGGCTCATGCGTCCTGTGTACCGCTACAACACAAATACCCAGGGGCAAGTCCCTAATGTCAGCAGCTTTCTGAGGCAGCCTTCTCTCTGGGGTAAAAGATTCCTGCTGCCTGAGAAACTCTAATGTAGACAGGAAAATGTAAATGCATGCAAGAAGCTCACCGGCCTAATTAAAGAGTCCACTAATATCACCATCAAGGAGAACGCCCTGAGGCAGATGGCTGCCTGATGGGGGAAGGGGGTGCTCACCAAGGCGAGGGTGTCTGGGGAGGGGGGAGGGGAGGCTGCACCTGAGGTTCAGGCTGGAGGCGCCTGCCTGGCTCTGTCACCCTCCCTAGCACTGGGCCTGTTGCTCCTCCTGTAGCCACTGCCTCTAAACCTGCTGGGGCTTTGGTTGTCTGGCTGTCTTTCTTGCCCCCCAACCCCTTACTATATAATATTTTAGTATACTTTATATTATTTTTAGGCTCACTTGTTATTTTTAAATGGGAGAAATACTGTAAGAGGAATTTTAAAATGTATTTGTTGACATTTCTAACTATAAATATACAACAACCAAAGCAAAAAATTTGAAAAATTTAAGAAATCTCTTTTTAAAAAACCACTAGAAACAATGCTACTCTCCAAAGGTAATATTTTGATGCTCATCCTTGACTTCTCCTCTCCAAAGCCACAGGTCATTATTTTTAAAACATCAGGGATGCCTATTGTATATACTGGTGAGTGGCCTGTTTTTTCATTTTGTGATACACCAGGAAGTATTTTTCTTTTTCTTGGACATTAACTAACAGTTTAAAATTTTAATTGGCTGCATATATTTGATCCGATGAATGTGGCCTATTTTAGCCAGTTTCCTACTGATAGCCACTGAGCTGGTTCGGATGTGACTTCGAACCTTCAGTCCAGGAACAAGAGTCCAGATCAATTATGGAAATGACCACTAGATGATGCCTTTTCCTTGTCATAGCACAGACAAGAAGATGAACAAGAGTGGGCCCTGCCACTGCAACTGCTCAGGACTAAACTCTGGAGAAGATACAGACTTCTTAACAAGTTTTTGCAGGAAGCAAGAGGAGGGCCTAGAAGTGAGATACTGGAATAAAGACAACTCTGTACTGACTGAGTCCTCTCTAGGAAGGGCCTCTGCGGGACTTCCACATGGGCATGCTGTCCTAAGTCAATTCCCCTCTCAGGACAACTGTAGAGAAACTGGCAGGGCCAGGGCCTTGCCCAATCACATTTACAGGCAGAGGCAGCAGAACTGTCATCTCTCTTCTCCAAAGACAGGGCCTAAAACCTTTCCAGCCTAGGGCTAGATTTGAACCCCAGAATATACTACTTTCACTTTATTTCCTGATCTACTTAATCCTAAACTCTATCAAATGGTGTCCAAAACCGCTCAAACAACTGAGAAAGCACTAGAATCAATCCAAAAGATTTCTGTAGGTTCAATATATCTGTAGGAATCAGTTCAGTTCAGTTGCTCGGTCATGTCCGACTCTTTGTGACCCCATGGACTGCAGCATGCCAGGCTTCCCTGTCCATCCCAATTCCAGGAGTTTACTCAAACTCATGTCCATTAAGTCAGAGATGCCATCCAACCATCTCAGCATCTGTCGTCCCCTTCTCCTCCCACCTTCAATCTTTGCCAGCATCAGAGTCTTTTCAAATGAGTCAGTTCTTTGCATCAGGTGGCCAAAGTATTGGAGCTTCAACTTTAGCATCAGTCCTTCCAATTAATATTCCGGGCTGATTTCCTTGAGGATTGACTGGTTTGATCTCCCTGCAGTCCAAGGGACTCTCAAAGAGTCTTCTCTAAACCACAGTTCAAAAAATATCAATTCTTTGGTGCTCAGCTTTCTTTATAGTCCAACTCTAACATCCCTACATGACTACTGGAAAAACCATAGCTTTGACTAGATGGACCTTTGTTTGCAAAGTAATGTCTCTGCTTTTTAGTATATAATCTAGGTTGGTCGTAACTTTTCTGCCAAGGAGTAAGCATCTTCTAATTTAATGGCTGCAGTCACCATCTGCGGTGATTCTGGAGCTCCCCAAATTAAAGTCTATCACTGTTTCCATTGTTTTCCCAACTATTTGTCATGAAGTGATGGGACCAGATGCCATGATCTTAATTTTCTGACTGTTGAGATTTAAGCCAACAACTATAGGAATACACTGGTGGATAAGTCTCTTTTAGAATTTTTCAATGAATTAAAGATATGGAGAAGGCTCTATAGGTAAGATTCAACTACTCTGATTATATCTGTGCCAATGCCTTGGGAGCTGAGGGATCTGCAGGAGGAAACTCAGGTACCAGCATTCCAGGAGATCAGGGTGCACATCTTTACAGATGGAGAAAGGAACAAAACTTGGCCCCTACCACTGGAGCAGTTCAAGTTCAAGAATAGAGGGCCCTGAGAGAAGGGTGAGAAACCACTGGATGCAAAACATTAGTGCATCATGAAACCAATTAAATGGGTTAAAATAACCAAATGCAAAAGAAACCAGAGAATATCACATGAAGGAAGACTAATTTCTGTTTCATGGCACAAGTTTGTGTGCATGTTTGTGTGCACAGTTTTGAGGGTGCTTGCATGCAAGTACATGCTAGACGGTAACATAAAATCTCTCTTACTGTCAGTCAGAGTTGAAGTTTTGAAACACATCTAGATTGACCATTGCCTCATGACAGAAGGTAGCTATAAAAAACCCAGGATTTAAAATAATTATACACCAATCATTAATTTTTTATTCCCTAAATAGATACTAGAAGGTGTTACTATTCAAACTTTAAACACTCCTTTAAAGATTCTTTTTCTCATGTGGAAAGTGGGGTGGGTTGACAGAAAATCTTAAGTGACTTAAAAAAGAACTGTTCTTATGTGAAACCCTCAGAACATGTATCTCTATACTGCGACACAACTTTAAAAGCACTTGGATAGGGACTTCCTTGCTGATCCAGCAGTTAAGACTCTGCACTTCCATTGTAGGGGGGCATAGGTTCGATCCCCACTTGGGGAATTAAGTTCCTACATGCTGCGCAGTAGGGCCAAAAAGTAAAACAAAAACACAAAAACAAAAAAACCAGCAAGTACCTGGATAAAGGTTGTCTTGCATTAGCAAATAGGAAGATAAGCACTGTTTTAATACACACACATGGAATAAACAACCAAATATGGGAGGCAGGACTATCAGAAATATTTATCTAATCTTAAACTAGCAAATTCCAAATCATGGCTTTTCCCATGCCTTTTAAAATAACCAGTTGGTTAATGTCCTCTGGCATGCTAAGATTCTGTGACTCAGGGCAGCATTTTATCATCCAACTGGGACTGCTGTGTTTCCATCTTACTCAGAGTAAGTAACTTTCAGTTCAGTTCAGTTGCTCAGTTGTGTCCAACTCTTTGCGACCCCATGGACTGCAGCATGCCAGGCCTCCCCATCTATCACCAACTCCTAGAGTTTACCCAAACTCATGTCCATTGAGTCAGTGATGCCATCCAACCATCTCTTTATAGGAGTTTTATTAAGGTTGTTTTTTAATGGTACATAGAGATGACTGGAAGATCAGTAAGCTCAGTGCCTCTTAATCTTTCAACTTGTCCATATCTGGTAGTGCCAAACCCAAAGGCTTCCAAAATATTTAAATACTTATAAAAGGTTTGAGCTAATCCAAAGAAGATATCTGAAAACACTTGTGACCTCACTGTTTCTGAAATCCAACTTTGTACACATAAGGCATTTGAGAAAAATACAAGTTCAGGCTCTTGTGTTGGCATTAAAAATATCTCTGCCAAGTACACACAGGAAAAGTAAAAGATAACCCTCCCCTTTCAATCAACAACCTTAGGTTCTTATATTTCAAGTGCTATTATACCTGAAGTTTCTACGAAGATCTTGGGTGACATAAGAGAGTGAAGCAACCTTTTAAAGAACATACTACTTATTGATTATTCTAGTTTCTAGTACTCAGTCAGTTTATAGAAAGCCACATGCCTGGACTCTCTTACCTATCTTTAGAAAGAAATATTAAAAAACATCACGCTCCAGGATATTATGGATAGCTTACATCAAGGCTTCCCATCTGGCATGCTTCAGTCACAAGTTGTAACTATTATGTTGATCCCCTTGGCTCTCAGCGTTGGCCATCTTTTTGTACATATACATTTTCTATGTGTGCCATGATGTGAAGTTTGGCAAGTCTGGCTTACTGAATAAACAGCCATATGCACAACATCTTTTTATTTTCTAAAATCTGATACTTAAGACCTAGACATTAAGCTATTCAATGGTCCTTAAAATTTGAGTTGGTAAAAGGTCTACCTAAGTATTCAGCACTGAAAAGGATTTTCCTGTTAAATTGATACATTCTTAGATCATGGGTTTGAATTAACTCATTTTTCTTTTTGAATTGATTTCTAGGAAGCTCAATCCCAAATTTTGTGCTTAATTGCACTAGCCATGGTGACCCTAAAGTATCTACTACATTTACAGTCATTCTCTGCATTTCAACACTAAACTCGGTTCTTCAATACTCTATCTAATAGTTTGCTTTTGTTTTTTTTAATGGCATGCAACCTATGACCTTTTTAGAAGTAGACTGGGTTGGAAATGATAAATGAACCAATAACATTTTCAGAAAAAGATGTCTATACAGTTATGAACTGCCTGGTATTATTCACTATATTTCTGTAAGAATGGAGAATTTTAAAAATTCCTCTAGGAAGAGCATAATAAAAAATTTAACAGCTCAATCTTGTGAACTGCAACTGAACTGCAACACACACACACACAAATTATTGAACATAACATTATAAATTTCTGGTTTGGATAACTTTCAAGATGAACCACATGAAAATGCCATTGTTTGTTGTAAACCACAAAATGGTTGAATAATGGCAATTTTGCGTAGATCAACATGAATAGGAAAGGATTTATCTGCTAATAGGGTATGGTTATATTAACAGTGATAACAGAATATGCCTCACCTGAATGACCTCAGCATTCGATAGGACTTTCCCAAATCAGATACTCTTCTGCAGAATGGACCCACAGCCAACTCCATCTGAAATATTAAAAGATATCCCATAGCTTTTTATATCAGAATCTTGAAGTGAACTGGGGACCCACTTGGATCACAGAAAGTTGTAGCTTGAAGTAAACTTAATTGGATCTGCACTGTAAGGCAGTTTTGAATGTCAAGTTTATTAAAAGGCAAGAACTTAGATAGCTTTTGCATTTATTTACTAAAAAGGTCATAAGATAATTCCTTCAAGAATAGAAAAGCAGTTTTGTGTATGAGGAGAAAGTTTAGATTTTTTTTCTCCATTGAAAAATCAGAAAAAGAAATGTTTTCAAGACTGCCTATGTGTCTGTACTTTAAGTGAGCATCACAAGTCTTTTTCTATTAAACAGAAATGATGACAGTTTTCACCAGGCTGGTGAAAAGTGATTAAAAGCACTGACTCTGGAGGCAGCACATGTGTGTCAGTTTCTGATCTACAGTGACTAGTTGTGTGGCTCTGGGCTTAACCTCTTTATGTTTCAAGTTCCTCATCTGTCAAACACAGATAATACCCATCATAAAATTACGCAAACAAAACAGATGATTTCACAAAGCACTATGTGCACGGCATACAGTAAGTGCTTATTAAGTGTCAGCAATTACTATCATTTAAAAAAAAAATTTCCCCCTTTTAAATTGTTAGTGGATTAATTTGCTTCCTGACTGAAGAATTCAGCAACTACTACTTCTCTTTATTTTCTTCCTTTGACTGGAAATGTTGTCATTAATTGGAGTTTTAGGTTACCTGTTCTTTACCTACCAAGTGCATACGCGAAGTTTTTGCATATATGGCAGATGGTAAGCCATTTCACTATACTTGCTATGAACAGAGCTCTGGTAAAGAATAGTTTAGAAAATTTCTGAGAAAAGCCTGCGCCCTGGTAAATCAACATCTTTCTTCAAGAAAAACATATGAATGAAAAATGGGGTATCTGTCTTGCTGGCCATCTTTCTGAAAAACTGTTCATATCTTCTTGCCATTGGAAGACCATGGAGATGTACTCACTCATTTGAGAAACATTTTTTACTCCCTACTAATTATCAGGCACCAAACTAGACATGGAGATAAGAAGATGAATTAGACGGTCTTACCTCTGAGGAGTTCTCAAATTTACTGAAGAGGATAAATATTTATTTAAATAATATAATCTTCACTCATCTAGCTTATGAGAGATCTCTGTGTGTAAACACAGATGCACACGCAGATTGATTATTATTAAGAGAAACAACAAACAAGTGTGAAATCAGCTGTGTGAACTGAGTGTCAGGGGAGAATTACAAAGCAGCTTCCTTTCTTCAGATGGTCTTGAGGGTGACTCGTGACTGGTGGATTTCTCTCTCAGCATACAGAAGACACCGAGTGTACTGTATGTCCTAGAGGGAAACCTTACGTGGTCAGCAAACTTTCTAAAACACAAAATAATAAGTAAATAAAAGGAGAAATCTGACGAAGAAAAGTCAGATTCTTTCCAACATTACAAAAGAGAGCAGTTTCAAGCCAATGTTCTTGAAGACAGTGGGCGATGGGCTGCTCCTTGGGTCCTATTTAGTTTATTCACTAGATAGGAGTTTCTGGTTTCCTACAGAATGTGGTACTTATTTTACAGTGAGCACAAAGTAAAAATGTGATTAACATGTACCTATGCCTGTCTGTTTCTCTGTGGAGGTGCATTTATAATTGTTTTTTACACACTGAAATTTGTCGATTTTTTTTTAGTTACCCCAGTGGGATTTATCATTTTCAAAGATTACAGCAAACAACCTTTGCCTTAGCACTTGAGCAGGACTGAATGTTAAATAAAACAGCTAGGAGAAAATTACAGTATGAGAATATGACCTCGCATGGCTGTGTCATCTCTGATGACTGCAGGAGATTTCTATGCCATATGACAATTTCAAAATGTTAAATGTTTAACATAAGTTTTTCATCCATCAAGGACCCCTAGGGTACTAAAGACCACCTTCTTCTGCCAGAGTTCCACTAGACAATAAAGGCCATGCTTCTGAAGGGCAGGAATGCTCCTTTTAGAGGCGTGACTCTGCCCTTAGCTGTGGACACAAACGGCACCTGCAGCTGCCTCTCTCCAGCTCTCCTGTTTGGAGGCAACAAACAGTGAGCAGCAGGCACGGTTAACTAATTACAGAGCTACTCCATGCCCACCGCGGACATCTGGCTAACCACAGGGCATCTTCAGATACTCCTGGGCATTTCTGCCCTGACAACTGTTCAGAAGAAGAGGCAACAGGAATTAGAATCTTGATTATTTGCGGATTTTTCCCCAAATTTATAATTTTCAGGCAAAAAGCAAGAGAGATATAAATATATATTTAAAGGGAACCAGAAATAAACAGAAACTGCTCAGAGTGCCACTGAGTAAATAATTTAATGCCAACATCAAAAGTCATCCTTCTCTAGGGATTCCCTGGTGGTGCCGTGGTTAAGAATTTGTGTGCCAATGCAGGAGACACAGGCTCGATCCCTGATCTGTGAAGAATCCACATGCAGTGAACAACTAAGCCCAGGCCACAACTATTGAACCTGTGTTCTAGAGCCCAGGAGCCACAACTTTTGAGCCCACAGCGGCATAGCCTGTGCTCTGAAATAAGAGAAGCCACTGCAATGAGAGGCACAGCAACTAGAGAGAAGCCCCCACTCGCCACAACTAGAGAAAAGCCTGCGCAGCAACGAGGACCCAGCACAGCCAAAAATAAATACATAAAATGTTAATGTTTTAAAAAAAACCATCATCCTTCTCTCTGGGAAAGAAACACAACTGAGGAGCAGAGGGGAATGTGTGGTTCAAAGGACAGTGTGGACAGGTCCCCAGAGAGATTCTGAATCAGCAGAACCCCAGTGGCTTGGACAAGCCTAGTGCTTGAGGACTGCTGTGTGATTAGTGTAAACCCAGAGACCATGTGGTCACAGTAGGGAATTAATTACCATGAGGAAACCACCTCATGCCCATGACCTGATTCCTAAGGGGCTATGCGCTGGGCACGTTCCTCATCATGAACCCACCAGATGGCTCCCTGAAAATATTTTCTCTTTCACCTGTGTAATGGTGCCAGTGAGGAGAAGTTAGGATTCCTACATAAATCTTTAAAAATATATCATTATCTGCCTTTGCAAAGTGGACTTGATGACAAATAATCAGTAATCCCAAACTACTCTCTTCTGAGTTCTTTCTCTTTCTGTTATTTATGCCAGAATAGCAGGCACTTTTATCAAAAGAACTTTTTTTGAAACCCATCAAGGATAAGTGTGTTCTTGATTCCAATAGCCGCTATGGTTTTATTTAATTTTGAATACAAGTTGATAGAACTTTCAGTAATGAGGCAGCCAAAAGGCTTTCTAGTCCCAGGTGATGTCTGTCATGAATATAAATGTCAGGGTAATGCCATCTAAGTGTTTTGATTTACCTCAGAAAAATATTTCCAACCAAGTACAAAAGCTGAGGTAGAATATCACATAATTGTAGTTGTGGTAAGAAACTATATTAAATGAAATGAAAGCCCCAAACTCACTTTAATATTTGTAAAATATAGGGGAGGATACAATAGCTGGATAATATTTGCCAAAGCTACTGGCCATACCCACGACTAACTTCCAAAGTGCCTGTGCCTGTCATTCCACTGCCCACGACCCGCAGGGCTGGGAAGACGCCGCACAGTGAGGGGCAGGGTGCTGTGAAGCAGGGACGCTGTCCAGGAGTGAAGGCATCAGCCCACAGAGGGTGCAGCCACCAGTGTCACGCCAGGCTGGGAAACATACTCGAACACCGAGGAAGAGATGGAAAGCAGAGGTGGCCCTGGTGCATAATATTAGTATATAATAACGACTGATGTGTTTCATTTATCTTAAGAGAAGCGACCTAGAAAAAGGTCTGATTTATGGGCAACATGTCTTCAGAAAGAAGGAAATGCCAAATAAAATTCTGAATGTGTGGTTCAAGGAAGGTAGAAGCTCAATCCTGCCCCTGGAAGCTAGGCATTTTAAGCAGGTGCTGGCTGCGATAGCACTCTCCAGCTCCCGGGACTCGTAAAGGGATATATCACTAAAACAAACAAAAAAAAGCCTTCTTCCCGCAGCACTCTCATGTCCGCCATCCCCTGCTCGGCTGCCACTCTAATTGGACCTGAAGTGCCGCCTCCAGGAAAGTGACTCAAGAACCAGCTGGAGCAGAATGCAAATAAACCAGTGGGGAGGGAGCCCAGGAGAGAGAAGAGGACGGGGAAAGAAAAACAAAATGAAGGAGGAAAGGGGGAAAGAAGAACAGACACTCACTGGGGTACAGCTCACAGTGTTTTTAACAAATATGAGCAGGTCTTGGTACATCACTGTGCTTTCATTTGATAATCAGCCTGTAACCCCTGTAACCCCAATAAATTTGTCATACCCACAAGTATGACATGACATATAATTCTCTTTAAGCTGAAGCTTACTTGTAACAACAAAATGTACAGGTGCCTAAGAACTAAGTTGACAAAAATGGGAAAGGTAAAAGGAGCCACACAAAGGTGACACTTACAAGTATTCTCACGCTGAGGTTACTAAAGGTGTATTTCACAAAGGAAGGCTCCTTACTCTGACTTAGTGGTCTCGGGCATATCATTTGGGGATGAAAATGACTAACTCTAGACCAATTAACATGCAGACAGCCTGTTCTTGAAACATCAGGATATGTATCTTGTTGTAACTGCTGGGTGCGGAGGAGCCTCTAAAACCCCTGCCTGGTGTAAGTAGCCCACCACATTCTTTCCTGGGAGTAGGAATGATGAACCACAACTTGCTCCTAGATACACACAGGAATAAAGAGGAGGGACATTACAACTTGTCTACCTTTATAAACAGGGAGGATGGGGCACACCATTGGGAATAATCCATTTGGATTACTGTTTAGACCAGGAGGGCTAACAGCTTTCAAAGGCTTAAAAAATGAGTTCACCTTTGACATGCTATGTAAATATGAATTATTTGTTTCTAATTTTTTTTTTTAATGAAAGTAGATGTGTGAGGTAGTTCTAATCTGCTTCTGATACTATATTTATAAGGCTTTTTAAAAGTCTGTCTAAAAGACAAAGGAAAAAAAAACCTTTCTATAAGAGCTGATTATTATTCTGCTATTTTAATGTGACTCTACTTCATTCACATCGGATAGTGTGGAATGACTTTAAGGCTGGCCATGCATAAGAAAGGTATTCTTATTTAACAGATGAGGATCAAACAATCTACCTGGACCTCTGTATATGTAAACGAATTAGAACCTGCCCTGGAATGCTGAGCTGACCCTGGAGGACCACACATGTGTTGGAGCTCCTCTTTACATGAGAGCAGACTGTCCTTTCCCACTCTTTGAAGGATAAATTTCATTCTCTTCATTGTTTTCCAACAAGGTTAATCAGTTATTCTTATCATTATTGACGTGGTAGAATAATAAAATCGTCAGAAAGTCCCATATTATGAAAAATGGGAAATGCTATGTTACTGTGGAATGAGCTACTTGATGTACCTTGAACTATCAAAGAGGAGTGATTCTTTTGTTAAAGTAAAAAAAATATCTTGTACAAAAGTACCTTTAAATTCTTTCCTTTTTTACCTATTAAGTTTAGGTTTACTTTTCTTCATGTTTCAATTCTTTAAAACACTGAATAATACACAGATGGTCTTTTATTTAAATGGATAATACTGGGGTTGAAATATTTTCCCTTTTTACCTGTGCAAAATCAGCAGCAAGTCGCATTTTCCCACCTTCACCAAGAGGTCTAATGAGACTGGCGTTGCGGATAAAAAGTTCGATGGCTCTTTGGGCAATAGCTTCAGTGTTGTCAAAGACAAAATCCGAGCATTCAAAGTGTTTAAAGTAGTCACTCATAACTCTGACAATGAAACCTTGAAGCTCCTTCATGTAGAGAGAACAGGGAACATCAGGCTTTCCTGAATTGGGTAATGATCTGCAAAAGAAAAAAAAAAAAAAAAAAAAATCAGCCAGTTCACTAAAAGGCACTCTTGGACATTTCCTTTCCCCCTCTGCCTGCCATTTCACTCCTAAGCAATTTTTTTCCATAATGGTAGAAAAGGAATTGTTTATTTTTGTTAAGAGTTAAAAAGCATCATACAACGTTTAAATCTTATTTTAAAGCCTGATTTAGGATGCTAGGAAGACGACTGAAGCAATCTTTGAATCTGTTTACTGAAAGACTATGAAGAATGAAACCAACAACCATCTGTCTTGGATGATTCACAGAATGCCTTATGCACTCTGACCTCTCAAGGACTCTTCCAGCTTTACAATTCTCCATCCACTCACATGGTTTGCCTGGTTAGTGAATAAATCAATATTAGATACTGAAACAGGATTTTACACTCGGTAGCAACAGAAAACACTGCCTTCCCCAAACAAATTCTTGGCAAAAATATCTCTGCTCTTGTGCTATTTAATCCAATCAGTCCAATAGTAGAATTCTGACTGTGGAACTGGTTATGTAACAGTACACATGGTATGCAATTTTTTCTTCCCAGAAGATGTTTGGAAAGGCTTTAATTTGGATCAACAGATGATGCCAGCTGATGCTCCATGAAATACTATTTATAATTCATAAGTGTCTATAATTGCTCTTTAAAGAATATATGAAAAGAATGTGCAACATTTATAGGAAAGAAGAGTTATGTCAAAATTAGAAATCACCTGATATTAATTAGAGAGCCAATGAGATCACTGGCTATATAATGCTGTATCTTTCAAAAAATAAATCATATTCTGAGAATGATGTAGCGAAATTGGCAAAGGTTTAGGGAAGAACAACAGACATGATTCAAACGCCTAGAGCAAGAGAATGAGGTGAACTTAATTATTTTAAAATACAACAATGGTTATTATAAGTGGAATGCTAACTGAAGGTCTTGCATTTCCAGAAAGCAGATATAAATAGAGAAAACAGGCTAGGTTCTAGCAGGAAGAGATTTTCTTTGGGTGTAAGGAACAGCATCCTAACTATGGCAAGGCCATGGAAGGGGCCCAGTGGAACACTGGTGTTTGCAGTATCATGGGCCGGAGTGCTGCTTGGAACAGAGCAAAGGGACAGCCTCAGTCGGTGATGGCAATCTTCACATGGGGTTTGGTTTTGCCAGATTCAGACCATCATGGCCTATCTTTATTCAGATTTTATCAGTCTAAAAGGCTATATTGGGGGCGGGGGGGAAGGCACCAAATCTCTTTCTAACCTTCTTATGCTTTATCAAAAGCACTGTCATTTTCTTGGTACTACTCTGGAGGACTGCTTTAAGAATTTTAAGCTGGCCAGGTGATATGATTTCCTTGAGGACTGGAAAATAACTCACTAAAACAAGTTTCATAAACATGTGTCAATATAAGTAAAATGCTCTATTAGACAAAATTCTGAAATATGTTATCACCAATTTTCAGTGTGGATTAGAAGCCTGATTTAAATTTACTAGAATATAAACCTTGCCTGGCGATTGCTAAAACTCAGTTTTCCCAGCTATGTCAAAAGTTTTTAGTAAGAGGTTCTCAAGTGATAAAGTGCAGCAGAAAGGTGAGCAGAAATGTCAGGGTCTTTGCAATAAGAGCCTGCATAGAGGCAGAAGGCAGAAGGCCTATAAACAAATGCATGCCTGAGAAGCAGCACCAGTCATTCTGGGGTCTGTGTGTGCTCTCCCCTCCTCTGACGTACTTGTCCACCACGTCAAGGGACCTAGGGTCCTCCTAGGGGCAACCTATCAGACAAAGGACCAATCTGGTTCACTGGTATTTAAGCAAACTAACAAAAACATATCTCTTTGGGAAACCAACTTTTAATACCTAATCGGTTATCCGCAGGCACCAGCCGTGGCTCATTAACACAATTACTGAAGGAAGTATCTAACGACTCTTAGAACAAGCCTTTAAAAATTACTTCAGTTTTGCTTCCTTTGCAGAGGTAATGATGACTGGTCTAACTGGAACATTTCAGATCACTTTTGAACAAAATTCATGTATTTCCAAATGCTGGTAATCAGTAGTCTCATATTCCTGTATCCAAATAGTACAGCATTTTTGTGTAGAACCCACTTTACCATTCTGTGCTTCACATTATTATTAAAAATAGACTGACCTTTTCACCTTTCAAAAGATACTTTCATAATGAAATAATAAGTGATCTGAAAAACTAAAAGAAGTGCAATAGTCACATAATTTTTCCATAAACAGATAGACCAATGGCTAGAAATTCAGTAAAGTAGGTACTCTATTAAACAACATGAATATAAAGAAACAAGGCAATTAAAAATAAAAATTAATTATAAACTAAAGAATATATATCTACATACAAAATATATGAATGTTTAGTTCTAAAGTATGTTTTTTAAAATCACTTTGAACATGTGCAAACTGTTTCAAATTCTCCAGTTTTCTAATACACTAAGTCAAAACCATTTTACTTAAAAAGATTTCAGTAAACACTAAGCTAGGAACTATGATTTTTATTTTTAAAAACATAGATATGGATAAGCAGTTCATATGAAATAGCTACGGAATAATACCAGTGTTTATGGAGTGTTTAGGAGTGATATGACCACATTAGACTGCACTAAGACTCTGACGAAGGAAAATCATTTTTTTGCAGAGCGCTGGGCAGGATCTTCCCCTCAAAGCCATAGTAGGAATCAGACTAGCAGAGCAATAGTGACAGGACATTTTATACAAGGAATACCATACCAACACCAAAGGCTCAAGCACAGCCTATTTGTGAGAAGGAAGGAAAAAAATGTAATTGCAAAAACAAGATGGTACCAAGCGTCCTGAAGTATTAATAACAAGCTGAGTCCCACAGATGTTAATGGTTCCATGTCTGAATAACAGGAAACAAATGATGACAATAAAGACTGAAAAAAATCAGTTAATGGTGCACAACGAATAAAGTAGGATAAGGGTGGAGGCCAACTCCATCACGAGAGGAACAAGGTTCAAGATGGTCTAGATGGTAGAGACTTAGAGAGTAGAGAGTAGAGGTGGAGGTGGGAATGAAAAACAAATGCTATGAAGGTTAGCAAAACCTTTGGCTGGAAGTCATTACCCAGAAAAATCTTCTTGATGCATAGTGATGATGATAGCCTCGATGGCGTCACCCACAGAAGTCAGCAAGGGTTGCACAGCATTTCCCATAAGAACATAGATCGCCTGAAAAGAAGATTAAGAAGAGGCAAAATTTAAATAGATCAAACACAAAAAAATCTGAGCTGTGAGAAGCATTTTGACTAAAAGTTTTCACATTATATCAAATTCAGACTATATACAGTTTAACTATAATAACCCAACAGAAGTCTGCTCTTCTCATAACTGCTGTCAGTAATGATTTTTAAAGTTTAAAATATGTGGAACACAGCACTGAAAAATTTCAACTCCCCCACTTTTCTCATATTTTCAAAAAGTTTAACACTCAAATGAGCCTCTGGAGAAAGGAGAAGAGAAGGGTAATGTCACTTATGAAGCAAAGATAATATGAACACATTCTTTAAAGTTTCTGGAAAGACTGAGGCAAGACCAAAAGTAATTCTTCAAAACTGGAGCAACATCATATGCTTTAGACCAAACTGGATATAATAAATATATTAATGACTCTCAAAGGGCAGAACAGTTAGGCATTTCGTGGGTCAGATTTCTATTTAGAGTTTGACAGCAGTGAGTGTCAACTGGGGGCAATTTTGCTCCCCAGAGAACACCTGGCAATGTTTAGAGACACTTCTGATTGTCATGGCTGGGGTGGGGGAGGGGTATGCTTCCAGCATCCAGTAAATAAGAGGACAGAGACACTGCTGAACACCCTACAATGCAACAGACAGTCCCCCATGACAAAGAACCATCCAGCCAAAAACATCAATAGTGCTAAGGTTGAGAAACTGTTCTACTGCAAAGTATACCGGAGAAGGCAATGGCACCCCACTCCAGTACTCTTGCCTGGAAAATCCCATGGATGGAGGAGCCTGGTAGGCTGCAGTCCATGGGGTCCCTAAGAGTTAGACACGACTGAGTGACTTCACTTTCACTTTTCACTTTCATGCATTGGAGAAGGAAATGGCAACCCACTCCAGTGTTCTTGCCTGGAGAATTCCAGGGATGGCGGAGCCTGGTGGGCTGCCGTCTATGGGGTCGCACAGAATCGGACACGACTGAAGCGACTTAGCAGCAGCAGCAGCAGCAGTAGCAATGAAGTATACTCATCAGTTATATTATGATCCTAGGCCACAGTTATGGTTTTTACGTGAAAATATGACTGGGCCTCAGTAAACTTTCAAAATCTAAAATTTAAGTATATTATATATGCTTCAATCATGATTACATACAAGGAAGATGGATGACTTTGGCTCATACAAATAATTGAAATCAATGAAAAAAGGTTAAATAGGATCCTTATTCATAAGATTCCTAAATGTCATCTCAAGCCTTAATTTGCTGATAAAAATAAAGATATGTACACAGGATTGACAGAGACATGGGCTCTGTGTTTTCTCTCTAAGCCTTCTGCCCCACAATCCCTTGGCTCTCCTTTCAGAAATAAAGGATGAAAATGAAACAAGATAGAAGAGAGAGTGTTTGTGTGTACGCATACATACAGTGTGCCCTCAGGGAGCTCACAATCTAGTGACAACAGATAAGCTGTGGTGTTATGAGAGCTCTGAGAGCCAGGGAACATGGGCCGCTCAGTCGTGTCTGACTCTTTGTGAACCCATAGACTGTAGCCTACCAGGCTCCTCTGTCCACAGGATTCTCCAGGCAATAGTACTGGAGTGGACTGCCATTTCCTTCTCCAGGGGATCTTCCCAACCCAGGGCTCAAACCTGGGTCTCCCGCATTGTAGACAGACGCTTTACTGTCTGAGCCACCAGGGAAGTTGATAGGGAACATGGGAGAGACATCCAAATTATACTTAGAGGATTAAAAAACAAAAGGTATTGTGCGAACTGAATTTTCAAAGGTTAAAATAGGTTAAAAGCTAAGTGTATGTGCTGGGAGGGAGGGTGTGAGACTGGGGGGAGCATATGTCAAGAGCACAGGAGCCTGGGGAAGGTTACACATTTGGGGAACTGTAAGGAGTTTAACAGAGTATGCGGTGGTTGCCGATGTGGAAGAGAGACAGAGCAGATGTACTTTGTGCAGGCTGCT
The DNA here is from genome assembly GCF_029407905.1 of Bubalus kerabau. NCBI lineage: Eukaryota > Metazoa > Chordata > Mammalia > Artiodactyla > Bovidae > Bubalus > Bubalus kerabau. The sequence goes on from NC_073631.1 coordinate 51,343,679, forward strand.
AAGGAGACAGGAATATATCCTGAAGGGACTGGGAAACCAACGATGGATTTTAAGCAATGGGAAAAAACAAAACAAAATGTGGTTAAAGATTTGAATTTGGGAAAAATCATGCTGGGACAGCAGACTGGATATATTAGACTAAAGGCAAGAGGACATAGTAGGATGCAAAGTGGTGAGTGCCTGAACCAATCAGAGGCAGCAGGAACAGAGATGAGGAGAAGAGGTAGAGACACTGGGAAAGAACAGAGGGCTTGGGAATCAGATGGGAGAAATACGGAACAGAAAGACGCAAGGGTACACTCAGATTTTTTTCCTCCGTTAACGACTTGGTGGCATTATCAACTGAATGTGTAAATGCATAAGCAATTGGCTGATTTAGGGATGGAGGGAGGAAATACTGAGCTCAGTTTTGGACACAAGTTGGAAGGACTTATGGGGAAACCCACATGGGCTCTCTAGCAGGGACTGAGGGCCTCACAGTTGTAGTTTCTAATACATTTTAACTAAATATGGTTGTCTTTGGCTTTTAAGAGAGAAGATGAAGCCAAATGAGTCACTGAGATCCCAGAGGACAGTTCATAGAGTAAGGAATATCATTTGCATGTCATACAGAAGAGGAGCCCTTGACGGATTAAGAGGAATAGGCTTCCCTGGTGGCTCAGAGGTTAAAGCGTCTGCCTCCAATGCGGGAGACCCGGGTTTGATCCCTGGGTCGGGAAGATCCCCTGGAGAAGGAAATGGTAACCCACTCCAGTATTCTTGCCTGGAAAATCCCATGGACAGAAAAGCCTGGTAGGCTACAGTCCATGGGGTCGCAAAGAGTTGGACATGACTTCATTTTCACTTTCACTTCAGTACTTATTTAGATGTCACATGCTGGATACTGGGCTTTGGGTTTCACAGGTAACCATGCCACTGAAAATTCAATTGTTCCTTCCTCTAAGAATTAAGAGAATCTCTAACTTACTGATGAGGAATTTAAAGTAATTTGTAGACAGGGAAACTAAAGTCAAGTTAAGAAGGTTATCCAAAGCCATCAAGTGGAAAAGCTGGGATTTTCTAGGTGCATTTGACTCCAATGAGCTTTTGGTTATTCTTTGCCACTGGGCAGAGAAGTAAGGAGAGATCCTGGAATATAGTGAAAATAAATAGACAGGAGATTTCAAGAAGGAAGGGCAAGTTTTTACACAGTATGAAGGAGTGAGTGCCTAACTACAGATCCTCCTACACATAATTGTAGAAAAATACCAAAAACAAAACAAAAAACCTACTGGAGGCTTCTGGAGATGGAAAAAAAAAGCAAGTAGTTTTAGAGGAGTGTGGAAATATATAACAATCAGAAGAGAGTGAGTTTTCCTTTTTTGTGCCTCTGCAATGAGAGTGACTAGTCATGGTAGTGGCAAGCCTAGGTGGCTAAAATGCTGAGAGAAAAATCAAACCAAACCTTTCAGGTCTTTCAGGTCAAAGGAACATGGGAAGGGGCCGTGGTTCAACCAGGGTTGCTGAGAGTAAGGGGAGAACTTCAGAGAGGAGAGAGCCACAGAAGAAACAAGCCTATTTTTCCACGTGTGAACTCAGCACTAGTCTTCAGCTGATTCAACCATGTGTGTGCAAAGCAAACAACAAGTGGCTTGCAACTAAGGCTTAAAGAACTGAGATCTTCAACATGGCCAACTGCAGATCTGAAAGTGTATAATCTGAGTCTCAACAAGCTACTTATCTGCTAAAGAAATGGTCAACATATTTATAGGAGCAATATATAAAAATACTGAGTCTACAAAACATAATGTTTACATTGTCTAGGATATATTAAAATGACTAAATAACAAAAAGCTAGGATACGGTTGGATGGCATCACCAACTCAATGGACATGAGTTTGAGCAAGCTCTGGGAGCTGGTGAAGGACAGGGAAGCCTGGTGGGCTGCAGTCCATGGGGTTCAGACACGACTGAGTGACTGAACTGAACTGAGGAGATGTTATCAATTCTAAAGGGAAAAGACAATCAATAGTTGCCAATTCTGAAATGCTCCACTCTACAGTTATCAGGCAAGAACCTCAATGAGATAAAGAAAAAAATGCCCATCATAAATAACAGGAAATCTCAACAGAATGATTTAAAATGTAAAAAAGAACCAACATGGAAATTTTAAAATAAAAAAAGGATACCCCATGCAAGTAGATGTAACTATACTTCAATTAATGCAAAGTTTCTATATTTACATGACACGGTACAATATTAACTCTAAAAGACTGTGGGCAGTTAAGAATGCATATATCCACAGAAGAACAATTGAAAAAAAAATCACAAAGAGATATAGACATAGATTTAAGAAACAAACTTAAGTGAAATTCAAAAAAATAACAATCAAATAATCTGAAAGGTGGCAGAAAAGAGGAAATAAGAAAACAAAGGGAGCAAACAAAAAACAATAAAACTATACACCTAAATAAAACCTTATTGATAACTGTATTATGTTAACAGACTAAACACTCCAATTCAAAGGCAGAGATTATGGGAACAGACAAAAGGCAAAACCCAACTCTATACTCTCTACAAGAAATGCATTTAAAAACTAAAGACACAGAGGAGCTGAAAGTAAATGGACAAAAGAAGATACATCTTCTTCTGTAAACATTAAGAATAAAAAGATTGGAGTAATTTATTATCAGATAAAATAATGCATGATAATAAGTATTAACAGAGCCAAAGAAGGGTATCTCATAATGACAAAAGGGTCAGTTCATCAGAAGGCATAAAAATGATAAATACTTACAGAACAGAGCCTCAGCACAATTAGTTATATAGCTTCAAAACTGAAGAGTCAAGAATCAACAGAATGGAAGGGAGATAGAAGCAAGTCCACAATCAAGGAAAATTGTAACTCCTATCTTTCAGCAAGTGATAGAACCACTATCAAAATATCAGTAGAGGCACATGAAATCTGAACACATCAGTACACTTTGACTTAACGGATATTTACAAACATGATACTAAACAACTGAGGATTACAAGTTTTTATCAAGCATACATGGTTCACTGACCAAGAAAGACCACATACTAGACCATAATACTTAATAAATTTAAAAGGACTGAAATCATACAGAATATGTTTCCTGATGATAACAGAATTAAATCAGAAATCAATATCACAAATCAACTATATTTCAATAAAAAAGTGATAAGCAAGAAAAAAGAAATCAGTAAGATATCTAGAAATACCGCAAATAATCAGAAAATTTTTAAAATTAATCAAAGAAGAAATCACAAAGGAAATAAAAAATATTTCAAAATGAATGAAGATAAAAGCATGCCATATGAAAATTAAAGTTCGAGGGAAGTTTACAACTTTAAATTTAGAGGATGGGAAGGGTCAAAAATCAATGGTATATGGTCTCCAAAAAACAAACAACAAAAGGCAAAGAAAATTCAAAATAAGAAGGAAATTAAAAAATCTAAAATCAGAAATCAGGGAAATAGAAAGACAAACAGTAGAGAAAATTAATAAAGCCCAAAGATGTTTCTTTAAAAAGATTATGAAATTGGTAAACCCATGACTAAACTGACTGTAAAAAGATAAGAGAACACAAATCATCAGTAAGAAAAAGAGGTTATCACTTATAGGTCCTATAGACTTTAACTAGACAGAGAATATCATATACAGCTTTATTCTGACAAATTAGGCAATTTAGATGAACAGACAAATACCTAAGAAAGAATCAAAGAATCAAAGCTCAATCCAGAAATAACAAAACAAAACAAAACAAAAAACAGATTATCTGAATAGCCCTCTATCTATTAAACAAATTAAATTTGTAGTTATAAACTTCCTACGAAAAAAACCTACAGGCCCAGATGGCTTCACTGGAGAGCTGTATTAAGCATTTAAGGAGAAAACAATACAAATTCTACACAAATTCTTTCAGAAAATAGAAAAGGAGGAAACAGTTTCAAAACCAGACAAAGAATTACAAAAAAGAAACCTATATACCAATATCACTTATGAATACAGATACAAACATCTTCAACACTTACAAGTAAATCAAATCCAAAAAGAAATACATTAAGGGGGTAATACATCATGAACGAGGTTGGTTTGATATTTGAAAATAAATTCAGTATTTTATTAATAGAATAAAGAGGTAAAACCATGTGATCTTTAAACAGAAAAGGCTGTTTGATGAAACATCACTTATAACTTTAAAAAATCTCATTAAATCAAGAATAAAAAAGAAACTGTTTAATCTGATAAAAGCCATCTGAGAACATATCCTACTTCAAATAGTAAAATAAATACTCAGTGCTTTTCCCTACGTGAGAAAGAAGCAGACAAGTCCACTCTCACCAGTTCTAGGCAACGTGGCACTAGGTGTTCTAGCAGGTGAAAAAGGCATGGAAAGCAGGCATCAAGATCAGAAAGGAAGAAATAAAACTGCCTCTGTCTGTATTATAATATGATGGTGTAGTCAGAGAACTTTACAGTCAGGCGAGGTTTCCAACTCATGGAAAACATAAAACAGAGAAGACAGCATTATGGAGAACGCCTTCATGGAAAGGATGGGCACAGGACTGATAACTGCCAGAGGAAACTGAGAAAGGATGTTAGATTATATTTCACAAGCTCTTTACAAAACAGTGCTTTTTTGGTAAGGGAAGTACTTACCTAAAATAACTAAGATTACAAAAATACTGAAGTCTTGACAATACAAAATATCTCAATATAAAGAATATCAAACCCACACAATAAAAACTTATATAAACTTAGTAATATATTCACTATCTGTGCACGATGATCTCAGTAATAAATGGATCAGAACTATTGGCCTAAGGTGTTTAAAGCTACTTATAGCTGAGGTGGTTATAATGAAATGACTCAAAATGTATAATCATTAATTATGTCATTGATGACATAGGAGTTAATGCTGGTAATATGAGATGATGAACTTTGAACCTAAAATAACATTTAATTTTGGATAAAATCTCAACAAGGTAGAGAAGACTACTATGTGTCTTTATATTCTGTAGTAAGTAAAAAAGTATGTTTAATATCTTTTCCATCAAATAATAAAAGCATGGAGATTTTTGGTTCTTGGGTTGCATTTATGCATCATAACATCCTAAATCAAAGTGACGTAGTAAGCTTCCTACAGTCTTAGGAAAATTCAAGATTCTCTTTTTCCCTTTGAGTCAGATGATTCTGTTTGTTCTTCACTTATTATGCCATAAATATTTTTAATGAAATTTAATTAAAAAGCAAGGCCAAAACTGTTTCACTGAGGTCTGTTAACATAAGCAATTCAGTCCGTACTTGGCAGGATCACTGCAGGAAGGCTTTGGACTGACTGCATCTTCTCTTACTCTTCTCAAGGCAAAACTTACGTTAGTACATTAAAAAGTGGGAACGTGCGCTGGCGTCATACCTTACAGGTACACAGAAGAGTTTCCCAGCCTTGGTGTTATTGAGATGTGGGGCCTGGTAATTCTGTGTTATGAGGGACTGTGCACTGCAGAATGCGTGACAGAATCCCTGGCACGAGAGGCCAGTAGCACCCTGCTCCCGGTCATGATGATCAAAAATGTTTCCAGATATCGCTCAATGCCCCAAGGGGACAAAATTGCCTTGATGGAGAACCACTGCTTTGCTGGGATAATACAGGGCAGCACTGCCCTAAGACACAGTGAATATTTATAAGACTCTTGCTTCTCTTGCTTATGATACAATTATCATAACTGGAACACAATCTGTAGACACCAACAGGGTCTATTTTTAAATTCTAGAAAATATAAACACACAAGTAGCCTCTCTCTTTAGGATAATCATCAACATGTTACTTTTGGCATATGGAGAAGATTCTGAATTATTTTTAAATGTGACATCTCCCACTCATCAAAACAATTCTAAAACTGACTCTGATCTACAGAGTCAAAGATTAAATTAAATTCTTTTACCTTTAGGGCTGAAATTATAGTTTGCTCAGCTGCTGGTGGGAATGAGCTCTGACTGGAAACCACCTAGAACAAATCCAGTTATATTTTGAGTAAGTTATCTATTTTTATAAATACTAATTTTGATCATAACATGATAAAGCTGTTTTCACATTATCATTACTTTAGAGTAGCATCTCATACATGTTTTAAAAGTCCATTAGTATGCAGTAGGTAGGATAGGTTTTTAAATGTTTTCCTGTATAAAGCAATTATCTACTTGAAATAATTAAAACATTAAGGATTTTAAAAGCTAGCTTTCCTTAATGATATAGTTTTAACTTGAAAAGATCAGTTTAAAGCCATATTTATTTATTTTAAAAAAATCACTTTTTCTAAGTTGACTATAATTTTTAACAAGTCAAATGTCAAATATTTCCCTTTCTACAAATCAATACCAACACTATGAAAATTCTGAAAGTAGACATTTAAATCAGGCTAAATAAATACAACTTTTCACTGCTTGTGAGTCTGCAGAGTAATAATGAAAGGAAATGGAAAATATGTATTCTTTTTATTTACTTTTGCTATTTACTTTTCTGACATTTACCTGTTAATAACTCTTTAAAAATATATTCTGTTTAGTGTACCAAATACACAGTTTGGAAACCCCTAATTGATAAAAATGACTTGCTCAAAAATTTAAGTAAATGGAAAATATACTTACAAGCAAGTCATTATAAGTATTCTAAAATACCATCTAGCATATACTAGAGGTCAAGTTTTTAGCAGTATCAACTAACCATTGGCTTCTTCATGTCTTCTAACTGTGTCCCTGCTTACCAAATATTTTGAAAATCATTCAAGTGACTCAAGAATCAAAGATGGGGTTGAAAATGTTGCTTTCCTAATACTTAGTTATGTTCATAGTTCATCTTAGACATAATACATGATGGCAAACAAGTTAAAGTTCAGTCATTTTTTTAAAAAGTGTTAGTAAAACAATAGCAAAATTTTTTTTCTACTCACAAGTAGTCTTCAGTGATTATATATCATAAGATTATATATCACTGTTTTAAATGCATCTTCTCCCTCATTTTTTTGGGCAAAGATAGAAGCTTTCTGACATGTTAGGGAGCTTGTGAGTTCTTATATTGTTACTGCCTTTGCTATAATTTGCTACCACCTATATGGTATCAAATTATGTTTTAACAGGTATAAAACACATATAATTTACCCTTAAATCAACTGTTCAATAAACTTGACTATATCAAGCAACCTTGAGTACCTCATGTATTTTAAACTAACTGTACAGGCGAATAATAAAGGCCAGGATCAAAGACTGTTTAGAAAGAGTTTAGTCCTCAGCTTAGTTTACAATCACATTTTCACTGTATTCCTTGGCAAAAAACTAAATAATAATTCATGATTGTCTAAATTCGAGGCAAGATGAAAGAACTTGAAATTAAGTCAATAGAGCTTAATTAAAATAAAGGTTACCTTTGTTACTGATTGGTGCAACTTATATAGTGAATTTACTACTGCCACATTTCTTCTCTGTCCTTCGGTAAGAGGTCCAATCACCTGACTTGCATCCCCTTGTGTGGAGAGCTGTAAGAATTCAACACAAAAAGACATTACCAAAATGACAGCTCATATTTAACTGGGGGGAAGTTTATGGTCCTCTGACAAAGCGAATGTTAACTGAAAATATTCAAGTCAAGCTCTGGACTTCAGGCATAGCCAGGAACCTCTGTAGAGATAACATGATGAGCCTAGAAGCCTAATTAGTCTCACACAGGAAGAACACCCTTCATCAGTCCTTCATAGCTGGTGGACTCCTCAGGCAAGTGTGACCAAAAAGTCCAGGATGTGCTGTTATTCTGATACATCAGCATAGTGTTTCTGAGGAACACCTTCTGCTAGCCATCTTTCTTTCTATTCAAAAACTCAGGAAAAAAACCCATCCCCCCAAAAAAAGAAAAAAGAAAGGAGAGAGGGTGGAGTAATAAAAATAAACCTACATCCTATTTGACATTTGACAGTCATAATAGTCTAATTAAATGAGAGATAAACAGAGAGCACTACACTCTTTATTTTGTAGATTAAAAAGAAAGTTGTGTAGTATTATACTGTGTACGGATGATCAGTAGAAGTGGAACTAATACATGCATATTAGGGGAAAGGATATGAAATTTTTATTCAATCAAATCTAAAACTATTATAGTCCCATTTAAGAAAAAAGCCCATGTATAATCATTCTCATATTCATCAGATTTTAATCCAATCCTCTTTAACAATTATTAAAGGTCAATTAAACTTAATTATGAAAATAAAACATGAGGAAATAAGTATATAGGCGGATGCACATATCAAATACGAAAAACTGACCATTTAGGAAACAGACAAAACTAAGAGCATCTTCCCTTTGTTAAAATGAGACAAATAAAATATGAGTGAAAGAAATACTATTGTTCTATTCTCTTTGATACTCACATATACATTTTCAAAATTAAATTCAATTCCCACTTTTTCAATTCCTACTTATGGCAATAATATTCAATTTCAAAATATAAAAACTCCAATTAGAATAAAGAGAATGATCCCTCATTAAAGTTTTAATCCATGATGATGGTTTAAATCAACATAAAGCTCTCTGACATTAGGTTAAATAATTTCAATTTATTTTGCCTTTCCTCATGGACAAATAGTTACCAAATTATAATCAAGTTGTTTTCTAAACAGTCATTTGTAAGTTGGTGGGTTGAAAGAAAAAAAAATGTAGTATTTTCCCTATAGAAACCATGTTAAAAAATCAATGGTTAGACCTTAGATGAACTCACATAGTCCAGTTTAATCTACAGTGTGGTGAACTAATACTAACAGAAGCCTGAGCTCCCAGAAGAAGGCAGATGATGGGCTCCACGCTATGGCGAGGGTGAGGGAAGGCACCCAAAACCACTGTGGAGACTTCAGTGGCAGTGGTATTAATGGTTACAATAGACTCAGGGGGTTAGATGCTAAATATGTATTTGACTGTAACAGGCATTTAAAATCTGTGAGTTCTAGCTCTACACTTTTAAAACTCCAATCTCTCTTGAGATTTTCTCCAAATAATTTTGAAATACTAACAAAGAAATGGGAAAAGAATTTCTCTGATGTTATCCTATTTCCACTTATTATATGTATTCCATATTTAATAAAGAGGCTCACTGCTAGTAATGGGTGGAGACCATTTTATTACTACTAAGAACTAATCATACTTATAGGGTTTAAAAACAGACAGAGGCCCACTTTACACCTATTAGGATGCTTTAACAAAAAAAGACAGATAATAACAAATGTTGGCCATGAAATAGGAAACTCGTATGCATTGATAGTAGGAATTTAAAATGGAGCAGAGGCTCTGGAAAACAGCCTGGCCATTCCTCAAAAGTAAACAGAAGTGAAAACATACCCAGCAATTCAACTCTTAGATATATATACACAAAGAAATAAAAAGTACATTCACACAAAAATGTGTACACAACTCTTCACAGAATCATTATTCCATAGCATAACAGTCTCAAAATGGAAACAACCCAAATGTCAACTCTAGATGGATAAATAAGATGTAGAATATCCATACAATGGAACATCCCTCAGCAAAGGAAAAAAAAAAAAAAATTAGTCCAACTAAAAATTAGTCCCTAGCTAAGAAGATCACCTGGGTTTCCCTCCAGCACCACTCCTGTCTAATCTTTTGGGGGAAAGTAATTTCAAACTTACAAAATGTTATAAAAATAAAAACAGTGTAAGGAACACACATTTATGCTTTACTCAGATTTACCTGTTGCTAACACTTTATCTCATTTGCTTTATTATCTGTAGTCTCTTTCCCCCTTTCATACACATATACACACATGTGTGAGCATAATTTTTTTCTGAATCATACATACATTATGGCCCTTTGTCCCTAAGAATTTTTATTTCTTAAGCATAGTAATATTCTATTATAAAAGCTCAGTTCAGTCATCAATTTCTTAAACTCACAATGATACAATTCTTCTATCTGTAATCTGCCATGTTTTCAAGAAATTCTGGTTTCTTTTAGTGAGAAGTGGTATTAGAGACCAAGATCTGGGCCCTGGGTGTGTTCGTTGCTACTTACTGCTACAATAACTCTTAATTAATTCAATATTTTTTAAAAAATGATTATTTGAATACCCTGGACTCTTACTTAGGTCCTTGTCTTCTGCTCCATCAGGTTATAAGAACTATATAGTAAATTCCCATATACTGATAAACTAGACTTCACAATTAACATTCTACAATTTGTTTTATATCACATGTGTGCGAGCTAAATCATTTCAGTTGTGTCTGATTTTTGGCAACCCTATGGACAGTAGCCCACCAAGCTCCTCTGTCTGTGGGATTCTCCAGGCAAGAATACTGGAGTGGATTGCTGTGCCCTCCTTCAGGGGATCTTCCAAACCCAGGAACTGAATCCATGTCTCAGGCATTGGAAGGCAGGTTCTTTACCACTTCCCTGGTGGCTCAGACGGTTAAAGTGTCTGCCTACAACTCAGGACACCCGGGTTTGATCCCTGGGTTGGGAAGATCCCCTGGAGAAGGAAATGGCAACCGACTTCAGTACTCTTGCCCTGAAAATCCCATGGACGGAGGAGCCAGGTAGGCTACAAGTCCATGGGGTCGCAAAGAGCTGGACACGACTGAGTGACTTCACTTTCACTTTTCTTTACCACTAGTGCCACCTGGGAAGTCCTTTATATCACATGCCTATCATCTATCCTCAACTCCTTTTTTTAGACATCAGTATACTTCACCCCTAAACACTTTATGCATGTACATAATTAATTGGCATTCAATATTTACTTTCAGGTTTCTTTTTACTTTTAAGGTAAAATTTATATAATGTAATGTAGACAGAGTGTCATTAGTTTTAATAAATTATTTTGTGTAACACTAACCACATCATTCCAGGAGGGTCTTTCATCCCAATTTCCACTCAACACCACTCTTCTGGTTTGGTAAGTCTTAACTTTTAAGTGGGGCTACATTCACAGATAATATGGAAGGATACCTTTAATGAGTTCCAAAGATATATTTCACATATCAGCCAGTCTTTTACCAGTTCCTGCTACCTCCTGTGTATTCTTCTTGGTGAAAAATTTTATTTTTACTAACACATATTATTTTCAAAACCACCAAAAGTAATGAACAACTTTTTTCTAACATTTTATTATGAACACTTAAAGACTTGTACAATGAACACCAATATACTAATTAGATTCTATAATAGCATTTTATAAACTTGATTGTCTTATTCATGTCTCTATGCATTTTATATATTTGATGCATCTCAAAACAACTTATAGGCATCATTATATTTGTTACCAATGACTTCATCTCATTGATCAGTTTTGTCTATTCTATATCTTTATATAAAGTTTTTGTGTATATAAGTATAAAGCTTCTTTCAGCATAGTATTACTGGTTTTCATCCATTTTTGTCCCTATCTATTGCTATGTCCTATTCCACTATATGAATTTACCTGATTTTATTTTACACTTTCTCTTACTGTTTCTAAAATGTTTGCAATAAAATGAACACTAGACTTTGGAGAAGGCAATGGCAACCCACTCCAGTACTCTTGCCTGGAAAATCCCATGGATGGAGGAGCCTGGTGGGCTGTAGTCCATGGGGTCCCTAGGAGTTGGACACGACTGAGCGACTTCACTTTCACTTTTATGCATTGGAGAAGGAAATGGCAACCCATTCCAGTATTCTTGCCTGGAGAATCCCAGGGACGGAGGAGCCTGGTGGGCTGCCGTCTATGGGGTCGCATAGAATCGGACACGACTGAAGTGACTTAGCAGCAGCAGCAGCAGACTTAGGAAGGTGGCTCATTGGTAAAGAATCCCCCTGCAATGCTGGAGATGCAAGGTCAGGTTCAACTCCTGGGTCAGGAAGATCCCTTGGAGAAGGAAATGGCAAGAATACTGGAGTATTCTTGAGATCCATGGACAGAGATCCCATGGACAGAGGAGGGACAGAGGAGCCTGGTGGGCTACAGTCCATGGGGCTGCAGAGTTGGACAGGAGTTAGCAACTACATAACAACAAGACTTAAGGCATCTAGATGTATTTCCACTACTTGCTAGCTCAACATATGGCTTCAATTCTTCATTGTAACATGAAGATTGTAACAATCTAGTCAACATCAAAGTATGCTTTGTAAACTGTAAAGTGTCTTAGCAATGTAAGGCATTACCATTTTTATCTCCAGATAATTCTGTCCTGTTCTCACTTCCTTCTCACCTCTCCTTTGCTTAGTCTTTTCCTCCACAATCCACTCCTCCAAGCTCTACCTATCTCAGTACTGGCAAGGGACCACAGGCACACACTAGGACTGAGGAATCAGAACCAAAAGCCAATGAAACTGTCTGGAGGTACAGACTGAATTATTCTGGCTCCTTTTTGGTTGTGGTAACAAAGTATCTTGTACAAAGTAGGCATTCTCTTCAGAAGCCTCCACTCATCTTAAGCCCCCACTCATCTTAAACCCTTTTAACTTTCATTGTTTCAAACTATTTCCTTCAGGTAATCTCCTTAAAACTCACTTTTCAGGAATTCACATAGATGCTCAGCATGTAGAAGATGCTTGTTAGGTATCTGTTGAACAACTGAAGGGTCAGAGTAATGGTTTTTCACTGTTGCTTTTTCAAAGTCCACCTTATTTGAGGTGAATAAAATCGTATGGAGGTGCAAAAACACCGTTTTGGCTGTGAAGAGTTAGGAATTAGGGAACTGGAAAGGTAAAAACAGTAAAAGAGTCAATATTCTAAACTATGAGAAATGTACATACCAGTGCATTAAGTTACACTATTTAATACAGCCTGAAAAGATGCAAGACAGCAAAAGAGCAGCATCTGAGTTTTAAAAATTGCATACACACACATGGAAAGAAAGGGAATTCAAAGGCTAAAGGAATTCTTAATAAATAAAATGATTCTTATGTGCTAATGATAAGATGTATTATTTCTTTTTAACTATCTGAAGAAAATATTTTTCAGAAATTCTGTAATATGCTCACTAGGAACTTTGTGTGAATTCAATATGTGAGAAACAACTGAGATGGAAGTGCTGAAACAATGATAAGTTATGTTAACAGGAAGAATATTTTTATATAATTTTTAACTTGTAGGTGAAATGATCCCAAGACTGCCCTATGATCAATCACAGTTGAGGGCTATAAGTAAAAGAAAGAAAACTGACAATTCAAGAGATGAGTTGGAGGAGAGCTTTAAATTTCTTTCAGATAATGTACTCTTTTGGGGAATTATAACATTGGTGACTTAGAAGAATGTCTAAAAAGAACAAGAAAATATATTACAGATTAGTTATGAATTTCATACAGTTAAGTTACTTTCCAGATATTCTATTGTTCTAGTGTTCTTTTCATCTGTAATTTCTATTACTGCTAAGGATATGTCAAAGGTTCAGGATAACTTTTTTTTTAAATGTGGATTTGGTCATAATAATTTTAAATATTTCTTTGCAATCACATGTAAAACAAATGAGGAAAATATGTATTACAATTTCACAGACTTAGAACAATGCAAAATGTATACTAATCTACAATGGTTCCTGAGTGAAAAAAAGTCAAAACATTTTTATATTAAATCAGATATTCTTAACAAAAACTTGAAACAAGTTCTGATGAACCTTCAGTTATAGTTACATTTACATTAGTTTTTCTGAAATGGTGAATATACTTGGATTACAATTGCCGAATTTAAAATTTAATGTGAAATTTATATTAAAACAAATTCTCAAATTCTCTCGAATTTGCTTTTTATCCAATTTTATAGTTCACAGCACAAAAAAAATTTTTTAATTACACACAAAAAGACAAATATCATATGCTATTGCTTATGTGGAATCCATAAAAAGGGTACAAAACTACAAAACAGAAACACAGTCACAGAGGTAGAAAACAAACTTATAGTTACTAAGAAGAAAACGGAGGAGGGATAAAGTGGGAGACTGGGATTGACACAGAAACACTACTACATATAAATTAGACAACTAATAAACAGCTACTGTATAGCAAAAGGAGCTCTACTTGATGTTCTGTAATGAATTGTAAGGAAAAGAATCTTAAAAGAATGAATACTGGTATATAAGCAAAACTGATTTACTTTGCTGTACACCTGAAACAAACACAAAAACTATCAGATCAGATCAGATCAGTCGCTCAGTCGTGTCCGACTCTTTGCGACCCCATGAATCACAGCACGCCAGGCCTTATCCCAATAAATTTTTTTTTTTTAAAGGAAAAAAAAAACTCACAAAAGGCAAAGTATTATTACCACTGTTATTTTTAACAACAAAAAAAATGGAGTGTATAAAGGGCAAATATCTAGCTCTCAGATTGCCACTCCCCAATCCCACACAGAGAAGACATCAGCAATTAACTGTGGTCCTGTTACAGCCTTGTAACACAATGTTCCAGCCAGTCACTATAGATCTCTTACACACAGGAGATGAAATCTATCTGTAATCCCAGAGTGACGTCATATCAGTTTTTCTGGACATATGGAAATGTAAGTCTAAGTGTATCCTATGGTTCATTTAAATACTTTTGAGGTCAAGAGATGCTGATGAGCAATATATTCCAAGAGTCTCAAAACTGCTGTGCCCCTTCATAGCCCACTATTAGAAATGCATCCTAAGAAAATAATAAAGCTATATGCAAAAGGATGATGTTATTTATAAAACAGAGAAACTAGAAAGCCCTACATGTCTAAGAACAAGAGAATAGTTGAGTATATCAGGTAGTTCACAAGCTGGAAAAAATAACAATGGAAGATGCTTACATTATAGTGTTAACTGTATAAAACAAACAAAAACAAAGATTTGTCTGTGTAGCAGTTTGCTCTCTCTCTCACACACACACACACACACACACACACAACTGGAAAGAAATAAAGCAAAAATGTTAAACAGTAGTATGAGGGATTATATAATGTGTAAGGTTACCATATACTAGTAAAAGGCACTATGGAATTTCATAGAGTATCTAAAAGCTTAATTTACAGAACACACTTCAAAATTGTCAAACAATTTCCTTCATTGTAAAAACGAAAGATGTACAATTCCATTCCTGAAAGATTTAATATAATATGAGAAAATAAACTGCTTTGGTTACTGTTTACTTCCCCAGAAGGTTTTTGGGAAAGATAATCTCATTTGATCTACTTATCTGTGACGCAGATTAAAATAACTAATTTTTATTTATACTTATCAAATGCTTTCATTATAATTACCTGGTTTAGAGCAAAAAAGAATCATAATTAAATATCACTAAGCTTATTATAACATGCCAATTATCTTATTAAAAATCTATACACAGATGCACATTCACAATTAAATTATTTAATATCCCTAATACTACATAGTTTTTAATATATTAGAAATTGTACTGTATTTGAAATTCAGAGATAGGACATGTTTCTGTAATGTATACAGCAAAGGACAAACCCACAGGTTTACATAGCAATTCTTCATTTTCCCGGCATGTCAACCTAACTGAACTTGTTTGATGAATAAAATTAATTTTCTTAGGTGTTAAAACTATCAGAAAATATTTTCATGAAAATCTTGCTACACTGTCCATCAACACTTTCTGGTTTCATAAATAAGATGGGAGCATATACCTTAAAAAGGCAAATTCTACTTCCCCTTTCTGTATGTTCACTAGTGACTGTTATTTCTATGCTATTACCCATCTTTGTTTTAAAAGTGATTCTATCAGATCTTCATAGTGTCTATATGGCTGCTTGCCTCTTCACTCATTAACAGCTTTAGGCTATTACATCTTCTGAGAGTTTGTGTTTCTTTCTCCTTTTAATTTAATGATTTAACAAATCCTTCTCTTACTCTTAAGATTTAAGTTTCCTCTTTTTGATCCTCTCTCCCCTCCTCTTGGTCTAACTTGCTTTAAATTGGGAAGCAAGAGGACAGACTACATGCAAACTGGGAGACTTCTCCATGAAGTAAGTTTAAACTTCAGTGCATGAACACTGTGACATCAATTCTAGAAGTTCAGAGGATGGTTTTAGTTCTTTTCTGGTTCTTATATTTCAGACTACTGAATTTCTCAAATATTTGACTACTTGATTAAAAAAAACCAGTTGTTATTATACATCTGTTTAGTTAAAAATAAGGACAAGTCCATTCAACTACAGAATAGATTCAATGGTAATGTTACATCGTGACATCAGACTAGAACGTCACACAGATCTGATAGTCAAGAAATGACAACTTGAGATGGGTTCCCTTTTGGACAGTTAACATAAAACTAAAAAGCTGGAAGTCAAATCTTGTTTATAGATGAGTAAAACCAGCACACAGGAATCAACCATAGCTTTGTAATTCATAGCTGCATTGCTCAGACACCCTGGATTACTTTAAGACCCTTTTACCAATCTACCTTTCTCATCAACCTCCTCTAGATCTGCTCCCATGCTCCTGTCCTTTAAGTCAAAACCTCCACCCAGCACATGGGATTTGGTAACTACAGCGGGTAGGGAAGACAAATACAATTTGCTAGGAATGGATCACTTGAAACTTTTACTTTATTTTTCTTCAAAGAACCTTATGCTTTTGAACAACAGATGGAGTTTCCGCCTACCCATGCCCAATCACTGGCTCCTAAAGCACTGGCTTTGTTAATTAAATTTATAGTTATAAGTCTTTATATTTTTAATTCTTTGAAGAAGAGAAAATGGTTTACTGTCAGTTATACTGAGCTTTTTCCATTTTCCAATAATAAATACTAAGACTAATTTATTAATTGACAGAAAACCTCTTTGAATATATAGAGAATAAGATCTCTTTGATTTACAGTAGTTTAGGTTTAGTACAGACTGAAATTCAAACCATAGAATTTCTAATAAAATGTATTACCCTCAGAGATATAGAAAAACTAAAATTTCAGCATCCAACTATTAAGACCTAAGCTAGTCAATATGATTTTTAAAAATAATTAGTTGTTTATTTATTTGTATATTATAGACTAATACTTTCACAGTTTTTGAGAGATATAAAGTCTAATGTAATTAAACCTATAATCTTTTATGCATTATTAATTTTCATAGCAAGAAATTCTTTATATGGTCTACAGATAACTTTCAATTTAACCGAAGTCTTAATAGTAAAAAAATTGTATTACTGAGCTCCAAGCTAATGAGGCTCTCTCTGAATATTAATCTTAATAGCAGTGTTTATAATGTCAAACCAGAAAAAAAAGTTTAATTACCTGACTGAGGTAATTACATTTACTGTGATCAATGATACAGTTAGAATTCATCTTACTATGAACTTTCATATGACTTTTTGCTTTTTATTCTGTTTACTTTTCAGCATTTACTGAACTGGTACTTGTCTTTATATCCATTTTTTCCATCAATTATCTCTGAAGATACACATTCTATTTCTACTTTTTCAGTGGCCATAATTAAACTGTTAAAATTCATGCTCAACTTAGGTCAAAGTATCTATAGCTTTATAGTCCTCCTGAATAACACAAGCATTTTAGAATGCTTTCAAACTCATTATCTTTTCATCACTATAAACTTTAAAGTGAATTTGTATTTTAGGGGTTTTGTTTCCATGTTCCGAATTAATCACTATTGTTTCTCATTTTATGCAACTAAGGCTTAAATTTACCTATATATTTACCAAGTGTGCTTACTACTCCTTCTTGCATTTCAAACCTTCCTTTAGAGTTAGATTTCCTCCTTCAGTGTTCAAACATTACAGGGCTTCCCTCTCACTCAGAGGGAAAACAATACACAACAGAACTACTGTATGATTCAGCAATCTGAAGAAAATGCAATCACTATCTGGAAAGACATATGCACCACAGTGTTCACTGCAGCATTATTTACACTAATTATTTACACATTATTTCCAAGACATGGAAGCCACGTAAGGGTCCATGGACAAATGAATGGATAAAGGAAATGCGGTGCGTACATATAATGGAATATCATTCAACCACAAAAAAAGGAGGAAATCCTAACATATATGACAACATGGATGGACTTTGAGGGCATTATGCTGAGTAAAATAAGTCAGGTAGAGAAAAACAAATATTGCATGAATTCACTTAAATGTAGAATCAAAAAACAAAACAAAACAAATTCACAGATACAAAGAACAGACTGGTGGTTGCTAGAGATGAGGTGTAAGGGATGTGGTAAATGTAAAAACTTCCAGTTATAAAATAAGTAAGTCTAGGGATCTAATGTACACTAGGGAGACCACAGCTAACAAAACTGGATTGTATTAGTTCAGTTTAGTCGCTCAGTCCTGTCCGACTCTTTGCAACCCCATGGACTGGAGCACACCAGCCTTCCCTGTCCATCACTAACTCCCAAAGTTTACTCAGACTCAAGTCCATTGAGTCAGTGATGTCATCCAACCATCTCATCCTGTCGTCCCCTTCTCCTTCCACCTTCAGTCTTTCCCAGCATCAGGGTCTTTGCAAATGAGTCAGTTCTTTGCACCAGGTGACCAAATTATTGGAGTTTTAGCTTCAGCATCAGTCCTTCCAATGAATATTCAGGACTGGTTTCCTTTAGGATGGACTGGTTGGATCTCCTTGCAGTCCAAGGGACTCTCAAGAGTCTTTTCCAACACCACAGTTCGAAAGCATCAATTCTTTGGTGCTCAGCTTCCTTTATAGTCCAACTCTCACATCCATACATGACTACTGGAAAAACTACAGCTTTCACTAGATGGACCTTGGTCGGCAAAGTAATGTCTCTGCTTTTTAACACACTGTCTAGGTTGGTCATAGCTTTTCTTCCAAGGAGCCAAGTGTCTTTTAACTTCATGGCTGCACTCACCATCTGCAGTGATTTTGGAGCCCCCAAAAATAAAGTCTCTCACTGTTTCCACTGTTTCCCCATCTATTTCCCATGAAGTGATGGGACCAGATGCCATGATCTTAGTTTTCTGAATGTTGAGTTTTAAGCCAACTCTTTCACTCTCCTCTTCCACTTTCATCAAGAGGCTCTTTAGTTCTTTGCTCTCTGCCCTAAGGGTGGTGTCATATGCATATCTGAGGTTATTGATATTTCTCCCAGCAGTCTTATTTCCAGCTTGTGATTCATCCAGTCCAGTATTTCGCATGATGTACTCTGCATAAAAGTTAAACAAGCAGGGTGACAATATACAGCTTTGAGGTACTCCTTTCCCAATTTGGAACCAGTCTTTTCTCCATCTCCAGTTCTAACTGTTGCTTCTTGACCTGCAAACAGATTTCTTAGGAGGCAGATCAGGTGGTCTGGTATTCCCATCTCTTGAAGAATTTTCCACAGTTTGTTGTGATCCACACAGTCAAAGGCTTTGGCATATCAATAAAACAGAAGTAGATGTTTTTCTGGAACTATTGCTTTTTCAATGATCCAATGGATGTTGGCAATTTGATCTCTGATTCCTCTGGATCTTCTAAATCCAGCTTGAATATCTGGAAGTTCACAGCTCACGTACTATTGAAGCCTGGCTTGGAGAATTTTGAGCATTACTTTGCTACCGTGTGAGATGAGTGCAATTGTGTGGTAGTTTGAGCATTCTTTGGCATTGCCTTTCTTTGGAATTGGAATGAAAACTGACCTTTTCTGGTCCTGTGGCCACTGCTGAGTTTTCCAGATTTGCGGGCATACTGGGTGCAGCACTTTCACAGCATCATCTTTCAGGATTTGAAATAGCTCAACTGGAATTCCATCACCTCCACTAGCTTTGTTTGTAGTGATGCTTTCTAAGGCCCACTTGACTTTGCATTCCAGGATGTCTGGCTCTTAGGTGAGTGATCACACCATCATGGTTATCTGATTCATGAAGATCTTTTTTGTATAATTCTTCGGTGTATTCTTGCCACCTCTTCTTAATTTCTTCTGCTTCTGTTAGGTCCATGCCATTTCTGTCCTTTACTGTGACCATCTTTGCATGAAATGTTCCCTTGGTATCTCTAACTTTCTTGAAGAGATTTCTAGTCTTTCCCATTCTGTTGTTCTCCTCTATTTCTTTGCACTGATCCCTGAGGAAGGCTTTCTTATCTGTCCTTGCTATTCTTGGAACTCTGCATTCAAATGGGTATATCTTTCCTTTTCTCCTTTGCCTTTAGCTCGTCTTCTTTTCTCAGCTATTTGTAAGGCCTCCTCAGACAATCACTTTGCCTTTTTCTATTTCTTTTTCTTGGGGATGGTCTTGATCACTACCCTCCTGTACAATGTCATGAACCTCCATCCATAGTTCTTCAGGCACTCTATCAGATCTAATCCCTTGAATCTATTTGTCACTTCCACTGTATAATCGTAAGGGATTTGATTTAGGTCATACCTGAATGTGGCGGGTTTTTTGTTGCTAAGAGAGTAAATCTTGAAAGTTCCCATCACAAGAAAAAAAAATTACATCCTTCTCCTTAAAATAACATAATGTTATGTGTCAATTATATCCCAATACATACATACATGGTATCTTAAAAATGTAATACACATTACTAGGATTCAACTAGGGAGATTAGGCAATTGGTGATTAAAAAAGAAAAGTTAATGAACTGTCTTTTTCTTGCCACGTTCCCACTCTCACTTTGTGACAGATGGCATAACTGGCCCCAATCCTTCATCTCTTTCTCCATCTACATCCTGTGCTGAATCTGCACCTTGGTTGGGTTGCTTTGGTGAGCCAGACTTCTGGGGCTCCTTTCTTTCTTGTACCTCTGCCTTCATTCACCATGAGATCAAGCTCAGAAAAGCCTGCTCCAGGATCAGAGATGTGAAGAACAGAGGATTAACTATGGTTAAGCCAGCCTGATCAGTAGCCAGCCTGCTCTGGAGTAAACCCAGCCAAAACTGGCAAAGCCATCTAGCTGCCCCTCACTGGTCCCGGGACATATGAACAGTAAATGCTTCCTGCATGCCACTCAGATTTTGTGGCTGTCTATCATACAGCACTTTTGTGGCAACAGATAATGAAGACTTTCAGACTTTAAGTGACAACTGAGTTGCTTACTTTCTCCTGAAAATATTTCCTAATTACAATAACCATTACTTGATATTTGTCTCTGTCTTCACCATGGCCAACTGAATCTTAGACAAGTTGACCATTTTCTACTGATCTGCCACAGCCCCAGAAAATCAAGGTCTTACAAGTCTGGGAAGCAGGTCAGAAAGTTATCTTAAAGAAAAGAAGTCCAACGTAAGAACAGAGGTAGAAAAGAACAGAAAGCTGTCTAAAGAATCAAATGAGTAAGAAGCCCAAAGGGATCAGTGTATTTGTATCACAGCTAAACTGTATTTGGTCCAAGAGAATCTACTGGTATGTTTCCTGTTGGCACATAATATGAAAACTCTTTCAACCAAGTGATTTTCTATTTTAAAAAATCTTTTACTTGAATGTTAATAACAGGCTACTACCACATGAAGGCTATATGGAGCAGTACCCAGGTATGTCATCCTTTTAAAACTAAAAGAGTCAAACTCCTATGCTTCTATATCATGTAGGCTTTCTTTCATTATAAGAATGTCAAGTCTCCAAATAAGTTGTTAACTATACAAAGAATAAAGCATATATTTATAAAGCTTTTAAAAAACCCTACTGCCATCTACAGCTACTGACCTCATCATACACAACTACTGACCTGCACTGAAGTTGAAACCTCCCCTTAAATGTCATTCCTATTACTGTTTCAAATGGTCGCAACTTAATTAAATGCCAATCTACTTTTTTACACTTTATAACATTTGACATTTACACTAAGATTCTATATGTCATTTTTGAAAACCATCAGATAATAGTTATCATTGGAAAATGCCCTAACAATTTACCTTTTAAAAAGAATGTTTGCCTATAATTTTGTTATTACAATAGCTTGTAAGTCTATAAATTATCAAGGTGCCATAAAAATTCCTTGTATATTAATATTCTAATTTCCTTTAAACATATCATTGATTCAAACTTGTAATAGCAAGGTCTAGTGACATTTTCTACTAATGGTTACACTTCAGACCTATATAAATTATCACTATATTACCATTAAATAATCAATTTGTTCAACTCAATCATAAGATATTATAATATAAACATCTACAGGTGTGTGTATATTTGGAACATAAAATTCTACTTAGCATAATAAATTAATTATAACTGCAGAACTGCTGTCAAGACAAATAAGAATTTTTAAATGAAGATAATCTAAAACACTGATCTCATTTTCACAAAAGAGCACCTTAAAGGCTGATATTCACAGGACATATACTAAATCAAATATATGTGAAAGGAACTAAACCCCATGACCTATAACTCACATATGAGAATTCAAGGCTAAATCCCTGTTATTTCTAAATTAAATAACTACATTATCTAAATATCTGCTATAGTCTGAATGCTTGTAATTCCCCACCCATATGTTAAAGGGCTTCCCAGGTGGTGCAGCAATAAAGAATCCGCCTGTCAATACTGGAGACGTGGGTTTGATCCCTGGGTCAGGAAGATCCCTCGAGTAGAAAATGGCAAGCCATTCCAGTATTCTTGCCTGGACAATTCCATGGACAGAGGAGCTTGGTGGGCTAAAGTCCATCTGAGGTGTGTCACAAAGAGTCATGGCTGACTGACTAAGCACCCAGGCAATTCATATGTTGAAACCTAATGCCCAAGGTGGTGATATTTACCAGGAGGTGGAGTCTTTGAGGACTTCCCTGGTGGCTCAGATGGTAAAGCGTCTGCCTACAATGCAGGAGACATGGGTTCGATCCTTGGGTTGGGAAGATCCTCTGGAGAAGCAAATGGCAACCCACTCCAGTACTCTTGCCTGGAAAAATCCCATGGACAGAGGACTGTGGTAGGCTACAGTCCATGGGGTCGCAAAGAGTCCGACACGACTGAGCGACTTTGAGAAGTGACAAGGACTTGAAGGCAGAGCACTCATGAATGGGATTAGTGACCTTATAAAAGAGGCTTGAGAAAGCCACCTTTGCCCTTTCCACCCTGTAAGCTTACAGAAAAAAGATAGGCATCTATGAATCAGGAAGGGGCTCTCATCAAATATCAAATCTGCTGGTGCCTTGATCTTGGACTTGCCAGCCTCCAAAACTGTGAGAAATAAACTGCTGCTGTCTATAAGTCACCCAGTTTATGGCATTTTGTTATAGCAGGCCAAAAGGCCTAAGACACTATCCATTAAGAATGAAGAAATAAACTATGATACATAAGCATACTATACATGTATTGGTTTGGCCAAAAGGTCCATTCAGGGTTTTTCCCCACGATGTAACAAACAAACATTTGGGAAAAACCAAAATGAACATTTTGGCCAACTCAATGTTAAAACAGTAGATACAGATCTCTATGTTATATTGCAAAGTGAATAAGTAAATCACAAAATACTACTTAAGTAAAAAAGAAAGATATATTTGTGTTGTGGTACAAGAGAGTTTTAGCTTGGTCTAGATTCAAATGTGCGGAGAAGGCAATGGCACCCCACTACAGTACTCTTGCCTGGAAAATCCCATGGATGGAGGAGCGTGGTAGGCTGCAGTCCGTGGGGTCGCTAGAGTCGGACATGACTGAGCGACTTCACTTTCACTTTTCCCTTTCATGCATTGGAGAAGGAAATGGCAACCCACTCCAGTGTTCTTGCCTGGAGAATCCCAGGGACGGGGAAGCCTGGTGGGCTGCCGTCTATGGGGTCGCACAGAGTCAGACACGACTGAAGCGACTTAGCAGCAGCAGCAGCAGACTCAAATGTGAGTCTAATGCTAGTTTCAAGACTTGCTAGCTGGCACTGTTTTTTTAGCAGTCTATAGTGGGCAGGCTACAAAGCTTTCTCAGCCTCAATTTCCACATTTTGCTGTGGCAGATACTTTCATTTCAAGGGTTGTTGTAAAATAAATGGCACAATTCAAGCCACTATAGATACTTTCAAGGGTTGTTATAAAATAAATGGCACAATCCAAGACACTGTAGATGTTTAATAATGGCAGTTATTTTTATGGCCCTACTGTAACTGTAAAAAATGAATTCTCTGGTACCATTTAAGAGTCAGAAAAAAGGATGTAAGAAATTGTCCCTACAGAACTTTAGGTTCTTATAACACATAACTCTGGTGATTAGTAAAAAAGAAGACTTAGAAAAAAAATAACACATGTGTAATGATAAAAAAAAAATTCGCATTATTATAAGTAAATACATGTACTATGCATATAATCCATACGTGATATATTCTATTATATCCTAAAACATTCAAAAGACAAGGTTGAAAAGAAACAACATGTAGCTTTTTTAGGCATATGGAGGAATATATCCAAATACACATAGTGAGTTTAGATAACCATAAAGATGGTCCACAGAAAGGACCAACTTGAGAAATCATTTTATGATTCCTTCTCCTGTTGTGAATTAAGGCTATGGTTAAGCATACTAAAATGATGTGATAGCCAAGAAACTTCCACAACTAATCTTTAGGAAAATAAACTTAGGATCCTGGAAAGCTGTTCATTTTACATTTGAAGTTTTATATTTTCAAGTCACCCTTTTTGGAAACACATTGTCATTAAAATTCTAGCTTTCCTTTATCTATCTCACCACTTAACCATTAATGATTTAATTTTGTCTCTTTCAACCTTGTGGACTTGAGGCCTAAATATCTCATCTATAAAAAGAATTATCCCTTTATAGACTTAGTTATACTAAATTTCAAGTTAACATTTCCACTTCTAGATATTCTACTTAAAAATCTGTTTCAATTTTTCTCCCACTAAAGATTTAATATTTGTCTATTTTCCACTAAACGTTTCCAGCAAAATAATTATAAAGAGAAATATGGCAAGATCAAAGAATAAAACCTGTCAAAATTAGAAACACAGAAGACACAGACCACGCAATACAGATTATCTGTAGAGTGAGCACAGCAGCTCAGTGTGGACAGGACAGTGGGAAGGATGGCTTGTGTTTAAGAACACACACTTGGTTAAGATGACTTTCTTTTGTTTTACTGAGGGTGGAAAGAATGCAAAGGACGTCCTCAAGTTCAAGGATAGAGTGAGTGGTTGAGAAAAATAAATTACTTAACTGAAATGCTGGGCTGGATGAAGCACAAGCTGGAAATAAGATTGCTGGGAGAAATATTAATAACCTCAAACATGCAGATGACACCACACTTATGGCAGAAAGTGAAGAAGAAATAAAGAGCTTCTTGAGCCAGTAAAAGAGCTGGCTTAAAACTCAACATTCAGAAAACTAAGATCATGGCATCTGGTCCCATCACTTCAGGCAAATAGATGGGGAAACAGTGAGAGACTTTATTTTGGGGGGACTACAAAATCACTGCAGATGGTGACTGCAGCCATGAAATTAAAAGATGCTTGCTCCTTGGAAGAAAAGCTATGACCAACCTAAACAGCATATTAAAAAGCAGAGACATTACTTTGCCAACCAAGGTCCATCTAGTGAAAGCTATGGTTTTTTCAGTAGTCATGTATGGATGAGAGAGTTGGACTATAAAGAAAGCTGAGCACCAAAGAATTGATGCTTTTGAACTGTGGTGTTGGAGAAGACTCTTGAGAGTCCCTGGACAGCAAGGAGATCCAATCAGTCCATCCTAAAGGAAATCAGTCCTGGGTGTTCATTGGAAGGACTGATGCTGAAGCTGAAACTCCAATAATTTGGCCACCTGATGCGAAGAACTGACTCATTTGAAAAGACCCCGATACTGAGAATGATTGAAGGTGGGAGCAGAAGGGGATGACAGAGGATGAGATGGTTGGATGGCATTCACTGACTCAATGGACATGAGTTTGAATAAGCTCTGGGAGTTGGTGATGGACAGGGAAGCCTTGCGTGCTGCAGTTCATGGGGTTGCAATGCAAAGAGTCGGACACAACTGAATGACTGAACTGATACTGAAATAAATAAACACATAGAGGAGTGGCAGAAATAATATTATTAACAGCCAAAAAATTACAGAGATGAACATTAAAACATTACTTGTCAATGCTCAATAACATTTTTTAAAAAATAAAACAAATGATCCTCTTTGTACTATTAAGTAATACTTAAGCTTTCTTTAAAAGCTAAAATGAAAGTAGAAAAGTAAAATTACTTAAAAAAACAGAAAAAATTAACTTAAAAAATTTTAATTCAGTGACTTTCTCTTACCCTTAATTTAGCACTTTAGCATGGTAGGCCTGAGTAACTTAGGATCACAGACAATCTGGCCAAGAACATCAACTCAATCAAAAGTTTTTGATTTATTTTAATTTTGTTAAAGCTTTTTGTCATTACTGACTTAACTGAAGTCACATGTTCCATTTACTACTGCTCTTGCCTGATGTGGAAAAGTGAACTATTTTCCATGTATATATTGGCTCTTCCTTATGTTATCTTCTGGTGGGATCATCTCATGAGGTTATTTTTTCCTGACACTTTTAGTAATTACATTGAATTCTATTGGATATAATACTGAATTTCATTTATAATAATAAACCATATTTTTTAAAGTAATAAACATCATAATAAAGCTTTTATAGCAAAGACTGAGAGAGAAATTAATGATCTAATTACCTATGAAGAGCTTCCATGGTCTCTGTGGGGCCAGTTCTCAATAAACAATGTTTTAAAAAATGCTTGTAAAATGCTTAAAAAAAAATCTGTCAAGGTTGCAAGAATAATTAAATAGAAGACAGCATCATATTAACATGCAAACACAATGGGGCCACCCACTGGAACTGAAAGCAGGAAGCCTCAGGATATGACTGTTACCACCAAGGATCATTTTATGCAAATTCCTTCAGTTCAATCTTTTACCAACCAACTCTAAAAATTATACCAGAACCAACTGAACCACTTGGATATAGATAAAACTGGATTACAGTTAATCCCTGAACAACACAGGTTTGAATTGCAATGGTCTATCGACATGCAGATTTTGTTCAATAGTAAATACTACAGTACTTAGTAAATACTAAGTTTTAGTAAATAGTAAATACTACACAATCCACAGTTGGTTGACTCCACTGAGGTAGAAGGGATGATAAGGAGAAACAACGAAAATGTTGTTATAAACTATACGTGGATTTTTTGATTGCAGGGAGTGTAGGTGCCTCAAACCCCCAAGCTGTTCAAGGGTCAACTATACTTCATTTTCCCATGTTTCAGTTGGAGCAGTAAGGGAGGCCACACAAAAAACCCATGGTTGGCGATCCCTACAATGACAGTAGAGAGATCACATTTTGGCACATTCTCTAAAATTCTTCAATCAATGACAGTTAAAGATATACTACAGTCTTATTCGTTGGATTTCAATTAGCATACATACCTACTAGTTAATATTTAATTTAAAACATTAATTTAGAGAATTAAGATTATGATTCAGTCATGTAGTTATTATTTTAAATATGTGCAATCATCTGTCTCAAATAGAGTAATTTTGGAGTTAAACTTTCACAGTCTAGAAACTTTAGAAAGTAAATCAATATTTTTCTTTTACAGTTTAAGCACTTAACATCCTCTAATCATTTTCTAATGGTTCAACTTAATTTCACACTAGGTAACAGTACATAAATGATACCTGGAGTGAGTGACCACAGGAGAGGAAATCTGACCAATTTGAAATAATTATTAATATACTTAAAAATATACATAATTTAACTCATA
This sequence comes from Bubalus kerabau, assembly GCF_029407905.1. Taxonomy (NCBI): domain Eukaryota; kingdom Metazoa; phylum Chordata; class Mammalia; order Artiodactyla; family Bovidae; genus Bubalus; species Bubalus kerabau. The sequence goes on from NC_073631.1 coordinate 51,371,330, forward strand.
AAGTGGCACACAGATTTCTTAAAAAGTCTTACAAAATTTGCCTGCATTCTGCAAGTGTAACAATAATAGGAGGGCCGTTTTTTAATAGATTTAAAACTTTTTCTGATTTAAATTCATAAGAAAGTTTCAAAATGTCACTTTAAAATTTTACAGTAAATTACTATTCAGTCAATTCAATATTTATAGTCAAGTATTGTATAATTAGTTATTTGAAACAAAATCAAGGTTTACAGAAGTGATTATCACTTACCAGCTGCTCTGATTTTACCCCATACAACTGGATGGTCTTTGCCACATTTTTTGACACAGCTAATGTGAGGTTTGAATCAACAGCAGCTACGTTTAGTTCACTGAAGAAAACAAAAACAGACTTTAGCAATACAGTTTATCAACAAAGACAAGTATATGAACTTAAACCCATTAAACGACAAGGTGATTCTTTTTATAGATTTCCCTGGGTGCCTCTAAGAATTGATTGGATTGTTTCATTTTCCCTCCTAAATTCAGCATTAGGAAAAAGTGCCCTGAGATGGTTTGGTTAATGACCAGTTTCTCATTAATAAAAGCATGTCATGTGTGGGTTCAGGCTGTGATTAAGAAGAGTAAACTGTGTACAGATTTTTCAAGTAGCACTCTTGTTCATACTGATAAGTGCAATTAAAGACACTGCATATCACAGACATCTGCAAGGAAATGACAGGTCTTGAATGGAAATGATGACCTTGGAAGGACATAGGCTAAAAATATAAATTACATGATATATCAAGATACTAAGTTTCTGTAGAAATTATGCCAATTCATGTTATTTTGATAGCGTAGCTTTTTTATATCAAAAGCACAACAAGGATTTAACTGGAAATTTTAAAAATCTTGATTCCTGAAGTATTTCTTTGCCATGCTTATTTTCAATGTTTTACACTGGATTATTTGGGACACTTCAGCTGACTGCTCCAAAAAAAGTATTTATAAAGACCATGTAAAGTATACCAGCAGTTAAAAACTGCATGAAAATGCATATACAAGTAGAAAGCAAGAAAAGTAATTACTGTCTCTGAAGTAGCAGAAAGAATGTTGGTATTTCCCAGACTCCCTTTATGAAGAAAGCGAAAGACTTTAACATTAGTGCTTACTTTGTGCATCAAAAATGCCCTTTCATTTAATAGTGAGACATAATCTCACTGTAAGACATAATTAACAGTGAGTAAGACATAATTAACCCTGGTATTCACATTCTATTGATCAGTGGCATAAGTATGCTTTTTCAAGTCCCACCTTACAACTGATCACAGTGTGGTCAAGTTGCACAGAGGAAAGGGAGTTACTTCTTTAATATTTCCATAAACAGGTCAGAGATCAAGTTGAATTAATGACTGGTTTGATCACTACTATACTAAACAAATAATGGAGACATAATCAGGGTTTAAGAATCCAGAGTCAGGCCTTTGAAAGTCAAAGTAACTGTGGAGAGATTAGTATCAAGATTCTGGGCTCTTTCAACACTACTGTATATGGTTCTGCAGATTATACCTGTGGCTTTCTAGTCTTACTCTCACATGCCTCAGAATCATTATCTGATGTGTAATCTAAAAGAATTTAGACTTCTATACTCTGGTCCTATATGGCCTAACAACTATTTTAACTCACAAAATGTTCACCTATAAATGTACAGACCTACTGTTATGACAACTTGTATACTATGACAGGAACCGAGAGTCTCAACTGCAGACTGGGTCGCCTGGGTGACCATAAAATGTCTAAAGACAACAGTATAACTACATTGTCTGCAAGCATTCAGGTGGCACCTCTGCTAGGATATCTTCCCTTTTAAGAGTTTTAAAAGCTGTCACATTCAACTTTAGAAAGCTTAAAATAGCAAACACGAGTAGACTAATCAGGATTATAATACTTGTACACCATGAAGTACTTTCTGGATTTAAGATTAAAAAAAAAAAATTACTCTCCATGTTTTAGCTTCTCAATCTGTAAAATTATTTTTATATTTACTGTCCTACTTAATACCAGAAATTTACTATGGTATAAAGAATTAGGTTGGTTTACTCTGCATCCTTGACAAGATAAAGAACAATTATAAATAACTATTTTTAGACTGTATTTAAATGGTTTTATTAATTGGAATCTCAAGTACTTAGGACATGTGCACTCATTCACTGCAAAACTCTTGATTTAATTGCTGGACTAATTACTTGAACAACTAGAGATAAATTTAAAATGTACTGCATCGGACATCACTAACAAATGTGGTGGGCATTTTATGGCATGCCATTATATAAAAACACATACCTCGCTATAGTTTTAATGATACCTTCAAGTTCATCAGCAGAAGGAGGATTACGACCACCAGGAGGAAAAACCAAGTTGATAGGATCAAAGAGTCGAGATAATGATTTTGATAGATATGCAGCCTCATAGGGTTGTAGTGAGTCTTTCAAAGCCTTTTCTGGACTGTGGGAACAAAGTTTATTAAAAATGAACTTAAATTATACAAGACTAAATACTATGGTATTAGGTTGTAAATACCTTTCTTAAAAATATATCCTCCATAAGACTCAAGAAAAGGGGAGATATATATATATATATATGAGACTGATTCACATTGTTGTATGACAGAGACCAACACAACATTGTAAATTATCCTCCAATTAAAAATAAAAATAAATAAAAAACACATCTCCTCTATAGAAGGTAACTTTATATGGACAACAGAAAAATTTTGCTTAAAAATGTATACATATATTTATATACATTTGATAATTAAATGCTTATTAAGAATTAAACATTTTAATTTATACATAATTCCTGGGTATAAATGTAAAATAATATGCCCCAGTACCTACTGTAGCAAGTTTGTCACTTGAAACTATAAGAGCAACACTGTAAAATCTTATTAATTCTAATGGGGCCATGTCTTCACTTAGTATGTTTCTACACAACATACAAGAGAGGCAAGTCTGCAAAGACTTGAACTGGCTCCCACCAGTTCAACCCTTTTCACACATAGATGCACTCTCATAAGCTCAGCGTCTGAGAGGGAAGTATACAAATGTAGGTTTTTATCACCCTTCTGATACCAAAACTGATACTAATAAGAATGAGGACAAAATAAAAAGTGTTTGTACAAGTCCCACAAAATCAAAAAAAATCTCCCAACTGGAGTTCTTATTTTTATAACATTCTTCACAAACTAAAATTTAACCTACTAAACACTTCTTTCTCCCCCAGACCTCCAATGTTTTCAGTTATTTTTGTTGATTTTCATTTAGTTGTCCAATTATTGGAACTTATATTTTACCTCTGAAATTATCAAATGTTTATAACCATATAATTAACTGTGTCTTCTCACATCACCCCTGATTATGATCCTTCTACCTACCTTTCCATTATCTTAAAAAAACAAAAAAAAACAAATCCCCCTAAATTCATCCTAAATGGTCATCTTGAAAACATCTGACCTACTCCTTTGGTATCAGAAACCTGGCTTTCTCCTCTTCCACTCTTGTTGGTCAAATGACAAGACCTAGAGGTCACAACGCTCTTGGCTCCTACATCGTAATTCCATGGTTATCTCTCAACACTTTCTCATTCAATGTAGGTATTTCAGTCAACACATAGTTCCCGAGAATCCTATGTACCAGCCCTTGTTAAGTGCTATGAAGATAGAGATGAAATTTGCTTTACAGCCCAGTGAAGAAATGTGCAGGTGGAGTGATAACTATACTTTTTATAATAGATGATGAAAGAGCCCCGTAGGAACAGGGAAGAACTAGTGCCTAAATCTGTCTGAGTCAATCCTCTCCTGAGGTCCACACCAGGTATTTAAACATCTTCCCTACTTCTGCTCTGATCATTTACTGCCCTTTACTGCCCTTCTTTCTTCCACAGAAATTTCAGCACTAAATTATAAGTATTGACATTCTTCCTCTTCTCCAAGGATTCACCCAGAAGGTCCTACAGTTTTACTCCAGAAACAAAGTTGCCAGGGCCTAGATGGCTATCTGCCAGCAGCAGATCTGTGAGTAGCTGCACAGGAGAAGCAGCTCTATGCTCTATGTTTGAGAGGCTGGCTGAGAGGGAGAGCAAGGCCAAGGCCTGTGGTTGCTGCAGGAAACCAACCCACTGACACAGGAATGTGACAGAAGAACAATGTGACAGGGTCCAGCCTCAGGTGGCAGCAGAAGCCTAGCCTCACCCTAGCCCTGCTCCCAAGGTGGCCTGCTTCCCCTGCTCCCTACCCTATTCCACCCTGTTAGTTTTGGAAAAACTGAAGAACTAGGCATGGGGGGGTGTAGGATCCTCGGTGACTATGTCACAACAGACAGCTTTTCTAAAACCTATCCTGTGCTTGCATGCGTGCTAAATCACGTCAGTTGTGCCCGACTCTTTGCGACCCTATGGACTGTAGCCTGCCAGGCTCCTCTGTCCATAGGATTCTCCAGGCAAGAATACTGGAGTGGGCTGCCATTCCCCTTCTCCAGCGGATCATCCCGACCCAGGGATCAAACCTGTGTCTCCTGCATCGCAGGAGGATTCCTTACTGCTGAGCCACCCGGGGAAGCCTGTCCTGTACTATACGTGTACTTTTTGAGTCATCATTTTGAACTGCTCCACCTCTAAGCTCTCCAAGCTTGAAGACAACTTTCCACACCTCCACTTGCCCCTACCCCCTTCCCTCTTACAAATTCTCTTTAATGTGTACAATTTGCCAAGTACTTCCTGGAAGTGAGGAATGTAGCAATAAAGTCAGCTAAAAAAATTTCCTGCCCTCTTAAAGAAGAAATAAAACTTTTAAATGACTTAATTGTGGAATATAAAGAAGAGTAATAAATTCTAAGAGAAGAAGGAAGCAAAGAAGCCAGAGAGCAGTTTTTATCCAACTTTAGATAGAGTGAGGCAAGGCAAGGCTTCCTGGGAAGATATGAGGAAAAAGGAGGGAACAAGTTACATCAATTTCCAGAGTAGGCACTTTTATGAGGAGAGAAGAAGTGCAAAGGCCCTGAGAGGGGACTTATAAAGGCCCTGAGAGAGGACTTATACCTGGCTGAGTTTGCCAAAGAGCAAGAGGAGCAGAGCACTTAAGTGACAGGAGAACAGTACAAAATGAGGTTTAAGAGCAAACAGATGGAACAAAACATGCTGGGTTTTGTATAATAATAAAAACGCTAGATTTTACTCAAAAGAACTTGCTTTTTGACCTGACTGTGATCAGTGCTGTAAAATCCTTTGCTCTGCTCATCCTCCATCAGCCCAGCATTTCAAGGTGCTCTCATGAGCATCCTGATTTTTCTAATTTACCTTCCTTTCAAAGCTGTAAGAAATATCTCATTTAGATGGTCTCTGTACCTGCTGCTAAGCTGCCCAAGCATTCCAGAGAAAAAAGAAATTGTTTCTATTGAACCCTGATACAAACCCCTTAATTTCAAGAGACTTGAAGCTCAAGGTATTAAAAACCTTCTTTGCAGTCCTTCACTCTCTATAGCAGACCATTTGTTTCTACACGAAGACCAAAACTACTGCAATGATCTTTGTCAACTTGATACCAGCTTTTCTTTTTCCTCTGTAATTTCATCTACATCTGATTTTCTTCTTATCCCAAAGAAAGAGTAGCTTTATTCCTTTGTTGATATCAAAACCTCAGATAAATTGAACCCACCTCCTCCTTTCCTAGTCTCTCTTTTTTAGAAAACTGCTTTATCTAGACTTACATTCAATTCAACCATTTAAAGTATATATTTGATGGTTTTCAGTATATTCATGGGTATGTGCCACCATCACCACGCTCAAACCTAGAACATTTTTATCACCTTCAAAAGAAACCTCATACCCTTCAGCTTTAAAATCTTTCCCCTTCTCACTCCGTTCCCAGCCCTATGCAACTACCAATAGGCTTTATATAGGCTTTATATCTCTAGAGATCTGCTGTTCTTGACTTTCATATGGATAGGATCATACAGTATATGCATTTGTATTTGGCCTTTTTCACTTAGCATAACTTTTTCAAAGTTTAGGCATGTTGTAATAAGTGTTAGTACTTCATTCCTTTTATGGCTGAATAGTATTCCACTGTGTGGATATATAACATTTGGTTATCCATTTGTCTGCTGATGGACATCTGGCTTGTTTCTATCTTTTGGTAACTATGAATACTGCTATAAACATTCATTAAAAATTTGTGTGTGAGCATACTTTAAAAAATTCATTTTATGTGCTTTGTTTTTATTGTGATAACATACATAACACGTGAGCATTGTGCACAATAAGGAAGCACCCACATATTGATCTCATTTGGCTGACACTTGGCTTCAGCTAACTGGCAGCTGACAGCAGCATGAGAAATGCTGCAGTGCTGTTCTTCCTAGGCAGAAAGCCCTCTGGCTGGGAATGGTGGGAGAGGGAGCCCTTGGTTCCTGGCTGCCACAGTTTGGAGTGGAGCTTGTGCCTTGCTGAACTGGGAAGAGGAAGGGAGAAAACAACTGTCTTGGTTCTAGTATCACAGACTCTTATGGAATTCTTTCTACCAAATTTTCATAAACTTTCTTGCATTGATGATTTTTCATTTGCTGTTTGCTTTTAAAATCATTTCCAGAGGCACTGAGTTGTTTGGTTTTGTTGTAATAGTTTTCACCAGATTCACTGGGGATGGGTCAGCAGAGCGGGAAGTGCTGTCATCCCAGAAGTCAATCTCCTCATAGTCTGCCTTTCATCAATTCTAATAATGCTCTTGTATCCACTGGCTCAGATGGTAAACTGTCTGTCTACAATGCGGGAGACCCGGGTTCGATCCCTGGGTTGGGAAGATCCCCTGGAGAAGGAAATGGCAATCCACTCCAGGACTATTGCCTGGAAAATCCCATGGACAGAGGAGTCTGGTAGGCTACAGTCCATGGGGTCGCAAAGAGTCGGACACGACTGAGCGACTTCACTTCACTATATCCACCATTCCACACTTAGCCCTTGAACCACCTTATTTTGCTATAGCAAGAGGTCAATTCTCAGTCCTAAGCTTCTTCAGCTTTTCAACAGCATGTGACACAGTTAACCATTCCTCCTCTGACTAATGAACTCTTTCCTTAAGAGTTCCACACAACTTTGCGTTTTCCTCCTATCTCACCATTTTTCTTTCTGTCTCAGTCCTGCAGGCTGCCAATCCTCCAAGAAAGCTATAAATTCTGGAGTGCATATCTTGGGCCAAAGTTCCCTTTTCTCTTTACATATATCTTCCCTATAGAATCTCCTCCAGACCCATGATTTTTCAAGATCTGCATAGCGATGATTCTCAAATATGCATTTCTAGCCCTGATTCACAGTCAACTACCTTTTCAAAAAGTCTATAACATCTCTATTTGTATCTTTGATTCAAGAGTTTCAAAAGAAAAACCTTTGTTCAACACTACTTGATGAGACCATGGCTTCCAATCTTTGGTCTTCTCCCAACTTGTCCATACATATCCTTGATTCTTCTTTTCCTCTCAAATCCAATCTACTAGCAAGTATATCTAGAAGCAATCTGACCAGTTCTCACCACCTCATCCACTCATCCTATTTTATAGGTCATTGTCATTTCTTGTCCGGATAAACAAAACAGCTTCCATTTCCCACTTCTCTTTCCCTGTGGTGATGCTTTCCCTAGTTGTCCATATAGAAGCCCTAGTGTTAATTTTAAAGTGTTTATCAGTTCATATCATTCCTCTGTTTAAAAGCAATGGTTTCTACTGTTTTGAATAAACTCCAAATCCCATACCATAGTGAATAAAGCCTTACATGATCTTACACTTTCCTCCCTCTTTGAGCCAATTTCATAGCCCCCCCCCCCCCTCCTTTCACTGTGTTCCAGCTTTCTATTCCTCAACATTTCCATCTTAGTTTTCTCAAAGACTCTACATCTGCTGTTCTCTCTACCTGCAGAAATCTTACTCCAAATCTTTCATGGCTGATTTCTTACTGAGGTCTTGGGTCAAAGTTATCTTCTCATAGAGACTGTCCCTCACCACCTTATATAGGGCACTCTATCATGTTGTCTTGTCTTTTTTTTGGTGGGGGGTGGTGGGGGGGGTGGAAGGGGCGTGGTTGTAGGACCTTAGTTCCCCAACCAGGGATTATAGCCAGGCCCCAGCAGTCAAAGTACTGAGTCATAACAACTGGACCATCAGGGAATATGCTTGTTTTATTTTCTTCATAACAAGAACAGCTCTCAAATTCAGCATGAATACTTAATGATGAAAAATGCTAAAAAAAAAAAAAAAAAGAAAAATGTTAACCTGGTTATTTGTGCCTTGATTATACTCAGATTCTTTCAAGATCTTGTTCATTACCTCTTGCTCTCTCCACTGGCTACTTCTATCTATAAACACTCTCAGTTTTCCCTCTATAATTAAAAACGACAAAAAAACCTTCCTTTGGCTCAGCTACCATGGTCAAATTTATGTTTGACTCTTTGCCTCACTCCTCAAAAGAATATGTAAAACATAATACAATTGTTCCTTACTATTCTCATTATTTTTTGGTTTCTTAGGGTACAGGTCACAACTCTTCTTCCACATCAGCTACTTTACTGAAGTTAGTCTCCAAAACGTGACAATGATATCCCACTAGTCAAAATAAAAGGTTTTTTTATTCCGATTTTTTTCTCTACATTGAATTTACTGTCTTTCCCCTACCCCCATGAGTAACATATGCTCATTTTAAATAAAAGCAGGAATACAAAATAAAAACTCTACCTATTGGAGATAAAGCATTACTACTTTTTGCTATGTATGTTTCCAGGGCTTTTCAGTACAAGCATATGAATTTGAAAATAAAACTAAGCCAGAAATAGAATGATACTACATATTTTATTTCATATACTTAAAAAAAAAAAACCTTAATATACTGGACTGGCCAAAAATCATGTTCGGGTTTACTTCATGTTTAATGTGAAAGAGTAACTGAAGAGAACAAAGTCCCTTCTGTCACTTCAGCCTACTCTTATGCACTTACTCTACCAATCAAAACTTATATAATCTGTATTTTACCAGTCAGAACTTCTTACTAAAGTGGCTACAATTCAACTGTAAGTATTCAGGAAAAAATAAAGTTGAAACAAACATTAAAAAAGCACTCATAAATCTATCATTTTTCTTACAAGGTAGGTGATAAGAATCTGTTGTTACTTGAGTCAATCACATCACAATAAATGATTCAAGTGTTTAAAGGAAGTGTGCAAACCAATCAATTGATTTGGTACTTACAGAGAAATATGAAAACAGTACTTCTTTTCAATTTAGGAGGAAAGCTGGCAGGTTTAAACTTATTGAGTTGGTACATTGTTTTCCAATGTGGCTTATAAATATCACTACATATACTATACTCATGACTCATCTAAGAGACTTTCAGGTTTAATTTCAACAGTACTTAGCTTTTGCCCACCAGACTAGAACCTATCCCAGCATAAGATTTGTTTCCACTATAGTTCCTGAACATACCAGTTCCTTTTGTATCACATTTATGCCACTGGCCCATCAATAATGATGCTATACAATTACAAGTGTATTATAGTATCAATTGAAGGACAGTGACTACACATGCTCATCTCTTAGCTTCTATTCACCTTACTTGGTGATATCCTTTAAGACAAATTCTCAGTCGGAATCAGGCTGCTCAACTAAGGATAAAAGTTTGACTCCTTAAGTTAAAAGTGTTGTGAAATCTTTTAAGGTAAAAAAATTAATAATAATTACAAATATTCAGAAAGATTAACATTTCCCCAATTTCTAACTTGTAATAAAAATAAAGGACAAAATCCTTAACGTGCCAACAAACAGATTTGATTACACAAACATACTCATAATCTGGCTTTTTCGGTATGAATACATCTTGTGTATCATCTTCCATGTGTTGTAAGTCAGCATAGAGGTCTGCAGTTCCACTTGCATTAAAATTTCCTTGAATATTTTGGCTGTATTGTTGAAGACGCTTCCATAAGTCATTATAAAGCCGCAATAATTTTGGGTATTCGCCTTCAAATGCCTGTTTCAAAAACATAGAAGCTGCCAAGCAAAACAATAAAATGGATTAGATAAATGATAAAACAATAAAATGTAGCAAATAAAGTTTCTTTTGTATATGAAAACCGTGCTACAAATAGCCTATACCACAGGACAAAACAAAGGTGTGTTTTAATAAGGCTTTTCAAAATAATACCAGTAGCAGTAATTTTCCTCCCAGACTATTTACTGCATTTGATATATGGACCATATATTGGGTTGGCCACAAAGTTCCTTTGGTTTTTGAAACTTAATCTATAAGGAAACAAACACATTGATGAAAAAAGTTGAAGATTTTCAATTTTTTCTTTCAAAAACTGATAAAATACATAGAAAATCAGGAAGCATAAAAAATACCCGACCACCACCCATGACTTACTTAAATTGACATTTATAGAATACTTCATCCAAAACAGCAAAGTAGCCATTGTTTTCAAGTACACATGAAATATTTACCAAAAATGACAATTGTTAATGCCATGAAATCATCTGAATAAATTTGAAAGGTTTCAAATCAGACAAAGTATGAAAAATCCAAATAGTTTTAGATAAGAAATCATAACAGAAAGATATATTTAAATGACCCTGGATAAAAATCCAAAAGAAGAATTGCTAGATCAGTTCTATATTTAATTTTCTGAGAAACCTCCGTACTGTTCTTCATAGTGACTGCATCAGTTAATTATATTCCCACTAAGAAGGTACAATGGTTCCATTTTCACTACAACCTCATCAGCACTTATTATTTCTTTTCTTTTTAATAGTAGTCATTCTAACAGGTGTGAGATAATATCTGTGTTTTTTATCTGCATTTTGCTGATGATTAGTTATGCTAAGCATCTTTTCATGTACTGTTGCCCTTCTATATGTTGTCTATAGAAAAATGTCTACTTAGAACCTGTCCATTTTGTTTTACTGGATACTTTGGTTTTTTGCTACTGAGTTGTATGAGTTCTATATATACTTTGGATATTAACCCCTTATCAGGTATGTAATTTTCAAATATTTTTTCCCATTTAGTGGGTTTGTCCTCTTATTTTGTTGATGGTTTCCTTTGTTGTATAGAGGTTTTTTGTTTGATATAGTCCCACTTGTTTATTTTTCCTTTTGTTGACTTTGCTTTTGAAGTCAAATTTTAAAAATCATAATGAAATATGACTATATACCTGTTAGACTAGCTAAAACAAAAACCAAATGTTGGTGAATACAGAAATACTAAAACTCTTATATACTGTTGGTAGAAAAGAAAAACTGATCATTTTGCAAAAAAGTCTGGCATTTTCTTAAACTGTTAAAGATATACCTACCATATGGTCAAACCATTCCTCTTCTACATGTTTATTCAACAGAAATAAAAGTATATGTCCATATAAAGATTTATATATGAACACTCAAAGCACCTTGATTTGTAATAGCCAAAAACTGGAAACAACCCAAATTGTCCATCCACAGGTGAATGCACGTACAAACTGTAGTATACTTGAACAACGGAACACTACACAGAAGTACACATTACAATATGGATGATTCTAAATACAATCCTGCTCCATGAAAGGCAAGTAAGAATCCATAATACATGCTGTATCATTCAATCTGTACATAGTTCCAGGAAAAGTAAACTAGCTCAAAGTGACAAAAAGCTTGTCAAGAATTTGCCTGGGGAAGGAGAAAGGAGATGGCAGGGAGAGGAATTATAAAGGGGTACATGGAAACTTTCTCTGATGACAAGTATATTCACTGATCTTCACTGCTGTGATGCTTTCATGGGTGTGCATGTATGTCAAAACTTAACAAAACTGTGCACATTAATTATGTTCAGGTTATTGTATACCAATTATACTCTAATAAAAAACTGTTTAAAAAAATCTCAGTGAGGACTTCTTTGAAATCCCTCCTCCCCAATGAAGAAGCCATTCACTATGGCCCTGAGTGTTCCCACATATTCTTGCAGGGTATGTCAACAATGAGAGGCCCTAATTGCTCTTTATCCAGGCCATTTATCTGTAGCAAAGTTTGCATCTGTAGCAAGTAGCCTTGAAAGATGAAGTAACTTCTTCAGCACACAAAGAGCAGGCTTGCTTACTGCTTACAGCAAAAGTGGCAGATTCTCCCAGCTTGAGAGAGACAAACTCACAGCATACTTACCACTGAACTGCGTCTCCCTGTGAGACATGGAGGTGTGGGGAGCCAAAAAACAAAGATGCCAATGCTCACGCAGCTTGGTATGCTGAGTAATAAAGTCCTTCTGCTCTGACCCAGGAGTCTTATGTCTTCTGACAATATCCAGAGCACTTTGGCAGGCTACCCTTTCTAAGTAGGGTAAATATCTCAGATCTTTCACAGTTCTTGAGCTTCTCAAAGCTAAATCATATTCCTTTCATTATAGGAATCTGCTTTTTCCCTTCCCATTTACCACAATTTCCAATTTTATTTATGTAATGTATGTTTCCCGTACTTGACTATAAACTTGATGAGAACAAGGACAAGACTCATTTTCTTCAATGCATATTTGGTACTCAATACAGCGCTTGACATAGTAGAAATAAAGTAAGTATCTCTTAATGATAGAATAAATTAAGTTTTGCTTTTCAATGGACAACATGCTCACTTTCACAGAAATCTTATCTATGCAGAACAATCCACTGTTCAGAGTTTCAGAAAGCCAAACTGTGACTATATCATCTCAGTAAACGTGACTGACTCATTGATTCTAAGTTACTTAAATCAAATACATTTAAAGTTTACAAATAAATATTGTGTGGTAATTCCTGAAGTTAAATTCTACTTTACTTTCTTTTATAAGTAGGTTTAAAATGTTCACATCAATTACCTATAAACTTGATTACAATCAATTACTTATTTGATAAATGTCTATAGAACTTAACTGCAATGTCTATAGAACTTAACTGCATATCTTAATAATCTAACAAATCATTTACAGATAGAAAATGACAGATTACTAATTCCCAGTTACTAAGTAATCCATTACTCAGATTATGCCTTCATATGAGCAATTGAGCAATATTGCTCAATTCTTTTTGAGCAATAACTAGTGACTCCAACATAGACACTAACATGGAGAGGAAATTCATCTTTATTTCAGTAGCTTGTTTTATGAAGATTTCTTCATAGCAATGAACACTGTAAGAAATTATTTATTAGTTTGTGTTGACTGTCTGTGCTCCCTCTTCAGAATGCAAGTTTAATGAGACAGGGATACTATTTGATTTGTCTCTGTATTTCCTTTACCTACAATAACACCAGGCATTGAATTACTGAATGAACAAACTGAAAAAAGGATGAAGAAGGACCTAGGTATGGAATTAAATCTTTTCCCTAGATTCTAACAGCCTAGACTTCATTACCTCACTCTTCCTAGACCCCCTAGTTTATCCCAGAGCTGCAGCTCTCACAGATCTGGCCTTAGTCTTGAGTAGCCGTGCTTAATCTCAGCCTGTTTGTCTGACTCTGCCAGCACATCTCCCTGTGTGAAGACTCAACACCTCATCTCTCAGCCATTGACTGGAGTCCTGACCAAGAAAGGGCATCACTCCTGAAAACTCCCATCAGCCTCCAGACAACCAAATCCTGGTCAGTGTGAAATCTGGAAGGTGGACTAATTGACTCAACAAGTATTTGCTGATCATTTACTATATGACAAATGCTGTTGTAAATGGTGCATACGCAGCAGTGAACAAAAAAAGCAAAGTTCCTGCCCATGAGGAGTTTATGCTCCAATGAAGGAGAAAGACACTAAACAAATTAGTATGTAACATAATATCAAGATTAGAGAATAGTGATGTTGTTGTTCAGTAGCCCAGTCATGTCCGACTGTTTGCAACCCCATGGGCTGCAATGTGCCAGGCCTTCCTGTCCTTCACCATCTCCCCAAGTTTGCCCAAGTTCATGTCCACTGCATTAGTGATGCCATCCAGGCATCTCACCCTCTGATGCCCCCTTTTCCTTCTGCCCTCAATCTTTCCCAGCATCAGGGACTTTTCCAATGAGTCGGCTGTTTACATCAGATTATCAAAATACTGGAGCTTCAGCTTCAGCATCAGTCCTTCCAACAAGTATTCAGGATTGACTTCCCCTGACTGGTTTGATCTCCTTTCTGTCCAAGGGACTCTTAGGAGTCTTCTCCAGCATCACAGTTTGAAGGCATCTATTTTTTGGCATTCTGCCTTCTTCATGGTACATCTTCCATAACTGTACGTGACACTGGGAAGACCATAGCCTTGACTATATGGATCTCTGTCAGCAGAGTAACGTCTCTGCTTTTCAACACACTGTCTAGGTCTGTCATCACTTTCTTGCTATGAAGCAACAGTCTTCTGATTTCATGGCTGCAGTCACTGTCCGCAGTGATTTTGGAGCCCAAGAAAAGGAAATCTTTCACTACTTTCATCTTTTTCCCTTCTATTTGCCATGCAGTAATGGGGCCGGATGGATGTGAGAGTTGAACTGTGAAGAAAGCTGAGTGCCAAAGAATTGATGCTTTTGAACTGTGGTGTTGGAGAAGACTCTTGAGAGTCCCTTGGACTGCAAGGAGATCCAACCAGTCCATTCTGAAGGAGATCAGCCCTGGGTGTCCTTTGGAAGGAATGATGCTAAAGCTGAAACTCCAGTACTTTGGCCACCTCAGGCGAAGAGTTGACTCATTGGAAAAGACTCTGATGCTGGGAGGGATTGGGAGCAGGAGGAAAAGGGGATGACAGAGGATGAGATGGCTGGATGGCATCACCGACTCGATGGACATGAGTTTGAGTGAACTCCGGGAGTAGGTGATGGACAGGGAGGCCTGGTGTGCTGCAATTCATGGGGTCGCAAAGAGTCAGACACGACTGAGCGACTGAACTGAACTGAATGGGGCCGGATGGCATGATCTTAGTTTTGTTTAATATTTAGTTTTAAGCCGGCTCTTTTACTCTCCTCTTTCACCCTCAACAAGAGGCTCTTTAGTTCCTCTTCACTTTCTGCCATTAGAGTGGTACCATCTGTGTATCTGAGGTTGTTGATGTTTCTCCTGCCTATTCTGATTCTAGCTTGTAACTCATTCAGCTTGGCATTTTTCATGATGTGCTCACGTACAGATTAAACAAACAGGGTGACAGCGGACAGCCCTGTCGTACTCCTTTCTCAATCTTGAACCAGTCAGTTGTTCCATACAGGGTTCTAACTGTTGCTTCTTGACCCACATACAGGTTTCTCAGGAGACAGGTATTGGTCTGGTATTCCCATCTCTTTAAGAACTTTCCACAGTTTGTTATGATCCGCACAGTCAAAGGCTTTAGCCTCTGTAGTCGATGAAACAGAAGTAAATGTTTTTCTGGAATTCCCTTGCTTTCTCTATGATCAAGCGAATGTTGGCAATTTGATCTATGGTTCTTCTGCCTTTTCTAAACCCAACTTGGACATCTGGAAGTTCTTGGCTCACATAAATCTGATGCCTAGCAGCAAGATTTTAAGCTTGACCCCACTATCATGGAGATGAATACAACTGTCCAATGGTTAGCACATTCTTTAGTACTACCCTTCTTAGGAACTGGGATGAGGATTGACCTTTTCAAGTCCTATGACCACTGATGGGTCTTCCAGATTTGCTGACATATTGAATGCAACACCTTGATGGCATCATCCTTTCGGTTCTGAATAGCTCTATTGGAATTCCATCACATCCACTAGCTTTATTAACAGCAGTGCTTCCTAAGGCCCACTTGACTTCATACTCCAGAATGTCTGACTCTGGGTGGCTGACCACACCATCATAGTAATCTGGGGATAGGCAGTAGCATTTTATTTACTGACGACAGGGAGGGCCTCTCTGAGTGAAGTAAGGATATGACCCATTTGGATGCCTGGGGAAAGAGTGATTCAGATGGAGGAAATAGCAAATGCAAAAGATGTGAGGTAGACAATCCCAGCAGAGGCTGCTGCTCCTATTTTAACAACCTGCCATGCTCTTGGCCTGAGAGAGTAAGCCTCCATAGCTATGTTAAGTCCCTCCTTTTTAAGTACATTGCTACTCATTTCTAGTTCATTCCTTTCCTAATAGGCTCAGTTCCCAAAACCTGTCTTGCATCTAAATCATCTAGTACTATGAAAGTAAAGGAGGGTTTGGTATGTCTTGGAAAGTATTTTCTGTTTCATAATTGCATTAGATATATATTGCTACACAATAAACTGCCACAAATGTAGCTGCTTATTTTAAAAAACATACATTTATTATCTCACAGTTTCTATGAGTCAGACATGCCGGGTCCTCTGCTTCAGGGTCTCTCCTAAGACTCCAATCAAGCTGTCAGCCATGGCTGGAGTCTCATCAGAAGGCTTAACTCGGGGAGAAGATTCCAAGCTCATGTGGCTGTTGTCAGGATTCAGTTCCTGATGAACTGAACTTGATTGAGGGTCTCAGTTCCTAGTTTGCTGTTGGCAAGGGGTCAACCATACAAAGTGGACCACTCCAATATGACTGCTTATTTTATCAAAGCTTGTAATCCAAGAAGGCAACAGAGAGTGCTTGCTAGTGAAATGGAAATTACGCTCTTATGTTACCTAATCATACAAGGGACCTCTTCTTTGCATGGTCTATAGATTACAAACAAGTTGTACCTGTATTCAGGGGGAAAAGATAACACAAGCGTATAAATATCAGGAGGGAGGGATCAATGGGAGCAATCTTTGAATCTATCTGCCCCGATAAAATGAATGATACTTCATTCACATCAATAAAAATGATAAAAAGTCAAATGCTGAGGGCCACCCAGCAGTCTGACAAAGACCTATTTTTCAAATACTGATACATTATAGACCTGGTGGCTCAGGCAGTAAAGAAGCTGCCTCAATGTGGGAGACCTGGGTTCGACTTCTGGGTTAGGAAGATCTCCTGGAGAAGGGAATAAAAACCCACTCCAGTATTCTTGCCTGAAGATTTCCATGGACAGAGGATCCTGTTGGCTACAATCCATGGGGTTGCATGGACCCCATGGTTAGTTAGTCGACTGAGCGACCAACACAGACTATATTATTCCTTCGTATTTAATAGTTTCATATAAAAAACCGTTTACAGTATTGTTGAAAAATAGACCAAATACACTACAGAAATAGTTCCACAATAAAATAATGGTAAGTCAATTGCACCCAAGGTAATGAATTTTCCCATTACTCATAAAAAGAACTTTTCCTTCTAAGTTCCAGAAATGTATGGTCCAAGTTATATATTAAAAGCAATCAATGTTTATATGACCTAAAACTAATTATAAATGTATTTTATTGAGGATTAATATGGCTTTTGATTTAATTTTAAAGTTATGATTTAATAAAACTAAAATCAGAATAGAAAACAGACCTTTTTAAAGCTCAGAGAAACCCTATTTAAGATAAACAGATATTAAAATGGAAGCTTTAGATGGAAAATCTGACCAAAGCCTAAAACATTAAGCTTTGAATGAAGAAACTGAGTTTTAAAAAAGCACACACAATCTAATATTAGCCACTTGCACAAACTACACTACACACACACATAATTAAGATGCAATAACTGTCTGAAAATATCCAGATATGGCACCTAAGAGATTTTTTAGGTTTTGTTTTTTCATAATAACAGCAATACAAAGTATGGTATCCAATACCAACTGGGTATGTATTCTACACCATACCCTTCCCTTTTAACAGGAATACAGAGCATACACGTTCTTCTCCAAACTCTTAATTAACTTTGAATCCATTTATGATATGAAGATGACCACTCTCATTATCTCACAATAAATGTTGCAACAAAAATAAAGGTCACCTTCAACTTCTTACCCTCTGCTGCTGCTGCTGCTGCTAAGTCGCTTCAGTCATGTCCGACTCTGTGCGACCCCATAGACGGCAGCCCACCAGGCTCCCCCGTCCCTGGGATTCTCCAGGCAAGAACACTGGAGTGGGTTGCCATTTCCTTCTCCAATGCATGAAAGTGAAAAGTGAAAGTGAAGTTATTCAGTCATGTGTGACTCTTAGTGACCCCATGGACTGCAGCCTACCAGGCTCCTCCGTCCATGGGATTTTCCAGGCAAGAGTACTGGAGTGGGTTGCCATTACCTTCTCCTCTATTCCCCTATAAATGCTTGTCTTTAACTTTCTTCATAGGAACAAGTGTCCATTCTATACATGATCAATTATTCAACTTCCACACTTAATCTCATTCTATTTCAGCTCCTCCTCTACTACTCTCTCCTGTACTTTCAGCCTCCAATTAATTCTTTATAAAAAGACTGAACATACTTTCATTGTATAAAAAATCAAAAAATACAAATAATATGGCAAACACTTGCTCTTGACCTTCCAACAGTTAATGAGTAGCCACTGTCCTGTCACTGCTTATAATCATAGTCTGCATACATCTCCTTGCCTCTTCCAGGCTGTAACCCAACTTCCAACTGCCACAATGCCACTGAAACTATTTTGGTAAAAGTCACAGTATCAAATGAACCTATCTACAGAACAGAAACAGATTCACAGACATAGACGACAGACTTGCAGGTGCCAAGGGGGAGCAGGGAAGGAAAGGGATAGACTGTGTGTCTGGGGTTATCACCATTTACCAGCTTGATGATGTTTTATCTATCATAACCCTAGCCAATTTTCCTTGACTGCTGCCAGTTATTTTGGAGCAAATGACAACATCATATTATTTCATCCATAAATACTTCAACATGTATCTCTGATAGTAAAGACTATTTTTAAAAAGTAACCATAGTTCTCTTATCAAACTTTACAAAATTAACAATCAGTGACAGTATCTGTACAACTGACTTGTGTCTTTTTTTTAGCTTGTTTATTTAGGACCCATAAATAGTCCATATATTATAGTTATTTGGTATATCATCAAGCCCCATTTATAGTTCCTCTCTTTTTTATTCCTTTTAATTCTTTATTTAAGAAATTGGGTCATTTATCCTCTAGAGCTTCCCAGTCTTATTTTGCTTATTGCACCCTTGGATCCCTGTATTTCCTGTAAATTATCAGCTGGATCTAAAACCATACATTTCAACCTTGGCTGCATACTGAAACAACTCTGGAAGCCTAAAAAAGAGTCCTGATGCTTGGGTCTCAACTCAGAGACATTAATGCAATTGCAGTATAGGCTGTGAGATTTTTAAATACTCTTTAAGTGATTTTAACATGCAACTAAGTTGAAAACCACTGCAGCATTTAAGAAATTTGATCTGTTTCCACAGTCTATAATTTCTGGTGAGCCTACTACATATGTATCATATGAACTTGTATGGCAATATGATGTGTACTCAGTTGTGTCTGACTCTTTGCGACCCCATGGACTGTGGCATGCCAGGCTCCTCTGTCTATGGGATTTTCCAGGCAAGAATACCGGAATGGGCTGCCATTCCCTTCTATAGGGGATCTATCCAACCCAAGGACTGAACCTGCATCTCTTGCGTCTCTTGCATTGGCAGGCAGATTCTCTACCATTAATTTGTATATTGTTTGCCTTTTTTATATGGACAGTCCATTAACAATCATTGCCCAGTTCTACTAAGAGATTTCAAGATGAAGATAACATTCTTTGAATGTTCTTTGAATATATGTAACATTCTTTGTACACTTATTACAAGTGATATTTTTACAAATAAAACTTCTGCCATCAATTATTCAACTTCTCTAATTTATCATTTGTAGGAAGGATTAAAAATGTTTTTCCCCCTTTATTCACCACTTTTCAAAGCAAGGAGTAGATTTCCATAGTATTTCCAAGGGTAATCAGTATTTCTTTACTTACATCATTACGAGCCCATGGATTTGATGGACTTAATCACCTTTGACTATCTTCTTATTGACGCTAAATTTATTCCTTCTCTTGTAGATATCTATTCAAATTGCTTCCTGGGTCCTACTAATTCAATCCTAACAGTCTTGGTCTTCATATCTTTCTTTCTTTCTAGTATACAGGGTTAGAAAATTATCCTGCACATTTCTTACCCCTAACTGCAAATTAACCATTTCTTCAAAGAACTGGGATTTCTTTCAATGAGAAATCAAAGTTTAAATCCACAGCATTGGTTTTAGAGAGGTTCAGGACCAATGAAACGGTCACTATTTTCAGGTCTTTACAAGTGGGCAGAGCTATGAAATGTTTGCAGATCAAATTATATATTTTTAAAGAAAAAAAAATCAGTTGATCTCACCCATTTTTATATCTTGTTTCACACATGCTCAAAATCCAGATTCAGTCTGATACCAGTACATTTATTTACACCACACCCCTCATAGCTCAGTTGGTAAAGAATCCACATGCAATGCAGCAACCCCCGGTTTGATTCCTGGGTCGGGAAGATCCGCTGGAAAAGGGATAGGCTACCCACTCCAGTATTCTTGGACTTCCCTTGTGGCTTAGCTGGTAAAGAATCTGCCTGCAATGTGGGAGACCTGGGTTCGATCCCTGGGTTGGAAAGATCCCCTGGAGAAGGGAAAGGCTACCCACTCCAGTATTCTGGCCTGGAGAATTCCATGGACTGTATAGTCCATGGGGTCACAAAGAGTCAGACACAACTGAGTGACTTTCACACTATATGGCACAAACAGCAGTCTGAGTATAACAATAACACTACTAAGAATAACATGATTGTTTAGAAGAGTTACTCTGTTTGGGGGAAAGTTCTTATTATCCTATAAGTATATCCTAGTAGGGCTATAAAAAACAAATTACTCTGTTTAAAAGTAGTCAAACAGATAAACAAGGACCTACTATTACTATATAGCACAAGGAATTATATTCAATCTCTTGTAATAACCTATAATGGAAAAGAATCTGGAAAAGAATATATATTGTGTATATATATATATACATTACACAAATATATTGTATATTCAGAGGAGTCTAGCTTTCATCCCTGGCCTCTCCAACGTATTCTTCACACACTCCCCCTCTATTGGTAACCATTTTGTTCTGGATTTTAAGGTTTAGTCTTCTGTTTCTAAAATATAAGCAAAAATGTATATTTATTTATACCACTGCCTTTCTTATTAGCACACTGTAGACATGTTTTTCTTATATTTTTAAACTTAACAATATAATTTGGAGATTGCGTCATAGTAGTATATAAAGATATTCCTCATTCCTTTTTTGCTTCTCATTCCTTTTTATAGCTGCATGGCGTTTCATTCTAGGATGCACCATAGTTAAACTACCCCCCTAGTGATAAACATTTGGGCTGTTTCCAGTTTTTTCCAAATAATGATGCAATGAACAGCCCTGTGAATATATCTCTTCATATTTTTGATAGTACATTTATGGAATAGACCCTTTGAAGTAGAACTGCTGAATACAAAAAAGAAAAAGTGAAAGTGAAAGTCACTCAGTCATGTCCGACTCTGTGACCCCATGGACTATACAGTCCATGGAATTCTCCAGGCCAGAATACTGGAGTGGGTAGCCTTTCCCTTCTCCAAGGGACCATCCCAACTCAGGGACTGAACCCAGGTCTCCCGCATTGCAGGTAGATTCTTTACCAGCTAAGCCACAAGGGACACCAAGCAACTGCTTATATAATTTTGTTAGGTCCTTATCTATTTTGTTAGATAATTTTGTTAGAAATTCTTATAAGGTTTGGATGCTAATGAATAATGTGTGAGAGTGACTATTTCCCTACAGGCTTGCCAGAAGAGTGTGTCACCAAATTTCTTTTTACTTATGGCTAATTTGATTAGGTCACAAAGAGTAGGACACGACTGAGCAACTGAACAATTTGATACATGAAAAATGATGTTTCTGTACACTTTTACTTTGCATTTTTCTATATATAGTGACACTGAGAATCTTTTACAAACAAGATACATTTATACTATTTTGGTAGGGTTCTTGATCTTTTTTCTTCTTATTTTAGAAGTTTTTTTTATACTAACCCTTTTTCATTGAGGTAAGTTATATTTTTCTCATTTGTTATTTTATTTTGCTTAAGAGTTTTTGGCCATGTAAATTTTTTAACACAGTCAAATTATCAATCTTCTCATCATTGCTTCTAGAAATTAAATCAGAGAAGTTTTCCCTACACCTAGCTTGCTCACTTGTGTTTCTTTTAGCATTTGAATAGCTTTATATTTTACATATAATTCTTTGGTCTTCTTGAGATTTACCTTGCTACGTGAGGTAAAGTAGGGATTTTCTCCTCTGAACTCTTTTTTATCTCAATCTACTCTTCAACCCTGAGCACTTTACTCATTTTCTTAACTACAGGATCACATTTATCCATTCAACAAATTTTAATGGAAGACTTAATTAAGTAGCCTAGGCTTGTTTTACCTCAATGAAAACTGTTTCATAGTTTATAACTAATGATATAAAGTACTTTAAAATATCAAATAAATGAAGGCATAAGGAAAAAAGTAAAAATTATTTTATATCCTACTATCCTGGATCATGGAAAAAGCAAGAGAGTTCCAGAAAAACATCTATTTCTGCTTTATTGACTATGCCAAAGCCTTTGACTGTGTGGATCACAATAAACTGTGGAAAATTCTGAAAGAGATGGGAATACCAGACCACCTGATCTGCCTCTTGAGAAATTTGTATGCAGGTCAGGAAGCGACAGTTAGAACTGGACATGGAACAACAGACTGGTTCCAAATAGAAAAAGGAGTATGTCAAGGCTGTATATTGTCACCCTGTTTATTTAACTTATATGCAGAGTACATCATGAGAAATGCTGGACTGGAAGAAACACAAGCTGGAATCAAGATTGCCAGAAGAAATATCAATAACCTCAGATATGCAGATGACACCACCCTTATGGCAGAAAGTGAAGAGGAACTCAAAAGCCTCTTGATGAAAGTGAAAGTGGAGAGTGAAAAAGTTGGCTTAAAGCTCAACATTCAGAAAACGAAGATCATGGCATCTGGTCCCATCACTTCATGGGAAATAGCTGGGGAAACAGTGGAAACAGTGTCAGACTTTATTTTTCTGGGCTCCAAAATCACTACAGATGGTGACTGCAGCCATGAAATTAAAAGACGCTTACTCCTTGGAAGGAAAGTTATGACCAACCTAGACAGCATATTCAAAAGCAGAGACATTACTTTGCCAACAAAGGTTCGTCTAGTCAAGGCTATGGTTTTTCCTTTTCCAGTGGTCATGTATGGATGTGAGAGTTGGACTGTGAAGAAGGCTGAGCACCGAAGAATTGATGCTTTTGAACGGTGGTGTTGGAGAAGACTCTTGAGAGTCCCTTGGACTGCAAGGAGATCCAACCAGTCCATTCTGAAGGAGATCAGCCCTGGGATTTCTTTGGAAGGAATGATGCTAAAGCTGAAACTCCAGTACTTTGGCCACCTCACGCGAAGAGTTGACTCATTGGAAAAGACTCTGATGCTGGGAGGGATTGGGGGCAAGAGGAGAAGCGGACGACAGAGGATGAGATGGCTGGATGGCATCACTGACTCGATGGACGCGAGTCTCAGTGAACTCCGGGAGTTGGTGATGGACAGGGAGGCCTGGCGTGCTGAGATTCATGGGGTCGCAAAGAGTCGGACACGACTGAGTGACTGATCTGATCTGATCCTATAATAATCATGCTTTTGTATCCTTGTTTATCCCATATACATATTGTTTACTTTCTAAAAGTATTTCATATTTTAAGGTCTCATTTACCTTATATGTGCTATTTTTTAATGAAAAGTATTTCTATTTTCAGTTTGCATTTTCCTCAGATTTCCTAATACATAAAGCCTTTACTATTAAAGTAACACTTTAGGAATCCATTTCAACAGGATGTCTATTTTGTATTGAGCACTGTGCCATGTGAGTGACAGGAATAAAGCATGGAACAGAGGTACACAGAGATGGTTTCTCTACAGCCTAGTGGGAGATTCGGACAATCTTGAAGGAGGTGAGCCATAACAATGCAGTGAGATAAGGATTAAAACTGGGAACATGTTAGAGCTTTGTGGGAGCAGAGAGAGGATGCCATACCCATATTTGAGTACAATGATGAAGAGGGAAGAATCAAGGAACACTTTATTTCTAAACTGAGGCTGAAAAGATGAATCTGAATTATCTAGATGAAGAGGATGATTACAGACAGGTGCTTCAGTATTTGTAAATACTGAGAAGTAAGAGGGTGATTCATTCAAGAACTAACACTCCAGGACAGAAATTTAAAAAAAAAAAAAATTAGAAGGGAGAAAAATACTGCTAAGCGGATAGGAAGGAACCAAATAAAACATCACGTTGAGACTGTATCCTAAGGGAGACGGGGGAAGAAGAGTGGCAGGAGACCAGTGCTCCCAAGGTAACAACTAAAGAGGGCAGACGTATTTTTAAAAAGTCAAGCTTGCCCCATGCAGAGAACCTTTGCTGGAGAAGATGAAAACAGGCAAGGCTTTTGGTGATTTATGAGACTGGAATGAACATTTTGAAACTTAACAAGTCTCAACTTGAGTAACCTATAGAAGACCCACTCAGTTATGTAGTTGCAAGGGAAGCTGGGGAACCAGGTCCAAAGCTTCAAAGAACGGAAATTAAAATATCCTTCATATTTGTGGAAACATATCATAGGAAACCTAAGATGAGAGAACACGCCTACCAACACAGAGAGGCAGGTCTTCCTTCCCATGAAGACATCCAACAGATTCTGGTGGGAGCCTAAAGAGCTTGTCTGGAAATCTCTGGAGAACAGAGCTAAATCAGCTTCAATATTTCAGGGCTGAGGGGACAAAGACCTCCAATCTCTCAATTAAAAGCCCGGGACAAGGGACTTCCCTCACAATCTGGTGGGTAAGACTTCACGTTCCACTGCAGGGGGAGGGAGTTTCATCCCTGGTTTGGATAACTCACAGCCAAAAAACCAAAACATAAAACAGAAGCAATACTGTAACAAAGTCAATGAAAACTTTTAAAATGGTCAAAAAAAAAATCTTAAAAAGAAAATTAAAAAAACTTGGGAGAAGCATGCCTAAGTAAAGGGGAGAATTAGAGACAGTCTTATTAAAATAGCAATTACCTGTCAGCCAAAGGGAGACAAAAGAAACAAACAAAATATTTCATAATATGTAAATAAAATACTATAAATCAGTAAGACAGACAATGCTATAGAAAATAACATTTTTAAAAGAGTATATGCAGATGGCCAAAGTACATATGGAAAAGTGAATAATATCATTAATCACAAAGGAAATAAAAATTAAAGCACAATGTGATTTGACTCAACATCCACCAGAATGGCTAAAAATAAAACACAGAAAATACAGATGGCCAACAAACACCTGAAAAGATGCTCAATATCTCTCATTATTAGAGAAATGCAAATCAAAACTACAATGAGGTACCACCTCACATTGGTAAGAACGGCCATCGTCAAAAAATCTACAAACAATAAATGTTGGAGAAGGTGTGGAGAAAAGGGAGCTCTCTCGCACTGTTGGTAGAACTGTAAATTGATGCAGCCAGTATGGAGAACAGTATGGAGGTTCCTTAAAATACTAAAATTAGAACTAGCATATGATCCAGCAATCCCACTACTGGGCATATACCCTGAGAAAACCATAATTCAAAAAGACACATGTATCTCAATGTTCACTGCAGCACTATTTACAATAGTCAGGACATGGAAGCATTCTAAACGTCCACTAACAGATGAATGGATAAAGAAGATGTGGTACATACGTACAATGGAATACTACTCAGTCATAAAATGAAAAGAAACTGGGTCATTTGTAGTGATGTGGATGGACCTAGAGTCTGTCCCACAGACTGAAGTCAGAAAGAGAAAAACACTGCATATTAATGCATATATATGGAATCTAGGGGAAAAAAACAGTATAGATACATCTACTTGCAGGGCAGGAATAGAGAAGCAGACACAGAGAATGGACCCGTGGACACACTGGGGTAGGCACAGGTGGGACAAATTGGGAAACCATTCTAACATTTTTTAATCTACATTAAATAAAGCATTTATAAATGCATAGCTTGTTTATCCCTCTACTTCCTGGCAAGATTGGACTCCTGATTTATTATTGTATTTTTTAAAAGTAAAGGTAATGCATTTTAGCATACATTTTAAGCCTGAAAGCTTTCTAAATCTTCAAATGTGCATATCTCCTAAAGTATCTCTCCAATTCACATATGATTTTCCAAAGCACTAGAAATATATATTGTGTAGTTCTCTTAAGTCTATGACTCAAGTCCTTCGGTTGTTTAAGACTTCTGAGAGACTAAAACTGCACAAAGGGCTTTAAATATTTTAAAACAGATTTACTTGCCAGAACATTTTTAGCATATTTCAAAAAATCTTTTTAAGCTTTTATAAAAGGGCACTAGCATCTTTTCGATGTAATATTTATTTTGCTTGTTTCTACTGAGACTTGAAAATATGTGTACCATAACCCAACAGGCTGGTTAACAACCGTTATTATCTGGAAACTATAACAGAGAGGTAACAGACATAAATCTTAGAAATCATCTTGGAAATAACTATCAGCCATAGACAATTAAAGCTGCACATGTCTGGCAGAAGCTACTCTGAATCTTCATAATCACAAATTCAGGCCCCTTTCCTTTTTAAAAAAGTAAATTCATTGTCAAACCCATAGATATATCTTATTTTATCAAGTAGAAATTCTTTTTACTAAGCATGAACATTTATAATCAGAAAGAACATGTTCCTAACTAGGAAATTTTTCCTTTAGGTATTTTCTGCCAAAATCTTACTTATACAATCTGTTACATTGTGTATAATATTCAACTCTGCAGATGGTTGCATTTTCTTAATATTGCCTGTCTATAATTTTCACAATTACTACATTACATTTCACGGACTGTTTGTGCTATATAAATAGACTCCAGCTCTCTCTTTAGTCTTGAAACTAAGCAAGCACAGGCCTTGTAGGCCTGCAAGGTACAGCCCAACAGCTTCTTAGGTGTTTCTCACTTTATTTTAATTTTGTAATATTTTCCTCAAATTTTTATTTTAAAAAAGCTTTTTTAAACTTATTTTGTGTTATGTTAGTTGCTCAGTTGAGTCCGACTTTTTGCAACCCAGGGACTGTACTCTAACAGGCTCCTCTGTCCATGGGATTTCTCAGGCAAGAATACCGGAGTGGGTAGCCATTCCCTTCTCCAGGGGATCTTCCCAACCCACGGATAAATCGAACCTGGGTCTCCTGCACTGCAGATAGATTCTTTACCCTCTGAGCCACTAAGAGTTCTCCCAAAGGAAGTTATTACAGTAATAATGCTAATAGAAGCAACCAACTACTCTGAATGTAAATATTAATGGGGTTTTCTGCCTAAAAATATTGTATTTCCTCTCATACACAAGTCAGATAGGTTTCATAGGATAAGAAGTGAAACATATCCACTGGATTTGGTAATTAAGAGGTACGTCATTGCTTGCTTCATTGAGAGCAATGTCAGTAGAATGCAAGAGTTCATCATTCCTGCATGGATGGAATAAAATGAAGACAAAAAAAAATGTAAACTACTCTTTGAGAAGTTAGAATAAAAGAGATTAGACAGTAACTAAAAAGAAACTCTATAGCTTTAATTAGATTAGAGCAACTGAAATAGGTTTATATCAAAGGGGGAAAGATCAAAAGAAAAGTGGAAACGCAAAATCAAAAAAAAAGAATAATGTTGCTGAGAGGAAGGGGTAAACAAAGGATCAGGCATCCATCAGTAAATGGGTGGCTATGAAGAAAAAAGTTATCTTACTCTTCAAGGCCCAGAGGAAGGAAATCAGGCTTTTCTTTGGAGGGCAGTTACAGACTTCTGAGTTTCTTAATGACATTAATTGTCCTGCTGACCCAGGAGAAAAGGTTAGTTACTCAAAATGAGCAGATGGAAAAAAGGAGGGCATGTGGAAAGAGCCAAGGGTTTGTAATGGTTACAGAAAATAAGAAAGCAGATGACGAAAGATAAGTAGATGATGGTACCATTAAGTGCGCACACACACACACACACATACATACCCTACATAATACTGGGCTGGCCAAAAAAGTTTGGGTTTTTCCATAACTTCTTAAGAAAAACCCGAATGAAATTTCCGGCCAACTCAGTATTTTGAAATGCACTTATAAAAACTGTTTTTAAAGCTAGATGAGAGACTTCTGCTTCTGGTAAGATGCGGTAACATGAACAAGAATTACTCTCCTCTCTGAAATAACCAAAAAACAAACAAGGTGAAATATATGATATAATGATTTTTAAAACACTGAACACAATGTGATCCTTGAGAAACAGGAAACAAATGAGTGGATTGCCGGCAGCTGTTTCCAGGCTATGGCACAGGAAAGAGGAAGCAATCTTTCTCCCTCTATGGTCCTCAAGATCAGGAAGACAACGAGAATTTACAAGACAACATGCCAGAGAGAGCTGCACAAAAAGAGAACTGCAAAGATCTGCAAATGTTTCACCCTGAGTATTCAGCAAAACACTAATCAGTATATGTGAGAGAAAACTTCCAGAGTTTGGGGGGTAAAAACAAGCATAACGATTAAAGAGAATATACCTGTTCCTCATGCAAGACTGGGAAGAGTGCCTGTTCCCGAAAGCCAAACTAAAAAACCAAAACTATTTGGTAGAGTATACAAGTCTAGCCTCAGCAGTGGAAAATAATTAGCTCCAAAGTAAACACTGCTCAGGTTTTGCCAATAAATCTAAAAAGCAAGACTCAAAGGGATCAAAATTATTTTTCAGCAACTTGGCAGTATCTGAGAGTAAGAATATTGACTGGAAGACAAAAGTATCTAGTACCAAACAAGATAAAATTCATGTCTGATACTCAATCACAAACTATTAGATATACAAAAAAGTAGAGAAAAATATCAGTGATGAGAAGAAAATTCAATCAACCAGACCCAGAAATGACACAGGACTGAATTACAGACAAGGGCATTTCCATTCCAATCCCACTCGCTAGAGCTGAAAATGAGCAGAACCATGTGGGGCTCCAACGCACGGAAACCTTTGGGTCCCCCATTCTATGTTTGTAGGGAGTAGACTCTTGCTTCCCTGACCTTCCCTGAGTTCCAGAGGGCAGATCTGAACAGTGGCTAATCAGGGAAGGGAGAAGATGCAGAGACAAAGGAGGAGCTTGCAAGAAACAAACATACAGATTTGAAGCACGGTCTGTTTTAAGGGATACATGTAACAGTATCTTTGAACTCTTCTGCAGAACTAAAACACCCTAAAAATGGAAGATGAACAACTTGATGAAGCATTCTTCATTGCAGAAAGGTCACAATTTGATAACCTCAGGAACCTCAGCTTAGGACTTCCCTGGTGGTCCAGTGGTTAAGAATCCACCTGCCACATGAAAAGAGAAACCGGAAAAAAAAAAAAAAGAATCCACCTGCCAATGCTGGGGACATGTGTTTGATTCCTGGTCAGGGAAGATTCCACATGTCACAGGACAGCTAAATATGCTCACCACACCTAAAGAGTAGACCCTTCGTGTAACAGTTAAGACCCAGTGCAACCAGAAAATAAACAACAACAAAAAAAGAACCATATCTTATGGGGAGACCACCTGAGACCACCAGATTAAAGGAATCCAGGCCCTGCATATACCCTGACCCTTATCAGCAGCCCTGCTCTTGAACCACTGCTATAAAACTCCCCACCGAATCCCTCCAGGTTGGGACACTAAGTTTTTCAGGGTATGAGCCCACTGTGTTGCCCTGTGTCTGACAAAGTAATAATGTTATTCTTTTCTACTTCACCCAAAATTCTGTCTCTGAGATTTGATTCAGTACGAGCGTACAGAGGCTGAGTTTTCGGCATCAGAATTACACTCTCTTAGTATTTGTGTGATTTTTGAGATGAAGCTTACCTTATACAGTTTCTACTAAAAATGCGATAAGTAAACCAATCATAAACAATACTGGAAGATGTAATGATTAAAGGTTTGAAATTTTTCAATAATGCTAAGGCTATTTCTTTGGTACACTCCTTCCATATTGAGAGAAAAAACATTATAAATGAAATTTAAATTTACTCATTAAACGAAGAAAGTAAAATACAGTCTACAACAACTCCAACATTTCGGTAAAGGCTTTAAAGTGATAAGGTACATTTTCAGTGAATGCTTGAAAGCAGAAATACTGTAATAGCCATAAATGAGCTTTTACATTAGCCTTCTTTTATTCTGAAAACCAAGATTTTAATGAATTTTGTAATTATTCTTAATATTTTGTAGGTAAATTTACATCTTTGTGTTTCCATACTGGTATGTAAGTATTAATAAATGTATTTCTTTAAACATAATTGGCTTACAGTGTGAAAGTATTAAAGAAAATTTCATGATGATAATTGGTTTCATGAAAAACTATTAGTTTCATGCATGGAGTAAGAAACTAGAATAACCAAAATTACTAAGTAAATAAAGATAATTTCTAGTAACTGAAAATCATACGTTATTTATACAAACATGGATGTGCATTAAAAAAAAATGAAACAAAGCAGATCCAAAAACAGTCTTACACATATATAACCACATGACGTTCAACTAAAGTGCCAGGACAGTCAACAGGCAAAGCATAACATCTCAGATCCACATGCAAAGAAATAAACTTTGACCATGATCTCATACCATACACAAAAATTAACTCCAAAGGAATCCAGTAAAGCTTCTACAATAAAATATAGGAGGAAATACTTACAGCCTTAGGTTAGACAAAGATTTCTTAGGTCAAACAATCCTCCAAAAGTTATAAAAGAAAAATTGATAAGTTATACTGGTTCAAAAATAAAACTTGTCATTTGGAAGATACCATTAAGAAAATGAAAAGGCAAACACAGACAGATGTGTCTGCAAAACAAACATCTGAGAAAGGACTGTGAACCCAGATATATAAAATTATCTTAAGACTTAATAATTAGAAGACAGTGAAAGTGAAAGTGTTAGTCACAGTTGTGACCAACTCATTGTGACCCCATGGACTGTAGCCCGCCAGGTTACTCTGTCCAAAGTATTCTCCAGGCAAGAACACTGGAGTGGGTTGCCATTTCCTCCTCCAAGGGATCTTTCCAACCCAGGGATTGAACCTGGGTCTCCTAAATTGCAGGCAGATTCTTTATCACTGTGCTACCAGGGAAGCGTGAAGAAAAGGACAAGCAATAAGCTAAAAAATTAAATAAAGCTAAAAAGTCAATACTTTTTATGAATACTTGATTAATAAAGATATACAGATGGAAAATAAATGTGAAAATATGGTTATCACTATCTTTAAGCCAGTGGAAGTTAAAGCCACAATGAAAATCTACTAAACACAAGAATGGCTAAAAGTAAAATAACAATATCATGGATTGATAAAAAGGTAGAGGAATTATCATACATTGTTGATGTGGATGAAAAATCATACATTCATCTTAGGAAGCAGTTCAGCAGTTATTTAAAGGTAACATATACGTATCAAATGATCAGGAAATTCCACTCAAGTATTTACCCAAGAGAATGAAGACATATGTCTACAAAAGATTTGTGTGTAAATGATTATAGTAGCTTTACTCATAATAACCTCAAACTTTAATACCCTAGTTATCCTCCAACTGAGGAATAGACAAATAGCATATATCTATACAATGAAAGTTTAGTCAGAAGTAAAAATAGACTACTGGAACATGCAACAACATGAATAAATCTTAAAATAACTATACATTGCTATAAAAGTTCTCATACTGCATGATTCCAGTTTTATAAAAATCTATGAAAAGCTAACTAATACTGACAGAAAACTTACCATTAGCTGCCAGGAGCCAAGAGGCAGGAATAAGAAACTGACTATGAGTACATGAAGGACATTTGGGGGTGATGGAAATGTTCTGTCTTGTAATGGCAATTATAAGGATGTAAACACTTGTCAAAAACTCATAGAATCCTCTGCTCAAAGTTGGTAAATACATGTAAATTACATATTAAAAAAGATGACCAAACAGATATATAAAGCAGAGAAAAACACAGTATTCTTGGAGTAGAGTGGTTTGTAGAAGAAAATGGAGAGAATCAGTCCTAAATAAATCCTCTGCATAAGTTCTGTCTGGCCACACAGGAATGAAGACCTCTGTGGTCATTACCTTGCTGCACAATTCTTGACAAATAGAAGCAGGGAAGCAGGTACTGTGGTTTGTTCACCCAGGACTGCCAGGGACTAAATAATGCTTATATATACTAGTACTTTCAGTAAATGTTTTTGAATAAAAATTTAACTACATACAAACTCTCAAAATTCTTTTAAAAAGCCTCCATACATTTAATGCTCTTACATTCAGAGATTAGACAAAAGCACTTCCATGATATTAGCTAGTTTGTATATTTCACTGTTTAGAACTACCCTGTGCCGTTATTTCATGACAAAAACAAACAGAGAGAAAATTTTTAGATGATATTTGGTTAAGCAACTTTTAACTCATGATGCGGGCATTTTCTCTGTTCATTCACCAAATCATCATTTTTACAAAAAGGAAAAAGCCATAAGGTCTCTGTGTCTTAATATCTCTTAGTTAGGAATTAAAATATTCTAATTAAAATACTCTACAAGCATTAATAAAATTCTTCAACATCAAACATCCTTTTACACAGAAAAAATTCAGAGTTCCCCTGACTGAATTATGGAGAATTAACTTATTCTTCTGAAGAATTTCATTTCATATCCTAAGTATTTTAAAAGTGTAGAAAGAACTTACTGCTTATATAACTGAATATACAGGTAACATAAGAAATGACAATTAACCCAGGAGTTTCTGAAAGATATGTTCTATAAACCAATAGATCAAAACTTCTTGAAGTAACTGAAAAACTTTGAAATCAATTTGCAAAATAAATACTATACTTACAATTTGTTGCTGTCTGAAATTGAGAAGAAAGTGCTTGAGTAACTGAATTCCAAAATGTATATAAAATTTCAGCCTGTCCATCCTGTGGCCCAAAAAAGGGGGGGTATATTATTTTTTTTTAATGATAATGGATAAGATATAGCATTGACAATGTATTAAAAATGTATTTAAGTCAAAATTCCTAAGACATCAAACAATGAAATTATTAAATAACAAAGTAGAAATATACAGATGATTCAAATCACGTCTCATGTTCAGATGATCAGTCACCATCCTTCTCTGCTACTTACTAGCTGTGTGAGCTTGAGCAAGTTGCTAAATCACTGTATGACTATGGTAACAGTACCTACACTGCAGAATTATTAAGAGGATTTTAAAAGTTTATAAAAGTGAACTCTTGGGACAGTTCTTAACATGTCGTAAACCCTCAGTAAATGTTAGTTATTACTATAACAATTATCATCATCATTTTATATACAAAAGGCAATTTGTGTGACCATAAGAAAATGAAGAACAAGCATACTTAGATTAACATTGACCAGCAGGATATAATTCACCAACTACAAAAGAGAACTGCCTGAAGAATAGATATAATTTTTTGTTTTCTTTTTTAAGTCACAGAAATTACTATTTGGAATAAGAAAAGGCAACCCACTCCAGTATTCTTGCTGGGAAAATTTCATGGACAGAGGAGCCTAGCAGGTTACAGGCCATGGGGTCACAAAGAGTAGGATACAACTGAGTACAAATTACTATTACTCAGCTTAGCAGGATACTATCATTCAACTATTAATACATATTTTAGAAAGTAATTACTACAAGAAAGGATAAACATTAGTTTAAGTATCATTTGTTAAAATAACAAAGTATTTTAGTACTGTTAAAACAAAATGGAACTTCTAGAAAATTTACCAAGTCCTTTAAGGTACTTCTACATGCATGGTATATAGTATCAAATTGTTGGTATTCTATTTTTGAAGTACAAGAATGCCAATTTCACATGGTTCACTTTAATCACATAAATATGTATAATGTTCAAATATGACTATTCTCATAAAAAAGAATAATTAAGAAATTCATTAATTCTGTTTTTCTTTTGCAATTGCAAAAACGAAATTCTACTTTTCAAGGTTATAAAAAAAATGAACTATGAAAAATACTGATTTCTCACTTCTATATCTACACACATATCTATTTTTCTCATTATTTGTTTCTTTACTGAGTCTTTTGTTTTGATTTCAAATGGGTATTGTGTATCACAAAAAGAGGCAAATCAAATAATTGCTAGTTTCTTACTCAGGGATCAGAAAGTAGATTTAGATCACCAAGATTTTATGCAATATGTATATTGTATATGTGCAAGCTCAGTTGCTCAGTGGTGTCCGACTCTGCAACCTTATGGACTACAGTCTGCCAGGCTCCTCTTGTTCCAGGAAAGAATACTGGAATAGGTTGCCATTTCCTCCTGCAGGGGATCTTCTGGACCCAGAGATCAAACCTGCATCTCCTGTGTCTCCTGCATTGGTAAGCAGATGCACTGTATATCATATAGCTTAAAGTGGATGTTTTTCCAACAAGGACCTATAATAGCACAAGGAATTATATTCAATATCTTGTAATAACTGCTAATGCAAAAGAATCTGGAGAAGTATATATATCTACTATATATAAAACTATAACTGAATCACTTTGGTGTACTGTTAACTAATGCAACATTGTAACTGCTTAAACTTTAGTTAAATAAACTGACTTCTTCATCAAATTAAAGAATCATTATAATATGTAATATTAACAAAATGAAGGACAAAACCACATGATCATCTCAACTGATAGACAAATAGCATTAGACAAAGTTCAACACAGTTTCATGATGAAACCACTCAACAAGCTAGGAAATTATCACAACATAATAAAGGCCATATATAACAAGTCCACAGGTAACATCATAATGGTAAAAATCTGAAAGCTAAGATGCAGAACACTGGATGACTATATATATATACACACAATATACACATGCATATATATATGCTTCTACACACACACACACACTTAAATAAGAAAATGGGTCAATCTTGCTTAAGCATACAAATACAAAATTTTCAGGTATAATAGTAAACTGACTTTGGTATTTGAATTATCTACCTAAACAAGTTGGATTTACATCAGCAATGTAAGTATCATTAAATATTAGGAACTGTATTAATGCAATAGCCCAATGTTTGCAATAAGGAAATCTACAGAATCATGTAGCTGAGTGAATAAAAGGCAATTAATACAGTTCATTTAAATTAGCAAAATACTTAATACCCAGTTCTCATTTAAAAAAACAATTCAGAGAAAACAAAGCATAAAATGATTCCTGTCCTTTTGAAATTGTGGTTAAAAAACACAAAATTTACCATCTTAGCCACTTTGAAGATGACAGTAGTGCTAACTCCATGTACCTTGTGCAACAGATCCCTGCAATTTTTCATCTTGCAAAACTGAAACTCTATGACTAATGAACTACTCCCATTTTCTTTCTCCCCCAGCCCTTGCAAACTACCTATCTACTTTCCAAGAAGGTAACTATACGAAATATGTGTGTTTTTGTGGTAAGACTGTTTCATTTAGCATGATATAAAGATTCAACCATCTTTACCATCTTAAGACTAAATAATATTCCACTGTATCTATGTACACATGTATTTCTGTGCCTGAAACATATTTTCTTTTTTTTTTAAGCAACATTTTTTAAAAATTTATTTGTTTTAATCGGAGGCTAATTACTTTACAATATTGTAGTGGTTTTTGCCATACATTCACATGAATCAGCCACGGGTGTACATGTGTTCCCCATCCTGAACCCCCCCTCCCACCTCCCTCACCATCCTATCCCTTACGGTCATCCCAGTGCATCAACCCTGAGCACCCTGTCTCATGTATTGAACCTGGACTGGCAATCTATTTCACATATGATAATATACATGTTTTAATGCTATTCTCTCAAATCATCCCACCCTTGTCTTCTCCCACAGAGTCCAAAAGACTGGTCTATACATCTATGTCTCTTTTGCTGACTTGCATATAGGGTCATTGTTACAGTCTTTCTAAATTTCATACATAAGTGTTCAGTTCAGTTCAGTTCAGTGGCTCAGTCTGTCCGACTCTTTGTGACCCCTTGAATTGCAGCACGCCAGGCCTCCCTATCCATCACCAACTCCTGGTGTTCACTCAAACTCATGTCCATCAAGTCGGTGATGCCATCCAGGCATCTTATCCTCTGTTGTCCCCTTCTCCTCATGCCTCCAATCCCTCCCAGCAACAGGGTCTTTTCCAATGAGTCAACTCTTCGCATGAGGTGGCCAAAGTATTGGAGTTTTAGCTTTAGCATCAGTTCTTCCAATGAACACCCAGGACTGATCTCCTTTAGGATGGACTGGTTGAATCTCCTTGCAGTCCAAGGGACTCTCAAGAGTCTTCTCCAACACCACAGTTCAAAGGAATCAATTTTTCAGTGCTCAGCTTTCTTTATAATCCAACTCTCACATCCATACATGACCACTGGAAAAACCATAGCCTTGACTAGACGGACCTTTGTTGGAAAAGTAATGTCTGCTTTTTAATATGCTGTCTAGCTTAGTCATAACTTTCCTTCCAAGGAGTAAGCGTCTTTTAATTTCATGGCTACAATCACCATCTGCAGTGATTTTGGAGCCCAGAAAAATAAAGTTAGCCACTTTTTCCCCATCTATTTGCCATGAAGTGATAGGACCAGATGCCATGATCTTAGTTTTCTGAATGCTGAGATTTAAGCCAACTTTTTCACTCTCCTCTTTCACTTTCATCAAGAGGCTCTTTAGTTCTTCTTTGCTTTCCGCCGTAAGGGTGGTGTCATCTGCATTTCTGAGGTGATTGATATTTCTCCCAGCAATCTTGATTCCAGCTTGTGCTTCCTCCAGGCCAGCGTTTCTCATGATGTACTCTGCATAGAAGTTAAATAAGCAGGGTGACAATATACAGCCTTGACATACTCCTTTTCCTATTTGGAACCAGTCTGTTGTTCCATGTCCAGTTCTAACTGTTGCTTCCTGACCTCCATACAGGTTTCTCAAGAAGCAGCTCAGGTGGTCTCATATTCCCATCTCTTTTAGAATGTTCCACAGTTTATTGTGATCCACACAGTCAGAGGCTTTGGCATAGTCAATAAAGCAGAAATGCATGTTTTTCTGGAACTCTTCCTTTTTCGAAGATCCAGTAGATGTTGGCAATTTGATCTCTGGTTCCTCTGCCTTTTCTAAATCCAGCTTGAACATCTGGAAGTTCACAGTGCACGTACTGCTGAAGCCTGGCTTGGAGAATTTTGAGCATTACTTTACTAGCGTGTGAGATGAATGCAATTGTGTGGTACTCTGAGCATTCTTTGGCATTGCCTTTCTTTGGGATTAGAATGAAAAGTGACCTTTTCCAATCCTGTGGTCACTGCTGAGTTTTCCAGATTTGCTGGCATATTGAGTATAGCATCATCTTTTAGGATTTGAAATAGTTCAACTGGAATTCCATCAGCTCCACTAACTTTGTTCGTAGTGATGCTTCCTAAGGCCCACTTGACTTCACATTCCAGGATGTCTGGCTATAGATGAGTGATCACACCATTGTGATTATCTGGGTCATGAAGCTCTTTTTTGTACAGTTCTTGTGTGTATTCTTGCCACCTCTTCTTAATATCTTCTGCTTCTGTTAGGTCCCTACCATTTATGTCCTCTATTGAGCCCATCTTTGCATGAAATGTTCTCCTGGTATCTCTAATTTTCTTGATTTCATATGGCAGTTCTATTTCCAGTTTTTTAAGGAATCTCTACAATGTTCTCCATAGTGGCTGTACTAGTTTGCATTCCCACCAACAGTGTAAGAGGGTTCCCTTTATCCACACCCTCTCCAGCATTTATTGTTTGTAGACCTTTGGATAGCAGCCATTCTGACCGGGTAAGATGGTACCTCATTGTGGTTTTGATTTGCATTTCTCTGATAATGAGTGATATTGAACATCTTTTCATGTGTTTGTTAGCCATCTGTATGTCTTCTTTGGAGAAATGTCTGTTTAGTTCTTTGGACCATTTTTTTGATTGGGTTGTTTATTATTCTGGAATTGAGCTGCAGGAGCTGCTTGTATATTTTGGAGATTACTTCTTTGTCAGTTGCTTCATTTGCTATTTTCTCCCATTCTGAAGGCTGTCTTTTCACCTTGCTTATAGTTTCCTTCGTTGTGCAAAGGTTTCAAGTTTACTTAGGTCCCATTTGCTTATTTTTGCTTTTATTTCCACTACTCTGGGAGGTAGGTCATAGAGGATCCTACTATGATTTACGTCAGAGAGTGTTTTTCCTATGTTTTGCTCTAGGAGTTTTATAGTTTCTGGTCTTATGTTTAGATCTTTAATCCATTTTGAGTTTATTTTTGTGTATGGTGTTAGAAAGTGTTCTGGTTTCATCTTTTGCAAGTGCTTGACTAGTTTTCCCAGCACAACTTGTTAAAGAGATTGTCTTTTCTCCATTGTATATTCTTGCCTCCCTTGTCAAAGATAAGGTGTCCACAGGTGCATGGATTTATCTCTGGGCTTTCTATTTTGTTCCATTGATCTATATTTCTGTCTTTGTGCCAGTACCATACTGTCTTGATGACTGTAACTTTGTAGTATAGCCTGAAGTCAGGCAGGTTGATTCCTCCAGGTCCATTCTTATTTCTCAGGATTGCCTGGCTATTCGAGATTTTTTTGTATTTCCGTACAAATTGTGAAATTATTTGTTCTAGTTCTGTGAAAAATACTGTTGGTAGCTTGATAGGGATTGCATTGAATCTATAGATTACTTTGGGTAGTATACTCATTTTCACTATATTGATTCTTCTGATCCATGAACATGGTATATTTCTCCATCTATTTGTGTCATCTTTGATTTCTTTCATCAGTGTTTTTTAGTTTTTTTATATATAGGTCTTTTGTCTCTTTAGGTCAGACAGTTCGATTGCTTCTATCTCTTGGCTATTATGAATAATGCTGCAATGAACACAATGGGGCAAATCTCTCTTTAAGATCTTGTTTACAATTCTTTTGGATCTCTATCTCCAGAAGTGAGATTGCTGGATTATACATTAATTCTATTTTTACTTTTTTTGAGAAAACTCTATACTGTTTTTCTTAGCAGCTGCACTATTTTACATTCCTAATAACAATGTACAAGGGTACTGATTTCTCCACATCCTCACCAACACTTGTTTCTGGTTTGAAAAGTCATGCTAATCAGTGCATGTGATATCTCATTATGATTTTGATTTGTACTTCCTGATGATTAGTGGTGCTGATGATCTTTTAATTTGCTTGTTGGTCATTTCCATGTCTTCTTTGAAGAAATGTCTATTTGTATGTCTATTCAAGTCCATCACACATTTTTTTTAGTTGAGTTACTTGGTTTCTTGTTACTGTTGTTGAGTTGTAGGAGTTCTTTATATATTATGAACATCAGCCCCTTATCAAATATATAGCTTGCAAATATTTTCTCTCATTCTGTGGGTTGCCTTTTCATTCTATTGTTTCCTTTGTCACAAAGAAGTTTCAAAGTTTGATGTACTCCTATTTTTGCTTTTCTCACCTGTGATTTTGGTGTTATATCCATGAAATCACTGCCAAGTGCAATGTTATGAAGATTTCCCATGTTTTCTACTATGAGTTTTAAAATTTTAGTTCTTACATTTAGGGTTTTAACTCATTTTGAATTCATTTTTTAATACAGTAGGGTTTTAACTCATTTTGAATTGATGTTTTAATACAGTTTAAGGTAAGGGTCTAATTTCTTTATTTTGCACAGGAACATCCAATTTTCCAGCATCATTTCTAGAAGAGACTAGTAATACAAAGTTTGTGTGACCCTCTTTATTCTACATACCATTATTTGTCTTTTTTTAATCTGAAATTAATACTGTCACTATTGCTTTCATTTGAGAAATGTTTATCAATCCATTTATTTTATTCTTTCAAGTTGTTTGTTTTTTGATGTGACTCTTATAAATCTATTTTATTTTTAAACATTGTTTTGTCTTTTAATAAGGAAACTACAAACCAAATATGTTTAACTAACAGGTTGTTTCAGCTTTTATCATCTCATTGTGTTTCCTTTGTTTTCTGTGTTTGTTCTGTGGATTATTTTTGTTTCCTTTTATCTTCTCTAGAGGCTTTTCATTTATTCATTCTGGATGTGTCATTATCTATTCCTACAACTAACCATAAATTCCTTTCAGTCAAATCATCTCTGAAATTCTACAGAATTACTGAAATAGATTCCTAGAAATAACAGGAAATCTTGAAGGCTTTTTTATAATTTCCAAAGTAAACAAGAAAATTCTAAGACATAGACATGCCATTTTAAAAGAAAACATAGGGTCCCGGATAATCTGGCTACTTCTTCCTTTTTAGTGACAAGTCACTTAAAACTTCAAACCCAGAAAGTATGTACTTTTAACTTATTTAGAGAACTCAAAGTGTCCATGCTCTAGAATATATGTGAACCTTGGCTAAGAAATTAATGTTTTCTGAATATCCATTATGTAACAGGCATTGCTGAATGCTATCTCACTTAAATCTTACAACAACCACTAGAGTATAAGGCCCTCAATCGTAGAGGCCTCATTTTGTCTTTTTTACCACTCTAATTACAACACTGAGACTGTGACCTAGACATAAAGGCACATAATATTTATTTTGAGAATGAGTGGATGACATCTTTATGTCCCTTTTCAGAGTAAAAACAAAGGTCAAAGAGAACATGTGACTTGCTTAGAATCACACAGAAAGTGGTAGAGCTGGGATTTGATCTAAAGTCTGTTTGGTTGAATGTATTGTGTGTGCTAAGTCGGTTCAGCCATGTCCGATTCTGTGCAACCCCATGGGCTGCAGCCTGCCAGAATCCTCTATCCATGGGATTCTCCAACCAAGAACACTGGAGTGGGTTGCCATGCCCTCCTCCAGGGAATTTTCCTGACCCAGGGATCAAACTCACATCTCTCATGTCTCCTGCATTGGCAGGTGGGTTCTTTACCACTAGTGCCACCTGGGAAGCCCCTATCAAAGTATTAGTCCCCTTTAACTTAACTTACAAAACCTTATATGGTATGATTGTGAGAGTCAATTCCTAGGTAGGTTGATAAGAAATCCAGGGGTCCCCAAGGGGAGAGGGGTCTGGAATTCTCAAGGAGGAGGAAAGGACAAACTTTCTTTTCCCTCTACTTTCCTTAGCCTTAGTCACATAAAACATTTTTATCTTTAAGCCTGGAACTGCTGCTGCTGCTGCTGCTGCTAAGTCGCTTCAGTCGTGTCCGACTCTGTGTGACCCCATAGATGGCAGCCCACAGGCTCCCCCGTCCCTGGGATTCTCCAGGCAAGAACACTGGAGTGGGTTGCCATTTAATGATTACACAACTAACAACTCGGTTTGCACTCTGTACTAAGGATTATATAGCAGTGTATCCTGCTTGAGGACAGTTTCTCCTTCCTGAGGGCCTTCTGGCTAATCCTGTTATCTTGAAATGTGGATTCTGGGAGTGCGTCTCTTTGCAACCTCCGGACATTCTATTGACTCACTGTAATAACTAACTGGAGAGTATATAACTCCATTGCTAACACTAGTAAGGGGGTACTCTTTCTGCCCCCTTCTGATGTCTATGTCAGAAGCTTTCTCTATCCCTTTTATACGTTAATAAAACTCTATTGCACAAAAGCTCTGAGCGATCAAGCCTCGTCTCTGGCCCTGGACTGAATTCTTCTCTTCCAGAGGCCCAGAATCCAGGCGTCTTTTCGTGGGTCAGCAACAACCTTTCAATTGTCCCAGTCTATTTCTCTTGTTACACCCCACTGAGATCAAAGATTTAACCACACTCCAATTCTTTCAGGTTCTTGAAGGTTCTTTTGTAGTTTCTTCCAGTTATTAGCCTTTAAACTAGAACCTTCATCAGTCAATTTAGGTATCATTTCTCTTGGCTCCCCTATGCTTGGTGTGCTCTATTAAATACATCTATTGCACCCCATATTCCCCAACATAATTACATTTTCCCATTTAAATAAAGGAACAGAGCAGTGGTCAAGAAGAGGGAGCCTGAAAGTACAGTATTAAAGCTCAAATCCAGACTCTACCACCTCTACTGATAGAACCTGTGGGGCATCTGAGTGAAGATGATCTAGGACATGGAAAAGATACAACTCTCTTGCTTAAGAATAAAATCTAAGCTGGAGAAAGAAATTTAGGTGATATCATCATTTGGAGGTGGTAGAAACTATTAGAATGTGTGAACTTTTCTACAGATTGCATATGGCATAAGAAGAAAAGGATAGGACCCAGGGGAACAACACTACCTAAAGGTTGGGAAATAAATAATTTAGAGTGGAGAAAGAGAAGTGGGTAGAGCTTGGGCACAAGTTAGTGACTGATGAAACCGAATGATGGATACATAGGGAGTCACTGCCCTATATTTTGGTTCTATTTTAGCTTTTGTTTGAAATGTTACTAATAAATGTTTTTAAAAGAAGGGGAGGTGGAGGTAGAGGAATTGATGAAGGATTCTGAAAAGATGCAGTATTTGTGAAAGGGGAAAGCCGAAGTCATTACTACCTCAAAGGAACAAAGTAGAGTGAGCACAAGGATTTGGTAGTTGGGGCATTATAATTCTTTTAGTAAGAACTGTTTCAGTGGAGCAGAAGCTTGATTTCAATGGTTTGGAACAAAAGAAGTAAGAAATAGAGATACCAAGTAGTTTATGAAAATCTTGGCATGAAGGGAAGAAATGCTTACAGAGAGGTATAGGACCAAGGATTTTGCTCTGGTTTTGGGTTTAGACGGTAGGTCCTTAGGAGGAAGTAAGTGGGAAAGCTGGATGTTGGAGAAAGCAGAGTGCCCCAGACAGGGATAAAATGTAGAACACAACCAAAAGGAGAGGGACAAGTCTGAGAAAAGAGAAGATACAACCAACAATCTAATACAATTCAAAGAAGATGATACAATCTTTGATACAGAAAGGGAAGGCAAGGAACAATTCAGAGAGATTTTTTTAAGACAGTAAACTATAGTCCTAGGGTCACAAAGAGTCAGACACTATTGAAGCAACTTAGGACAGACGGACGGATGAACTAGATGAGACAAGGTGAGAGGGAACCAGGTGTAATTAAGTTATAATTAAAGGACAAGAGGAAGTCAAAGGTTTGGCAACAAGTCTGTGCCAGAGATCTCTGTGGAGAGATCACATTGTAAGAAAGCCTGAAGACTCGATTAAAAAAACCAAACAGATATGAATTTTATATTAGCTCTTAATCATCTTCTGGATGAAAGCAGAGGGAGTCTAGGAAAGCAAATATAAAGCAAAGAAAAAAGTTATCTTTACTGGAAAAGAGTCTTCAGGGAGCAACATTTTGCTCTGATGACAATAAAGGAAGGTATAAAAATTCAGTAGGGACTTTAAGATGAACACCAAAAAGCAAAATGAGAACACCTATGCAACCAAAAGAAGTCCACTTAAAATCAAAATGTTGGCTTTTATATGCATATTGTTCTAAAATAAAAGAATATTTATGGTACAAGCTACTTGTTGTTTTAAGAAATGGGGGCTTAGATAAGGTGGCAGTAGGAGAAGTGAAAAGTAGACAGATTTCAGTTAACTTCTGATGAGTGAACAGATAGGACTTGTTAAAATGTATGAAAATGTAGAGCTAAATAGAAAAAACATACACAAAATGTTAACATAAGTCATTTCTGGGTGATGGGCTTAAACACAATGTGTCCTTTATTCTTTTATTTTTTGGAGGAGTAATTAAGATAATTAACTTAATTCTAAAGGCAAGAATAAATTCTTGATGTAAAAAATTCAGTACTGAATTACACATGGCAAAAACTAAAAGTTCCTCTTCAAATTCAAATCCCTTATCCCACACTTTTCCCCTAGAGATCATCAAGTCAAAGGGTTTTAAAGTTACAGGAACTAAAAATAAAATAAAGGGTTTTAAAACCCTTTCCACATAGTTCACTGTAGTGTTTCTCAACCTTTCTTTTCATTATTTCCCCTCCAAAATGAAAACTAATTAACTATACCTATGTAATCTAGTCAAGGCTATGGTTTTTCCAGTGGTCATGTATGGATGTGAGAGTTGGACTGTGAAGAAAGCTGAGCGCCAAAGAATTGATGCTTTTGAACTATGGTGTTGGAGAAGACTCTTGAGAGTCCCATGGACTGCAAGGAGATCCAACCAGTCCATTCTGAAGGAGATCAGCCCTGGGTGTTCACTGGAAGGAATGATGCTAAAGCTGAAACTCCAGTACTTTGGCCACCTCATGCGAAAAGTTGACTCATTGGAAAAGACTCTGATGCTGGGAGGGATTGGGGGCAGGAGAAGGGGACGACAGAGGATGAGATGGCTAGATGGCATCACCGACTCGATGGACATGGTTTGAGTAAACTACAGGAGTTGGTGATGGACAGGGAGGCTTGGCATGCTGCAATTCATGGGGTTGCAAAGAGTCGGACTGAGCAACTGAACTGAACTGAATATATATTATACTAAAATAACTATACAATGTAACTGAATTTAATTTAAATTTAACTTAGTCTTTCCCTAATGACAGATACTAAATACTAAGGAATAAGACTTGGTGCAGCAGAATTGAACTCTGGAGGGCACTCAAAACCATTGTAATATATGATTGTTTCTGTTTATCCTTCTTCCCAAAAAACAGAACTATTTCTTCCTCTTGGGGTCAATATTGCCCTTATTGAGAATGCATGGTGGACCAGTGTTTTAAATAGACTGTCAGTCAAATTAGATTTAGTATGAACCATATTCTCCTTCAAACTTTTCCCTTGGCTTCCTTTATCATATTCCATTTGACTTCATTCTCTTGAGGTACTCCCTGTGGCATCCTCTGTTACAATGTTTCCTGAACTTAGTGAATATAAATATTTTTAAATACACATTCTAATATATGTTTACTTATTTGTTTAAAATTATATATCTGTTGCTGTTGTTTAGTCGCCACATCATGTCCAATTCTT
This sequence comes from Bubalus kerabau, assembly GCF_029407905.1. Taxonomy (NCBI): domain Eukaryota; kingdom Metazoa; phylum Chordata; class Mammalia; order Artiodactyla; family Bovidae; genus Bubalus; species Bubalus kerabau. Next base: position 51,416,256 of record NC_073631.1, read on the forward strand.
TGGGACCCCATGCACTATAGCCCACCAGGCTCCTTTGTTCATGGGGTTTCCCAGCCAAGAATACTGGAGTGGGTTGACAGTTCCTTCTCCAAAATTATAAATAAATACTACTATATTAATAAAATATGTGCAATATAAAATGTACAAAAAATATAGTTTAAAGGATGAAACTTAAAAAAAGGACGGGTAGAAATTAGAACTGTCTTTTTCCATGTCAAACTGTATACACACTTTGGAAAAAGCAGAGCTCTATATAAATTTTATATGTTGCATTTTCAAGGTACATTTCTTTTCTCTCCATAGCCAATTCTACCTATTACTATGGCTTTGACCATCATCTATGAGGTTCAGTTCAGTTCAATCACTCAGTCATATCCGACTCTTCGTGAACCCATGGACTGCAGCACACCAGGCTTCCCTGTCCATCACCAACTCCCAGAGCTTACTCAAACTGATGTGATGTCATCCAACCATCTCATCCTCTGTCATCTGCTTCTCCTGCCTTCAATCTTTCCCAGCATCAGGGTCTTTCCCAATAAGTCACTTCTTCGCATCAGGTGGCCAAAGCATTGGAGTTTCAGCTTCAACATCAGTCCTTCCAATGAATATTCAGGACTGATTTCCTTTAAGATGGACTGGTTGGATCTCCTTGAAGTCCAAGGGACTCTCAAGAGTTTTCTTAAACACTACAGTTCAAATGCGTCAATTCTTCAGCACTCAGCTTTCTTTATAGCCTAACTCTCACATCCATACATGACTACTGGAAAAAACCATAGCTTTGACTGGATGGACCTTTGTTGGCAAAGTAATGTCTTTGCTTTTTAATATGCTGTCTAGGTCGGTCTAGGCTGGTCTAGGTTTTCTTCCAAGGAGTAAGCGTCTTTTAATTTCATGACTGCAGTCACCATTTGCAGTGATTTTGGAGCCCAAAAAATAAAGTCTGCCACTATTTCCATTGTTTCTCCATCTATTTGCCATGAAGTGATGGAACCGGATGCCATGATCTTAGCTTTCTGAATGCTGAGTTTTAAGCCAACATTTCACTCTCCTCTTTCACTCTCATCAAGAGGCTCTTTAGTTCTTCGCTTTCTGCCATATGGGTGGTGTCATCTGTGTATCTGAGGTTATTGATATTTTTCCCGGCAATCTTGATTCCAACTTGTGCTTCATCCAGCCCACCATTTCTCATGATGTACTCTGCATATAAGTTAAATAAGCAGGGACATCTCCCAAATTTATGTCTCCAGTGGATGCCTCTTCTGAGCTCCAGACTCATATATTAAATTGCCTAACTGAAACTTCCCTTGAATGTGCCATGAGCACCTGAATACCGAACGTATCTTCCTTGTTTAATGTGCTTCTCAGTTTATGGTCTCAAGTGAAGTTTACTACTATCCACCAGAACTCTTGTCAAAACTGAATATACAATATCAGCCTTGACACCTCCTTCTCTATCTCACCACTTCTAATCTGTCATTAAGATGTGTTGGTGTTATCTCCTGAATAATTCTCAAATCAATGCAACTGTCTCCATTTTTACTGGCATCAATGTAAATTACTGCTATAGGCTGTTTTGTCTTGACAAAATTCATATGTTGAAGTTCTAACCGAAACCAACCATACATGAAAACGTAATCATATTTGGAGATTGGGTCTTTCATGAAGTAATTAAGTTAAAACAGAGTCATTAGGGTGTCCTTATAAGAAGAGGAAATCTGAAACACGGACACATACAGAAGGAAATGATGTAAAGACACAGGGAGAAGACAGCTCTATGGACATTTGTCTACAGGTCTTTGGATATATTCTTTCGTTTCTCTTGGATTAATAACTAGGGGCATATTGCTAAGTCATATAATACATGTATGTTTAACTTTTTAAGGAAAAGCCAAATTGTTTCCTAAAGTGGTTGTACCATTTTACATTTCCCTTCAGCAGTATATGAGAGTTACAGTTGTTCCATATCCTCACCAACACATGGTATGCTCAGGTCTTTCAACTTTTAGATATGTACTTAAATGACAAAGACCATTTTAACTTTTCACTTCCAAACTAGAAGTTTTTATTTCTTTTTCTTTCTCACTGCACTAGTTAAGAAAATGTTAGGCAGAAGTAGTGAGAGCACAAAGAATACTTGTCCTCCTACCTGATCATTTCTTAACGGTCACTTGTCATTTTTTTATTCCATCTTTACTTCTAAAACCTATGCAGGTATTCTAGATTCTTTATCAATTAATTCTAACATCTGAAGTCCATAGCGTCCTTCAGAAGTTCTTTAGGAGTCTAAAACCTGTTTTGCATTGTGTTTATTTTTCTTGCTGACTCTCAATCACAGATTCTAGTCTATTTATATGACTGGTGATTTTCAACTATGAGCTCATAGTTGGATGACCTTAACATGTGGAGAATTCTGACAGCTAAAACTAGAAATGCTTTCCTCTACAGAGGATCTGTACTTGCTTTTTGTGAGAGTAGGTACTGTTACCAACCCAGGAACATGTTAGCCACAGTCACAGGTCTCAAGATCTCAGGAGCTTTAATGCAAGGTTCATTCTCCCACCGTGCTAGAGACCCAGAGCTTAGTGGACTGACCCCATCATTGACATGAACATTTGACTTCAGAGCAACTTCAGCATTTGCAATGACTTACAGCTCACACATCTCCACTACAGTTTCAACTACTTTATCTGCTTATGCTTATCTGTATATGCATATGTCCCTCAGAGATTCTCTTACTTTTGGCAGGGCCAAAAGTACATTAAAAATTAAGCTTTTCTAACATCTAAAATTTGTTTTAGCAGGGAGAGGGCTCTTAAAAATAACTCATCCTCCATGGAAGCAACCTAGATTTCCATCGGCAGACAAATGGATAAGAAAGCTGTGGTACATATACACAATGGAATATTACTCAACTATTAAAAAGAATGCATTTGAATCAGTTTTAATGAGGTGGATGAAACTGGAGCCTATTATACAGAACGAAGTAAGTCAGAAGGAAAAACACCAATACAGTATATTAACACATATATATGGAATTTAGAAAGATAGTAACAATGACCCTATATGCAAGAGAGCAAAAGAGATGCAGATGTAAAGAACAGACTTCTGGACTCTGTGGGAGAAGGCAATGGTGGAATGATTTGAGAGAATAGCATTGAAACATGTATATTATCATATGTGAAACAGATCGCCAGTCCAGGTTCGAGGCATGAGACAGGGTGCTCAGGGCTGGTGCACTGGGATGACGCTAAGGGATGGGGTGGGGAGGGAGGTGGGAGGGAAAGTCAAGATGTGGAACACATGTACACCCATGGCTGATTCATGTGAATGTATAGCTAAAACCAGCAAAATATTGTAAAGTAATTAGCCTCCAATTAAAATATTTTTTTTAAAGTCAAAAAAATAAAATAAAATGTATTTATATTATGAAAAAAAAATAAATAAAAAATAACTCGTCTTCAAGCTAGTAAAGCAAAAATCTTCTAAACCTTTACAGATAAGAGTATTTATTGATAACAAATGACTTAAGACATGTAAATTGGCTTACTGCCACTTTTTTTTTTTTAATCAAATTAGGATGCCATTGATAAATGAGTTAAACATTTTGCTCATTTTTCTAAAAATATTTCATATTTGGGTGTCCTAAAATTTTTTTGAGTCTTAAATGCTATTATCAAATCATTTCATACATTAAAAAGGGCAAAAGAAAACACATTCTTTTTCATAGTTAAAATCTTTGTTAGTACTACAGCTGCTCAAAATGCTGAATACATTCCAAATATAGCCTAATGCATCCTACACACATGATTACAAGATTCTGTTCAATGATAAAAAGAAAAATGCTGGCTTAGAAAATGAAGGTATCATATCTACACCCCCACATACAGCTAAACTGGCTTAATTCTGCAGATAAGAATCTGCAAGCTGTTTGCTACTATTTGGATCCTGAATAATTTGTCAATACCTTGGTACACTCACTTTCAAACAAAGTGCTACATATAATATTGATGAGTATATAGCGATACTAGAACTTTTTAACTTTAAAGGTTTTAAAAGTTTTTAAAAAGTTGCCAAAATTGAATTTTTGATGTCTAGTCAACAGTCTAGAAATCTTATTTAAACTAAGAAGATATATCCAATCAACTAACTTTTGTAAATAAAAATAATAAGGGAAAAGAAGTATTTTCCACAGTTAAATCACATAAATAATTAATATAACTGTAAGCACAAATGTATTTCAAATTTATAGAATGAACTGAAATTAACAGGCTAATTTTACAAGTTAACCAGAAGATTCATTAAATTAAGCAGAAGCAGAATTAGTTATCTCAATTAAGGAAAAGTTTTCATAAGGCTCTACATTAACTATATATTCTTAAGATTTGTTATGCCTGATATAATTGGCCCAATTTTACTTTATACTCAATATATTTATGCCCTTTTTACACTATGATGTATTGTTTATAGCATGATAAACATTTACTGCAAACGTTCTGAACTAATAAAGCATTCACATTTGGCAATATTAACTTCAAAACCAAAAGTTTTAAAAGTAAACCCATTTTTTTTTTTGACTAATAAAATATAAACGATTTAACAATTCTCACAAAATCTCACAGAACTGAATGAAGGAAAATCATCATTACTGTTTCTACAACTACAGAATTACCAAATGTTAGATCATAAACTCATGATTCTTTAGTGAAGTGAGACATGTAATCACGACACATTTATAGTGAATCCTTGCTATTGTCTTATTTAAGGAAGCAACATTTCTTAAATTTCTGATACTCAGCATATTAATATACTTACATATCATGTTATCAGAACTGTTAAAAAAACAAAACTGACCTTCTTGCACACTATAGTTCTTTGTTACCATGCACATGGGAAATTTCTAACCCCTAAATAATTTAACTTTTAAAGTTTAAAAAAGATTGAAATAAAAATTAGGATATCAAATTATTGAGCCAATCTCTGAGTTAAATCTACATTATCTAATTTTCCCTCAGAAAACCTCAGCTCAATGGGTAATATTATCACCCTCATTTGATATCTGACATTCTGAAACATTATAAGATCTACCCAAGGTTGCATAATCAACGAAGGAAATCTCAGTTCTGTCTGATACTAAAGTCCAAGGACCCAGTTCTTAATGACTGTATTATACTTCCTTTAACATTACTTGACTAGATGTTCAGAAAGGTAACCTTTAAATTAAGTATCTGGCTATCCAAATGATTTAAAAAAAAATTATCCTTAATCCAATAAAAATTATTTTAGAATATTTTAAGATTTTTTTAACCACTTGTATTGACTGTAAGAGATAAATTTTAAATAATGAACATGGCAAGGCAGTCCATTTTTCTTCATATAAAGTCTTAGAAACTTAACTAATCAAGTTTTTCCTATAAATATAATCTTTTTAAAATTCATAGGAAATACAAAATAAATCAATGACATAACACTGCTGCTGCTGCTAAGTCACTTCAGTCGTGTCCGACTCTGCGACCCCATAGACAGCAGCCCACCAGGCTCCCCCGTCCCTGGGATTCTCCAGGCAAGAACACTGGAGTGGGTTGCCATTTCCTTCTCCAATGCATGAAAGTGAAAAGTGAAAGTGAAGTCGCTTAGTCATGTCTGACTCTTAGCAACCCCATGGACTGCAGCCTACCAGGCTCCTCTGTCCATGGGATTTTCCAGGCAAGAGTACTGGAGTGGGGTGCCATTGCCTTCTCCAGACATACCACTACACACCTACTAAAACAGCCAAAATCCAAAACACTGACTATATCAAATGCTGACGAAGATGTGGAGCAATAGGAACTTTGTTTCTTTGCTAATAGGTATGTAAAATAATACAGCCACCATGACAGATAGTTTGGCAGTTTCTTACAAAGCTAAAAATACTCTATAATATACAGCAATCATGTGCTTTGGTGTTTACTCAAATCAGCTAAAAGTTTATATGCACACAAAAATCTGCACATGAACATTTATAAATTTAAATCATAATTGTCAAAAAAACGGAAGCGACAACACGTCCTTCAATAGGTGAATGGGTAAATAAACTAGGCCTATGTACAAAGTAAAATATTATTCAGTGACTAAAAGAAATGAGGGATCAAGCAACAAAGACATGAAGAAATCCTTAAATGCATATTACTAAGAGAAACCAGTATGAAAGGCAACCTACTATATGATTCCAATTATATGATATTCTATAAAAGATAAAACTCTAAAGACAGAAAAAAGATCAGTGGTTTCCAGGGGTTAAGAGAGAAGTGTGGAAAGGATGTAAAGGTGCAGCACTGAGTATTTTTAAGTGTACCTTTTTTGCATGATGGAGAAGGAAATGGCAACCCACTCCAGTGTTCTTGCCTGGAGAATCCCAGGGACAGAGGAGCCTAGTGGGCTGCTGTCTATGGGGTCACACAGAGTCGGACACGGCTGAAGCGACTGAGTATTTTTAAGTGTACCTTTTTTGTATGATACTATACACCTGCTAGATCATAGAAAAAGCAAAAAACATCTACTTCTGCTTCATTGACCACACTAAAGCCTTTGACTATGTGGATCACAACAAGCGTAAAGAAATGGGAATACCAGACCACCTTATCTGTCTCTTGAGAAACATATATGCAGGACAGGAAGCACCAGTTAGAACTGGACATAGAACAATGGATTGGTTCAAAATTGGGGAAGGTATATATCAAGGCTGTATACTGTCACCCTGCTTATTTAATGTACATGCAGAGCACATCATGTGAAATGCCAGGCTGGATAACTCACAAGCTAGAATCAAGACTGCAGGAAGAAATATCAACAACCTCATATATGCAGATGATACCACTTTAATGGCAGAAAGCAAAGAGGAACTAAAGAGCCTCTTGATGAAGGTGAAAGAGAAGAGTGAAAAAGGTGGCTTAACAATCAGTCCATCCTAAAGGAAATCAGTCCTGAATATTCATTGGAAGGACTGATGTTGAAGCTAAAACTCCAATACTTAGGCCACCTGATGCAAAGAACTGATTCATTGGAAAAGACCCTGATGCTGGGAAAGATTGAAGGCGGGAGAAGGGGACAACAGAGGACGAGATGGTTGGATGGCATCACCGACTTGATGGATCTAAGTGTGAGTAAATTCCGCGAGTTGGTAATGGACAGGGAGGCCTGGTGTGCTGCAGTCCATGGGTTCCCATAGAGCTGGACAGGACTGAGTGACTGAACTGAACTGACCCATTTTTCAGTCAGGTTGTTTTTTCATGTTGAGCTTTATGATTTCTTTGTATATTTTGGATATTAATCCTATATTGAAAATACCATTTGTGAATATGTTCTTATTCAGTAGGTGGCCTTTTCGCTTTCTTAGTTTTCTTCACTGTGCAAAAGATCTTTAGAGTGATGTAGTCCAATCTGTTTCTTTTTGCTTTTGTTTCCCCTGCCTGAGGAGATATATCCAAAAAAAAAACCAACTAAGATTGATGTCAAAGAGCATACTGCCTATGTTTTCTTGTAAAATGTTTATGGTTTTGTGTCTTATATTTAAGTCTTTACTCCATTTTGAATTTATTTTTGTGCAGTAGTCCACTTTGATTCTTTTGCATGTAACTGTCCAGTTTTCGTCATGTAATACCATTTATTAAAGAGGCTGTTTTTTCCCCATTGTAAAAAAAAAAAAAAAAAACTCAATATTAAAAAAACAAAGATCACGTCATCTGGTCCCATCACTTCATGGCAAAATAGAAGGGGAAAAAGTGCAAACACTGACAGATTTTCTTTTCTTGGGCTCCAAAATCACTGTGGATGGTGATGGCAGCCATGAAATTAAAGGATGCTGGCTGGGCTTCCCTGGTAGCTCAGTGGTAAAGAATTTGCCTGCCAAAGCAGAAGACACAGGTTTGATCCCTGATCTGGGAAGATCTCACATGCAGTGGGACTTGTGCCACAACTACTAAGCTTGTACTCTAGAGTCCGGGAGCTTCAACAACTGAAGCCCATGTGCCCTAAAACCCGTGCTCCACAACAAGAGGAGCCACTGCAATGAGAAGCTCACGCACCACAAGAGAGTAGCCCCTGCTCGCCACAACTAGAGAAAAGCCTGTGCGGCAATAAAGACCTAGCACAGCCCAAAATAAAAAAAATTATTAAAAAAAAATGATGCTTGCTCCTTGAAAGAAAAGCTGTGACAAATCTAGACAGCATATTCAAAAGCAGAGCTATCACTTATCCAACAAAGGTCTATAGTCAAAGCTATGGTTTGCCAGTAGTCATGTAGAGACGTGAGAGTTGAACCTTAAAGAAGGCTGAGCACCAAAGAATTGATGCTTTCAACTGCTGTGCTGGAGAGGACTCTTAAGAGTCCCTTGGACAGCAAAGAAATCAAACAAGTCAATCCTAAAGGAAATCAATCCTGAATATTCACTGGAAAGATTGATGCTAAAGCTGAAGTTCCAATAATTTGGCCACCTGGTACAAAGAGCTAACTCACTGGAAAAGACCCCAGTGCTGGGAAAGACTGAAGGTAAGAGGAAAAGAGGGCAACAGAGAATGAGATGGTTGGATGGCATCACTGAATCAATGGACATGAGTTTGAGCAAACGCAGGGAGATAGTGAAGAACAGGGAAGCCTGGCGTGCTGCAGCTCATGGGGTTGCAAAGAGTCAGACATGACTTAGCAACTGAACAATGAACAATAATGGAGACAGGAAATTACATATTTGCATAATGCCTTATGCATCCTGCATTGGTGTGGTACATTTGTTACAAATGATGACTATGAGGCCAGGAGATTGATAACTGACAGAAGGGAAACTTTACAATATAAAAAAATAATACATTAATGTGCTTTATAGGAAAAACTAACAACTGAATGGATCATACCATCTTCAGAGAAGACATTATATGACAGTTTAATAACCATTAATTAAATCTTTCATACACCAAAAATTTTCATCTTAGTCTCTATCAGGACATTGAAAACTTTTTAATTAATTAATTTTAATTGGAGGCTAATTACTTTACAATATTGTGGTGGATTTTGCCATACATTGACATGAAATCAGCCACGCGTGTACACGTGTCCCCTATCCAGAAACCCCCTCCCACCTCCCTTTCCATCCCATCCCTCTGGGTTGTCCCAGTGCACCAGCTTTGAGGGCCCTGTTTCATGCATCAAACGTGCACTGGTGATCTAGTTCACATCATGTGTATAACAGAAAATGGGAAATTACTATATGCAGTTCAGAAATTAGTCTATAAATAGTATCATTTAGCATCTACTCAATAAACAAACAAGCAAAGAAAATCTGTGGCTATCAAGAAATACATTTTCTTTTAGCTATTTGACGTGTAGTCTCTCTGTAAGACAGGAACACAAATAATAATGGCTCATTATCTTCCAGTATTCCTTAATAAAGAGACAAAAATACTTTCATTTAGACATACCTTAACTATTTCTTCAATGAAACAAATGTGAGAGACAGGATCCCTCTTCTTGGTTAATATTTTTTGTAGATGTTGCACCTAAAAGGAAGGAAAAGAGGGAAAACATATATAATTGAGTATTTTCAAATGTAACAAGCATAGAGTACAGGGACTAGAAACACTAAGGGGAAGGGGAAAAGCATTTCGCTAGAGCCCTTACATACATTATAATTAGTTACGGAGGTATTTTGAACTTTCAGAGATTTTAAGAAAGCTGCCCAAGATCACACAACTTTGAATAACTAAGAATTAAACCACAGCTCAGCAGGTAGATTCTGCCTGCAATGCAGGAGACACAGGAGACACAGGTTCAACTCCTGGGTCAGGAAGATTCCTGGAGGAGGAAATGGCAACTCAATCCAGTATTCTTGACTGAAACGAAAACTCCCATGGACAGAGGAGCCTACTGCACTATAATCCAAAGGGTTGCAAACAGTCGGATACAACTAAGTGCACAGCATGCTAACCCATAATTAATACTATTTTTTACTCTCTCAAATATTTACCTGACCACAAACAGTAAAAATATGATCCACAAGTTTCTCCATGTTGGTCCAGAGGGAAGCACGAAAAGCTGCAGTGTTCCCTGGAGTTGGCATGGTAGATCGTCCAGGTCCCCCTGTTTATGAGAAACAAAAAAACAAAAAAAATAAAATGTTTTAAATTTAACAAAATGTATGTTATTATGAAAAGCACATACAGGCTAACAAATGAGAAGTTTCTTTATGAAGAAATAATAATTTATCATGAGTGATATAAAAAAGAATCTTAACCTTTTGTTTTTAAGAAAGAAAATAAAACCACACACACACACACCCCATCACACACACCCAACAAGGATAATACAGAAAACAGGAATTCCCTGGAGAAGGAAATGGCACCCATTCCAGTATTCTTGCTTGGGAAACCGCATGGACAGAGGAGCCTGGCAGGTTACAGTCCAAGGGGTCACAAAGAGTCAGACACGACTGAGTACGCATTCACTAAAACTCTCCACAAAAAGAACAAGACACTGCAGTTTAGATATCTCATTTCTTAAATGAAAGTATTAATCTTGACTCTATAAATTCATAAATGTAACATTCTATAAACATTTTTAATTTGAATATAGTTGATTTATTCTATAATTCTTTATAACAGTTTTTTCCCCCAATCAGAATAGATCTCCATTATAAAATACCCTTAATGGGAACCTTAAAACCCCTGCAAATTAAGACTACGCTCCCATTTTCTGTAACTTCTCCTGTTTCCTCTTAACCTGACATCCCATGAAGGGATATGACATATCTGATTTTCTGCTTAATTTCAGATAATGTCATTTCACTGTTTTCCACTCACAAATGGGTTGCGGCCTTGCGGATCTGAAGTAGAATCAGTAGAAACATATTGGTATTTACTCAAAATAAAGTCTTAAAAGCCACAAAAGCTAGAAAATAAATAAGAATTTTGGATAGCTGTTTTTTTCTTTTTTGGGATCTTCAGGCCTTTAACATAAACAGTGAACAAACCAGAATCTTAAAAGTATAGAGGAACAGAAAATTTTTTAGTAAAACAAGCAAGAAGATCGCTATCACAGGTGAGAGAGTTTTAAATATAAGTTTGCGCCCCCAAAGCCATAGATATATTATAACTTCATGAAAATGTGACCAAGGATACTAGTATTGGTATCATCCTCCAACACATGTGAGTGAAAACTTATCATGTATTTTTTAATCCATTTGAATATGCCCCAGCTCACCATTCTGTCAAAGAAAAAAAACTCAGTAACACTGAAAGAGAACATTTCCCATTCCATGATATTCTACAGGAGCCATGAATTTCTATACAATGGAGTATTACTCAGCCATTAAAAAGAATACATTTGAATCAGTTCCAATGAGGTGGATGAAACTGGAACCTATTATACAGAGTGAAGTAAGCCAGAAAGAAAAACACCAATACGGTATACTAACACATATATATGGAATTTAGAAAGATGGTAACAATAACCCTGTGTACGAGACAGCAAAAGAGACACTGATGTATAGAACAGTCTTTTGGACTCTGTGGGAGAGGGAGAGGGTGGGGAGATTTGGGAGAATGGCATTGAAACATGTATAATATCATGTATGAAACGAGTCGCCAGTCCAGGTTTGATGCATGATACTGGATGCTTGGGGCTGGTGCACTGGGACGACCCAGAGGGAGGGTATGGGGAGGGAGGAGGGAGGAGGGTTCAGGATGAGGAGCACAGGTATATCTGTGGCGGATTCATTTCGATGTTTGGCAAAATTAATACAATCAAGACAGTATGGTACTGGCACAAAGACAGAAATATAGATCAATGGAACAAAATAGAAAGCCCAGAGATAAATCCACGCACATATGGACACCTTATCTTTGACAAAGGAGGCAAGAATATACAATGGATTAAAGACAATCTCTTTAACAAGTGGTGCTGGGAAATCTGGTCAACCACTTGTAAAAGAATGAAACTAGAACACTTTCTAACACCATACACAAAAATAAACTCAAAATGGATTAAAGATCTCAATGTAAGACCAGAAACTATAAAACTCCTAGAGGAGAACATAGGCAAAACACTCTCTGACATACATCACAGCAGGATCCTCTATGACCCACCTCCCAGAATATTGGAAATAAAAGCAAAAATAAACAAATGGGACCTAATTAACCTTAAAAGCTTCTGCACAACAAAGGAAACTATTAGCAAGGTGAAAAGACAGCCTTCAGAATGGGAGAAAATAATAGCAAATGAAGCAACTGACAAACAACTTATCTCGAGAATATACAAGCAACTCCTACAGCTCAACTCCAGGAAAATAAATGACCCAATCAAAAAATGGGCCAAAGAACTAAACAGACATTTCTCCAAAGAGGACATACAGATGGCTAACAAACACATGAAAAGATGCTCAACATCACTCATTATCAGAGAAATGCAAATCAAAACCACAATGAGGCACCATTTCACGCCAGTAAGAATGGCTGCGATCCAAAAGTCTACAAGCAATAAATGCTGGAGAGGGTGTGGAGAAAAGGGAACCCTCTTACACTGTTGGTGGGAATGCAAACTAGTACAGCCACTATGGAGAACAGTGTGGAGATTCCTTAAAAAACTGGAAATAGAACTGCCTTATGATCCAGCAATCCCACTGCTGGGCATACACACTGAGGAAACCAGAAGGGAAAAGAGACACGTGTACCCCAATGTTCATCGCAGCACTGTTTATAATAGCCAGGACATGGAAGCAACCTAGATGTCCATCAGCAGATGAATGGATAAGAAAGCTGTGGTACATATACACAATGCAGTATTACTCAGCCATTAAAAAGAATACATTTGAATCAGTTCTAATGAGGTGGATGAAACTGGAGCCTATTATACAGAGTGAAGTAAGCCAGAAGGAAAAACACCAATACAGTATACTAACGCATATATATGGAATTTAGAAAGATGGTAACAATAACCCTGTGTACGAGACAGCAAAAGAGACACTGATGTATAGAACAGTCTTTTGGACTCTGTGGGAGAGGGAGAGGGTGGGAAGATTTGGGAGAATGGCATTGAAACATGTAAAATATCATGTATGAAACGAGTTGCCAGTCCAGGTTCGATGCACGATACTGGATGCTTGGGGCTGGTGCACTGGGACGACCCAGAGGGAGGGTGTGGGGAGGGAGGAGGGAGGAGGGTTCAGGATGGGGAACACATGTATACCTGTGGCAGATTCATTTTGATGTTTGGCAAAACTAATACAATTATGTAAAGTTTAAAAATAAAATAAAATTTAAAAAAATAAATAAAAATAAAAATAAAATTAAATTAAAAAAAAAAAGAAATATATGAAAAAAAAAAAAAAATTTGGGAAACCACCTCTTGTGTTTAGTTCCTCATCATACCAGGTTCTGATGTTCCTGGTTATTTAGAATTAAGCTTATTTTATACATATATACACATACACAAAAATTAATATGGGTGTATATGTATAACTGAGTCAACTTGTTATGCATCTGAAATACTGTAAGTCAACTACACTTCAATAAAATATATACATTTATAAAAAGAAAGGATCTTGGACACAGGCGGATTCAAGTCACCAAGTATAGTTCTAGCCTTCTCAGAAGCTATCTTACTGTATCTAAGTTCTTTATTTGTGCTTGACCTAAAAGTGCAAAGTATAGGGACAGTAAGTATGGCACATTAATCAAGTGAGTTTGGTTTCAGGTTATCACCTGCTGTATATGTATGTGGTTAATTTTATTATTCAGTATGTTGCTGGTATGAGGAAGAAGTCCCTTAAAGAAGTCATGTAGGAATGAAAGATGCCCCTGCCATTATATTCTTAGTAGGAATGTCCCCATATTTGTTCAGACTTCAGTTATGTTCTATGTACAACTAACACTTACAGTTTCAAAAATGCAGATTTTTCTTTGTATCTTGTCTTCATACTAAGGAAATAACTTAGTAAATCATATAAATTGATACACCATGTGCCTAAAAAATGCAGAAAATATTTCTTCCCCCCCTTCAAAAAAAAGGAATTAATAAAAATGGTTTCCTAGAGGGGGCAGCTGCAGTGGTAGGAAGTAGAACCAGGTGAGAAGAATAGAGATAGAAGCAGTGAGTCTCTGTGAATCATACAAATATTTTACATATTTCAAAGTAAATTTAAATTTACAGGAATGAAAAAAAGCAAACTCAAACTAAACACAAACAAATACAGAAACACATAAACCTCATGGTACGTCAAATTAGTAAGATAACCATACACAGGAAATTAATTATTTCAAGGAATTTTAAATTACAGCATTCTGACTTTGCTGCTGCTGCTGCTAAGTTGCTTCAGTCGTATCCAACTCTGTGCGACCCCAAAGACGGTAGCCCACCAGGCTCCCCCGTCCTTGGAATTCTCCAGGCAAGAACACTGGAGTGGGTTGCCATTTCCTTCTCCAATGCATGAAAGTGAAAAGTGAAAGTGAAGTCGCTCAGTCATGTCCGACTCCTAGCGACCCCATGGACTGCAGCCCACCAGGCCCCTATGTCCATGGGATTTTCCAGGCAAGAGTACTGGAGTGGGTTGCCATTGCCTCTCTGATTCTGACTTTAATAAGATACATTTTAGGGGCAAAATGAGTTGCACATTTATTTGCTTAACAGATGTGTTGCTTCACTGATCGCTGAGGAAGGCTTTCTTATCTCTCCTTGCTATTCTTTGGAACTCTGCATTCAGATGCTTATATCTTTCCTTTTCTCTGCTTTTCACTTCTTTTCACAGCTATTTGTAAGGCCTCCTCAGACAGCAATTTTGCTTTTTTGCATTTCTTTTTCTTGGAGATGGTCTTGATCCCTGTCTCCTGTACAATGTCATGAACCTCCATCCATAATTCATCAGGCACTCTGTCTATCAGATCTAGTCCCTTAAATCTATTTCTCCCTTCCACTGTATAATCATAAGGGATTTGATTTAGGTCATACCTGAATGGTCTAGTGGTTTTCCCTACTTTCTTCAATTTAAGTCTGAATATGCCAATAAGGAGTTCATGATCTGAGCCACAGTTAACTCCCAGTCTTGTTTTTGCTGACTGTATAGAGCTTCTCCATCTTTGGCTGCAAAGAATATAATCAGTCTGATTTCGGTGTTGACCATCTGGTGATGTCCATGTGTAGAGTCTTCTCTTGTGTTGTTGAAAGAGGGTGTTTGTTATGACCAGTGCGTTGTCTTGACAAAACTCTATTAGCCTTTTCCCTGCTTCATTCCGTACTCCAAGGCCAAATTTGCCTGTTACTCCAGGTGTTTCCTGACTTCCTACTTTTGCATTCCAGTCCCCTATAATGAAAAGGACATCTTTTTTGGGTGTTAATTCTAAAAGGTCTTGTAGGTAGGTCTTCATAGAACCGTTCAACTTCAGCTTCTTCAGCATGACTGGTCGGGGCACAGACTTGGATTACTGTGATACTGAATGATTTGCCATGGAAACAAAGAGAAATCATTCTGTCATTTTTGAGATTGCATCCAAATACTGCATTTCAGACTCTTTTGTTGACAATGATGGCTACTCCATTTCTTCTACAGGATTCCTGCCCACAGTAGTAGATACAGTGGTCATCTGAGTTAAATTCACACATTCCAGAACATCTTATTTCACTGATTCCTAGAATGTGGATGTTCACTCTTGCTATTTCCTGTTTGACTACTTCCAATTTGCCTTGATTCATGGACCTAACATTCCAGGTTCCTATGCAATACTGCTCTTTACAGCATCAATCCTAGCTTCTATCACCAGTCACATCCACAACTGGGCAGAGTTCCAAAGAATAGCAAGGAGAGACAAGAAAGCCTTCCTCAGCGATCAATGCAAAGAAATAGAGGAAAACAATAGAAGGGGAAGACCAGAGATCTCTTCAAGAAAATTAGAGATACCAAGGGAACATTTCATGAAGAGAAGGGCTCATTAAAGGACATAAATGATATGGACCTAACAGAAGCAGAAGATATTAAGAGGTGGCAACAATACACAGAAGCACTGTACAAAAAAGATCTTCAGGACCCAGATAATCACGATGGTGTGATCACTCACCTAGAGCCAGACATCCTGGAATGTGAAGTCAACTGGGCCTTAGAAAGCATCACTACGAACAAAGCTAGTAGTGGTGATGGGACTCCAGTTGAACTATTTCAAATCCTGGAAGATGATGCTGTGAAAGTGCTGCACTCAATATGCCAGCAAATTTGGAAAACTCAGCAGTGGCCACAGGACTGGAAAAGGTCAGTTTTCATTCCAATCCCAAAGAAAGGCAATGCCAAAGAATGCTCAGACTACCGCACAATTGCACTCATCTCACACGCTAGTAAAATAACGCTCAAAATTCTCTAAACCAGGCTTCAGCAATATGTGAACCATGAACTTCCAGATGTTCAAGCTGGTTTCACTAAAGGCAGAGGAACCAGAGATCAAATTGCCAACATCTGCTGGATCATGGAAAAATCAAGAGAGTTCCAGAAAAACATCTATTTCTGCTTTATTGACTATGCCAAAGCCTTTGACTGTGTGAATCACAATAAACTGTGGAAGACTGTGAAAGAGATGGGAATACCAAACCACCTGACCTGCCTCTTGAGAAACCTGTATGCAGGTCAGAAAGCAACAGTTAGAACTGAACATGGAACAACAGATTGGTTCCAAATAGGAAAAGGAGTATGTCAAGGCTGTATATTGTCACCCTGCTTATTTAACTTATATGCAGAGTACATCATGAGAAATGCTGGGCTGGAGGAAGCACAAGCTGGAATCAAGATTGCCAGGATAAATATCAATAACCTCAGATATGCAGATGACACCACCCTTATGGCAGAAAGCAAAGAAGAACTAAAGAGCCTCTTGATGAAAGTGAAAGAAGAGAGTGAAAAAGTTGGCTTAAAACTCAACATTAAAAAAACTTAATATCATGGCAACTGGTCCCATCACTTCATGGCAAATAGATGGGGAAACAATGGAAACAGTGAGAGCCTTTATTTTTGGGGCTCCAAAATCACTGCAGATGGTGACTGCAGCCATGAAATTAACAGACACTTACTTCTTGGTAGGAAAGTTATGACCAACATAGACAGCATATTAAAAAGCAGAGACATCAGTTTGTCAACAAAGGTCTGTTTAGTCAAGGCTATGGTTTTCATGTGTGGATGTGCGAGTTGGACTATAAAGAAAGCTGAGAGCCAAAGAACTGATGCTTTTGAACTGTGGTGTTGGAGGAGACTCCTGAGAGTCCTTTGGACTGCAAGGAGATCCAACCAGTCCATCCTAAAGGAGATCAGTCCTGCGTGTTCATTGGAAGGACTGATGTTGAAGCTGAAACTCCAATATTTTGGCCACCTGATGCAAAGAGCTGATTCATTTGAAAGGACCCTGATGCTGGGAAAGATTGAGGGCAGGCGGAGCAGGGGACGACAGAGGATGAGATGGTTGGATGTCATCACCAACTCAATGGACATGGGTTTGTGTAAACTCTGGGAGTTGGTGATGGACAGGGAGGCCTGGCGTGCTGCGGTTCATGGGGTCGCAAAGAGTTGGACACGACTGAGCGACTGAAATGAACTGTGTTGCTTCATAGCAATAATGAAACTAGATATATTTTAGGATGGTGCAAATGAAGGTTCTCTTCACAAACAGAACAAAGACAGGTGTGTAATCGGGATTAGAGGTCTTTCCTACTGCTGTTCCGTAAAGGAGAGAGATAAGACAACTCCTCACTAGAAATGAACATGCCTGAGACTCAAATTCTGATCTCTATGCAACAATCCTCAATGAAAGAATACAAGGCTTATTGAATAAAAAAGTGATTCTGTACCCAGAGCAGTGAAAATAGAAGGTCAACCTGGAGCATGACAGGCCAGAGAGTAAAAAAGTGTTTAAAGACCAATGGAGATTAGCAAGCTTCCACAAAACAAATGTGAGAGCATCTGGTAGGTCAAAATAATACCAATGATAATAGTTTCTAAAATATTGATTAAAAAAATATTCCCTGAGCTCAGAGTTTAAAACTCAAATGTTTAAAAAGGGTGGGAACTGCTGTTTACAGTAAACTGTCAGTTAATAAGTGCAAAAGAAATGATAATGTTAGGAAAAAAATCACTATTTTGCAACTACCAACTAGTAAAATAATGAAATGAAGGAATGATTATTGGTGGGTAAAATGTTATGGGGAATAGGATGTTTCACATGGTGCAAAGTATGCACCCAAAGTTACTTACTAATTACTAAGAAAAGAGTACTTTTACAAGCAGCAACCTGTCATACACTATAATAACAAACAAGCAACAATGACACAGACTGACATAATTTTGGTGCTTCCTAATATGATGTAATGGGAAATACACATCATCTTACTGGTTTTTTACCTTGAATGTAATAATGAAGAAACAATCAGACAAATTCTGAGTGTGGGGTTTGCTGAACATGTTAATGCCATAAAAGATAAAAAAGATACTGCTTTTTTATGATTATTATTATTAAAGCAGAGTAGAAACAAGACAACCAATGGAATAGCATAATGGCTAATTGGTTCCAGTTGGGAGGGGAAACAGCCATAAAGAATATTTTATGGAAATAACTTAAAAATACTGAATGTGGATTACATGCAAAATAATATTAATATATCAGTGTGAAATTTCTTGAAGCTAATGCCTAAGAATGTTACTGGATATGATATACATGCACAGCTCTTTGCACATGTTAGAATGTTTCAACATAAAATGAGGATTTTAACCTCAAAGTGAAAAGTACACATTTCAATTCAAGCTAAGCTTAAAGACTAGGTAGTACAAGAGCCCATCAATGGTTAGAGTCTATCCTACTTTTACAGAGGGCAAGAATAAAGAAAACCAGAGGCTATGTTAGTAAGCTTTTCACTCTAGTTTCTCAACAATTCCAAGTTTAGGAAAGAACTACATGCTCCTTTTTTTGTCTTCTTTGCCTTGCCCTGTGACTTGTGAGATCTTAGTTCCCTGAACAGGGATTGAACCCAGGCCCCAGCAATGGATCTTCTAAGTCCTAATCACTAGACCACCAGGAAATTACCTACATGCTCCTTTTGTAAAGAGATGTTTATTATTTTTTTACTCTGATAATAGTGGAAAGCAGTAACAAAGAGAAACAATTAGGAGTTTAAAATATGAATACTCCTGTTCAAAATCTAGGTCTAATTAATTTTTCAAATTATTTGCAATGTTGTACAAAGAATATTAAGTAAAAGTGTACATGAACTGGAGAGGTAATACTGAAACAATATGCAATTATCTTAGATGTTACATAAAGAATGAACTTGTAACAGTGAGGAAAAGGCATGCAGTGCATTTGTAAAAAGTCGAAAATATCAAATTACTGGAATATGTATAGCTTTGTTTTATTATAAAGAATTATGGAATCTCTCAACCCACTACTCTTACAATAGGTAAGAGCAGAAATACAAAAAGGTATTGTTTTCTGCTAGCAATTATTTGGAAGAACTGAGGCACCAAAAAAGACTAAGATCACAGTCATTGGTTCTATTAGTTCCAGTGGCTTCATTTTTCTCATTTATTGTTGAATACTTAAGGACTTTTATCCTCATACACTAAATACATCTTGCTGAAGAAATAAACATAATAAAAAATAATCAACATAGAACACCTGTAAAGGGAGCAAGAATAACTAAAACAAAAAACTGATGCCATTATCCACTAGTTTTATGAACCTCAAAAAACAGAATTAAGTGTTTTAAACTAAGTTTTATTAATGCGATAGAAGAAACTAAGAAGTACTCAAAGAAACAATACTTGAGTAACTTCTAGTTAATGGAATAAAATCATTTTCTTGCCTTTGTCCCTTAAAAGGCAATGGAAAAAAGAAAAAAAAAAAAGTAGAAAAAAAATATCAATTTCAAAGAAACAAAGAAATCAATTAAAAACTTCAAACTTTAGATTATGAAGCATATATGCCAAATGCTATAGATAAATCAAAATGAACAAGGAAGCAGATAGCTGACATCCTAGATCATTAGCAAGGAACAATCTGCTCCTAAAATCAACTGTAAGAATTTAGATAAGCTATCCACTGATTCTTTGCTTAGGGCGAAAAGGGACAGGCATAGATGGGCCAGGAGAGAAGCCAGAAAAATGTTCAACATTGCAGAATAGGGAAGAGAGAAAAGCAGAAGGAGAAACCATTATAAAATGACATTTACTGTGTATGAGAATTATGCATGAAGCAGGGCACCCAAAGCCAGTGCTCTGGGACAACCTAGAGGGTTAGGGTTGGGAGGGACATGGGAGAGCAGTTCAGATGGGGGGGACAGATGTATACCTGTGGCCAATTCATGTTGATACATGGCAAAAACCATCACAATGTAGCAATTATCCTCCAATTAATATAAATTAATTTTAAAAAAAGAAGTAGCCCTCTAGCGTAAAGAAACTGAGCTATTTAAAATTCTAAAACATGATACTGTTAAAGTACTGTACTCTATACGTCAGCAAATTTGGAAAATTTAGCAGTGGCCACAGGACTGGAAAAGGTCAGTTTTCATTCCAACCCCAAACAAGAGCAATGCCAAAGAATGTTCAAACTACCATACAGTTGCCCTCCTTTCACATGCTAGCAATGTTATACTCAAAATCCTCCACGCTAGGCTTTAGCAGTACGTGAACCGAAATCTTCCAGATGTACAAGCTGGGTTTTGAAGAGGCAGAGGAACCAGAGATCAAATTGACAACATTTGCTGGATCATGGAAAAAGCAAGGGAATTCCAGAAAAACATCTACTTCTGCTTTGTTGACTTCATGAAATGTTGACTGTGTGGATCACAACAAACTGCAGAAAATTCTTAAAGAGATGGGAGTACCAGACAGTTTACCTGTCTCCTGAGAAATTTGTATCTGGGTGAAGAAGCAACAGTTAGAAGTGGACATGGAACAATGCATTAGTTCAAAATTGGGGAAGGAGTAATACAAGGCTGTATACTGTCACTCTACTAATTTAACTAACATTCAGAGTACATTATAGAAAGTGCCAGGCTGGACAAATCACAAGCTGGAACCAAGATTGTCAGGAAAAATATCAACAACCTCAGATATGCAGATGATATCACTATAATGGCAGAAAGTGAAGAGGAACTAAAGAGCCTCTTGATAAGGGTGACAGAGAACAGTGAAAAAGCTGGCTTAAAATTCAAAATTAAAAAACTAAGATCATGGCATCCAGTCCCATCAGTAAGTCAATAAGTGTTAGTCATTCAGTCGTATCTGACTCTTTGCAGTCCTATGGACTGTAGCTTACCAGGCTCCTCTGTCCACGGGATTTCCCAGGCAAGAATACTAGAGTTGGTTTCCATTCTCTTCTCCAGGGGATTTCCCCAGGCAAGGTATCTAACCCAGGTCTCCTACACTGCAGGTGGATTCTTTCCCATCTAAGCCACCAAGAAAGCCCTGATCCCATCACTTCATGGCAAATAGATGAGGAAAAAGTGAAAGCAGTAACAGATTTTCTTTTCCTGGGCTCCAAAATCACGGTGGACAGTGACTGTAACCATGAAATTAAAAGATGCTTGCTCCTTGGAAGTAAAGCTATGACAAATCTAGAGAGCATATCAAAAAGCAGAGACATCACTTTGCTGACAAAAGTTTGCATAGTTAAAGCTATGGTTTTTCCCATAATCATGTACAGATATGAGAGTTGGATCATGAAGGCTTGAGTGCTGAAGAACTGACACTTTCAAACTGTGGCTGGAGAAGACTATTGAGAGGCCCCTGGACTGCATGGAGACCAAACAAGTCAATCCTAAAGGAAACCAATCCTTAATATTAATTGGAAAGACTACTGCTGAAGCTCCAATAATCTGGCCACATGATGTGAAGAGCCGATCACTGGAAAAGGTCCTGATGCTGGGAAAGACTGAAGACAAAGGAGAAGGAGGCAGCAGAGGATGAGATGGTTAAATAGCATCACAGACTCAATGGACACAAATATGAGCAAACTCCGAGAGATAGTGGAGAACAGAGGAGCCTGGCAAGCTACAGTCCATGAGGTGGCAAACACCTGGATTTGACTTTGCAACTCTACAACAACAAGGTAGGAAAACTATGAGAGGTAAAATGAGGTGAAAGAGGAAAGAAAGAAAAGAATGTAAGGCTTCCACAAGAAACTGTTTAAATGGTTTTACTGAGAATCACAATAAGCTCTAGAATGGTTCAAAATTTGAGGCAAGAAGCATTCCAAAAGTAATAGGAAATGACAAGATGGTGAACCGTTATTATAGACAATAAAGATATTACAAAGAAATAAAACTAGAGACCACTACCTAATGAACATAGATGTAAAACTCAACAAAATATTAGCAATTAAAACCCAAAAATGCTTAAAAAGAATTTTATACTATAATCAAGTGGGATTGAAACTCGGGAAGAATCGGCCAAAGACATCCTGGAATTAATCAGTTATATGCAGAGTATATCATAAGAAATGCTGGGCTGGAAGAAGCACAAGCTGGAATCAAGATTGCCGGGAGAAATATCAATAACTTCAGATACGCAGATGACACATCTGCTTTTTGGTCAAAAAGCCTCTTGACCAAAGTGAAAGAGGAGACTGAAAAAGCTGGCTTAAAGCTCAACATTCAGAAAACGAAGATCATGGCCTCTGGTTCCATCACTTCATGGGAAATAGATAGGGAAACAGTGGAAACAGTGTCAGACTTTATTTTGGGGGCCTTAAAAATCACTGCAGATGGTGACTGCAGCCATGAAATTAAAAGACACTTACTCCTTGGAAGGAAAGTTATGACCAACCTAGACAGCATATTCAAAAGCAGAGACATTACTTTGCCAACAAAGGTTCGTCTAGTCAAGGCTATGGTTTTTCCAGTGGTCATGAATGGATGTGAGAGTTGGACTGTGAAGAAAGCTGAGCGCCAAAGAATTGATGCTTTTGAACTGTGGTGTTGGAGAGGACTCTTGAGAGTCCCTTGGACTGCAAGGAGATCCAACCAGTCCATCCTAAAGGAGATCAGTCCTGGGTGTTCTTTGGAAGGACGGATGCTAAAGCTGAGACTCCAGTACTTTGGTCACCTCATGCGAAGAGTTGACTCATTGGAAAAGACTCTGATGCTGGGAGGGATTGGGGGCAGGAGAAGAAGGGGATGACAGAGGATGAGATGGCTGGATGGCATCACTGACTCGATGGACATGAGTTTGAGTGAACTCCGGGAGTTGGTGATGGACAGGGAGGCCTGGCGTGCTGCGATTCATGGGGTCACAAAGAGTTGGACACAACTGAGCGACTGAACTGAACTGATACCAAGGTTGTAAGAGACAAGGTTCAAAAATATAAGTCAACTGTTTTCATATATACCAACAATGAACAAGGGGAATTTGAATTTGATAACAAAATACCATTTACATTACTCCCCGTTCCAAATGAAATACCTAGGTATAAATAGGGCTTCCCTGGTAGTTCAGATGGTAAAGCATCTGCCTACAATGCAAGAAACCTGGGTTCGATCCCTGGGTCGGGAAGATCCCCTGGAGAAGGAAATGGCAACCCACTTCAGTATTCTTGCCTGGAGAATTCCATGGACCGAGGAGCCTGGTAGGCTACAGTTCATGGGGTCACAGAGTCGGACACGACTGAGCGACTTCACTCAGGTATAAATAAACCTAACAAAATATGGACAAAAACTATATGAGGAAAACTAGAGAACTCTGATGATAAAAATCAAAGAGGAAATATAGAGAGAGATATTCCATATTCACAGACAGAAGAAACAATATTGTGAAGATGTCAGTTCTTTCCAGTTGGATCTATAGATTTAATGCAATCAAAATCCGAATTCTAGAAAAAAATTTTTCTTCTATCAACAAACTGATTCTAAAGTTTATATAGAGAGGAAAAAAATCAGAAGAGCTGACACAATATTGAAGAAAAAGAACCAAGTTGGAAGACTGACTAGCCAACTTCAAGACATTCTATAAAGTTTTAGTAATCAACACAATGAGGTAGTAATGGCAAAAGAAGAGACAAATAGATCAATGGAACAGAATAGTGAGTTCACAAATATACCCACATAAATACAGTCAAATGCCCTTTTACAAAGAAGCAAAGGCAATAAATTTGGCAAAGGCAGAATCTTCAACAAATGATGTTGGAATAACTGGGTAACCTCAAGCAAAAAAATGAATCTAGACACAGACTAGACACAAACTAAGATCATGGCATCCAGTCCTATCACTATGGCAAATAGATGGGAAACTGTCAGATTTCATTTTCTTGGGCTCCAAAATCAATGCAAACAGTGACTGCAGTCATGAAATTAAAAGATACTTGATCCCTTGGAAGAAAAGCTATGATAAAACTAGACAGCATATTAAAAAGCACTTTGCTGACAAAGGTTCATATAGTCAAAGCTATGGTTTTTCTAGTATTTATGTATGGATGTGAGAGTTGGACCATAAAGAAGGCTGAGTGCCGAACACTTGATGCTTTCAATTGTGGCGCTGGAGAAGACTCTTGAGAGTCCCTTGGACAGCAAAGAGATCCCACCAGTCAATCCTAAAGGAAATCAATCCTGAATATTCATTGGAAGGACTGATGCTGAAGCTGAAACTCCAATACTTGGGCCACCTGATATAAAGAGCTGACTCGTTGGAAAAGACCCTGATGCTGGGAAAGACTGAGGGCAAGAGGAAAAGAGGGCAACAGAGGATGAGATGGTTGGATGGCATCACTGACTCAATGGACATGAGTTTCAGCAAACTCAGGGAGATTGTGAAGAACAGAAAACCCTGGCATGCTGCAGTTCATGGACTCGCAAAAAGCTGGACGTGACTTAGCAACTGAACAACAAGATGACACAGACCTCACATACTTCACCAAAATTAACTCAAAATGGATCACAGACCTAAAAGTAAAAACGTCAAACTGTAACATGCCTAGGAGATAACATATAAGAAGACCCAGATGACCTTGGGTATGGCAATGACTTTCTAGATAGAATACCAAAGACATGATATGAAAGAAATAACTGATAAGTTGGACTTCATTAAAAACTTCTATTCTGGAAGAGACAAATAATCAAATCTGCAACTTGATTTTTCATATAAGGATGCTGAGAATTATCTATATTGATAAATTTATTACCATAAATATTATGTAGTAGTCTAATTAACAAATAAGCCGGCTTTTTCATTTTCCAATGAAGGAGAGACTGTTTTCATTGTTTAACTATTATGAATAATAGTAAAATAAAAATTTTTATACAGATGTGACAGAGTTTCTTTAGGGTATACTCTTACAAAGGCAATTATAAGATCATAAGATTACCCATTTTTAACCTTATTGATCAGTACGATAAAACTGAATAAAGTGGTTGAGACCTTTTCTTCTCCTACAATCAGAGTATAAGAGTTTCTGCTCTCACTGGATATTTAGTTCTGGTCTTAGATTTTGCCAATCTCACAGAGAAATAGAATCTTGAATCATTTGTATTTCTCTAATAATTAGTTCACATCCTCTAAAAAGAGGCTAAACATCTTTTCATGTTTATTGGATCTGTTCTTCTGTGATTTGCCTATTCATATTCATTATCTATTTTTCAACTGAGTTATTTATCTTTTTCTTAGTGGATTACAAACTTTCAGGTACATCTTGGGTAGTATATTTTCCCATGTAATTATGTTATTTTTAAAATTTTGAAACAATCTTAAACATACAGAAAATTTGAAACTATAGTAAAAAACTTTTTCTTGAATCATTAGGGAATAAGTTACTGACATGATGCACTATCACCCCTGAAGGCTTTAATGTGTATTTCCAACAAAAATGACATTGCTATATATAATCTCAATATAACCAACAAGATTAGGCAATTAACATTAACCCTGCCAAAGTAATATCTTTAAAAATAAGTAATTATTCTTTTAAAAACAATAAAGAATAGGATTTCTACACTAAATCATGGTATTCATTCCTCAATAGATGACAATAAGGCTTGAAAACACTTCATTCTTTCCCAAAAAGGGGAGCATACATTAGGACAGACAGCAGGTGAATAATTGCTTTCAATTTTTTTTCCTCCATTCTTGACAACACAGTAGAGAATGAGATGAAACTCCTTCTGCAAATTTAAACATTAGATCAAACTTACTGAAAATAATTGCTGGGAAAGGCTGAGAGGGAAATCTCCTCTGGCAATTTCTTTTCAAAGCTGTCCTCCTGGGATGGTCTTAATACAGACCTATTCAGAGGCTAGGGCTAACCTTTAAAAATCCCTTTAAGATCAAAGATTCTTTTATCTCTTTTTATCTTGTACAAATTATTTATGAGGGACATACTCTGTTATTTAAAGTTATGTTTATATAGCAAACATAATAATAATAATCAATGGCTGAAAATGTTTTAGTATTAGCTCTACATCAAGAACTCTTATTAAGTTTACATGGACAACTGTATGATATTAGAGTATCCTGTTCAATACAAAAATGGGAAGAGGAGAAAACTTTTTTAATAGGCATTAAAAAACACTCTGGGGAATTTTTTCAATAGTCTGAATAAAATAAGGCAGTAAAATGGAAAAAGATGTGGAGTCAAGACAGATTTGTCTGTCTTTAAGTAGAAGAAAATAAAGAGCATGATTGTATGTTATGGGAAAGAGATACAATGAAAAACTGATGATGTGGTAGAGAGAAGGGCAATGCCTTTCTTTGAGTGATGGGATCTAAGGCAAAAGTAGAGTATTTGCTTCTGTTAGGAGCAAGTACAGTTCATCCATATTAACAGCAAAGATGAAAGATTTTAAGGAGAGAAATGCAAAGTTGGGGTTGCTTAGAAAAATGAGAGGCACCCAGAACATGCAGTCTCTCCTCTCTATGAAGTGTGTTATATACGTGAATGTCACCATCAGGCATGGTTTTGCAGGAAAAGGGCTGGGGACAACTGCTGTCTTGAATCTACCTGCTTGGGTTTTCCTTAGATTTTGCTATATTTGTAATGTTCCCAAAGCTTTATCAGCATCTACCTATCTCCACACTCAGCTGTTATTGCTCCTGAGTACCAGAATTATACATGCCCAGAAAGATAAAGTATAATAGAGATTGTATTTCCTTAAAAAATATTTTCTGCCTCAATAAGAAGTACATGTGAGGATAAGGATTTCAGAAAGAAAAATATGTTCCTTTTTTTCCCTTGCATCTGTTTCCTCTGAACTAAATAAAGCCACAGTTTATAGTTTTTATCTAGAAGTTCTGAATATACCAATTGGCCAGTTCAACTCACTGATTAGACAAAAGTTATAAATAAACTCTAAAACAAAATTTCTTCTCTCGTTTTCTGTCTACTAAAAAGTGAGTCATTAGATTACTTTGAAACTTGAATGCTTCACATACTATTCAAAGGACTTTTCAGTTATAAATAAATAAATGAAGCTAAATATAAACCACATCCATACCTCTCACAGCTGACTGGGAAGGCTGAGTCAAAACTTTGATATCTAATGCACTGTTGATATTTTCTTCTATTGCAGCACAATATCCATCCACAACATTGGTAATAGTGTCCTTCAAAGTTCCAAGATTATGGAAAACCTGAAGAGCGGTTCCGACCTGGGTTGGATTCTTTAAAAAGGTGGTGGTGGGGTAGGGTGAGAAAAGATATAAATAGGAAAAGAAACAAAATAAATATAAATCTACAAATCTAAGTGGTACTTGAGCAGTTACTATAATATTTTTTAAATTATTATAAACAAGAACAAAAATAATGTATTTGGAACAAATATTATTTTTAGTCCTTACTTATTTCATAAAAGACAAAGTTAAATAGCATGTGTATGATTTCCTCCCTTTCCCTTTTCCTCCTCTTTTAAAGGATAATCACAAAATAAAGAATCTGTTATATTGCTGGAGCTTACTTGAAATTTACCATTAATCTCTATGAAGAGAGCCATGTAAGAACTAACAACCCTATATTTGTTTAGAAAGAAATAAATTGTGCACAGTAAACTGCAGGCTGAGCCTTGTGAACTGATACTACTATTCATTGTATTATCTTCCTTCATTCATTCACTGAAACTACGAATATATATATATATATATATATATATATAGTGTCCACTATGGGGTCTATCTTGCTTCTATCTGCTAGAACTATAGTAGTAAATAAAACCAGTTGAGTTTCTGCCCTTATGGAACTTATATTTACTGAGAAATACATAAACAATAAATATAAGAGAGTATCAGGTAGTGACATATGCTATAAAAAAGAAAGCAGGGAATAAAAATAGAGAATGATGTGTATTATTATAGAGGGAAGAGCCAGAGAATGCATCTCAAAGGTAATATTATAGAGGGAAGAGTCAGAGAATGCATCTCAAAGGCAGTATTTAAACAGAGATCAACATCTGGAAAATATGGGGAAATACAGATCTGAGCAGGGGTATCAACAAAAGAACCGAGGTGGAAATGTGCTTGGTATCTAATGAAAGAGCAATCAGGCCATGGTGGTGGCTGGAGCAGACAGGGGTAAGCAACCAGGGGGAAGTGGAAACACTGGTAGTGATTCAGTCCACAGTGATATAAATAAGCTGCTGGATTTGTCATTAAGTAAATGACTGAATTAACAAGGTATATCTACATCAACATAGTTATTGGTCCAAATAGCTGAAATTCCTCTTTCATTTATGATTCAGCATCTGTCATTAAAGGCACACAATTAAAAACTGAGATTATTTCACTAACATTTTCTTGACTGTTGAGTATAAACAACACAAAATGTTATTTCTGAAGTCTACTGGAGATAGTAAGAGTACGTGGCACACACACACTCAGCAGCAGGGTAGGACCAGCTTAGAGACAAGATCAGGAAACAAGGTTGGTGAACATCCGTTTTAGACTGTTTTTTAATTAAACAAGAAAAAGTAGCAAATGGACATTGTTTCATATTAAAACATGCTTTTGCTTTTAGTAGATACCAAGAATGAAAATTAGGCACCTATAAAGACATTTCCCTTATCACTATTCAAAGTCTATATTATCTAAGAAAGCACTACCTGACAATTTCAAAGAATATCTTCACCTAAAAAACTAGAATATAGACACATATTATGACATTATATTTATTGCCTTTATTATCCTCAAAGGATCTGAAAATCACAGTTTCTCAACATACAGGTTTTCAGTAACTTACAATAATTATGTAACTTCAATAGCTTACAAAGAATGTACATTGAAAGTTATATGCATATGTTAACTGAAAACAGTTGGAGTCTTATTTTACTTGAGAGATCTAGTCAAAATTGATCAGCCTTCTTAAGTTTCTACTCCAAAAATTAACTACCAAAAACTTTCAAAACAGTAACATGTACAGGGCAACATTAAAGAAGCATCCAGTATCAGAATGGTTATCATCGAAAGAGAACAAGTGTTGGCAAAGATGTGGAAAAAGGGGAACCTTCACGCACTGTTGTTGAGAATGTAAATTAGTGCAGCCACTATGAAAAACAATATGGGGGTTCCTCCAAAAATTATGTAAGTAACTCTGAGGAACTCAGCTCTCCCCTCTGTATCCTGAATTCATAATCTTAAAATGATGAGGACAGATAGATTTCCAAAGCTGGCTGAAGTTCCTTTTTTTTTTTAAAATAAAAATGTAGCCAACAAGATCCCAACTCTAAAATTCTGATTCAGCTGGATCAGACTGAGGCCTGGTTATTTTATTTTAAAGCTCTTCAGATGCAGCCACCTGGGAACCAACATTTGGAAACCACTTGACTAGATGACTCTGCCAGACTTTGAAAAATGAGAATCATTTGTTCATGTGAAAGACAGGATTTTCTGGTAAAAAGAACCAAATACAGAGAGAAATGACAGAGGAAAATTACAGAGTATGCTTAAGGAGTGGTATACAGATTTTACTGCCAGAAGTTTTGCATATGTGGGGGGAAAAAAAGATAACCCTGAACAAGCAAATAAGGGTCTGGTCACTGACAACCTTGGACTGCATTCTGTGAAATTTCTATTTAATATTACTGGTAACAGAAAAATGATTCATGTAATAGAATTATCATAATTTAAGATGTTTGAGAAAATAAAAATAATTACATCAGCTCTGGCAATAATTTTAAAAAGAAAAGAAGGAAAAATAGCTTGGACTAGGGAGTTGCAATTAAAAACAAAGAATAGGACAGATAGGAGAGATTCTGAAACACTGAAAAGAAACTCTCTACTGACTATGATGGACAAGAGGGAAGGAAGAGTCTACCATATATGGAAGTTTCTTCAAGTGTGGGGGCCTGAAAGGACAGAAAAAGAAAAAAGAAAATCAAAAGAAGGAGATCATTTGGGCAAGTGGGTGGAGTAGTGGTGGGATGAGAGGGTGAACGGCTGTTGTTAATGAAGTGCTCACTGTGAGACATGCGGAGTCTCAGGTGCCAACGGGGCGTTCTCAGTTGGAGAGGAGAACACTTTTGAACTGGATTATCATAGGAACCTAGACTGAGTAGCAAGCTAAATTGATGTAATAAATAATAAAATACAGAATGTTGGAAACTTTTAATCACAAAGGGAATAAAGAACAGAATTGGTGAGAGTGAGAGAACAGAAATGGGGTGATAGAATACTCTAATCAGAGTAACAACTGGAACATTAGAAAAACTGGGAATGAAATCACTTTGTCTAGCTATGATTCCAGCAAAGAATATCTCCTAAATATAATAAACATTAGTGTTCTTTTCCCATCATCCTTTCTCATCGCAGACAAATACCACATATTTTGACCAGCAGATTTTTCTGGGTCCTTATTAGTAATAAACATTAGGCTTTCAGCTCCTTCATCTATAAAATGAGGGGACTGGACTAGATGAATTCTAGAACCCTTGCCAATACTAACATACGATTGTACATCATTTACTCGTGCTAGCACTGTGCAAAGTACTGGGGATTTAAAAAAACTGAAGCAAATACTGTACTGTCTGACCTTTCAATATCTATGGTCTGATGGGTGATAAAGACAATTAAAGCAGCAATTAGAATGTACTATGATAAATTAGAGGAGAAATGGATAGTTTAATAGGAGAGGTGATTAACTCAGAATTGGGGAGGGATAGAGGAGTCAGGCGGAGAAGGCAATGGCAACCCACTCCAGTACTCTTGCCTGGAAAATCCCATGGACAGAGGAGCCTGGTGGGCTGCAGTCCATGGGGTCGCTAAGAGTCGGACACGACTGAGCGACTTCACTTTCAACTTTTCACTTTCATGCATTGGAGAAGGAAATGGCAACCCACTCCAGTGTTCTTGCCTGGAGAATCCTAGGGATGGGGGAACCTGGTGGGCTGCCGTCTCTGGGGTCGCACAGAGTCAGACACGACTAAAGTGACTTAGCAGCAGCAGCAATAGTGGAGTCAGGAAATTCTCCTTAAAGGAAGAAGGCCCAGCCAAGACCCAAAGTGAAGTTGTCATGGGAAGGTGTTGGGAGCTGGAGATAAGGAGGGGTCGAAGATTTACAGGAGTCAGGAAAACAAAAGGAAAACCACTCCAAGCAGAGGAATAGCACATACAAAAGCCTGTGAATGAGCACACTGTGGAAATTAAATCGACTAATATAATATCTGATAGGTAAGAGAACTACACAAATACCTAAACCAATGCAGGTGTCCCTATCAGTCAATCTCAAACTTTTGATAAATATAAAAGAACTACCTGAGGGAGGTTGTTAACTAAAAATGGGCACATAAAGAAAACCTGAGATTGCTGGTAAGTTTTTAATTTTTTAATCTGAATGCTGGTTATGTATGTTTGTTCGCTTTGTGAAAAATTCACTGAGTTGTATTCTTATGAGGTATGTACTTTTCTGTTGATTACATTTTCACCATACAATCTAAAATAAGAGGGTTAAGAGCATCAGGAAAAAAATGCACATTTGCAACCCAAGTGTCCACTGAATGGATGAAGAAAATGTGTTATTCAGATAATGAAATATTATTCAGTCTTAAAAGAAATCCTGTCACAAGCTATAACATGGGTGAACATATCATGCTATGCAAAATAAACCAGTCACAAAAAAATACTGTGTGGCTGCATATTATAAAGATAATATTATTTACATATTATTTATATGAAGACTGTAAATATACAGACAAATTCATAGAGACAATAGAAGAGTGGTTGCCAGGGACTCAGGGATAGAGAGGGATAAAAACTGTTCAACAGACACAGTTTCAGTCCAGTGAGACTTCTGGAGACTAGATGTGTGACGTGAACTAATATGAACATACTTAATGCTACTGAACGTTAATGGTGATTGACTTCATATTAGGTATATTTCATCAGAATTTAAAAACGCATATGCTTGGATCTCAACTTCAAATACACTAATTTGACAGGTTTAGGAATGAGGTCAAGGAATCGGGATAATTATGATAAACCTAATTTTTCTACTGCAGTCATCCAGTAAGGCCTTATTATGAACCAAGCATTATTTTAGGGGCTTTTACACATGTGAGGTCTAATCCTCCCCAACAAAACATTCAAAGTAGCTGTACTGTTCCCTACTGAAAGAGAGGGAAACTGAGAAATAGAGAAGTCAGCAGAAGCTCCAAGACAACAAAGAATAAATGGCAGAGCAGGGATTCAAACATTAAAACGTCTGGATTTTAAAGTTCATGCTTTTTCCAAATAACAACAGTTATTTGCAAATAACCATTAGTACCAATTAAAGTCTGACTTTCTTTAAGCAGTAAAATAAACTTTGAAAGTAACTAAGGAAAATGGCCAATAAATGCTGTTACTTTACTAAGTAAGTGAAAGTCGCTTAGTTGTGTCCAAGACTTTTTGCAATCCCATGTATTGTAGCCTGCCAGGCTCCTCTGTCCATGGGATTCTCCAAGCCAGAAAACTGCAGTGGGTTGCCATGCCCTCTTCCAGGAGATCTTCCCAACCCAGAGATCGAACCCAGGTCTCCAGGATTGCAGGCTGAACCACCAGGGAAGCCCAAGAATATTGGAGTGGATAGTTTATCCCTTCTCCAGGGTATCTTCCCAATCCAGGAATCAAACTGGGGTCTTCTGCATTGCTTGCTAAGTACGGACATTTTTTAAAACTTCACTATCTACTAAGATTACTTCATAAAAGAAAGGTAGTTCAAGTAACAAGGAAAATAGAGGGAAATGCTCAGAGTAAGTAGTTGCCTTGTTTTCATTTTGAATTTTAATGGGAACTGATAAAACCTCAGCATGACTGCTACCAAGCTACAGTGTTTGGAAATCAGTACTTTTGTTATCTTTCTCTACAAATAAGCAGGTTAGCCAATCTTGCTTGCATACAATATCCTCAAGATTCAAGTTTCCCTGAAAATTGCCCATAAAAAAATTCCTTCTTTCCTGGTACCCAGGGCCACTGTGTTCTCTGTAAAGTTTGATGGTTTAAATTCAGTGGCAAACAGTTAACTCTTTGCCACACTCACCTGGCTCCCCATGCTCTGCTGCAAATCCCAACTTCAACAAAGCTGAAATCAGTAAAATCATAAACTGTCCTTAATAGAACACTTTATCTCATAGGCAAACTGTGCAAACACAACGTGAACAATTCACTGCTCATCTCGGAGCTGCCTATTCTTTGGGCCTATCTTCCCAATGTTCCAAGATTAGTTCTAGGGCTTCTCTGTTTCTTTACACCACCTACCCAAAGCCCTCTTTACAAAATCAGACCCATTCCTGGCACTTCTTAGGTCTACATTAATTGCCAGGTTCCACCCTGATCTGTGGAAACAGTTTACTACATGAAGATGCCTTCTCCCCTAGGTGGTAATGTTTAAAATGACCTCCGTATCCACTTATTTTCTTTTGTCAACACAACATAAGTAGAATAAATATTACAAAGTTCATTTTACAGTTAGGTAACTAAGGTACTAAGAAGACAGGTCCAAAGTGGGCCTAGCAGGCCAGTTTCAGGCCTCAGTCCCTTCTCTCCCTATTCTATACTCTTCCACAGCTCACCCTGTCACCACCTGACTCTAGATATCCAGATATACCAGTTTTTCAGGCATTTGTAAGAGATCTCAAAACAAAATGAACACATTTGAAAAATACCATTCTTTCTAGAAAGAAATAAACTACTGACAAGGAACAATGTCTTCTATTAGGTACAAAAGTAATTGCAGTTTTGGACCGTGAGTTTTAAATCATTAAAACTAGGCTCAAACATATCTTTATTAATCAACACATTTTTGCCAATGAGAAATAAGTTGGTTTATTCCTGTAGTATAAAAATCCATGCTTCAGGACTCAATGAACTCTTGGAAAGTATTTTCTGTCTCCTGCTGATTGTGGAAGTGTTTTCCCTTTAAAAAGTTGTCAAGATGCTTGAAGAAGTGATCAGGTGAATATGGCAGATGAGTCAAAACTTCATTGCCCAATTCATTCAATGTTTGAAATGTCATGTAACATGTGGCCAGGCATTGTCATACAGAAGAATCAGGCCCTTTCTGCTGACCAATGCCATCTGCAGGTGTTGCTGCTTTCGGTGCATCTCATCCATTTGCAGAGCATATTTCTCAGATGTAATGGTTTCTCCAGGATTCAGAAAGCTATAGTGGATCAGACGGGCAGCAAACCACCAAATAGCAACCATGACCTTTTTTTGGTGCAAGTTTGGCTTTGGAAAGTGCTTTGGAGCGTCTTCTCTGTCCAACCACTAAGCTGGCCGTTGATGATTGTTATATAAATATCACTTTTTGTCAGACTTCACAACCTGATCAAGAAATGGTTCGCTGTTGTTGTGCACAATAAGAGAAGATGACACCTTTAAATAATGATTTTTTTGATTTCTGGTCAGCTCAAGAGGCACCCACTTACCAAGGTTTTTTCACCTTTCCAATTTGCTTCAAATGCCAAATGACCATAGAATTGTGGACACTGTGTTCTTAGGCAATTTCTCATGTAGTGGTAGAGGATCAGCTTTAATGATGGCTCTCAACTGGCTGTTGTCAACTTCCGATGGCAAGCCACTACTCTCTTCATCGTCAAGGCTTTCCTCTTCTTTGCAAAAGTTCTTGAACAACCACTGCACTGTACATTTGTTAGCAATTCCTGGGCCAAATGCATCGCTGATGTTACAAGTTGTCTCTGATTCTTTACGATCCATTTTGAAGTCAAATAAAAAAAAAAAATGCTTGAATTTGCTTTTTGTCTAACCTCATTTCTAATAGTCTAAAATAAATATAAAATAAATAGCAAATAATAAGTTATGAGCAAAAAACAAAGTGAGAAATGCATATTAAAATGATAAATAGCATAACCATATTTATCTAAGAATGTACTCCAATATCTAGTGGCCAAGTTCAACAACACAAAATTGCAATTATTTTTGCACCAACCTAATAGACAATGTCTCCTCTTTAAATGAGAGTCAATATTCTAAGAGTGACTTCCCTGGCGGCTCAGACAGTAAAGCGTCTGCCTACAGTGCGGGAGACCTGGGTTCGATCCCTGGGTCAGGAAGATCCTCTGGAGAAGGAAATGGCAACCCACTCCAGTACTCTTGCCTGGAAAATCCCATGGACGAAGGAGTGTAGTAGGCTACAGTCCATGGGGTCGCAAAGAGTTGGACACAACTGAGCGACTTCACTTAACTTCTTCATTCTAAGAGTAATTTTCTACAAGTTGTCAATGTGACCTTAAATAAATCACTTAACCATGTATGAAATTTTCCAACTTCATAAACTGTAATATAAAATGAGATGAAAGACAATATAATAAATTAGATCTATTTCAGAAGTAGATCAAAACAGATTTCTACCTTTTCAAAAACATTTCAGAAGATGGCATTTTCTTATTAAACTAAAATTATTTCTTCTGCTTTGGAGACAAATACATATGATGTAAGTTTTTTTCTTTCTTTTTCAACATCTCTGTAGCATTACATGGGAGGAAAAAAAAAAAAAAACCCATAAGAATACAATCAGAAAAGAAGCATAGTTGTTTAGGATCCCTAAAAAGCTTGCCAAAACAGGAACACTTTAACCAAAGTGACAGCTGGTGCTGAGCTAATGGAATGGAAAGATAGCAAGACTGCTGCAAAGATTGTGCCATAAAATAGCAAGCAACGTTCTCATGTTAACTAAACTATAGATAATACGAGGTGACCTCTGTGAGCATAAACATAGTATTAAATCAAAAGTATGACAGGATTTTAAAAGCTTCATACAACTGAAATTAGAAATTGAAAAGGTAACAGAGTTTGATTTAACTAAAAACAAAATGCAAAAATCATATAAATGTTCAAGACCAGGATTCCTCTCTGCAAGGATCAAATAATCCTTGGGCCAAAAAGACTAACCATCACATTTTACTTTTTTCCCTAATGAACTAACTCTTTAGCAGGTAACTTCTCTTTCTTTAGGTTTCATATAATTAATAGATATGCTTAGTTACTCGGTAGTGTCCAACTCTTTGCGACCCCATGGACTGTAGCCTGCCAGGCTCCTCTGCCCATGGGGATTCTCCAGGCAAGAATACTGGAGTGGGTTGCCATGCCCTCCTCCAGAGGATCTTCCCAGCCCAGAGATCAGATCGAACCCAGGTATCCCGCACTGCAGGCGGATTCTTTACTGTCTGAGCCACAGGTTTAATACATAAAAAAATACAATGAGCTGAGGGAAGGAAAAGGACAAATAGAGAAAATAAAATTCCCTGCTGCTATTCTGTTTTGGTTATTAGTGTGGTTTCAGGACTACAGGATTTCCTCAAAGTCTTATTAGTATGCCATTTCATGCTCAACTAAAATAAGACAAAAATAAGAACCCTCAGAATCACATTTAAAAGAGAGAGTGATGGAGAAAGGTGGGGAGGGAGGAGGCGAGGGAAATCATCTACATGTCCCCAGTCTCTGAAAAACCCAGAGGTTATAGTGAGAAAAATGCAAAGCCAGTTCAAGCAAAAATTTAAAGAACAAGTATCTTCCAACATATAGAAAATCCTTACTGCTGGGGAAAAAAAAAGCTTATTATTTTATTTTTTATGGCATAGAAAGGATACAAATCTAAGAATTTTTATCACTAAGCAGATAATTTTTTAAACCACTCCCTCAGTAGAATATGTATTTAATAGAAGTAGGCTAGTTTTCAGGTAAATTTAATACAGTAAAAAGCACAGCAACTTAATCATACACAATAACTGAGAAATTCTAAAATCCAAATATTTTATTTCTCAAGAGTAGTGTTAATAAATTCATAACACTTTATACATAACAAGTATATATAACAGGTCAAAATATTTATAGCAATTTATAATATCTCTGTACCCTAACATGATACATACATT
Organism: Bubalus kerabau; assembly: GCF_029407905.1. Classification (NCBI taxonomy): domain Eukaryota; kingdom Metazoa; phylum Chordata; class Mammalia; order Artiodactyla; family Bovidae; genus Bubalus; species Bubalus kerabau. The sequence continues at coordinate 51,453,577 of NC_073631.1, forward strand.
GGATACTTTTTTGAAGCTATGTCTAAAACATTGAAGACTTAATGGAGCCCCAAGGGAGATTACAAGTATTGAAGGAAGAGAGAATCACATTAAATAATGCAATTTAAAGGCAAGAATTATATTAACTATCTCGGTTGTGATCCAGAGCTTACCAGAGGCTTTTCTGATTCAGTAGCATGCAGTCCACTAATGCTTGATATGTACTTCTCAGCTAACCTAATATAATTATTTCAGAACCTGTTAACAATCAGCAGTCAACAGTGCATACCCCAAATGAAATTAAGAAACTAAGAAGAACACTTAATAGTGCAGTATGATCTTATCAACCAAAAATCAACTTTATTCTAGCCTTTTTTGAGAAGCAGTAGGGAAAAAGGACGGGGGAAATGAGTGTAAAAAGAAAAAGGAGAATAAAGAATGAAAGTGAACATGCACTGAAAGAGGAAAGTTCTGCAAAAAAGAATAACACAGAGAGAGTCTTAAAAAATGGAGAAGGTAAAAAAGATCAATATACAAAAAACGGTCCTTTTAACTTTCAAATTTTTTTTATCAAATAAATCTGGAGTGCACAGTCCACACAAATTATAGTTTGGAATTAAGTAAAAGTTTTAAAGTGATGCCAGTACTCAGAATAATATTCTCATCATATTTAGATAATAGCAGATAATATTTCAGGGACACTAAAAATGTGTTCAATATAAAATGAATTTTATAGGAAAACAAAAGCAATCATGAGACATTAATATTGCAAGCACCCAAATCTTGCTTAAACACAAATTTTTAACCTAAATATGCATATGTGGCTTACTTTTAAATAAAGCAATACAATATAATAATTCTAGTCATTCCTTGTTTTACCAAATATATTTATGGCAGTCATTATTAGGTATTCCCTAACATGCTAGTAAAGTAATGCTCAAAATTCTCCAAGCCAGGCTTCAGCAATATGTGAACCGTGAACTTCCTGATGTTCAAGCTGGTTTTAGAAAAGGCAGAGGAACCAGAGATCCAATTGCCAACATCCGCTGGATCATGGAAAAAGCAAGAGAGTTCCAGAAAAACATCTATTTCTGCTTTATTGACTATGCCAAAGCCTTTGACTGTGTGGATCACAATAAACTGTGGACAATTCTGAAAGAGATGGGAATACCAGACCACCTGATCTGCCTCTTGAGAAATTTGTATGCAGGTCAGGAAGCAACGGTTAGAACTGGACATGGAACAACAGACTGGTTCCAAATAGGAAAAGGAGTTCGTCAAGGCTGTATATTGTCACCCTGTTTATTTAACTTCTATGCAGAGTACATCATGAGAAACGCTGGACTGGAAGAAACACAAGCTGGAATCAAGATTGCCGGGAGAAATATCAATAACCTCAAATATGCAGATGACACCACCCTTATGGCAGAAAGTGAAGAGGAACAAAAAGGCCTCTTGATGAAAGTGAAAGTGGAGAGTGAAAAAGTTGGCTTAAAGCTCAACATTCAGAAAACGAAGATCATGGCATCCGGTCCCATCACTTCATGGGAAATAGATGGGGCAACAGTGGAAACAGTGTCAGACTTTATTTTTTTGGGCTCCAAAATCACTGCAGATGGTGATTGCAGCCATGAATAAAAAGACGCTTACTCCTTGGAAGGAAAGTTAGGACCAACCTAGGTAGCATATTCAAAAGCAGAGACATTTCTTTGCCAACAAAGGTCCATCTAGTCAAGGCTATGGTTTTTCCTGTGGTCATGTATGGATGTGAGAGTTGGACTGTGAAGAAGGCTGAGCACCGAAGAACTGATGCTTTTGAACTGTGGTGTTGGAGAAGACTCTTGACAGTCCCTTGGACTGAAAGGAGATCCAACCAGTCCATTCTGAAGGAGATCAGCCCTGGGATTTCCTTGGAGGGAATGATGCTAAAGCTGAAACTCCAGTCTTTGGCCACCTCATGCGAAGACTTGACTCATTGGAAAAGACTCTGATGCTGGGAGGGATTGGGGGCAAGAGGAGAAGGGGACGATAGAGGATGAGATGGCTGGATGGCATCACCGACTCGATGGACGTGAGTTTAAGTGAACTCTGGGAGTTGGTGATGGACAGGGAGGCCTGGTGTGCTGTGATTCATGGGGTCGCAAAGAGTTGGACACGACTGAGCGACTGAACTGAACTGAACTGAACACATGCAACAGTGGGAAAGAACGGTGGCTTAGTTGGTTAAGAATTCACCTGCAATACAGAAGACCTGGGTTTGATCCCTGGGTTGGGAAGATCTCCCTCGAGAAGGAAAGGGCAACCCACTCCAGTATTCCTGCCTGGTAAATCCCATGGACAGAGGAGTCTGGCGGGCTACAGTCCATGGGGTCACAAGAGGCAAACATGACTTAGCAACTAAACTGCCACCACCATACATGCAACAACACAGATGAAGCTATATAAACATGCTAAGTGAAGTAAGCTACATACATAAGATGGCCTACTGTATGGTTCCATTTGTATGACACTTTTAGAAAATGGCAACTATGTAGAGAGAGAGAAAGCACATCAGTGATTCCCTGGGTTTGGGGGCAGGAGGAAGAGTTGACTACAGTCATGAGGGAACTATTTGGTGGTGACAGTAGCTTAAGAAAAAAAAAAATACCTGGACTGTGAAATAGTTGCACAAATGCAAAAATTTAGTAACTTATCAAACTATATGCTTAAGTGCACAAATGTTATGAAATATAAATTACACCTTAATAACAATGCTAAAAGAAAAAAAGGCAAGCCATAGGATAGGAGAAAATATTTACAGTTCACATGTATGACAAAAGACTGGTACCCAGAATACATTAAGAATTCTTACAAATCAGTAAGAAGACAATAAAGTCTGTTAGGCAAATACCTTTCACTGTTAGGCATTTGAAAAGTTGGTTACATCAGCAATTAAGAAAAGGCAAATTAAAACTACAGTGAGAATCTTATACCCACATTAAGATGGCTAAAATTTAAAAGACTGCCAACATCATATTTTGGTGACAATCTAGAGGAACAAAAATTCTAACCTAATTACGTGGGGCAGTAAAACAATGGAACTACTTTGGAAAACTAGCAGTCTCTATAGAAAGTAAACATCATTCCTTGCAAAAACCCAACCATTTTTTGCCTTAGACATTTACTCAAGGAAAAGGAAACATGCTGACACAGAGACAGGCACCTGACTGTACACGGCCACTTGTTTGCAGTAGCCCTGAACTAGAAATAACCCAATGCCTGCTAGTAAGTGAATAGATAAATTCAGTTCAGTTCAGTTCAGTAGCTCAGTCGTGTCCAATTCTTCGCGACCCCATAAATCGCAGCACGCCAGGCCTCACTGTCCATCACCAACTCCCAGAGTTCACTCAGACTCATGTCCATTGAGTTGGTGATGCCATCCAGCCATCTCATCCTCTGTCATCCCCTTCTCCTCCTGCCCCCAATCCCTCTCAGCATCAGGGTCTTTTCCAGTGAGTCAACTCTTCACATGAGGTGGCCAAAGTATTGGGAGTTTCAGCTTTAGCATCCGTCCTTCCAAAGAACACCCAGGTCTGATCTTCTTTAGAATGAACTGGTTGGATTTCCTTGCAGTCCAAGGGACTCTCTCAAGAGTCTTCTCCAACACCACAGTTCAAAAGCATCAATTCTTCGGCGCTCAGCCTTCTTCACAATCCAACTCTCACATCCATACATGACCACTGGAAAAACCATAGCCTTGACTAGACGGACATTTTTTGGCAAAGAAATGTCTCTGCTTTTGAATATGCAATCTAGGTTGGTCCTAACTTTCCTTCCAAGGAATAAGCGTCTTTTAATTTCATGGCTGCAGTCACCATCTGCAGTGATTTTCGAGCCCAAAAATAAAAAGGCTCTCACTGTTTCCCCATCTATTTCCCATGAAGTGATGGTACCAGATGCCACGATCTTAAATACAATGCAATTTTAATTAGCAACAAAAATAATACAAAACTACCAATATACACAACAGGAATCAATGTCAAAATAATAATATTGAATGGATAGAACCAGACACAAGAAAGAACACACTGTATGCCTCCAATTGTATAAAACTATAGACAGTGCAAATTAATCCACAGTGATGCAAAATGGTTATCTGGTTCTGGTTCTTTGTAGTTTCCAAACTACAAAATAAAAACTTTAGTGTTTACTACTCTAATAAAAAGTCAGCATAAGATTGTTTAAATTGAGTAAAATAAAAGTTATCCAAATACAAAAATTCTGAATTTTTGAAGAATAGACAATTACACATAAAGAGTGATTACCAAATTTTAAGCAAAGAGTAGCAACAGAAATCTGTATGAAATACAATAAAAATTCACGCAGTTATTGAAAAAATTATTCACAGTTCAGTGAACTGAAAAACTATGGAAAGCAGTAACACCAAAAGACCTTAATTTAAGGCTGAAAGCAGTTAGTTAGATGTGAATCTACACTGCAAAATAGCAGTAAAATAACAAAGCAACCAATGTTACTGTGGGTTGTTCAGGACAAGAGATTATATCAAAGAATAAGAAAAGATCATGACTGAAAAATATAAAAACAAGACAAATACTACTACTTTACATTTAGCATAAAAAAGAGGAAACAGAGCTGGAAGAAAGGATGTAAGGACAGAACATGATAAAGCACCCAGCATGAAGATAATATAATTATTTAAAGCAGGGATCAGCACATGCTTAGGGTCCTTATAGGGCAAGACACCAAACAGTTCATGTTTTGGCAGCCACACAGGCCACATATGGTTGCTGCTGTATATTGTTCTTTCATTTTTTCCCCCAACCATACAAAAATGTAAGAATTAGCACTTGACAATACAAAGACGGTAGTTTCACCAACCCTTGATTTAGAAAGTTAAGAGTTCAAGTTAGTGTCCGCTCAAGTTTAAGGATAAAATAGCAAATATACACTAAACAAGATTTATTAAGCTTTAGGGAAAACATTTAGATGATCAGTTTAAAACCTAAGGAGAGCTTACAGTGATAGGAGCAAACAGATGAGAGTGGGTGGCAAATTATCCATTGTGGCTGGTAAAATAAAGAAAATAAATGAAATCTTTGATCTGTGTAACTTGAAGAGCTCTTACTGTAATCATCTTTTATATATTTTTAAATTTGATATATAACTGACATACATTATATTAGTCTCATGTATATAACATAATTTGATACTTGTGTATATTGCAAAATGATTACCACAATAAGTCTAGTTAACATGTTACCATACATAGTTACAAAAATGCTTTTTCTTGTGGTGAGAAAGATCTCACCATTTAAGATCTTAGCAACTTTCAAATATTCAACACACTATTAACCATAGGACCATGCTGTACATTATATCCTCATGACTTGTTTATTTTATAACTAGAAGATTTTGGCCCCCTTCACCCATCTCGCCCGTTCCCTCAAATTGTTTATTGTGTGTCAAGAAAAATGCTTCATACATTTTTGAAAAATTACTGGAACTTTATATTTAGTAAACAGCAAAAACATTGGGACCAAAGATACAAAAGGAGTTCCTATAAATTCAAATAATGAGATCTGTTCTAGAATTCATGTGACCAGCCAGGAAACCAGCAACTAACAGTAGGAAAGCTAGCCCTCTTTAAGCAGGTATTCAACTTGACTCAACTGACACTGAGTCAACTATGGTGTTTACTGGGCACACAGAGAAGAAAAGAATCATAAAAAAAAAAAAAAAACCTGTTGCAAACTGAACTCCCATAACTAATTACGAAAGCAATCAATGAGTTCAACTTTGCCAAAAAGTTCCTTTTGTAGCTTAGAAAAATGCCTAACTTCCATAAACCTTCAACACAATACATCTGAAGTGGTACCCTCTCTGTGCTGGAAGGGGCTTCCCTGGTAACTCAGCTGGTAAAGAATCCACCTTCAATGCAGGAGACTCTGGTTCGATTCGAGTTGGGAAAATTCCCTGGAGAAGGGACAGGCTACCCACTCCAGCCTTCTTGGGATTCTCTGATGGCTCAGATGGTAAAGAATCTGCCTGCAATGTGGGAGACGTGGGTTTGATCCCTGGGTTGGGAAGAGCCCCTGGAGAAGGGCATGACAGCCCACTTCAGTACTCTGCCTAGAGAATTCCATGGACAGAGGACCCTGGCAGGCTACAGTCCATGGGGTCGCACAGAGTTGGACACAACTGAAGCGACTAGGCAGCAGCAACAGCTGTGCTGGAAACAATTCAGAATCTTTAACAATGTAAGTTAAAAGGGTTCATAACATCATTATCAGTTACTGTATGCTATGTAGACATTTATTTAGTGAACTTCAATTCCACATTGTCCTCTTAGAGAGATTTTGTCTGGATCATGCTGTCATGGTATTTTTAGCTGACAAATGATAAGCACCAGTACTTTGTGTGGACCTGACCAAGGAGGCTTTCTGACTCAGGGAAAAGGCAGATTGTGGATGTTTACCTCCTAGTACTGGCAACAATTACCACAGGGGAGATTCCAGCCTGGCACAGAGCTGAGAGACTTTCTTCCTGATAATCTTCAAGATAAGTAAGCACATGATCCCCTTCCACCCTAGAATCTCTAGAAAGCCCTGTACTTGTTTACCGTAAAAGCTTGTAATTCACAAGCTAAAGCCATCTTTCTAATTAAAATGTCATCATTTCAGTGTGGGGGCCTGGTATCTATGGTGATGTAGGAACTCATCCAGATCAAATTCTCTGTCACCTATTTTGAAAGCTAGTTACAGCTTGAGGTAATGGAGTCTGTTGCAATCCTGAAAATACTATAAGGTTCTCTTCTTCTTTGTGTGGCTTCTTTCAACGGAAGATTTTCAGGATCAGTAAAAAAGAGAAACAGGAGTCAAGGAGGAGCGGCAGATGGTCATTTACCTAGCTCCATATTTGGAACAAAAACTGCCTGTCAAACTGAAGAATGTTCTTTCTTATGTGGTGATAATGGTATGCTTCACCAGAAGTACTCTGGGTCATCAATCCTAAACCCTGCAGAAAGAATGTGGCAGTGGTATCACTACGAATCTTTTCCATATAGAAATAGCATGAGTTTGTGAGGTCACCAGTTTACTTACAGTTTTGTACTATAAGAAGAAAATACAGTTCCTTAGTATCTAAATAATTATTTAGTTTATGTCTTCCAAGACAAACATTTTGTAATACTATAGTAGAGACTTTGTAACACTACAAAGCTATAAAAACCTACAAATGAATACAGAACAATTAAGCAATTAACTAGGGAAAAACAGTAATGATCAAAAAGAGGTCACCTGCATGTAAAGTTTAAAAATAAAATAAAATTTAAAAAAAAAAAAAATTTTGGTTTCAGAAAAAGAATGCTACAAAAATAAATTACCCTAATTTTCTTTTAGTAAATTTAAGTTTTACAGTTAAATGATGGCCACCAACTATATACTCAATAAAAGAAGATAACTAACTTTTCTGAGGAATCAAATTAATGTCAGAAGTTGATTATTAAATGCAAGTAATGACACATGTTTACTGAACACCTTGATTCAGGTTATGAGCCCATAAACTAGGTTACAGTTCAGGTATGCAGTATTACATCAATATTAAAATGCTATAGTTATTTTAGTCTATGTTTGTAATAAATATTAATAATAAACTTAACTATTTCTATGATTTCTTATAAATGGGAAAATATATTTTGAGAACCCAATATATATAACCTGCAGCTTCTGTTTTAATGGGAAGTAGAAAGAGTGTTTCCAGGCATAAAAAGAACTCGAAATCCCTAGAGGAAGAAGGAAAATGCACATGTGGAAAACTAAAGAAAGCTTGTGAGACTGAAAAACAGAGAATACAGAGGAGAGTGGCATAAAAGGAGTATAATTAAATGCTGATGAGAAGAAATAGAGTAAAAGAACAAAGACATGAGAGACAGAAATATGAAGGAGATAGGTTTCCCAAGAAAATGGGATCCAAAAAATGGGATATAGGGAGGCACCTTTGTGAAGTAGAAATTAAAAGCATCTGCCTTAGTTGGTGTGTGGGGTGAGAGGGGAAGGTTGACGGAAAGTGGAGAGTCTAAAATAGTCATTTCAGAAAATGAAAAAAAGAGAGTTGGCCAGAGAAAAACAAAAATTCTGAGGAGTTGGTTTAGATTAGTCATTCCATGGAGGCTTCCCAAAGAAACTTTAACACTATAAAAATTACTGTTTTTATATAAATTGCTTCACAAATTGTCAGATGATTTAAAATGCAATTATTTAACATAATTAGAATAAACTGCTTGGTCCTACTGAAGAAAGAGGAAAAGCAGCGACCCCAGACCATGACTCTACTACTTGATAGCTAACTCATCTGCAGTTAATTTCCTAACCTTTCCAGGCCTTTGTTTCCTTAACTTAAAAAGTGGATAATTATATCTTCCTCACATAATTGTTACTGTGGTTGAGATAACAAATGTAAAGTGACTAACACAAAGCCTGGCAGAGAAGGAGCATTCAATAAAGGTTAGTTTCACCCTGAATTCCTATACTGCCTGCTGGGACAGCTGCAGGACACCTCTGACATGCTGCTTTCTAAAAGGAAAAGGAAAGAGGCTCCAAAACACAAGCACTTTCTGCTAAGACATCCTGGTTCCTGAGAACATTATCTCAGGGACACTGTTACTGATAAGGGTATAATCTCATCCTGCTAAGCCAGAAACCTGACTGTGTGAAAATAACCCAGAGGACCCAGGTCTGAGGGAGATAGACACACATGACTAAATTCAGACATAAATAATGCTATAAATACAAATATCAATTTACACATGAGGAATGTTGTAAAACGGAGAAGGCAATGGCACCCCACTCCAGTACTCTTGCCTGGAAAATCCCATGGACGGAGGAGCCTGTAGGCTACAGTCCATGGGGTCGTTAAAGTTTCGGACATGACTGAGCGACTTCACTTTCACGCATTGGAGAAGGAAATGGCAACCCACTCCAGTGTTCTTGCCTGGAGAATCCCAGGGACGGGGGAGCCTGGTGGGCTGCCGTCTCTGGGGTCGCACAGAGTCGGACACGACTGAAGCGACTTAGCAGCAGCAATGTTGTAAAAATTGTGAAATGAACCAGAATGCTAATACTGGCAAGACAGTACATTTTCTCCCTTTAGAAAAATTATGGAGAAGGCCAAATTATACTCAGAAGGTTACTTTATATCTATGGAGTTTAACAAGAAAAATGAATTTAAAAATATTAATGGTTAATGTCAGCAATCTATAACATAACTGGTGGCTCAGATGGTAAAGAACCTGCTTGCTATGCAGGAGACCTGGGTTCGATCCCTAGATTGGAAAGATCCCCTAGAAGAGGGCATGGCAACCCACTCCAGTATTCTTGCCTGGAGGATCCCCACGGACAGAGGAGCCTGGAGGGCTACAGTCCACGGAGTTGCAAAGAGTTGGACATGACTGAGAGACTAAGCACAGCATAGCCTTAACAAAGAGACAATATTCCCATCCACTAAGCAGAATCTATTTTCCTTCAAATCACACTGAAACATACAACAAAATTATAGTTCTTTAGTTCCATGGAGATCATTCCACATCTACCCATATAGATGCACAACATTTAAAAATTTTTTCTTCTTTATCCTCATAATTTCATTGATTAGATATAGGCAATTGGCTAAACAATACTTACCCACTTAAATAATCTTTTGGTTAACTTCATAAATCTGCATATATAACACTACCAATATTTAAGGAATATTAATTTCTTAAAAGTTGATTAGTTTAATTTCAATGTGATTTAAAAACTGAAGTAAAGTCATATTTGACAATTTTTAAAATGGACATAAAGTAACAACATACATAAAATAGAGTTTGCTTAGGAACTACTATCCTAGAAAATATTTTCCCATTTTAAATATATGAGAATGTAATAAAACAAATTAGTCTTTAAATGATAATCATTTCCCCCATCTCTATTAAAAATAGTACTTGAGTTCTACAAACTGTGATACTATTTCCTTTCTACCATTTTGGTTTTCATTTCCATGACTCTAAAATACAGTAAAATATTAAGAATTGTATAAATCAAAGACATGCATACATATACATATATACATAGCAATAAAAACTTCACAGGTAAAAAATATTAAACAGTACATATAAATAAAGGTTTAATCTCTGATGTAGTGATATTACGAACATTAGAGGAATACAAAAATTCTGTGACACTGCCCTTTCTGAAATGTTAATTACTTCCTTTCTTGTAACTAAATGAGCTGGGCCAGCACCAATTTTCTATAGAAATATTCATGTTAATTCAAAACTGACTTGCAATTCCTTGAATATTTCTTTAAGAATGAGGTATGCTCTCTTATTTGATGTAGACAAGTATTTTTCAACAGTATGAGCATTTTATCTTCATAGTGAGACCAAGAGTTAACACATAATGGGTGGCAGATAAAACTAAACTCCAGGGTAGAAGTTAGAATCAAAGTTATCTGTGGGAAAGGAAAGAGTAGTGATTGTGAGTGAGAGTGAAGAGACACCAGGAGTTCTGGTAATGTCCCATATCTTGACCGGTGTTTTGATTTCACAAGTGTGCTCACTTTGAAGTATTTCATTCTACATGTGTGTCTATGATTTGTTCACTTTTCATTATATATACATGATAATCAACTTTAAAAGTTCATTTAAACATAACTGACATTCAGTTATTTATAACTACAACAGCTAAGAATCAGAAATCAAATATTTCCTGATTTTGAGACTGAAGAACTATTTATAAAATTATTTCTGTCCAACCAAAATGAAATTTTATTTTTCAAAATAAAACCTTTGGTTTAAAGAATATGAATTAAAAATTTGGGTCCAATACAAATGGAGCAACTATCTGGGTGCAATGCAAATATAGAACTGAGATTTATATTTAATTTGCTGATTCTACTACATCAATACCATTAGGCTCTTCTAATTCAGAAAATTAAGCATCAGGAAAATGGTATCTTAGGAGAAATCTTGAGAAATTTCTAAAAAAATTTATAGCACCGTGATTATTAAGAGTGGCAAACTAAACCGTTTACTAGATGTATGACCTATGACCAATTATCAAGCTTTCAGTTTCCCCATTTGTAAAATGGAAATAGCAGTCATACCATCCTAACTGGGTCATTGAAAAGCTTAAATGAGTACCAGTGACTTGGACAAAGGAAGCCTACTCAGCATCTATTAACCACCTATCTACATATACATAAGATATTTAAAATACATTTCATATTATATATAGTACACATTAGACATCTTAGAATCTATTTTAAGTAGAATTAAATAAACATACTTTTAAAATTTTTCTTGTACTTACATTATGCCTACTCTCGAATTAAAATCATAGACATTGTTCCTCAGTAATAAGGACATACATTATTTTAAACACGAAATCAAATGTTCATCTATATTATGACATTTTTCACATTAAAAAAGTAATATTATTTTATTACCTGAGTCTCCACACCCTGCTCCAGTAGGCGCTTAGCTTGATTTTCCACTTCAAGTCGAGCTCTTGCAACAAAAAGTAGATCATTTTCTATCACTTCTATTCCAGAAAGGTCTATTCCTTGAGAAAGATAATCTATTAAAAAAAATACACACATTTAAATATTTCAATACTGAATAAATATAAAGGTATCAAAACATCATGTCTAACTTCCTCAAAATGTTGAACACTATTCCATTTCAAAATCTATATTTTAAGAAACAGTATTACCCAAACATTCCCTACCTAATGAGAACTTTACTCTGGAGGAAAATGTTTCAAATATTATGAATTGATAAAGCAAGAACTGAACTATGATTATTATAAATTCAAAGTAATATCAACAGGTTACAAAAAAAAACTGTGCCAAATTACTATAAATAAATATCCTGATGAACTTTGAAATTTCTCAAGTTGCATGACAGGGAATGGCTACCCACTCCAGTTTTCTTGCCTGGAGAATTCCTTGGACAGAGGTAGGCTACAGTCCATGGGGTCACAAAGAGTTGGACGCAACTGGACAACTAACACTTTTCACTTTCATGCTAAGTTTAATAAATTTTAACAAAAAAGTAACATGGAAAAGTTTTAAAATACATAAAATGTGCTAAAATGCCAAATTTTGAAATATGAGACCACTACTCACACTTAACAATTAAACCTTAATAAGTGTGGAAGAGAAAGCCAGAACTACCTTTCTAGCCACTTAATACTAATATCTGTTGAATCATTTTATGTACAAAGAATATATGTGAGAAAACGAAAGTGATCTACTTGGATTTAACATATTTATCCTCTCTTTAGTAAGAAAATGATAAGACTAGTAATTTTAGCAGAAAAGAAATGATACTACTCAACTCCATGTTTACTTAAATTGAGAAAATCTAATTTAATAGATTAAAGAAAAAGAGATTCAACTGAATGACCCAACATAGGTATCAAAAAAATGAGTAGGACTTCTATTTAATATAGTTTGGAGGTCCTATCCATATCAATCAGAGAAGAAAAATAAAAGGAACCCAAATTGGAAAGGAAGAAGTAAAAATGTCACTGTCTGCCAATGACATGATACTATACATAGAAAACCCTGAAGATTCTGCCAGAAAACTACAAGAGGTTATCAATGATTTTGGTAAAGTTTCAGGATACAAAATTAACACAAAAATCTGTATTAATCAACGATGAACTATCAAAAGAGGAAATAAGGAAACAATCCCATTTACCATGGCACCAAAAAGAATAAAATACCTAGGAATAAATCTACCTAAGGACGCAAAAGATCTAAACTCCAAAAACTGTAAGATGCTGGTAAAATAAATTGAAGACAATACAAACAGATGGAAAGATATACCGTATTCTTGAATTGGAAAAATCAATACTGTTAAAGAAACTATACTACCCAAGGCAATCTACAGGTTCAATGTGATCTCTATGAAATCACCAATGGCATTTTTCACAGAACTAGAACAAAAAATTTTTAATTTGTATGGAAACACAGAAGACCCTGAATACCAAACAATCTTAAGAAAGAAGAATGGAGCTGGAGGAATCATACTCTCTGACTTCAGACTATACTACAAGGTCATAGTAACTGAAACAGTTTATGTATGCATGCCTGCTCATTCGTGTTCAACACTTGCAACCCCATGGACTGTAGCCCACCAGGCTCCTCTATCCATGGAATTTTCCAGGCAATAATACTGGAGGGGGCTGCTATTTCCTTCTCTAGGGGATATTCCCAAGCTAGGGAGCAAACCCTTGTCTCTTGTGTCACCTGCAAGAGAACTCAACCATTGAGCCACCTGGGAAGTCCAGTATAGTACTGGTATAAAACAGACACATTGATCAGTAGAACAGGATAGGTAGCCCAGAAATAAAACCACGCACTTATGGTCAATTACCCTACAACAAGAAAGAAAAATGTACAATGGAGAAAAGATAGTCCCTTCAATAAGTGATGCTGGGGAAACTGGACAGTTACATGTCAAAGAATGAAACCAGAACATTCGCTAACATATTTGAAAACAAACTAAAAATGGCTTAAAAACCTAAATGTAAGACATGACAACATAAAACTTCTAGGAGAGGACACAAGGAAGATGTTCTTTGACATAAATCATAGCAATAGTTTCCTAGATCAGTCTCCCAAGGCAAAATAAATAGAAGCAAAAATAAACAAAGGGGATCTAATCAAACTTACAAGCTTTGTCCAGAAAAGGGACCATCAATAAATGAAAAGACAACCTACAGACCAGAAGAAAATATTTGGAAACAATAACCAACAAGGTATTAATATACAGAATACATAAACAGTTCAAACAACTCAGTACTGTAAAAACATGCAAACCAATAAAAAAATTGGCAGAATACCTAAATCGATGTTTCTCTAAAGAAGACATACAGATGGCCAACAAGCACATGAAAAGATGCTTCAACATCACTAATTATTAGAGAAATGGAAATCAAAACACAATGAGGTACTTTTTGATGGTTAGTCATTTTTACTCATCTTGATCCACTCCCATTTATGGAATCTATTGCTTCCTTAGTGACTAGTATTATCTCCTTCCACAAATCCTCCTCTGCAATACAAATTTGCAATACAAATCTAAGATTTCAAAATTCTTACTGCTTCTTTTACTAGCATCCTTCTCTGTTTAAAAGAAAACAAAAAGAAGAGAAATTATAGTTTGCTAAATAACTCAGCTATGCATTTACTTTTCCTAATAATGTTAGCACATTATTTATTTGGGATAAAAGAGATGAGGGAAGAGTACACATGTGAGGTTTGGATGGTGCTGGAAGCTGGAAGAAATAAAGGAAGCTAAATTTTCATGTTTCAAAATGAGAAGTCAAAGAAGATAAAAATTAAGAAACAGAAATACAGGCAGGTGATTTAAGAGCTATGGAGGTAAATACCAAAAAATCAGCAAAAATGCTGAAAATGGTGGCCTCCAGGGAAAAGTAAATGGGGCAGAAACAAGACAAGCAATTGTTATTTTTAGCAATAAATTTTGTAGAACTATTTGAGTATGTTACACATGCATAACTTTCTTAACAAATAAAACATGGGAAGAGTACATGGTAAGTCAAGAAAAACAGAACTTTAAAAAAGATAGCTAGTTAATAAAAAATTTGTATCCTCTAAATTAATGATTCAGTTCCTAAAATAAGTAATATTTAAAAAGAAGAAAAAAGTGAATAATTTAGACAAAAAGATATTTTCTACTATGTTAACTGCAACAATAAATATATACATACATATAAATAAATGTGCACATGCATGTATATATGTGTATATATATATACACACGTGTGTGTATGTATACATATAAAAAGAAACATTGTAAATAAGATAAAAACACTTCAGAAATCAACCAGGATAACCTAGTAAGATTCCATATGACTACCCCATTACTAAAACCTACCATTCCTAAGCTCATTCAAATTTAGAAAACCCAGCAGTGGCCACAGGACCTGAAAAGGTCAGTTTTCATTCCAATCCCAAAGAAAGGCAATGCCAAAGAATGCTCAAACTACCACACAATTGCACTCATCTCACACGCTAGTAAAGTGATGCTCAAAATTCTCCAAGCCAGGCTTCAGCAATATGTGAACCATGAACTTCCAGATGCTCAAGCTGGTTTTAGAAAAGGCAGAGGAACCAGAGATCAAATTGCCAGCATCTGCTGGATCATGGAAAAAGCAAGCGAGTTCCAGAAAAACATCTATTTCTGCTTTATTGACTATGCCAAAGCCTTTGACTGTGTGGATCACAATAAACTGTGGACAATTCTGAAAGAGATGGGAATACCAGACCACCTGATCTGCCTCTTGAGAAATTTGTATGCAGGTCAGGAAGCGACAGTTAGAACTGGACATGGAACAACAGACTGGTTCCAAATAGGAAAAGGAGTACGTCAAGGCTGTATATTGTCACCCTGCTTATTTAACTTCTATGCAGAGTACATCATGAGAAACGCTGGGCTTGAAGAAGCACAACCAGGAATCAGGATTGCTGGGAGAAATATCAATAACCTCAGATATGCAGATGACACCACCCTTATGGCAGAAAGTGAAGAGGAACTAAATAAAAAGCCTCTTGATGAAAGTGAAAGTGGAGAGTGAAAAAGTTGGCCTAAAGCTCAACATTCAGAAAACGAAGATCACGGCATCTGGTCCCATCACTTCATGGGAAATAGATGTGGCAACAGTGGAAACAGTGTCAGACTTTATTTTTTTGGGCTCCAAAATCACTGCAGATGGTGACTGCAGCCATGACATTAAAAGACGCTTACTCCTTGGAAGGAAAGTTATGACCAACCTAGATAGCATATTCAAAAGAAGAGACATTACTTTGCCAACAAAGGTCCGTCTAGTCAAGGCTATGGTTTTTCCAGTGGTCATGTATGGATGTGAGAGTTGGACTGTGATGAAGGCTGAGCGCCAAAAAATTGATGCTTTTGAACTGTTGTGTTGGAGAAGACTCTTGAGAGTCCCTTGGACTGCAAGGAGATCCAACCAGTCCATTCTGAAGGAGATCAGCCCTGGGATTTCTTTGGAGGGAATGATGCTGAAGCTGAAACTCCAGTACTTTGGCCACCTCATGGGAAGAGTTGACTCACTGGAAAAGACTCTGATGCTGGGAGGGATTGGGGGCAGGAGGAGAAGGGGATGACAGAGGATGAGATGGCTGGATGGCATCACCGACTCAATGGACATGAGTTTGAGTGAACTCCGGGAGTTGGTGATGGACAGGGAGGCCTGGCGTGCTGCGATTCATGGGGTCGCAAAGAATCAGACACAACTGAGCGACTGAACTGAACTGAAGCTCATTCCATATAACTCAGAGAAGTTCTTAGATTTGTACATTGGAAGACATGTACAAGAATGTTCATAACAACACTGTCAAAAACAAAACAAACATGTATAACTGAAATGGAAATAATGTATATATACTGAGATAAGGTGTATAACTGAAATCAACTGGAGAACAAACAAAACCATTCTTTCAAAATACTACTACAGAAGAGTAAAACCAATGACAAATATACACGTCAATGTGTCTCTCAATAACATAATATTAAGGAAGAAGAAGACATTTTAGAAGAATATACACAGCCACAGGTAATTTATAGTAAAATATGTATGATTAAACAATATACTATATACACATACAAACAACGACATTTTGCAAAGTTACAGAGAGAGGCACTACAACATGCTTATAATATTCTAAAACAAACTTGTTAGGTAGTATTTGTATTTTATACATGTTAAGTGTTTTTTGCATTTTTACATTTTTCTATTGAATATTAAAATACATGAACCAATGGCACAGATTACAGTACAATAAACAAGAACTTACAAGAGTTATAACTGTATTTCATGTGTTCAAAACAGAAAAGATTAAACATTAGTAAAAACACATGTAATAAAGTAAGGCACAAATTGAACTTCTAGAGATAAATTCAAATTCTAAAAGGGATTAATGGCGTATGAGACACTGCAAGAAAAACAGAATATACTATCTCATGAAGAAGAGTTTGATGCTAGAATACTTAACTGATAACTGAAAAAAAGGTTTTCTTTTCCTTTAAAAATATCATGCTCTTGAAAGAATTTTTGAAAATCAGGAAACTATTTCAAAAGGGGGAAATTATATAACCCCAGAACACAGAGGCCACAACTGCCAAGTGGATTATTGGAATATACATGAATATGTCTGAGAAATTTATGAATCCTCAACTTCTCAAGCAGCATTAAAATAGCATTATTTCCTTCCCCCCGGATATTTATGTAAAAAAGAGCAGAAAAAGCAAAAACTGACATACAGGGACTGGGCAGCTGGCTACACTGATGAAAGTGACTCCCTCCTACACACCAACTTTGCAAAGAGCACAACGCAGATAAGTGCCTCAGAGAAATTTCAAGCAACCTTCAGATGTTCCTAAAATACTTAAAATCTTGTTTGTGCTTAAAATAAAAGGTCTACTATATTCCTTTAAATTCTTACCCTACTTTTTAAACCACCCACAAGTTATTGTGTTCCTGTTTTTATCTGTAATTATATTTATTTACAATGTCTTCTTTATTAACAATGTTATAAACATTCACCCATAATATGATAATACTTATAAATATCAGCTCTTGACAACTGCCCAATATTTCATCAAACAAATGATCAAAAATTACTCTATCTGCCTAAATGTAATAATGATTTATAATACATACATACAAAAACTTTAAATATCTATAATTATTTCCTTGAGAAATGAAAAAGAATTAATAGATCAAAGTAACAATTTTAAGCTGGTTGATAAAAATTATCAAACTACTTTTTAAAATGACTGTACTACTTCAAACATTCTCCCAATAATCTATGGGAGTTACTTAATCATGGATGGCACTGGATATTACCACTGTATTGAGTATTTCATATGCTGCCAGAAGGTTCTTATTGATGGTCTCACATGAATTTCTAAATGATAAGGCTGAGTAACTTTTACTATCTGTATTTTCTTTGGGGAATGTCTATGTAATTTTTACTCCCTATCTTTTTATATTACATCACCGTGCATTAATTATATAATAATATTCACTGTTTGCCTATCATATTTGCTATAAATATGTTCCCAGACTGTTGGCAACATGTTTCTTTATTTATTTATATATTACTTCCTAACACCATTTCCAGAACACAGTCATTCAATTATATTATCTAAAAAGCTCTGTATTAGATTTTTTTACAGAGCCCTGATTATTTAGAAATTTCAGATTAAAGCCTGTCTTTTACAAAAGCAAATAGCAACATCTAAGGCTATGATTTATAAAGAGCTATCCAGCACACTGATGAATAATACTCTGGAGAGGAAAGCTGTCATTGTAGACTCCATTCAACAAAAAGTTTATCTTTAGATTAAAATAAATAGTATTGTAAGATCAACATTCATTACAACAATTACATTTTAACCTGTTCTGCTAAAAACACAGTTCCTAGAGAATACTGAGCTCAATAACAAATTTAAATTAAGACAAAACAAACAACCATCACAAAACACTGAACAATATGGATGCTTCAGGGTTACAATATTGATAAAATTAACTTGTCCAATCAATGAGATCTACTGTCCAATTATTGAAGGTATCATCACCATCATCATAATAAAAACAACATCATCATCTTCATCACAGAATACTAGTTTTTTACTTGTTACAAATGGCTAAGTCTAAGATAGGATTGTTTTAAAAGTCCCTCCCTCCTCAGTAAAAAAAAAAACTTTCAATAAAGAAATCTTAGAAAAGACATAAAGGAAGAGAAAAAGGTCAAAAACTCCAACTAAACTTCAACAATGACATCTACATACACATACTGATTTTCATTGGTTTGTTTATATTTGACATATTTTAATCATATTTAAGTTTACATCATGAATCTAATGACAAAACAGGTCTACAAGAAAAATTCTTTTCAAGAAAAATGTTTAATACATACACAGTGATTTCAATAATGTGTGATATAACTGAAACATAAGTATATCAAAATATGAAATATCTGAATATATGAAAATATAATTGAAATTATAAAGCAAAATTTTTCAAAAGTAATTTGGCATTTGCATAAAAGTAAAACTGACAGAACAGACAACAAAATAACATGGGTTTAAAAGGTATAAGATTTTACTATATAATAACCAAAATACAACTAAACAGATTGGAAAATGTATTTTTAAAAAGTTATCTCACAATACATAACACCAACCATAGAAAAAAATTTTAATAATTTAAAATATCTGTTTCTACTATAGGGGAAAGTAAATACTGAACCAAAAAAATTACAAGAGAAACTTCACAAACACTAACATATACATTTTCTAACTTTTTCTAATATAAAAATAAAATCAGAAAAAGAATAAAAATAATTTGAAATCAAAACATAAAGGTAAAAACATATAAGAAGTCATAGTTATCTATGGGCAAATAATCAAAGGATATCTAAAAACAAGTTCATGGAAGAGAAAATTCAGGATGAAGTCAATGTCTGAAAATTTATTAAACCTTTCTAATAATCTCTGAAATTTATTCTTATGTAGAATTAAATATTATAACACATGATCACTGGAGTACATATAAAATCTATAAAATATAAAGCACAAATAAAATATACTTTATGTAAAGTCAATTCTATTCAAGAAAACAGATATATCCTTTCAAAGGCAGAGTATCACAGAAAGAAGGCTAATTAGGAATGAGAATATCTAAATTTTATTCTACCCAATTTTATGACCTGAGGAACCAATCACTTAACCTTTTAGAGATTGCAAAATTAAAGAATAAAGAACCCGTGTTACAAATCTCACAGAGTTGTATGGATCGAATGAGATAATATGCATTAGGAATGTTTTATAAACCACCAAAAACATGATAACATTTTCATAAATGGTGTCTTAGTTACTAATCTCTTTTTTTCTTTTTAAAATGAAGGGGAAAAGGCCTTGAGACACATAATCTAAAGTTTGGTATTATGCCCCTCTCAAAAAAAAACCCACCAAAAAACATAAATGTGAAATTTACATGTTTCTAACAGATGCTCAATGAATTCTACTGCTTGAACTATGCACAAAATAAGCCTCACACTTAAGTAAAACCCTTTGGGTGAAATCTTTATACTTTAAGTCCAAAGCACTTCTCAGGGCATGCTGATCTTTCTTGTTCTTCAAAGCTTCAGGAAAATTTATTATCAAATGCCTTATTTTTGTTCTGGCTCTCACTTTAGGGTGGAGGAAAACCCTACTATTAAAATGGGGATGGGTTTTTCCCTTCCAAAGTCTTACCCCTTTTTTCAGCTAGCACCCAAAAGTTGCTCAGGGCCTAAACACATAAATAAGACAGTGTATTATCTTTCCTTTGGACATAGTCTTTTTTTTTTTTTCTTTTCCCTTCCCCTGACTTTCTAACCATGGTGCATTTTGATACGGCATTGGAATTTTAAAACAAGGATTTAGAAAATGAACCTTTTTTTTCCCTTCCAGAAAGGTATTTCAGGTGTTATATTTACTGCCTACCTTCCAGTCAGTATCTAACCAGAGGTAAGAGTCAATACCTCTCCCTCAACAACTGAGAAGCACTAGATAAAATCAACAAGGAACAGAAAAATGATCACCATATACCAGGGGAATCTAATAACATCAACAGAGCATTCCACCCAATAAAAACAGAATATACATTCTGTTCAACTACACATGGAACATTAATAAAAACAAAGCATGTCCTAGGTCACAAAACAAACATTTTAAATTTAAAAGAATTGAAATCATACACTCAATTGATCATAATAGAATCAAACTAAGAATCAGTAATAGAAAAATACCTATAAATTTCCCAAACATTTTGAAATGGAACAACACACTTCCAAATAATCAAGGGACCCCAAAGGCTCTCAGAGGAAATTTTCTTTAAATATTTAACTACATGAAAATGGGAAATCAACACTGAAATCTCTGGGATTCAACTAAAGTGGAGTTGGAAGAAATTTAATATTAAAGGTATTCTTAGAAAAAGATTTATTATTAGGGGAAAAAATTCTCAACAATGCAATTGTTTACTGCCTTAAACTAGAAAATGGAAACAAAATGAAAACAGGAGTAGCAATACTCTTATCAGACAAAACAAACTTTAAAACAAAGGCTATAAAGACAGACAAGTAAGGATACATTATACTTCTTGACATATATACACCAAATACAGAGCACCTAAATTTATAAGGCAAATACTAACAGACATAAAGGGAAAGACCAACAATAATACAATAACAGCAGGAGACTAACACTCCACTGACATCAATGGACATACAGACAGAAAATCAATAAGGCAACAGAGGTTCTAAATGACACAGATACGCTGTATTTCATTGATGTGTCCAGGACACAACATCCAAAAACAAAAGGAGAATATACACTCTTCTTAGGGATGCATAAAACATTCTTTAGGATAGATCACACACAGGGTCACAAAGCAAGCCTCAACAATTTAAAAGGATAGAAATTATTTCAACCAACTTTTCTGATCACAAAGGTATGAAATTAGAAATTAACCACGGGGGAGGGGAGGAATAAAGAAAGAACAAACACACAGAGACTAAACGACACACTACTAAGAAGCAATGGGTCAATGACAAAATCAAAGAATAAACCAGAAAATACCTTTAAAAAAATAAAAATGAAAACACAACTTTACAAAATCTATGGGATGCATCGAAAGTAATTCTAAGAGGGAAGTTCATAGTGATACAGGCCTTCCTCAAGAAACAAAAATGACAAATAACTATCACTTCAGAGAATTAGAAAACAAAGTCCAAACTCAGCAGAAGGAAGGAAATAATTAAGAGCAGAGAGAAATGACTTTTGAAAAAAGTAGAAATGATCAATAAAATCAAGAGCTGTTTTTTTTTTTTTTTAAATAAACAAAATTGACAAATCTCTAGCTAGACTCACCAAGGGAGAACCCAAATAACAAAATAAGAAATGAAAGAGGAGAAAAATCAACTGACATCACAGATATAAAATATCATAAGAGAATACTATGAGCAGTTACATGCCAATCAACTGAACAACCTAGAAGGGAAAAGGTTCTAGAAACATTTGCCAACAGTGGGTCACAAAGAAAACAGATAATGTGAACAGACCAATCACTAAAAGTGAAATGGAATCTGTAAACAAACTCCCTGCAAACAAAAGTCTAGGACTGGATGCCTTCATTGGAGAATTCTATGAAACATATAAACAAGAACTTGTAACTATCTTTCTCAAAACTATTCCAAAAAATTAAGTCACTGAGGCCATCATCATACTGATAAAAAAGCCAAACAAAGACACTATTAAAAAAAATAAAATTACAAGCCAGTATCTTTGATGAATAGAGATGCAAAACTCAATAAAATATTAGCAAACTGAATCCAACAATACATAAAAGGGATCACACAACATAATCAAAGTGTATTTATTCCAGGGTCACAAGAATGGCTCAACTATGCAAATCAGTCAATGTGATACACAACAATAACAAAAAAAGAGACAAAAACCACATGATTATCTCAATAGATACAGGAAAAGCATTTCACAAAAATCAACATCTGTTCATGACAAAACGCTAACCAAAGTAGAAAGAGAGAGGCCATATCTCAACACAATAAAGACCATTTATGACAAACCCACCGCCAATATAATATTCAACAGTAAAAAGCTGAAAGTCTTCCTGCTAAACTCACAAATAATACAAAGATGTCTCACTGCTACTATTCAACACAGTATTGGAAGTCCTAGCTACAGCAATCAAAGAAGAAAAATAAAACAAAAAAGGAATTCAAATTGAAAAGGAAGAAGAAAAAATGTCACTCTTGGCAGATGACATAATAATGTATACAAAGAATCCCAGAATCTCCACAGAAAAACTAGTAGAACTAATAAATGAATCATTAAGTTTGCAAAATACAAGATTAAAATACAGAATCCAGTACACTTCTATGAACTAAAAATGAAATATCAGAAAGTGAAAGTTAAAAAACACATGCATATAAAATTGTGGGAAAAAAAAAACCTAGGAATAAACTTCAACAAGGAAGTGGAAGACCCATACTGTAAAAACTATAAAGCACTGATAAAGGAAACTGAAGATGATTCAAAGCTCATACTCTTGGATTCCAACAATACTGTCAAAAGGGACATACTACCCAAGGCAATCTAAAGATTTAATGCAATCCATACCAAGACAAGACATGTTTTATATAGAACTAGAACAAATAATCCTAATATGTATATGGAACCACAGAATACCCAGACTTACCAAAGCAATCCTAAGAAAAAACAACAAAGGGAGGCAAAAGCCTTCAAGACTTTAGATTATACTATAAAGCTACAGTAATCAAACAGTATGGTACTGGTACAAAAACAGATGCAATAGATCAATGGACTAGAATACAGAGTGCAGAGGTAAACCAATACAACCACAGTTAATTAATCTATGACAAAGGCAGCAAGAATATACAATGGAGAAAAGAGTCTCTTCAACAAATGGTGTTAGCAATGCTCGACAGCTACATGTAAAGCAATGAGCTTAGAACATTCCCTCATACAATATACAAAAATAAACCCAAAATGTTTTAAAGACATAAATGTTAGACATAACACTATAAAACTTCTAGAAGGGAACATAAAATATAGGCAAGACATTCTCTGACATAAATCACAGCAATATTTTCTTACATCTGTCCCCAAAGGCAAAGGAAATAAACACAAAAATAAACAAAGAGGATTTAATCAAACTTAAAAGCTTTTGTACAGCAAAGGGCAAATTCCAGAAGAAAGTGAGGAAAGGGAAGCCTGGCATGCTGTAGTCCATGGGATTGCAGAGTCTGACATGACTGGTTGACCGAACAACAACAATAAAAGCAAAGGAAACAAAGTAAAAAGACAACCTACAGACTGGGAGAAAAATATCTGCAAATAATGCAACTGACAAAGATTTAATATTTAAAATATACAAACAGCTCATACAACTCAATATCAGGGAAAAAAAAAACACCATACAATCCAATCAAAAAAATGAGTAGAAGACCTAGAGAAATGTTCTCTAAAGAAAAGATACAAATAGCCAAAAGGCACATGAAAAGATGCTCTGGTTATTTTACATCAATTATATCACAATAAACCTATGGTTTATTATTTTTTTTTAATGAAGAAAAACTGCAACAGAAATACATCAAACAGAATTAAAGGGTTTATTCAACAACCAAAAAAATCATTTCCCATCTTCATCTTACTTATGAAAGACATGAAGAATTATCTGTACGACCTTGATTTTTTTTTCCTCTCAAACTGCCATCTAAATGATTCCTATGTGGTAAGTTTCTTACATATACATAGAAAACAGACACTAATCCTACCTTCAAAACACTTAAATTATAGTTTTGCTGACAAACTCCAAAACAGAACGACAATCCAGGCAGTTCACTTAACCAAAAAGTTTAACAATAAACTTACATGGTAAAAGGTTTTTTCCCCCAGAGAGCTAAAAATAATTATATAATTCCTAATTATGGACATAAGAGGTACTACTTCTCTAGGGCCCTGGCACTCCAAAAGATTAAATGTTTGGTGTACAGTAACTTGACTCTATACATGGACATCACCAGATGGTCAACACCGAAATCAGATTGATTATATTCTTTGCAGCCAAAGATGGAGAAGCTCTATACAGTCAGCAGAAACAAGACCAGGAGCTGACTGTGGCTCAGACCATGAACTCCTTATTGCCAAATTCAGACTTAAATTGAAGAAAGTAGGGAAAACCACTAGACCATTCAGGTATGACCTAAATCAAATCCCTTATGATTATACAGTGGAAAGGAGAAATAGATTTAAGGGCCTAGATCTGATAGATAGAGTGCCTGATGAACTATGGAATGAGGTTCGTGATATTGTACAGGAGACAGGGATCAAGACCATCCCCGTGGAAAAGAAATGCAAAAAAGCAAAATGGCTGTCTGGGGAGGCCTTACAAATAGCCGTGAAAAGAAGAGGCGAAAAGCAAAGGAGAAAAGGAAGATATAAACATCTGAATGCAGAGTTCCAAAGAATAGCAAGAAGAGATAAGAAAGCCTTCTTCAGCAATCAATGCAAAGAAATAGAGGAAAACAACAGAATGGGAAAGACTAGGGATCTCTTCAAGAAAATCAGAGATACCAAAGGAACATTTCATGCAAAGATGGGCTCGATAAAGGACAGAAATGGTATGGACCTAACAGAAGCAGAAGATATTAAGAAGAGATGACAAGAATACACAGAAGAACTGTACAAAAAAGACCTTCAGGACCCAGATAATCATGATGGTGTGATCACTGACCTAGAGCCAGACATCCTGGAATGAGAAGTCAAGTGGGCCTTAGAAAGCATCACTACGAACAAAGCTAGTGGAGGTGATGGAATTCCAGTTGAGCTATTCCAAATCCTGAAAGATGATGCTGTGAAAGTGCTGCACTCAATATGCCAGCAAATTTGGAAAACTCAGCAGTGGCCACAGGACTGGAAAAGGTCAGTTTTCATTCCAATCCCAAAGAAAGGCAATGCCAAAGAATGCTCAAACTACCGCACAATTGCACTCATCTCACACGCTAGTAAAGTGATGCTCAAAATTCTCCAAGCCAGGCTTCAGCAATATGTGAACCGTGAACTTCCTGATGTTCAAGCTGGTTTTAGAAAAGGCAGAGGAACCAGAGATCCAATTGCCAACATCCGCTGGATCATGGAAAAAGCAAGCGAGTTCCAGAAAAACATCTATTTCTGCTTTATTGACTATGCCAAAGCCTTTGACTGTGCGGATCACAATAAACTGTGGACAATTCTGAAAGAGATGGGAATACCAGACCACCTGATCTGCCTCTTGAGAAATTTGTATGCAGGTCAGGAAGCAACGGTTAGAACTGGACATGGAACAGCAGACTGGTTCCAAATAGGAAAAGGAGTTCGTCAAGGCTGTATATTGTCACCCTGTTTATTTAATTTCTATGCAGAGTACATGATGAGAAACGCTGGACTGGAAGAAACACAAACTGGAATCAAGATTTCCGGGAGAAATATCAATAACTTCAAATATGCAGATGACATCACCTTTATGGCAGAAAGTGAAGAGGAACTCAAAAGACTCTTGATGAAAGTGAAAGTGGAGAGTGAAAAAGTTGGCTTAAAGCTCAACATTCAGAAAACGAAGATCATGGCATCCGGTCCCACCACTTCATGGGAAATAGATGGGGAAACAGTGGAAACAGTGTCAGACTTTATTTTTGGGGACTCCAAAATCACTGCAGATGGTGACTGCAGCCATGAAATTAAAAGACGCTTACTCCTTGGAAGGAAAGTTATGACCAACCTAGATAGCATATCAAAAGCAGAGACATTACTTTGCCAACAAAGGTTTGTCTAGTCAAGGCTATGGTTTTTCCTGTGGTCATGTATGGATGTGAGAGTTGGACTGTGAAGAAGGCTGAGCACCGAAGAATTGATGCTTTTGAACATACATATATATATATATATATATATATATATATATATATGTAGGTACAAGGTGGCAAGCTGTGGTCCATAGGGCTGCAGAGAGTCCGACAAGACTGACGCATCTTAGCATACATGCACAGAGTATATGTAGTATGGTATACTTCATTTTGTTGTGCTTTGTGTTAGTGTGCTTTACAGATACTGTGTTTTTTTGTTTTTAACAGATTGAAACTTTACAGTAACCTTGTGTTGCCGAATGATGGTTAGTTAGCTTTTTCTTTTTTTTAGCAGTGCTTTTTTTTTAAGTTAAGGATATGTGCATAACTTTATATGCACTGGAAAGCTAAAAAAATTTGTTTGACTCCCTTTATTGTGATATTCACTTTATTGTGGTAGTTTTGAACTGAACCCACAATATCTCCTAAGGTTGCCTCTCTAAACATTATATCACTTTCGAAATCCTCATTTTTCTAGTTTGACTTGTTATTTAAGGAGGAAATACACTTTTCATCAAGAGGCAGCTTTTCTTAACAAGGTTAGTTGGATATCTTTTTTGAGAGTAATTCTTGATTTACTTGAGATACTTACACTGAAACTGTTGCCTTTTATTATGTGTATTATAGTATTTGCCTTCTGGGCTATCTTTCAGTTATATTATTTTAGTATTCTAAGATTATACCCATAGTGCATTTGATGGTTCCATCTTGTTTACTCCATGTGTGCATGCATGTGTGTGTGTGATATGTCAGTTTTGAACTGACATAATGTTACCTGATATGGTGTATTTTATCAGCTTAAATTTTATTTTCTTTTAGCAGTGTTTTTTGTCTGCTCTCCTTGTGCTTAATTTTTCAACTTTCTTTGACTAAAATGCAACTAGTTTTATAGCATACTTTGGGCTTTTCACTTGAAATATTCTTCTTGATAATTCTTTTTGTACTTAATATTTAATGCTTATGCTGAAGTACATATGGGGGAAATAACTTGATTTCTTAGATTTGCTTAAAATGCTTCAGCATTGGTGTTGCTTTAAACCACAAAATTTGTGATAATTTGTTACAGCAGCCCTAATAAACTAATACACCTAACATACTCCAAATGTTTTTGCACATAAGAGTTCAATATACATGAAATCAAAACTAATAAAAAAAAAACTACAGGTATACTTAGATGTTTCTATATCCTTTTCTCACTAAGTGACAGACCAGGCAAATGGAAAATCAGAAAGGATATCTATATACAGAGAGAGAATACAAACATTGGCAATTTTTTACAATGGGTAAATCCAGGTTATTAATAATAAAGGCAAAAATAGAAACTAAATATTAACTGTACAGGGGACAAGCCTGGCAGATATCATCTTAACCTCATGATCAAGGTTAATGTTACCAGTAATTAGATGGCAAATAGATGGAGAAACAATGGAAAAAGTGACAGACTTTAATTTCCTGGGCTCCAAAATCATTCTGGACGGTGACTGTAGCCATGAAACTAAAAGACACTTGCTCCTTGGAGGAAAACCTTTGATCAACCCAGACAGCATATTAAAATGCAGAGATTTTTTTTGCCAAAAAGGGTCCGTCTAGTCAAAGCTATGGTTTTTCCAGTACTCATGTAATGTTGAATCATAAAGAAAGCTGAGAACCAAAGAACTGATGCTTTTGAACTGTGAGAGATGTTTTTAAAACATGCCTGACTAACAAACACATGAAAAGATGCTCAACATCACTCATCAGAGAAATGCAAATCAAAAACCACAATGGGGTACTATCTCATGCCGGTCAGAATGGCTGCTATCAAAAAGTCTACAAACAATAAATGCTGGCTACGGTGTGGAGAAAAAGGAACCCTCTTACACTGTTGGTGGGAATGCAAACTAGTATAGCCACTATGGAGAACAGTGTGGAGATTCCTTAAAAAAACTAGAAACAGAACTGCCATATGACCCAGCAATCCCACTCACTGCTGGGTGTACACACTGAGGAAACCAGAATTGAAAGAGACATGTGTACCCCAATTTTCATTGCAGCACTGTTTATAGTAGCCAGGACATGGAAGCAACCTAGAGGTCCATTGGCAGATGAATGGATAAGAAAGGTGTGGTACATATACACAATGGAATATTACTCAGCTGTTAAAAAGAATGCATTTGAACCAGTTCTAATGAGGTGGATGAAACTGGAGCCTATTATACAGAGTGAAGTAAGTCAGAAAGAAAAACACCAATGCAGTATATTAATGCATGTATATGGAATTCAGAAAGATGGTAATGATGACCCTATATGTGAGACAGCAAAAGAGACACAGGGATAAAGAACTGACCTTTGGACTCTGTGGGAGAAGGTAAGGGTGGGATGATTTGAGAGAATAGCATTGAAATATGTATATTACCGTATGTGAAATAGATCGCCAGTACAGGTTTGATACATGAAACAGGGCACTCAGGGCTGGTGCACTGGGATGACCCTGAGGGATGGGATGGGGAGGAAGGTGGCAAGGGGGTTCAGGATGGGGGAGACATGTACACCCATGGCTGATTCATGTCAATGTATGGCAAAAACCACTATAATACTGTAAAGTAACTAGCCTCCAATTAAAATAAATTAATTAATTAAAAAAAAAAGTATAAACAGCCCATATAATATTTGTAAATCATATGTCTGACAAGGAACTTGTATGCAGAATATATAAAGAGCTTTTCAATTCAAAAGTTAAAAAAGAGAACCTAATTAAAAAATGGACAAAGGACTTGATGTTTCTTGAAAGAAGATACACAAATGGCCAATAAGCACATGAAAAGATGCTCAACATCATTAGTCATTAGGGAAATGCAAATCAAAGCCATATAGAATACGACTTCATACTCCCTGGAATGGCCAAAATTAAAAAGACATACTCTAGTAAGTGTTGGTGAGAATGTGAAGAAATTGGAACTCTCTTATCCTGCTGATAGGAATGTTAAATGGTGCACCCATTTGGAAAAGAGTTTGCTTGTTTCTCAAAATGCTAAACATAAGTAACCATACACCTGGTCAGTTCCACTCATAGTACCTAAGAGAAATGAAAGTGTAAGTCTGCACAAAAACTTATACATGAATATTCACAGCAGCATTATTGATTATGGTCCCAAATTAGAAACAGTCTAAATGTCCATCAAATGGTAAATAAAGAAACATGGTACATTCATACGTGGAATATTATTTGGCAGTAAAAAGAAATGAAGTACTGATACATGCTGCCTTGTGGATAAACTTGAAAACATTATGCTTGGTAAAAGAAGCCAATCAGAAAAGACCAAATTATATCATTCTATTTATATAAAATATCCAGAATAGGAAAATCAATAAGAACAGAAAGTAGGTTGTTTTAGGTTGGGGCAGAGTGGGTTGGAGGGGAAGCAGAAATAGGAAGTGACTGATAATCGGCATGGAGTTTGCTTTTGGAGGTGATAACAATGTTCTAAAGTTAGACTGTGGTGATAATTATACAGCTCTGAATATGTAAATATTGGATATATAGTCCTTATGTGTTATATGTACACACATATCATTCACATGGGTGAATTTGATGGTATGTGACATAAATCTCAATAAAAAGGAAAAACAAAATCAAAAATACCTGAGAGATTATTTTATAAAATCATCTGGAAACTGTACCATTACTTTACTCATTGTTTGTTTTTTATTTCAAACTTTTCATTTTGTACTGGGTATAGCCAATTAATAATGTTGTTAATAATAGTTTCAAGTGAACAGTGAAGGGACTCAGCCATACATAAATATATATATACACACTCACTCAACCTGAAGTTGAGTCCCAGGGTGCCATATAACATTGAGCAGAATTCCATGTGCTATACAGTAGGTCCTTAATGGTTATCCATTTTAAATCTTACTATACTCATTCTTAAAAGTGGATGAATCATTGAATCATTAGAATATTTTGGTTTTTGAATTTTCTTTACCTCTTATAATGGGTAACAACTTGTGTACATAGTTTATTTGATATGATCATGCTTTAATGTATCATCTAGTCAACCAGAATTTCCTGGGACTTTTGGAGGACTAATTCTAATAACTTTTGTAATTAGAAACATTCTGCAGCTAAAGTGACTTAACACGCATGGCATGCACATAGCAATATATTCTAGTACTTAGTATCTTTCATTGTTCCAGTTGGTTTTTTACGCATAATTGTTTGAATATTTTCTTGCAGTATGAAGCAGATGGACAAGAAACATTAGTGGTGGAATTGAGATCATGAGCTCCATTTTATTTAGCAAAGTGTCTGATATCTGTGTTTTAAGCCTAAACAGTTTTTCTGTTCCATTTTCCTAACTCCTTTTTACAAGCATAATTCATTCATTGTGAAAATTGTATTCAGTAGCTCAAGAGCTCTTAAACTAAGAATACGGGAACTTGCTTGTAATGGGCCAGTGAACATTGTGTAGAAGATTAAATGGCTCATCCTGCAGCTGCTCTGCTTGTGGAACCTTCTTTGACTTCAGTTCTCAATTAACTTGTTAGGTCTATAGCTTCAGGCCTAAATTGGGGCTTGATTAAAGATGGGGAAAAAGTGAATATATTGGAGAGAAGATGTATTAGATGCCTAGGGTTACTCTAACAAATTACCACAAACCAAGTGACTTAAAACAACAGAAAATTATTCTCTCACAGTTCTGGAGGCTAAAAGTCTGAAATCAAGGCTATTTACATGGCTACACTGTCTCTGAAGATTTTTCCTTACCTTTTCTAGTTTTTGGTTGGTGCTGGAAATCCTTTGTTTTACCTGGTTTATAAAATGTGTCATTCTCCTCTTTGCCTCTGTCTTTATGTGGCCTTCTTCCCTGTGGGTCTTGGTTTTAATGTGGCATTTTCCTTTCTGTGTGTCTGTGTCTAAATTCCCCTCATTTTAGAAGGA
Source organism: Bubalus kerabau (assembly GCF_029407905.1). NCBI lineage: Eukaryota > Metazoa > Chordata > Mammalia > Artiodactyla > Bovidae > Bubalus > Bubalus kerabau. The sequence continues at coordinate 51,485,039 of NC_073631.1, forward strand.
TTCCGGTCATTGGAGTGGAGCATATCCTAATCCATTGTGACCTTGTCTTAACTTGATTACATCTGCAGCGAACCTGTTTCTGAATAAGGTCACATTTATAGGTACTGTGGGCTAAGATTTTAACATGTCTTTTTGTGGGATATAATTCAGTCTATAATAGAATAATGCATTTTGTTTGAAAATATATTTAACTGTCAAGTTGTGAACTAATTTGTGGGCACAGTGTTTTCACAGGGAGTTAACATGAAGTGAATTAGATAAAGAGCATGAAAGACAAAAAAGAGAAGAAATTTCAGCTTTGGGCCATTGTCAACTTTATTATATAGGAAAAGCCAAGCTGTAACACTGATCTCTAGTCTCCCCTGGTAGTGTGAACTTCTCCATTGCTCCCTACCCTCCTCCTCTCAAGTGGCCTATGTATATATAGCCTTGCTTTTAGAGAAAGATCTAGAAGTGTTTATGGTCATAATAGATGAAATGCTTTAAGATCAGTCGGTCAGTTCAGTTCAGTCGCTTAGTCATATCCAACTGTTTGTGACCACATGGACAGCAGCACACCAGGCTTCCCTGTCCATCACCAACTCCCAGAGCTTGCTCAAACTCATTTCCATCAAGTTGGTGATGCCATACAACCATCTCATCTTCTGTCGTCCCCTTCTCCTCCTGCCTTCAATCTTTCCCAGCATCAGGGTCTTTTCAAATGAGTCAGTTCTTCACATCAGGTGGCCAAAGTATTGGAGTTTCAGCTTCAGCATCAGTCCTTCCAATGAATATTCAGGACTGCTTTCCTTTAGGGTTGACTGGTTTGATCTCTTTGCAGTCCAAGGGACTCTCAAGAGTCTTCTCCAACACCACAGTTCAAAAGCATCAATTCGTTGGTGTTCAGCTTTCTTTATAGTCCAACTCTCACATCCACACATGAATACTGGAAAAACCATAGCTTTGACTAGATGGACCTTTGTCAGCAAAGTAATTTCTCTGCTTTTTAATATGCTGTCTAGGTTGGTCATAGCTTTTCTTCCAATTTCATGGCTGCAGTCACCATCTGCACTGATTTTGGAGCCCAAGAAATTAAAGTTTGTCACTGTTTCCATTGTTTCCTGTCTATTTGCCATGAAGTGATGGGACCGGATGTCATGATCTTAGTTTTTAGAATGTTGAGTTTTAAGCCAGTTTTTTCACTCTCCTCTTTTACTTTCATCAAGAGGCTCTTTAGTTCATCTTTGCTTTCTGCCATAAGGGTGGTGTCATCTGCATATCTGAGGTTATTGATATTTCTCCCGGCAGTCTCGATTCCAGCTTGTGCTCCATCCAGCCCAGTGTTTCTCATGATGTACTCTTCATATAAATTAAATAAGCAGGGTGACGATATACAGCCTTGACATACTCCTTTCCCAATTTGGATCCAGTCCGTTGTTTCACGTCTGGTTCTAACTGTTACTTCTTGATCTGCATACAGCTATCTCAGGAGGCATGTAAAGTGTCCGGTATTCCCGTCTCTTTAAGAATTTTCCAGTTTGTTGTGATCCATACAGTCAAAGGCTTTAGCATAGCCAGTGAAGCAGAAGTAGATATTTTTCTGGAATTCTCTTGCTTTTTCAGTGATCCAAAGGATGTTGGCAATTTGATCTCTGGTTCCTTTGCCTTTTCTAAATCCAGCTTGTACATTTGGAAATTCTTGGTTTACGTACTGTTGAAGCCTAGCTTGGAGAATTGGGGGCATTACTTTGGTAGTGTGTGAGATGAGTGCAATTGTGCGGTAGTTTGAACATTCTTTGGCATTTCCTTTCTTTGGGATTGGAATGAAAACTGACCTTTTCCAGTCTTGTGGCCACTGCTGAGTTTTCCAAATTTGCTGGCATTTTGAGTGCAGCACTTTCAAAGCATCATCTTTTGGATTGAAATAGCTCAACTGGAATTGTATCACCTCCACTAACTATGTTTATAGTGATGCTTCCTAAGGCCCACTTGACCTCGTACTTCAGGCCACCTGGCTCTAGGTGAGTGATCACACAATCGTGATTATCTGGGTCATTAACATCTTTTTTGAGGAACTAATTTTTGTGGCCAGGTTCTCAGATAGGCCCTTCACTACCTCACTGCAAAACTCAAGACCTATATGACAAGTTGTAGTTAGAAATCACTTCGGTATTTTTTGAGTCTCACTCCAGGTCCTAATGGAAATCGCCTTATCTATCAGTCAGGGTTCCTTGTTGAGGCCAACTGAATCTACTCCTACTCTTTCAAGTAGAAAGGAATAATTAGAAGATTTTAGAGAGTATATGACGAGAATAAAGCTTTAGAGGTCCAGAGATTCAAACTTTGGTATTGTTAGCCAGAGAGTTGAAATATTCTGCCATGCTACAGGACACCACCATCTGTGTTACTTCCCTAATCCTGTGTTTGAAACCTAATAATTGTGAACTTGGGGAAGATAGTTAACTGCTCTGTGCTCAGTTTTGATGTCTGTAAAGTGAGATAGATGAAAATACCTAACTGAAGGGTTGTTGCATTAAATGAGTAATATACAAGTTCCTGTAACAGTGTCTGGACACCTGGTATCATATGTTAGTGTGCTAGAGCTACCTTAACAGTATTGCAAACTGGGTGGCTTAAACAACACATAGTTATTGTCTCACAGATCTGGAGGCTAGAAGTTGTAGGAGAGAGAAATTTTTCCATTCTCATTTTGGGTTCTTTGGCTGGTCTAACAATTAAATTAACATAGAACAGGGGATTTATAGGAGAAAGATTTAATTTCATATGTAAGAGACCTAAAAAGGTATGAGGCTCTCAGTCAGGCAGTTGAGGCTTATATGCCATTGTCAGCTAAGGAAGAGAGAGACTAGAGGTCTGAGACTTCACAGGAGGAAGGCAGTTAACAGGAAGATGGGAGGAGGAAATATTTGCCAAATAAATGTTTCCCATGCCATGAAGGTAATCCTTTCTGATGTAAAATGTTATGTCTGGTTTTAAACTCTCTTCTGGGTACAGACTCTCTGTCTAAATCCTTTGAGGTGGTTAAGGGAAGGGTAAAATAAACTCTTCCCTAGTCTGTTAGGTCTTGTTCGCCTTCAGTTCAAAATGATCCACATGCCTGGTGGCACATTTTGGGATCACTTGTTCTGGTCCCTCTGAGAGTCCAAAATCAGGATGTTGGTAGGGTTCATTTCTTACTAGGACTTTGAAGGAAGATTGTTATGTGCCTCTCCCCTACTTATGGTGGTTTATGGCAATCTTTAGTGTTCTTTAGCTTGTGGAAGCATCACCCTGATCTTTTCCTTCATCATTTCTTGCTAGGACTTTGAGGAAGAATATTACATGCCTCCCTGCTACTAGAATATTTAGTGGATACTCTAGTCATACAAGAATAGAATACATGGTTATGTATCTTCCTTATTTATATTATTGCTTCTTTGTGCTTTATACAGTGTAAATAAGGTCCTTTATTGAGATTTTTAAAGGGTAAATGAAAGAGTTCTATCAGTGGGTTTAGATGGATTTTGTTTCTTTAGTATTGTACCTAAACCACTCTGTTCAAGTTACTGTGTTTTCTTAAGTGTGTTCTGTGAGTGCTAGTCCTACTAGATATTATGTAATTTGGGGGACGGGGTATGAGAAACAAATAGATTTGGGAAATATTATTGTATATTATTATATATTATGGTATATGCCTCTTTTGGTTGATATTAGTGCATATTAATAATGACAAGGAACAGTGTAGTGAATAAACCAGCTTTATTTGGTTTTTAACTCAGTGTTTCCTAAATGTATCATAACATCTACTAATACAATGAAGTTCAGATCAGATCAGATCAGATCAGTTGCTCAGTCGTGTCCGACTCTTTGCGACCCCATGAATCGCAGCACGCCAGGCCTCCCTGTCCATCACCAACTCCCGGAGTTCACTGAGACTCACGTCCATCGAGTCAGTGATGCCATCCAGCCATCTCATCCTCTGTCGTCCCCTTTTCCTCTTGCCCTCAATCTTTCCCAGCATTAGGGTCTTTTCCAATGAGTCAACTCTTTGCATGAGGTGGCCAAAGTACTGGAGTTTCAGCTTTAGCATCATTCCTTTCAAAGAACACCCAGGACTGATCTCCTTTAGAATGGACTGGTTGGATCTCCTTGCAGTCCAAGGGACTCTCAAGAGTCTTCACCAACACCACAGTTCAAAAGCATCAATTCTTCGGCGCTCAGTTTTCTTCACAGTCCAACTCTCATATCCATACATGACCACAGGAAAAACCATAGCCTTGACTAGACGGACCTTTGTTGGCAAAGTAATGTCTCTGCTTTTGAATATGCTATCTAGGTTGGTCATAAATTTTCTTCCAAGGAGTAAGCGTCTTTTAATTCCATGGCTGCAGTCACCATCTGCAGTGATTTTGGAGCCCCCCAAAATAAAGTCTGACACTGTTTCCACTGTTTCCCCATCTATTTCCCATGAAGTGATGGGACCGGATGCCATGATCTTTGTTTTCTGAATGTTGAGCTTTAAGCCAACTTTTTCACTCTCCACTTTCACTTCCATCAAGAGGCTTTTGAGTTCCTCTTCACTTTCTGCCATAAGGGTGGTGTCATCTGCATATCTGAGGTTATTGATATTTCTTCCGGCAATCTTGATTCCAGCTTGTGTTTCTTCCAGTCCAGCGTTTCTCATCATGTACTCTGCATAGAAATTAAATAAACAGGGTGACAATATACAGCCTTGACGAACTCCTTTTCCTATTTGGAACCAGTCTGCTGTTCCATGTCCAGTTCTAACCGTTGCTTCCTGACCTGCATACAAATTTCTCAAGAGGCAGATCAGGTGGTCTGGTATTCCCATCTCTTTCAGAATTGTCCACAGTTTATTGTGATCCGCACAGTCAAAGGCTTTGGCATAGTCAATAAAGCAGAAATAGATGTTTTTCTGGAACTCGCTTGCTTTTTCCATGATCCAGCGGATGTTGGCAATTGGATCTCTGGTTCCTCTGCCTTTTCTAAAACCAGCTTGAACATCAGGAAGTTCACGGTTCACATATTGCTGAAGCCTGGCTTGGAGAATTTTGAGCATCACTTTACTAGCGTGTGAGATGAGTGCAATTGTGCGGTAGTTTGAGCATTCTTTGGCATTGCCTTTCTTTGGGATTGGAATGAAAACTGACCTTTTCCAGTCCTGTGGCCACTGCTGAGTTTTCCAAATTTGCTGGCATATTGAGTGCAGCACTTTCACAGCATCATCTTTCAGGATTTGGAATAGCTCAACTGGAATTCCATCACCTCCACTAGCTTTGTTCGTAGTGATGCTTTCTAAGGCCCACTTGACTTCTCATTCCAGGATGTCTGGCTCTAGGTCAGTGATCACACCATCATGATTATCTGGGTCCTGAAGGTCTTTTTTGTACAGTTCTTCTGTGTATTCTTGTCATCTCTTCTTAATATCTTCTGCTTCTGTTAGGTCCATACCATTTCTGTCCTTTATCGAGCCCATCTTTGCATGAAATGTTCCTTTGGTATCTCTGATTTTCTTGAAGAGATCCCTAGTCTTTCCCATTCTGTTGTTTTCCTCTATTTCTTTGCATTGATTGCTAAAGAAGGCTTTCTTATCTCTTCTTGCTATTCTTTGGAACTCTGCATTCAGATGTTTGTATCTTTCCTTTTCTCCTTTGCTTTTCGCCTCTTCTTTTCACGGCTATTTGTAAGGCCTCCCCAGACAGCCATTTTGCTTTTTTGCATTTCTTTTCCACGGGGATGGTCTTGATCCCTGTCTCCTGTACAATATCACGAACCTCATTCCATAGTTCATCAGGCACTCTATCTATCAGATCTAGGCCCTTAAATCTATTTCTCCCTTCCACTGTATAATCATAAGGGATTTGATTTAGGTCATACCTGAATGGTCTAGTGGTTTTCCCTACTTTCTTCAATTTAAGTCTGAATTTGGCAATAAGGAGTTCATGGTCTGAGCCACAGTCAGCTCCTGGTCTTGTTTTTGCTGACTGTTATACAGCTTCTCCATCTTTGGCTGCAAAGAATATAATCAATTTGATTTCGGTGTTTACCATCTGGTGATGTCCATGTATAGAGTCTTCTCTTGTGTTGTTGGAAGAGGGTGTTGGAGAAGACTCTTGAGAGTCCTTTACACTGCAAGGAGATCCAACCAGTCCATTCTGAAGGAGATCAGCCCTGGGATTTCTTTGGAGGGAATGATGCTGAAGCTGAAACTCCAGTACTTTGGCCACCTCATGCGAAGAGTTGACTCATTGGAAAAGACTCTGATGCTTGGAGGGATTGGGGGCAGGAGGAGAAGGGGACGACAGAGGATGAGATGGCTGGATGGCATCACTGACTCGATGGACGTGAGTCTCAGTGAACTCCGGGAGTTGGTGATGGACAGGGAGGCCTGGCGTGCTGCGATTCATGGGGTCGCGAAGAGTCGGACACGACTGAGCAACTGATCTGATCTGATCTGACTGTAAAAACCATAGCTTTGACTAGACGAACCTTTGTTAGCAAAGTAATGTCTCTGCTTTTTAATATGCTTTCTAAGTTTTCCATAGCTTTTCTTCCAAGGAACAATACACTAGAAGGAATCAGTAGCAGAGTAACTGAGGCAGAAGAATGGATAAATGACCTGGAGGACAGAATGGTGGAAATCACTGCCACAGAACCGTATATAGAGAAAAGAATGAAAAAGATGAAGACAGCCTAAGAGACCTCGGGGACAACATTCACATTATAGACGTTCCAGAAGGAGAAGAGAGAAAGGAGCTGAGAAAATATTTGAAGAGATAATAGCTTAAAAACTTCCTGAACATGGCAAAGGAAATAGTCAACCAAGTATAGGAAGCACAGAAAATCCCAGGAAGGCTAATCCTAAGGAGGAACACACCAAGACACATAGTAATCAAACCAACAAACATTAAAGGCAGAGATAAAATATGAAAAGCAATAAGGGAATAAAGACAACATACAAGGGAACTCCCATCAGGCTATCAGCTGATTTCTCAACAGGAACTCTACAAGCCAGAATGGAATGGCATGATATATTTAAAGTGATGAAAGGGAAGAACCTACAACCAAGAATACTCTATCCAGCAAGACTGTCCTTCAAATTTGATGGAAAAATGAAAAGCTTTCCAGACAAGCAAAAGTTAAGAGAATTCAGCACCACCAAACCACCTTTACCACAAATGCTAAAGGAACTTCTCTAGGCAGGAAACACAAGTGAAGGGAAAGACCTACACAAGATAAACCTAAAACAATTTTAAAAAATAAAAAAGACAATAGTATCATATATATTGATAATTATCTTAAAATATAAATGGATTAATGTATCAACCAAAAGACATAGACTGGTTGAATAGATGAAAACTTATGCATGTATTCACTTCCACATATTATCACATTAGTCTGCTTGACCCCCAAATTATGTGTAATTATTTTCTATTGTCATGTTCCCATTATGGCTTGCAATTATAATTATCTTTTGTTTTTTGTCTGGCAATGATTGTGAAAACTGATAAACATCTTTTACTATTGTGGTTATATAACTATTACTCACTTGATACCACTGTATCATGATTGGTAAGAGAAAAATAATAGTACTCTATGGCATCTGGTCCCATCACTTCATGGGAAATAGATGGGGAAACAGTGGAAACAGTGTCAGACTTTCTTTTGGGGGGCTCCAAAATCACTGCAGATGGTGACTGAGCCATGAAATTAAAAGATGCTTACTCCTTGGAAGGAAAGTTATAACCAACCTAGATAGCATATTCAAAAGCAGAGACATTACTTTGCCAGCAAAGGTTCGTCTAGTCAAGGCTATGATTTTTCCAGTGGTCATGTATGGATGTGAGAGTTGGACTGTGAAGAAGGCTGACTGCAAAAGAATTGATGCTTTGGAACTGTGGTGTTGGAGAAGACTCTTGAGAGTCCCTTGGACGGCAAGGAGATCCAACCAGTCCATTCTGAAGGAGATCAGCCCTGGGATTTCTTTGGAAGGAATGATGCTGAAGCTGAAACTCCAGTACTTTGGCCACCTCACGCGAAGAGTTGACTCATTGGAAAAGACTCTGATGCTGGGAGGGATTGGGTGCAGGAGGAGAAGGGGATGACAGAGGATGAGATGGCTGGATGGCATCACTGACTTGATGGACGTGAGTCTCAGTGAACTCCGGGAGTTGGTGATGGACAGGGAGGCCTGGCGTGCTGCGATTCATGGAGTCGCAAGGAGTCGGACATGACTGACCAACTGATCTGATCTGATCGGATGTGTGTATGTATAAGTATCATTTTTGCAGCAAAAATTCTACAAAAAGCTTTATATTCAACTGAATATAAAGTACTGAAAATAAAGTACTGAAGTCCCAGAAAAAGCAATTAGACAAGAAAAAGAAATATAAGACATCTAAATTGGAAAGGAAGAAGCAAAATTATCTTCGCTCATAAAAACATGATCTGATAAATAAAACCCTAAATGTTAAAACCAAAAAACCTGTTAGAACTAATAAATGACTTCTTCCAAAGTTCAAAGATATAAAATTAACAAAGATCACTGCATTTCAGTATACCAGCAACAAATAATCTGAAGAGGAAATTTAAAACACAGTCCTGTTTACACTAGCATCAAAAAGAAAAAAAAGAAGAATTATTTAGGAATTAATGAAGGAGAAAAAAAATTATACTCTGAAAACTACAAAATGCTACTGAAATTCAGATGACACAAAATAAATGAAAAGACATCTGAGTGTTTATGAATTGGAAGATTTAATGGTATTAAGATATAAATACTACTCAAAGTGATCTACAGAATCAATGTAATCCCTATCTCAATTCCAACGGCACTTTTTGCAAAAACAGAAAAGGTCATCTAAAATTCATATGCAATCTCAAGGGACTCTGAATAGCCAAAAACAATCTTGAAAAAGAATTACAAAGTTTGAGTTTTCATACTTTTTTATTTCAAAACTTATTACAAAGCTACACTAATCAAAACTATTGGTATTGGCATAAAAATAGGCATACAGACCAACTGAATAAAACAGAAAGCCCCAAATAAACCATGACACATATGGTCAAGTGATTTATTTACAAGGGTAGGGTGCCAAGGTTATTAGTGGGGAAAGAATGGTAGTCATTAAGTCATGTCCAACTCTTGCCACCCCATGGACTATAGCCCATCAGGCTCCTCTGTCCATGGGATTTCTTTGTCCATGGCAAGAATACTGGAGTGGGTTGTCATTTCCTTCTCCAGGGGGATCTTCCCGATCCAGGGACCGAACCAGTGACTCCTGCATTGCAAGTGGATTCTTTACCATCTGAGCCACCAGGGAAGCCCAGTCTTTACAGTAAAGAACAGTCTTTATAGTAAATGAAACTGGGAACACTGGACATTCACATGAATAATGAAGCTGGGCCCTGATCTTACATGATACATAAAAATTACCTCTAAATGGATTAAAAACCTAAAGGTATGAGCTAAAACTATAAAAACTCTTAAAAGAAAACAAAGGATAAAGCTTCACAACACTAGATTTGACAATGATTTCTAAGATATGGCACCAAAAACACAGGCAAGTAAGAATAAAATTGGACTACATCAAAAATAAAAACTTCTATGCATTAAAGGACACAATGAACTAAGTGTAAAGGCAACCTACAGAATGGAAGAAAATATTTGTAAATCATGTATCTGATAAGGGATTATTATTTTAAATTGGTAAAGAACTCCTACAACTGAACAACAGTAACCAAAAGATACTCAATTTTAAAAAGGGCAAAGGACTAAAGTAGACACCTCTCCAAAGATGATATACAAATGGCCAACAAGCATATGTAAGGATGTTCAACATTATTAATCATTAGATGAATATAAATCAAAACTACAATGAGATATCACCTTATATCCATTATGATGGTCACTACCAAAAAACAGAAAATAAGTGTTGGCAAGTATGTGAAGAAATTGGAAACCTGTGCACCATTACTGGGAATGTAAAATGGGCTACTGCAATGGAAAATGGTATGGAAAAGCCACAAAAAAATTAAAAATAGAATTACCATATGATCCAGTAATCTAATTTCTGGAAATATATCCAAAAAATTGAAAACAAAACCTAGAAAACATATTTGCAAACTCATATTCACTACAGCCTTATTCTCAATAACCAAGAGGTGGAAGCAATTCAAGTATCCACTGATGGATGAATGGATAAAGGAAATGTGGTATATACATAGACTAAAATATAAAATAGACTTTAAAAAAAAAATGAAGGAATTCCTGTCGCATGCTACAACATGGATATAGTTTGAACATTAAGACACAAAAAGACAAAAGCTGTATGATTCCATTTACAGTTAAAAATCATAGAAACAGAAAGAATGGTGGTTGCCAGGAGTCGGGAGGCTGAAATAAGTTGTTTAATGGGTATAGAATTTTATTTTGCACAACACTGAGAACACAATTAACACTGCTAAACTATAAACTTTAAAATGATGATGATGGTAAATTTTGTGTTATTTTTTTTTACCACAACTTTGAAAGAAAAAATAAAACAAAATAACAATTGTTGGAGAGGATATGGAAAAACTGCAACCCTTCTACATTACTGGTGGGAATACAAACTGGGGAGCCTCTGTGGAAGATAGCACAGCAGTTTCTCATAAGACTAAACATAAAATTACCATATAATTGACCAACTATAGTATAAGCCCAGAAGATTCTAAAGCAGAAACCTGAACAAGTATTTGTATACTTATGTTCACAGCAGCATTATTTACAATATTTAAATAGTGATGCAACCCAAATGTTCAAAGAGATAAAAGGATAAAGAAAATGTGGTATGTACATAAATATTATTCAGCCTTAAAAAGGAAAGGTGAGATGTATGGAGACAGTAACATAGAAACTTACATTACCACATGTAAAACAGATAGTCAATGGGAATTTGTTATATAACTCTGGGAACTCAAACAGGGGCTCTGTAACAACCTAGATGGGTGGGATGGGGAGGGGGGTGGGAGGGATATTCAAGAGGGAGGGGACAAATGTATACCTATGGCTAATTCATGTTGATGTTTGGGAGAAACCAACAAAATTCTGTAAAGCAATTATCTTTCAATTCAAAAATAAATCAATTAAAAAAAAATTTTTTTTAAAGGAAATTCTTACCCACACCCAATGTGAATGAACAGAATTGAATATGTCTTTCCTTTTGCTGGATAATTATTACTGAATAGCCACTGTGTAAAAACTGCACCTCTAGATCTCACTGTTGAGATAGAAACTGTAAGACTTTAACATGATTTTATATGCCTATTTTCTTTCTTTATCATGTCTTAAATATTATTTATTAGATTAAAAGCTTCATTTTAACATGTATCCTAAAATGCTTTCTTTAAAATAATAACAGAATCAGATATTCCTCATGGAAATGACAATTCCTATTTTCCCATAACAGTAGTATTCTAAGTATTGATTTCTGTTAACAGCCATCACTGCAGGTTATCAAACCAATATCTACTTTTCCCTTCTTCATTACTAACAGAACTTCAGTTTTGTTCAGGGCAGTGAGTTACCCAATCTGTCAAGGATTTCTGAGCAAGTTTTACTTCCTCAGATAGACTACACCTTTTCCTTTGTAAACTTCTTTTTCCTGCCTGGAACAAAGATGTGATATTTGGAACTGCAGCAATCTTACTGAGGCCTTAAGGATAAAAATAAGAATGGTGGAATAGAAAAACAGAAGAAACTTGGTTCCTTGACATTATCCACAGTTGCTTTATACCACTTTTGAACTACTACATGAGAATGATGCACCTGTTACTTTTAAGCCATGGTATGTATGGCTAATGTTCAAAATCCTTCGAGCTAGGCTTCAACAGTATGTGAACTGAAAACTTCCAGATGTACAAGCTGGCTTTAGAAAAGGCAGAGGAACAGGAGATCAAATTGCCAACATCCGCAGAATCATCAAAAAAGCAAGGGAATTCTGGAAAAACATCTACTTCTGCTTTATTGACTACACTAAAGCCTTTGTGTGGATCACAACAAACTGTGGAAAATCTTAAGAGAGATGGGCACACCAGACCATCTTACCTGCCTCCTGAGAAACCTGTAGGCAGGTCAAGAAGCAACAGTTAGAAGCGTACATGGAACAAAACAGACTGGTTCCAAATTGGGAAAGGAGTATGTCAAGGCTGTATATTGTTACCCTGTTTATTTAACTTATATGCAAAGTACATCATGCAAAATGCCAGGCTGGATGAAGCATAAGCTGGAATCAAGATCGCCAGGAGAAATATCAATAACTTCAGATATGCAGATGATACCACCCAAATGGCAGAAAGCAAAGAGGAATTAGTCTCTTGATGAAAGTGAAAGAGGAGAGTGAAAAGGCTGGCTAAAAACTCAACATTCAAAACACTAAGATCATGACATCCAGTCCCATCACTTCATGGCAAATAGATGCAGCAACAATGGAAACAGTGACAGACTTTATTTTCTTAGGCTCCAAAATCACTGTAGACAGTAGCTACAGTCATCAAATTAAAAGATGCTTGCTCCTTGGAAGAAAAGCTGTGACAAAACTAGACAGAGTATTAAAAAAGCAGAGACATTACTTTGGTGATAAAGGTCCATCTAGTCCAAGCTATGGTTTTTCCAGTAGTCATGTATGGATGTGAGAGTTAGTCCAGAAAGAAAGCTGAGCGCTGAAGAATGATGCTTTTGAACTCTAGTATTGGAGAAGACTCTTGAGAGTCCCTTGGACTGCAAGGAGATCAAACCAGTCAATCCTAAAGGAAATCAGTCCTGAACACTCATTGAAAGGACTCATGCTGAAAGTGAAGCTCTACTAATACCTGATGCAAAGAGCCAACTCATTGGAAAAGACTCTGATGACGGGAAAGATTGAAGGCAGGAGGAGAAGGGGACGACAGAGGGCAAGATGGTTGAATGGCATCACTGACTCAATGGATATGAGTTTGAGCAAACTCCGGGAGTTGGTGATGGACAGGGCAGGCTGGCGTGCTGCAGTCCATGGGGTTGCAAAGAGTCAGATCCGACTGAGTGACTGAACAACAACGTCAAGGTGTATGTTATCCAGAGCTAAACAAAGTGTTGATACATGGTACTAACAAATGAGTAATTACAAACTATGACTTAAGTACTTGAAAAGACCATGAGAGGAAATATAGAAAGTCACAAACTGTATGAAGAAAGCAAATTTATACCTTATTATTCCAACTGAAACTTAGCTCTCCTCCCATTTGTTTTACAGATATTCATCACAGATTAAGGACGCCCCCTACTATTTCTTGTTACCATAACTTTTTATTTTAAGAAGATGTTAATATATTGAATACTTTTTCTCCATCTATATAATGTTTTATTTTGTCATTTTAATTGTCAAAAGTAATTAACTGATTATTCCAATACTGAATTAAATTCTCAGTCCTCAAACTCAACTTTCCTGTGATATGCTATATCCTTTTTAAACACTGCTAGATGCCCCACTATTCCCCCCTCACTCCCAAAGCCACAGTTTCCAAGATTTCTAACAAGGAGAGAGTTTTCTGGGCTATCAAGTATCCACAAGGCATCCAATACAGGCCGAATGTTTTATTCCTTTCCTTTATCCACAAGGTTTCCAGAAAGTAGAGGCTTACAGTGTTGAGGCCAGAGAAAATGTCGTTCTGAACTCAAGGCATTAATTAAATCACAATGGGTTCCCAAGTGGCTCAGGGGTAAAGAATCTGCCTGTCAATGCAGGAGAGTACAGACATAGGTTCAATTCCTGGGTGGGAAAGATTCCTTGGAGAAGGACATGTCAATCCACTCCAGTATTCTTGCCTGGAAAATGTTCATGGACAGAGAAGCCTGGAAGGCTACAGTCCATGGCGCTGTGAAGAGTCAGACACAACTGAGCACACACATGGTGGTTACAGGTTGGAAATTATGAGGCACAGGATCCTGCATGAGAGAATAGTTAGAATGGGTTGTACTTTACCAGAATCTAACAAACTGAGCAAAAGAGGAATGTGCCAAAATGATTTCAAAATGAGATAGGCTGGAAACAAGGAGGAGAGGGGAAGGGGAGGAGGAAGAAGAGCAGAAAGAGGAGGGTGATGGGAAGAAAGAGAGCAGCAGCCTAAGTATGGTAAAGTGAACTGCAAAGGGGATAGACTATGGATGACGGGACCAGAAAAGAGGCCTATGCTCTTGCTGGAGAAGAGTTCAGTTTCTAGGATCATTACCATCCACATACTACTGACCCTAAATTTATATCCTCAACCCCAAACTCCCCACTGAATTCCCTTACTGAATCATCTCCTCTTGAGTAGCTAAAAGGTATTCCAAATTTAATTATGTCTAAGATGAACTGTCATTTCCCCCATATATCTGTTCCTCCCTCAGTATTCCCCATATCAGTAAAAAGCACCATATTTTATTATTTACTTATCAAACTGCCCCATATATCATGCCTGTAATCCCCTTGAGAGTAGAAATGTGGCTGTGATATTCCTAGTTATGTTAGTCGCTCAGCCATGTCCAACTCTTTGCAACCCCATGGACTGTAGCCTTCCAGGCTCCTATGTCTATGGAATTCTCCAGACAAGAATACTGGAGTGAGTTGCCATTCCCTTCTGCAGGGGATCTTCCTGCCCAGGGATCAAACCTGGGTCTCCTGCATTGCAGGTGAATTCTTTACTGTCTGGGCCACAAGGTTATTCCCAGAGGTTAGGACTATATCTAAGAGGAGAACTTTGATAAATACTTGTTTAAATTAATTACCAGATTAATTCTGATAAGTCTTAATTCTAAACTCTTCCACAGAAATCAGTAAAGGAATTAAAACTTCTGGCAGCTACAGGATAGACTAGTTTTAGTTCTTCCTTCTGGTAAAAGAAGCAAAGAATGTGTATGCATATGCTCAGTATGAAGCAGAGAGGAAAACAGGGTAGAAAAGTATGAAGAAAACAGAAGTTTCCTTTATTAAGCATGCATGCAGGCGCGCGCACACACACACACACACACTCCATCTCTTTCCCACACATCTCTCTCACACATACACACTTATAAAGTGACTGAAATATATCTGTGGCCATTATCATGATGGATGAGCCCAGAACTGCTTTAACAAGATTATAGTCTTACAACACACAATTAGAGAGGAGATTTACCATGCAAACACTTTATTCAAGGCAGATTCTGGTAAGAAGAAAACCCAGGGCTAAAACCAACAGGGCTTCACCATTAAGGAGGAGAAACGATTTATCCCACAGGGAACTAAACAGTGCCAGAATGCTACTTCATTTTCTTTTATCTTCCCTAGATTTAGAGCCACCATCCTATTTTGCATCCCGGGTAGCTCAGCTGGTAAAGAATCTGCCTGCAACGCGGGAGACCTGGATTCAATCCCTGGGTTGGGAAGATCCCCTGGGAGAGGGCATGGCAACCCACTCCAGTATTCTTGCCTGGAGAATCCCCATGGACAGAGGTACCAGGCAGGCTACAGTCCATAGGGTCACAAAGAGTCAGATACGACTGAGCAACTAAGCATACAACATAACTATTTTGCACTTTTTCCATATCTGTCCTGATAACCTTCAAATGACCATATGAATGGATCTTAGGGAATGTTTAGTTGCTAATAAAGGGAATATTACTAGTCAATGCACCTATTTTCCAACACCAAACTGCTTTTCTCTAAGTTCTAAGTGGTGACTTATAAAAAATTCAACATAGCCCCTTCTTTCTAGTCCCACCATCCCTCACTCCATCCTCAAGAGCTGTTGCTGCTGTTGCTGCTAAGTCGCTTCAGTCATGTCAGACTCTGTGCAACCCCATAGACAGCAGCCCACCAGGCTCCCCCGTCTCTGGGATCCTCCAGGCAAGAACACTGGAGTGGGTTGCCATTTCCTTCTCCAATGCATGAAAGTGAAAAGTGAAAGTGAAGTTGCTCAGTCCTGTCCACCCCTCAGCAATCCCATGGACTGCAGCCTTCCAGGCTCCTCCATCCATGGGATTTTCCAGGCAAGAGTACTGGAGTGGGTCACCATTGCCTTCTCCTCAAGAGCTAGGTCACATCTAATCCTGAGTCTTGCAAATTTCTATGGGTTGACAAGCTTTTTCCTGGCTTCACCCTTTGCAGGTATTTACATTTCCACTTTATACCCTTTAAAAATTCAATCACCCCTCAGCTATCCGATTTTCATATATCAAAATTCTTTAATTTCTCTCATCTACTGTATCACTTTTTGCATGCCCTGTCCTTGTGAGTTTATTTCTTTTTAGTCCTTTATTGACATTTTAATGAATTTTAAGGAGGAGACAGAAATAAAGGTTGTACATTCAATTCACTATATTTAACCAGTAATCTAGAGCTTACAGTTTAGTCAAACTGGAATACTAAACACTCTAACCCTAAATGCTTCCACCTTTCCAATTTCCAAAATCCTGATAAAGTCCTATCTTTGGTGTTAATTACACACATCTTTTCTACTCTCCTAAACTGTAAATAATTTATCTTCTGAATTTTCACAGCATATTACTTGTATTTCTTCTGGCATTTACTTAAAACCATATGTGCTAAATTTTAATGACTAATGCTGAAAAATCTCCCCCATTGCCCAAAGTTATTCACTCACTAAAACATTTTAAATTCCATCAGAAATTTACTTAGCAAAATAAGTGAACTTCTAAAAATTCAAAATACTCCTCAAAATGATGTCTACCATTATATTAATTTAATAAGACCCTTTCCCTCTACACCAAACTATGACCCATGATCTGAGCAAATGTGTTATCTGACATGTAAGGAAAAGAAACTTTGCACAATTTCAAGGACTAAGTCTCTGAAAAAGGAAGAAGCAGGACATGGATAGTTTAGAATCTCTTCTGACTCCAGCTGGAACAGGTTCTTCACTTTTAAGGGTTCATGTATTAAACTGAGTCTGTCCAGATAATCCAGGATAATCTTTCCATCACAAGGTTGATAATCTTATTCATATTTGCAAAGTCTCTTTTACTAGGTAATGTAATATATTCACAGGTTTTGTGAAATACAATGTGAACATCTTTCAGGGGCCATTATTCTGCCTACCACATCCCCAGAAAGAGTGATTTAATAAATGTTGATGGTTTTAAACTTTTAGCTAATTTATTACACGACAGATAACAGAAAAAGTACCCTGAAATTACTAACCAGACCAACCAGTCCATTCTAAAGGAGATCAGTCCAGGGTCTTCACTGGAAGGACTGATGCTAAAGCTGAAAGTCCAATACTTTGGCCACCTCATGCGAAGAGTTGACTCACTGGAAAAGACTCTGATGCTGGGAGGGATTGGGGGCAGGAGGAGAAGGGGATGACAGAGGATGAGATGGCTGGATGGCATCACCGACTCGATGGACGTGAGTTTGGGTGAACTCCAGGAGTGGTGATGGACAGGGAGGCCTGGCGTGCTGCGATTCATGGGGTCGCAAAGAGTCGGACATGACTGAGCAACTGAACTGAACTGAACTGATATATGATTGCATATAAGGTGGTCAATATATCACATCTTTACAAACACACATATACAACTGGTCAGGCATTATGCTAACTATTTTTTCATATATTATTTAACTTATGTCAATAATCATATATTATTATCTATAAAAAAGTCTCAGTACTTGGTAGAGTTAGATTAAATTTCAGTTATTACAAATCCAAACTGCATTTATGACACCTATTTGTCTTTTGTAAAGTTTTAAATTTGATCAAGAATCAGATTTTTATTCTAAGTACAAAGTCTTCAAAAATAATTTTTCACACATTTTATTCTGACACCACCCATGAAATGCTTTATAGCTACACTTGACAACTGAAATGACTTTTCCATTGAAAGGGTCATATGGAAGTTATGCTTATACCAGTGTTCAACTGATCTCAATGCCTGTGCCTGCTAAGTGCCTCTGTTTTCTCTGTGGTCTTCTGTTCCTACATCCACCCCTTACATACTATAATTTCTCAGCGGTACAGCTTACTTCCACTCCCTTTGGGGGATCCAACTCCACACCTCTTCATATTCAATCACCAACTATACGTAGAATTAACTTTCAGATCTGTGCCTTATGCCCTTTTTTCCACCCTGGGCTTCAAATCCACACATACAATTCCTTATTGGAAACCTACATTTGGGTGTCCAACAAGCACCTCAAAATTAACAAGTTCCAATGTACACTTTAAATTACCCCTCAAAAAACCAAGAGTCACATCAGGGAGTAGCCCTGCCACCCAGTTAACTTGGCAAGATAGCCCTACTCCTCTCACTAAATCTCAGTGCTCTGTGTCTCCTTAAAATGGATCCTACTACTTTGTGCCACCTTTAATACTACAGTAATTCTTACCACCATCAACTCCTGCCTAACACACTACATCTCCCTGTCTCTAATTACACTCCCAATCTTCACCTTCTTACCCATTTGACATTGCCATCTAAAATCCAAGTCTGACCATGTTATTCTTTTTTTTGTCATGTTAATCTCTTACTAATACTTAGAAGCCTTTACTGAAGTCAACATTGCTCCCCTGTAGAAGTTCAAATTCAAGGCTTGCAATTTACATGACCATTTACTACTATCTGGCCTTATCTCTCACCACCTTCCTCTTTCTCTCCTCTTCCTTTGTCTTCTCTTCCTCTAACCTCTTCTAGGAAAGGCTGTCTGTTTTGTCTGGTATGCTTTCACTAATCTGGACCAGTACCCATTGCCTTGGTCTGGCTAATATCTGAATATCCTATGTCAGCTTATCCACTTCCTCTGGAAAGCTTTCTCTGATCATCTTCCACCATAACACCACCCCTCTTATGATTCCACAGCATCTCACACTGGACCTTTAGCACTGTACTTACTTTGTACCATCATGGTGTATTTTATTTGTCTTTCTTACTAAACTACAAACTTCTTATTGCTTCCCTAGAACTTTATGTACTATTTGACAGACAAAATGTACTAAATAATATTTGTTAAATGTCTAGCTGAGTTATCAGACTTTCCTATGGTGATTTTGATATCATTTAAAATAACCTCCTGAACAACAGTCCACTCCAGTCTCCATGAATAAAAGTAAGAATTATAGTTAAAAGTACAGGAGTAAAATCTCTCTTATTAATATAGTACATTCAAAAGATATAAATGATAGGAACTTTAAGAAGTCCCTAGTTTTTAAATATGACCTTAGGAGAGTTACTACATATAATATCATTAATGAAAATCAGACAAATATAAAGAACTAACCAAGATAAGACTGGGTAGGAAGGCAAGGCTAGGCTCACATATTAACTAAAGCACTTTCCAGGTGGCACTAGAGGTAAAGAACCCACCTGTCAATGCAGGAGATGCACACATATATAGTTATTATAACTAAATGACTCGCTGAACATCAGGAACTCCAACATGTGTTTCATACATTTGTCTCAATAAAGAAAAAAATTAGTTTAAAGTCAAGGAATCTTCCAAGACAAGTAAAAAACATTTACAACCTAATGTGTTAAGTCATCTAATGTTTTCACAGAACAATTTCCCCAGGTAACTTAAGCCTCTTACTGGTCTCCTTTCAAAAACTAGTGAAAACAACCATATTTTTAACTTAATCTGAAATATCTTCAGTACCTCACATGTTCAAAAAAAGAGCATAACAGCATGGCACACATTTTGATTCTACTAGTTTAAGAGCTCATCTGTGAGTCAACAGATTTAAATATCTGACACATCTATTACAATATTGGTAAATGTGTTTCTTTATTCTAGACTCAAATACTCTCAAATCCAAGAGTAAGGCCAAACATGCATTTTAAAACATTAAATTATTAAAAATAAAATAAAATTAAAAAAAAAAAAACAAAAAAAAACATTAAATTATTATATTATGATTCCTTTCAGGTCACTCAACACTGTTCTTCAATTTTTAATAACTCAGAGTTATATTTACATATCTAAAACATCTAATTCAAAGCAAATTTTAGAAATTTACTCAAATAGATCAAATATTCATAAACAGTGCTATTATACATCCATTAAAAAGAGGGAGGGACAGTAAAATTAAAGAGTAAAAGACTGTTACAAAGAAAAATACAATCAAATAAGACAAAAGCAAGCCATTAAAATTGAAAAGACTCAAAGCATTGCCAAACTGTAGTATATATGACTGCAAAAGATAACAAATACACCTAACAAATACAAAGTCTTACTACAAAGTATAAATAACCTCTCTATGAGGTAGTCACTTAATACAACAACCTAACATAAATACAGCCCTTGAAAGCTTAAGATGATTTCAAATCTTAATTTAACACAAAAAATGACATGAAATCTGAAAAGTAACATCTACAGATGGAAGTCTAGTACTGCGCGTTTTACCTCTGGGAGCTGCAGGCTGAACCACGATTCTATTCTTACATTACAAATCTGTTGTGTGGGGAGCGGGGGAGGAATAACTGTGTTACAGAAAAAAGAATAGAACAAATTGTTGTAAGAACATGTAGTTTTTAAATGTGTCTTCATTCTTTATAAGTAACCTTATTCTTTAATGTTTACTTTTTACATTAATGGACTCATGTGTATTTAAAACACCTAATGCCCTTCATGTTTCTTAGCACGAGAATGAGCCAGAAGTCACTGCTAATTAACTCACATTACTTTTTTTTAAAACCTGCAGTAGCATAAGAAAAATGAGGAAGGGATTCTTCTGTATTTTTTCTTTCCCTATCATAAACCAAAACACCAATGCAATCCACTACCAAGAAGAGGAGAGAAGAGAAACTGGTGGGGACAGCAGCTGTGTTGAATCTCAGAAAGGACATGCGTTGGCAGATTTGTGAGGTGATGCTTGCAACACAATGTGCCTAGATCTAGTCTGATTTCAAATTTTTTTAATAAAAAATTCTGTACTTGATGTTTTGCTTTTTAAAGAACTAAATCCCTACCCATAACAGAACATTTTTGCTTGAGATGTTCTAATCTATTAGTCTTATATTGTCATTGGGGGAGCAGGGAGGAGCTGTTAATTTACAAAATGAAGAAAAACGTGGCCAAAATCAACCCAGAAATGAGTATGTACCATAAAAACACCTTATATCTCTATACTTTATTACATGTAAAAGCAAGCTTTTTATATTTT
Source organism: Bubalus kerabau (assembly GCF_029407905.1). Taxonomy (NCBI): domain Eukaryota; kingdom Metazoa; phylum Chordata; class Mammalia; order Artiodactyla; family Bovidae; genus Bubalus; species Bubalus kerabau. The sequence goes on from NC_073631.1 coordinate 51,506,192, forward strand.
CAATTTAAGTTCAACTAAAAGTACCTAAGATAGACTGTTCCAATGGTTTGGATTTTCCCCTTAAAAATCAACATTTTAATATATAAATTCAAAACAGCAGGACAGATAGCAAATATGCACATACTGATTGAGTACAGTTAGAAGAACAAGGGAAGATAACATATATGAGAGCAAGACCGAACAAGATATAAATGAACTTGGAAGAGGATGAAACAGGAATCCACGTAGTAGGTTTAGGCTTAAATGAAAGAATAATAGCATAATGATTCTTCATTTGACACAGAATGAAAGGTCGACAAATAACTGAAGATCTAGGAAGGCTTTTAGATGGATGGAAGAAGGTGACAAAGTTCAAGTCTCCTTTTTTTTTTTTTTTTTTTTTTCCCCGTGAAGAAGTAAGGTCTTTTGGTAAAAATGAGGCAGAGGGAAAAGTTCCTTGAATAAAGTTGTGATGGTCCATGTCCAGAGTGATCAAACTAAGGCCCACAGGCCAAACATATAAGCTAAGAATGGGTTTTTACATCTTTAAAGAGTCAGCAAGAAAAAAAGAATACATATTACAGACTGTATGTGGCTCCAAAAGCCTAAAATATTTACCATCTGGCCGTTTACAGAAAAAATATCAATCCCTGGTCTAATAGCACCTGTGAAAGCGGGGAAATGACTATAGAGATTAGAAGACAGAAATTTGCAAAAGCATCAGTCTCTATAGCTTTGTGATCTCTTTTCCAGCAGTGTTATCTTCTTCTCCAACAGGGAAAAAAATTAACAGAGATACTTATGAAAGAAAACTGTGCAGGAGAGACATCTTAAATGGAAAGAATGGAATTACATGATACAAAATATTATCAGCCTATAATTAAGACTATAATTTAAGAAATTAAGCATGAAAGTAAAAATTAAAGATTTTAATAATTTTAGGACCATGATAAAAGGAATGCCACAAGACAGTTCATACTCAATTGCCAAAAGAAAATTCCATGATAATTAACATTTAAAACAAATTTGGAACTTCTGCTTGCAAGCTAAAGAGTAATTAGTACAAGGCTTACCTAGAAAACAGGACAGAATTTACGAAAATACTATCTTTAGATATTGGAAAACAGCAAATCCAAGACTATAATTCCTGGAAACAAATGAAGTGAAATAATGATCAAGCCTTTCTGCCTAAATACACTTCCCTCTACAACACAAGAGAAAACCCTAGTGGAGTACAATGGGTCTAGAGGAGTTGAAGGGATGAATCTGAGTTAATGAAGCCTGAGGCAGCCAGAAGATGAGGCACAAAAAAATAAGCTAAGCAGAGAGACAGCTCCAGAAATTTCTATATAGGGCTTCTTGAATATTCAAAGGAATATTATGCTATGAATATACATGGTAAGACTCAAAAAGGTCAAATGAAGAACTATTAGAAAATCTGCAAACCAATCAACTCTATGGGCTCAAAGAGATATTTGAGCAAGATATTCCAGCTTGGAAAGCCAAAATGAAAGGACATCACTGAACAAAGGGGAACTCATTACAAATCTACAAAGGATTATGCCTTATTGGTAAGGCTAAACAAATTTCCACTACTGGTAAGGAAAGAGAGGGCTTCCCGGGTGGCTCAGATGGTAAAGCGTCTGCCTGCAGTGTGGGAGACCCTGGTTCGATCCCTGGGTTGGGAAGATCCCCTGGAGAAGGAAATGGCAACCCACTCCAGTACTCTTGCCTGGAAAATTCCATGCACTGAGGAGCCTGGTAGGCTACAGTCCATGGGGTCGCAGAATCAGACACAACTGAGCAACTTCACTTTAAGGAAAGAGAAAGTATCAGTATGATCCTACAAATACTAAAATATGAGAAAACTTTCCTCATATGTTCCTCAAATGTTCCTTTAAAAGTTCCTCTAAATGTTCCTTTAAAGGTTCTCATATGTTTTTTTTAAAGGTTGCTCTAAAACTGCCTCAATATAGCTTAAAACAAACCTCTAAAGAATTAAGTTGATCCATAACTTGACTACCTGAAGGAACAAAATACACTATTCACTAAAAGAAGAAAACAAAATCCATTTACAGTGTTCAAACACAATGGCCAGTATCCAATCAAAAATTATTAGAAATACCAAGATGCAAAAGAATGATGAAATTAAGCAATAAAGATATTAACATCTATTATAATTATGTCCACAGGTTTTTAAAAAAATATGAACACAATGAAGAGAAAATGGAAACTATAAAAATTGATCAAATAAAACTTTTAGATCTGGAAAAAACAGTATCTGAACTGAAAAATTCACTAGAAGAGCTCAATACAGATCAGACACTACAAGACAGAAGACCAGTGAACCTGAAATCAGAGCCAGCAAAACTACCGAAACTAAAGCTGCAAAATATAAGCGACCAGAGCCTTAATAATATGTGGAACATCAGTATTCTTGCCTGGAGAATCCCCATAGACAGAGGAGCCTGGCGGGCTACAGTCCATGGGATCGCAAACAGACATGACTGAGCGACTAACACACACACCAAGGGCCAAAAATCATGTTATCAGAGTGCTAGAAGAAAAGGAAAGATATAAAAAAGAAAAAGTACTTGAAGACTGGTTTTTTTCAAATCTGATGGAAAAAAACAACAAATAACAAAAACAGCAGCAACAACACACACCCAAGAATATAAGCAAACCCAAAAGAAGGTAAACACAAAGCAAAAATAAACAAATGGGACCTAATTAACCTTAAAAGCTTCTGCACAACAAAGGAAACTATTAGCAAGGTGAAAAGACAGCCTTCAGAATGGGAGAAGATAATAGCAAATGAAGCAACTGACAAACAACTTATCTCAAAACTATACAAGCAACTCCTACAGCTCAACTCCAGAAAAATAAATGACCCAATCAAAAAATGGGCCAAAGAACTAAATAGACATTTCTCCAAAGAGGACATACAGATGGCTAACAAACACATGAAAAGATGCTCAACATCACTCATTATCAGAGAAATGCAAATCAAAACCACTATGAGGTACCATTTCACACCAGTCAGAATGGCTGCGATCCAAAAGTCTACAAGTAATAAATGCTGGAGAGGGTGTGGAGAAAAGGGAACCCTCTTACACTGTTGGTAGGAATGCAAACTAGTACAGCCACTATGGAGAACAGTGTGGAGATTCCTTAAAAAACTGGAAATAGAACTGCCTTATGATCCAGCAATCCCACTGCTGGGCATACACACTGAGGAAACCAGAAGGGAAAGAGACACGTGTACCCCAATGTTCATCGCAGCACTGTTTATAATAGCCAGGACATGGAAGCAACCTAGAGGTCCATCAGCAGATGAATGGATAAGAAAGCTATGGTACATATACACAATGCAGTATTACTCAGCCATTAAAAAGAATACATTTGAATCAGTTCTAATGAGGTGGATGAAACTGGAGCCTATTATAGAGTGAAGTAAGCCAGAAAGAAAAACACCAATACAGTATACTAACGCATATATATGGAATTTAGAAAGATGGTAACAATAACCCTGTGTACGAGACAGGAAAAGAGACACTGATGTATAGAACAGTCTTTTGGACTCTGTGGGAGAGGGAGAGGGTGGGAAGATTTGGGAGAATGGCATTGAAACACGTAAAATATCATGTATGAAACGAGTTGCCGGTCCAGGTTCGATGCATGATACTGGATGCTTGGGGCTGGTGCACTGGGACGACCCAGGGGGATGGTGTGGGGAGGGAGGAGGGAGGAGGGCTCAGGATGGGGAACACATATATACCTGTGGCGGATTCATTTTGATATGTGGCAAAACTAATACAATTATGTAAAATTTAAAAATAAAATAAAATTAAAAAAAAAAAAAAGAAGGTAAACACAAAGAAACTACACCAACATAAATCACAGTGAAACTATGGAAACAATGAAATAAAAAGGAAATCTTAAAAATGGCTGGAGGAAAAAAGACAAATTACATAGCAATGTACAAAGGTAAGATCCATCATAGACCTCTCATCAGAAATTATGCCTACACGAAAAAAAAAAAAGTTTAATGACAAAAGAAAAAAAAGTCAGTATAGCTCTCTATGTAAAATGAAAATAAGAAAAAAATGAAGACAGAATAAGAACCATAAGAACACTATTCATTAAGAATATGAAGCCGAAAGCTGGTTATTGAAAAGATTAGCAAAACTGATAAACTTCTAGGTAAACTGACCAAGAAAAAAGAAGATACAAATTTAAAATACTGGTAATGAAAGGGAAGGTATCAGTACAATGGTACAAATATTAAAATATGAGAAAAACAAATCAATGTCAATAAATTTGACAATTCAAATGATACAAGAATTTACTTGAAAGATACTTATCACCAAAACAGACAAAAGAAAAATAGAAAATCTGTTTCTATTACCTATTAAATCACTTGAATTTATAATTAAAATCTTTAAACAATATAAAACCTCCTGGCTCATATGTTTTCTCTGTTTTGTTCAGTCACGAAGTCGTGTCTGATTCTTTGCTACCCCATGGACTGCAGCAGGCCAGACTCCTCTGTCTTCCACTATCTCCCGGAGTTTGCTCAAATTCATGTCCATTGAGTTGGTGATGCTATCTAACCATGTCATCCTCTGCTGCCCTCTTCTCCCTTTGCCTTCAATCTTTCCCAGGATCAGGGTCTTTTCCTATGAGTTGGCTCTTCACATTAGGTGGCCTAAGTACTGGAGCTTCAGCTTCATCATCAGTCCTTCCAGGGAATATTAAAGGTTGATTTCCTTTAGGATTGTCTTCTCTACTGAATTCTATTAAACAATTAAGGGAAGACTAGCACCGATCTTACATAAATGTTTTTAAAACAAAGGAAGAGGAAATGTTTTTCAACTCATTATTAACCCAACATTATTGCCCTGATTCCAAAACCAGACAAAGAAAATACAATAAAAGAAAAGAACAAACCAAAATCCCTCATGAACATACAGGCAAAATACCTTGTCCAAATAACTAAATAAAACCATGCAATTTCTAAAAGGGTAATCTACCAAGTACAGTCATTAAGTTAATGTACATCATCATGGTAAATAGCTCCCAGGAGAGCTGAGGTAACAAGGTAACCAACCAACCAACCAACCCAAACTCTAAGGAAAAACAGGTGCCCTGTAAAATAAATGTAGACATGAGCACTTGAGTACCTCGGGAAAACAATCCTAGACATCATTAAGAATAATTCAGCTAAAATTGTTAATAAATTCCTAAAGGCTGAGAGTGTGCCAGCAAGAAAACACAGAACCCATGAAGGCCACAACCCGTTCACGGGTTCTTCAGAGCCTCTCCAGGTTTGCATCAAAGAAAATAAAAGGCCAGGTGCAGAGTGAGAGGTCTAAGAAAGCATCCCTCATGCTTGGAATGACAAGAGCAGCTAATGAGAGAAAGGCATGAAGTTCAGCCTTGGTTCTTTCTTCCATCTCTAATATAAGGGAGAATAAAAGCCTAAAACCATTGGGGTACAAAAACCTCTCATTTTCTGAACATTGTTGAAAATACATTCGAGGTAGGAAAAGGAAATAGCAAAAAAAAGAAAAGAAAAAAAAAAAAAAAAACTATTTTCCTAGGGGAGGAAAAAGCAGATATCTTGCTGTTTCTGATAATAGATCTAAGTGGAAATGACAGCTATTGGGATGTACACACTCCAGTGACCAAAACTGGTGGTTGCAATTTGTTTCCACAGTTTGCAGTCCCAAAGAAAGATGCTTTTAACCTATCTTCCAAGTGGTGCTATGAAGGCTATGCTATAGGCAACAGCCCAGGAGTCAGTAAAAATACAACATTAATCAAGAGGAGCACTGGTCAGAGCTATGAGAGTGGAACAGAGTGGTCACATCCAGTCTCAGTTTTGTGGAGCTGGCACTGAGGTTGAACAGCTGCAGCAGCACGATGAATATCACCAGCTTATAACTTGGCCAAACTTTCAGTGAGCCAGGCCCATGTACTTACAGGAACTTCTGTGCATCAAGGGCCCCAGGGAACGAGTGCTTTGCTTCAGGTGGTGGAATGAAAGAACAAGTTTCCCCCAAAAGGGTTCACTTCTATTCCTTTATGTAAAACCAAAAGTACACTAAGCCCAGGCCAGCTGTACCCTTGAACAAACCACTCTCATTTGCTTCTTTCAGTTAAGTCTATTGGAGCCTTTCCTTGTTAGCTGTCAGTCTGAGTTAACCCACCCCCGAATGGTGACAGTGGACCAGAGAGTCACAAGGCAACTATGGGTCAAGTGTCTGGTTTTAACAAGACCTTAAGCAGCAGGACTGTTCAAAAGAGGTGCACTCGGCAGCTGGGTGAGGCAGGTGGCACTGCTGTGCCGAGAAATGGCCTGAGCACTTTAGCAGCCTCAAATTCTTAAACTAAAGCTAAGGTTTTTTTCTTTCCTCCTAGGATGATACATGGTGATCCCAGATCACCAGGGAGGGCATCATGCAGGGATCCATGAATGGGTCAATCTCCTATGAATTTATAAACACTCACAACATGAGAATGTGAAAAATGTTAATACCAAATACACATTTGGCACAGGAAGCCAGAACAACAGTACACTAAATAAGACCAGAGGCTCCACCCACACTTTACCTTTTCTTCAATTTGAGTGTCGTCGTGCCCCCCAAGACACACTCAGCACCGTGCAGGAACACAAACCAAGGAATTAAACACATACACAAAAGAGACTATAGCCTCAGCTGCCAGGAGACATTACCTTCTGACCAGGAGCAGGCGGAGTACAGGGCAGTGGAGGAGGCCAGCTTGTAGAAGCAGCCTGAGCTGGTGGGAGGCTTTTCTTCTGCTTGGCTCCTCACCCCAGAGTCAATGCCGCCTCCTCCCACCTACCTCGAAACTCTTTTAAGCCCCTGAGCCTAGGGGCTGTTAATCTGCCCATGTGCACACTGCGACAGCTCCACCCTGCAGTTCTCAGTGCTTTCAGCCTCCCTGCCACCTACTGTACTTTCTCCCCCACAGGACAGGCTTGTAAAGTGCTTGGGCACCTCTATCCAACAGAGCTATAAAAGTTTGAGTCTCTCCCCTCTCCCTGAGGTCCCTGCCACACTTGGTGTCTACTTTAAGCAGCTGAGGTTGGAGTCGAGGGGGGAGACGAATCGAAGGGCACAAAGGGAAAAAGTAGCTCTGCTCCCTAAGACTTCACAGCTACATTCAATTTCAAGCGGCTGCCTATCTAGACTCAACAAATGAACTTAAAATGTATTAAGTTTACCCAAAGCGCTCTTCTCATTGCTGGCACCTTTTATTTTAGCTTTAGGGAGCCCTTAATCAGCAGCTACAGCTATACTGCCTTTTGTCTAGGCTGAGAGGCTTGCTGCCTCATTGATATAATAATATTCTTTCTTCCTACAGCCTAGAGCCTAAGCAAAAACCAAAGTACCATTTGGGCAGCTTTGTTTAGTTCTCTCACTGCTTAGCCTCTAAAAACTCATTAACAGGTAAGACAGTAGTGCCTAGCCCACCCCTTAAACAAGAGCATTTGCTACCAGATCTCATACTCTCTAAACCAGCCCACAAAGGCCCTTGTGTTCTCTTTTGTAGGAAGCCATGTTTCAGTCAACATTATGCTCTTATTCCCAAAATTGTCAAAAATCATGAAGGGTCTAGATTTTACCCTATTGCAAGCTATGAAAGCTAGCTTGTTTCTGTCATGTATGCTGGCAGAAAGCTTAAGATGCCTGGATCAGACACAAAGGACTCAAAACACAGCAAGCAGCATGAGGGATCATGTTACTGACAGTTAACCTTCCCATCCAACTCTTCCTGACAGAGGAGCCTAAGCAGATACTCTGGATACAGTGGGTTTGCATCACAGCCAAAGAACACTAAGCTGGACAACTTACCATTTTTATAACAAGCAGAAGAAACTCTTTGCGGAGTTATTACTGCATCACTTAAGGATGCTAGCTTCAAACACAACTCCTTTATCCTTGAGAAATGGATCAAGGAAAGAATAGTCAGGTCTTTTCATTCTTAGTATGCCCAGCAACACCAGCATGTCCTAGGACCTTCAGGAATGCTCAGAGCCCATGGCAGATTCTTTCTCCTAATATAAAATCTAGTAACAGATGTCCTACACAGCATAAGGCAAGATAAGAAATAAAACTTATACATGGTTCAAAAGGGAGTCAACTTTCTCTATTTGCAAATGACGTTAACTGTCTGTATAGAAAATACCATGCAATTCACAAAATAATTTCTCAAGACAAACATATAAATGGCAACCCACTCCAGTGTTCTTGCCTGGAGAATCCCAGGGACGGGGGAGCCTGGTGGGCTGCCGTCTATGGGGTCACACAGAGTCAGACACGACTGAAGTGACTTAGCAACTTAGCAACAACATACGCGTTTAGTAAATTTGCAGGACACAAGGTCAATACACAAAAAATAACTACATTTCTCCATACTAAAAAAAAAAAAAAAAAAAAAAAAAAAAAGAAGGAGGGGAAGAAATAAGCAAAGGACCCATAACAGAACAGAAGAGGGGATCTGCCATAGCTTTGCTAAATATAGCATCTAGTTAATCAACTGACTTGGTTTCATAACATAGAAATGAATTTGATTCTGTATAACCTACAGAATTACAAGAATATGTGAAGCAGCAACAAGGAAAGAAAAGAAAGAAACCGAAGTGAAAAAAAGCACAAATATGTTTGTGTAATTCTTTGGTTGAAATATAAGAGAAAAATGTCAACAAAACCTATAATATTTAAAGAGGCAAAAAGGGATACAGGCAGTGAAAAGAGTAAGCCAGAAAACTGGGTCAGGGGTGGTAATGATTTGGACAAGGCCTCCAAAACAACATGCCAACAGCAGGACAACAGACGGAGATTAAAAAGTAGTAATAATCACAGGGTCCAAAATCAAGGTTTGGGTGAGAAAAACAAAAAGAAATGCCACATATTTATTTTTATAATAGATGCTGGCAAATGACTTACAATTACATATTGTGAAAAATAAAAACAAAAAATTGAAATGCCCAACTAAGGTGAGGTAGGGAAGGATGGGAAAGAAGGCTTTGTGGAGTTTTTCAGTTCAGATATATAATTCTGATGTGTGTACTTTATTCAATTATAATCAGTTTTCAATTATCCTCCTTTGTAAGTAATCAATCACCAATATTGTTGACTTTCTACTACCCTGGTTACTCCTCATTTGATGGGGAGTTTTCAGCAGATGGTCTATTTCTATTTTTCTGATAAAACATTTGCTGTGAAAGAAATTTAAAGTTGAGAAGCCAAATGAAAATTTTGAATTAGCTGTATACTGAAATAATTCTTTCTACCTTGGCCTCCAATATTAGAGAGTTGAGAGTTAGCTACATTAAGTATTCACTGAAAAGTACCCTTGAAACAATACAACTTAAAAGTGATTTTTCAGCGATTAGAAACTGCTATTGCATACATAAATAAAGGCCACAGTGACACCAAGTCCTGTGAAAGGCAAGGGGAAAGTGGGTCGCCCCATAGCTTCAAAGGCTCAAAGGAAAAGACTCCTCTTCCCAAAGAAGATGAGGAACCAGAAAGTCCTCTAGAAAAGAAAACATCTTCAAGCCCTCCACCTGAGAAATCTGGGGATAAAGGGTCTGAAGATGAAGCCCAGTCTGGGCAATATTAAAAGTGATGATGGTTTGGGGAGAGATTTTAATTTAAAAAAAAAAGAGAGAGAGAGAGACAAGGAAAAAGAAAAAAAGAGGGAAAAAGAAAGAAAAGCTACTTAAGATACAATATGGTTTAACTCATGGGCTTTCAATGCTTTTTTCCCCTCTTGTTGAAAATAACATTTTCTTCTTCTTCTTCTTTTTTCTTAAAGAAAACCATTGTGTGTTTAATTTACCTTTTTTGTCTATTGGTCTTCTCTTCGTCATGACCCCCTCGTCCCTGTACCCCCTTTTCTCAATGAAGACATGTTAAATTAATCACTGGATTTTCTCAATGAAGGCATGTTAAATTAATCACTGGATTGACTGCTTCATCTTTTTATTTTTAATGGAGGGTATGCCACAGTTGTAAAGCAATAAGATTTGAGGTAAACACTATAAGAATTCTGCTTTTTGCTTAATGGTAGCAAGCTGAATGGCAATCAAAAAATGTAGAAGGTTTTAGTTAAAAGTTATTGCTTCTTTCTCTACCTGAATTAAAAAAAAAAATACTACTATAGGTATTCATGTTTTTTTACTGTAGGGCAGGGCAGGGAATTGAGGTTACCTGACCTTGTTTGAAGATATGGATTTGTTCGTTTGTCTTTAGTTCCATCACTTGTAATCTCTAGAAGACTCAGAGCCAGTGATCCTTTTATTCTGCTACAGTCTTTAAAGAATTAAAAAAAAAAGCAAGGCTGCCAAAACTTAAATCTTTCTTGATTTCCTATTTCATTCTCTAGTGGTTCATGTTTTTAAATATATGTAAGTATCTATTCTGTTTCTTGGATGGAATATTCTACCAAGGATCAAAAGAAGAAATCCTAGAATTAAAATGGGGAGCTCTATATATCACAGTGGATTTCTTCTCAAACTGACAATGTTTAAGTTTTAAGCAAAATAAAGTGCCAGTTAATCTGAAACTCAATCACAAAGACTTGAGATTTTTGCTTTATGAAATCAGAGAACTGAAATTCTTTTACACCATAAATGTGCATTCAGAGTTCATGTACCATGCTGTTTTTATTTAGGGATAGAATATTTTCCTGTCAGAGCCCATTCTTCTCATTTCTTGGTAGAAACAGGGTATGGTGTGCATCTCTTGACTTCCTGCTAGTGCACAGGACACTACTGCACAGCCCACTCGCAGTGCCTACCAGTCCTGCTCTAGGACATGATTTCTCCTGGCTCTGTTCTTCACGTACTTCATATCCTGTGCTTGATGGGAGTATGTGAAATGCTGCTCTGACACTATTCAATTAGCGTTTGTCTTTATCCTGGTGCTCTTGCTTACTGCATGTGTTGCTTACAGCAGCAGTTTAAGGGGCTCTGCAGGGCTGGAGAAACCATGCATTCAGGAGGCCGGTGTGTAGTTGATAACAGACCAGTTACATGCCTTATGAAGGTAGTCAGGACACAGATCTGTAGGTTTGCTTCTCTACATTCTGATACCATGAGCTAATGGGAACAAGGTTTAGGGGGTCTTAGTGTGCTAATGGGTTTCCCAGGTGGCTCAGTGGTTAAAGAAACTGCCTACAATGCAGGAGACGCCAGAGGTATGGTTCAATCCCTGGGTTGGGAAGATCCCCTGGAGCAGGGCATGGCAACCCACACCAGTATTCTTGCCTGGAGAATCCCATGGACAGAGGAGCCTGGCAGGCGACAGTCCACAGGTTGCAAAGAGTCAGACACAACTGAAGCGACTGAGCACAGCATATTGCATACATACTTTGCAAACAGTTTCAAAGCACCATCAGTTGTGGTTAATTCCAACATTTCACAAAACTGAGTTTTTTATTTATAATTTCAAAATCATCAAAAATTCTGCAGCATCAGAACCAGACAGAAGCTAGATAAGAATGATCTGATATGAACGGTAAATTTAAATGTGAACAGTAAATTACTCTCTCATACTCAAAGTTGTCCAAACTGAAGGAGGCAAATATATAAAACTAGAAACCAAAGACTCTCATATCAGGAATTTTAGTTCCTAAACTAAATAAAAATCAAAATGCTTTCAAGCAAAAGAAAAATACAATTTGTGAAAAAGTATTTTAATAGAGCTATTTCAAGGTTAGATTCATATCTGTTGCTTAGTCATTATTAGGAAAGTTAAACTGCCTTCCAAGGTTATTAATTAACTAAGTAATTTATAAAATGATTTTTACAAAATTTTACAAATTTTATATTTGGTGTTAAATCACTAATTGCAGCATTTTTCAAAATTAGTATCCTACATGAACACAAAAAATATTAAAAACAAAACTGTGAAAGTCTATTTCTATGGAAAGAAGAATCCTATAAATTTTGATATTTATAATTTGATGTCATTTTTTTCATGAAAAAATAAATCTGATTCTCAATCCAGGAGTTTAGATATTTTCTTCTTTGTTAAAAACAAAGGAATTTAGAATTATCCTGCTAAGAAATCAGAGAACCTTATATTCACCAAACCAATTTGTGGTTTTTAAAAAGAAAACTATAGGGGAGAGTCCTGGTGGCTTAGTGGTTACAATTTCGGCCTTCACTATCTTGGCCCAGGTTCAGTCCCTCGTAGAGGAACTGAAATGCCACAAGCTGTGGGGCACAGCCAAAAAATAAAATAAGAAACAAAAAGAAAACTATACCAAGCAATGTATGCAGTAAGAAGTAATTACTTGTAGTATCTTGTGTATCCCTAACCACAAGTCACAGGGAATAAAAAGTGTTGTCTAGACCTGAACTTTCTTGCTGCCATTATGTCTTAGAGAGATTCCAGAATTAATGTTTTTTCAAAATAGTCTGAGTATACCTTAGAAATACTGTCTCATAGAGAGCTAAACAAAGCATATAAATAAACATTAATTTAAAAAGTAAAAGCTATATGGTGACACAGAGAATATATGACTTGAAAGTCATGTAACTATTCAGTAGTGACTAATCCCAAATCATCCAATTTTAAGCCAAAAGAACCCTCAGAATTTTCCAAAGAGAGAAGGCCAGCTATATTCAGTTGGAGGGGGGTTTGCAGAGTTCCAACATCAGCTCTACTACTAACTTTCCTTTCATGTCCTTAAACTTCTCTATGCCTTTGCTTCCTCAACTTTATGGTGATATTGTGAGGATAAATATAAACAAAGACTTCAATTCTCTGGCAGGAAAGCACTATATGTATTCCAGTATGTTAGTAAACTTCTTAGCTCTACTGTAAGTTTCAACTGATGCTATCTTTTCTATGGTTTTAGGTTTAAGCTTCAAACAACATTGCCTGTGTGTGTGCACGCCTGCACAACCTTTCAACATGGCTGTCTTTCTAAGATCCTTTTCTCCAACTTTCAAAATGCACAAAAAGTGGAACAATATTTTAATTTTTATCATTACCAAAGTTCTGCCACCCAAAGCTGTGCAAAAAACTTCAGAAATTCACAGCAAAATTTTCTACCACATTATTCTCAACTTCTATGGAAATCCAACTCACAATCCACATATTATTTAGCCAGCTCTATGTGCAGCTTAAACACTAGCAATGGAAGATCATTAAAATGTATACTGACTTTCAAAATTATAAATAATAATTACAATTATAAATTAAGAACCTAGTAGACATTTTCTTAAAAATGTAGATCATTAATATTCCTAAAATAATGGAAGCAGGTAATCAATATTCTAATAATTCAATGATTTGAAACATGTCTTCTGTCTTGTTGAGATATATAATCCAGCATATTATATATTCAAGTCTAAAAAAACAGTTTTCCTCAATAAAATGTGTTCAATATTGAAAACAGAAAATTATTCAGTCTGACACATCTTAGCAACTGAACAACCTAAACTAATATAAATTTAAATTTAAATATTTTAAGTTACTTCCATCATTGCTTTCAATTCTTTTGATAGAATATCCCAAAAATAATTTAGCTTTGTAACTTATGAAGATACATAATTAACTTCCTTTACCAATATATTCACCCAATAACTTTAACATGCAGCTGCATATAATATTAAGGTATAGCAATCTACTAAAAGAACACATGTTAAAAACAGAAACAATCAGTTGAAATAAAATACAATGGCACATGACCAGTATGTATCTACCGAGCAAAATGGGTTACCAGAGGTGAAGGTTGAGTAGTAATAACAAAAGTAATACATGTGATTAAATCTTTACATACTTTAAAAATAGCAATGGAATTTTAAAGAATATTTGTAGGGTATAAAAACCTTAAATCAAGTTTTACTGGTATTTTGAATGAATGAATGAATGAAATCAATGAATACCTGAATGAATGACTACTGCAGTCATAATAATATTTAACACCTTTGGATGTTCACAAAAATTTGGAATACACAGAGAAAATGACTTGAATACAAACAAACTAGTTGAAATTCAATGTGGTTCACAGTAAAGATGCAATGGCTTTCTATTTGTAGAACAAAGAATCTCAACCTAAAACATATACACAACTAAAATATTTTCAAGTGCAATTATCCAAGGCTTTAAAAAGAATATATACATTTTACTATGTAATTCTTTCTTACCCCCTCCCCCTGCCACCTCCCTGTATTTTTTGATGTTTGGCATAAGTGAACAACAAACCAGAAAGGAATATGCATTTTTAAAGACTGATTTACTCATGTTCTTTTAAGAGCAACACACAACCATTTATAAATATAGCCTTTTAAAAAAGCACCCTTATATAAAAAGTGGGGGATGAAAAATCCCTGCTATACATATGAAGCATAATTTAAGCCCAATACAACTGACCAATCAAAATTAGTGAATGCACTGCATCTCTCTGCAGTGGAGAGAAGCGACAAGGTAGGCTGTCATTCTGCAAAAGCTGCCCAGAACAGGCTTTCCTCTGAAAAGCAGTGCCATTCCTTTTTAGAAAGACTGAATCTAAGTGTTGTCTCTGGAGACAAGAAGCCTTCAGTATGTTAAATTACTTTCATTATGTATTTTCAGATGCTTATTGATTCCACAGTAGGAAGAGTGAGAGACTGCAGCAGCCTCCAAGCAGCACTACATGTTCCATACATTAGCAGTACTGCTGAAACAATGGCATAGTACAGACACATATTTTCATTAAGGTCTCTTCCGAAGAGGTGTTTATGACCCTCTTTCCCGGTCCTCTACTAACCAGTGAACAAAATGAATCAATCAAAACTGGAAACGCTTCAACTACATCAAGAATCTTTCAAATCTTTAGCAGAGGTAAGCTGTGCTCCTTATTATAGTATTCAGCTGCTTTTGAACCAGCATAGTGGGGTAAAATTACTTTGAAAAATTTCAGCCTAAATTTTAAGAGTTTATTTGCTTAATTCTACTTATTGCTAAACATGTATCTTTTAGATCTATTTAAGATATGGTATATTTTAAATGTAATTTTTTAGGATGGTATGTTAAATATAAAGAATATTCTTTGTTGAATCATGATGAAGATCCCAGCTTTTTAAATCACTTCAAATTACTAAATATCCTAATATCATTACTAGTCTTTCTCAAGTGTTCAAAAAACTATTATATTTCTTGAAAGAATCAGGTTTATTATTTAGCTATTATTACTCAATTTTAGCTTAAGTTTATTATTGGGCATGTTCACTGAAAATTATTTAATTTGCAGTTACATTTTATATCACCCCTTATATTTCAACTACATGAACATTTCATCAAGGAAATTTATAGTATTTATCATGGAATCTGTTTTAACCAGTTAAAATTCAAACCCTGTGCTAATAAGCAAGCTATAATATTTTACAGCAAGAAATATTGTTAAATTATTATAAAGACAAGAAGGAATGACAGTACTTTCAATGTATGGTAATTGCTCATAATCTCTGAAAATACACCTTAACTTCTAAAATGAGAGCAGAAATTGGTTTAAAAAAACACAATGTCTGTAATGTTAACTCTGTTACTGAATAACATAATTTTTAGTCTTCATTAGGAAAAGAGAATATTTTTATTTAAAGAAACCTTTAAATTTATGCATAAGCTATGGCTCTAATAATACATACAGTTTCCTTACTTTGATAACAAATATTGTGTACGGTGTTAAATAAGCACAACCAAAGTAACTTTCAATTAATTGAAAATTATTAGGAACCTTTTGCTTAACTACTTTTTTCTTTTTCACAAGGGCTCAAAGCAGCTAATTCAGTATTTAAACTGACAATATGAAGAATGCATCTGATCCATCATCTCCCTAGCTGTCTGAACCATAAACTGCAGGATATTCTTGCAACACATGATTTTAAGACATTAAGGAGTTAAAACTGGAGAACAGAGGTCTACATGACTGCCGGGATTATAACACATCAATAGTAATAATACTAAGAAGATGCCATATAAAATAGCCACAAAATGAAAAACAATTTAACTGAAAAACCCTGAAAACAAAATGGTGAGCATTTTTAAAGGAGAATTTTATACTACAACATTACCAGAATCGTGGAGCCACCAATTCTTGAAGAAACAATGAAACATGGATTGCCAAAAGAAATGACATACATTATCAGCAAGCTAATGAGGTTTTATCAAGTATTTTTCTGCACTAAATATTCAGATATTCATATCAATTAATATTACTAAAGAATTTTTCCATCTGAGTTTTATGACCAATTATGTGTCCTCTTCTAATGAAAACAAACCAAATTAAATAGCAGATGGTTTTTATCAAGAGAACATGGACTGGACTTACAAAGCAAGTTATGTGACCAAGAAATCATTTCAAAGTAATGAGGACTGCTATAGAAATAGATTTACATTTGTAACAAAAGGATGTCTAAAAACATTTTAGAAGCTAGGGACTTTATGTTTCCTTTCTGTTTTCACATGTTCTGGAAAATAAAGAAACATCATCATAAACTCTCTCAAAGGGAAACATAACGCCTATCATTTGAGGAAGTTTCTCTCGGTTGTGACTTTTTAAGGTAAAACAAACACAAGTATTTTGTACTGGTCTTTAGAAATCCATCAGCCAACTAAATCTTACAATTCATGCAGTTGAAGTACTGAAGAGAAAAATGAAAGAATTCCTACAAGACATGAAATAAAACACAGCTACTTCATGTTGTCAGGTAAAAAAAATCATGTCCAAATCTGTCAATGATGTTATCATATTGTGGAAAACTGCTATAGTTATCATAGCAGTTTCAATAGTCATCATATTGTGGAAAACTGCTATAGTGAGCCAAAAGGCCCATAAGGCAACAACAAACAGGTAGGTCAGAAGATGCATGCAGCCCACAGCACTGTTTAACATTTACAAGAGAAAAGAATCTTGATCTACAGTTCAATGCCTTTCCCTCCGTTATTGCCTAAAATTGACACTTCTAACTGCTGTGACAAAGATCTGATGTTTTAATCTGTCAGTTCTGAAAATCTGGCACACTATAAAATTCTCATTTTTATAGGATTTCAATGCTGGCTAAGACTTTCACTTACTCAAATATATGCCTTTAGTAATACTTTATATTAAGCTCAAAAGAAATTAATGTTATCAGCATTTGTGTTTCTGAAATACTACCTCTAAAATAATATGCATAAATAAAACTGTATTCTAAAACTTGTCAAAGGTTACAACAAGTGAAAGGCTAACATAAGTTCTGAAAATTGTTAGCTTTTATAATTTGTTATGGTTTTGCAGGCAAAATGCTGTACTTGAAATGTGAAATACAGTTGGTTGTATCATTTATATTTTAATATACGAATTACTGACATTTTAGCCCAGCAAATCAGACATTATTTTTATAAATTACTCTAAACTTCTATATTAAAACATAAATATGCATGAATTAGCAAGAGTTTTTTTTTTTTTTTTAATTTTCCTTAAAATGATATATACTGGGTGATTTATACAAAAGGTTTCATAGGGAATGTGAAAATTTAATAGATTCCTCAGAAAATGGGCTTCAGATACTCCTTTTTCCCTAAAATTTCATTTTTTGTTTAAAAAAATTCTGCTTAATAAAATCAATTTATATATATTTTTTTAAACCATCGCAAAAATGGCTATTTCTTAAGTGAGATTAAATTTCCATTTTCTCCTTCTAAATGATATGAAAGGGTGTGGTCACAAAATAAATCATTCATTCATCGAAGTGATTAGTGCTCTTTTACCAAGGTTTGTGGTGTTATATTTCAAAATACTGTCTTTTTTCTTCCAATTTTTGCTCTTTGTAAAGTTCAGTGACCACTTTCACTGCAAAATATGAAATATTTATCAATTTCCTACTTCAGTGGGAAAAAATTCCAGATATCCCCAAGCACACTGTAGACTTCTGAATATGAATTTCAATCAGGAACAAGGACAAAGTGATTTAAAACAAACTAGGGCTCTGTGCCATTTATCATTTTAAATGAAGATTTCTCCTGTTCATTTGAAATCTCATGGGAATAATTACACCTACACTAATTGTGCCACAACATGTTAAAACAGCATTTATTTTCCACCTACTCACAACATTTAAAATGAAATCTTAAAACACTGGGCTAAAATTACTTTTGCATACTGGGTAGTTTTATTATACAAAAATACACTGTATCTCAAATAATAACCTTGAAAAACCCTAATAAGGAAAACCTTTTTAGTTTATTAAATAATTTCAAACCATATAGAAGCAATCCCCAATAGTTATTTCTTCAAATGGGCCAATTTCCTTTTACATCAAAACAATGTAATCTTGATGTTTCTACATTTTCCATTAACAGTTTATAAAGTTAAAAATTAAACTAAGTACACAATAAAATTTTTTTTCACAATAAACACAGGTTTTGTACGTCATTTAAATTGCTGAATATCAAATAGTTTATTCTATTTCACTTTCTAGGGAAAAAACAGCTGCTCCAAAAGAATGTGTTTTTCTCCCATTCTGGAAATCAACATGCAGTCTGAATCTAACATTACAGTGCGAGATGACATTGATGACATCAACACCAATATGTACCAACCACTATCATATCCATTAAGCTTTCAAGTGTCTCTCACCGGATTTCTTATGTTAGAAATTGTGTTGGGACTTGGCAGCAACCTCACCGTATTGGTACTTTACTGCATGAAATCCAACTTAATCAACTCTGTCAGTAACATTATTACAATGAATCTTCATGTACTTGATGTAATCATTTGTGTGGGATGTATTCCTCTAACTATAGTTATCCTTCTGCTTTCACTGGAGAGTAACACTGCTCTCATCTGCTGTTTCCATGAGGCCTGTGTATCTTTTGCAAGTGTCTCAACAGCAATCAACGTGTTCGCTATCACTTTGGACAGATACGACATCTCTGTAAAGCCTGCAAACCGAATTCTGACAATGGGCAGAGCTGCAATGCTAATGATATCCATTTGGATATTTTCGTTTTTCTCTTTCCTGATTCCCTTTATTGAGGTAAATTTTTTCAGCCTTCAAAGTGGAAATACATGGGAAAACAAGACACTTTTGTGTGTCAGTACAAATGAATACTACACTGAACTGGGAATGTATTATCACCTGCTAGTACAGATTCCAATATTCTTTTTCACTGTCATAGTGATGTTAATCACATACAGCAAAATACTTCAGGCTCTCAATATTCGAATAGGCACAAGATTCTCAACAGGGCAGAAGAAGAAAGCAAGAAAGAAAAAGACAATTTCTCTAACCACACAACATGAGACTACAGACATGTCACAAGGCAGTGGCGGGAGAAATGTAGTCTTTGGTGTTAGAACTTCAGTTTCTGTAATAATCGCTCTCCGGCGAGCTATGAAACGACACCGTGAACGACGAGAAAGGCAAAAGAGAGTCTTCAAAATGTCTTTATTGATTATTTCTACATTTCTTCTCTGCTGGACACCAATTTCTGTTTTAAATACCACCATTTTATGTTTAGGCCCAAGTGACCTTTTAGTAAAATTAAGGTTGTGTTTTCTAGTCATGGGTTATGGAACAACTATATTTCACCCTCTATTATATGCATTTACTAGACAAAAATTTCAAAAGGTCTTAAAAAGTAAAATGAAAAAGCGAGTTGTTTCCATAGTAGAAGCTGATCCCATGCCTAATAATGCTGTAATACACAACTCTTGGATAGATCCTAAAAGAAACAAAAAACTCACCTTTGAAGATAGTGAAATAAGAGAAAAATGTTTAGTACCTCAGGTTGTCACAGACTAGGGAAAGTCTAAGTTTCACCAAACCCACATTCAAAAATTTTAAATTGTAAAAAATGAATTACTGCCAAATATAAGAAAAACAATTTAAGTATAGGTTATGTTGTAAACTTTCAATGTAAATGTCAAGATTAGATTAGGTCATATATATTCAATTTCTTCATTACTTAATGTATTTGTTGCATGGCAGTTTGTTAAGGTAATATCATGTGTATATTTTGTCAATATTATGTCCATCAGAAGATATTCATGTAAGTCATATTTTCTAAAGAATAAATACATAGCCTTAAAACACTGTATAACTTTAAAATATAACTGACGCAGGTATCCTTGCATTTTTTTATAAAGTGTATTTGTTTCTAAGCCACAAACTATAGATATATTTATATGTTAATAACTGGAATAGTGTTTTAATGTAAACCAAAATTATGGGTTCCAAACAATCAAAACAACCCAGGATTTTCTATACTGCTATATTATGTTTTCTAACATAGTCTACTTGCTATAATGTTTGATGCATCAAAAGTAATGACCTATTTATGAAACTTTATCCTTTTTGGAATGTAGGAAATTGCAGGATTTATCAGGATTTTAAAATTCAAAAAGAAAAAAACAAACAACTGTATATGTACATCAAGACAGGGAAACTTTTGAAATTCAAGTTTATTATGAAGAAAAGTTTGATTTTTTAAGATCAAGGGCACTATGCCTATAATATACAAATGAACTGACAATAAAAAGAAGGAAGAAAACCAAAGCTTCTTTCTTCCTTCCTCACTTTGGTTGAGTTAAACAAAATGCTCTGGATTAATACAGTATACAGGCACAAACCAGAACATTAAAATAAACTGACATCCTAACCTTATATTCAAGTTGGACTTCTTGTATAACAGAAATTAACTACTAAAATCTGAATTCTAGGAATGGGGGAAAAAAGACTTTATGTCATTATAGAAAAGTCACCTACTTATAATTTTAGATACATAGCAACTTGAGAGTAATAAAATTTATACAATGTTCCTATACTATCAGAGCTCCCAAGTGTTTCAAAATACTCTAGTTCTTTTCAACTCTGAAAATCACTAAAGTGGCAATAAATCTTGCGAATGTTTTTTACTCTACAACACATAAACTTAAAGCATTTGCCTCCAATCCTCAATTCATATTAGAAAACTATGAAATTACTAATCCTAATTATAGATATCAGGTTTGAGAATCTTATATCAAACAAGGATTTTCCAAGTGTTATAATCTAATAATCTATCAGTAAGTGCTAATTATCATTGTATATGAAAACTAGCAATAAGTTATTTAAAGTAGGCAAATACTTGCTACCTTGTAATTGGTTAACTGGACAATTCTTTATTCTGTTTTTTCATACTGTATTCACTAAATCAAGTAGCAACTCATTTTTAAATAAAACAATTTGTCAAACAATTCAATAACAATCTCTCATTGAAAGAAACTTTACATCAGGTGGTCTTCTATAATTAAAAATTAAATGCTGGACTCTAAAGAAAAAAAACAGTAATACACCAATTTTGTGTAAATAAATGAAATTCACCCAGTCTAGTTTACTGAACTATCTTATATCTTGGGGAAAAGAGCACCATGCAATAGCTTGAATTCACTGAGATTACGTGAGAAATTTAATAGTGATATATTTCTGATAATAATTGACATAATGTCAAATCTTAGCAAAGGAACAGTTTCCTTCTGCCTTACTTTGTACTCTTTAATAGAATTAAAGAAATGTCTCAATTTGACAATATGAAGCATAAACAAGTAGGACTAATATTTTGAAACTCTTAAGAGATATCAGGATTTCATACAGACATCAAAAAATTTTTTGTTAGATAAGTATATCTAGCACAGAGTATCTTCTAACATACTCCTTAAATTTTTTAAACTAATTTTATACTTGGATTTCTGAGCATAAATATTTTAATATCGAGTTTTTAATCTAAGTGAAAATCAGATTATTTTTAAAGTTTTCATATTAAGAAAAACTCTTTACGTTTTAAATATTTTTCATCTTCAAGTCTATAAACACGCCAAAAAACTCAGTTAAAAACCACTTTTCTAATAAATCTGTCTAAACTGCCTTATTGCCTTCTTGTTCTCTGTAATAAGAAAACTAACAAAATAAGAAATAAACAGCAAATATTATAATGTTTCCCTCTAAACTATTACTATTTCTACACTTGACACAAGAACAACTAACAAGCATTTCTGCTCATCTGTAGTAATCTTTCAGATATATAGAAGTGTACCCAATGATCTATAATCAAGGATATTCACATTTACTAGATAACCTCTGATAGCTTGTTAGTGTTAAATAATATGTAACTTGTAAACTAAAATAACATTTATGTTAAAACTTCAGTTTTTAAAAACAAGTCACAAATATGTTTGCAATAGCTGATCTCAGCTTAAAAAGAAAGAATGAGAAGCTTAGACAACCTTTTTTTAAATGCTTATTCAATGAAAAGGTGAATTATTTTTATTCTTCTTACAATGGCTCTTACCATAACATGTAAACTTTTTACTTTACTTCAAATAATTTTATTTTTAAAAGCATTAATGCAAATTTTTCATGTCAGAATGAAGTTTTAAATGCAAAAGCAATAAAGGTAACAATAAATTCAATATGGGATCTTCTTAAGATCATTTTTTTAACCCACTTGCCACAAATCACATTCACAGATATCAACTGCTATACAGCTGTGTTAGTTCTTAAAAACTACAGAAGCAACTATTATTTTAAAAACTAACTAAAGAAGAATGTTCAACAAGATATGGAACTACTATTTTTTTATTTGTTTCCTAATTTAAGGTCATTGTTATTCTACCAACTTGTACCCAACAGATGTTCAAACATATTAAAAAAGAATTATTTACAATTATGCTTTAATTAAAAATGCCATTCATAATAATTCTGTACTTCTCACTCATGATAAGTCAATTTTTAGGTATGTGGTCTGTTTTTTTAATCCCCCAAATAAAATTATAGCAAAATTCAGCTGTCTGGACGGACATTAAAAAATCAAACTCCTGAGATTTCACTGATTAGACTTTTAAATGCAAAAACCTAAAAGTATAAGAAAGCAAGTGCTTTATTTGTAGAGCTTTCTTCAATACAGTAACTTCAAGACTACTTTCCAAAGCCAATAAAACTTTTGGCTTTATTATATTTTATGACTATACAGTCAAGTAAGCTTTGTAATTTTATTAACATTTGAATCCTTACAAAGTAGAAGGCATTATGGAAGAGAGTTATATGGCAGAAACTTATGTATTACCCTCAGAGCTTAAAAAATAGAATCAACGTAGTAAAAAGTATGAAAATACCTATAAAAAAATCAGAATGTGGTATTTTAAAAGAGTCAAATTCTTAACAAGAAAAGAATTATGTTGGATTTAAGAACAGTAAAAATAAAAGGAAAGCTACTAAATAAGCGTATTCTGGAAACAGAAAACACAGTTTTCTGTAGAAGAAAAGTAATACAGCAGTAAGAACTTATCTGGTAAGTTAAATTAGAACTAAAAGACGGAGGTCTTCAATGCGAGCAGAGAAATCTGAGCAGGGGAATAATGCAGTAGGAAGTGAGCTACAAAAAACAAACAACAACAAAAAAGCAATATGTAGAAGAGCTGATGAAGACACAGCAGTGGGAAACTGAGAAACCCAACAGTTGGGTAAAACCCAGGATAGGAAGCTGCTGCCATCACCTTGATCGGTAATAAAAGACCCAGCAAAAAGTGCTGGCAGCCCTGCAAAGCAGCATATACACGTGACAGGCAACAGAAAGGCAGAATCAGTGAAGTATCCAACTGACTGGAGAGCCAACTGGTATAAGAGACTGAAGAGTTAAAAATGATGGCTGTAAGAAGGACCACAAGAAATGAGATTTCCTCAATGATCTAAGAACTTTTTAAACTATGCTTTGAATAAAGCATTAATACATAGGTAACAAGGACAAAAACAAAAATTTCTGGCAAAGCAGAAAATTCAATTAAGTAAAATAAATAACAGTATTCAAGAATGTTCTAGTTATTATGAATATTCAAAATGAAAACTCCAATTCGATGTTTTATATTATCTACTTTATATTTTTCACATATTGGTTTATTGAGTTTTTCCATTAAACGTATTATTTTCCTCTTTGGTAATTTTTTTAACTATAAAAAATTTTAAACACTGGCAAAATTTGACATATACAAAGTAAAAAATATAAATATGATCCTTTGTGTCTTTCCTAATAATTTATTATAAATTGGGTAATTTATAATCCAACTCATTATATACATATCACCTTCATTCTTTGTCAATGGCTACATAAAAATAATTTTTAAAAATTAAAAAAAAATCATATAAGCAAAGTTTCTGAAAAACAATTCAAGTACTTAAACTTTTTAATAATATAATTAAATAGCTTCAAATTACATTTCAAAAAGTAAGAAAGGTAACTTAACAAATTATGGAACAGCTTAGTTTTCTAAATGGAAGTTAAAAGCAAGGGAAAAACACATAAAATAATCTATTTATTTTCTTCATTTCCACTCTGTAAGATAAGAAATATAAAAACCAGAGAAAACTTTAGACAGTTTTTTTCTTTACATTTCAGAGATGGATACCCATATATACCCCTTCTGGATAACAGCTGCCTATGGGACCAAAAGTGAACTCAAAGAAAGCTAAACATGAGATGACGAACAATAAATGTTAGGGAAGAGAGAAGCTCAGATCCTATTATAAACAAGAAATACAAGGAGATAATTAAACTCAGAAAAACTAGGGAAAAGATCCAAAAAAACTCAGAGATGCTTAACTCTTAGAGAAATACAAAGAGAACACAGAATCACAGATCTGAGTTCACAAAAGACAATTAATTTGAAGACTTTTCCTAAAAATCATTCAAAACAGTGAAAGAATTAAAATGCAGTCAACAGACTAGACAGAGCAGTAATATGATAAAGAATACTATAACAATTCACAAACATCTGGAACAAAACAGTACTAAGACATAGAAACAAATGGAACATTGGGTTCATCATTTATACAAAAGCTATCACCTTCTAAAGAATCCTCATTTTTGCGAGAGAAAAAGATGAGCAAATTTAACACAGTAATATTTCTCCCCTAGCTCGTGATAAAATAACGTGTGAAAATAACCCTAAGTATCTCTACCCTTCTATTCACACTTTTCTTTTTTTAACAGACCTCTATACGCTGTATCTGTGGCTTTCAAGGATGACAGCTTTGTATTTACACCAACAAGTGGTAAAAAGTGCTGTCACTCCCGTCAGGGCCACCAATATTAACTTCATACCAGTATCAAACCCTGAAGCATCAAGTAAGATAGAAATGGAGAGCTGAGTTTGTCTGGGATTGAGGTCATTTTCCTCACCTTGCTTCCATGTAAGCAATTATTTAATGTCATATATTTCTGAGAGCCATTCAGCAAGGCAGACTACCAAAACACATCACCAACTTTTCAGGGAGAAAAGAAAAAGGAACAAGAGAAGATAATAAGGTTATGAGGAATCACTTTCTACAGAGACAGTTTAGGACATACAATACTAGTAAGTGATGCAAAATGAAAACATATTAACATAAAGTTTTTTTAATGTTAATACTAATAAATCAGAGTTTGGGCCATATGAGACATAGACTGTAGGAATGAGAAATATATTAATACATGGAACTGACACATAAACACAGCAGCCATTAATATTACACACAATCCCACATGTCATACTATCATGGAATACTGATTGGGTGGAGAAGAAACAAAGATACGTATTTCACTCTAATATTGTTAATACCTCACTCAGGGCAGGTTGAAATGTAAAAAAATCAAATTATATGTCTACACTTTAAGAATTTTCTTTCCAATTCTTAAAAACCTTTAGTCTTTCTTTTGCTATTAAATTTCTTTAAAGTATCACTTCTTACAAACAACAAAATGCTAGCAAACTGTAGCTACCTAACTTTATAAACTGTCTTTAACCCAAATAATACAATAATAGTCTGTAATACTAATGTAACCTTTCATAATGCTTCCCTAGAAAAAGTGACTGATAAATACCAATGGATGAGTAAATATTTGAAAAAATGAAAGGAACAACTTTTAAACTTATTAATCTTGTTTCAGTTTCAGTTCAGTTCAGTCGCACCGTCGTGTCCATCTCTTTGCAACCCCATGGACTGCAGCACGTCAGGCTTCCCTGTCCATCTTGTTTAGGAGAGTTTCTCAAAATATAGCCCCCTTTACCAGAATCTCCATGGTGTTTATCTGAATACTCCAATTTCTGGGCCCTACTTTTAATTAATGAAGCAGAACCTCTATGGCTGCATCCAAATAACAAGTTTTAATAAGTTCTCTTAGATGATTTGTGTGTTAAAGATTAAGAACCATTACTTTATATACTAGAAGACAGACTATCACAGCGACAGACATTCAAATAACTATTAAACGAAAAGATACAGAATCAACTCTGACCTCATTTCAGGCCACAGTGCCTACTTAAGGAAAAAAAAATTAAGCACACTTCATTTTACCTTATGAAATTCTTAGTTGGACCTATATACAGTTAGGGGAAGCACAATGACTAAAACTGCCCACCCTGCCCAGGCACCACAGTAACCATTCGCATGAGTTGTTTGAGGACAGGAGGCCCTGGTAAGGAACACGGAGCTAATAAGCCATCACCAACAGAAAGAGTTCGGGAAAGGTCAAAAGGAGACACCACATGTCTGACCACCTCCCAGAATCCTTCTCTCCAGCATCCATCTTGGATGAACAAGGCCTGCACCACCAGGAAGGACTCTGAGTCAGAATGACTGGCTAAAGACAACCCGGAAACCAATCCCATCACCATAACCCTAGACTGTGAGTCACTTGACAGAGCAGTTCTCCTGGGTTCCCTTACCCTACTGCTCTCCACCCGGGTGCCCTTTCCCAATAAAATCTCTGCTTTGTTGGCACATGTGTCTCCTCGGACAATTCATTTCCAAGTGTTAGACAAGAGCCAAGTTTCTTGGAAGGGGTCTCTTTTCCTGCAACAGTACTACAGTTCACCAGGACATTTATTTCCTTAAGAACTAAAATTTGGGAATTCCCTAGCGGATCAGTGGTAGGACTTTGTGCTCACACTGCTGTGGGTCCAGGTTCAATCCCTAGGGTAGGAACTAAGATCCTACAAACCGCACTGCATGACCAACGGAAAAAAAATTTATTTTCTAAAAAGAAGTTTTCTAGGCAACGTGTGTATACATGCTTAGTCACATCCAACTCTTTGTAACCTGTTGGACTGTAGCCCACCAGGCTCCTCTGCCTGTGGGATTTTTCAAGCAAGAATACTGGAGTGGGTTGCCATGTCCTACTCCAGAGGATTTTCCTTTAAAAATCATACACTAATAAAATAATACCAAACACAAAGACAATACTGTAAAGTGTTACTTCATTCAGCCATTATACTCTGTTAATTACAAATCATACAACTACTTTCCGTCATAATGTTACCTTATTCTGACCAGAAGGTCATTTCAATACAAAATTTATTACTTCTAAAATAAGTTCACAAGGAAAATACTAAAAAATTCATTTTGTGTATCTTTTGAACAGATGTCACTCAAATTAGGTAGATGGTTTCAGTCAAATATTTTTCCTTTATTATTGAAATTTCCTTTGTGCCATCAACACAATTAAGGAAATATCAGCTACTCTTTGGTAGTTTATGACAACTTTAATTTCCTATTTGGTTCTATAACAGTTTAAGTAACACTGGTAATCAGTGTTATTTAAACACTTCAAAGAGTAGAACAAAAACACTACTCTGGGAACATTTCTTATTAACCTTACACTAAGAATTCTTTCCAAAAACACTGATATTATCTACTGCTATAATTCTTTTGCTTTTTAGCACTTTCACTGAATCACAGAACTCCAGAGCAAGCTAGTATTACTGAAAATGGGCTGCTAAAGAATACAATTTAAATATACAAAGGAAGTTCAGGTGATTGAAAATAGCCACCATACAGAAAAACATCTCCCAAAAAATACATTTCAGATAAACAATGACTTTGGTGCAGGATTTCCTGGAGTCTCTTAAGTCCTTTGAAATTGTGTATAAAATTTAACAGGCATACATGTGCATGTATTTCTCTGGAACAAATCTCTACAAACTCAGAAAGATTCTCACAAAAGCAAGTGACCCAAAACTAAAACTATGCTTAAAGTTAGGAAGTAAGAAAGGAAAATTGGTAAATATTATTTATATCCTATGTCATCCTAAGGGAAATACAAGACAAATTTTAAAGCATCCAACTTTAGATACAATTAAATTAAATGAGAAAATAAAAATCAGAGCAAACAGAATGAAAAAAGTTAAATTAAAATTAATCCTGGTATAAAATAAAAATGCAAAACACTAATCATTAAGTCTTCCATTCTTACAAGAGTGGGTAAAAAAGGTTGTTCCCTTTATTTTCCACTAGGTCGGATAAGAGAGAAAAGGGGTCAATCACTTAAATCAAATCCCATACGATTATACAGTGGAAGTGACAAATACATTCAAGGGATCAGATCTGATAGTGTGCCTGTAGAATGATGAAGGAAGGTTCGTGACACTGTAAAGAGGCAGTGATCAAAACCATCCCAAGAAAAAGAAATGCAAAAAGGCAACAATGTACTTTTCTAAGAATTTGTCCATTTCTTCCTCGTTGTCCATTTTATTGGCATATAATTGTTGACAGTAGTCTCTTATGATCCTTTGTATTTCTGTGTTGTCTGTTGTGATCTCTCCATTTTCATTTCTAATTTTATTGATTTGATTTTTCTCCCTTTGTTTCTTGATGAGTCTGGCTAATGGTTTGTCAATTTTATTTATCCTTTCAAAGAACCAGCTTTTGGTTTTGTTGATTTTTGCTATGGTCTCTTTTGTTTCTTTTGCATTTATTTCTGCTCTAATTTTTAAGATTTCTTTCCTTCTACTAACCCTGGGGTTCTTCATTTCTTCCTTTTCTAGTTGCTTTAGGTGTAGAGTTAGGTTATTTATTTGACTTTTTTCTTGTTTCTTGAGGTGTGCCTGTATTCTGGTCAACCACTTGTAAAAGAATGAAACTAGAACACTTTCTAACACCATACACAAAAATAAACTCAAAATGGATTAAAGATCTAAACCTAAGACCAGAAACTATAAAACTCCTAGAGGAGAACATAGGCAAAACACTCTCTGACATACATCACAGCAGGATTCTCTATGACCCACCTCCCAGAATATTGGAAATAAAAGCAAAAATAAACAAATGGGACCTAATTAACCTTAAAAGCTTCTGCACATCAAAGGAAACTATTAGCAAGGTGAAAAGACAGCCTTCAGAATGGGAGAAGATAATAGCAAATGACGCAACTGACAAACAACTAATCTCGAGGATATACAAGCAACTCCTACAGCTCAACTCCAGAAAAATAAATGACCCAATCAAAAAATGGGCCAAAGAACTAAATAGACATTTCTCCAAAGAAGACATACAGATGGCTAACAAACACATGAAAAGATGCTCAACATCACTCATTATCAGAGAAATGCAAATCAAAACCACTATGAGGTACCATTTCACACCAGTCAGAATGGCTGTGATCCAAAAGTCTACAAGTAATAAATGCTGGAGAGGGTGTGGAGAAAAGGGAACCCTCTTACACTGTTGGTGGGAATGCAAACTAGTACAGCCACTATGGAGAAGAGTGTGGAGATTCCTTAAAAAACTGGAAATAGACATGCCTTATGATCCAGCAATCCCACTGCTGGGCATACACACTGAGAAAACCAGAAGGGAAAGAGACACGAGTACCCCAATGTTCATCGCAGCACTGTTTATAATAGCCAGGACATGGAAGCAACCTAGATGTCCATCAGCAGATGAATGGATAAGAAAGCTGTGGTACATATACACAATGGAGTATTATTCAGCCATTAAAAAGAATACATTTGAATCAGTTCTAATGAGGTGGATGAAACTGGAGCCTATTATACAGAGTGAAGTAAGCCAGAAAGAAAAACACCAATACAGTATACTAACGCATATATATGGAATTTAGAAAGATGGTAACAATAACCCTGTGTACGAGACAGCAGAAGAGACACTGATGTATAGAACAGTCTTATGGACTCTGTGGGAGAGGGAGAGGGTGGGAAGATTTGGGAGAATGGCATTGAAACATGTAAAATATCATGTATGAAATGAGTTGCCAGTCCAGGTTCGATGCACGATACTGGATGCTTGGGGCTGGTGCACTGGGACGACCCAGAGGGATGGAATGGGGAGGGAGGAGGGAGGAGGGTTCAGGATGGGGAACACATGTATACCTGTGGCGGATTCATTTTGATATTTGGCAAATCTAATACAGTTATGTTAAGTTTAAAAATAAAATAAAATTAAAAAAAAAAAAAAAAAAGGCAACAATGGTTGTCTGAGGAGATCTTACAAACAGCTGAGAAAAGAAGAGAAGCTAAAGGCAAAGGAGATAAGAAAAGATACACGCATCTGAATGCAGAGTTGCAAAGAATAGCAGGAGAGATAAGAAAGGCTAAATGATTAATGCAAAGAAATAGAAGAAAACAAAAGAATGGGAAGACTAGAGATGTCCTCAAGAAAATTAGAGATACCAAGGGAACATTTCCTGCAAAGATGGACAAAATAAAGGACAGAAACGGTATGGACCTAACAGAAGCAGAAGATATTAAGAGGTGGCAAGAATACACAGAAGTACTATACAAAATAGAGCTTCATGACCCAGATAACCACGATGGTGTGATCACTCACCTAGAGCCAGACATCCTGGAGTGTGAAGTCAAGTGGACCTTAGGTAGCATCACTATGAACAAAGCTAATGGAGATGATGGAATTCCAGCTGAGCTATTTTAAATACTAAAAGATGATACTGTGAAAGTACTACACTCAATATGCCAGCAAACTTGAAAAACTCAGCAGTGGCCACAGGACTGGAAAAGGTCAGTTTTCATTTCAATACCAAAGAAAGTTCAAACTACCACACAATTGCACTCATTTCACACGCTAGCAAAGTAACACTCAAAATTCACCAAGATAGGTTTCAACAGTACATGAACTAAGAACTCCCAGATGTTCAAGCTGGATTTAGAAAAGGCAGAAGAACCAGAAATCAAATTGCCAATATCCATTAGATCACAGAAAAAGCAAGACAGTTCCAAAAAAACATCTACTTCTTATTTACTGACTACACCAAAGCCTTTGATTATATGGATCACAATAAACTGGAAAATTCTGAAAGAGATGGGAATACCAGACACCTGACCTGCCTCCTGAGAAATCTGTATGCAGGTCAAGAAGCAACAGTTAGAACCAGACATGGAACAATGGACTGGTTCCAAATTGGGAAAGGAGTACATCAAGGCTGTATATTATCACCTTGCTTATTTAATTTATATGCAGAGTACATCATGAGAAATGCCAGGCTGGATGAAACACAAGCTGGAATCAAGACCCTGGAGAAATATCAATAACCTCAGATATGCAGATGACACCACCCTTGTGGCAGAAAGCAAAGAGGAACTAAAGAGCCTCTAGATGAAAGTGAAAGAGAAGTGTGAAAAGACTGGCTTAAAACTTAACATTCTAAAAACTAAGATCATGGCATTCATCAGTCATGGCATTCAGTCCCATCACATCACGGCAAACAAAAGGGGAAACAATGGAAACAGTGACAGACTTTATTTTCTTGAGCTCCAAAATGCAGCCATGAAATTGAGACACTTGCTCCTTGAACAAAAAGCTATGACCAACCTAGTTCAGTTCAGTTCAGTTCAGTCGCTCACTCGTGTCCGACTCTTTGCGACCCCATGAATCGCAGTATGCCAGGCCTCCCTGTCCATCACCAACTCCCGGAGTTCACCCAGACTCACGTCCATCGAGTCGGTGATGCCATCCAGCCATCTCATCCTCTGTTGTCCCCTTCTCCTCCTGCCCCCAATCCCTCTCAGCATCAGAGTCTTTTCCAATGAGTCAACTCTTCGAATGAGGTGGCCAAAGTACTGGAGTTTCAGCTTTAGCATCATTCCTTCCAAAGAAATCCCAGGGCTGATCTCCTTCAGGATGGACTGGTTGGATCTCCTTGCAGTCCAAGGGACTCTCAAGAGTCTTCTCCAACACCACAGTTCAAAAGCATCAATTCTTCGGCGCTCAGCTTTCTTCACAGTCCAACTCTCACATCCATACATGACCACAGGAAAAACCATAGCCTTGACTAGACGAACCTTTGTTGGCAAAGTAATGTCTCTGCTTTTCAATATGCTATCTAGGTTGGTCATAACTTTCCTTCCAAGGAGTAAGCGTCTTTTAATTTCATGGCTGCAGTCACCAGAAACATTACTCTGCCAACAAAGGTCCATCCAGTCAGCTATGGTTTTTCCAGTAGTCATTTATGGATGTGAGTTGGACCTTAAAGAAAGCTGAGAGCTGAAGAATTGATGTTTTTGAACTGCAGTGTTGAAGAAGACTCCTCAGAGTCCCTTGGACTGCAAGGAGCTCAAACCAGTCCATCCTAAAGGGAATCAGTCCTGAATATTCATTGGAAAGACTGATGCTGAAGCTGAAAGTCCAATACTTTGGCCACCTGGTGCAAAGAACTGACTCACTGGAAAAGACCCTGATGCTGAGCAAGATTGAAGGCAGGAGGAGAAGGGGATGACAGAGGATAAGAGGTTGTATGGCATCACCAACTCAATGGACATTGATTAGTTTGAGCAAGCCCTGGGAGTTGGTGATAGACAAGGAAGCCCGGAATGCTGCAGTGCATGGGGTCGCAAAGAGTCAGACATGACTTAGTTATTGAACAATAACAACAATGGAGCCGAGCAGACCAGTTGGAAGAGAAAGATGGCACTTCCAACTGATAAGAAAACAGATATTCTTAAAAACAAACAAAAAAGGCACCCAGTAATTATGATGTACTTATTCCTTTCATCCTCACTTCCCTACTTTCAAAGATTCACTGATTAATAGAAATGGAAAAATTGATTAACCTTCAGAAAAATCTTTCATAAATATTCTCTCAACGAAGTTCTAGAAAAACTCTGTGGCAGAAAAATGGTTAATTGCAAAACCACAAACCAAAAGAGCTACCTGAGCTAAGGCAAAGACTAACATCAGGAGAATGACACTTAGCAGAGATGGCTGCTAGAAAATTCCAAAATGAAAAGTTAATAAACTGAATTTTCATCAACTAAGTTTAAGATAAATCTATTTTACCCAAAATGTCTAGTCCTCATTAAAACATCTTACCTATCAATGATTCAAATATACAATATGAATAATTACCATGAACTAAAAAACAAACAAAAATAAAACTGCACTTTGAACACACGATAAAGAACACCATTAAATATTTTATTACTATTGTTAAATCCAAGAAAGAAGATGAGAAGCTTTTACATCTTTTCTTCTATCACTATCGTTTATATTAACAAATAGACTTACTGGTTCCACAACACAACCAACTTCTCAAACTACATAAATGTTTTTAAAATCTTAATGAGTAACATATGTTACAGGATCTAGTAGACAGGTCATAAAATGCCCACTCAAAACTGGCAAGCAGCAATAGCCATAAAATCCTAGTTGCCATGATAAATAAGTCACCTAACTTGTAAGCATTTTTTTTAAGTCATAAAAGCACTTTTATAAGGCTCATTATAATAGCACTTAGCCCTCACTTGCCCAAAGATTTCATAAAAGGTTTGGGCTGCAGGCACTTACAAAAGTAGTGGCAACAAGACTGAAATGTCAGCATCAATATCACAAGGCCAAACATAACTACAAACAGGGTGTAAACGGGACTTCCCTGGTAGTACAGTGGGTAAGAATCCACCTGCCAATACAAGGGACATGGGTTCAATCCCTGGTCTAGGAAGATCCCACATGCCTCAGAGCAACTAAACCGGTGCACCACAACTACTAGCTCACCCCGCAGAGCCAGTGAGCTGCAACTACCAAACCCGGGTGTGGCAACTATTGAAGTCCAAGCATGTTAGGGCCCACAAGCCGCAACTACTGAGCCTGTGTGCCGCAACCACTGAAGTCTGCATACCCTAGAGCCCACAAGCTGCAACTTCTGAAGCCTGCACGCCTAGAGCCCATGCTCTACAAAGAGAGAAACCACGGCAATGAGAAGCCCACACATGGCAATGAGAAGTGGCCCCCACTGCTCACAACTAGAAAAAGCCTGTGCAAAGCAACAAAGACTCAGTGCAGCCAAAAATGATCAATAATTTTTTTAAAGAGTGCAAACGAAGAACAATGGAGCACATGTTCCTGGATAAGCAGCAGAAAGGAAACAGCCTTGAAATAACTGACTGAGGAACAGCACTGGCTGATCGACAGTAACAGATGTAACCATAAAGTTGTAAAAATTATACTTAAAAAAAGGAAAGAGTAGGATAAACTGGGACGTCTATAACGCAGAGCAATTCTACCTATATTTTGTAAAGAATACATGTCTACAAACCAATACAGCAACAGGAAAACAGGCCAGAAACAACTAATTCATCAATGAAAAGCAAATGACAAACACAGCAAAAACAAAATGCAAATTAGAATAAGTTAAAAAATAAGTTAATATACTGTTTTTCACATGTGTGACTGGCAAATAATTTTTAAAAGCTAATGCCTATTAATGATGACAAAGTTATAGGTATATTTTCTCACATTAGTTCAAGAAAGAAGTTCATTTTGAAACATTAAGCAAAAACCTTAAACATAACCTCTGACCAGGAATTCAACTTCTTAAATTTATCCTAACAATGAAATAATTGTGCAAAAATATATCTCCAAGCATGGTCATCAAAGGATAGTTATACCAGTAAATAATATTAAAATGACCAAAGCAGTTAACAAGAATAGACTATTTACAGAAATTTTTAGAAAGTTTTCATCTGAATATTACTTAGCATTAAAATGATATATTTATGTTTATTAACATGAAAGTAATGTAATATTAATATAAAAGAATATATATAATAGATGTTGTAATGTACAAGGAAATAGTTGGGAGATTTCCCAAAATGAATTCCTAGGTGATATGTACCTACACTTCCTAGTTTTTCAGAAATTAATATATACCTTAACTTTCTTGTTTTCACAAATAAAATATTATAATTTTAAAAATTCAAAAATTATTCTATTAAACCATTGATAGTAGTATGACAGTAGTACTTAATTTTTTAAATAACACTACAATTGAGCTGATTATTCTGAAAAAAATAAAAATTCATACCCTATGGCAGGCCTTATCAAAATTCCTTCCTCAGTCAAATTTAGGAACTTAATAGTCATCAAACATAAGTATAAAATCATATTACTATGTTGTGGAGCAACTAAGCCTGTGCCCCACACCACTGAGGCTGTGCTCTACGGTCCGGGGAACCACAGCTACTGAGCCCACACACCTAGAACCGGTGCTTTGCAACAAGAGAAGCCACCATGATGAGAAGCCTGTGCACTGCAGCTGCAGAGTAGCCCTGCTCTCCACAACCAGAGGGAAGCCTGCGCAGCAATGAAGACCCAGCATATCCAGAAATAAAAGAACAAAAATAATAAAATTATTTTAAATATTATTAAATGAAACTTATACAAGTAAAATTGAGACTGTGAAAGTCAAATTAATTGGTCATTAGGATGTATTAAAAATAGTCATTATCTTCACAAAGGTACTATGCAGATAGAGACTGCTTTTTTAATATTCAGATCTTGTTTCTCTTCAGCTTTACGTTACCTTAATTTACGAGCATACTTTATAAAATACTCCTACATTTAAAACAACATATTTTCCCAAATTTAAAATGTTAAATATATGAAACATGTTTCATTTTTAAAATTCTGGGCAAATCCATAAACATTGCACATTAATTGCAACTGCTCCAGCCTTTGGTATGTTCCTTTTGTAAGTTTTCTGATATTACCCTGTACTTTTAATTAGGTCAGATTATCAAATCTAAAAAAATTCATTAAAGTGTGTACTTGGTGCATCTTTTTTATACTTAAATAAAGTGTTAAAAATAAAACTGAGATCTCTTTAAATGATGCCTCTTTTATGCTCTTAAATGTTTTCTAGAATAACCAGAAGCAAAAGACAAACCCCTAAGATATATTTTTGTTTTCTTAGAATACTCAGAATGAACACATTTAAATCCCAGACCAATCTCATATCTCAAAAGAAAAATGTAGGCAGCATCAATGGAGAAGAGGAACCATTCCATTAAAATTTTTTAAGTTGTTTTTAAGCTGTAAAAGTCCTTCAACTTCTACTCACAAATAGTATTGTTATAGCTGCTACCCTATGGTTTTTCCAGTACTCAGGTATGGATGTGAGAGTTGGACTATAAAGAAAGCTGAGCGCCCAAGAATTGATGCTTTTGAACTGTGGTGATGGAGAAGACTCGAGAGTCCCTTGGAGTGCTAGGAAATCAAACCAGCCAATCCTAAAGGAAATCAGTCATAAATATTCACTGGAAGGACGGATGCTGAAGTTCCAATACTTTGGCTATCTGATGCAAAGAACTGACTCACTGGAAAAGACCCCAGTGCTGGGAAAGATTGAAGGCAGGAGGAGAAGGGGACCACAGAGGATGAGATGGTTGGATGGCATCACCGACTTGATGGACATGAGTCTGAGCAAGCCCCGGGAGTTGGTGATAAATAGGGAGGCCTGGCATGCTGGAGTCCAAGGGGTCACAAAGAGTCGGACACAACTGAGCAACTGAACTAAGCCTGTACCCAAAATTTACAAAAATCCCAACATGACAAAATTATTTTGTCTTATAGCACTGTGGTTCTCATTAGCACCTCCACCAGAGAACAAGTAGAAGAAATAAATAAGTGCAAGTCGAAATCCTCTTCTTACTAGCTGTGTGACCCTAGGAATGCTACTTAATCTCATCGAAGCTCTGTTTGCCCATCTGCAAAATGAGAGCATCTACTTTATCTCACTGAGGTTGTGAAACCTCAATAAGATAAAATATATATAATGGTTAGCACAGTACTTGCCACAAGCAGTCAATGAATGACAGCTTTTATCATTTTTCTGAAATTTTATTTTTTAATGTGTTTTCAATTATGTGATGTATTATGGTTGTAAAAAAAAAAAACAACTATGTATTAATTAGTCTAGTTACTCAAAAAAATACTTTTTCTCACTTCAGTATATGAGACTTAATGTGTTTAGATGTGTTTATTCACCACATCAGTGGTGCCAGTGGTGAAGAATCTACCTGCCAATGCAGGAGACCCAAAAGACGCAGGTTTGATTCCTATGTTGAGAAGATCCCCCAGAACAGGAAATGACAACCCATTCTAGCATTCTTGCCTGGAAAATTCCATGGACAGACGAGCTTGGTGGACTCCAGTCCATGGGGTTGCAAAGAATAAGACACAACTGAGCACACAAACACATAGAGAGACAGAGCCCATCTTTAACTTGAAAATTTTATAGTAATGCTTCACTATTTTGTTACCAGAAAAAAAATGCATAAAAAATGTATATTATGTGATTTTAAAAAATGAATGAAAAGGATGGCGTTTTTGAACACGTAAAAGTGGAACACACAACCACAGATAATGATGAATAACCAATGTGACTTCAAAATATATATTAACAAATTCATCCTTTAGTTCTATTTCTAAAGAAAGAAGGACAAAAGGAAAGCAATACTGAGGGACCTACTATATGCTAGGCAAGGTCGAAGACAATCTATAAATTTGTCTCATTAAATCTACCCAACAGTCCTTTGAAATCTGAGAGAGAATTTACTTTGTCAAAACTAACATAGTGAGCAACAGGGATGGAAATGGGATTTAAATCAAGCTCTAGATGGCTTCAAAGCCTATGTTCTCTTGTCTCTTAATCATAAACTATATACATAGCAGGAACAATTATGTTATTTTATGGTATAATTTTAGGATGTATTGAAGTCTTTAAAGTGTCAGTAAAGAGAATATTACTATGATGAAAGAAAAGTTTGTGAATACTATGTTGTTCCAGTTATTACATTAAAAGAACTAGCCTCCAAGTGCCCATTCAACAAGATTTGTTCTTAAGTCATTTATCCTCAGTAGAAGTCTTCCCGGCTACTCCTTTTCAGTTTTTATTTTCAGTGCTAGAAGAGCTGACTCATTGGAAAAGACTCTGATGCTGGGAGGGATTGGGTGCAGGAGGAGAAGGGGACGACAGAGGATGAGATGGCTGGATGGCATCACTGACTCGATGGACATGAGTCTGAGTGAACTCCGGGAGATGGTGATGGACAGGGATGTCTGGCGTGCTGCGATTCATGGGGTCACAAAGAGTCGGAAACGACTGAACGACTGAATTGAACTGAACCCACTCTGGAATATCACTTTCACATTCCTTTGTTTTAGGTAGAAAGTCTCTACATCAATTAGATGGCTATTCTTAAGCACCGCCAAGCTTTATTAAAACAAAAAATACCTTCTCTGCCTCCTCCACCATCTGTCCAGCAATTACCACAGCTCAGCATTTATGGAGAAGACCAAGCACAAGTCCTCATATCATAGTTTAAAAGCAAACAGGATATTGAACTACTAACTTTACTAGGAAATTAATTCTATGCAAAATGCCTTGTTCATTGTATTGAGATCCTGACTAAACATTATTCTTATTTCTGTTAGAAGTAACTATGTCACATAACCAGGCTCCATCATGTGCCTATAATCCGATCTGGAATAACATCCTACAAATATCCCAAAGACCAAGAATGGATTTATTATTCAGGGCAATAACTCTAAAACAGTCTTAGAGGCAAGCATATAGTAGGGTTTTAAAACATTTATCAGTATAGAATTGATTATTTAAGCTTGTATGTGTTGTGTGTATGTGCTAAGTTTGTCTCCAACTCTTTGCAACCCATGGACTGTAGCCCACCAGGCTCCTCTGTCCATGGGATTTTCCCTGCAACAATACTGGAGTGGTTGCCATTTTCTCCTCCAGGGTATCTTCACCACCCAGGGATCAAACTCACGTCTCCTGCATTGCAGGCAGATTCTTTACCGCTGAGCTATCAGGGAAGCCATACATAAGCTTGATTAGAATAAATACTAGTTTTCTTCTAAGCCCAAATCGTTAACCTATAAAATCTTTAATGTGGCCTGAGGCCATTATTTGTTTCTTAAGAGCAACAGGGAAAAAGATGTATCATTAGCCATGATATCAGAAGAGTATGCAAGATATTTTACAACCCCTATTCCATTACAGCTGTTAACTTTAAAAACATGTTAATATTTCATATCTGTGTATAAAGAAAGTACCCATTTCCTGAAAATAAAAAGTTATATAGCTTGGCACTTCTGTGCTTGTATGTGTATTTTATTTTGTTTTGATAAGGTTTTCCTAGTTCAGAACTTCACAGATCAGCCACTCTCTTTCTTACAACAACAAATAATCCTTCATCCAGATAGCTGATATGGTATAGATGCATTTGCTTTTTATTTGCTACCAGAACAAGTTACCACAAACTTAGAAGGCTGAAAACTACACATTTATTATCTTCCAGTTCTGAAGGTTAGAAGTCTCAATGGGACTCAAAATGAGTCTCAATGGGAGAGAATCAAGGTGTTACCATAGCTACATTCCTTTCTGGAAGTTCTAAGAGAGATACCCTCTCCTAGTTCATTCATTATGTGGGCAGAATTTAATTCCTTCAGGTTGTAGCACTGAGGTTCTCATTTCCTTACTGTCATTTGGCGACAGTTCCCAGCTACTAGAGGACATCTGCATGTCCATGCCTCCCTTCCTTT
This sequence comes from Bubalus kerabau, assembly GCF_029407905.1. Taxonomy (NCBI): domain Eukaryota; kingdom Metazoa; phylum Chordata; class Mammalia; order Artiodactyla; family Bovidae; genus Bubalus; species Bubalus kerabau. The sequence continues at coordinate 51,545,835 of NC_073631.1, forward strand.
AATTTCAAAGCCATCTATGGTAGGTTAAGTACTTTCACGCTTCAAATCTCTCCAGCCTCCTCTTCTACCATTCCATTTCTCTGGCTCACTCTTCTGCTTTCCGCTTTCATGTTCAAAAACTCAAGTATTTAGAATGGTCCCATCTGGATAATCAGAGTAATCTCATCTCAAGGTCCACAAGAAACTACATCTGCAAAGTTCCTTCTGCCATATAAAGTACTGTATTCATAGGTTCTAATGGCACCCCACTCCAGTACTCTTGCCTGGCAAATCCCATGGATGGAGGAGCCTGGTAGGCTGCAGTCCACGGGGTTGCTAGGAGTTGGACACGACTCAGCGACTTCACTTTCACTTTTCACTTTCATGCATTGGAGAAGGAAATGGCAACCCACTCCAGTGTTCTTGCCTCGAGAATCCCAGGGACGGGGGAGCCTGGGGGGCTGCCGTCTCTGGGGTCGCACAGAGTCGGACACAACTGAAGCGACTTAGCAGCAGCAGCAGTGAGTAAGATGGAGAAGGAAATGGCAACCCAGTCCAGTGTTCTTGTATCTTTGAGGAGACGCATTATTGTGCCTACCATACAATTGGTTTCCCTGGTGGCTCAGATGGTAAAAAATTTGCCTGCAATTCAGGAGACCTGGGTTAGATCCCTGTGTTGCGAGGATCCCCCAGAGAAGGAAATGGCAACCCACGCCAATATTCTTGTCTAGAAAATCCCATGGACAGAGGAGCCTGGAGGGCTACAGTCCATGGGGTCACAAAGAGTCGGACATGAATAAGCAACTAACACTTTCACTTTCACCATACTACACCATACTTGTTGAACTGCACTGACTTAAAGCAAGGAACAAAAGAGCATGTCACCATCTTTTGGCTAAATAAAAAAAAATTCCTAGACTAAACTACAGAGTTCAAAATACTCAGCAATCTTCATCAAATACTACCATCAAAGAATCCATCAATTTAGATAGACATTATCACGAAATCCTTACCTCTTCTTAAATGGAAAAATATCTAAGTATCTTAACAACGTACTCAAGGCTAACTCTACTTCTCACTGTGAAACAGCACTGGTTTCTACCACTGGCACTCGTTTCTACCACTCTCTGTCTTCACTTTCTTGATGTTCCACAAATCTTTATCTGGAAGAAAGCTTCCCACAAAGCTAAAGACACCCTGAAAGACCCACAGGGTTAAATGAAAACTTCTGGAAAGCATGACACTTTTTATAGCCCAGAAACAAAAATCAATAAGACCCATCAGTGCAAGACACAACCATCTAAAAACTTAGAATCCTCATATTAAATATATCTGAAAACTAGAGAAAGGGTGTTGCTGCTTTTAAACTAGCTTTGGCTAAAAGAAAGAATAACTTCTATGGGTACAGTTCTTCTGTTTCTCTTCTAAGTAAATGAAAGACTTGCCTCAGAGAACTTGCCTTAGAGAACTGACTTATCTTAGTTAAACAGACAGAAAAAAGATCCCATAAAACTTTAAGTAAAAATTTTCACAAAATATGTCATCCTTTCAAAATAGAGTAATAACTTTTAATAGTAGTAGACTCAAAAGGCAAAGTAAAGATAAAATGAGTTGGCAACTTTATTGTTCTATATTTGCACATTACTTAAGACTCCATGAATCATTCTTGTATCCATTCATTCTTTAGGAATACAGAGATTTTGTATACACAAAATTCAAGTCTGCACTGAACATTAACTCTAATCATATGAAAAAACTAATATTAATGCATGGATTCTCAACCTACATAGATTTTTATCAAAGCAATTTAAATTTACAAAGCTCATCTGACTTTATGGACTTTGACTGCATATGCATAAAAGGCAAGTACAAATTATTTTAGCCTAGCTGTCACTAATGGCAGAGTAAATTGGTCAAGTATAGTTTCCTACAGATAATTTCTAAACCTAGATAAGCCATTTTATGTCTTTATTTTGTAATTGAAAGAAAACTGCTTTACAATGTTGTGTTGGTTTCTGCTCTACAACAACACAAATCAGCCATGATTATACATATATCCTCTCCCTCTTGAGCCTCCCTCTCCTCTTCCAATCCCACCCCTCTAGGTCAAAACAGTGTTATACAGAAACTTTTCTCCAGCTATCTATTTTACACATGAGAGTGTACAGATGTTGATGCTATTTTCTCCATTCATCCCACTCTCTCCTTCCCCTACTGTGTCCAAAAGTCCATTCTCTACATCTGCATCTCTATTCTTTCCCTGCACACAGGTTCATCAACACCATTTTTCTAGATTCCAGATGTATATGACTTAATATATGGTATTTGTTTTTCTCTTCTGACTTACTTCACTCTGTATAACAGGCTCAAGGTTCATCCACCTCACTAGAACTAACTCAAATGCATTTTCATGGCTGAGTAGTATTCCACTACTATTGAACTAGTTCGAATCCTAAAATATGATGCTATGAAAGTGCTGCACTCAATATGCCAGCAAATTTGGAAAACTCAGCAGTGGCCACAGGACTGGATAAGGACAGTTTTCATTACAATCCCAAAGAATGCTCAAACTGCACAATTGCATTCATCTCACATGCTAGCAAAGTACTTCTCCAAGCCAGGCTTCAACAGTACATGAACAGTGAACTTCCAGATGTTCAAACTGTATTTTAAAAAGGCAGAGGAACCAGAGATCAAAATGCCAACATCCACTGGATTATCCAAAAAGCAAGACAGTTCCAGAAAAACATCTATTTCTGCTTTACTGACTATGCCAAAGCCTTTGACTATGTGGATCACAATAAACTGTGGAACATTCTAAAAGAGATGGGAATAACAGACCACCTGACACGCCTCTTGAGAAACCTGTATGCAGGTCAGGAAGCAACAGTTAGAACTGGACATGGAACAACAGGCTGGTTCCAAATAGGAAAAGGAGTACGTCAAGGCTGTATATTATCACCCTGCTTATTTAACTTATATGCAGAGTACATCATGAGAAACGCTGGGCTGGAAGAAGCACAAGCTGGAATCAAGATTGCCCAGAGAAGTATCAATAACTTCAGATATGCAGATGACACCACCCTTATGGCAGAAAGTGAAGAGGAACTAAAAAGCCTCTTGATGAGAGTGAAAGAGGAGAGTGAAAAAGTTGGCCTAAACCTCAACATTCAGAAAACGAAGATCATGGCATCCGGTCCCATCACTTCATGGGAAATAGATGGGGAAACAGTGGAAACAGTGTCAGACTTTATTTTTCTGGGCTCCAAAATCACTGCAGATGGTGACTGCAGCCATGAATAAAAAGACGCTTACTCCTTGGAAGGAAAGTTAGGACCAACCTAGACAGCATATTCAAAAGCAGAGACATTACTTTGCCAACAAAGGTCCGTCTAGTCAAGGCTATGCATTTTCCAGTGGTCATGTATGGATGTGAGAGTTGGACTGTGAAGAAAGCTGAGCACAGAAGAATTGATGCTTTTGAACTGTGGTGCTGGAGAAGACTCTTGAAAGTCCCTTGGACTGCAAGGAGATCCAACCAGTCCATTCTGAAGGAGATCAGCCCTGGGATTTCTTTGGAAGGAATGATGCTAAAGCTCAAACTCCAGTTCTTTGGCCACCTCATACGATAAGTTGACTCATTGGAAAAAACTCTGATGCTGGGAGGGATTGGGTGCAGGAGGAGAAGGGGATGACAGAGGATGAGATGGCTGGATGGGATCACTGACTCGATGGACGTGAGTCTGAGTGAACTCCGGAAGCTGGTGATGGACAGGGAGGCCTGGCGTGCTGCGATTCATGGGGTCTCAAAGAGTCAGACACAACTAAGAGACTGAACTGAACTGAACTGATGGGTATTATCTGTTAAATATAAATTTGACTAACATTAAATTCAATTAGTTAAAAAATGAGGGTTTATCGGTATGTTATTTTATTGATAACACAATTATGTCTTCAACTACTGGCAACCCTCAATATCAGTATAAACCCATTATTCTGGATTTGAGCACAGCATCACCCCGATCTGGGGGTAGCTGAATCCAATCACATATGTAAGTATTTTCCCTGGTGGCTCAGACAGTAAAGAATCTGGCTGCAATGTAGGAGAACTGGGTTGGACCCCTGGGTCAGGAGGATCCCCTGAAGAAGGAATGGCTACCCACTCTAGTATTCTTTTTTTTTTAATTTTATTTTATTTTTAAACCTGAAACACTGTATTAGTTTTGCCAAACATCAAAACAAATCCGCCCCAGGTATACATACGCTCCCCATCCTGAATCCCCCTCCCTCCTCCCTCCCCACACCATCCCTCTGGGTCGTCCCAGTGCACCAGCCCCAAGCATCCAGTATCGTGCATTGAACCTGGACTGGCAACTCATTTCATACACGATATTACACATGTTTCAATGCCATTCTCCCAAATCTTCCCACCCTCTCCCTCTCCAACAGAGTCCATAAGACTGTTCTATACATCAGTGTCTCTTTTGCTGTCTCGTACACAGGGTTATTGTTACCATCTTTCTAAATTCCATATATGCGTTAGTATACTGTATTGGTGTTTTTCTTTCTGGCTTACTTCACTCTGTATAATAGGCTCCAGTTTCATCCTCCTCATTAGAACTGATTCAAATGTGTTCTTTTTAATGGCTGAGTAGTACTCCATTGTGCATATGTACCACAGCTTTCTTATCCATTCATCTGCTGATGGACATCTAGGTTGCTTCCATGTCCTGGCTATTATAAACAGTGCTGCGATGAACACTGGGGTACACGTGTCTCTTTCCCTTCTGATTTCCTCAGTGTGTATGCCCAGCAGTGGGATTGCTGGATCATAAGGCAGTTCTATTTTCAGTTTTTTAAAGAATCTCCACACTGTTCTCCATAGTGGCTGTACTAGTTTGCATTCCCACCAATCCACTCTAGTATTCTTGCCTGGAGAATTCCATGGACAGAGGAGCCTGGAGGGCTACAGTCCATGTGGTCACAAAGAATCGGACACAACTGAGTGACTAACATTTTCACTTTGAGACCATCTAAATCATTGGAAAAGACCCTGATGCTAGAAAAGACTGATGGCAAGAGGAGGGAGCAGCAGAGGATGAAATGGTTGGATAGCATCACCGACTCAATGGACGTGAATCTGAGCAAACTACAGGAGACCGTGGAGGACAGAGGTGCCTGGCGTGCAGCAGCCCATGGGGTCACAAGGAGTCTGACACAACTTAAGCGATACAAAACAACAGATCAAACACAGTCACTGAAAACATTTGTCATCATATGTGACCAATACTGCAGGTTTAAAAAGGCATGTATTGAATTTGCTATGTTGAAGCTATATATGTTTTAAATGCATTTAAGATATTATCTCACCTAAAGATCATCATATTAAGTGAATTAAGTCAGAAAGAGAAAGACAAATACCATATGATATCATTTGCAGATTAAATCTAAAGTATGGCGCAATGAACTTAGCTATGAAACAGAAACAGACTCACAGACATAGAAAACAAACTTACTGTTACCAAACAGGAAAGGAATAAAGTAAGAGTTTGGGATGACCAGATACAAACTACTACATAGAAAATAAACAACAAGGTCCTACTGTGTGTAGCATAGGGAAGTATATTCAATAAACCATGATGAAATAAATCATGATGAAAAAGAATACTAAAAAGAACATGTGTGTGTGTGTGTGTAACTCACTTTGCTGTACACCAGAAACTAACACAACACTGTAAAACAACTATTTGTTGTTGTTGTTCAGTTGCGAAGTCATATCCAACTCTTCTGCCAGCCAATGGACTATAGTCTGCCAGGTTCCTTTGTTTATGGGATTTCCCAGGCAAACCAACTATACTTCAACTAAAAAAGAAGTCATCTTAGACCTAATTTATTCCTGGAAACAGTTATATGGATTATTTACAAATTTCCCACTAATAAACAATTTTTAAAAGCCTGAAATAAAACTTCCTAAAATTTTCATCAACTATATTATCTTACAGACATCTCAAAAAAATTAATTAGTTCATCAATTAATCACCTATTATGTGGCAAGACTATATAAATCATACTTTTTCCCACCTATGAATAAATCAAAAATGTTTGCATATAAGTGCTGTTTTATCAGATTGAGAAAGTATCAGTTATAAAAAGGATATTAATTGATAAAAGGAACTTAGACTATCCATTCCTTCCATAATAAATATTTCATAAAATGCTTCTGTGATAAATTTGGTTTTAAGAATATTTTCTCATGATATATGGTGCTAATATGCTGCAACTTAGCAACAAAATTATAAAACTCAGAACAGACCAGACACAATGAAAATTAATGGAGGATATACTTTCTTTTTTTGGCTGTGCCACTCAGCATAAAATACATTCACTGTATAAACATGATATATCTTAAATGTGATTTAAGTGTATTGCCTTAACTAATGCTCAAAAAAAGACCGAAATTATCTACTCCCAAGACTTTTCCTGAAGAAGTCACTATTCACTGTGATACAATTTAATCTTGAAATCTGCACTAGTTTTTTTTAACCATACATAATAATCTGAATGAAAACTACATATAAGTCTGCACTAAAAAAATTCTGCTTATTCTGTCAATAAGTTACCAGTTTGATTTTAATTTTTACTCCCCTAATGCCTAATGATGTTGAGTATTTTATATGCATATTTTCCATTGTGGCTGAGATGGTAAAAGCATCTGTCTGCAATGTAGGAGACCCGGGTTCGATCCCTGGGTTGGGAAGAGCTCCTGGAGAAGGAAACGGCAACCCACTTCAGTACTCTTGCCTGGAAAATCCCACGGACAGAGGAGCCTGGTAGGCTATAGTCCATGGGGGTCACAAAGAGTCAGACACGACTGAGCGACTTCACTTCACTTTCCATTCACATACATTCTTTGATGAAGTATCTGTTCAAAGAGTTTGCCTATTTTTTAATTGGGTTGTTTATGTTCTTACCAATGTTCAAAGTTTTTCATATATTCTAGATACAAGTCCTTTATCAACTATATACTCTGCAAACATTTTCTGTCTATGGCTTGTCATTCCTCTAACAGAATCACTCATAGAAATTTAAATTTAAATTTTGAGAATTAAAATTTAATTTAAATTTTGAGAACATCTAATTTACCAATTTGTGTGTGGTGGTGGGGGGAGGGGACTGTGCTTTCGGTTATACATCTAAGAAATCATTTTCAAAGTCATAAAAATGTCCTCTGTTTCCATTCAGAAGTTTTATAGTTTTAAGTTTTACATTTAGGACTATGAGCCACTTTCAGTTTTGCTTTATTTTTTAATATGAAGTAGGTCCGAATACAAGTTCCCTGTTTTACATGTGGCTATCCAATTGTTCCAGTACCAACTGTTGAGAACACTATCTTTTCTTCAATAAATGTGCCAAAAATCCATTTTTCTTACATGTGTGGATCTTCTTCTGGGCTCTCTACTTCGTTCCATTGACCTATCTCTTTGTCTTGGTTAGTAGAAGTCATTGCAATAGGTCTTCCAGTCAGGTATGGTTAATGCTCCAATTTTACTTTCTTTTAAAAGTTTTGGCTATTTGAGATCCTTTGCATTTGATTATGAATTTTACAATCAGTTTGTCAATGGCTAATAAAAGCCTGCTGGGACTCAGACTATAATTGTGTTGAATCTATACAAATCAATTTAGAGAGACTGGGCATATTAAAAACGATCAAGTCTTCCAATTCACAGACAAAATTTATTCACTTATTTAGGTCTTTTTTAATTGTTCTCAATAATGTTTTTAGTTCTCAGTATATAGGTCTTGTGTTCAGTTCAGTTGCTCAGTCGTGTCCGACTCTTTGCGACCCCATGAACCGCAGCACGCCAGGCCTCCCTGTCCATCACCAACTCCCGGAGCCCACCCAAACCCATGTCCATCAAGTTGGTGATGCCATCCAACCATCTCATCCTCTGTCGTCCCCTTCTCCTCCTGACCTCAATCTTTCCAGCATAAGGGTCTTTTCAAATGAGTGAAATGGCCACCTCTTCACATCAGGTGGCCAAAGTATTGGAGTTTCAGCTTCAAAATCAATCCTACCAATGAACACCCAGGACTGATCTCCTTTAGGATGGACTGGTTTGTTCTCCTTGCAGTCCAAGGGACTCTCAAGAGTCTTCTCCAACACCACAGTTCAAAAGCATCAATTCTTCGGCGCTCAGCTTTCTTTATAGTCCAACTCTCACATCCATACATGACCACTAGAAAAACCATAGCCTTGACTAGATGGACCTTTGTTGACAAAGTAATGTCTCTGCTCTTTAATATGCTGTCTAGGTCGGTCATAGCTTTCCTTCCAAGGAGTAAGTGTCTTTTAGTTTCATGGCTGCAATCACCATCTGCAGTGATTTTGGAGCCCAGAAAAATAAAGTCTGATACTGTTTCCACTGTTTCCCCGTCTATTTGCCTCTTTTGTCAAATTCAACCCTAAGTATACAGGTCGTGTGTATCTTTTGTCAAATTCAACCTTAAGTAGTTCATATTTTTGATGTTACTATGAGTGGTATTTTTTAATTTCAATTTCCAATTGCTTGTTAATACTATTATGTAGAAATACAAGTAATTTTATATATTCATCATATATCCTGAAATCCTGCTAGATTCATTTATTAGCTCTACTAACTTCTTCTTGTGAACTCAAAGCAAGATGCTGCTGCTGCTAAGTCACTTCAGTCGTGTCCAACTCTGTGCGACCCCATAGACAGCAGCCCACCAGGCTCCACCGTACCTGGGATTCTCCAGGCAAGAACACTGGAGTGGGTTGCCATTTCCTTCTCCAATGCATTAAAGTGAAGTCGCTCAGTCATGTCTGATTCTTCGCGACTCCATGGACTGCAGCCTACCAGGCTCCTCCGTCCATGGGATTTTCCAGGCAAGAGTACTGGAGAGGGTTGCCATTGCCTTCTCCAAGCAAGATACTACTACATACCTATTAGAATGGCTAATATTAAGATGACTGACTGTAACAAGTGTTACCAAGGATGTAGAGAAAGTACAGTTTTCATCAACTTTGGGTTGAATACCTGGGCAATTTCAGATCATATATACTTAGTATATGATCTGGTTGTTCCACACCTATATTTTTTATCACAGAGAAATGAAAGCAAATGTCTATAAAAACACCTTTATATGAATGTTCATGATAGCCTGATTTGTAATAACCAAAAATTAGGAACAACTGAAATACAAATCTACAGGTGAATGAATAAACCAACTGGGGAATATCCATATAATGGAAAACTACTTGGCAATAAAACAGAATGAGCTACTGATACACACAACACAGACGCATCAAAATAATTAAGCTGATTGAAAGAGGCCAAAAAAAAAAAAACCCACATATGAACTATCTGATTCCATAGAAAGCAGATCCATAAATGCATGAGAAAAAATTAACATGGGGCATAAGGAAACTTTGAGGGAGATAGTCATGTTCACTATAATACTGATGGCTTCAAGTCACAACTTGCCAATATGTAAATTTTCAATATGCTGCAGTTTACCATATATCACTTAGACCTCAATTTTTTAAAAAAGAAAATGTACCAGCATGCTAGGTCCCAGAATACACTTTTTAATTGATAAATAACTTTAAATTGATATATAATTCACACAGCATACAATTCAACTTTTTGCAGCATACAATTCAGTGGCTTTTTGTAGTGACAGAAGTTGTGCAACAATCACCAGTATTTAATTCCAGAACATTTTCACCACTCCAAAGAGTGGCACCCATTAGCAGTCACTGACATTCCCCCCAGTCCCTCAGAATATAATTAATTTCCAGATGATGATGTATTTCATCTGGTCACTACATTTCAAGCCTCAAGACCTTTCAAGTTTGAGAGACTGGTTTTAAGTTAATTTCAAGTACCTGCTACTGTTTATCATCGTATTCTTTCTAATGAGAACCAAAACCATACAAATATAAACATGATAATTTCACAGAAGTTCCAATCACAGAAATGTCATTTATAGTGTACATGTGTACCGTTACAGTGATTACTAAATTATTAACATTATTAAAACATTAACTCCAAATGTAGAAACTTTATCTCCCTCTTGGCTCTCCTTATTATCAATGCCAGGACTGTCCAAGAATACAGTGGGGAATGATGAAGACATGATGCCTCTGAAATTTTTGAATAGCACATAATCTGTGCCTTAATGAAGAAAAAAGAAGACATCACCATTTGCCTCACAGCATATGCTGTTTCTAGAAGAGATGATAATCAAAATCAAAACCTAGTGATTTTTTATTATGGAAGAGTGTAAGTGATGATAAATATAATAAGCCTTGGAATAATGTGTGTTTGCTTTTTAATGATTCTATCACCCTATATTTTATTTTTTGGAGCACAGAAATTAAATGTGACAAAGCAAAAAATAACAGCTGATACTAGGATTTTTTACTTTTATATTTAGCACATATTATGAAAAAACTCTAACGTATGTCTCACTGCTTAAAAATCAACTTTTTATATAACATATTCCAAGCACACTAGATTACAAGTTCAATATATTCCCAATGATGTGCCTAAGCAATGTATCTGAACATTATAAATTGAAATGCTGTTGAAGCATGATTTGTGAAGGATACTACATTTTTATAATCAAAAACAAGCAATAAGCATTACAGTATGACTACATAATTTAAATATCAAAGATAGGAAAATTCAAAAAGAACATAAAATGCACATCTTTCTGATATTCTTTTAGCACAACTACTTTCAAAACACATTACTAAGAGTAAGGAGACTCTTGATATTTGAGATGGATGTAATCAAGGACTTTCTGAACCTAAAATGGTACAAATTCCACTAACCACATCCACTTCAGAAAAATTACTGGGTACCCAATGAAAAGTAGAAAATCACAAAGCCTCATTAAAATGCAGGTGTTAGGTGGTTCTTTATGTACTTAGAAGATATTCAAAATTTTGCCTAAAAAATTATGAACTCCTTCATCATGGACCTTGCAACTTGTTAATAATCAAAGCTGTGACTGTTAAACCCTCAAATGTCAAGAGGCTGCTCTAAATGTTTGAGAAAAGAATGATGAATGAGAAATGAATTCAAAAGATCTTCTAGGCACCATATCAACATGAGACTTGTGACCTAAAAAACAGCACTTCTGAACATTTCCCCCTACAGAATGAAAACTTAAGTTCACATAAGACCTATACACAAATGTTAAAGTAGCTTAAATTTATAATCACCAAAAACTGGAAACACAAATATCCTTCAACCAGTGAATCTATGAACAAGAGGACTTACCAAGTTCATTGAGACTCTGAGCAGCTTTTGTTATCTCTCTACTTCCCCCCTGCAGTTGTCCTTGGAGTCTCTTACTGAGATATAAGATGCGAATGATTCTCCGAAGCAAATCACAGGCAACCTGTGAAATGTTAAGTAAGTAAAGTCAATCCATGAAGTTTCATGACATAGTGAATCGACTGTCTAATCTTTCCAGATGCTAGAGATCCAATATCCAGGCAAGACAGAGCTCTGACCAATTAAAGCAGAATCAGGTTTTTGTTTTTGTTTTAATATCCTTATGCAGGCCCAGTGTACAGCCAAGGTTGACAACCACTGTGCTAGAGCTGCTTAGCTTCCTACTACTGTTCCTTATTGTTTCTTAGTTTATTGTTCCTACGTCCCTAGGGGAACAGACTTACTAGACCTTAAAGAATAAGCATGCCCTTAATTGATTCTTCCTAATTTATCATTAATAACTACATGTAAAAGAGAAAGCTATTTTAAAAATTAACCTATAATTTGTATGTCACCTTCTATTCCCTTTTCTGTTATTACATCCAATCCTGGGTCTTTACCTATTCAAAAGACTAAGACATGAAATAATGACTCATGTATTTTTAGACAGAGGTAATCCAGGGTGACTGCCAGGAGAGAATGACAAGAAAGGAGACTGATGGAGTAACATATATGTAATTACCGTCAGCTTCAGTGGTGACAATAAAGAAAAGAGAGACAGTCTATGTTGCTACATCACAGCCATCTTTGAATGATCCTGAAGCTGGATGAAGCAACAATATCTCCCATCTAAGGAGGAAAATCCTAACTGGTGGCAATAATAATTAAAAGACCTAGGAAGACAGGGTCCTGAGGCTTCAACTATAAACATTTTTTCTGAAAGAAATACACATACACCTCAGAGCCACACACAGCCCCACTTGTGCACATACAACATACACAAATGTACAATCAAATATATGTTTACAAACATATGTAAATCAAGGCAGCCAAGTACTAAACATGTTTAACTGACTGCTTTTGTGAGTAACAAGAGTTTGAAGTACTTAAAATAATAAAATAATGTCCACTCCGCCTCGACCCCCCCGCCCCCCGCCATCACAAACTGAAGATTTAGGCATCTTAATCTTTTAGTTCAGTTCAGTTCAGTCGCTCAGTCGTGTCCGACTCTTTGCGACCCCATGAATCGCAGTACGCCAGGCCTCCCTGTCCATCACCAGCTCCTGGAGTTCACTCAAACTCACATCCATCGAGTCGATGATGCCATCCAGCCATCTCATCCTCTGTCGTCCCCTTCTCCTCCTGCCCCCAATCCCTCCCAGCATCAGAGTCTTTTCCAATGAGTCAACTCTTCGCATGAGGTGGACAAAATATAGGAGTTTCAGCTTTAGCATCAGTCCTTCCAATGAACACCCAGGACTGATCTCCTTTAGGATGGACTGGTTGGATCTCCTTGCCATCCAAGGGACTCTCAAGAGTCTTCTCCAACACCATAGTTCAAAAGCATCAATCCTTTGGCGCTCAGTTTTCTTCAGAGTCCAACTCTCACATCCATACATGACCACAGGAAAAACCATAGCCTTGACTACATGAACCTTTCTTGGCAAAGTAATGTCTCTGCTTTTGAATATGCATGCTATTTAGGTTGGTCATAACTTTCCTTTCAAAGAGTAAGCATCTTTTAATTTTATGGCTGCAATTACCATCTGCAGTGATTTTGGAACCCAAAAAAATAAAGTCTGACACTGTTTCCACTGTTTCCCCATCTATGTCCCATGAAGTGATGGGATCAGATGCCATGATCTTCGTTTTCTGAATGTTAAGCTTTAAGCCAACTTTTTCACTCTCCTCTTTCACTTTCATCAAGAGGCTTTTTAGTTCCTCTTCACTTTCTGCCATAAGGGTGGTGTCATCTGCATATCTCAGGTTATTGATATTTCTCCCGGCAATCTTTTTTTTTTTCCTCCTGGCAATCTTGATTCCAGCTTGTGCTTCTTCCAGCCCAGTGTTTCTCATGATGTACTCTGCATATAAGTTAAATAAGCAGGGTGACAATATACAGCCTTGACAGACTCCTTTTCCTATTTGGAACCAGTCTGTTGTTCCATGTCCAGTTCTAACTGTTGCTTCCTGACCTGCCTACCTAGAGCCAGACATCCTGGAATGTGAAGTCAAGTGGGCCTTAGAAAGCATCACTAAGAACAAAGCTAGTGGAGGTGATGGAATTACAGTTGAGCTATTTCAAATCGTGAAAGATGATACTGTAGAAGTGCTGCACTCAATATGCCAGCACATTTGGAAAACTCAGCAGTGGCCACAGGACTGGAGAAGGACAGTTTTCATTCCAATTCCAAAGAAAGGCAATGCCAAAGAATGCTCAAACTACCGCACAACTGCACTCATCTCACACACTAGTAAAGTAATGCTCAAAATTCTCCAAGCCAGGCTTCAGCAATATGTGAACCGTGAACTTCCAGATGTTCAAGCTGGTTTTAGAAAAGGCAGAGGAACCAGAGATCAAATTACCAACATCCACTGCATTATGGAAAAAGCAAGAGAGTTCCAGAAACACATCTATTTCTGCTTTATTGACTATGCCAAAGCCTTTGACTGTGTGTATCACAATAAATTGTGAAAAAATCTTTTAGTTAAATTTGATTTATTTTATGAATAGGTCATGGAAGCATATAATTCAAAAGATCAGGAGGAGCTAAGATGGCGGAGGAGTAGGACAGGGAGAACACTTTCTCCTCCACAAATTCATCAAAAGAACATTTAAACGCCGAGTAAATTCCACAAAACAACTTCTGAATGCCGGCAGAGGACATCAGGCACCCAGAAAAGCAACCCAAGTCTTCCAAAGGAGGTAGGAAAAAATATAAAAGACAAAAAAAGAGACAAAAGAGGGAAGGACGGAGTTCCGTCCCGGGAAGGGAGTCTTAAAAAGATAGAAGTTTCCAAACACCAGGAAACCTTCTCACTGCCAATCTGTGCCGAGCCTTGGAAGCACAGAGGGCAACATAACAGGGAGGAAAAATAAATAAGCAATTAAAACCCGCACATTGTGAGCCCTACGATAACTCCCCCAGCGGAGAAGCAGCGCAGATGCCTGCATCCTCCATTAGCAAGCAGGGGCTGGGCAGGGAGGCGCGGCGCGGGCTGCATCGCAAGATCTGGCCTGAGTACCCCAAGCGCTATCTGAGCGAAATAATTTGGGCTAGCAAACCAGACTGTGGGATATCTACCACGCGAGAAGCCAGCCCTAACCTAAGACACCGCCAGGCCCGCGCACGGAACAAAGGACTGAACAGAGATAGCCGGCGGCGGACCATCCCCCTCCAGTGATAGGCAGCCAGAGCCGGAAGGGGACAATCGCAGCCCGAGAGAGACATTATCTATAAAACTGTAAGCAGGCTTCTTTGCTAAGTAAAACTTCTTGGGGGTCTAGACGGTCAACATCTGCCTGAGAAGGTGTGCCGGTGCACACCTAGATAACCGAGCGGCGGGGAGGCTATAAGTCGCAGCAATCGCATGCGCCAAACACCTCATCACCTGAGCTGCTTGGACCTGGGAAGGGCACAAAACGCAGGCCACGGATGGTTCCCGGCAGAGCAACCTAGAGCCTGAGCAGCGTGGGCAGGGAGGCTACACGCGCCGTGAGCGGGGGCAGACCCAGTGTGGCTGAGGCACTTCGAGCACACGCCAGTGTTATTTATTTGCAGCATCCCTCCCTACCTCCCCTCAGCGCGACTGAACAAGTTAGCCTAAAAAAAAAAAAAAAGTGTCCTCCACAGTCCCCTTTGTGTCAGGGCGGAAACCAGACACTGAAGAGACCAGCAAACAGAAGAAGCTATAACAGAGGGAACCGCCTTGGAAGCTACAGGCAATAGATTAAAACCCTGTGGTTAGTACCAACTACATAGGAAGGGGCCTATAGATCTTGAGAAATATAAGTTGGACCAAGGAACTAGCCAAAAATGAACTGAACCTGCAATACTAACAAAAAAACCGGAGAAAGTCCTAGATATATTTTTACTATTTTTACAATCATTCTTTCTTTCTTTCTTTTTTTTATTTTTTTTAATTAAAAAAAATTTTTTTAAGTCCTCTATTATTCCTTTAATTTTCACTTTTATAACCGATTACTTTGCAAAAAAAAAAGTCCCTATTTTTTTTTAAAGCAAACTTCATATATATATTTTTTATAATTTTTTTGACCTTGTTTTTTTTCTTTTTTTTCCTTCTTTTCTTTAACATTGTATTTTTGAAATTCCAAACTCTACTCTAGATTTTTAATTTTAGCTTTTTGGTATTTGTTATCAATTTTGTACCTATAGTTTTTTTTTTATAATTTCTGTGACCCTTTTTTCTTTTTCTTTTTCTCTGTTTCTTTCTCTTCTTCTTTTAAATAACATTGTATATCTGAAATTCCAAACTCTACTCTAGATTGTTAATTTATGCTTTTTGGTATTTGTTATCAATTTTGTACCTGTATTTTCTTTATAATTTATACGACTTTGTTTGTTCTTGTTTTTTTTTTTTCTCTCTCTCTTTCTTTTTCTTCTTCTTTTTTTAACATTGTATTTTTGAAATTCCAAACTCTACTCTAGATTTTTAACTTTTGCTTTCTGGTATTAGTTATCAATTTTGTACCTATATTTTCTTTATAATTTTCGCAACCTTGTTTGTTTTTGTTTGTTCGTTTTTTCTCTCTTTCTTTTCCTTCTTCTTTTCTTTAATATCGTATTTTTGAAATTCCAAACTCTACTCTAGATTTTTAATTTTTGCTTTTATGTATTTGTTACCAATTTTGTACCTTTAAGAACCCAATCTTCAGTACCCATTTTTCACTAGGGAGCGAGATAACTGGCTTAACTGCTCTCTCTCCCTTTGGACTCTCCTTTTTCTCCACCAGGTCGCCTGTGTCTCCTCCCTAACCCCTCTCTACTCTACCCAACTCTGTGAATTTCTGTGTGTTCCAGATGGTGGAGAACACTTAGGGAACTAATTACTGGCTGGATCTGTCTCCTTCCTTTTCATTCTCCCCTTTTATCCTCCTGGCCACCTCTGTCACCTTCCTCCTTCTTCTCTTCTCTGTATAACTCTGTGAACAACTCTGAGTGGTCCAGCTGTGGAGTGCACATAAGGAAGAGATTACTGGATAGCCCACTCTCTCAATGATTCCACCTCATCTCATTCGGGTCACCTCTAACTCCCTCTTCCCTCTTCTTTTCTCCATATAACGCTGTGAACCTCTCTGGGTGAACCTCACGGTAGAGAAACTTTTCATCTTTAATGGAGATGTTTTATCAATGGTGCTGTATAGAAGGAGAAGCTATGAAACTACTATAAAAATAAGACCGATAACTGGAAGCAGGAGGCTTAAGTCCAAACCCTGACTCCAGGGAGCTCCTGACTCCAAGGAACATTAATTGACAGGAGCTCATCAAATGCCTCCATACCTGCACTGAAACCAAGCACCACACAAGGGCCAACAAGTTTCAGGGCAAAACATACCAAGCAAATTCCCCAGCAACAAGGAACACAGCCCTGAGCTCCAAGATACAGGCAGCCCAAAGTCACCCCAAAACCATAGACATCCCATAACTCATTGCTGGACATTTCATTGCACTCCAGAGAGAAGAAATACAGCTCCACCCACCAGAACACCGACACAAGCTTCCCTAACCAGGAAACCTTGACAAGCCACCTATACAAACCCACACAGAGCGAGGAAACGCCACAATAAAGAGAACTCCACAAACTGCCAGAATACAGAAAGGACACCCCAAACTCAGCAATTTAAACAAGATGAAGAGACAGAGGAATACCCAGCAGATAAAGGAACAGGATAAATGCCCACCAAACCAAACCAAAGAGGAAGAGATAGGGAATCTACCTGATAAAGAATTCCAAATAATGATAGTGAAATTGATCCAAAATCTTGAAATCAAAATGGAATCACAGATAAATAGCCTGGAGACAAAGATTGAGAAGATGCAAGAAAGGTTTAACAAGGACCTAGAAGAAATAAAAGAGAGTCAATATATAATGAATAATGCAATAAATGAAATTAAAAACACTCTGGAGGCAACAAATAGTAGAATAACAGAGGCAAAAGATAGGATTAGTGAAATAGAAGATAGAATGGTAGAAATAAATGAATCAGAGAGGATAAAAGAAAAACGAATTAAAAGAAATGAGGACAATCTCAGAGACCTCCAGGACAATATTAAACGCTACAACATTCGAATCATAGGGGTCCCAGAAGAAGAAGACAAAAAGAAAGACCATGAGAAAATACTTGAAGAGATAATAGTTGAAAACTTCCCTAAAATGGGGAAGGAAATAATCACCCAAGTCCAAGAAACCCAGAGAGTCCCAAACAGGATAAACCCAAGGCGAAACACCCCAAGACACATATTAATCAAATTAACAAAGATCAAACACAAAGAACAAATATTAAAAGCAGCAAGGGAAAAACAACAAATAACACACAAGGGAATTCCCATAAGGATAACAGCTGATCTCTCAACAGAAACTCTTCAAGCCAGGAGGGAATGGCAAGACATACTTCAAGTGATGAAAGAAAATAACCTACAGCCCAGATTATTGTACCCAGCAAGGATCTCATTCAAATATGAGGGAGAAATCAAAAGCTTTTCAGACAAGCAAAAGCTGAGAGAATTCAGCACCATCAAACCAGCTCTCCAACCAATACTAAAGGATATTCTCTAGACAGGAAACACAAAAACGGTGTATAAAATCGAACCCAAAACAATTAAGTAAACAGCAACGGGATCATACTTATCAGTAATTACCTTAAACGTAAATGGGTTGAATGCCCCAACCAAAAGACAAAGACTGGCTGAATGGATACAAAAACAAGACCCCTACATATGTTGTCTACAAGAGACCCACCTCAAAACAGGGGACACATACAGACTGAAAGTGAAGGGCTGGAAAAACATTTTCCATGCAAATAGGGACCAAAAGAAAGCAGGAGTAGCAATACTTATATCAGATAAAATAGACTTTAAAACAAAGGCTGTGAAAAGAGGCAAAGATGGTCACTACATAATGATCAAAGGATCAATCCAAGAAGAAGATATAACAATTATAAATATATATGCACCCAACACGGGAGCACCGCAGTATGTAAGACAAATGTTAACAAGTATGAAAGGAGAAATTAACAATAACACAATAATAGTGGGAGACTTTAATACCCCACTCACACCTATGAATAGATCAACTAAACAGAAAATTAACAAGGAAACACAAACTTTAAACGATACAATAGACCAGTTAGACCTAATTGATATCTATAGGACATTTCATCCCAAAACAATGAATTTCACCTTTTTCTCAAGCGCACATGGAACCTTCTCCAGGATAGATCACATCCTGGGCCATAAAGCTAGCCTTGGTAAATTCAAAAAAATAGAAATCATTCCAAGCATCTTTTCTGACCACAATGCAGTAAGACTAGATCTCAATTACAGGAGAAAAACCATTAAAAATTCCAACATATGGAGGCTGAACAACACGCTGCTGAATAACCAACAAATCACAGAAGAAATCAAAAAAGAAATCAAAATTTGCATAGAAACGAATGAAAATGAAAACACAACAACCCAAAACCTATGGGACACTTTAAAAGCAGTCCTAAGGGGAAAGTTCATAGCAATACAGGCATACCTCAAGAAACAAGAAAAAAGTCAAATAAATAAACTAACCCTACACCTAAAGCAACTAGAAAAGGAAGAAATGAAGAACCCCAGGGTTAGTAGAAGGAAAGAAATCTTAAAAATTAGAGCAGAAATAAATGCAAAAGAAACAAAAGAGACCATAGCAAAAATCAACAAAGCCAAAAGCTGGTTCTTTGAAAGGATAAATAAAATTGACAAACCATTAGCCAGACTCATCAAGAAACAAAGGGAGAAAAATCAAATCAATAAAATTAGAAATGAAAATGGAGAGATCACAACAGACAACACAGAAATACAAAGGATCATAAGAGACTACTATCAGCAATTATATGCCAATAAAATGGACAACGTGGAAGAAATGGACAAATTTTTAGAAAAGTACAACTTTCCAAAACTGGACCAGGAAGAAATAGAAAATCTTAACAGACCTACCACAAGCACGGAAATTGAAACTGTAATCAGAAATCTTCCAGAAAACAAAAGCCCAGGTCCAGACGGCTTCACAGCTGAATTCTACCAAAAATTTAGAGAAGAGCTAACACCTATCCTGCTCAAACTCTTCCAGAAAATTGCAGAGGACGGTAAACTTCCAAACTCATTCTATGAGGCCACCATCACCCTAATACCAAAACCTGACAAAGATCCCACAAAAAAAGAAAACTACAGGCCAATATCACTGATGAACATAGATGCAAAAATCCTTAACAAAATTCTAGCCATCAGAATCCAACAACACATTAAAAAGATCATACACCATGACCAAGTGGGCTTTATCCCAGGGATGCAAGGATTCTTCAATATCCGCAAATCAATCAATGTAATACATAATGAAACATTATTAAATTGAAAAATTTAACAAATTGAAAAATAAAAGCCATATGATTATCTCAATAGATGCAGAGAAAGCCTTTGACAAAATTCAACATCCACTGATGATAAAAACTCTCCAGAAAGCAGGAATAGAAGGAACATATCTCAACATAATAAAAGCTATATATGACAAACCCACAGCAAACATTATCCTCAATGGTGAAAAATTGAAAGCATTTCCTCTAAAGTCAGGAACAAGACAAGGGTGCCCACTTTCACCATTACTATTCAACACAGTTTTGGAAGTTTTGGCCACAGCAATCAGAACAGAAAAAGAAATAAAAGGAACCCAAATTGGAAAAGAAGAAGTAAAACTCTCACTATTTGCAGATGACATGATCCTCTACATAGAAAACTCTAAAGACTCCACCAGAAAATTACTAGAACTAATCAATGATTATAGTAAAGTTTCAGGATATAAAATCAACACACAGAAATCCCTTGCATTCCTATACACTAATAATGAGAAAACAGAAAGAGAAATTAAGGAAACAATTCCATTCACCATTGCAACGGAAAGAATAAAATACTTAGGAATATATCTACCTAAAGAAACTAAAGACCTATATATAGAAAACTATAAAACACTGGTGAAAGAAATCAAAGAGGACACTAATAGATGGAGAAATATACCATGTTCATTGATTGGAAGAATCAATATAGTGAAAATGAGTATACTACCCAAAGCAATTTATAGATTCAATGCAATCCCTATCAAGCTACCAACGGTATTCTTCACAGAGCTAGAACAAATAATTTCACAATTTGTATGGAAATACAAAAAACCTCGAATAGCCAAAGCTATCTTGAGAAAGAAGAATGGACCTGGAGGAATCAACCTACCTGACTTCAGGCTCTACTACAAAGCCACAGTTATCAAGACAGTATGGTACTGGCACAAAGACAGAAATATAGATCAATGGAACAAAACATAAAGCCCAGAGATAAATCCACGCACATATGGACACCTTATCTTTGACAAAGGAGGCAAGAATATACAATGGATTAAAGACAATCTCTTTAACAAGTGGTGCTGGGAAATCTGGTCAACCACTTGTAAAAGAATGAAACTAGAACACTTTCTAACACCATACACAAAAATAAACTCAAAATGGATTAAAGATCTAAATGTAAGACCAGAAACTATAAAACTCCTAGAGGAGAACACAGGCAAAACACTCTCCGACATACATCACAGCAGGATCCTCTATGACCCACCTCCCAGAATATTGGAAATAAAAACAAAAATAAACAAATGGGACCTAATTAAACTTAAAAGCTTCTGCACAACAAAGGAAACTATTAGCAAGGTGAAAAGACAGCCTTCAGAATGGGAGAAAACAATAGGAAATGAAGCAACTGACAAACAACTAATCTCAAGAATATACAAGCAACTCCTACAGCTCAACTCCAGAAAAATAAATGACCCAATCAAAAAATGGGCCAAAGAACTAAATAGACATTTCTCCAAAGAAGACATACAGATGGCTAACAAACACATGAAAAGATGCTCAACATCACTCATTATCAGAGAAATGCAAATCAAAACCACTATGAGGTACCATTTCACGCCAGTCAGAATGGCTGCGATCCAAAAGTCTACAAGTAATAAATGCTGGAGAGGGTGTGGAGAAAAGGGAACCCTCTTACACTGTTGGTGGGAATGCAAACTAGTACAGCCACTATGGAGAACAGTGTGGAGATTCCTTAAAAAACTGGAAATAGAACTGCCTTATGATCCAGCAATCCCACTGCTGGGCATACACACTGAGGAAACCAGAAGGGAAAGAGACACGTGTACCCCAGTGTTCATCGCAGCACTGCTTATAATAGCCAGGACATGGAAGCAACCTAGATGCCCATCAGCAGATGAATGGATAAGAAAGCTGTGGTACATATACACAATGGAGTATTACTCAGCCATTAAAAAGAATACATTTGAATGAGTTCTAATGAGGTGGATGAAACTGGAACCTATTATACAGAGTGAAGTAAGCCAGAAAGAAAAACACCAATACAGTATACTAACGCATATATATGGAATTTAGAAAGATGGTAACAATAACCCTGTGTACGAGACAGCAAAAGAGACACTGATGTATAGATCAGTCTTATGGACTCTGTTGGAGAGGGAGAGGGTGGGGAGATTTGGGAGAATGGCATTGAAACATGTATGATATCATGTATGAAACGAGTCGCCAGTCCAGGTTTTGATGCACGATACTGGATGCTTGGGGCTGGTGCACTGGGACGACCCAGAACGAGGGTATGGGGAGGGAGGAGGGAGGAGGGTTCAGGATGGGGAGCACGGGTATACCTGTGGCAGATTCATTTCGATGTTGGGCAAAACTAATACAATATTGTAAAGTTTAAAAAAAAAAAAGAAAAAAGAAAAAAAAGATCAGAAGATAAAAAGTCACCATCATATTTCTATGTCTCAACTATGTAGTCACCAAAAATAACCACTATTGTCACTTTCTTGCTTGTCAGAATTCTATTTTTAGATGTACTATTTGGAATGTAAAATCCCAAGCAATCATTCATCTTAAGATTCTAAACACATCATGAGGAGAAATACCAGATCTTACTTTAGCCTAATCAGCACAAACTGTCCTTCCAGAATTCCCTTCTGCTGCTGCTGCTAAGTCACCTCAGTCATGTCCGACTCTGTGTGACCCCATAGACGCAGCCCACCAGGCTCCCCCGTCCCTGGGATTCTCCAGGAAGAACACTGGAGTGGGTTGCCATTTCCTTCTCCAATGCATGAAAGTGAAAAGTGAAAGTGGAGTCGCTCAGTCGTGTCTGACTCTAGCGACCCCATGGACTGCAGCCCACCAGGCTCCTCCGTTTATGGGATTTTCTAGGCAAAAGTACTGGAGTGGGGTGCCATTGCCTTCTCCACCAGAATTCCCTAATACCTAACCAATAAAGGATATGCCCTCAAATATGAAAGCTTTGAGCTTATTTCTAATGCTTTTCTGTTTAACCATACTTAATCTGTCACCAAGTCTTACTGATTATTCTTCTGTTGCATAATACAATAGTTATTTTACCTCTATTCCCAAATCTTTACCACTTTTATCTTAACACTGTGGTCTCCTGGGTAGCTTTTCAATCTCTTGCTGAAATCTATCTTGCTGGCTTTATTGTCTTAGAAACAGTTTTCAGCACTTTAGTCCCCCCTTTTAATAAATTTCAGTGGCTCTCTACTAACAGATTATGTTGAATTCAACAGCATTTAATAAAATCCTCAGTCAACACATCTTAGATAATCTATAAGGCACCAACTTGCACCATTTCCTAATATAGTTGCTTCCACTCCACTTAATTTCCTTTTCTTATTTTTTATTTCATACTTTTATCAGAAAATATAATACAATTATTCAGCATTGACAAGAAATGATCTATCAAGACAGAAAAAGACACAGAGGAATCTTGAATGCATTTTACTACAGGAAAGAGTCAATTTGAAAAGGCTATATATTATATGATTCCAACTATATGACTTTCTAGAAAAGACACAACTATGGAGATGGTTAAAAAGATGAGCCATTGCCAGGAGTTTGGAGAATAAAGAGTCAAAGTAAAGAGGATTTGGAGGGCACTGGAAATACTATACAAAGATGGATGTGTGCTATGTCCTTTTAGTCGTGTCTGACTCTTTGAGACCTATGGACTGTAGCCCATGAGGCTCCTCTGTCCATGATTCTCCAGGCAAGAATACTGGAATGGGTTGCCACACCTTCCTCCAGGGGATCTTCCCGACTCAGGGAATCGAACTCACATCTCCAGTGGCTCGTGCACTACAGGCAGATTCTTAACCGCTAAGCCACCAGGGAACCCCTGTAGTGATGGATATATGTCATTATTATTTTGCAAAAGCCATAGAATATATACTAAGAGAGAACTATGGACTTTCATAATGATGTGTCAATGTAAGTTCATCATTTTTAACAAATGTGCCACTCTGGTGACAGATATTGACTAACAGGGAGGCTATGCATGTGTGGGGGCAAGGAATACATGGGAAATCTATATCTTCCTCTCAATTTTTCTATGAATCTAAACTGCTCTAAAAAAAATCAGTATTTAAAAATATATTTAGATATTATATATATAGAAAATTACATACAGAAATTAAATAAATCAACTTGGAACTACCATGTGGATCAGGAAACAAAACTCTCTCTGCCACTACATAAGCCCTCCATGTTGTGGTTGCTGCTGTTCAGTAGCTCAGTCGTCTCCGACTCTTTGCGACCCCATGGACTGCAGCACGCCAGGCTTCCCTGTCCTTCACTGTTTCCCAGAGTTTGCTCGAATTCATGTCCATTGAGTCGGTGATGCCATACACCATCTTGTCCTCTGTCATCCACTTCTCCTCATGTCTTCAATCTTTCCCAGCATCAGGGTCTTTTCAAATGAGTCAGTTCCTCACATCAGGTAGCCAAAGTATTGGAGCTTCAACTTCAGTATCAGTTCTTCCAATGAATATTCAAGGTTGATTTCCTTTAGGATTGACTGGTTTGATCTCCTTGCAGTTCAAGGGACTCTCAAGAGTCTTCTCCAAAACCAAGTTCAAAAGCATCAATTCTTTGGCGCTCAGATTTTTTTTAAGGTCCAAACTCACATCCATACATGCCGCTGCTGCTGCTAAGTCGCTTCAGGCATGTCCGACTCTGTGCGACCCCATAGACAGCAGCTCAGGAGGCTCCCCTGTCCCTGGGATTCTCCAGGAAAGAACACTGGAGTGGGTTGCCATTTCCTTGTCCAATGCAGGAAAGTGAAAAGTGAGAGTGAAATCGTGTCTGACTTTTAACAACCCCATGGACTACAGTCTATCAGGCTCCTCCGACCATGGGATTTTCCAGGCAAGGGTACTGGAGTGGGTTGCCATTGCCTTCTCCACATCCATACGTGACTACTAGAAAAACCACAGTTTTGATTATATGGACCTTTGTTAGCAAAGTAATGTCTCTGCTTTTTAATATGCTAAGTTTCTCATACCTTTTCTTCCAAGGAGCAAGCGTCTTTTAATTTCATGAATACAGTCACATTCTGCAATGATTTTGGTGCCCAAGAAGATAAAGTCTGTCATTGTTTCCTTTGTTTCCCCATCTATTCACCATGAAGTGATGGGACCAGATGCCATTTTCTTAGTTTTTTCAATGTTGAGTTTTACACCAGCTTTTTCACTCTCCTCTTTCACTTTCACCAAGAGGCTCTTTAGCTCCTCTTAGCTTTCTGCCATAAGGGTGGTATCATCTGCATTACTGACATTTGTCTCAGCATTCTTAATTCCAACTTGAGCTTCATCCAGCCCAGCATTTCACATGATGTACTCTGCATATAAGTTAAAGAAGCAGGGTGATAATACACAGCCTTTATGTATGCCTTTCCCAATTTGGAACCAGTCTATTGTTTCATGTCCGGTTCTAACTGTTGCTTCTTGACCTGCATACAGGTTTCACAGGAGGCAGGTCAGGTGGTCTGGTATTCCCATCTCTTGAAGAATTTTCCACAGTTTGTTGTGATCTACACAGTCAAAGGCTGTGGAGTAGTCAATGAAGCAGATGTTTTTCTGGAACTCTGTGGCTTTTTCTATGATCCAATGGATGTTGGCAATTTAATCTCTGGTTCCTCTGCCTTTTCTAAATCTAGCCTGAACATCTAGGAGTTCTCAGTTCACATACTGCTGAAGCCTAGCTTGGGAGAACTTTGAGTATTACTTTGCTAGCATGTAAAATGAGTGCAACTGTGCTGTAGTCTGAACATTCTTTGGCACTGCTCTTTTTTGGGACTGGAATGAAACTGACCTTTTCCAGTCCTGTGGCCACTGCTGAGTTTTCCAAATGTGCTGACATATTGAGTGCAGCACTTTCACAGCATCATCTTTTAGGATTTCAAATAGCTCAGCTGGAATTCCATCACCTCCACTAGCTTTGTTCATAGTGATGCTTCCTAAGACTCACTTGACTTTGCACTCCAAAAGATGTCTTGCTCTAGGTGAGTGATCACACCATCGTGGTTATCTGGATCATTAAGATCTTTTTTGTATAATTCTTCTGCATATTCTTGCCACCTCTCTTTAATATCTTCTGCTTCTGTTAGGTCCATACTGTTTCTGTCCTTTATTGTGCCCATCTTTCATGAAATGTTGCCTTGATATCTCTAATTTTCTCGAAAAGATTTCTTAGTCTTTCCCATTCTATTGTTTTCCTCTATTCCTTTGCATTGATCACTGAGGAAGGCTTCCTTATCTTTCCTTGCTATTCTTTGTAACTGTGCACTCAGATGGGTATATCTTTCCTTTCCTCCTTTGCCTTTCACTTCTCTTTTCTCAGCTATTTGTAAGGCCTCCTCAGACAACCATTTTGCCTTTTTGTATTTCTTTTTCTTGGGAATGGTTTTGATCACCACTTCCTGTACAATGTTATGAACCTCCAACCATAGTTTTTCAGACACTCTATCAGATCTAATCCATTGAATCTATTTGTCACTTCCACTGTATAATTGTAAGGGCTTTGATTTAGGTCATATCTGAATGGCCTAGTGGTTTTCCCTACTTTCTTCAATTTAAATATGAATTTTCCAATAAGGAGTTCATAATCTGAGCCATCAGCTCCCGGTCTTGTTTTTGCTGACTATATAGAGCTTCTCCATCTCCACTGCAAAGAACATAATCAATCTGATTTCAGTATTGACCATTCTGGTGATGTCCCTATATAGAATCATCTCCTTTGTTGTTGGAAGAGGGTGTTTGCTATGATCAGTGCTTTCTCTTTCAAAACTGTTAGCCTTTGCCCTGCTTCATTTGGTACTCCAAGGCCCAACTTGCCTGTTACTCCAGGTATCTCTTGACTTCCTACTTTTGCATTCCAGTCATAACGTCCTCCACCCAACCTCCCTACTGGCTTTTGAGAGACATCATTCTGGCTTTTGTCATAATCATATCCTTATTTTTTTCATTTATAGCTTCATCACTGAAGTGTATATACATAAATGCTATAGTTTAATTTTGTTCTTTTTAAATCTATATAGGTTCCCTTAGCATCTTTTTTCCTTTGCAATCTGTTAAATATGTTGGATCATCTGTCCTATATAGTTTCCCACGGACTGGGTTTAGTTGATTACTGTCTTCTAGTTTAACAAGCCCCTGTATCTTCTATATTCCCTAAACATTAGTAGTTGGATATAAGCAGCTTCATTAGATTCAGGTTAATATTCTGGGCAAATTTATTCATTACTGTTGTTAGCAACACTGATACTCAACATCAAAATCCATTAACACATAATTTACAACAGACAACAGATGTAGATAACAAACATATTGATACCAAAGGGTAAAAGAGGGGATAGGATGAGTTGGGAAATTAGGAGTGACACATACATACACTACTAACAGATCACTATTGAGAACCTGCTGTATAGCACAGGGAACTCTACTCAGAGCTCTGTGGTGATCTAAATGAGAAGGTAATCAAAAAAAGAAGGGATACAGTAGGAAACACAGGAGATGTGGGTTCAATCCCTGGGTCAGAAAAATCCCCTGAAGAAGGAAATGGCAACCCACTCCAGTTTTCTTGCCTGGAAAATCCCATGGATAAAGGTACAGTCCAGGGGGCC
Source organism: Bubalus kerabau (assembly GCF_029407905.1). NCBI lineage: Eukaryota > Metazoa > Chordata > Mammalia > Artiodactyla > Bovidae > Bubalus > Bubalus kerabau. Next base: position 51,573,331 of record NC_073631.1, read on the forward strand.
ACAAAGAGTCAGACACAATTTAGCGAGTAAACCCCCACCACCAAGTATATGTATGGCTGTCATTTTGCTGTACAGCAGAAACTGACAGCAGTATAAAGCAACTATACTCCAATTTACAAAAAATAATTATTATTATTATAACTGCAAAATGGTGTTACTCCAGTTTTATCATTTTGTCTTTATCTGCTAGCATATAAAATGTCTCTCTTAGAAGAAGCTTTACTTCATCTATATTAGTTTATCCAGTGGTACTGTTCATATAGAAAAGTAAGAATTATCACTGGGTTCCTTCCGTTGGTTTATCAATGGTTTATTTTCCTAACAGCCACAAAAGATGAACAATTAAGTTCACTGTTTTGGGTATCATTATGAACTCATAGATTTAAAGATAATAAAAAGATGTGAAGCCACTGTAGCTCTTATCCTTACAGGTGCTCACCATGTCCCATTTTTGGCCATGGGAGCCTCTGAGGCTGATCACATCTACTGATTTGCCGGAGACTGACAGGTTTTCTGGGATACAGGTGTTGCAGTGTTAAAACTGACACAGCTGGTCACCCTAGAGCCTCTTCAAGTTGGCTCCTGAATCCTTCTGTCATGATTCTACTTAGTGGTTATTGATAGTTTCCTTGGGATATACAGGTATAAAAATATTATAATGTATATTTTATGTCCCAGATCTGGAATCAAAGATTTATCAAAGAAGCCCTGATTTCCTTTAGAAGTCAGCAGCATTTGAAGACCATGTTGGGGAAATCAGGTCTGCTCATTTCTGAGACTTCGGAGTACACATAGTTAGGAAATGTTGAAATTAAAATACCACATAAATATTCATTTGCTTGATTCCACAATACACATAAAACAGTCTCAGATTAACATTATACATATACATATATACAAAAATATATACATATGATGTGTACACTATTTTAAGATAAAATTAGAACATCTCATAAGTTCACTGATACTTCCACTTAAATAGGAACACAGAGTATTTATATTTAATCTTCTAAATTACATATGTAAATTATTTCTTCCACAGAGACTCCTGGCTCCAGAGACATCAGAGATAACAGAATTAGAATATGTATAATTATTCATTTGCTTTGCTGCATGATACAAACATTACCTGAACTCAAAACCGAAACTACAAATAAAAATATGATTGATGACAATTTAAAAAAACGGTTCCCCACATACTCTCCCCACGATGTCTTAAGAGTTGAATTTTATTTCTTTGTCAAAACATACAGCCAGGGACTTCCTTGGAGGTCTACTGGTTTGGAGTCTGCCTTCCAGCATGGGTGACAGCTGTTTGATCCCTGTTAGGAGAACTAACATCCCACATGCTGCGGGGCAACTAGGCACCACAACTCCTGAGCCTGCTCACCTCAACTAGAAAGAAGCCTGTGCACCCCAAGGAGACATCTCACGTGCCACAAGACCCAATGCAGCCAAAAATAAATAAATATTTTTTAAAAGTAACATACAGCCATTACATACTACTTTATATCCCTCATTTAAGCCTCGTTCTTACTGTCATTGCTAGTTTTTACTTTGAAGTTTCTCTAGTCATTTGATTGTCTCAAGTATATCATCTATCAGAGTCCTAATAAAAGGTTATAGGAGCAAAAGTCCCTGGATTCTATGAGGACAGCAATCTCCATACATCAAAATCAGTTCAGCTGTTAAATCCATTATCTTTTGCTGCATAAGAAACCAGCCCAAAACATAGTGGTTTTAAACGATTTGTTCTTCCTCAAAACTCTGTGAGTCAGGAGTTTAGGCAGGGTTCATGTGCTTCATGTGGTATCCCCAGGTTACTCATTCTGCTACCCCCTGCTAACCACAAGGCTTCACTCCCCTGTCCCGTGCCTCAGCGCTTCTCTACCTTCATCTCCCCACCACCAGCATGTGCCTTCTCACACCATGATGGTCTCACAATGACTGCACTCTCAACGGAGAGTGGCTTTCCCAGAGCACAAACAAAAGCTGCTGCGCCCCTTGAATGCTAGCTCCCAAACTAGCCCAGCATGACTCCCACCAGCAGCGGTTCTCCCGTTTTGCTATCCTGCCTACTCTCAGTGTTTTCAAAGTGTTTAGGGACACTAGCGTCTCTTATGCTGCTGTTGTTATCTTCCCTCTTCCTTCCTTCCTGGTATATTACTTGTTTGGTGGATAATTATTTATAAAGCCAGTTAACTAAATCATCATCACACAGAACAATGCAGATAAAATTATTTGACTTCGTTAGCAATTGAAAACTAAAAAGAATCCTATAAATGTATATGGTGAAAAACACATACATGTAAAAAACATGAACATAAAAGGAGAAAAGGCTTTATGAATCCTCTCCTCCTCCTTCATATCAACATTTTCTCAAACTTTCTTACTTATATAATTTCGAAGTTAAAAAACTAAATTAAAAACCTTAAATTGGAAAGCTAATATATGTGACTTAAAAAGTAAAATGATAAAAAGTGAAAAAAATTAAAAAGATAAAAAATTTATATGCACGTATGTGAATTATACCTCAATAAAGCTGTTGTATTTTTCAAAACATATGATTAAAAGTGTTAAAAAAAAAAATAAGATTTGAAAGTTTAAAAACTCATTTTCTTATATAACGTTAAAGTTAAAAAAGTTTATATATTCTATGTAAAGGATAATAAGCTCTTAAATTTTTCTTTCTGAAAAACTCTGAGGCAGTTCATAAGCAAATGTTACTAAAAAGAGCTAAGATGGAGATGATTCTTGGGGTGATAATTAAATTCAACTCATGTTTTCATGTATATAGATGAAGTCAGAAGCTTCTGCTCAGAGAAAGAAAAAGCCTTCTGAAAAGAGTAAAGTGGGGATAAAAAGCAAAAAAAAAAAATTAAAGGTAAAAGTACTTTCTTCTAATTGAGGGTACAGCATAGTGATTTTATGTTCAAGGCAAAAACAAGTTCAGAGCTATTTCTTTCTTCTTCTTATATCACATGCACTTAAATGAATTAAAAGCTCAAAGAATAAAAAGATTAAACAGGAACATTCAAGTTTCTCCAAAATTTAAAATGGAAATGTCTAGACAAAGTAAACAGAATAAAAATGGTTAAAACATAAACTTCCAAAGAGCCCTTGGACTTCAAAGAAGTTTGAATTTCCATGATGAACATCCCTCTTACAGGTAAGACTCATCCTAAGGTAGGAGTCAATTTAGGAAAAATTAAATACTAGAAATAAAGATATCAAAATGTACCTGGCACATTTTTCTTTTCTTTCTCTCCCTTCTCCTCTTTCTTCCTTTATGATAAATTTACCAGATACTCAACTCAGTTGCTGATATACAGTAGTATAATATTTTTTACAATAAGACTATAGAAAATAACACTAAAACATATAAAAAGTGTTTATTTTAAACACAAATAATCCTGACCTCACACTATCATAACCATAAGAATAAAAGCACTCATAAAAGAAACTATCACAGTGTCACAGAATCACAGCATTTTAGAGCTGGAAGAGAATTCACAGATCCAGTCCAAACTTTCAGTGTATAAAGATACTAAACCACCAAGACCACCACAACAAATATAGTAATTATGTAAAGTGAAATGTGTATTACTAACCTTACTGTGGTAATCATTTTACAATATATACATCTACCAAATTACCACACTGTGCATCTTAAATGTACACGTTATGTCAATTATATCTCAAAGCTGCAAACAAAAAAATAATAAAGTTTGTTCGTGACCATGAAGCTAGAAGGATGAAGAATGTAGTCCGGTCTCGTAACACCTAGTCCAGTGCTCTTCATCCATGCTTTATGAATCTAGATTTGATTTTAATTTTTCTACTACAAGCAAGTTTCTGAAAACCAGGAGTCATACTTTCTACTTTTTTACATATTCCATAGAATCAAAATCACAGAATACTAAATTTAGCGAAAGAAATTCTATTTCAGTCTGAACATTGCTGCATATTGGCTATATGAACTTCGGCAAGTAACTTTCAGAACCTAAGTTTTTATTCACCCATAAAGTGATGAGCTATGTAACTTCTAAACACAATTATTGAATTAGAATACTTGAAATTTTTCATAAAGTCCCACATAAATTTGAAAAAAAAAATTTTATCATGAATTCCAAGTGAGGTAGCAAAAATGAGATTCTTAAAACTTACTGTCAAAAGACTGTACTAAACAAAGAGGGGAAATGAAGTGCATGATGCTGCATTTCGTAACCATTTAATATGGTACATAACACTATTCTATGGCTTCCCAAGTGGCCATCAGTGGTAAAGAATCCGTCTGCCATTGTAGGAGACATAAGAGACACAGGTTTGATCCCTGCATCAGGAAGATCCCCTGGAGGAAGAAATGGCAACCAACACCAGTATTCTTGCCTGGAGAATCCCCTGGACAGAGGAGCCTGGCGGACTACAGTGCACTGGGTTGCAAAGGGTAAGACACGATGGAAGCAACTTAGCACACACACACATCGAACACTATGCTAAAGTGAAAAATTCCTAAAACAAACCAGAGGAAATCTACAGATTACCTTCAAAAGACCAGGTCAGAATGACAGTTTCTCAACAACTAAACTGGAAGCCAGAACAGAATTGAATTATGTATGACACATATAAAAAGTTAACAAGGAAGGGAGGGAGGAAGGAAGGAAACAGAAAAATAACTTAAAAGGGACCAAAAGATTTGAAAAGACATTTCTCCAGAGAAGGTACACAGTGACCAACAGGCACAATAAAAGATGCTCAGTATCACTAGTCACTTGGAAAATTTGTATCAAAACAATGATATACTACTTCATAAGTGGTAGGATGGCTATATTAAAAAGAAAAGAAGTATTGGCAGGAAAGGAAAAAATTGAAACGCTCATACATAGCTGATAGGAATGCAAAATGGTATGGCTTCCTTGGAAAACACTTTGGCACTCCCAAAATGTTCTTTTTTCCAGCTGTATTGATATATAATTGACATATAAGGCACAGTGGTAGAGAATCCACCTGCCAGTGCAGGAGATGCAAGAGACACAGGTTCAATCCCTGGGTTGGGAGAATCCCTTGGAGAAGGAAATGGCAACCTGCACTAGTACTCTTGCCTGGAAAATTCCATGGACAGACAAGCCTTGCAGGTTACAGACCATAGGGCTGCAAACAGTCAGACATAACTGAGCAACTGAGCACACATAATGCTGTTTAGGTATATATATATATGATTTGATACATCAAAATATTAAACATAGAGTTAGCATATGACCTAGCATATCTCAGATACACACCCAATTAAAAAAACTGTACATACAAAAACTTATACACAAATGTTCCTAAGAATTCTTACTCATAATAGTCAATAAGAGGAAACACCCCAAATATCAACTGCTGCTGCTGCTGCTGCTAAGCCACTTCAGTCGTGTCCGACTCTTCTTGACCCCATGGACTGCAGCCTACCAGGCTCCCCCATCCATGGGATTTTCCAGGCAAGAGTACTGGAGTGCCATCGCCTTCTCTGAAATATCAACTGATAGGTAAGTAAAATAAATGGACAAACAGAAATGTGCCATATCCTTACAATGGATTATTATTTGGTCACAAAAAGGAAAGTACTGACACATCAATTCTTCAGCACTCAGCCTTCTTTATGATCCAACTTTCACATCCATACAACTATTGCTCCCCCTGAAAGAGAAGCATGACAAACCTATACAGTGTTTTAGAAAGCAGAGACGTCACTTTGCCAAGAAAGATCTGTATAGCCAAAGCTATGGTTTTCCCAATAGTCGTATGGATGTGAAAGTTGGACCATAAAGAAGGCTGAGTGCTGAAGAATTGATGCTTTCAAATTGTGGTACTGGAGAAGACCTGAGAGTCCCTTGGACTCCAAGGAGATCACACCAGTCAATCCTAGGGAAAATCTACCCTGAATTTTCATTGGAAGGACTAATGCTGAAGCTGAAGCTCCAAGACTTTGGCCACATGATGCAAAGAGCCAACTCATTGGAAAAGACCTGGATGCTGGGAAAGACTGAGGGCAAGCAAAGAAGGGAAGACTGAGGATGAGATGGTTGGGTGGCATCACTGATTTGATGGATGTGAATTTTTGAGCAAACTCCAGGAGGTAGTGAAGAACAGGGAAGCCTGGCGTGCTGCAGTTCATGGATTTAAAAGAATCAACAGGACTTAGTGACTGAACAGCAACCATCTATTATAGAAATTATATGACTAGGTTATTTACATTTGACCACAGAAAACTGTAAGGATAAAAGTTAGGTTTCTTTTTGTTCTCTATCAAGAGAAATAATTTTGAATTCTAAAAAGTTAGTAAAATTATTATACACTATAGTAATAAGAACTGTACAAAAAAGATCTTCACAACTCAGATAATCACGATGGTGTGATCACTCACCTAGAGCCAGACATCCTGGAATGTGAAGTCAAGAGGGCCTTAGAAAGCATCACTACGAACAAAGCTAGTGGAGATGATGGAATTCCAGTTCAGCTATTTCAAATCCTGAAAGATGATGCTGTGAAAGTGCTGCACTCAATATGCCAGCACATTTGGAAAACTCAGCAGTGGCCACAGGACTGGAAAAGGTCAGTTTTCATTCCAAACCCAAAGAAAGGCAATGCCAAAGAATGCTCAAACTACCACACAATTGCACTCATCTCACACACTAGTAAAGTAATGCTCAAAATTCTCCAAGCCAAGCTTCAGCAATACGTGAACCATGAACTTCCTGATGTTCAAGCTGGTTTTAGAAAAGGCAGAAGAACCCGAAATCAAATTGCCAATATCTATTGGATCATGGAAAAAGGAAAAGAGTTTCAGAAAAGCATCTATTTCTGCTTTACTGACTATGCCAAAGCCTTTGACTGTGTGGACCACAATAAACTGTGGAAAATTCTGAAAGAGATGGGAATACCAGACCACCTGACCTGCCTCTTGAGAAATCTGTATGCAGGTCAGGAAGCAACAGTTAGAACTGGACATGGAACAACAGACTGGTTCCAAATAGGAAAAGAAGTACATCAAGGCTGTATATTATCACCCTGCTTATTTAACTTCTATGCAGAGTACATCATGAGAAACGCTGGACTGGAAGAAACACAAGCTGGAATCAAGATTGCCGGGAGAAATATCAATAACCTCAGATATGCAAGATGACACCACCCTTATGGCAGAAAGTGAAGAGGAACTAAAAAGCCTCTTGATGAAAGTGAAAGAGGAGAGTGAAAAAGTTGGCTTAAAGCTCAACATTCAGAAAACGAAGATCATGGCATCTGGTCCCATCACTTCATGGCAAATAGATGGGGAAATAGTGTCAGACTTTATTTTTGGGGGCTCCAAAATCACTGCAGATGGTGACTGCAGCCATGGAATTAAAAGACGCTTACTCCTTGGAAGAAAAGTTATGACCAACCTAGACAGCATATTCAAAAGCAGAGACATTACTTTGCCAACAAAGGTCCGTCTAGTCAAGGCTATGGTTTTTCCTGTGGTCATGTATGGATGTGAGAGTTGGACTGTGAAGAAGGCTGAGCGCCGAAGAATTGATGCCTTTGAACTGTGGAGTTGGAGAAGACTCTTGAGAGTCCCTTGGACTGCAAGGAGATCCAACCAGTCCATCCTGAAGGAGATCAGCCCTGGGATTTCTTTGGAGGGAATGATGCTAAAGCTGAAACTCCAGTACTTTGGCCACCTCATGCAAAGAGTTGACTCACTGGAAAAGACTCTGATGCTGGGAGGGATTGGGGGCAGGAGGAGAAGGGGACGAGAGAGGATGAGATGGCTGGATGGCATCACCGACTCAATGGACGTTAGTCTGAGTGAACTCCGGGAATTGGTGATGGACAGGGAGGCCTGGCGTGCTGCAATTCACGGGGTTGCAAAGAGTCGGACACGACTGAGCGACTGAACTGAACTGAACTGATAGTAATAAGAGTGAAAATAATTCACTTGAATAGTAGTTTTGATTTTTACTTTTTAAACTGAACATCTTCTTTTAAAGCATTTGAATATTTTCTTTTTCTCTCATATTCTCTTACTTCCTCAGAATTCATTCTCTTGAAATCTATACCGTTATAAAGACAAAATGAACTAAAATTACAAAGAAATGACAAATGAGGACCTACCTGAAGTCTTGCTAGTTGAGCAGTACGGGCTACTATTTTATTGTATGGCTCAATAATTTTTGCTTTCATCCTAAAGGAAAAACAAAAAGAGGAGAGATAAAATCATCTTCAAAATATCAATGGATAAAAATCTTTCCATTTCACTTATTTACAAAATGAACAACAGTACCTATCAACGGCTCCCTGTAAAGCCCCAATTCTTGTCTGCATCATCTGAAGGACACCTAGGAAAACATAACAGCTTACATTACTTTAGAAATTTACAAGGGTTTCAAGTTGGGTAAAAAGTTAAGTTAAAAGGAAAAAACTGAAAAATGTTTCTATTTTTTTCTGCTATGATCATAATCAAACTGTATCTTTTACCTAGACTATTCAAAAACCTCTAACTAGTCTTCCTCTACTCCAAATTTTACTTCACTAACGAAGTCTTACAAGGAATAGGGTGTACACGTGCTAAGTCACTTCAGTCGTGTCCAGCTCTTTACAATCCTATGGACTGTAGTCCACAGGGCTCTTCTGAACATGGGATTTCTCCAGGCAAGAATACTGGAGTGGGTTGCCATGCCCTCCTCCAAGGGATTTTCCCAACCCAGTGATGGAACCCAAGTCTCTGTGTCTCCTGCATTGGCAGACAGGTTCCTTCCCACTAGCCACCACAAGGAAGGGGGAGTGATTGCTTAATGGTTACAAGGTTTCCATTTGGAGTGATGAAAAAAATCTGGAACTGGATAGTGATGCTTATTAATGGCACTGAATTAGCATTAATATGATTAAAGGGGTAAAATCCATGTTAATGTGTGAAAAGTGAAAATGAAAGTCGCTCAGTCACGTCAAACTCTTTGTGACCCAATGGACTGTAGCCTGCCAGGCTCCTCTGTTTGTGGGGATCCTCCAGGCAAGGATACTGGAGTGGATATCCGTTTCCTTCTGACCAGTGGATCTTCCCAATCCAGGGATCGAAGCCAGGTCTTCCGCATTGCAGGCAGATTCTTTACCAGCTGAGCCACCAGGGAAGCCCAAGAATACTGGATTGGGTAGCCTATCCCTTCTCCAGGAGCTCTTCCTGACCTAGGAATCGAATGGTGGTCTCCTGCATTGCAGGCAGATTCTTTACAAGCTGAGCTACCAGGGAAACCCGTTATTAACATGCACTGTACTATAATCACACACACACACAAAAGCCTGCATGATCTTTAGAAGTATAAATTATATCTTAACACTTATTTGCTAAAATCTATCCACAGTCTCCCCTTCATTCCTAGGTTAAAACTGAAGTCCACAGCTTGATCTCCAAGGCCCTGAACAATTTGGGTGACGTACTCTGCTCCTGGTATATTCTCTCTAACCACCAGTGATAGATAAATAATATATATGGAGAGCAAGTATATTATTGCCTTTACTCTCTATTTACATAACACGATGAAGAACCATTTATAAAATTGTAGAACTATTTTCAGGAAGACATCTTAAATTTGACTATTCATATGCCTAAAAATGGGTTTTCTAGTATTACAGATCTAATTATTTTGAACTCCATTCTTTAAAACTCAGTTTCTATAGTCAACTGACATTGCTGTAGTTTTAAAACACAGCATTCTATAAATAAATTCAAGTATAGAATGTTGTCACATATTAGATGAGGTAATTTTAAGGTTAATTAACATTCCTGCTGCTGCTGCTAAGTCGCTTCAGTCGTGTCCGATTCTGTGCGACCCCACAGAAGGCAGCCCACCAGGCTCCCCCGTCCCCAGGATTCTCCAGGCAAGAACACCGGAGTGGGTTGCCATTTCCTTCTCCAATGCACGAAAGTGAAAAGTGAAAGTGAAGTCGCTCAGTCGTGTCCGACTCAGCGACCCCATGGACCAAAGCCTGCCACAAATATGTTTTAATTTGGCTCAGTTCAATAAAATCCTTTCTGGACCCAGAGATTATGCTTTTCTGCTGGCTTTATGGTTCACTGACCTGAAATCTCCAAGAATGCACTGGTCTTCCTTGTTATCATCACTTCCTTACATGTTTTTCTCTCCACAACCTACTCGTGAGAGCTTTCACACATATTCCACTAAAACAGACCTTGTCAAGGTCACCAGAAATCTCCAAGGTGCCAATTTCTATTATCAGTTCTGTCTTGATCCTGTTCAAACTCTCAAAAATTCATTTCACGTTGAACCACTCCCTCCCTAAAACATGTTTTACTCTAGCCTTCCAAATTATTACACCCCCTGGGTTCCTTCCGATCACAATAGTTGCTCCTACTCCTTCTCCATTAGATCTCTACATGCTGGAGTACTCCCAGAGATGATCCTCAGTTTCTTCACTTCTCCATCCAGAGTCTCTCTTAGTATTTAAAACACGGGGTCTGAATGAAATCTCGATCTATTCAATAAAATACTGATTTGAGATATACACATATGCACCTGTATCCATATTTTCTTTATATCTGCCTAACTATACACACACATACACACACACAAGCCTTTAGTTCAGAACTTTTTTATGACAAGTTTAAGACACCCAAGATAAGATCTGCCCCAAAGTCATGATCCTCTCCAGTCTAACTCATCTCAGTTACTTACACCATCAACTATCCAATTTTTCAGACTAAAATTTCAGGAATCACTCTTGGTGAGTTTTTTTCCCTCAGACCTTTAATTTCCCATCAACAAATCCTATCTACTCTATTCCCATCTTATACCATCCACTTCTCTCTCTTTACATCCACCACTCTAATTCAAGGCACCATCAACTTCTATTACTCTAATTTTAAATGAGAACCCCAGATCCTACTCTTGCCTTCCTATAGAACCACCAGAGAAAACATTTTAGAGCATTAATCACATAATATCTCGAATTAAAATCCTCCAATGGCTTACCACTGCATTTAGAATGAAAATCAAAACTCCTTTCCAAGAACCTCATCTACAATTCTTTTCTTAATTCACTAAACTCTTAATCATACTAGACTTTTCTTTCTTCCCTTCAAACATGCCAACTAATTCCATTTATTGGTCCCTCAGCTTACCATACTCTTCTCCCCAGACAGTCATATGGTAGCTCTTTCTCATCACTCAGATCTCAGCTCAAATGTCATCTTCTCAGAGATATCCCCTGCTCATCCTAGCTAGTAAGGGACTCCCCTTCTATCTCATCATTTATTTTCTTTTAGAACTTACAAATACCTGAAGTTTCCTACTAACATATTTTTTTGGTCTAATTTCCTACCTAGAACATAAATATCACATGAACAGTGACTGTGGCTTTTGTTCACAGGTGCCTGGTATCTAACAATTTCTCAATTAATGAGTGAGCAAATAAATTAAGCAATATCTTTTTAATTAAATAGGCTTAATTGAGATTCCTGGGTGGCTCAGTTGTAAAGAATTCTCCTGCTAATGCAGGAGATGTGGGTTCAATCCCTGGGTTCAAAAGATCCCATGGAGGAGAAAATGGCAACCTGCTCCAGCATTCTTGCTGGGAAAATCCCATGGACAGAGAAGCCTGGCGGGCTATAGTCCAAGGGGTCACAAGAGTTGGACACAACTAAGCGACTTACAGGCACACACACATGCACAATTAAACATACCTTCATAAAAACAGGGATTTTTTATAATGTTACAAGTGCCTGGAATCTAGCAAATTCTCAATTAAAATTTAAATGGATAAATGAACAGGACAGAGAGAGTAAGTTTTATTTCATTTTAAGAGATAAAGCACAGTAGATTTTACCGAATGTTTTCTTTTTTAATTAATTGTATTGGAGTGTAGTTGCTCAACCACATTGTTAGTTTCTACAAAAATATAAATTTTAATAAAATAGGCTAAATGAATACACCTCCAAATGAATTATATAGCACAAAATTTTAAATATATAGGAGAAAAAGCAGATGAAGTAAAAAGCTGGGAAACTACTCATTTTCAAATACATAACACAAATCTTAAAATTTTTAATATGCTTAGAAATACACATCATGTTAAAATACTGATTCATACCTTGACTTCTTATGTTCAAATAATCTGGAGAATACTTTTAGATTACCATAGGAATTTACAGAAGTCAACCTTTGTACTGTATACTCTCATCCAATGGATAATCATTCTAACTCAGTCAAATAGCATATTTTAAATGTTGTAATCACTGAAAAGCATTCAGGGGAAAATCAGCACACTACGGAACTTAACACATATAGGGAATTACCTGGCGGTCCAGTGGTTAATGCAGAGCTCTATACCAAAGTCACTGGTATAAAGCCTTTGACCAAGGTCACAAATGTGGAGCCTTGTACCAAGGTCATCTCCGGAACTGACCAAGCCCCACAGCAATTGTTGCCATGAGCCTCCACCCATCTAAACCAGCCAGCTCCAGTTCCCTGACCCCATATTAGATTAAAAAAAAATACCCACCCTGTGCTGTGCTCAGTCACGTCCAACTCTTTGAGAACCTCCCTATAGCACCCTAAACAATCACCTAATGCCACCCAGCAAGAACTTGGTCTTGAGGCTATAAAATTGGCTACTAGCACACAAAAGCCATCGGCTCACCCTTGAGCTGGCCTGCTGTTCTAAGTGTCTCCCGCTGTAATAAACTCTATTCTCTCATTCTACCTCATGTCTGAAAATTATCTTCCAATCCATGCACAGACCGTGACAATTAGAATTCAGCACTTTCACTGCCATAGCCCAGGGTTCAATCTCTGGTTGGGGAACTAAGATCGCACAAGCTGCATGATGCAGCCAGTTAAAAAAAATAAAAAGAACTAAGCATATATACAAAAACCACAGTAAGAAGTATTTTTGTTGTGATGATTTATCTATACATATTTAAACTCAAAATCAACATACTACCATGACATCCCTATAGGTTTTATAAAGGAAAAAAATCATTTATCATTTGTTTACAAAAATTACCATTAAAAACAAGGTACTGTTTCTTGCTTCCAGAAACTTATAAAATACTATGAGATTAAAAAAATTAACTTCCAACAGTAAGTCAGTACCTAGAGCCTCTTAATTTTCCCATAGTCTAGTATCTATCCTAAATATTCAAGTAACAGACAAACTATTATTTTTAAAATACTATGGTCTTCATCAGGATGCATTAGAAACAGTGTACATGCTGAGAATAATACCTTTGAGTATGTGTAAGAAATACTGGGGAAGCATTAAAGAATATTGCCTCACAAAAGGCAATATCCTTCTTCCTCAAGAATTCAACCAACAAAGGGAAAAATCATTTAGCTTTCTTTTGATGTGCAGTGATTAATAATGTAATCACAACACAAGTGGTGATGGAAAACACAGTATTAGCATTTCATATTTATGAGATACAGTTTAACAGAATGAAAAATTCATAAAAGTAGTCAAACAAAAATAGAAGAATTCACAATAAAAATCCAATGCATTATTCTACTATACTTTCAGTTTTGAAAAGCATTTCAAAGAAGTCAAACATAATGAAAGAATTGAAGCCTATTTCCATTACTTTGGTGGAGCTGACTTTGTTTGGGGTTTGCGGGGCGTGGCGGGGGACAGTGGTTTCAGCCCCACAATGTGACTTGCTGAATCTTAGTTCCCTGACCAGGGATTGAACCTGCACCCTCAGCAGTGAAACTGCGGAGTCCTAACCTCTAACCACTGGAATTCTCTGTTTGTTTTCATTAACTCAGTTATAAAAGCACTAAATATGCACTAGGAATTGTTCTAAGCATTTTGTTTAATCAAATTAGCACCATATTAGTACATATTAACACTCCTTTATGGATAAAACAGGCACAGAAAGTAACTTGTCTAAACTCACACATCTAGTAGGAAGCTAAGCAATGATTTAAATCCAGAGAATTTAGCTCAAAGGTCAGAGAACCTGCTTGCCAATGCAGGAGACGTAAGAGACAGGTTCAATCGCTGGGTCAGGAAGATCCCCTGGAGGAGGGCATGGCAACCCACTCTGGTATTCCTGCCTGGAGAATCCTATGGACAGAGCAGCCTTACACACTACAGTCCACAGGGTCACAAAAAGTCAGACACACATGCTAGTAAAACCGCAAAGTTTTACTGAAGTTTTGTTGGAACACAGCCACACACATTCATTTACATATTACTCAGTTGGTTTCACTCTGTAACAGCAGAATTTAATAGTTGTAACAGAGCTAATATGGCCTGCAAAGTCTTAAATTATTTACTTTCCAATCCTTCACAAGAAAAGTTACCAAGCCCTAGGCAAGCTCTATATAAAGTATAACAGTTAATGGAAACATACCTTCCAAAGACTCAATTCCAGTTGCTTGTGCCAATAAATCTTCATGTCTTGCAACGACCTGAAAATCAAGAATGAATAATCAGCATTACAAATATTAGGTATTTTAATTTGTAACCACAATGTAGAACTGAAGGTCTCTCTCTATATGGAAAGGGGGAAAATGCTAATACAAAAGAAAAAAATACAAGTAAGAAAGCTGTGTTTGAGATGTCTGATTGGCAGGAACATAAACATGCTTAAAGCTCGACATGGTGCCAAAGAAGTCTTTTCATTAGCCCCATGTTTTCCTAGTAGGATGTGCAGAAGGAAGATGTGCCAAAACTGAACAACAAAAACCTGCGAATTCTCACCACACTAATTAATACATGTTTTCCTTTTAAAGAGTGTTTTCAAACAGCAGGTTCTTTTAGCTCTCGAACTTAATCAGCATCATCACAACCACATTCTAATTTGCAAAGATAAAGCAGAATCAGCACCTCCCTGAACATCTCTCTGTTTCCAGCTTCCCCATGTCACAGCAAATCCTCTTTCCTATGGAAGACTGATATTTTTAAGAATATTAGGGCAGTGTGAAATGTTATATCAAAAAAAAAAAAAAGGTTAGGAATTAAAGGCTACATGCAAGAGAATCCTAGAAACATCAAGAAATCAAGCAAATCTTTAGAATAATCCAGGAATCCTTTATTACAATGAATAAGAAGTTTCATGTCTAATCTGTAAACTGAAGCTCCTCATGAGCGAAGATTCATTCACTGGAACCCTAAATCCTCCACTCTGTCCAATGCCAGATGTCACTGTCATTCTAGCAATTTCCTCTATCACATAACTGTTACTTTTGGTCTCCTATGTCTCATCCGGAAGACTTCTCAATTTTCCCCAGTCCACTGACATGGTGATTAATGCATCCATCCTAACACAATGATTTTCTTCTAATTCTCTTTCTTTGTCCCTTGTGATGCTGCGGAAAGTTTGAAAAACCTAAAACTACACTGTTATAGTCTCCCCTGCAATCAACTGGATGGATTTCCAAGAGATTTAGAAGACAGAAGAGGAAAGCTATTTTCCCATTACTGTTTCAGCTAGTAAGCCAGATCCTGAGACCTGAGGCTTTAGAGACAGCTAGCCAAGATAGCCCTATTCATCATTCCAGAGTTCAGTTACCAGAGTTCAAGCACCCAGAAGCTGAACTTCAGCAGGGACATGGGAGTTAACAGCAGGTGCTTGCAGGCCTCTGGGCTGCATCCACGGTAGATCCTTCCACCCTATTAGCTGTCCATCCAATCCTCTGTATTAAGTATTTTCCTGCTTTAAATACCTAGAGTGGTTTCTGTTTCCTGTACTAAAGTCCTGACTGATACATATCTCCGTACGTCTTTTGTAATTTAAATCATCTCACTGATATTTTAAGTTATTTTGATTATATTTTATTTATGAGTTCAGTCAGCATTATCCCAATTTTGCTTCTGCAGAAAAATAATTATAGCAGGTTCAGATCTCATACCAGGACTGAGATTTTTCTCAATCCCACACCCAAAACTACTGTTAAGTATAACTTGCCCTCTCTGGGAGATTTTAAATAGTTTTTACTGATTCCTTCAGAGAAGTTACTACATGCAAAGGATAAGGAAAATGCCAACCACAAAAAGGCAGAAAGAATTTCAGGTGGCTTCTGCAAAAAGCTACCCCAAGAAACACAGCAGAATTAAAAGCGTTTTCCCCTGCCCCCATAAACAATGTGTACTACTCTGTTTATAACAGGCATCACTTGCCTGTCATTATTTCTGTCTGTGTCTGCCACTGGTCTGTGAATGCTTAGAGAGCCAGGGAATATGTTCATTTTTCTATTCCCACAGACTACAGCAAACCAGACTATTAAAACTGACTATAAATGTTTCCCAATAAATAACTGATCTCTAACTATATAATCAGAATTTTACAGTTAAATCGACCTTAGATGTCATCCCAGTCCTAAACAAGTAGCTGTTTTAATTGATAAAGCAAGACACAAAAAAGTTTAAGGGAACATGTCTCATTTTATACCAGATCTAGGTTTCCTGGTAAATGTTCATTTATTCATGCAACTGTTCATTAATTTAAATGTTTAAGTGCCTACTCAGAAAAAAAAAAGGCAAGACTCAAAGGTATTATATAATATGAAAGGTAACAGCACAACTGAGACTTGGACCTATCTCATAATTCCCCTTTTGTGTCTTATCCACCACAAATTTATCAACTATCTGCAATTTCATCAAATGTTACATTTTGTGTTCATGAAGTATGAACTCCTGATGGGAACAGTTTTCCTTATTCATACTATTCTGCTTCCAAAATTCCATTTTCTATTATCTTTATCAAATGTTAGTCACTCAGCTGTGTCTGACTCTTTGCAAACCCAAGAACTGAGAGTCAGGCTCCTCTATCCATTGAATTCTCCAGGCAAAAACACTGGAATGGGCTGCATTTCTTTCTCCAGGGGATCTTCCTGACCCAGGGATCGAACCTGAGTCTCCTGCATTGCAGGTGGATTCTTTACCGTCTGAGCCACCAGGAAAGACTTAAGACATCCTATTTTTTGCCAACCTATATTCCCTCCATATCAGATGAGATGATGAAAACAAAGTATGAATAAAAGGTTTTGGAGAGATGGGATATCCATTTTTCAACTGACAAAAAGTAGCTTCCAGTAAACTTTTAAAAAATGCATCTGGAGGGACTTTCCTGGTGGTCCAGGGGTTAAGACTCCATGTTTCCAAGGTGGGGCACCTGAGTTCAATCCATGGTTGGGGAACTAAGATCCCACATGCTGTGTGGTGCAGCCAAAAATGTAAAAATACATATATACTTGGGAAAATATACATTTGTTCATATAAATATGCATTTAGATTAAATAATAAAAGGATTATAAAATGATTTATAATTACTCTGGGATAAATTATATGCTCCAGAAGATTGGAATTACCTGTAAGTGTAGTTCTTTATCCAACTGACTGATTCCTTGGGCAAGTTTTGCTAGTTGTTCAGCAATTACAGCTTGATGAATAGATTGAGAAGTATAAGTCTTTACATCAAAGTCTTCATTTAAAAAATCACTATAACACTCTAGGGAAAATATAAGAAAAATTATTAATCACATTGCACCAAACCACAGATGGAACAACAGACTGGTCTAAAATTGGGAAAGGAATTCATCAAGGTTGTATACTGTCACCCTGCTTGCTTAACATATGCAGAGTGCACCATGGAAAATGCAGGGCTGGATGAATCACAAGTTGGAATCAAGACTACTGGGAGAAATATCAACAACCTCCGATATACAGATGATACCACTCTAATGGTAGAAAGCGAAGAGGAACTAAAGAGCTTCTAGATAAGAATGAAAGAAGAGAGTGAAAAAGTTGGCTTAAAAACCCAACATTCAACCGAAGATCATTGCATCTGGTCCCATCACTTCATGGCAAATGGATGGGGAAAAAATGGAAACAGTGGCAGATTTTATTTTCTTGGGCTCCAAAATCACTGCAGATGGTGACTGCAGCCATGAAATTAAAAGATGCTTGCTCCTTGGAAGAAAAGCTATGACAAACCTATACAATGTATTAAAAAGCAGAGACATAACTTCGCTGACAAAGGTCCACACAGCCAAAGCTATGGTTTTTCCTGTAGTCATGTACAAAAATAAGAGTTAGACCATAAAGAAGGCTGTGTGCCAAAGAATTGATACTTGCAATCTGTGATGCTGGAGAAAACTCTTGAGAGTCCCTTGGACAGCAAAGAGATCAAACCAGTCAATCGTAAAGGAAATCAACCCTGAATATTCATTGGAAGGACTGATGCTGAAGCTCCAATACTTTGGCCACCTGATGGGAAGAGTCCATTCATTGGAAAAGACCCTGATACTAGGAAAGACTGAGGACAGGAGGAGAAGAGGATGACAGAGGATGAGATGTTGGATGGCATCACCGACTCAATGAACATGAGTTTGAGCAAACTCTGGGAGACAGTTAAGGACCAGGAAATTTGGTGTGCTGCAGTTCACGAAGTCACAAAGAGTGAGACACAACTTAACGACTGAAAAACAACAAAACCACAGAAATTAAATGACAGAACAATTATAACCACAGTTAACATATTTTGAGATCTTTCTGTACACCAAAAACTAACGAAAAGGCTTTCTGTTGTGAAGAAGAAGGAATACGTGGTGGCAACAGCAGAAGAGTGGCAATATTTACTAAGAATATTCCTACACATCACATACTGACCTAGGCACTTTATACATACTAACTCATTCAATATGCACACAGACTTGTTGGAACTCATACTAATTTACTCTATATGCACACAACCCTGTTGGAAATATCATTCTCCCCATTTTACGGGTGAAGAGACAGGCAGAGATAAGGCATGAAACTTTGACCATCTCATTGTTTGAACCCAAGGCAGTCTAGCTCCAGAGCCCACCTCTGGACCACTATGCATACTCCTAACAGCTAGTTTTTAGGAGCACCAAAGAATCGATGCCTTCAAATTGTGATGCTGGAAAAGACTCTTGAGAATCCCTTGGACAGCAAGGAGATCAAATCAGTCAATCCTAAAGGAAATCAACCCTGACTATTCATTAGAAGGCTTGATGCTAAAGCTCCAATACTTTGACCACCTGATGGAAAGAGCCAATTCATTGGAAAAGACCCTGATACTAGGAAAGATTGAGGGCAGGAGGAGAAGAGGGCAGCAGAGGATATAATTGGAGAGTACCACTGACTCAAAGGACATGAGTTTGAGCAAACTGTGAAACAGTGAAAGACAGGGAAGCCTGGCATACTGCAGCCCACGGGGTCACAGAGAGTTGGACACGATTAGCAAACAACAAAAAAGCTAGTTTTATCAGTAAGTTAAAAGAAAATACTGAGAAAAGATTGAAAAAAAAAATACTAGCAACAGTTTTTAACACAAGAAAACAAGGTCAACAACAATTAGAAAATTGACTGGATCTGAAAATTATGGTCTCCAGTATCTCCAGATCAATGCACAAATACTGTTACAATAAAGTGAATATGAAATTTTAAAAGAACTAGGCACATACAAACTTACAGGTATTATTGAAATTTTGGATTTATGAGTGAAATGAGTAAAAGGAAGCAGAAACCATGTTGAATGTAGGCCCTTACGAGAAAGAAAACAGGAGTAAATATAGCTGGTAAGATAACTTTCTGTATAGAAATCCACAAATATGTGAAAGGAAAATGGAATTATGAATTAAAAATAGATATACAGAAGTGAAGTCAATGTAGGTAAAAAGGATTATCTCCTAGCCATATGGTAGATAGAGGTAAGACTGCCTTGACAAGAGATTATAAAACAAGCTATAATGTACTTTTACAAAAACTTCAATTGTCTACATTCACTATAACATATGCTCAAGGGCAAAGTCTTTGCTTTCTGTACTACCACACCCACAAGAGCCTGAACAATGCCTGACACACAGCAGGTGTTCAATACTGGCTGAATGAATTAATCTATACATCAGTCACAAGTATCATTCTGCTAAAAGCAGAGATTCATTCTTGACTACTCTCGAAGTGGAGTGAAAGAAGGAAACTGCTACTTTGGCCTTAATCCTGAGAACCCCATTTCCTTACAGTCTGCCAAGCAATTCTCAGAATCAAGGATCCCGCCAGGCAGACAAGTGGAGGTTATTCCAAAAGCGAAGGTTTAGAGGCAGCAAATACAATGGTATATTCTGAGGAATAAGGATAATACTAACTTCAGTATGTCTAGATCACAATGGATATTGACAGAAAGGGTAAAGGATGGCAGGATTTGAGGTTCCAAAGGAAGGCTGGTGTGCAGTTTGAAGAGAGGCTGGTAAAACAAGCAAAATGTTCAGACTATACCCCATTTAAGGTTTTACAGCCAAGAAAGAGTGCTGTGAGCCTTGTGTTGTAGAACAGTTTCTGGCAGCAGGATGGAGGATGACAGAAAAGGGATTAGCCACGGAGTGGTGTACTGGGGCTGGCTCAGACTGACTCCTCAGAGCCAACTGTTAAACTTTCAGGAATTGTGTGAGCCAGCTGACATCTCATGCAGCTATCTTCAAACTGACCATGCTAAGGGTATTTATACCATGAAAATTCACATGTAATACAAAAGCGGGGATTTTGCTCTTTTCCCAGAAAGCTGCTTTACCAGCATACTCACTGAATAGAGCCACAGGATTGAGTACAGTGCTATGTTAACAGCCCAAGTGACAGGATGGAGACCAAACATAGTGGCAGTAAGAATGTCAAGGAAGTGACAAATATTCAGACACTACAATGTACAGGACTTAAGACACAAGCTGGAAATGGGTGATTAGGTAGACCAAGAATTAAAAGATGATTTCCATGTTTCTTGACTAACAGACATGTAATCTTTGTATAAACATGAACATGAATGTACCCCTGCCTCCACAGAACTCATAACCTATAGGAGAACAAACACACACCTAACTTACCACATACAAGTAAGGATAACAGAGACTACTAGAGCAAAGAGTTAGAGCAGAGGGGTGAAAAAAATTGATTTCACTTTTTCATGTGCAGAATCTATACTATCTGTTCATACACGGGCCTTTTTAATAACCTTTTATTTTGTATTGCGGTACAGCCAATTAACAATGTTGTGAGTTTCAGGTGAATAGCAAAGGGACTCAGCCACACATATATATGCATCCAGTCTCCCCCAAACCCCCTTGCCATCCAGGCTACCACATAACATTGAGTAGAGTTCCATATGCTATACAATAAGTCCTTGTTGGTTACCCATTTTAAATATAGCAATGTGTACCACATGCAGATTTTTTATATGTAGAATTAGTAGTGCTTGTTCACTATCAAGATAGAAATATCCAGTAGACAGTGGTTCTATAGCTCAGAAGAGAGGTAAGGACCATATATGTGTATATTTGTGTACAAAGATATTAATAGTCAAACAATGAAAAAAAGACCAGATGATTTAGGAAGCCACTTTAGAATGCACAAAAAAATGGGGACAATTCAGAAGCAGGGAAACACCAAAATTTGGGGGTAAAGATAAAAAATGAAAGCAAAGAAATTAAATGTTCAGAGAGAAAGAAAAACAGGACAGAATGGCAAAAACCAAAATGGACAGTTTAAAGAAAGTAAATGGCCAGTAGTGTCAAATATCGGAGAAGGCAATGGCACCCCACTCCAGGACTCTTGCCTGGAAAATCCCATGGACAGAGGAGCCTGGAAGGCTGCAGTCCAGGGGGTCGCTGAGGATCGGACACGACTGAGCGACTTCACTTTCACTTTCACTTTTCACTTTCATGCATTGGAGAAGGAAATGGCAACCCACTCCAGTGTTCTTGCCTGGAGAATCCCAGGGATGGGGGCGCCTGGTGGGCTGCCATCTATGGGGTCACACAGAGTCGGACACGACTTAAGTGACTTAGCAGTAGCAGTGTCAAATATGTTACAAAGATCAAACGTAGTGAAGGCTGGATACTAATCACTGGTTTTGAAATTAGAGGAGAGAATATCCCTAATGCTTCTCTTTTATAGTTTTCTCATTCTTACAGCCATCACATCAGAAACATCTCACAAAATTTCAAACTATGCATCTTCTCACCAACCCTATCAATCCTAATCTCCATCACTGGCAGATCCCTGACACAGTGAATCACTGTTATTGATGGGAATATTTACTTCCTTAGGAATGTTGTGGGGCAAGAGTGGAGTGAATCACTGAACTGGGACACAATGAAGACAACAATATCTAAAGAAAACTGAAAAAGAACACTTAAAGAATAAGGAAATTTAAAAACAAAACAAACAAAAACCATGCAACTCACAAGCCACATGAGGAAAAGTACTTCAAAAGTCAAAACCTTTCATAAGATCAAGTAAGATAAGGACCAAAACAGTGTCCATTTGATTTGTCCCCGAAGCAAAGCAATCTCAATGGCACAGAATGAGAGTAACTGGTCCTGGAGGAGGCAGGAAGAAAATCCAGAACACCAAGAGGAGCGACTGTCTTTAGGAAGCAGTACACTTCTTTTGTAATTAAAAATATCATGTAAAAGAAGAAAGGATGGCAACAGGTTCAGGCTAGTTCACAGATTTAATGGCAAGAAATCAAGGAAGTTCATATCAGATTCTTTCAGGGAACCTGAAAACCATTTGTTGAGCTCAAAGGGAGTGGCTTGAAAAAAGTAAAAAAGATTTAAATAATTACTGTTGAAGATGAGAAAGAGAACCAAATAGGAAAATACAGAAAGCAGCACTGAGGCTTATGTACCCTCCAAAAACTGATTACAGCTCCTGGAGTGAAACCTACTGAAATCAATACCCATGTGTGGCATGTACTACCTTCATGCACTTCACCTGGATAAGTTCTATTTATACTTCAAAACCAACTCCAACTAGTCTTTTTTGACATTCCCTAGCCACCAACAGTTATCATCCACTTTTGTATGCATGTTTTACTTCATATATAATTCTACTGCTACCATTATAATGCTATATTACAGTGTCTAACTTTATAATTTTACAGGACTATTTCCCCTACCAAAATCGTAAGCTACTTAAGAGTGGAAATTGTATGTGTAACAGGAGTCAAGACTTCATAAAAATGAATTTAAATTAAGATATAAAGATGCATTAGCCAGAGATCCTACAGAACAGATCTAGTTCAGAAAATGACATCATTAGTAAATCTTGGCAAAAGTATGTAAATTATAATCAGCAGGCAAGAAACTAAGGGCAATAGTAAAGCATACAACACAGAAAACAAACAGCAATTTAGAACTTTATTTCATTCATTTAAAACCTATTTTGTTCTACAAATGTGTACATATGCTTCTCAGTGTGATGTTCAGTTTTTAAAAACACTCTGCACCTACCATAGGTAACTCTGCAGAATATAAAAAGGAATTTTACAATGCAGTAAAGGCTAAGCACACAAATTATTTTTATACAAGGTAGAACGTGATGTCGATTTGGGAAGGAAATTAAGAGCAGATGAGAAGGGTCTTTAGAAATTTGAACTTTATTCTGAAAGAAAATAGATTTGGAGTACATTAACGTCACGAAAAGAAGTACGTCAAGGCTGTGTACTGTCACCCTGCTTATTTAACTTATAAGCAGAGTACATCATGAGAAACGCTGGGCTGGAAGAAGCACAAGCTGGAATCAAGATTGCCAGGAGAAATATCAATAACCTCAGATATGCAGATGACACCACCCTTATGGCAGAAAGTGAAGAGGAAGTCAAAAGCCTCTTGATGAAAGTGAAAGAGGAGAGTGAAAAAGTTGGCTAAAGCTCAACATTCAGAAAACAAAGATTATGGCTTCTGGTCCCATCACTTCATGGGACATGGACAGGGAAACGGTGGAAACAGTGTCAGACTTTATTTTTTTGGGCTCCAAAATCACTGCAGATGGTGATTTCAGCCATGAAATTAAAAGACGCTTACTCCTTGGAAGGAAAGTTATGACCAACCTAGATAGCATATTCAAAAGCCGAGACATTACTTTGCCAACAAAGGTCCGTCTAGTCAAGGCTATGGGTTTTCCTGTGGTCATGTATGGATGTGAGAGTTGGACTGTGAAGAAAGCTGAGCACCAAAGAATTGATGCTTTTGAACTATGGTGTTGCAGAAGACTCTTGAGAGCCCCTTGGACTGCAAGGAGATCCAAGCAGTCCATTCTAAAGGAGATCAGCCCTGGGTGTTCTTTGGAAGGAATGATGCTGAAGCTGAAACTCCAGTACTTTGGCCACCTCATGCGAAGAGTTGACTCACTGGAAAAGACTCTGATGCTGGGAGGGATTGGGGGCAGGAGGAGAAGGGGACGAGAGAGGATGAGATGGCTGGATGGCATCACTGACTCGATGGACGTGAGTCTGAGTGAATTCCGGGAGATGGTGATGGACAGGGAGGCCTGGCATGCTGCGATTCACGGGGTTGCAAAGAGTCGGACACGACTGAGCGACTGAACTGAACTGAACGTCACTAATACAGTTGTGTGCGCTTCTCAAATGTAGTATGTCTAACTTTTCTTATTTCTAGCAATTTGTCCAAAACTATAAATAAACTTGACTGCTATATTCAATACATATGGTTAATCCCAGCTTGAATGAAGGCTCCGAACCCTCCCCCATGTATGGTTGTGAATAAACCACAAACAAGCGAGCTTGTAAACGGGGGCCACCTGTGCAGTCCAAGAATTTGTCAAAGGGGCGGTTGTTTCCAAATCTACATAAAAAGAGACCCCCTTCATTCAGCGCTTGTCATGTGTCCTAGTTCTTACACTTTTCAGGGCATTAAACGCTTCAGCCTTTGGTCAAGAACTGCGGCAGCAGTAGGTCACCAGGTGCGGAAACTCGGGACATCAGCGAAGCCCCAGGAGCGTGGAGGGTAGAGCTGAATATGAGGAGCCTCCAGAAACCAGGTGTCCCCAGGGCAACCGGAAAGAAACGGGTCAGCAAGTCCCTTGGCAAACACGTTGACAAGGCCGGCACCCAGATGCCAGTGGGCCGGGCTGAGGGGAGTGGTCAGGTCGAGAACGGAAAACTTTCTGCAAAGCGACGGGTTGAATCCACCACCCAGGCCCAGGTGCGGAGCAGACAGCTCCCAAGCCCCATGGCCTGACCACAGCCCGGCCCCCCTTACCGTCCTGCAGGAGCTCCCGGACAGTGGCTGCAGCAGCTCCGGAACCCGGAGCCCCACGGCCAGCCATAGAGACGCCGCCGTCACCACCTTCCATGTTGGCTGGTGCGGGAGTGATGCCGTCAGCAGCGGCGCGCCCCGCCCAGATGATGACGCAGAATTTGGGCGCCGCTCGCTCTGCCCAGTCCGAGGCTCCGAGCCGACTAAGAGGATCCGCTTTATTGTGCTGGACCGAACCTGCGTGTGAGCGGCGTGGGTCCCGGATCTGGTGGGCACTGAGGGCCCAACGCGTTGAGGAAGCCGAGGTCGCGGAACCGGCGCTTTCCTCCGTGTCCTGCCGCACCCCTGGTGCTAGCAGCGTTTTCCGGGCGGAGAAGGTGAGCGCCAAAACGTGGCCGCGTCGTTTCCCGCTGAAGCAAGTATTTAATTAACCTAAGAACAGAGGCCTCTTGATGGAGGCAAGAGAGCGGAGGCTTCTGGGAACTTCGTTTGCACGCCTCAAGTACAGCTGGCGGGTGTTAATAGCTACCTACCTGTATCTGCTTCCCTTGTGGCTCAGCTGGTAAAGAATCCTCCTGCAATGAGGGAGACATGGGTTCGATCACTGGGTTCGGAAGATCCCCTGGAGAAGGAAAAGGTTACCCACTCCAGTATTCTGGCCGGGAGAATCCCATGGGCTGTACAAGTCGATGCTGTCGCAAAGAGTCGGACACGACTGAGCGACTTTCACATCACCTGTATCTGCCACATGCCTTGATTCGCATTCTTGGAGTAAAGGCAGGTGGAGAAAGCTTGGCGAGGAAAGTTGCCACGAATGAATACTGGGGAGAATTAGGAAGAGCCGAAAATCGGTGAAGTAGGACAACTGAGGAGAAGGCAATGGCACCCCACTCCAGTACTCTTGCCTGGAAAATCCCATTGATGGAGGAGGCTGGTAGGCTGCAGTCCATGGGGTCGCTAAGAGTCGGATACGACTGAGCGACTTCACTTTCACTTTAAACTTCATGCGTTGGAGAAGGAAATGTCAACCCACTCCAGTGTTCTTGCCAGGGACGGGGGAGCCTGGTGGGCTGCCGTCTCTGGGGTCGCACAGAGTTGGACACGACTGAAGTGACTTAGCAGCAGCAGTAGCAAGACAACTGAAACAGAAATATGTGGGACTCATTCTCTACCTACTCTTCCATGAGACAGTATCCTTAGGGTTTTTCTTTTGCTTAGCTTCAGCCACGTGTCGTGAGCGACACCAGTCTTCTCCTTATTACAAATTGATGAATTTTCCATTTTTTGAGCTGTAAGATCAAGTTAGTTCCCATTACATCGGCACTGTTCACCTCTACTTCTCCCTCAATAAATTAATAGTAAGTTAACAGGTCAGCCACACGTGTGCAAGAAGGTTAAGCATTTCTTTGTAAAAAAAAATAATAATAATACGTTTTCTTTTGTGTACATTAAGTATGTACACAGGGAACCAATTTTTCCCAGTGCCAGAGCTACAGGTTCTCTTGATTCTGCTAACAGATTTTTGAGAATGTGAAATACTTTACCGTGCCAAACGCTGTTCGAGGTATTTTATAAGTCTAAATGTATTAGATACGCATAAGAACTCAAGCAAACAAGCCTCAGCTCACTGCGTTGTGCTTAGCCTTAACTTTGTCACAGAGGTTCTTCCCTAATATATTTGATATCAATTCTGGTGTTGAATAGGATTGTTTGTTCTGAATGGAGGTCTCAAAAATTGCCAAGGGCAATGTGCCCAGAGTCACATTAGTTTTCATTATCAATAATACACAAAATTTGACTAATAATTTTTAAATAAGCATTGTCTTTGAATTATGGATCATTTTTCCTTTCCTGGCTGTTACATCAAAAAGTTGCAGAACATTCATTCAATGAAGAATTTTGAATCTACCCGTATATACCAGCTTGAGTGTAAAACATTAGACTCAATTTCTGTCTTATCCTGAAGGAGCTAAGAGGTACATATAAACCCATTTAAGCAAAACAATAGTATCACATGCTTTGGAGGGTGTGGATTTATTTATTCCGAAGCTTGACTGCACATTAAAATTACCTGGAAAGCTTTAACAACCACTGATACCTGTATCCTAAGCCCAGATATTCACATGTAATTGCTCTGGGGTATGATTTGGGCATCCTGCTTAAAATCTCCCTACTTCATTCTAATGTACAACCAAGATTGAGAACTACTGATTTCTTCATTCAGCAAAAACATTAAGGAAACCCTTCTTTGTGCCATGTAAGGGAACAAGAGTGAATAAGAATGAAATTATTCCTGCTAACGTCACAGTGACCCAGTTGCCATTGGACTACCTTTTTAGTCTTTACCTCATTCTCACTCTTCTGTGATGTTTAAGATGCTCATCCCCTCCTTCCTTTGTAATAATATAGCCCTCTCTTGGCTTCTGAATATCACATTTCAGGTTTATTCCAGCTCCAAAGTTCATCTCGCTGTCTCCTTTATATTCAAATTTTTTCTCCCTTTTACTTAAATGTTGGCGCTTTTAATGATTTCTACACAATATGGTACCCATAAGTACTTTGTCCATGTTTTTAGTTTCAGCATATTACCTAGAGGTTCACTTCAGTCGCTCAGTCCAACACTTTGAGACCCCATGGACTGCAGCACTCCAGGCTTCCCTGTCCATCACCAACTCAAACTCATATCCATCAAGTTGGTGATGCCATCCAGCCATCTCATCCTCTGTTGTCCCCTTCTCCTCCTGCCTTCAATCTTTCCCAGCATCAGGGTCTTTTCCAAAGAGTCAGTTCTTCACATCAGGTGGCCAAAGTATTGGAGTTTCAGCTTCAGCATCAGTCCTTCCAATGAATATTCAGGACTGATGTCCTTTCACATGGACTGGTTGGATCTCCTTGCAGTCCAAGAGTCTTCAACACCACAGTTCAAAAGCATCCATTCATCGGCACTTGGCTTTCTTTATACTCCAACTCGCACATCCATACATGACTATGGGAAAAACCATAGCTTTTTTGGCAAAGTAATGTCTGCTTTTTAATATGCTGTCTAAGTTGGTCATATCTTTTCTTCCAAGGGGCAAACGTCTTTAATTTCATGGTTGCAGTCACCACCTGCAGTGATTTTGGAGCCCAAGAAAATAAAGTCTCTCACCGTTTCCATTATTTCCCCATCTATTTGCCATGAAGTGATGGGACTGGATGCTGTGATCTTCGTTTTCTGAATGTTGAGTTTTAAGCCAACTTTTTCACTCTCTTCTTTCACCTTCATCAAGAGACTTTTTAGTTCTTCACTTTCTGCCATTAGGGTGCTGTCATCTGCATATCGAGGTTATTGATATTTCTCCTGGCAATCTTGATTCCAGCTTGTGCTTCATCCAGCCCACCATTTCACATGATGTACTCTGCATGTAAGTTAAATAAGCAGGGTGACAATATACAGCCTCAACGGACTCCTTTCCCAATTTGGAACCAGTCTGTTGTTCCGTGTTCAGTTCCAACTGTTGCTTCTTGACCTGCATATGTATTTCTCAGGAGGCAGGTAAGGTGGTCTGGTTTTCCCATCTCTTAAAGAATTTTCCACAGTTTATTGTGGTCCACACAGTCAAAGGCTTTGGCATAGTCAATAAAGCAGAAGTAGATGTTTTTCTGGAACTTTCTTTTTCAATGATCGAATGGATGTTGACAATTTGATCTCTGGTTTAACCTAGAGATTAAAGACTCTCAATCTTTATCTCTAGCTTTTTCTTAAGAACCATATGTATATAACCCATATGAGGCATCACCACCTGCAAATCAGCTGAGTACCTCTTTGATGTGCCCAAGCATTGACTCATGTTTCCCTGCCAAAGCCTGTCTGTTCTTCCTTCTGGTTCTCTGTCTCATTGATTGGAATTGCCATCCACCAGGCTCTAAATCCAAAAATGTTGACATCATCCTAATATTCTCTCTCAGCACATATAACTCGTGCTGTCATCAGGTGATTTCCAACCCTTAAATGTCTTGCTAGTTTATTTTTATTCCTAAATAGCTCCTAAATGCATTCTCTTTCCTCTTTCCTCACTCCTAGACTCCCAGATCAGATACTCATTACACATGGCTTGGTCTACTACAGTAGCCTCCTTACTAGTATTTTATCAACACCCCTAACCCCTCCAGTGAAATCTTTCCAAGTCAGAAATCTGATCATGCTTCATTTCCCTGCTAAATTCTTTTCAATTATAACTAGTGTACAAGGAGAGACAAACAACTTACACAAGAATACATGCCCATGGAAGTATGTCACATGCACACGTTAACATGTTGGGTGCACATGTAAAAATTACCCACAGAGCAAGAAAAGTGTCTGAGAACCAAGGCCCTAGAGTATAAATCTAAAAAGTCTTAACCTGGTGTATAAAGCCCATTAACTTGTAGGCACTCTCACATCCTGTCTAGTTACAGCTCAAGCAGCGCTGAACTATTCATGGTTCACTGAAAACATCAAGCATTTTCATGCTGCTATGGCATTCTTTGTACTGTTCTCTGTAACTGGACACTTCCCCAACTTCACTGACTCCTCTTGGCAGTTATTTCTACAACACTGAAATTGTGTCTGAGTGTGTGTATTAGCCTTATTGTGTAAGTTTGTTTAATACATTTTTAAAGACACCAAAAATATTTTCATCTGTGTTCTCAGCATATAGCAGGAAATTAATCTTTGTTGAATGGAAAAAAATAAGATCAACTGGGATTCCAAGAAGATTGTTGGGGTCCTCAGGATGGGGAATTAAGAATACAGGGACTATGAGCCAATGAAGATGAGCTCAAGGTTTAATTAAAGGTACCACTTAGTTGACACACCCACCTCTAAATGTTTATTGTTTAGATGATAAATGGTGATAAACTGATAAACAGTGATCAGTAAAACTAGTTTATCTTATTCCACCTGTACATTCTACCTAAGGAAATTAAATTATTAGTTTATATTTAGGTTATATCAATACTTTCAGATTTAGCCAACCAAAAAATTTCATGGTGAGCAATTAGACTTTTCTAAAGTTGGCCAGTATTTGTTTTTAAATTACTAAGGCCAGAATTGGAATTAGTAAGCAGCCAACACTATGAAATGATAAGCACAGTACGGCAACTGTAAAACACTTAGGAATTACCTAATTTAATCACTTGTCCCTCTGGGTATAATAGTGATTTACTATGCAGCTATGTGATTACAATTGAGATTTTCATGAAACAATGTTCACAAAACATTTAAATGTTTAAAAATATAATTAAAAGTTTGTTTGCCTTCTGATTCAAATAAAAAGAATGGAATTTGAGAATAAGAATAAACATTAAACATACCAGTATGTCTTTTAAAATACTCAGTACTTAAGCTGTTCCATTACTACCATTTAACTTTTCTGGATAAAAAAGGGTATTTCAAAGTGCCAGACGTACTTAGTACTATATATGAATTAATTCAATCAAATTTCTTGGTTAAATCAATGCCAAACGAAGTAAAATGGAAAAACTAAAATAACATGGAAAATAATAACATGTATTCTAGGAAAACATCTTTTAGTTTTCTACATCCTGAGCACTTATTAATTTGAGCAGAAACTGTTACTATAGTCAATTAAGTATAAAATTCAAAACTGTTAGTTTTTGACTTGAACAAGAATAATTTATATAAAATATAAACGTTATAATTTCACAGTGTGCTAAAAGCTATCCATGACGTATAAATAAAGTCAGAATTCTGTAGTATCCTATTCAATACTGTGAAAAGAAACCAAGATTCCTAAGCCTACAAAACCTAATGAAAAATTCATGTTCTTGGCAATTGAAATTTTAAGAATGATGGGATTCAAGTGAAAGTGCTTCCTCTATGCAAACTAATTGTCTTTTTCAGATTTGAAATAAATCTGTTTTTATGAAGAGTGACTACAAACAAACTACAACATGTCAAGAAAGAAGAAAAGATCCAATAGAAATGTTTCATTCTGGGCAGCTGGTAAAAGTCTGCGCCCCAATGGTGCGATATTCAAAGTAAGTGTTGTTAAATGGTTAATGAACTTAGGTGTGATTTCCTTTTTATGCTCTGACTTTTTAAAAAGTAAGACCACCCCACCACATGGATTTTCAAATGCCTAGCTTTGGGACTAGGATACAGGCTTGAGTCCTGATGCTATTACCTGCCTGGCATATGTATGATCTAAGTGGTCACAGTATTTGTCTTTTTAAGACTGGCTTATTTCACTGAGCATAATATCTCAAGGTTCACCCATGTGTTTTCTTCCTTTTTAAGAATGAATAATATTCCATTGTGTGTATATATTACATTTTATTTATCCATTCATTCATTCAGCCCAGCTTGAGTTGCTTCCATCTTTTGACTCTTAGGAATAATGCTTCTATGAACACGGATATATAAATATCTTTTTGAGACCTTGCTTTTTGTTCTTTGGGGTATTTGCCCAGAAGTGGAATTGCTAGATTATGTGGCAATTCTGTTTTTAATTTTTGAGGAATTGCCCTGCTATTTACTATAGTAGCTACACCGTTTGAGTGCACAAGAGTTTCAACAGTGCACAAGAGTTTCAGTTTCTCAGCATTCTCATCAACACTTACTGTTTTGGGAGGTTGTTGTTATTGTTTTAATAGCCATCCTAATGAATGTGAATTATCTCGTGGTTTTTATTTGTGTTTTTCTAGTGATGTTAAGCATCTTTTCCTGTGCTCATTGGCCATTTGGGTATCTTCTTGGGAGAAATCTCTTCAAACCCTTTGCCCATTTTTTAATCAAGATTGTTTGGTTTTTTGTTGTCCCAGTTTTGATTGCTCTTGAGTTTTAAGAGCTCTTTATATTTTATAGACAGATCTTTTGTCCGATAGGTGGCTTACATATGTGTTATCCTGGCATGTAGCTTGTCTTTTCATATACTTTTCTTACCATGTCTTTTGCAGAGCAGAAGTTTTTACTTAATGATGAAGTCCATCTTATCAATATTTCCTTTTGCAGATTGTACTTTTGTTTTCAAGTATGAGAAATCTTTATGTAGCTCTAGATATTAAAGATTGTGTCCTACTTTTTTTCTTAAAATCTTCTAGTTTACGTTTTACATTTAAGTTCATAATTCCTCATTTCTATGGAAGTGTGAAACATAGGCTCAGTTTGGTTGGTTTATTGTTTTTGCTGACAGTTGTCTGTTCCAGCAGCATTTGTTGAAAAGGCTGTCTTTCCATTATTGAATTACTTTTGCATCTTTATCAAAACTCAGCTGAGCATGTTTATATGGTTCTTTTTCTGCACTCTCTGGTCTGCTGATCTATGTGTCCCTCTACCAGTACCACACAGTCTTGATTACCGTCAGTTCAGTTCAGTTCAGTCCAGTTGCTCAGTCGTGTCCAACTCTTTGCGACCCCATGAACTGCAGCACGCCAGGCCTCCCTGTCCATCACCAACTCCTGGAGTCCACCCAAAGCCGTGTGCGTTGTGTCAGTGATGCCATCCAACCATCTCATCCTCTGTGGTTCCCTTCTCCTCCTGCCCTCAATCTTTCCCAGCATCAGGGTCTTTTCAAATGAGTCAGCTCTTTACATCAGGTGGCCAAAGTATTGGAATTTCAGCTTCAACATCAGTCCTTCCAATGAACACCCAGGACTGATCTCCTTTAGGATGGACTGATTGGATCTCCTTGCAGTCCAAGGGACTCTCAAGAGTCTTCTCCAACACCACAGTTCAAAAGCATCAATTCTTTGGTGCTCAGCTTTCTTTATAGTCCAATTCTTACATCCATACATGACTACTGGAAAAACCATAGCCTTGACTAGATGGATCTTTGTTGGCAAAGTAATGTCTCTGCTTTTTAATATGCTGTGTAGGTTGGTCATAACTTTCCTTCCAAGGAGTAAGCGTCTTTTAATTTCATGGCTGCAGTCACCATCTGCAGTGATTTTAGAGCCCAGAAAAATAAAGTCAGCCACTGTTTCCCCATCTATTTTTCATGAAGTGATGGGACCGGATGCCATGATCTTAGTTTTCTGAATGTTGAGCTTTAAGCCAACTTTTTCACTCTCCTCTTTCACTTTCATCAAGAGGCTCTTTAGTTCCTCTTCACTTTCTGCCGTAAGAGTGGTGTCATCTGCATATCTGAGGTTATTGATATTTCTCCTGGCAATCTTGATTCTAGCTTGTGCTTCCTCCAGCCCAGCATTTCTCATGATGTACTCTGCATATAAGTTAAATAAGCCATATACAGCCTTGACATACTCCTTTTCCTATTTGGAACCAGTCTGTTGTTCCTTGTCCAGTTCTAACGGTTGCTTCCTGACTTGTATATAGGTTTCTCAAGAGGCAGGTCAGGTGGTCTGATATTCCCATCTCTTTCAGAATTTTCCAGTTTATTGTAATAAATCTTGAAATTAAGTTATCTGATAAATCCCACTTTTCTTTTTCAAAATTGTTTTAGCTGTTTAGTGCCTTTCCAAGTGAATTTTAGGATGATCTTTTCTCTACCTACAAAAAAAATCTTAGTGGAATTTTCATAAGAATTGTATTAAATATGCATATCAATTTGGGGAGAATTGAATTCCTTGTTGTGTTGAGTCTCCTTATGAACACAGTATCTCTCCATTTATTTAGATCTTCTTTGATTTCCTTCATTAGTGTTAAGTGTTATACAGTTTTCAGCATACAAATTCTGTCCATATTTTGTAAGGCTTACACTCAGTTATTATACTTTTAATTTTGGTGTTCATGTGTCCATTGCTGGTATATAGAAGTAAAATTGCTTTTTGTGTTTTATTCTTACATTCTGTGAATTTGCTGTGTTTACTTATTGCTTCTAGGAGGTTCCTCGTATAAATTCCTTAGGATTATCTAAGTAGACAGTTATGTCACTTGCAAATAGTGATAGTTTTACTTCTTCCTTTCTATCTGATGCCTTTTATTTCACTTTCATGCCTCATTGCACTGCCTCAAGTTCCAACACTGTGCTGAATAAGAATGATGAGAGCAGACATCTTTCCCTTGTTCTTGATCTGGGGGGCAAGTATTCTTTCACCTTTAAGTATAATATGAAGTGTAGAATTTTTTATGGATGTTCCTCATAGGGTTGAGAAAGTTCCCTCTATTCCTGTTTTTCTGGGAGGTTTTAGTTTTTAATCCGAATGTTGTTTTGTCAAGTGGTTTTTCTGCATCAGTTGATGCAGTCATGTGATTTTTTTTTCTCTAGCCTGTTAATATGGTGGATTACAGTGCTTGATTCTGAATATTGAAACTTGTGCTCTAACTAGCTTTTTCTGATACCACCACAGCAGGGGAAGGATGGGAAAGCACCACCTCATTACTCTCAGGTAGAGACAGAAGTCTAGGTTTTCCACTTGGTCTCCTTTGACACCCCAGGGGCATAAGGCTCCTCATTACCGCTGAGCAGGGCTGAGAGTTCCAGCTCCCCATGCAGGGGGTGGCCTGGTAACTGCTGAGCAATGATGAAAGGCCTGGCTCTTCACTAGGCATTCTCTGACACTGTTCCTGGGGTGAGGAAGAAGGGTGCCTTGCTGCTGCACTGTTGGTGTGGAATTCCAGGCTCCCCACTTGGTCTCCACTGGTAGCCTCCTTGTTTCTGGCCAGCAAGGATTAAAGTCCCAGTTTCCTACCTGGCATTCTCTAACACCACCGTGGAGGGGTGTTAGAGAACATTGTGACAGCTTTGGAAGGCTAGAAGTCGAGGCTCCCCACTCGAGCTTTGCTTGTGGAGGTGCAGGCCACAGATTTTTCTCTGGTGTTGGGCTAAAGTAGAGTCATTATTATTTAAAGGCTTGCTAGGCTGCCCCCTTCTTGGTCCTTGGGGTAAAATTAGCAGGCTTTTGCTGGGGCTGTTTTTGTCTGCATCCATTGCTGTTTCCAGGTTGCCAGCTTCTTCAGTTTCAAACCTAGGATATTTGAGGGAAAAACAAAACTCGGAGAGCTCACCATTGTCATTCCTTAGGTCCTGCTCAAGGTCACTAGCCTGTCTGCTCTCTTCTCTCCCCCTTTCAGAGTTTGCTTATGTTTGTTTTGTATATACTATCCAGAGTTTTTAGTTACACTAAGCAGGAGGAATAGGAAGAGTACATCTACTGCATCTTTCCGTAGCAGAACTTTAATAAATATTTAATGAATAACTAAACTCTGAAGAACGTAGGATTATCATGCTTTCTGAATGCCTAATTAAAGTTTTATATGCTCACAGGTTGTCTTTCAGAACACTAGTCAGAAAATACGATTGCGATCTGTGCTATACACCAATGATAGTTGCTGCTGATTTTGTCAGATCTGCAAAAGCCAGAGACAGTGAATTTACCACAAATCAAGGTATGTGAAAGCCAGAGTTTGCTGTCTTTGTAAAACTTAAAAAACAAAACAACAACAAAAAAAACTCAAAACACTCTTGTCTAATCAGACAACAGAATTCGGAGAGCTTATTTTAAGATCTTTCGGTTTTCTATAAATGTTTAATAAGTTTTTTACAATGTGTTTTTCCTCAGTGCCTTGTAAACTATGAATAATTTATCAAAGTGTAAGTCAGCCTCCATTCAGGGCCCCATTCTCTCACCTGGCAGATTCCTATCTCACTGCCGCCAGCCTTATCCCATCCCAAACTGTCCTGCAGACAGCTCCAAGTGAGCTCTCTAGAACTTAAATTTGATCACTTCTTTTCCCTAACTCAAAATCTTCCTTAGACCTCTCATCACCTAAAGCAGTGGTTCTCAAAGTAATTTCCCAGACCACTTAGCATCAGCATTATCTGAAAACTCATTAGAAATGGAAATTCTAGACTCCACTCCAAGCCTGCTTAATCAGAAACTCTGGGTATGTCACAAGCAATCTGTGTTTTTAAAAGCTCTTCAGGTGCTTCTGAGCTTGCTAAAGATTGAGAGCCACTGACCTAAAGAGGAAAACTCCAGCATGTGTAGATAATATAAAGTTCTTCATGATCTAGAACACTGAACACATGTTCTTCAGCTTTATCTTCCATCAGTTTTTCTCCATGGGCCCACCAACTTTTTTCTTCAAAATACTAAGTTATTTTAAGTCCCTGAACATGCCCTAATCTCTCACACTGCTCCACCTAGAGTATCCTTCTTAGTTAGGCCTGTCCCCTTATCCCTGTCTCTTTGGGAAAGGACACTTCATACTTCTTAATGCTCTAAAGTTGTGACCAAGGAACTCTCCTAATCACACTCCATTCATGTCCATTGCCTAAGCACAGACTTTTTGTTGTACTTAATCATACTGTACTGTGATTTCCTCCTTTCGTGTCTGTCTCTCCCACTAGACTATGGGCTTCTTGAAGGTTGGAATTTTTTTCTTGTGGATTTGTATCCTCAGCTTCTAGCCCAGCATTGAAAATATATTTGACCAATAAATGATTGTTAAATTGAAATTTTATAACTCTCTTGAGTTATGAAGCAGAAAGAATCCCACCTATATCCTCAGGAAAAAGCTTATTCTCCTATCCTCTGATAATCCTGTAAATCAGTAGATTTTCATAGAAATTCTGAGCCAGTGGAACTAGAGCCATAACATGAAATCTGCATTTTGGTAAATACCCAGTAAATCTCATACAGGTAATCTTAAAAAAAAAAAACCTTTAGAAACGTCAAAATACATCTATTCAAAATCTGTAACATCCAAAGATGAGGAAAATGTGTCCTTTAAAACCTAGGAAAGCTCTGATACATTTGGCTATATTAAAATGTAGACTGTTATATATAAGAAAAGGGCACAGATAATACTCAAAGACAAACTAAAAACTGGAGAAAATAGAATATTTTGATGTTTATGATAGCAGAGCTAATTGTTTTATTTTTAAATTTAAATAATAAAAAGGGAGCAACCAAAAAAAAAATTGCACATAGAGAACTCTGCAAAAAGTATGGAGAGACAGGCTATAAATAAAAAATATGTTGTTACGTATACAGTGTAGGATAAGTTGTAAGGAAACCAGAACTGTCATCCATATTGGTGTATATGTGTATCGGTAAACTCTTCTAAGAAAATTTTATAGTATCTTTCAAAATGTTAATACCTGCCCAGCAGTTATACTCCTAGGAATTTACTTCATGAATATACTCACAAAAATACGTATGTAAGAGTATCTTCATCGCAACATTGTTTGCAAGAGTCTCAAATAAAAAACAGTCTGTAGCTCACCGTCATAGTGGAATATGCACTAAAAACAGGAAAACAGGTCTGCATATAGATCTCAGGTACATCAGGGGAAAACACCATAGGGATAGCAATGTATTTAGAATGTTCACATTTGCTTAAATTTTACAGGTCTTCGTAATGTTTTAGAATGCAGTATAATCTCACCTTTAGGAAAGGAGTCTGTTTGGCAAAAGTGTTATACTTCTTATTTTATCAAATTTTGTACTGTTTGAATTTGTACCAAGTCTAAATTGCATGTAATAATTTAAAATATTTTAAGTTATTTTAATGCTATATTGTTTGAACACATGCTTCTTAGTCTAAAAATAGAATTTTATACTGTACAAACATTAAAATTTGTTTTCTCATGTGTGTGTGTGTTTCTGTGAATTTTAATGTTGAGCTATTCATTTTATCAGGTGATTGCCCATTGATTGTTCAGTTTGCTGCTAATGATGCAAGACTTTTATCTGATGCTGCTCGTATAGTCTGTCCTTATGCGAATGGAATAGACATTAACTGTGGTTGCCCTCAGAGGTAAAGCTCAAAGAAGTTGGAAGAATTTTCAAAAGATTAGGAAAAACTAGTGAACATGGTAAACTATCATTCTGGTATTCCAACAACTGAAAAGTAAGGAAGATAGACATAAAGAACTTGGGCTCTAAGAAGCAAGAAAAACTAAGGAAATATTATTTAGAAACACACATGCAAAGATATTTTCTTACGGCTGCAACAGTGTGTAGACCCTTGACAAGTTTTTGTCTCACCTCACCACTAGAATTTTTTTATGTGTGGATCTGCCTTGAACCTCATCCATAAGTAGTTATGTGAGACTCTGATGTTTATAATAACCCCTAAAATGTATTTTTACTGCACCTTGCTCCAAGCACTGTGATTCTATGATATGTGATTCTATGATTCAGTTATAAGAATACCTTCTTAAAATTACCTTTTCTTCTTATACTACAGTTACTTGGTTGAGTCTGAGTAACTGGGTGTTGATAGAATGTGCTTAATTTGATGATAATAGCCTTACCTCTTGGCACAATACTAGATTATCTGTCAATAATTCAAAATATGTTCAAAGAATGGAGTCAAGGTTTTACATATAGCATAATCCAAATCAGATTAGACATGTTTGTATACTCATTAGTAGAGTTCAGTAAGCTGTTTAGTGGTGTTGGAATGCTGTAAGCCAAAAATATCTACTCTTAAGATTAATAAAACTTCTTGTTATGTATAATAAACATCACATTTGGAGTTGAAAAAATCTGAAGTAATTACAATTAATTACAAATACTTAAATCTGTTTTGGTTGAATGAACTTTAATTTTCTCACTTGCCAGTGAAAACCATTTCCCCTAAATACTTCTTGATCTGGGAACATATTTTCCTAATCTTGATACACTTAGAAATGTTGGATCTATGAATTTTAAAAATTATGGTTCCATTCCAGATTGCTAGGTAGAGAAATAGATAAATGCACTTACTGTGCTTTTAGAATTGCATCTTCTCTTCCAGTTGTTTACCATTTATTTGTTGTTATGTTTACTTTATGAAGGTGGGCACTGGCAGAAGGTTATGGAGCTTGCTTAATAAACAAGCCAGAGCTTGTTCGAGACATGGTGAAACAAGTAAGAAATCAAGTGGAAAACCCCAGATTTTCAGTATCTATTAAAATAAGGTAAAGGTAATATTTTAATCTCTTGGTATGATAGTCCGTCCATTACTCAGGAAATAAAAGAATATTCCTTTTGTCTGGAGATGTGGAGATGTCTCCTTTTAGTATGCAGGCATCTGCATGCATGCTCAGTTGCTTCAGTCATGTATGCCTCTTTGTGACCTCATGGACTGTAGCCCACCAGTCTCCTCCTCCATGGGATTCTCCAGGCAAGAATACTGAAGTGGGTTCCCATGCCCTCCTTCAGAGGATCTTCCCGACTTAGTGATCGAACCTATGTCTCCTATGTCTCCTGCACTGCCAGGTGGATTCTTTAGCCAGTGAGCCACCTGGGAAGCCCCACATAGGCATCTAGAATATTCAAGTGTTGAAACAAAGATGCTTAGTGAATTAATAGATACCATAATTTTTATTTATAATTCAAAACAATTTCTTCATATTTAACAAAAATTAAAATGTCCCTTTATTATTAAAAAACTCACTCCCCCAAAAAACAACTCTTTCCACGTACTATTGAAATAACTAACGCTAAGAAACATTTCTGATACCAAGAGTGGAAAATAGGAATAATATTTGCACTAAAATTTCACATCAAAAATGAAAAATAGTTTTTTGGTGACAGGTTAAAAACATATTTTGATAAATTATAATTCTCCCACTTGTGGATTGGAGCATGCACAGCAAATATTACAATAGCAACTTTCAATGCATCTGTGATAGTACTTTGATGAATCTTGCAGTTATCAAAGCCAAAAAAGAGCCACACTAGGTAACAATTCTTTGTCATCCTGTTATTGCCAATAGTGAAATAGCTAAATTCAAGATCTTGAATGGGAACTGATACCTGAACAAAACTTGACTAATAGTGGTATGTGGTGATAATATGAACAGCATAGCTAAACTAAATAATGTAGTAGATGAAATAATGTTCTGTTTAGTTTATTGATATCATTAAGATGTGTGTGCTGTAAAAAGATAGATATGATTTTGAAATTATAGGATCCATGATGACCTTACAAGAACTGTAGATCTCTGTCGAAAGGCTGAAGCAACAGGAGTTTCCTGGATTACAGTCCATGGAAGAACTGTTGAGGAAAGACATCAGCCAGTTCACTATGAGGCCATTAAAATAATTAAGGAAAGTGTGTCTCTACCTATAGTTGCTAACGGAGACATCAGAAGCTTAAAAGAAGCAGAAAATGTGTGGCATATTACTGGGACAGATGGTAAGAAATAAGTCCTTTGACTTTTTTGTTTTTTAATTAGAAAAATTTAAAAATGGGGGTGGGAGAGTAATGTTAATGTGGTTTTCATTATTTTTCTTTCAAATGGAGCCATATTTTCCTGTTGTACCAATTTAAGCTAAGCAGTTTACTAAAATGTTAATCCTTTGACTTAGGAACAACAGATTATTTTAATTGGAGTGAATTAGGTCAGTTACTTCTCTGCCACCATCTCATCCACTGAGTGACCAGTAGAGCCTACAGAATAGAAATGAGAATTTGTGAATGGAAGAGTGGCTATAGGAGCCAAAGAAACCCCAGACTGCTATGCAGTTTCATTATCCGCCTCAACTTTGGCATATCAAACCCTGTGATACCTATTGCTAGATGAGAGAATGCAAATAAACTTAACTTCAAGCAAATCCAATTTATAACAATCCAGGTTTACCCTTAAAAAAAAACCCCAAACTAATTTTTAATGTTGAAGTATTTAAAACATTAAAAAAGGAAGTCTTACAAGTTGTATTTACACTTCATTGGTTTATAAAAAGTATAAAAATGAATTGTTTAATAAGAATGAGACTAAGGGCATTATAAAATCTTATAATAAATTATTTTTTAATATTTTCAGTTTGTTTCATTGAGTTTGACCCCATAACCATGAGTTCTTAATGTGTGGACAAATGAAATATGCTTTAATTTGTAGGTGTGATGGTTGCAAGAGGACTCTTAGCAAACCCGGCCATGTTTGCTGGATATGAGGAAACCCCACTGAAATGCATCTGGGACTGGGTTGACATTGCTCTTGAACTTGGAACTCCCTATATGTGTTTCCATCAACATTTAATGTATATGATGGAAAAGATAACTTCAAGGCAGGAAAAAAGAATATTTAATGCTTTGTCAAGCACATCAGCAGTCTTAGATTATCTTACAGACCATTATGGGATTGACCAGACTTGCTGAATTATTTTCTTTCTTCAATGAAACCATGGAAGGTCACATCTTGGTTTTTACTTTGAATCAGTGACTCTAAAACATTAGTGTAAAAACAATGCCCTGACAGAATTTTTAAAAATCACTCCTGGACTACATCCTCAGAGATTCTGGTTCAGTAGATCTCTAGGATAGACCCAAATTTTAATTTTAAAAAAGATCCTAGGTGTTTCAAACATTGACAGACCTTGCTCTGAATTCTATTATGAATTAAAATGTGAGAATTTTTTTCCTAAAGAAATCACGTTTTTAACATTTTTAAATAAATAAAACTTTTATTTTAATACTAAAAATATGGCTCATGTGGTATCCATTAGTTAACATGAAGTGTTTTAAATGAAAATCAGTGCAGAAAAGTAAGACAGCAAATGCCAACATCTATATGAAATGAAAAGGAAAAAAATTTTTAGGGCTTAAATTCAAAGTTTAGGTTGGAAAATTAAACTGCTCCTTCCTAATTCATGAATTACATACCTTAAGGTATTTGTTTTAAATTGTATGTAACAAATTAATTAGATGTGATGTTTTCTGTAATTTAAACTAAGGGAGACTTCCCTGGCGATCCAGTAGTTAATTCCTCCTTCCAGTGCATGGAGGTGCAGGTTCAACTCCTGGTTGGGAGCCAAGATCTCAACCTTTAATGCCTCGCAGCCATTAAAACTCCAAATGATCTACATCAAAAATAAAAAATCTTTGTTAAAAAAAGCTAAGATTCTGTGAAATTCTTTAAATGACATCATATTTGTTACATTTCAAGCCTTCTAAATTCTTAGAAGATTGAGAGCTTGGTAAATATCAGTTCAGTTCAGTTGCTCAGTTGGGTTTGACTCTTTGCTACCCATGGACTTCAGCACGCCAGGCTTCCCTGTCCATCACCAACTCCCAAAGCCTACTCAAACTCATGACCATCACGTCAGTGATGCCATCCAACCATCTCATCCTCTGCCGTCCCCTTCTGTCGCCTTCAATCTTTCCCAGCATCAGGGTCTTTTCCAATGAGTCAGTTCTTCACATCAGGTGGCAAAATATTGGAGTTTCAGCTTCAGCATCAGTCCTGTATATAAATGATACTATTAATTTCTATCTCCTACATCTTAAATATAAAAATTTGGTCAATAGTCTTGAGATAATTACACAGTTGGCCCTTGGTGCTAAAATGTTTAATATATGGGACTTGAGCATCCACAAATTTTGGTACCTGAAAGAGTCCTAGAACCAATGCCCCACAGATACCAAAAGAAAACTGTGTACTTGAAATATTATTTCCTGGAGAAGAGTAACTAGGTTTTATTTAAAAACCTAACTTTCATAACGTTTTTAGTAATGTTATTTTTATGCCTCCCAGCAGTTGAGGATAATTTTAACTTTAGAGTTCCATGGCTTAGGGAATGCCCTAGCAGTACAGTGGTTAGTTTTCCCGGCTTTCACTATCAGGTGTGCTGGTTCAGTCTCCTGATCAGGGAACTAAGATTGTCACAAGCTGAGTGGCATAGCACAGCCAAAAAATTGAAAAATTTTTTTAAAGTTCCATGGTTTGGAGATACTACTAGTGGAATTTTGTTGGCAGTGAAGGTGCCACTGCAAGAATTACCTCGATTTGTTAAAAACAGTTCTGTAATTAAGATAGTGATCTATATGACCAACATAAAAACTTATAAGCAGTTATCTAGAACTGGTTGATTCACGAATTTGGGAATATGAGATAAGTCAATTTTAACATAAGCACCCTGTTGTAATATTTTTTAAGGTACACTCTGTGCTTTCATTTTTCAGTTAATGGATTTTTAAAGATAACTGCTTTTCATTAAATATGAGTACCATATTAGCACACAGGGAGTTATAGTCAAAACGTAGTCATTTTTAAATTTGTTAATTAACTCTGAGGTGAATTACGTGTGTTGTGAGGACAATGGCCTAATTAGAGTAAGATGCACAGCGTTTCCAAGGAGCCAGTGTAAAGGGCAAGGAGTTCTAAACGCGCTTCATTTTTTTTTTCTAAGTCCCTTATGGTTAACCTATCTTGTCTATATTTGTGACAAAGAGAAAACACTGACTTAAATGTGTTTTTATATTCAATAACCACCTCTTATTTTTACCATTTATTTAATGTTCCCAAAATAATCCTCTACAGAATACTTTGATGTGCATTTCTAATATGTTGTTAATATCGAGGGGGAAAAAAACTGTCATAATTTGAGTGTATTCACGTAATTTGAATACCCGGAAAAGAGTAATTGAAAAAGTGTACACATACCCACGTTGTTCTCCTTTCCAGTTAGTCCCCAATCCCTAAAGTGTATTTCCTCTTCCGAGCCCATGGACAAAAGGGGAAACCCTTACACAAAATGTTGCACGCTACCTACTCCTACATTTTCAGAGAATGCGGCACAATCACCAGATCCTGGCCTTTCTAATATGTAACTTCTAGCTTGTTCCGGCCAACGAAACTGTCCACAGTAAAATACAGACCAGGAAGGAGTGTTTTAACCACGTTCTCTAAAATGGCAGCACCCTGTCTAACCCTCCCGCCCCGATGCCATTCTCTTTCGCCGGACCCCACAACCACGCCTTCCACCCAAACCACACTTTATTAGAAATGTTAAACTGGCTCCTCAGAAGACGTTGCCCTTGGGAGCCCCTAAGCACCAGATCGAAGAGTCTTCGTCATCCCGTAACTCCACCGCCCAATTAGAAAACAATTAATGCTAATCATCGTGTTCGCACCGCCTGGCGTGTCAGCCGGGCCCCGCACCGGAGGCCGGAGCTCAGGAAGGGTCCGGCGAGGGTGGCGGTGGGGGTGGGGCACGCTCCCCATCCCCCCGCCGCGGCGTGTGACGTCCCGCGCGTCGGCGGCCGCGGAGCAGCGCGGGGAGCCAGGCGGTCGCAGGCGGGGTAAGTCTGGGCGGGAGCCCCGCGGGCCTCCAGGCGGCGTGGGGCGCGGGGTCGCGCTGCTATCGCCGCGGTTGGTCCGCGGGGCCGGCCCTTCCCTTGGCGCGTTCGCCGAGCGGGGGTGGGGGTGGGGACCGGGCTCGGGCGTTAGCGGAGGGTGGCGTTGGGCTGCTGACGCCGTGAACCTGGACCGAAAGCAGGACCGCGGTGCCGCCTGGCTGGTTCCGTAAGGCTCGCCAGGGAGGTGCCGACCCGGGCCTCTGGGCCCACCCTCGACCGGCTCCTTCCTCTCCCCTTTCCCCTCCCCACCCCGGGTCTCTGCCGGGCGCCTCCCATTTAGGGGAGTGTCGGACCCGGAAACCTCCAGGCC
The DNA here is from genome assembly GCF_029407905.1 of Bubalus kerabau. Lineage (NCBI taxonomy): Eukaryota > Metazoa > Chordata > Mammalia > Artiodactyla > Bovidae > Bubalus > Bubalus kerabau. The sequence goes on from NC_073631.1 coordinate 51,617,711, forward strand.
GGAAACCTCGCGGCCCAAGGGCCTCTCCTTAAACCGAATTTTCTTTGAAAGGCAACTGAGTGAAATAAATGTTTCTCTATTTAGGTGTGAAGAAAAACAATGACACTCCAATGGGCGGCAGTTGCAACTTTTCTTTACGCTGAAATAGGACTCATTTTAATCTTCTGTCTACCTTTTATTCCTCCTCAGAGGTAGGAACCCTCCAAATCGTTACAGCAACATATATGATGAGCTCTTTAGACGGTTGAGTGTGTTACGGAAAAAGTTTTCTTAAAAGAATTTCAGTGCTGATTCTATAAAAGGCGCTCTTTAAAAATAAACTCACACGCCAATTAAGTAATAGCTAATGACCATATTAAAGTATCATTTCATAAAGCTTTTTATTATATGTACAAATTGGAGAAGGGCATGGCAACCCACTCCAGTATTCTTGCCAGGAGAATTCCATGGACAGAGGAGCCTGGTGGGCTGCAGTCCATGGGAAAGCACAGAGTCAGACACGACTGAATGAGCACACACATTCGTACAAATAAACTTTTCCCCTCCCTTCTAAAAGGAGAAGGTCCTCGTCCGCCTTCCTTTGGTTCTGTTAATTATAGATGTAGTAAAGTGATGGTCACCCTTTTTACATGTCTTGTTGTTAGCTTTTACTTTTGTTTTATTGCCCTGAATTAGAATGCTGCTGCTGCTGCTGCTAAGTCGCTTCAGTCGTGTCCGACTCTGTGCGACCCGATAGATGGCAGCCCACCGGGCTCCCCCGTCCCTGGGATTCTCCAGGCAAGAACACTGGAGTGGGTTGCCATTTCCTTCTCCAGTGCATGGAAGTGAAAAGTGAAAGTGAAGTCGCTCAGTCGTGAATTAGAATAGTGAGCCAAATAAAAGTAAATGGATAAATGATGTTTACAGTACACCGTGATGCAGAAATATTTCACTGGGTCTGTGGAAAGACAATTTGGAAACTTAAGCCAATAAATGATTCTTAGTTTTGGTCTTACATAATTCATTTGTATTCATTTAATGGCAGTTTTACTACTTTATCCCCATGCAGAATTGAGTATAAATTAAAAGTGCTGAATATGCAAAAGTATCAGAACCATTCCTTAACATTAGTTTCTTAGCAAAAGACCGTCAAAGGTCTTTCAGTAGGATTTCAGTTGTACCCTTAACTCTCTCCACCCCTATTGTAATCTACTTTTTAGGAGTTCAGTTTTAGATCCAGACTTGGCAGTGTGAATGATGAAATACTCTTGTGTAAAAATGTTGCAACACATTTGTTCATGTAAAAGAAAATCTTTCATTAATGAGATCCTACAGATAACCCACTGAAATTTAGTAAGATTCCTTGACTTGAAGAAACTTATGAAAGTTTTTCCCTTTTTTTTTAATTGGGGTATAATTGCTTTACAATATTGTAGTTTCTGCAGTAGGGTGAAGTCAGTCACCTATATGTATACATATGTTCCCTCCCTCTTGGGCCTCTCTCCCACCCCACCCCCTTTTCTTACCCATCTGAATCATCACAGAGGACTGAGCTGAGCTTCCTGTGCTTTAGCATGTTCCCACTAGCTAGCTACTTGATGAGTGGCAGTGAATATATAAGTCAATGCCAATCTCCGAATTCACCCCCTCCACACCCCACCCCAACCCTGACCTTGTGTCCACAAGGCTGTTTTCTGTATCTGTGTTTCTCTTCCTGCCCTGTGGACAGGTTGGTTCATCTTCAGGATCCAGTAATCTTCCACAACTTTTAACTTTCTTCTTACCTGCCTGGATTTCTACTCACTTCCATTTTTATCTGTCAGCTGTGCCATCACTATTTTCCTGCTTACGAAAGAAAAAATAGAATTATAATATAGGAAGGGGCCTTTGAGATTTTTGAACTTTATTCAACCTATTCATTGTATGAGAAGGTGGCCTAAGGTCATCTAGTTGAGCTTTGCAGATTCAGGACAAGAATCTGCCTTTCAGTCAAGTGCTCTTTCTCTTTCATCACCTTGTCTCTTATCCTATTGATTTTGTTTCAAATCCTCAGTAAGACCCTTTTCAGCTTTTTGGTAATACTTGGAAGAGTAGAATCCTATATTTAAGAGAAAGAAAGATGGTATTTATAAACATCTAACATAAAACTTTAGGATTTGCACACACAAAAAAATTTTTTTGTCCGTTGATCTTTTCTCCCTCAAAATGGTTTATAGATTATGGATCTTTTTCTTCCTTTCAAATATATATTTTTTTCTATCCTGATAAAGTAGCTATTTGGTAGATTTGAGTACATGTACACACATTATATAAATATATCCTCTTGGACAAATATACACTAGAAAAACACGGTATATATGTATATATGTATGTCCACAGATCATTTATAATATGTCCTTACTGTGTGTGTTCACATCTTTTTATCCTTTAACATGTGTAATCACCTTACTCTTCAAAGAAAAGGCTTCATACTTTGGCAATAACCCATACTTTCACATATCCCACTAGTGAAAGACACATATTCAGATTTGACTGCCTGGGATTATATCAAAACTCTGCATGCTACTGTATGACTTTGGGCAAGTTATTTACCATCTCTGGCCGGTTTCCTCGTCTGTAAAATGGAGGTAATACTAGTATCCACCTCGTATGGTGGTTGTGATAATTAAATGAGCTAAGCCATGTAAAAGTGCTTAGAAGGGAAGTATAGTATGGACTCTATATAGTAGCTGTTGTTAGCTTTTCCTTAAATCAACCCTTATAAACTGCTAATTGTTCCCTCTGGTGGAGGCGGGTCTCCTTTTGTGTTCCCTTTTATACTGTTGATTTACTTGAAATGTGAATTTACATTTGGACCTAGGTCAAGGTATTGCTAGATCTCTTTGTAAAAATACAAATCTTTGTAATGTAAAATTTGAATAGTATTCTTGGAGTAGGAATCAAAGAGGCAAAAGAAACTGCATCCATATCAACTTTGTCTCCCCACAAACTTCAGGTTATTATTAGAGTTGTTTTCAAAACATAATCTTAAGGGACTTCTCTGGTGGCACAGTGAATAAGAATCTTGCTCGCCAGTTCAGGGGACATGGGTTCAATCCTTGGTCTGGGGAGATTCCACATGCCACGGAGCAACTGAAGCCCATGCACCACAGCTACTGAGCCTGCGTTCTATACCCTGCAAGCCACAACTACTGAACTCACTTACTGCAATAGAAAAGCCTGGGGGGCTACAGTCCATGGGGTAGCAAAAGAGTCAGAAACAACTGAGTGACTGAGCATGCATAGAGCTTCTCCATCATTGGCTGCAAAGACAATAATCAGCCTGATTTGAGTATTGACCGTCTGATGATTCCATGTGTAGAGTCATCTCCTGTTTTGTTGGAAAAGGGTGTTTGCTATGACCAGTGTGTTCTCCTAACAAAACTCTGTTAGCCTTTGCCCTGCTTCATTTTGTACTTCAAGGCAAGTTTGGCCTATTACTTCAGGTGTCTCTTGACTTTCTGTTTTTGCATTCCAATCCCCTGTGATGAAAAGCACATTGTTTTTTTTTTTTGGTGTTAGTTCTAGAAGGTCTTCATAGTACCATGCAGCTTCAGCTTCTTTGGCATTTAGTGGTTGGGGCATAGACTTGGATACTGTTATGTTGAATGGTTTGCCTTGGAAACGAACCAAAATCATTCTCTCGTTTTTGAAATTTCACCAAAGTACTGCATTTCAGACTCTTTTGTTGATTATGAAGGCCTACTCCCTTTTTTCTAAGGGATTCTTGCCCACATAGATATAATGGTCATCTGAATGAAATTCGCCCATTCCTGTCCATTTTAGTTCACTGATTCCTAAAATGTGGATGTTCACTCTTGGCATTGCCTGCTTGACCACGTCCATTTTACCTTGATTCATGGACCTAACATTCCAGGTTCCTATGCAATATTCTTTACAGCATCGGACTTTACTTTCACCACCACACACATCCACAACTGAGCGTCATTTCTGCTTTGGCCCAGCTAAGTCATTCTTTCTGGAGCTATGAGTAATTAATTGCCCTCTGCTCTTCCCCACTAGCATATTAGATACCTTTCAACCCAGGGTGGGGGAGGGGGGCGCTCATCTTCCAGTGTCATATCTTTTTTCCTTTTCATTCTGATTATGGGGTTCTTGCAGCAAGACTACTGGAGTGGTTTGCCATTTCTTCCTCCAGTTGACCACCTTTTGTCAGAATTCTTCTTGATGACCCGTCCATCTTTGGTGGCCCTTTACAGCATGGCTCATGGTTTCATTGAATTACACAAGCCCTACACTTGTGTAGTGGCCCACACACCACTTACAAGGCTGTGGTCCATGAAAAGAAATTTGAAGTTTACTCAAGTGCTTATCTTTATTTATCTCCTTTGGACTCAATTAATGTGTTACTCATTTAAAATGCCCTTGTGTGAAATTTGTTACCTTTTCAGTTGTGTGATAGATTACTTTGTCACTCTTTGCCATTGATAACTCATGCTTTCTTACCTATGTGTCTTTGCTCATATTGTTCATTCCATCTAGACTATTTCCCTATTTCATTTTCTCTATGTTCAAGTAATGATCTGAATATAATTACTTGGGTATAAACACACATAAATATCCCGAGAGAGAGAGAGAGAGAGAGAAATTTTTTTTTTTTTTCTCCTTTTTTGCCATGCCATGCATCTTGTGGGATCTTAAGTTACTCAACCAGGGATTGAAACTAGGCACTCAGCAGTGAAAGTGCAGAGTCCTAACCACTGGACCGCCAGGGAATTCCCTTTCAAGCCATATATTTAAGGTTTTTGCTCTTTCCTATCTATGTAATACAGTATTTACTATGTATGTGCTACACAGCATTACACACACATTATAGAATAGCTCAGTGATTTGATGTGTACGTAATAGCTCAGTGATTCAATGTATGTATAATAGCCCAATGATTTTCTTAATTTCCTTACAGTAAAAGTAGAAAAACTTTTTTCCTTGGAGTGGACATTGAAACTGCATCTATTTTTTTTATTATAAAAATAAATAGTGTAGAAAGTCAGACCCCTTAACCCTCAAATGTTATTAGTTGTTAGAACAATAGATCTTTGTTATTTCTGAGTTATTATCCTGATAAGGAAAATGATATAAAGTGATAACTTCTATCAGTAATTTAACATTTTTACTGTGAGAATTCCTATTTAAGGTTTTGATCATGTGTATTTACTTCAAAAGTTACTTTTACTTAAGAATATTTAAGCCACCAGACAGAAGATAATCAAATGTTGGATTATTATTAAATTTGAAAGTTGTTCTTTATTTCATGAGATATTCTTATTGATAAGAATTGACAATTCTCTTACAAAAAATTAAATTTCCATAGTTCTTTTCACTCACTACACAATTGCCAAAATGTTAATTTAGTATTTAGAAAGTATCTCAAAGTGTTCTCTTGACTTTTTACACCTGATGTAATTGTATTGCTTTACAGATGGCAGAAGATATTTTCCTTTAGCGTTTGGGGTAAAATTGCAAGTTTCTGGAACAAGGCTTTTCTTACTATTATAATCCTATTGATTGTTCTGTTTCTAGGTAAGTACTAGAGTCCTCCTTTGACTAAGCTTAACTATGATTTTTTATATTATTATTATTATCATTAATGAGTTGTTATTATTGATTGGTTTTTAATTAAGTTGATGCTGCCATTGGTATACAGTTGACTTTATGGAGTAGATAATTGATATGTTGATAGGTATTATTACTGTTATATATATACAATCATAAATTGCAGCAGAGTACAGTGGTTCTTAATCTCTTTTATGTTGTTTTAAGATTTAAATGCTGCAATGCATAACCTAGTTTTCAGAATTAGCAGTTATACAGTCCTTTGTTCGGAGAAGGCAATGGCACCCCACTCCAGTACTCTTGCCTGGAAAATCCCATGGATGGAGGAGCCTGGTGGGCTGCAGTCCATGGGGTCACTAAGAGTCGAACACGACTGAGCAACTTCACTTTCACTTTTCACTTTCCTGCATTTGAGAAGGATATGGCAGCCCACTCCAGTGTTCTTGCCTGGAGAATCCCAGGCAAGGAGGAGCCTGGTGGGCTGCTGTCTCTGGGGTTGCACAGAGTTGGACACGACTGAAGTGACTTAGCAGCAGCAGCAGCAGTAGTCCTTTGTTATTGTGGTGTCTTAGTTATCCACAGATTTAACTGTTTGGGAGACAAACAGAGCAGTGGCCCTCAAAAGAAGTTTTAGATGCAGGGTGTGAATCTTGATTGAACCCTGGTTGAAAGACAACTATAGCACAGACATTTAGGTACTACTGCAAAAATTTGAATAAAGACTGTTTGTTAGATAATATTAGGGAGTTTTGTTAACTTTAGTTATGATATCAATGTTATTATTATATAAAAGAAGTCAGCAACCTATAACCTACAGACCAGTTGCCTATTTTTGTAAATAAAGTTTTATTGGAACATACCATGCCATTCTGTTTATGTGTCGTCTATGTATGAACAACTACAGAGTGCAGTAGTTGAAACAGAGACCGTGTGGCCTAACATACACAAGCTGCTCTTTACAGGAAAAGTTTACCATCACCTGTTACATAGGATTATGTCCTTATGCTTAGGAATTGCATGCTGAAATACATAGAAGTAAAGTCTCATGATATTTACAACTTTCAGTTGGTTAAAAAAAAAGCAAATATGGCAAATGCTAACAATTGTTGAATCTAGGTAGTGGAAATATGGATGTTTATTGTACTAGTTTTTCAGTATGTTTGAAATTTTCGTAACAAGTACCTTAGAAATTAGAAGCAGACTTTTTTTTTAAGTGGAAAAGAATAGCTTTATTTGCTTTGTCAGGCAGAGAGGGCCACAGTGGGCTAATGCCCTCCAAACTGCATGTCCCAACCTAGAAGGGGTAGTGAGGAGTTTTATAGTAATGTTTCAAAGAGGGCGTGATCAGCTTGTGGACATCCTTTCAGGGATTGGTGGGAGGCAGGTGGGAGTCAGCACTATCAACCTTCTGCTTCCAGCCAGTCTAGGTTCTACATGCTTGTGTGCAGCATACAGTTAACCTCTTTCACCTAGTCAGGGGTTTGGTGTCTGTCTCCAAAACATGCAGATTTTTCCATCATTTCCCCATTTGATTATAGGTCTTCAGTAGAAAACTCTTAATAGTCAAAATATCGGTCCCTTGATGCCAGGGTGATTCAGCTTCTTGCCATGGGTATAAATCCTGTCCCTTGGTAACAGGCCTCCTTTATGTTTGTCCAGATGCTGGCAGAGGTATTGCAACATCCCAGACACTACTTTTCTCTTGAAGTAGACTTTTAAGATTTTTGTCAAATTAGAAATTCTATGAGTCAAAATAATTGCCATGCTTTTTAGGAGCTTTTAGGAACTGAGCTCAGATTATGTAACTTGTCAGAGATCAGCCAGCTACTTCTTGGCAGTTCAGCTTTTGATACCACTGCAGTGTGTTGTCCCTCAGAATTCGCTCAGAGTCGTGTTGTGAGTTAGGCAGGTTCCCAGGTGTCAGCCTGAGGCCGTAACCACCGCGCATGGCACTATCTTGTGAGAAAATGTTTCTCATCTTCCATATTACTAACCTCTGGACGGGAATCCTCTTCGTAAACTGGAAATAAATGGCATGAGAAGGTATGAGTAAGTCATTGCATCAGGATGTGAATGGATTTTGCAGTTCATTTCAAACTGTATTTGTTTCATGGTATGTTCTTAATGTTACTAATTGAATCTCTAGCCATAGAAGAAATCACACCAAGCAGGTGAAAAACAATAAGGAAAACCAGGTTCCAACTTTGTCACCAACTAACTAAATGACCTTTGGAATGTCATTTCATCTCTCTGAGTTTGGGTTAGCCATTTGCAAAATAGAGAGAGGAAATAATCTCCACACCTCTTGGTAGCTCTAAGAGTGTACTGTGTCCTTCTAATTCTAAAATTATCACAAGAATTTCTACTGAAAACTGCCACATAGCCATATAAAGAAGGACAACTTTAGCCAAGGTTCTTTTGGTTACATAAATCAGAAACCAGCATCCGCTCACTTGAGCATGAAAGGGAAAATTAAAATATAGGGTTGTTTCAGTGTGGCCCAAAAAATGAAGGAAGCCAAACTCATAGGAAGTGAAGTGTCCGTTTAGTGTCCCTGTATTTCTCCCTCGGTCTACTTCTTATTCCTTATCTCTACAGAGTCTGATACTCAGTTCCCAGGCCAGAATTATATACAGCTGCTAAGTTTTGTCATGCCAGCCATATGTGAGGATTAACTAGCCATTTCTAAATTCCAATTCTAAGGAAGAAAAAATCTGACCAGCTAACACCAGGTATCCAGTCCTCATCTGAGAAGCTATGGCCAGGGGCCAGGATCAGAGAGCAGAATCATGGCTGCTGGCAGGAACCTAGGTCTATGGGCAGAGAAAGTAACTCCCAGAGAATAGGAACATCATGGATGATTAATGTGGGGCCGTTAACCCTGGATGATAAAGACAGTCAAACAGGGACTTACCCATGAAGCCTCAGTGTTTTCATCTCAGAACAGGGGAATAACACCTACTTCACTGAGGTGTTGAAAGAATAACATGCAGTTACATATGTAAAGTGCATAGTCCACTGTTCTCTTCCACTAAAATGACATTGGTGTAAATAATGCAGACCCAGTAGGTTTGAATTACTCAACATAATTCATCTTTTATTTTGGAATTTTTTTCTTGTTGGTCTAATAATCATTACTAGATGTTTATATTCCTAGAGCCAATACTAACTGAAAAGTGTGTGTCTTTTAGCAAGTTGAAACAGGCAGAAAGGAAGTAGGAAACCCAGAAGAGTTTATTTAGTGTCAGCAGAAATGCTTCTCGGGAATTTGAACACTTACAGAATTGATCCCACAAAAAGATGATCTCCATGTGCCTTATAGAAAATTGACTAAGTGTCACATCCTCCTCTTATTGTTGCCCCCCATCCCACTTTTCAGACACAGTTTCTTTATTATTATGCAAGCAGTGCATTCTACAAACGGGTTTGTGTTTTTCTTTGGTAGTACTGCTTAATCTTTAGCATTTCTGCATAATGGATCCAGGAGTATTATTCCTGTTTAATTGCCAAGTAGTAATGACATCACACTTCCACAGGTGGCTCAGTGAAGTAGAGAATTCACCTGCCAATGTAGGAGACATAGGTTCTGTCCCTGGTTGGGAAGATCCCCTGGAGAAGGAAATGGCAACCCACTCCAGTATTCTTGCCTGTGAAGTCCCATGGATAGAGGAGCCAGGCGGGCTACAGTTCATGGGGTCACAAGAGTCAGACACGACTTAGCAACTAAACAACAAGGAAAACAACAATGACTTCAAAGTACTGTTTGGTTCCTCTGGTCTGCTCAAAATAACTCATAAAGACTTTTTTTTTTTTTTTAGTTGTTTTTGTAGTGGTTGGCATGCTCGTATTGTTTTGAGGCAATCTTAGAAATGACAAAAAAAAAACGGAAATCTTGCCTTTTGTGTTCACATAAATCGACCTTGAGGACATTATGCTAAGTGAAAGACAAATACTGTTAAGATCTCATTCATATATGGAATCTTAAAAAATGAAATCAAGCTCATAGATACAGGGGACAGATTGGTGGTTGCCAGGGGTGGGGGTGGGTAGGTAAATGGAGTCAAGACATACAAGATTCCAATTATAAAAGAAATAAGTCATAGAGATATAATGAACAACATGGTGACTTAGTTAATAATTCTGTATTGCACATTTGAAAATTGCTAGGAGAGTAGATGTTGAAAGAAAGTTTGCATCACAAGAAAAAAATTCTGTAACTGTATGGTGATGGACTTGTAACTATTTTACAGTATATACAAACCGAATTATTTTTAATTAGCAAATTACAAATAGAAGGAATCTTCTTCGTTCTGATGAAGAGCATCTACAAAAGCCTAGAGCTAGCAACATCCTTAGTCAGATATTGAAAGTTAGCCCCGTAAGGTTGGGAACAAAGCAAGGATATTCACTTTGACTATTTTTGTTCAATTAAGTAATAGATTTTCTAACCGAGATAATATTAAGTTAAGAAAAATATACAAAGTGTTAAGATTTTAAATTAAAAAGTAAAACAGTCATTTGAAGATGACATGATTATTTATTTAGAAAATCCTAAAATGTCTACAAGAAAAATACTGTGTCAAAGAACTATAGTGCATCACAAAATACAAGGTCAATATACAAAATGAAGTGCATTTCTATGCTATAAGCAACAATTCAAAATTGAAAATTTTTAAATTACTTTTATAAGTACAACAAGAAGCCTAAAAACTACTTGTTTTTAGAAAAGAACTTTATAAAGGATGTACAAGATCTCAACGCTTAAAGCTACAAAAACATTGTTCGAAGGAATTAAAGAAAATGGAAATAAAATTTTTTTTTTCAGTTGAAAAACTCACAATCATTGCAATGAAATATCACTTCATACTCATCACGAGAGTTATAATCTAAAAGACAGATAATAACAAATACTGATGAAGATGTGGAGAAATAGGAACCATCCCAATTTACATTACACTGAGAATGTAAACTGGTAAAGCTGCTTTGGGAAAACAGTTTGGCAGTTCCTCAAAAAGTTAAACATAGAGTTACCATGCATGCGTGCTGAGTCACTTTAGTCATGTCCAGCTCTGCAATTCTAGGGACTGTAGGCCACCAAGCGCCTCTGTCCATGGGATTCTCCAGGTAAGATTCTCAATATTCTTACTAAAGTGAGTTGCCATGCCTTCTTCCAGGATATCTTCCCAACCCAGGGATCGAACCTGCTTCTCTTACATCTCTTGCATTGGCAGCCAGGTTCTTTACCTCTAGCACCGCTTGGGAGTTACCATATGATCCAACAATTCCAGTCATAGGTATATACTAAGAGAAATGAAAACATACGTCAGTATAAAAACTTGTACATGAATCCTCATGGCAGCATGTTCATAATAGCTAAAAAATGGAGAAAATCCAAATATCCATCATCTCTTGAATGGATAAACCAAATGTGGTGTAGCTGTACAACAGAGAATTATTCAGTTATAAAAAGTAATAGAGCAAGTTCATCTATGTAACTTGCTGCAACATAGATAAACCTTGAAAATATTAAGCAAGGTTAAGGGAGCCAGACACAAAAGAACACATAAAATATGATTCCATCTATATCAAATGTCCAGAATAGCCAAATGCATAGAGACAGAAAGTAGATTAGTGGTTGCCAGGAGGTGCAGGGAGGGCAAGAATGGATATGCACTTTCTGTCTGGGTTGATGAAAATATTCAGGTGTTGGTTACACAACTTTGTGAATATACTCAAAACCACTAAATACACTTTTAAGAGTAAATGTTATGTGAATTTTAGTTCAAAGTGCTGTTTAAAAAATTAAGTAAAATAGGGGTTAAAATTAGCAGTTTTTCAACTAGAATCTCTTTCCTATATGGCAGTAACTCTTCCCTAGGAGTGCTTATGACTGCATGAAAGGAGCAACCTAACTTGTTTATATTCCACTGGTCTTTGTGACATCAAAGGCAGATAACCTTCCCAGGAAACTATAAGAATCAATGACTAAGAGTACACCAAATAAAGATGCTATAATCTGAAATCTGTCTCCTACTAGAGAAAAGTGATTCCTCTGAATCTGAGACTTAACAGAACTGAAAGAATCAAAAAAGCAGCTCTCTGAACATTTTCAGTAACAGGTGCCATCCACAAACACTTGAGGGATCATATACTACCATAGGTCAATCCCATTTCAACAAATCTTTGCCAGTAAAAATCTCAGTGTAACCAAATACTTCTAAAATCTCAATAATTTAAAATAATAGTAGCCTATATATAAAATAGGTAAAAAACAAAGACCCGCTGTATAGCACAGAATTATATTTATTATAATAACCTATAATGGGAAAAATCTGAAAAAGGAATAAAGATAACGATATAACTGAATCACTCTGCTGTATACCTGAAACATTGTGAATCAACTATATTTCAGTTTTTTTTTAAAGAGTAATACTTGAGTTTAGTCACTCTGTCGTGTCCGACTCTGCAACCCCATGAACTGCAGCACACCAGGCTTCCCTGTCCACCACCAACTCCAGGACCTTGCTCAAACTCGTGGCCTTTGAGTCAGTGATGCCATCCAGCCATCTCATCCTCTGTCATCCCCTTCTTCTCCTGCCTTCAATATTGCCCATCATCAGGGTTTTTTCTAATGAATTAGTTCTTTGCATCAGGTGGCCAATGGCCAAAGTATTGGAGTTTCAGTTTCAGCATCAGTCCTTCCAATGAATATTCAGCATTAATTTCCTTTATGATGGACTGGTTTGATCTCCTTGCAGTCCAAGGGACTCTCAAGAGTCTTCTCCAACACCACAGTTCAAAAGCATCAGTTCTTGGTGCTCAGCTTTCTTTTAGTCCAACTCTCACATCCATACATGACTACTGGAAAAACCATAGCTTTGACGAGATGGACCTTTGTTAGCAAAGTAATGTCTATGCTTTTGAATATGCTGTCTAGGTTGGTCATAGCTTTTCTTCCAAGTAGCAAACGTCTTTTAATTTCATGGCTGCAGTCACCATCTGCAGTGATTTTGGAGCCCAAAAAATTAAAGTCTGCGACTGTTTCCAGTATTTCCCCATCTGTTTGCCATGAAGTGATGAGACTGGATGCCATGGTCTTACTTTTTGAATGCTGAGTTTTAGGCCAGCTTTTTCACTTTCCTCTTTCACTTTCATCAAGTGAAAAGTAACTTCTTCGCTTTCTGCCATAAGAGTGGTATCATCTGCATATCTGAGGTTATTGATATTTCTCCCGGCAATCTTGATTCCAGCTTGTGCTTCATCCAGCCCAGCATTTCGCATGATGCACTCTGCATGTAAGTTAAATAAGCAGGGTGACAGTATACATCCCTGATGCACTGCTTTCCCAGTTTGGAAAGAGTTCTTTGTTCCACGTCCAGTTCTAACTATTGCTTCTTGATCTGCATACAGATTTCTCAGGAGGCAGGTCAGATGGTCTGGTATTCCCATCTCTTGAAGAATTTTCCACAGTGTGTGGTGATCCACACAGTCAAAGGCTTTGGTGTAGTGAATGAGGTAGAAGTAGATGTTTTTTTGGAACTCTCTTGCTTTTTCGATGATCCAGCGGATGTTGGCAATTTAATCTTTGGTTCCTCTGCCTTTTCTAAATCCAGCTTGAACATCTGGAAGTTCTTGGTTCACATACTATTGAAGCCTAGCTTGGAGAATTTTGAATATTACTTTGCTAGTATGCGAGATGAGTGCAATTGTGCAGTAGTTTGAACATTCTTTGGCATTTCCTTTCTTTGGAATTGGAATTGGAATGAAAACTGACCTTTTCCAGTCCTATGGCCACTGATGAGTTTTCCAGTTTTGCTGGCATATTGAGTGCAGCACTTTCACAGCATCATCTTTCAGGATTTAAAATAATTCAACTGGAATTCCATCACCTCCACTAGCTTTGTTCGTAGTGGTGCTTCTAAGGCCCACTTGACTTCACATTCCAGGATGTCTGGCTCTAGGTGAGTGATCACACCATCGTGATTATCTGGGTCATGAAGATCTTTTTTGTACAGTTCTTCTGTGTATTCTTGCCACCTCTTCTTAATATCTTCTGCTTCTGTTAGGTCCATACCATTTCTGTCCTTTATCGAGCCCATCTTTGCATGAAATGTTCCCTTGGTATCTCTAATTTTCTTGAAGAGATTTCTGGTTTTTCCCATTCTATTGTTTTCCTCTATTTGTTTGCATTGATCACTGAGAAAGGCTTTCCTATCTCTCCTTGCTATTCTTTGGAACTCTACATTTAAATGGGTATATGTTTCCTTTTCTTCTTGCCTTTCTCTTCTCATCTTTTCTTAGCTATTTGTGAGGCTACCTCAGACAACCATTTTGCCTCTTTGCTGTTTCTTTTTCTTGGAGATGGTCTTGATCACTGCCTCCTGTACAATGTCACAAACCTTCGTCCATAGTTCAGGCACCAGATCTAATCCCTTGAATCTATTTGTCACTTCTACTGTAAAAAAAATTACAGTAGATGTAATAAAAATGCTAGTGCAGTAAGAGAAATGGGTTAGCCTGGAATTGATGATAATGGCATATGACCTATATATGTTATTGTCAGTAGGTTGAATTTTAATGCAGTGTAGCCAGATATTAGAGACAGTGCAGTGATGGTAACTCCTAGATGAATAGTAAAAAAGCAAAATACTGTTACATTCAAAGTTTACCACTGGCATCTATTTTGAGCATAATATCCTCCCATGTATTATAAAGAGACCCTCGAGCTAAAGTTCATTATCTAAAAGTTAGGTCACTTGGGCTAAATCTGCTTTCTATTATATTAATAATCTTATATTCTTAAAAGCCAAAAGCAATGTGTTTCCTCTTTTTCTTTAATAGATGCTGTGAGAGAAGTAAGAAAATATTCCTCAACTCATACTATTGAAAAGAGCTCAGCCAACAGACCTGCTGCCTATGAACATACACAAATGAAACTCTTCAGGTCTCAAAGAAATCTTTACATTTCTGGATTTTCATTATTTTTCTGGCTGTAAGTTTTTTTTTAAGCACAATTTTAAAACATGATTTATGTTTCTCATTTTTTCCACCTACAGTGTAGATTTTTCTTCTGTACTATTTAGCACACTAACATCTTTTTTGAAAGAACTCAGATGGCAGACCCAAATAACAAATAATAATCCTGGCTTGTAGGTTTGATAGGCCCATATGGTCCTGCAGGATCTCACCCCTGCTGCTCTCTGGAGCCTCCTCTTGTACTCTTTTCTGACACATACCACCGTTGCACGCACACTGTCCTTTGCTGCTCCTTCATTCATTCATTCATTCATTATTGCAACAAATATTTATTGAGTTCCTTTTGTGTATCCAACTCCTCCCTACTTCAGGGTCTTCACACCAACTTTCCCTTCTGCCAAAACACTCTTCCCTTCCCTCTCTCCCTGGTTAATTTCTACTCATCCTTAGCTCCTTTCTCAGGTAAGCTGAGACCTGTGACCCATCATTTCCCCAAAGTAGGTAGGTCTCCTGTTGTACACTCCCATAGAATGTGTAGTGTATATACTTTTCTTCCACGTGTCATTTAATTACTCATGGTTGTAATTAAATACTGTTTTAACTCTCACCTCCCCAACTAAAGCCTAAACCCTTTGAGAACAGAGCCATTGTCTTGTTTCCAATTATATCCCCAATGCCTGGCATAGTAATTAACACTTAGCAGTTCTTGAATTGGATACTTGAAGATAACGATTACTATTAGTAACAATGGAGGTTACTCATCAATACAAGGAGAGTAATTTTTAGGTTTAGCCAGCCTTCTGCAGTGCTATTTTTATTTATTTATTTTGACTAAAAGGCATGTGGGATCTTGTTTCCACAGCCAGGGATTGAATCCATGCCCCCTGCATTGGAAGCACGGGGGCTCAAGTCTTAACCACTGACCACAAGGGAAATCCTGCACAGTGCTCTTTACATAGCAGATTTTGAACTGAGGGGGAAAATTTCTTACTGGCCCTGCCACAATGTCCAAAATTCTCTTTCTGCTCCTCCTGGCCAAAGTCCTCTACAGAGAAAAATAAGTAAATAAGTCCCACTGAACCCACATTCCAAAAGTTAGTCTTCTGGCAAAAAATTCAAAGAAATGAGGCACAGGCTTCTTTTAACTAGGACTTGGATTACGTATTTATCTTCTTTAAACCCTGGAGGAGGAAATGACAACCCACTCCAGTATTCTTGCCTAGAGAATGCCATGGACAGAGAAGCCTGGCAGGCTACAGTCCATGACGTCACAGAGAGTCAGACATGACTGAGTGACTGAACACACACTTCTTTAAACATCCTCCCTTGCTTAAATATTACCACACCCACACCTGAAGGGGAGTTACTGGATAATTAGTGCTTAAAGTCACAGTTCTTGGGGATTAGTCTAGTTATATACTACTCTGACATTTTTTTTATTTTCTTAGAGTGTTGAGACGTCTGGTTACCCTTATTACTCAGCTGGCAAAAGAGCTGTCACACAAAGGAGTACTTAAACATCAAGCAGAAAATATTAACCAGGCTGCCAAAAAATTCATGGAAGAAAATGAAAGACTGAAACGGGTATTTAATTTTTAAAAAAAAAACTGGTGTGAATGTTTTTGGTATTCCCAAGGGATGGTATATTTTTTTCAGCCTCAAAAAGAGCATTTTTATATTTTATAAGCAGAAAATGACCATAAATAACAGTGTTCTACAATATGATTGTTCCAGAAGTATTTTATTATCTTTAGATTTGTGAGTTCTCAAAGTTTCCCTCAGTAGTAGATTAATGCCATTGACCTACTTCCTATGATTCAAGGAGAAAACAGTTCTGGGAATATGAATTTTAGTTCCTTTATTACCATTAATTTTACTTTATAACATAAGGCAAGTTTTAATAAGTCTCTCTTAAGTTTCCATTTCCCATTCAGTTGAATTACTGTTAAGACTGTGTGTGTGTGTGTTTTTCTTTAAATGATGTTTATATAAGAAGCAGAGAAAAATAGTTGATACAGATAGAAGATGGCATATAATATTTTCAGTCTCTAATTTGGGTTATGTTGCTAATAATTCTTTGAGAACTCTATGCTGTCTTTCCCCTGCTCCTCAGGGAGAATGAAAATCAGGTACTGATGTTTTCCATGTTAAGTAAAAAGAACAAATTGAGAAAATGGAAGATACAAAATTACTTTGGGTATTTTTTTTCTTAACTTTAAAATTTAGGAGTCAGATCTCAAGCTTGAGTGTTTTCAGTTCATGTTAAGCCCTATAACCTATAAGTTTTCCTAATTCTGCTTCTTAGGGAAAAAAGTCAAAAAAACTATTCAGAAGTGAAACATTTTCTTAAATAATTCCTAACATAATGCAATAAGATTATTTCCCTATTACAGATTAATGAATTGCAATCAATTATGAATTACATCAAATTATATTTATGTAAGGGCTTCCCTGATAACTCAGTTGGTAAAGAATCCTCCTGCAATTCAAGAGACCCCAGTTCGATTCATGGGTCGGGAAGATCTGCTGGAGAAGGGATAGGCTACCCACTCCAGTATTCTTATGCTTCCCTTGTGGCTCAGCTAGTAAAGAATCCACCTGCAATGCGGGAGACCTGTGTTTGATCCCTGGATTGGGAAGATCTCTTGGAGAAGGAAAAGGCTACCCACTCCAGTATTCTGGCCTGGAGAATTCCATGGACTGCATAATCCATGGGGTCGCGAAGAGCTGGACATGATTGAGCGACTTTCACTTTCACTTTTCATATTTATGTAAAAAGTATTGTAAGTCTAACAGTAGAGAATTACCCAAATCCTAAAGCCCAGCCTCTTACAGAAAGAACTCTAAGCATCACCTTTTATTAATTCTAAAAGAGTTACCTATTAACTAGAACAATATAAAGCTCTCTAAAACTATTGTTGTTCATTTGCTAAGTCGTGTCTGATTCTTCACCACCCCATGGACTGCAGCACGCCAGGCTTCCCTGTCCTTCACTGTCTCTGGAGTTTGCTCAAACTCACGTCCATTGAGTTGGTGACGCTATCCAACCAACTCATCCTCTGTCATCCCCTTCTCCTCCTGCCTTCAGTCTTTCTCATCATCAGGTTTTTTCCCAGTGAGTTGACTCTTCGCATCATGTGGCCAAAGTATTAGAACATCAGCTTTAGCATCAGTCCTTACAATGAATATTCAGGGTGGATTCCTTCAAGACTGACAAGGTTGATCTCCTTGCTGTCTAAAGGACTCTGAAGAGTCTTCTCCACCACCTATTAAATAAGGGAAAACTCATTGCAAAAAAAAATAGTTTTGATGCTACAGTATCATGGTGACCTGTTCAAAAACCCATGTTTTATTTATGATGTCTGCCTTATTACCACTACACAAATAGGATTCAGAAATGTTTCTTTGGGTAGATTTTAACAGCATCTTTTAAGGAAACATTTAGAGAATAAGCACTGGTTTGTATGTTTACTTTGTTTTGTTCTGTTCTGAAAAAAGCTTTGGTGCATAGATGTCATGTAACTTTCCATTGGTCGTTAAGCTGTGTCAGTGTTTCTGTGTTCAGAGGCAAACAGTATGTCACCAGTGTTTCAGCAACACAGTCAGACTTATTTTGTATGTTAATATTATTTGCTTCATTTTCTGTCCTTTGATCTCATTTTATAATGGTAAAAACATCTCTTCATTCTCTATAAGAGACACATTATCTAATGGAAAGTGTTTTACCCTAAAGTTCAAGAGATTTGGGTGCCAGTCCCAAATCTGCCAGTAATTAATTAGCATTGTGATCTAGGGCCAGTCACTACATTTGTTCTGGGTCTCAAGTTTATAAATAATAGCTCCCAGTATTCACAGGCTTCACAGTAAGGTATTAACTCTTTGAATTGTTGCAACCACCCTAGGAGGTTGGTGCTGTTAATATTTGCGTTTTATAGATGAAGAAATGGAGGCACAGAAAGGTTAAGTGACTTGTATAAAATCATTCCACTAATAAGAGACAGAACTAAGGTTTGAATCCAGGCAGGCAGCCTGCCTCTAGAATCCACACTCTAAACCACATTGTTTTGTTCCCTTCAATCATATGCTAGCCCATGAAATGACTTGCAGATGGTGCATGGGACCCCATTCTGCTATGATATTCAGTTAATGAAATAATTATGAAAGACCAATTAACTTATATATGACTGCTTTAAAATAACAACAGTGATGGAGCTTTACTTCTTGTTTTTTCCCAGCCACTTACCCAGGTCGAGTAAGGTGGGTAGGACTGTTTACATGTGCATTACTATAGCTAGTGGCTATAAAATTGCAGATTCCAGGGCTGTTGGTCTTTCTCCAGCATCAAGTTACACATAATTCAGTAATAAAGTTGAACAGATTTATAGGTGCATTAGTGAAAGCTTATTTACAAGACCAACACCAAATTCAACTTTTCCAAGTCAGTGGCATATTAATTCAGGCAGTCAGTGTAAGCTTTCCTGTAACTCATTGGTTCTCTTCCAGTTTGGATAATCACTGAAGACTGTGCGAAATGAATTCAAGTGAAGTAAAAGCAAGGATTGTGTTGAAGTGGTCAACAGACCTGTGGAATTCAGAGGGATTTTTTTTTCCCTAGTCTCTGCTCTTAAAAAAAAAAAAAAGTTGTTTTTTTTTAATGTTAAAGATATGAGACTTCTTTGGTTTTAGTAGGTACTTCAGTTCTTTATCTCTTAAAAAAAAATTCTTGGAATTATATATTCATTCGAGTTTTAATTCCTCCTTTGGATCTGCCTGATCTCTGTTGTAACACAGCAGTATTGTATTTGATCTTGTGCTACAATATTTATGCTCATCTCATCGTTTCCACTAGCCTGAGTTTGCTAAGTCGCTTCAGTCGTCTCCGACTCTGTGTGACCCCATAGACAGCAGCCCACCAGGCTCTCCCATCCCTGGGATTCTCCAGGCAAGAATACTGGAGTGGGTTGCCATTTCCTTCTCCAGTGCATGAAAGTGAAAAGTGAAAGTGAAGTCGCTCAGTCGTGTCCAACTCCTATCGACCCCATGGACTGCAGCCCACCAGGCTCCTCCATCCATGGGATTTTCCAGGCAAGAGTACTGGAGTGGGTTGCCATTGCCTTCTCCTCAAGCCTGAGTTTACCTGAGAGCAAAAGATTGTATTTCTGTTATATTTTTACTCCTAATACTACATAGTATTGTACAATATTTGCATGTAGTAGTAGCAGTGCTAAGTAGAACTTTGTTTTGTTTAATATGTCAGTGTTTTAATGTCAGTTTACATTAGGAAAGGAATCACCCTGCAATAGAAATTCTTTTCTATGTCTATTTTAAATTGTCCTGAGTTAATTTTTTTTTTTCCTGACTGTTGAGGTTTTCTGTATCAAATTGCTGCCTTTTTACTTAGTCAAATAACCCATGTCAATATGTACATGTTCTGTTTTTCAAACATTAATTTAACATCTTTAACTAAACATCTTAAAATGTTCTTTTTAATGTCAGCCACTTACTTCTATTAACACTGATGATTTCCATCCAGGCTATGAAATTTTTACCCCATGATGTTTTTATTTTAGTCAAATATTTTACTATTCAGATCTTAATTATTCTTGCCTAGAAAAGATAAGCTACAAACATAAAACAAACACTTTAAAAGCCAAAATAGATTTGAAAATACAAATAATATTATGAAAGATTAACTGGATAAAAGTAATTTGGAGACCATTCAGTGTAAATTAGGTAGAATTGTCCAAGCATAGAGGTGGCCCTGTCATACTCCACTTACCCATTTCTATCCTGAAAACATGTTCTTTTCTTACAAATCATCAATATAAAACTAGTCTGAGTAGACCGCTCTGCAGTTGGAACATAAAGGCTTTCCAAGTAATATTACCCTCAGCACTATTTTTTTTCCTTAGATTAACATCACATATTAAGGAAAAGGTATGTTTTATCTGAATACTTTTGAAAATATAATTTTAATTGTAGCCCAGCCAGAAACTCTTGTTATTTTCATGTCAGAGGTTTCAATCATAGAAGAAAGAGTGTGTGTGTGTGTGTGTGTGTGTGTGTGTGTGTGTGTGTTTACCAAAAACTAAGTTTCTGTTAACAGAAGTTTACATTGTAAAAAAGTATAAAGCACTGAAAGGGACAAAGAATAAAGGCCAATAATTTAAAATACATTATTTAGCTCTTTTCCTAAAAAAATGTCTGGCTATTACAATCTAAGATTACTTCTTTCTATAACTTTCTTTTCTGATAGCTCTTGAAAAACTATGACAAGGAAGAAGAACATATTTTGGAAGCAGAAAATAAAAAACTAGAAGAAGACAAAGAAAAACTGAAAACTGAATTAAAGACGGCTTCAGATGGTAACGTTATATGCCTGCACAAAAGTAGAAGTATCATATTTTATGCTGTTAAACTTCACTACTTTTGCTAAAACAAAACCAGTGGCCACATGTTCTTCTGGCTAAAATACCAAGGGTGACCTATTTACAAATTCCTGCTCAAATATGAAGATAAAACATTGTTTCAGCCAAGAGAAACATGCTCTGTTTTACAAACAAACATGTAGGTGTTTCAGATCTGTGTTGTAAATACAAATGTTCCTGCCTTAGCAAAAGACCTGTGTTCCTGAAAAGTTGCTTGTAAACACATTTGGAAAATTATCACAGTTTTTCATCATAGTACATTGCTGCTAAAAGAAGCAATGACAGGGGGAATGTTTTGGTTATAAGATAAGGTTATAATATTAGGGCTTGAGATAAGCCCTAATATTTTCTACGTGCCAGATATAAGGAAAACGTTCCTTGAAAGAAATGGTACGGACAGAGTAAGCTACAGACTGGGGGATGTCAGTAGAGAATTCAGTGTCTCATTCCTAAATACAGCAATAAGGACTTGGGGTAGGACGTCCCAACTCCCATTTCCCTGAAGGCAGCTATTTCTTCTGCATTTTTTGTTTTTTTGAAAAACAGTTGTTTTAGTATCTTCTTATTCTTAGACAAGGAACAAATTATTATTGCCTGCAGCTGCATAGCACTGAAAAGTTCTAAATCTGATGTCATCCAAGAAACTGCCTCAAAGTTGATGGCTTGACCCCTGAGCAACATTCCAGCTTATGACAGATAGTCCTTGATGTTGTCCAGATACTGGGAACCTCTCAGGCAGAGTCAAGATAGTGATCAATGCATAGGCCTTCTCCAATTTCAGATCTCTTCCACTGCTTTGTGTTGGAAATAAATTGGAAAACATTCAGTAATTGAATAAAAAATACTTTATGCCATTTGTAAGTTTAGATTAAAAAAAAAATAGGCCTCAGTATAAGTTTCTGTAATACATCTTGCTATTGTTAATTATGTATATTGTTTGGACAGAGTTGAGTTCATCAAGATGTATTTGCATTTGAAATGGAAAGCCTGAAGATAAATGCTAATTGCTTAAAAAAATTGGTAGGATATTTTTTCTGATATAAAGTATATAGTCACTTTCCTAATTCTTATTTAAAGTAAAAAAAAAAAAAACATTTAGAAGCAGTAAGTTAAAAAATAATTTACTCTTCTAGACAAAATGGTAGATGGTGTGTTTGGAATAGTATAGCTCAAAATTCTAAATCTTCTCATAGTTGTACTTTTGGCTCTTCTGCAGTTCCAAACAATTTGGAACATGATCACGAAGTTTTAACATTTGTATGAAAATAAATTTAGTAATCAGACATTTCAAAAGAGAAATAGTGTTCTTTTTTCACCCAACACAAAATATTGCTGGTAATCCTTCTGAAGAATTTAAGGAACTATTTCCAAAATACCTTTAATTAGTTTAAAAAATTATTTTAAATTCCTGCTTTTTTTAATATCTGCCAAGGATCCTTTTCCTTAAGTTGTAAGCAGAGTAGGACAGAAATAAAAGGCAGACAAGAGTAGGTTGTGTGCCATGCTACCTCTCTTAACCCTGGCCAGCTTAGTTTTTTTCTCCCTTTGCTTGTTAAAAAATCCAATTCATGTATTTTGAGTTTTAACTTCACAAGTCTGATATATAACTCTAAACTCAGTGTTATTTTGAGTAATATAAAGAAGCTCAATATTTCTTTGACAATTCAGATGTTTGGAGAAGATGAACTCTTTTATAATATAGACATTTTGTTTATGATCTGATAACAAGCGATTCCAAGTTTCCTATTTGAAGTGTAGACTGCAGAACTACTTTCAAAGTGAATCAAGGTTGAGGTAAAAGCAGATTTTACCTGTTTGAGTATGTTCAGTTTGGTTTCTGCAAGGAGTGTAGTATTTTATGAACACATTTTATTTTAGATAACATTGTTACTGACCTTGAGAAGATCCAAGTTCCATTTCTAATGGAGGTATAACCCTGGCTGTGTTCTCTTGACCTATACTAGTCAAATTCATTCAGACAAGACTAAGAAATAAATTAGTAGTTCAAGGTATGGATGAGTTCAGCAGCACAATGCTTTGTATATAGTACCATTCAAATAATATTCATAGATTTCTATAAATTGAGAGTATTAAGACTGATGGTGCTTAAGAAATGTTTCAGGAAGTTCTCTTATATTTCAAAATTGAGTAGAAAGGCAGTGTGGTATATTTTTTAAAAGAGGTAAATAGAATATTGTTCTTATGCATGGTCTTATTATTAGTGTTTCTTTTAATCTTGGTGAAACATTTTCTCCAAATATATTAGTGGAAGTGAAGCACAGATACATTTAAACTGATCTATTTAAACTGATTCAATCCAAATTGGCAAAGTATTATTCTGAAAGCAGGTATTAAGAGCACTCACTCTATCAGCAGTGCCAAAATCTCCATCAGTTTTTAAACACCAGCTCAGATTTTTCACCAGTTAGTTAATTAAATTACCTGTGCTCCAGTGCAGTCATATGACCCTAGTGAGCCAACGGAGAGCATGCATGTCCCCAAGCATCCAATTTATACTCGAGACTAACTTAGTCAGGTGTAAGGACCCGATCTGTCATTTTTAATGATCTGTTTAATGGTAGCTCTGATGTCCCAGTGTGTGGAATAATTGGGAAAGGGCACTGCCATGAAAAATGAGAACATAAGCGCTGAAGAATTTACAAAGTTCACAAGCCCTCATAATAAAATAGACCTTGTATGTAGCAGAAAACTTTCTGATATCCAAGGAGATTGACTTCAAAAGATTCTTCCCAGGACAGCTTCCCAGGATTTATTCTTAATACCTTCTCAGTACTTATTCTTAAAACTAGAAGAAATACGTATCATTCAGTCATTGCATGCATCCAGGCAATGATTTTAACTGTGATTGAGTTGTATATGAAAATGTCTCTTCCTCGTTCCTTTAGGAGCAGAAGTATATCCATAGCATGCTACATTGAAAGTTCTCAGGACTGGCAGTCTAATAGTAGAAGCTGAGTACTAGTGTATGTCTCCTACATAAAGGGAAAAGAAAAAAAAAGTGACTGAGGCAAATTCTTTGACCCTGCCATTATTCTTTCTTCCTTTTCTTCCTTTCCTTTTCTTTCCATCAGCAATTTTGGGGGGAACTATTCAAATAACATTCATTGTAAGGTTGAATGTAAGAATCTGCCACATTGCAGATGAATTCTTTACTAGCTGAGCCACCAGGGAAGTCCACAAATGCTGGAGAGGGTAGCCTATCCCTTCTCTAGCATATCTTCCTGACCCAGGAATAGAACCAGGGTCTCTTGCATTGCAAGTGGATTCTTTACCAGCTGAGCTACCAGGGAAGCCCATTCAAATAACTTCTTCATTGTAAGATCATTTAACATGGAGCATCAGTTCAGTTCAGTTGAATCGCTCAGTCGTGTCCGACTCTTTGCAACCCCATGAATCGCAGCACGCCAGGCCTCCCGGTCCATCACCAACTCCCGGAGTTTACCCAGACTCACGTCCATCGAGTCCGTGATGCCATCCAGCCATCTCATCCTCTGTCGTCCCCTTCTCCTGCCCCCAATCCCTCACAGCATCAGAGTCTTTTCCAATGAGTCAACTCTTCGCACGAGGTGGCCAAAGTACTGGAGTTTCAGCTTTAGCATCATTCCTTCCAAAGAAATCCCAGGGCTGATCTCCTTCAGAATGGACTGGTTGGATCTCCTTGCAGTCAAGGGACTCTCAAGAGTCTTCTCCAACACCACAGTTCAAAGGCATCAATTCTTCGGCGCTCAGCCTTCTTCACAGTCCAACTCTCACATCCATACATGACCACAGGAAAAACCATAGCCTTGACTAGACGAACCTTTGTTGGCAAAGTAATGTCTCTGCTTTTGAATATGCTATCTAGGTTGGTCCTAACTTTCCTTCCAAGGAGTAAGCGTCTTTTAATTTCATGGCTGCAGTCACCATCTGCAGTGATTTTGGAGCCCAAAAAATAACTGTCCTTAAAAAGCAACCTACTGAGGATAAAGCAAATTTTTATTTTTCTTCTAGTTTTATTGAAATATAGTTGACAAATGGCACTGTATAAGTTTAAGGTGTGGGATTCCCAGGTGACTCAGTGGTCGAGAATCCACCTACCAGTGCAAGAGATGCAGGAGACACCGGTAGGATCCCTGGGTCGGGAAGATCCCCTGGAGTAGGAAATGGCAGGCTACTCCAGTATTCTTGCCTGGGAAATTCCATGAACAGAGGAGCCTGGCAGAATACAGTCCATAGGATCACAAAGAGTCAGACACAACTTAGCAACTGAGCACATATGCATGCAAGTTTAAGGTGTACAGTGTAATAATTTGATTTATCGATACATGCATCATGAAATGATTATCACAATGTTTAGTGAACATCCTTAATCTCATTACAAAATTAAAGAATAGAAAAAAATTTTTTTTCTTGTGTTGAGAACTCTTAGGATTTACTCTCTTAACAACTTTGGAAACTAACATACCCCAGTGTTAATTATATTAATCATGTTGTACATTACATCCCTAGATCTTATAACTGAAAGTTGGCACATTTTGACTGCCTTCCTCTAATTCCCCCTCCCCCAACTCTGCTCTCTTTCTAGGAGTGTGTTTTTGAAGTGTAATTGACTTATAGCACTATACTAGTTCCTTTAACACAACATAGTGATGTGATGTTTTAAACATTTCAAACTGATCACCACAGTAAGTCTTACTACCATGTCACCATACAAAGATAACACATAATTATTGACTGTATCCCCCACACTGTACATTTCATACCTGTGGCTCATTTATTTTGCAACTGAAAATTTGTACTTCCTTTTTTTAAGTTTCTTCTAGGCTTCTCATTATTATTATTATTGTTGTTGTTGTTATAAGGCAGGATGCAGGATCTAGTTCCCCAACTAGGGATCTGACCTATGCCCCTTGCAGTGGAAGGGCTGAGTCTTAACCACTAGACCACCTGGGAAGTCTGGAAATTTGTACTTCTTAATCTCCTCACCAGTTTCTTTCTTCTCCTTATCTTCCCCCTCCCCAACCCTCACCCCTGGCAAACACTTGTTTTTCTTTCTATATATAACTTTGTACCTTGTTATGTTTGTTCATTTGTTTTTTGTTTTTTTTTTATTGCACATAAAAGTGAAATAATACAGTATTGGTCTTTCTCTGTCTGACTTATCTCACTTAGCCTACCTTCTAGGTCCAGCCATGTTGTAACAAATGGCAAGATCTCATTCTTTTTTATAGCTGAGTAATAATAATATTCTTGCCTGGGAAATCCCATGAACAGAGGAACCTGGCAGACTACAGTTCATGGTATCACAAAGAGTCAGACACAACTTAGCAACTAAACAACAACAACAAATATTCCGTTGTGTGTGTGTTTGGGTGTGTGTGTGTGTATGTCACATTTTTTTTACCCATTTACCTATTAATGGGTAATTAGGTTGTTTCCATATCTTGGCTGTTGTAACTAATGCTATAGTGAAGTACATGTATCTTATGTTCTCTAATTGGTGTTTTAGTTTTCTTCAGATCAGATCAGATCAGTTGCTCAGTCGTCTCCGACTCTTTGCGACCCCATGAATCGCAGCACGCCAGGCCTCCCTGTCCATCACCGACTCCCGGAGTTCACTGAGACTCACGTCCATCGAGTCAGTGATGCCATCCAGCCATCTCATCCTCTGTCGTCCCCTTCTCCTCCTGCCCCCAGTCCCTCCCAGCATCAGAGTCTTTTCCAACGAGTCAACTCTTCCCATGAGGTGGCCAAAGTACTGGAGTTTCAGCTTTAGCATCATTCCTTCCAAAGAAATCCCAGGGCTGATCTCCTTCAGAATGGACTGGTTGGATCTCCTTGCAGTCCAAGGGACTCTCAAGAGTCTTCTCCAACACCACAGTTCAAAAGCATCAATTCTTCGGCGCTCAGCCTTCTTCACAGTCCAACTCTCACATCCATACATGACCACAGGAAAAACCATAGCCTTGATTAGATGAACCTTTGTTGGCAAAGTAATGTCTCTGCTTTCGAATATGCTATCTAGGTTGGTCATAACTTTCCTTCCAAGGAGTAAGCGTCTTTTAATTTCATGGCTTCAGTCACCATCTGTGATTTTGGAGCCCAGAAAAATAAAGTCTGACACTGTCTCCCCATCTATTTCCCATGAAGTGATGGGACCGGATGCCATGATCTTCGTTTTCTGAATGTTGAGCTTTAAGCCAACTTTTTCACTCTCCACTTTCACTTTCATCAAGAGGCTTTTGAGTTCCTCTTCACTTTCTGCCATAAGGGTGGTGTCATCTGCATATCTGAGGTTATTGATATTTCTCTCGGCAGTCTTGATTCCAGTTTGTGTTTCTTCCAGTCCAGCGTTTCTCATGATGTACTCTGCATAGAAGTTAAATAAGCAGGGTGACAATATACGGCCTTGACGAACTCCTTTTCCTATTTGAAACCAGTCTGTTGTTCCATGTCCAGTTCTAACTGTTGCTTCCTGACCTGCATACAAATTTCTCAAGAGGCAGATCAGGTGGTCTGGTATTCCCATCTCTTTCAGAATTTTCCAATGTTTATTGTGATCCACACAGTCAAAGGCTTTGGCATAGTCAATAAAGCAGAAATTGATGTTTTTCTGGAACTCTCTTGCTTTTTCTATGATCCAGCGGATGTTGGCAATTTGATCTCTGGTTCCTCTGCCTTTTCTAAAACCAGCTTGAACATCAGGAAGTTCATGGTTCACATATTGCTGAAGCCTGGCTTGGAGAATTTTGAGCATTACTTTACTAGCATGTGAGATGAGTGCAATTGTGTGGTAGTTTGAGCATTCTTTGGCATTGCCTTTCTTTGGGATTGGAATGAAAACTGACCTTTTCCAGTCCTGTGGCCACTGCTGAGTTTTCCAAATTTGCTGGCATATTGAGTGCAGCACTTTCACAGCATCATCTTTAAGGATTTGAAATAGTTCAACTGGAATTCCATCACCTCCACTAGCTTTGTTCGTAGTGATGCTTTCTAAGGCCCACTTGACTTCACATTCCAGGATGTCTGGCTCTAGGTCAGTGATCACACCATCATATTATCTGGGTCGTGAAGATCTTTTTTGTACAGTTCTTCTGTGTATTCTTCCCATCTCTTCTTAATATCTTCTGCTTCTGTTAGGCCCATACCATTTCTGTCCTTTATTGAGCTCATCTTTGCATGAAATGTTCCTTTGGTATCTCTGATTTTCTTAAAGAGATCCCTAGTCTTTCCCATTCTGTTGTTTCCCTCTATTTCTTTGCATTGATTGCTGAGGAAGGCTTTCTTATCTCTTCTTGCTATTCTTTGGAACTCTGCATTCAGATGTTTATATCTTTCCTTTTCTCCTTTGCTTTTTGCTTCTCTTCTTTTCACAGCTATTTGTAAGGCCTCCCCAGGCAGCCATTTTGCTTTTTTGCATTTCTTTTCTATGGGAATGGTCTTGATCCCTGTCTCCTGTACAATGTCACAAACCTCATTCTATAGTTCATCAGGCACTCTATCAGATCTAGGCCCTTAAATCTATTTCTCACTTCCACTGTATAATCATAAGGGATTTGATTTAGGTCATACCTGAATTGTCTAGTGTTTTTCCCTACTTTCTTCAATTTAAGTCTGAATTTGGCAATAAGGAGTTCATGGTCTGAGCCACAGTCAGCTCCTGGTCTTGTTTTTGCTGACTGTATAGAGCTTCTCCATCTTTGGCTGCAAAGAATATAATCAGTCTGATTTCAGTGTTGACCATCTGGTGATGTCCATGTATAGAGTCTTCTCTTGTGTTGTTGGAAGAGGGTGTTTGTTATGATCAGTGCATTTTCTTGGCAAAACTCTATTAGTCTTTGCCCTGCTTCATTCCATATTCTAAGGCCATATTTGCCTGTTACTCCAGGTGTTTCTTGACTTCCTACTTTTGCATTCCAGTCCCCTATAATGAAAAGGACATCTTTTTTGGGTGTTAGTTCTAAAAGGTCTTGTAGGTCTTCATAGAACTGTTCGACTTCAGCTTCTTCAGCGTTACTGGTCGGGGCATAGACTTGGATTACTGTGATATTGAATGGTTTGCCTTGGAAACGAACAGAGATCATTCTGTCGTTTTTGAGATTGCATCCAAGTACTGCATTTCGGACTCTTTTGTTGACCATAATGGCCACTCCATTTCTTCTGAGGGATTCCTGCCCACAGTAGTAGATATAATGGTCATCTGAGTTAAATTCACCCATTCCAGTCCATTTCAGTTCTCTGATTCCTAGAATGTCGACATTCACTCTTGCCATCTCTTGCTTGACCACTTCCAATTTGCCTTGATTCATGGACCTGACATTCCAGGTTCCTATGCAATATTGCTCTTTACAGCATCAGACCTTGCTTCTATCACCAGTCACATCCACAGCTGGGTACTGTTTTTGCTTTGGCTCCATCAGAGGAGTGCTGTTGCTGGAGATAAAGCAAATTTTAAACGTTACTCAAAGTCTATACCAGTAGAACAGAAACTGAGTGTAAAGGCCCATTCTGTGTACCTAAGTATTGGCAGCATATAACGGGGACCTTAGATTTGAATCAGGAAACGGAATCTTCTAATCCTATTTAAACTTCAAGTTTATTAACTAGTTATTTTATTCAATTCTCAACTAGTTTACTCATCTCTGTTCCTGGATAAATGCTTCCATTTCACCATGGCTTACCTTAAAAAGAAATAACATTCTAGCATTTCCTTTTACAGACCAATTTCTCTACCCTTAGCATGTTTGAGTTTTTTAAAAAAAAAATCATTATCAAAAAAAAAAAAAATCATTATCCTCTAAAGCCAGTAATACACAAGTCATAACTAACATGGGGACCAGAGAGTAAAAATAGTTGAAGTGCTTTACAAGAGAAATTGAAGATCAAGATAAGAGAAAATTATAGAAAAATTACTACTCTGTATATCAGTAACCCTGTATTTCTGCCTCATGAGTCTTAAACAAGAATAAGACAAATTTAAAACTGTGGGATTTCTAGTTTCTTGCAAAGGAACTATTTGAGCCATCTATCTAGCTAAAAATAAATTCTCGAAGTCCAAACTAAGCATATCTTACAGTTGCAAATTCTTGTGGGTGTAAACTCAACTATCTTTAACTTGCACTTATATCAAAGCTGCCATCTTATTTTTAATTTTGCAGTGCTTTTTTAAAAATTAGTAGGTTTAGTCGTATTATGTTTTTTGCTTTATGACCTTTTAACAAATGTTTTTATGCTTTTTACTTATCTGGAAATTTCTGCTGTTTTAATATCTCCTTCTTTTCCTTTGAAGCAAAGTGCATATTTTAAAAAAATAGCATAGATTATTTGATGGATATGGCATTAGACTATATGTTATTAACAATACATCAGTTATTTAAATCAAATATATGGCCCATCCCTTTAGTCAGCTTTTAACTCGTAGGTTGGTTTTTAATTTTTAAATAAAGGGTGTATTGCCATTTTCTGTATATTATCTCTGCATGCAGTTAGTATTATTATCAAACCAGAAGAAGGAGACTTTCTTGCTGTGGACTATTTCCTGGAACAAATATGTCATAGTGATATGTTCTCCTGCTTGGTTCCCTGTCACATTCCCATTTAGTTGTAATGTTTTCCATTTTGTGAGCTTCTTATCTATTTCCAGGCCCTTTTCATGTAAAATAAACTATATAATTGTTATACAGTGACCAATAGCTCCAGGGAAAATAGTAACTGAAGACAGAAACTCAAGGATGACTTTCATAGCATTGACAACGTGTGCTGTGCTTAGTCGCTCAGTCATGTTCGACTCTTTGTGGCCCCATGGACTGTGGCCCATCAGGCTCCTCTGTCCATGGGGATTCTCCGAGCAAGAATACTGGAATGGGTGCCCTCCTCCAGGGGATTTTCCCAATCCAGGGATCAAACCCAGGTCTCCCACAATGCAGGCAGATTCTTTACCATCTGAGCCACCAGGGAAGCCCCAAAATATTGGAGTGAGTAGCCTATCCCTTCTCCAGGGGAACTTCCTGACCCAGGAATCAAAGTGGGGTCCCCTGCATTGCAGGTGGATTCTTTACCAGCTTAACTACCCGGGAAGCCAGCAAACATAAGTGATGCTACCTGAAGAAAAGCTTTCATTAGCTCTACAAAGGGGCATTACAGCAAGAGAAAATATTCTTTTCCCTGGAGAGCTTATAGCCTTGATGAATGGATCCAACATATATACATGAAGTGACTACAAATTATTCCTTCCTCTGTGTGACATATGAGTTAGTTTACAAAAAAAAAACTATAGAGTAGAGAATGCTAAATGCATACCAAATAATGGAATGTTCAGATGATTAAAATATAATCAAGCATAATTCTCTGAATATGTTGATAGACATATTGATTGAATCAGTTTGTTTCCGGTTTATGTGTAATTGCCGAGTGCAGTACAGAAATTAAACTGGACAACTCTAAAGACACTTTCGAAATGGATGGAAAGCATTCAACCAAGAAAATGAGCTGAAAAAGGAAGAAAACCTTTCCTTCCTAAAGCGAAATCTCATTGCAGCATCCTGTATCTATATAGTATTTGTTCTTTCTATAAGCAAAATAGATAAATGGGGAACTTCTTAGGCAGTTTCTTAAAATTTCAAGTGTAATTTGAGTCCTCTCCTCTCATGTTCTGATACTTTATTTTATAGTTCTTTTGAATAAATTGATAATCTAAGAGAATCTGATAAGACTTAAAAGTGTGTTTTAGTATAGGGATCAGCAAACTGTGGCCCATGGGTCAACTCCAGCTTGCTGCCTTGATTTTTAAAAATTAAATTTTATTGGAACAAAGCCCTGCTCATTCATTTACATGTTTTCTGGGCTGTGGGATTAAGCAAACTAGGCAGACGCTGCATGGCCTAGAAAGCTAAAAATGTTTGCAATCTGGCCCTTACTGACTCCTGTTAAAGGTCTTTAAATAAAGAATACCTTTTTTAGTATAAATTAGATGCTATTGAAGAGATTGATTTCTGCTTTAATATTATTATAAAATTTGCTGTACACCTAAGTACTCGTTAAATGAATGTTGATGAGATAATTTAAGGAATTATGTATGCTTATATATAGTAAAACTAGTTCTTTTTTTATAGTCAGAGTCAATTGATTCCTTCAGTTCTGCATACATGATGATTTGTAAATTAGAGATTTCACGTGTTGCTTCTGCTTTCACATGAAATTGCTTTATAAAACATACTCTCGAAGCAGTATATATAAGCTATACCTAC
Source organism: Bubalus kerabau (assembly GCF_029407905.1). Lineage (NCBI taxonomy): Eukaryota > Metazoa > Chordata > Mammalia > Artiodactyla > Bovidae > Bubalus > Bubalus kerabau. The sequence goes on from NC_073631.1 coordinate 51,649,953, forward strand.
ACAGTGCTTTGGAGAAGGCAATGGCACCCCACTCCAGTACTCTTGCCTGGAAAATCCCATGGACGGAGGAGCCTGGTAGGCTGCAGTCCATGCTAAGGGTCAGACATGACTGAGCAACTTCACTTTCACTTTTCACTTTCATGCATTGGAGAAGGAAATGGCAACCCACTCCAGTGTTCTTGCCTGGAAAATCCCAGGGACGGGGGAGCCTGGTGGGCTGCCGTCTGTGGGGTCACACAGACTCGGACACAACTTAAGTGACTTAGCAACAGCACACAGTGCTTTGCCTAAAACATACACCCTGATTTTCAAGTGCAAAACCAGCATATTCATATAATTTGTAATTATTCTTTGCTAAGCAACAGAGCCAGAATTTTCTTAAATATATTACTTAGCAACCTAACTTAAGATTCATGAAAGAAGTCTTTATGCATTTATTGTTTCTTTTGCCAACAGCATAACATAGGTCTGATTTTATTTATTATAAACCCTGCTCATTGGTTCCTTGGTCCAGAGTCCCAGTAATCTTTATAAGTATCATCATGCCTTACATTCATGTCTTTTCTAAAACCCAAAAGCACTTCACCCACAAACCTCATTCATGTTCATAGTCCCCCAGAGGATAGTGGCAGGCACCATATACCTAACAATAGGTAGAAAAATAGCTAACAATACCTAACACACACAAAATCATTCATTTCCCCTTTCTCTCTGCATATGAAAAATAGAGCTATTTTGGGTTTTGTTCATTAATGTTTTACTCTTTAGTATAATTATTTTTGCCCCTTTGTTTCCATTCCAAAAAATATCTTACTCCTTCTCATGCGAAGCAAGCAGTCTTCTAAAGCATGTCACTCTTGTTAGTTTGGCATCTTCACTTTGCCACTCGAGTGTCAACACCATCAATTTGATTTGGCATCTTCAGTGTTTAAAACTCTGTATTAGTTCCTGTTTCCTTTATAATAGCACTTCAGGAAGGCACACGTGGTCTTCTGTGATCTGCCCCCAGCATTATCTCCAGTTTTGCCAGCCCCACCCTTGTCCAGTCTTAATTTTAGGGAGACCTGGCGTGCTGCAGTTCATGGGGTCGCAAAGGTCGGACTCGACTGAGCGACTGAACTGAACTGAACTGAACTCTATTAATAAAGTATGGGAGCATGTAGTTGTCCTAACAGTGGTGTTAGGACATTTTTCTCCTTTGACCCTTCGGACTGCAGGTCTGTCTGCCTCTACTGCCCTCATCCTTCAGCTTCCCTGTCACCACCTCTAAGAAACCTCCCTGAAACTCCCTCCTTTCAAGCTGGGTTGAATGGCCTCCTTCTGGACCTCCATAGTTCTGTGTGGATATGTATTTAGTAGTGTACTTTATAGAAATTATTTTTCATTTTTTATGTTTCTTACTAGATTGTAAGTGCTGGGAAGGCAGCTGCTGCTGCTAAGTCACTTCAGTCATGTCCGACTCTGTGTGACCCCATAGGTGGCAGCCCACAAGGCTCCACTGTCCCTGGGATTCTCCAGGCAAGAACACTGGAGTGGGTTGCCATTTCCTTCTCCAATGCATGAAAATGGAAAGTGAAAGTGAAGTGTCTCAGTTGTGTCCGACTCTTAGCGACCCCATGGACTGAAGCCTGCCAGGTTCCTCCGTCCATGGGACTTTCCAGGCAAGAGTACTGGAGTGGGGTGCCATTGCCTTCTTCGGGAAGGCAGGGCCACATCTAAGTCAACTCTTTGTCCCTAGCACACACACAGTATTGCAGGCCTGGTAGCTAACAGATACTAACAAATCTCACCCCCAAATACTGATGCTCTCTCTTCCCTCCTTATCCAATTTAGATTTCAAGGTTCATCATGATTAGGCTCTTGCAAACTACTTAACTCCTTTTCCCTCCCATCTCCCCTCCCCCCACCACCCCCATCGTCTATTTCCCTTGTGTCTCTCAAGGTCTGAGCCTTGGTGATAGTCTACTTATCCATCTACTTTGTACCTGCACACAGGCATCTCAAGATGGCTGAAAGAACTAACTTCTTGTCTTAAATATACAGTCACTGCATTCAGATGGTCCCTAAACACTGTTACAGTCCGATTGCACTTCTCTAAATTCTTCACTTTTTCACTCTCCAGAACTGTTTTAGATCTTTTCATCTCACTTCTAAATCCATCCTACTTCATTGAACTCAGAGAATTAATTTTAAAAAGTCATCTTCTTACCACCAAAACTACCATCCTTCCCCAACTGGACTCAAACTCTGAATGTTATTGGGTTACAAGTTTTAGTCCCTCTTCTACTGCTGTGACTCTCAACCCAATTATCCTTCTCAAGGGCTCTTGTTTTCTGCAATTACTTCCTCACTTCCTATCACCCTACAGGCATCCTCTGACACCTCCTATCCCAAAAGATAAAAGTAAAAACCTCTTTTGTCTCATATTCCTTCACTTACTGCCCCATTTCTCTGTTCTGCTTCACAGCAGACTTTTTTTTCCTTTTAACTTTTTATTCAGACATGATAAATTCAAATCACAGAAGAGACACAGAAATACTACCAAGAAAAGCCCTGTAGCCCTCCCTCAGTTACCCAAATGATAACATCTTACATTGGCCCTCTCCTTTTCTCTCTCTTCATATTTTCCTTATTATTTTTACAGTTTCCAAATGGTGATTTTCTAATTTCCTTATTCCTTCTCCATTTATTAAATGCCATTCTGTTGGTAAAGGAGGAGCTTTTTCATTTTTCCCACAGTTATTTATTGATTTGCCTATTTAATATATTCAGTAGATTTTATTTTATAGTTCAGATTGTCTCAGATTTGGCCAATGGGAGTCTTTTCAAGCTGGATTCCCTATCATTTTGTCATGCCCCCATTCTGTAAGCATTTCCATTCTGGTATAACGTTAGTATTCCAAGCTTATCTTGTACTTTTCCTCCTCCATCCTTTGAATCAACCATTTCATTAGTGAGCCTTAAAGTGAAGAATGGTATATATAAAGTAAGATCTGGACCCTCAGTGTGCTACTGGGGTGTTATTGCTACTTATAGCCTAAGATTAAGAAGTAGGGGGTTATGCCCTATCTCCTTGAGGACAGAGTATCCGAATAAATGATTGACGCTCTTCTGCGGGGCACTGTTGTGGGGTTTTTAGGCATAGGAGTGAGCAGTCTCTTTGACATCACTGTGGACAGTGAACTAGAGTAGCCAAGAAATAAGGTGAGGAATCCATTTCAGTAGAGATGAAGAGAGTGGTAATAGTGACTGAGTGAAGTGGATAGAATGGATTTATTTATATTTATTTATATCAGAAAAACTCATGGATATCCACTTTGTACTTCAGATTATAATTTAATACTACTTGTTTTGTTGCTCAGGTCATTTTTTTCAGCTTTAGTCATTGGGAGCTCCTTCAGTTGACTCCTGTATCTCCTTGATGTATCCTCATCATCATGGATTTTTTTTTTTTTTGCTTTATCTTTTTCTTAAGTACATCATTCTAACTCTACAAGATACTCCAGGCTTATCTTGTATATATCTTGCCCCATTACTAAAATAAGTATTTTCTGGTTTTGTTTTTTTCTTAACTCAATTCTGTGATAGTATTTGCTTTTGGTTTTTAATTCTAAATTAGCATGAGATATTTGTAACAATTATATTTTTATCAAAATATCATGAGTGGTCCTTTTGCTTTGTGAATTTCCAGCTGGCCTGAATTTTTTTTCATTAAAGATATAATTGGGTTTAGTTGAAACCAGGATTCCTATCAAGTGATTAAAATGGTCCTCCATTGTTTACCTGACATTTATTATATTTTCAAAACTGAACTGATTCCACACAAGTGGATTTTTCACATGCTTAAAGCTTAGACTTTTCATGTGTCTGCTCTTTAATTCCTTCAAGGAACATATTTTAAATACCCAACAAACGCTAGGCACAGTGCTGGGTGCTCAGAATAGAAAGATAAGACACACCTTCATTTTTTTTCTTTTAATTTTTAAAAACATGTTTGGCTACCCTGGTCTTTGTTGCTGCACTCGGGCTTTCTCTAGTTGTGGCAAGCAGGGGCTGCTCTCTTGTTGTGGAACGTGGTTTCTAGGGTGCAGGAGTTCAGTAGTGGCACATGAGCTCAGTAGTTGCAGCGCACAGGCTTACTAGTTGCCCTGTGGCATGTGGAATCTTCCTGGGGCCAGGGATCGAAGCCATATACCCTACATTGGCAGGCAGATTCTTAACCACTGGACCACCAGGGAAGTCCAACTTTGTTTCTTTGAGTAGTCAGCAATCTGCTGGGGACATAGTTTGTTGTTGTTGTTGAGTTGCTAAGTCGTGTCCAACTCTTTGCAACTCCATGAACTGTAGCCCGCCAGGCTCCTTAGTTTATGGGATTCTCCAGGCAAGAATACTGGAATGGGTTGTCATTTCCTTCTCCAGGGGGTTCTTCCTGACCCAGGGATCAAACCCACATCTCCAGCATTGCAGGCAGATTCTTTACCACTGAGCCACCAGGGAAGCCCAGGGATATAGTTACATTTCAGCATAAGTGATAAAATTAAGCTCAAGGTGAAATAGAAACCAACAGAAGAGATCAAGAATAATTTCTTGACATTTTAAAGGATAAATATTAATTAGCCAGATGAAGTAGGAGAGAATGAGTCAGGCAAGGAGGTTAAAGGAGATGAGCAAGGATGTTTTAAGAAAATAAGCAGCATGTAACTGAAAGAGTAGTACTTTCTGAAATACTACAAGGAACTCACTGTGACTGGACTGTAAAATAAGATGGAGGCAGTGATACAAGTTGAAAAGTAGGTCTCAGATCCATCATAAAGGGTCTCGTGAGCCATGTTTACATGTTACATCTGTGGGGCACTGTTGTGGGGTTTTTAGGCATAGGAGCGAGCAGTCTCTTTGACGTCACTGTGGACAATGAACTAGAGTAGCCAAGAAACAAGGTGAGGAATCAATTTCAGTAGAGATGAAGAGAGTGGTAATAGTGACTGAGTGAAGTGGATAGAATGGAGAGAGATAAAGGAAGTAGAACCAACACACCTTATCAACATATGGGTGTGGGGTTAAAAGAAAGCAGGTAATGTTTGAAGTAAAAAATAAAACGGACCTTACCTGCATGTACCTGACAAGATAGTCACATACAAAAACAAGCATAATATAATTAAAACCACAACTTACATCCCTTTAACAGATGTTTGTGTGTCCTTTCCAAGAATTTTGAAATTATTACTGTAGATTAATGGTCCAGTGATGATCCCTGTAAAGGAACAGTACATATAAGGATTAAGTATACTGAATAGTCTGGTATGTCACTTTCGAGTTCTCAAAAATAGAACCAAGTGGACTGAAAAAAAATCAAAAGCAGATGTATGAACACTTTTCAAATTAGTTTTCCCCTAGTGCAGTCCTTCGGAGAAGGCAATGGCACCCCACTCCAGTACTTTTGCCTAGAAAATCCCATGGATGGAGGAGCCTGGTGGGCTGCAGTCCATGGGGTCACTAGAGTCTGACAGACTGAGCGACTTCACTTTCACTTTTCACTTTCATGCATTGGAGAAGGAAATGGCAACCCACTCCAGTGTTCTTGCCTGGAGAATCCCAGGGATGGGGGAGCCTGGTGGGCTGCCGTCTGTAGGGTCACACAGAGTCGGACACGACTGAAGTGACTTAGCAGCAGTAGCAGTATACCTCGTATACCACAGCCAACTTGAGCTCCCTTGCCAATGGGTCTAAAAATGTTTTTTATGTTCCTGGCAGAGTTTAGTTGATACTGTCTGTTATCTCAGATAGAAATCATAGTGATACATTTACACAGTGCATTGGTCTCACCAACTTCCCACTGTGCAAATAGCTCAATAAATGTAAGTTTGGCATTTGGAAAACCACAGATATTTTTCGCCTGCTTACATGTCGTTTTACACAAACATTTTGGCTTACTGCATGTCACTGTAATATTAATTAGAGTTTTTCTTTATATTAATGATTTGTGCCTCTAAAAGTTCCCAGTGAGCATAACTGAACCTGTCCAGTAATCTCATGAAATATCTCAATATTTCCATACCACTACTGGAAAGTGATAGCTCAGTTTGGCAGATGGGAAAATTGAAATAGTGACTTAGATGTATCACCTCAAGCCTCCTTGTCTGATGTCTTCCTTATATATGCTGTTTCCAAAATAACATGGTTTGAAATAAAACAAGAAGCATATTCAAATGTCAGATAACAACTTTATGTAATTGCTTAGTCATAAAGGCAGTTCCAGAAGGAGCTAGAAGACAACCAAAACAGAATATTGTAGTTTTTATAAAATGAGAGGTAAAGAAAGGACTGGGAAACAGTCCAGAAGACTCTTAGACAGTAACAGCCTCTCCTAATTGGAGTAAATCAGTAAGCTAGTAATCATTAGGTTTAGTAATATCCACTGAAATACAAAATAAAATAAGAAACACAGTTCATGCCTTGACTTGATAAGTGCTAGAAAAACAGGATTTGCCTGCAGTTGTTTTGTTATATCTTTGTACTTTCTTCATAATCAGAAGAAACTTCTGGATAGGCTATACACATGGTTTCTAGCTTTTCTGACAGATTCGTAGGGTCACCTGATTCATTCTTTCTCCTAACAATTCATAAGAAAATAGTATCTTTTAATAAGGAAGTTGTAATAGTATTTTTTAATGAGTTGATATATGATTTATTAAATCTCCTAATTAATTTATTCATGTCAGAAATTTAAATATAAGTCATTTTTAACATTAAGAACTGTTCGATACAAGCTCCTGATCAACATTTTTAAAACCACTATTACAGACTACTCAGATATTACTAAGTTGTAGAATCTTCTTTGCTTTTTATATACCCAAGTCAAGACTCTTAAACATTTTTAGTAAGGAAGGTCCTGAAGATGACACCATGCTCTATTTTTTCGAGTATCTTCTGCTGCTGCTGCTGCTAAGTCGCTTCAGTCGTGTCCAACTCTGTGCGATCCCATAGATGGCAGCCCACCAGGCTCCTCCATCCCTGGGATTCTCCAGGCAAGAACACTGGAGTGGGTTGCTATTTCCTTCTCCAGTGCATGAAAGTGAAAAGTGAAAGTGAAGTCACTCAGTTGCGTCCAACTCTTAGCCACCCCACGGACTGCAGCCCACCAGGCGCCTCCGTCCGTGGGATTTTCCAGGCAAGAGTACTGGAGTGGGTTGCCATTGCCTTCTCCACGAGTATCTTCTAGGAAATGCCTTATGCCCAAATTGAAAACTAATGCATTATGTTTATGTTGTGGCTATGGGTCCTTATGAAATCTAACTACCAGAAATCTCTCTTCCACATCCAGCCCATGCCTTTCTTTACTGAGTGACACATTAAAGTTGTCAAATTCAGTTTTTAATACCTAATTTAGATTTATGGATCTATAGAAGTAATGTGAGGAAATTATAAAGCTATGCTAATATCACCAGCCATTAGCTATGTATGGCTATTTAAATCAGAATTTAATTTAAATTTAATTTAAAACCCAGTTCTTCTGTTGCACTGGCCATATTTAAAGTGTTGCGCAGGGAACTCAGCCCAGTGCTCTGTGATGACCTAGAGAAGTAGGATGGAGGGAGTAAGAGAGAGTCTCACAAGTGAAGGAGTATACGTATACATATAACCAATTCATACAATGTTGTACAGCAGAAAGTAACACAACATTGTGAAGCAATTATATTCCAATTACAAAAATTGTTTAAAGTGCTCGATAGCCGTATAAAGCTAGTGGCTTCCATATTGGACAGCACAGATGTAGAACAATGCAGAGTTTAATTAGACAAAATAGTCAAGAAAGTATTGATACAAAAGGTACTTCAGTTGATAGTGACTTACACATTTATATATAAAAATGCCCATATGATGGCTTCTCAGGAGGGAAGACAATCAAACTGTTTATAAAGAGAACCTAAAATTTAATTTCATTTTGCAAAAAAAGTGACTTAAGTTTTATAAATCCCACTTTCTTTCCTCAAATCCTACCCTCAAAGATTTACAAATGTAGAACTTCTGAAGGCTGCATGTGCAGAATTGCATGTAGAGCTAGTTCAGGATTCCCAGAATTTCTCCAGTCCATCTTACACAACTCTTCCCTTCTGCACATTTGCTCACTGGCTTCTACACACAGTGTTGACTTACATGTTGAAGTAATGTCTTTAAACACCACTTATACACCCATATTTTTCTACTTTGTATAAGAAAGTGATCATTCTTAAGGAAATAGAGTTGCCCATCTCTTAGTAAAAATGATAAAAAATTTTTTCCACCCTCAAGTTTTTTCAAAAGCAGACCCTTCTGATAAGTTGTATTCGGTAATGCTTGAGTCCAGGCTGAACCTGGGAAAGGTTAGGGTAAATCTGGAACATCTTGTGCCAGAAACTGTTGGGGGCATAGTCAAAGGACATAAATGCCAGCCTGAAAGGGGTTCCCCCTGGCCAGACCTGGGGGAAATTAAGTATATTAATGAGTTATAAATCATTTTTAAAAATAGGAATCTATTTTTAGTTCATACTGATGGTGGATGGATGGATATGAAAGAAAGGAAGACTCTTCTTTATACTACAGTGCTGACTGATAAATTTGGATTGAATGGTGAAGTTGGAAAATCACTATTTTGCAATCATCATAACAAAGATTGATTTTGGGAAAGAATTATCGGTAGATGCTGAATATAAGCTTGACATTTTGACAAGAAACAGGATGTTTTGTTGTTCAGTCACTCAGTCATGTCCCAACCCCATGGACTGCAGCACACCAGGCTTCCCTGTCCTTCACTATCTTCCGGAGTTTGCTCAAACTTGTTTCCATTGAGTCTATGATGCCATCCAACCATTTCATCCTCTGTCGCCCCCTTCTCCTGCCCTCAATCTTTCTCAGCATCAGAGTCTTGCAGTGAGTCGGCTCTTTGCGTCAGTTGGCCAGAGTAGAGCTTCAGCATCAGTCCTTCCAATGAATATTCAGGGTTGATTCCCTTTAGGATTGACTAGTTTGATCTCCTTGCTGTCCAGGGAACTCTCAAGAGTCTTCTCCAGCACCACAGTTCAAAAGCATCAATTTTTCAGCACTCAGTCTTCTTTATGGTCCAACTCTCACATCCATACATGACTGTTGGAAAAACCATAGCTTTGACTATACGGACCTTTATCAGGAAAGTGATGTCTCTGCTTTTTAATACACTGTCTAAGTTTGTCATAGCTTTTCTTCCAAGGAGCAAGCACTTTTTAATTTCATGGCTGCATTCACCGATTGGAGTGATTTTGGAGCCCACGAAAATAAAGTTTGTCACTGTTGCCATTTTTTCCCCCGTCTATTTGTCATGAAGTGATGGGACCAGATGCCATGATCTTAGTTTGTTGAATGTTGAGTTTTAAGCCAGCTTTTTCACTCCTCTTTCACCTCCATCAAGAGGCTCTTATGTTCCTCTTTGCTTTAAGGTGGTGTCATTACATAGTCTTAAGTGTCTCACCACTTCTTAGTTACAGGAGGAAAATAACTATAAAAATGGAAAAAACAGAGGCAGATGGGCCTCTGGATGTTATAACCTTGAGATACATTCAGCATCAACATACATTCAACATTATGTCATATTTGCATGTAAGAGGGAGATGTAATCTGAATTTAATCAGAGAACATCAGGCAAAATCAAACTGGAAAACATTCTATTAAAAAAAGGGGCTGTGTTCTTAAAAATATCAGTGTCGTTGAAGAGTAGGGAGAAGAAGGCAAGGAGGAAAGCTAATGAATTATCCCAGATTAGTGGAAATTAAAGAGATATGACATCTTAATGCTAATCTTCAATATAGGACTAGATATCTGGACTAGAACTGAAAAAATGATAAAAAGGACATAAGTGGTACAGTTGCGAAGATTGGAAATGGATGGTAGATCAGATAAAAAGTATTATATTAATGTTAAATTTCCTAAATTTGATAACTATACTATGAATATCTTTGTTCTTAGGAAATACACAGTGATTTCCTAAGGGTAAAGGGGCATGAAGTCTGTAATTTGATCTCAGATGGTTCAAGAAAATAATTGTGCTTGTACAGAGAGAATACAATATCAAATAAAGGCTACAAAGGAGTTCTCTTGGCAACTTTCCCATAAATTTGAAATAATTTCAAATTCAAGATTTTTTAATTCTATTCAATGTTCTCTAGCCCTTTCTAAGGCACAAAATGATGTGATGATAATGAAGATGCAATCAGAGAGACTTTCAAAAGAGTACGACCGGCTCCTGAGAGAACACTCAGAACTTCAGGTGGGTGACATCCACTTTACGAGCCTCAGCTTTTAAAAAATAATTACTTAAGTCAATTATTTGGGCTGTTCACCTTCCCAAGTGTTCTTAATTCTGACTTTGCTAAATGATTAAGCCAATTTTTACTTGGAGGCTTAAGAGTGGGACATCAATATGCAAGATAATCATGACATAAAGATTTACAGCATGCTAACTTACAGTTGTGGTGATGTTTTAAGCAAAAGAGTTGAGCAACATTGAAAAAAAGGCTGGTCCTGAAATAATTTAGTTTTGACATTTGGAATGTTTGCCATGTGCATGTCAAAATACAACCAAAAATCGAAGACCTACATCACACTACTCTTCTGTCCTGTTTTAAACATCTTAAGACAAACCCAAAAGCATTCAAATATATGTTTTTCCTCCAGAGTTGAGTTGAAAGATGGAAATAGAGAAAACCATTTTGTCATTGAAGTTACAAAGTTGGGGCCATGATTTTCTTTCTCTTCCCCTTCAGTTCAGCAAGAGCCAGTTCCCTACATTCACCCATGGAATGGGCTTGTCTTCCTTCCCTCTTGGGCTGCCAGGTCATAACCTGAATTGATTTGCCAGCCCACTGTGAAGACCCACCCATTCCAGAGGCAATCCTGGCTTTCCTAGTTCCTCCCAAAATGGACTGTCTCTGCTCTTCTGCTTTCAGGTTGGGCTTTTCCTTAGAATTTGGTAGCGTTTGTGGCCTTCATTTGAGACTTTTTAGCAATTACAGCTTTACAGTTATTTCACTGTACAAGAAACCTTAGTCCCAAGACTCATTTCCCTGCTTGTCAGTGGTCATTGTATCTTCAAGGCCTAGCAACGTGCCTGGTACAAGACAAGCAAGCACTCTACTCATAGGCCTTGGAGTCGGACAACTGGAATAACAACTCTCATGCTAGCTTTGTGATCCCAAGCAGTTTATGTCACGCTTCTGGGGCTCACTTCTCTTCATCTGTAGAATCAGAACAATAATAGCACCTGGCTCACCAGCTTGTTGGGAGGATTAAAGAAAATATGTAGGCCACTTAGCATTGTACCTGGCCAGTAAACACCCAAGGAATGAGAGCTTTTACCATAATTATCACCATTATTGAAATTTTACTGAAATAATGAATTACTCTTTTCCAGGCACTCTGGCCTTGATTACAGCCAGTTAAGAGAAGGTCCAAAGCACATTGGCAATCTGTTATTACCAGCCGAGTTGCATGTTTAACTAACCTACTTTGACAATAGGACAACCAGAGACAGATAGATACCTTATGTGCTCCAGACCCAGGACACCCAAAGCTCAGTTCACAGGGTCTGGAGAAACCAGTTAGATTTTCAGCAAGACCACCCTTTACCCATCTCTAAAACAGAGGTCCTGAAATTGTTGGCTTCATCATGGCCTGATGAGATGAGAATTATTCCTTTGCATCCTTCAAGATCCTCCATGGAAAGTGGAGAAACACTTTAGAATCCTCTCGCCTGGAAAAAGAACTTTTTCACCTTCCCATGTGTGAGGTCAGAGTATAGGCAATAAGGATGAGTACCTTACACCAGTGGACTCTGCCTAGGTGTCAGAAACACTTAGATCCCTAGATGGAGAAGCAGCAGGAAGACTCCTTCATTGCTGAATTTCCCACTGTGGCAGCAGCCAATGATTCTCTTAATCCCTAAAAAGTATATGTTACTAAGAGACACTCAATGCAAAAAAGCTTTCCCAAAAAATTTCAGATTACAGCTTATACGTTCTTGATAAAAGTGTTCACAAAGCTTTTATGAGAAATCGCCTCCCAAGAAAGTGACTGTTAAATCTGTGTCTTTGAAAAAATGACCTCATCCCAAATATGCCAAGTACCAGGCTGAGAGTTGGGCATTGATGCACTTAGGCCTTACATCCAGGTTTTGCTGAGAGTTGGGCGTTGATGCATTTAGGCCTTATATCCAGGTTTTTTTAATGTTTAATGGATAGTACTTACTAAGGATGTGCTCTGGACTGAGCAGTTAGTTGGTGGCTTCATATATGTTATCCTCGTACTTTCTGTCTTAGCTTGTCAATTAAAATATATATTATGTAAATGAGGAAAATGAGACCCGTAGATGTTAAATAATGTACCCAAAGGCACTAACTGAAAAGTGATAGCATTCACAACTGGATTCAAAGTCAAGAAATCATCATCATTAACTGTTACGCTCTTTCACCTGCTGGTCATTGGACTATCAGTTCTGGAATCTGTTCTCTGGCTTCTGGGCAGATTCATCCAAAGGGAGGCATGGGTAAAAGACTAAAGGCAGGAAAAGGGGAAAGCCAGGAACTTCGCCTGCTCTCTCAGCTTTGGGCAGCATCTGCCACAGCAGCCTCATCTCTTTCCAGAGTCCCAGTTCCCACTGGGGGCTTCCACCTGGTGTCCCTCATTCCTGGGATCTGTAATACTGTCTCCTCCATTGCCCTTCAACCCAAAGAGTGGTTTTCTCCTGTTGCTAATTGCTAAGTTGCCTTGCCATCCTGTTTCAGTTCTACTCTCTTACCACCTGTAAAACCAATTCCCTGTAACAAATATCTATTTGAAGAAAAAAAGCTCTTAGCCCCATGGTTAAACAATTCTGTAAACCTCGGGTGAATCATTTGACATTCATGCACCTTGGCTTCTTTAATGCTTAGATGAGGATTTTAATATCTCATGAGCATTAAATCAAATCCTGAGCAAGAAAGCCCTTCAAATATCTTTAAACAAGATAAACTCTCTACAACTGTTCAGTTTAGTTCACTCACTCAGTCATGTCCAGCTCTTGTGACCCTATAGACTGCAACACGCCAGGCTTCCCTGTCCATCACCAACTCCCAGAGCTTACTCAAACTCATGGCCATCACGTCAGTGATGCCATCCAATCTCATCCTATGTCATCCCCTTTTCCTCCCACCTTCAGTCTTTCCCAGCATCAGAGTCTTTTCAAATGAGTTCTTTGCATCAGGTGGCCAAAGTATTGGAGTTTCAGCTTTAGCATCAGCCCTTCTAATGAATACTCAGGACTGATTTCCTTTAAAATGGACTGGTTGAATCTCCTTGCAGTCCAAGGGACTCTCAAGAGTCTTCTCCAACACCACAGTTCAAAAGCATCAATTCTTCGGCTCTCAGCTTTCTTTATACTCCAGTTCTCACATCCGTACATGACTACTAGAAAAGCCATAGCTTTGACTAGATGAACCTTTGTCAGCAAAGTAATGTCTCTGCTTTTTAATATGCTGTCTAGGTTGGTCATAGCTTTTCTTCCAAGGAGCAAATGTCTTTTAATTTCGTGGCTGAAGTCAGCATCTGCAGTGATCTTGGAGCCCAAAAAATAAAGTGTGTCATTGTTTCCCCATCTATTTGCCATGAAGTGATGGGACCAGATGCCACGATCTGAGTTTTCTGAATATTGAGGTTTAAGCCAACTCTTTCACTCTCCTCTTTCACTTTCATCAAGAGGCTCTTAGTTCTTTGCTTTCTGCCACAAGGGTGGTGTCATCTGCGTATCTGAGGTTATTGATATTTCTCCCGGCAATCTTGATTCCAGCTTGAGCTTCATCCAGTCCAGCATTTCTCATGATGTACTCTGCATAGAAGTTAAATAAGCAGGGTGACAATATATAGCCTTGACGTACTCCTTTCCCAATTTGGAACCAGTCTGTTGTTCCATGTCCAGTTCTAACTGTTGCTTCCTGACCTGCATACAGATTTCTCAAGAGGCAGGCCAGGTGGTCTGGTATTCCCATCTCTTGAAGAATTTTCCACAGTTTGTTGTGATCCACGCAGTCAAAGGCTGTGGCGTAGTCAATAAAGCAGAAGTAGATGTTTTTCTGGAACTTCCTTGCTTTTTGATGATCCAACGAATGTTAGCAATTTGATCTCTGATTTCTCTGCCTTTTCTAAAGCCAGCTTGAACATCTGGAAGTTCACGGTTCACATACTGTTGAAGCCCGGCTTGGAGAATTTTGAGCATTACTTTGCTGGCGTGTGAAATGAGTGCAACTATGCGGTGGTTTGAACATTCTTTGGCATTGCCTTTGTCGGGATTGGAATGGAAACTGACCTTTTCCAGTCCTGTGGCCACTGCTGCATTTTCCAAATTTGCTGGCATATTGAGTGCAGCACTTTCACAGCATCATCTTTTAGGATATGAAATAGCTCAACTGGAATTGCATCACCTCCACTAGCTTTGTTTGTAGTGATGCTTTAAGGCCCACTTGACTTTGCGTTCCATTATGTCTGGCTCAAGATGGGTGATCACACCATCGTGGTTATCTGGGTCATGAAGATCTTTTTTGTATAGTTCTTCTGTGTATTCTTGCTACCTCTTCTTAATATCTTCTGCTTCTGTTAGGTCAGTACCATTTCTGTCCTTTATGGTACCCATCTTTGCATGAAATGTTCCCTTGGTATCTCTAATTTTCTTGAAAAGATCTCTGGTCTTTCCCATTCTATTGTTTTCCTCTGTTTCTTTGCACTGATCACTGAGGAAGGCTTTCTTATGTCTCCTTGCTATTCTTTGGAACTCTGCATTCAGATGGGTATATCTTTCCTTTTCTCCTTCACCTTTCACATCTCTTCTTTTCTCAGCTATTTGTAAGGCCTCCTCAGACAACTGTTTTTCATTTCTCATTTCTTTTTCTTGGGGATGGTTTTGATCACAGCCTCTGAGCTATGAACCTCCGCCCATAGTTCTTCAGGAACTGTCTTATCAGATCTAATTCCATGATTCTATGTGTCACTTCCACTAAATAATCATAAGGGATTTGATCTAGGTCATACATAAATGGCCTAGTGGTTTTCCCTACTTTCTTCAATTTCAGTCTGAATTTGGCAATAAGAAGTTCGTGATCTGAGCCACAGTCAGCTCCCAGTCTTGTTTTTGCTGATTATAGAGCTTCTCCATCTTTGGCTGCAAAGAGTATAATCAATCTGATTTCAGTGTTGACCATCTGGTGATGTCCATGTGTAGAGTCTTCTCTTGGGTTGTTGGACAAGGGTGTTTGCTATGACCAGTGCGTTCTCTTGGCAAAATTCTGTTAGACCTTGACCTGCTTCATTTTGTACTCCAAGGCCAAATTTGCCTGTTACTCCAGTCATTGAAGTGACTTAGCAGCAGCCAGGTATCTCTTAACTTCCTACTTTTGCATTCCAGTCCCCTATAATGAAAAGGACATCCTTTTTTGGTATTCGTTCTAGAAGGTCTTGTAGGTCTTCATAGAACCATTCAACTTCAGCTTCTTCAGTATTACTGGTCGGGGCATAGACTTGGATTACTGTGATATTGAATGGTTTGCCTTGGGTGCAAACAGATCATTCTGTCCTTTTTGAGACTGCATCCAAGTACTGCATTTCAGACTCTTTTGTTGACTGTGGTGGCTTTTGGAATGAACAAACTAAAATGGATTGGTTGGGTGAATTTAACTCAGATGACCATTATATCTACTACTGTAGGAAAGTTATTTCTTAATTGGACACATTTTTTCCCCATTCACCTATACTTAACCCCTCATTATCCAATATGAGAGCGTGAATAATATTCTGAGATTTAGGTGTCGTTATATGAGAACCATTTTCTTAAAAGTCACTCTTACACTTTGATATTCACTTTCTGAACCCACTTGAGAAACAAAAGATTGCTCTAGACCAGCCACAGTAAAAAGCTGTGCCAAATTGTCCTTTATGAATTTTACTTCTGTTGTCAGACCAACCTCAATAATTGAATTACATCATAAAGTTCATTGGGAAACAACTTTTCAGTTTTATATACTTGATTTATTTTTAATAAAATATCTTAAAATAAAGGACTGTTAAAATATTAATGATGAGAGAGGGGAAAACTGGTTTCTCTATTGTAAACAAATCCCACTTTACATCTTTTAAATCCCTTTGAATTTCCCCATCCAATCCTCTCCCTGTTATGGTGGTAGTGGTGGTTTAGTCGCTTAAGTCGTGACCAGCTCTTGCGATCCCATGGACTGTAGCCTGCCAGGTTCCTCTGTCCATGGGATTTCCCAGGCAAGAATACTGGAATGGGTTGCCATTTCGGATCTGCCCAACCCAGGGATTGAACCCATGTCTCCTGCATTGGAGGTGGATTCTTTACCACTGAGCTATCCCTGTTATAGGCACTAAATTAAAAAAGAATAGAAATCAGTCCCTTGGAAATATGTATTAATAGTCTTTGCCATTCCTTGTTTGCCCTGACACTCTTCTGGAAAAGAAAACAGAACATACTCAAGGTCATTGGCAGCACAGACCTGTCAGCACTAGCCACTTTAAAAATTTCATTTGGCAAATCATCCTTCGCTTAAGGGACTTGTCAGAGTAGCAGCTCCATTAAAGCTGTGTTTTTGTCTAAAGTAAGATACGTGTAAAAACACAAAGGAAACCTTGTTATTCAGATACTTCCTCTAATGCTGTCTTCTGACTTACCCTGAAGTTAATGTTGCTGAAGTTGTTTTGAAAGCATGAATGCTCAGTCCAAAAGAGAGCTTGATAGTTTCCCCAGTGCAGCGGTAACCACACAACTCTGTTGTTTGTGATATTTTTTCTCAGTGCAGAAAATGATCTCTTATGGTTGATGTCTATCCCATTTTCCTGCAGTTTAAATGATGTATTATAGTCATTTTATGATCAGGAAAGGGTATAAGCCAATATAAGCCAGAACTGAGAAGCCAGTTCCGTTGGCTAATATCAGAAGAACAAAAAAATGGCCACCCACATGGGTTTTTCCGTTCCCTTCATTCTTTCTTTGCCAGAACCATTTTGATATTCATCTTCTGAACCCACTTGAGAAGCTAAAGATTGCTCTAGACCAGCCACAGTAAAAAGCTGTACCAAATTATCCTTCATGAATTTTACTTCTGATGTCAGACCAACTTCAATAACTGAATTACATCATAAAGTTTCTTAGGGGAAACTTAACTTTTCAGTTTTATATACTTTAAATAAAATAAATCATGACATAAAGAACTGTTAAAATATTAAGGAAACAGGTGGAAGAGGGGAAACTGGTTTCTCTATTGTAAACAAATGCCACTTTATATCTTTTAAACCTCTTTGGATTTCCCCATCTGATCCCCTCCCTGTTATAGGCACTAAATAAATATTGGAAAACAGTACCTTCAAAACATGTATTCTTTGCCTGTCCTTGTTTGCCCTGACTATCTTCTAGAAAAAAAAGAAGCACAGAGTGTATTCAGGTTGACAGCACAGACTTGTCAGCACTAACCACTTTTAAAGTTGCATTTTGGAAAATCACCCTTCGCTTAAGGGGCTCGTCAGGGTAGCAGCTCCATTAAAGCTATGATTTTTATCAAAAGTGCTAAGATATATGTGAACACATAAGAGCAATACCTTATTATTCAGATGCCTCCTCTAATGCTGTCCTCTGACTCAGTTGCTTTAAGTTAATGTTACTGAAGTTGCCCTGATGAAAGCAAAAATGCTCAGCCCAAAATAGAGCTTGATAGCTTCTCTGTTGCAGCAATAACCATACAACTCCATTGTTTGTTATATTTTTTCTCAATAAAATGATCTCTTGTGGTTAATTTCTATCCCATTTTCCTCGTTTTAAATGATGTATTATAGTCGTCTTATGATCAGCAAAGAGTATAATTTGAGAAGCCAGTTCTATTGGCAAATGTCAGAAGAACAACAACAAAAAAAGCCACCCATATGGATTTTTTTGTTTCCTTCATTCTTTCTTTGCCAAAAATCTTAATTAGGTTTGCAAGAGGGGAATTTTAGAAATTTTGTTTTCCTTGTATAACCTGTGAAATGAAAGCAAAATAGATTAAAGCAAGGGAAAAGATTAACTTAACAAGAGTGTTGTTTCTTTTCCTTTTAAACACTTTTTCAAGTAAAACTACACATTTTGTAGTTTATTAAAATATGAGACTTTGTATTTTCATTTGATTATCCTTGTAATAACTATACATAGAAAAGAGAATGATTTTATTTTTTAAATTTATTTTAATTGGGAGTTAGTTACTTTACAGTATTGTGGTTTTTGTCATACATTGACATGAATCAGCCATGGGTGTACATGTGTCCCCCATCCTGAACCCCGCTCCCACCTCCCTCCCTATCCCATTGCTCTGGGTTGTCCCAGTGCACCAGCTTTGAGTACCCTGCTTCATGCATGGAACTTGGACTGGTCATGTATTTCACATATGGTAAAATACATACAATGCTATTCTTGCAAATCATCCCACCCTCACCTTCTCCCGCAGAGTCCAAAAGTCTGTTCTTTACATCTGTGTCTCTTCTGCTATCTTGCATATAAGGTCATCGTTACTATCTTTCTAAATTCTAATACAATTTCTAAATGTAAATGTATTTGCATTAATATACTGTATTGGTGTTTTCCTTTCTGACTTACTTCACTCTGTGTAATAGGCTCCAGTTTCATCCACCTCTTTAGAACTGACTCAGATCCATTCTTTTTTATAGCTGAGTAATATTCCTGTGTATATGTACCACAACTTTCCTATCTATTCGTCGGCCGATGGACGTCTAGGTTGCTTCCATGCCATACGACCCAGCAATCCCACTGCTGGGCATACACACCAAGGAAACCAGAACTGAAGGACAATGTTTTTTAAAAGTCCTTGTCATATTTATGAATCTGTTTCTCTAACTACCTAAGTCATGTTTTTTTCTTACAGGATCGTGCAGGGAAAGACAAGAAATGCCTGTGAACTTTATGAAAGAAGATTGTGAATATACCATGTCAAGAAGAAAAATGTTATCATGTTAGCCTCTAGAAAATTTAAAATTCAGTTCAGAAAAACATACTATAACCAGCCATTATTTTTTTAATGCCACACACATAGACTTATCATAATGGCATTATCACAGTATTGATGATGTTTCAGATATATTGTAAAGCCTGTATTCCAGCTCTTAAATAAAATATAAGCATGTTGAACACTTTATTTAGATACTGATAGTAACACTGGTGTATGGTGGCTGAAAGAGTGAAACATGAAAACAGTGACCTTAAGTGCTTGCCTGATGGTACTAGTTAACTCTTTTAAGACAGCTGTACTGATAATTATATTTTCAGTATTGTGTTTCTGCACCTGTTAAACTATTTTTGTTGACACTTGTGTTAATAACACATAATTAATAGGCATTCTGCTTTTGTAATGTTCATCTGGGAATGGAGTTTACATCTATTTGCATAACTGCCATAGCACTGAACTGAAATAATTTTACAACAATGTGGAATTCTTGAGATAGAAAGTTTATGTATAATGTATCCAAAAAGTAATGTTTCCCATTGCTGTGAGAGTTGCTAATTATACAGACATTACCTCATATATAGGTACACTGGTGTCACAATTTCTCTGAGATGTTTCTATATTCTGAAAGCTACATATTAAATACTATTTTCCATTCATGTATTCATTTAGTTTCCTTTAGGAGAGGATGATTGTTATGTTAATGTGATTTAGGTCACTCCAGTGTTTAGACTTGAAAGCTATCTTCCTTGTTTCTTAAAGACCTAGATATAAAAAAAAATGGAAAATAATTACTGGAGTCTTTACTTCCCTGATGTTTGTTTTATCCTTTATTATGATCATTTTAGCACCAACTTCATGCATAATTAGTTTTTTTCATTGTAACGTGGCAAGTACATAAGAAATGAGCAAGTACATAAGAATTTTATTTCAGATAAAAGGAGTTACTGCTAGAAAACAGACATGTAGGAGACATTTAACAGAGTAAGAAATGGGAATTAGGCCATATGGGCTGACAGAACCATAAATAACAAGGCAAGGGAACGCTGACAGAGGAGAGAACTGAACAAGTAGCAACTTAAAAATATCAAAGTGCCAGCCTACCAGAGTGAGATATAGATTCTGAGTATTTATGATCCTGGCCTGGTCAACAAACCAAGTCTAATGACAGAATCAGATCAGATCAGATCAGTCGCTCAGTCATGTCCGACTCTTTGCGACCCCATGAATCGCAGCACGCCAGGCCTCCCTGTCCATCACCAACTCCCAGAGTTCACTCAGACTCACGTCCATCGAGTCAGTGATGCCATCCAGCCATCTCATCCTCTGTCGTCCCCTTCTCCTCCTGCCCCCAATCCCTCCCAGCATCAGAGTCTTTTCCAATGAGTCAACTCTTCGCCTGAGGTGGCCAAAGTACTGGAGTTTCAGCTTTAGCATCATTCCTTCCAAAGAAATCCCAGGGCTGATCTTCAGAATGGACTGGTTGGATCTCCTTGCAGTCCAAGGGACTCTCAAGAGTCTTCTCCAACACCACCGTTCAAAAGCATCAATTGTTCGGCACTCAGCCTTCCTCACAGTCCAACTCTCATCCATACATGACCACAGGAAAAACCATAGCTTGACTAGAACAGAAAAATAGAAATTTTAGCGCTTTAGAACTGACAGAACCAAATAATAATCCTATTCTCACCACTAATTTAGCCATCGGATTTTGCACAGATAAACTTGCTAGATTTCCATTTCCTCATCTCTGAAATGGGAATCATAACATTTAGGTCGGGATTAATATATAAACTGAGATAACACAGTGATTCCCAAAAGTTGTGCAGACTGTACAGCAAGGGGAAAGACCCGGTGCTCTTTGAAGAGCATAAGGATTTGAAAGATTCCCAGAAAGCACTTCTTATATTCAAGTAGTCTTAGTCCTCATCTCAATTGTACAGGTCTGCAAACAGTCCTGAAAAGTGTACACAGTTTTCCCAAGTTAACATGAGTAGTTAGATCCAGGGCTAGGATTTGAGTCTAGAATTTAGGTGTCCTGGTTCCCCAGATATTACTCCAGTTTTTATACACAAATTAGCTATAATTTGCTAAATAAAATACTGCCATGTGTACTAACCAAGGTTTGGACCATGGAGCCTGGCTCCCGAGTGTGTCTGTTTTACACCATGCTGAAGGCCTCTTGAACTCGGCTTGTTAATTCTTTTGACTCTCAGTGAGGGTATTTAGCAAATCCTATTATAAATAAACACAGACCTAGTCAAATTGCCTATTAAGTTCCTCCTGTCAGTAATGACTTCCTTATATCTTAGGTTGTATTATAGGTTCAAACAGAAAGGTTACACTTGCCCTTTTCTATCAGTTAAGAGTTTTGTCAGATTCTCTCCCTACTTGCAAATGTACTTTGAACTTCCAGGTTATAGAAAGGCACACTTAAGAAGCTCTAGCTGAGGGACTTCCCTGAGGGTCCAGTAATTAAAACTCTGTACTTCCAATGCAAAGAGCATGGGTTTGAGTCCTGATTGGGGAACTAATTCCCACATGCCACTCAGTGTGGCCAAAAAAAGAAAAAAGTTCTAGCTGAGCATCTAGAATTTGGCATTAGTCATCTTCATTGTTTGTCTGACTCTATATTGGGCCCCTGTACTGGTAACTAGATTACTAGGAACTA
Source organism: Bubalus kerabau (assembly GCF_029407905.1). Classification (NCBI taxonomy): domain Eukaryota; kingdom Metazoa; phylum Chordata; class Mammalia; order Artiodactyla; family Bovidae; genus Bubalus; species Bubalus kerabau. The sequence continues at coordinate 51,671,655 of NC_073631.1, forward strand.
CTATCTAGAGCCTGGAATTTAACTGCTTCCTATCGTGCTGTGTTGATGGCACCAACCTGCCTGGATCTGTAAATTCCCACGCTGCAGTCCCGGTGGGGCTCTGCCGAGAGCCTTGCCTCCTCAGACCACACAGCTATAGCCTCCTGGATGCACCTGCTCCTGTTATCCTGTGCCACCTCTGTGGCTTGGTCTGGTTCTGCATTCCCATCCAGTTCTTTGCCTTCTCTGTCCCTCCCATCTACATACCACCAGAGCTGAACGGCCATGCCTGGTCCAACCAACATGTGTTACGCCATGTGTCTGAGGACCCATGATACAATGTATAAATACAGCGGCTTTTTATGCCTTGCTCATGTCTAGAATGAGTTATCTGAAGTCCATGAAGCCGTTTTGAATTTCTTTTATTCTTCAGGCTAACCTTCCTAGAGTTCTTGACCCCCACTAATGAGAATTCAATTTGCTTTTTGTTTTAGCATTCCTTAAATCAGTTAACTGGGGCTTCCCAAGTGGCTCAGTGGTAAAGAATCCGCCTGTAATGCAGGAGACATGGGCAGGAGACATCTTCATGGGCCGGGAAGATCCCCTGGAGAGGGAAATGGCAACCCACCCCCGTATTCTTGCCTGGAAAATCCCATGGACAGAGGAGCCTGGCAGGCTTCAGTACAGGGGGTCACAGAAGAGTCGCACATGGCCTGGTGACTAAAAAACAATTTACTAAGTGCATTTTATTATTTCATAGTTCAGCTCTGGTGGTATGTAGATGGGAGGGACCGCCCATCTCTTTCCTACTCAAAGAGTCTCATCATGCCTGCCATTTACGTTTGGATCATGATTTTAAATTACATCCTCTGCAGTCCAGCTTTTTACATTTGACTTAACCGTTATTAGTCCATCAGCAGCGTGCAGTGTGCCCCAACAATATCTGTGCATTTTACACAGGAAGAATTTACAAGGGACGTCGACTTCTGGTCTCTCCTGTTTTATCTTTACTGTGACTTTCACCACAAAGAGGATGAAGCACACAGACACAAGAGCGTTCAGTTACCCCTTGTGTACACGCACACACACACAACATAAGAGCTTGACTTCTGATTGTGACAAAATTAGGAAAGACTAAAGTTCCTACAGGCTTTTTGTTTTTCGTGGTCACAGGTGTTCTAAATTTGAGCAAAGAACATATTTGAAGTTTTGGCTTTGCTCCCTAAGCCAGGTGCCTTCCTGGTCCACCAGGTTTCTCCATACTGTATTATCACTCCAGAAACCTTTGTTCCTCCTGAAGCAACACCCATGATAAAGAATTTCATTCTCCTTCTCAGTGCACTGATGACTTCCTGCCACATCTCAGCCAAGGGCTTCCTGAAATAACACTCTACAAGGATTTACTTCCTGAAAGCTTTTTTTTTTTCAAGTTTTTTTTTCCCCTTGAAACAAAACTGACACACAACATAGAAAACAGAAAAAAATACAGTTTGGTTAATGCTCTTACGTACAAATATTGATATATATATACAAATATTTACAAAAATGAAATCATACCATACATACTATTTTGTGACCTGCTTTTATTCCTCCACATCAATACATATTTTTCTACAGCAGGACCTCCAATAGGGTGTATAAAGATCACCCATCACCTGATGGGTCAGGGTTTTTTCAAGTTACAAACAGTTGTACCCGTATGCCCCGTTCACTACTAACTACACCATTGAGAATTACCCACCCAAGCAACAGGACTGTGCCATAACCACCCGTTATGTGAGGACAGAAAAAGGAGATGAAAGCCACTTTCCTGCGACAAAGAACATGTGATTCATCCCCTGTTGTGGGACATTTAATGAGAAATTTTATAGGCAGAAAATGCTCTACGAGCAGACAAGCATAATTATGATATGCATAAATCACCTGAAATCAAATCCCACTTTGACCCCTAGTTTCTTCATTTTTAAAGTGAAAGACTACGTCACCACCTGGGGTGGCTCAGCGTAAGAACCTGCCTATGATGCCGGAGACCACCTCCAATCCAGGAGACACCGGCTCTATTCCTGGATTGGGGAAAGGTTCTGGAGAAGGAAATGGCAACTCATTCCAGTATTCTTTCCTGGGAAATCCCACGGACAGAGGAGCCTGGTGGGCTACAGTCCATGGAGTCACAAAGAGTCAGACAGGACTGAGCAACTAAACCACCACCAAGACTCTACCTCAGGGACTTAGAGGATTAGATGAAGTAAAACAACTTTTTCTGGAAGAAAGTGACTCTGAATATTATACAAAAACTGGTACCCAGTGGAAAATTGCCTACGTGAAGAAAAGAAGAGAGAAGGAAGGAAGAGAGAAAGGAAAGAAAGACAAAGGGGGAAAAGAGGAAGAAAAGGGAGGGAGAGAAATGGGAGGAAAGGAAAGAGAGAATGGGAAGGAAGGAGAGAAAGGAAAGGAGAAAAAGATAATCTGAAAGGAGAATTTATAAATATACTTTAAAAGCGGACCCCCTAGTTCTACACAATGAAAATGACCATAAGGCAGTTGCCAAGAACTTTTTCCTGACAACTCTGGGTTGCCATTCTGACAGCTCTCCTCCTGCCCTAGGCAAAGCCCAGCCTCTGATTTGCATAGAAATGCAATAAATGCTTATTTGAATTTAATTCTATTTCTAATGTATCAGATTCTCTTCAGATAATTCTTCCCATCCCCTGTCTTTAGAGTATATCCTATTTGAAGATTACAACAAAATTAATTACAATTTGGACCAACTGTCTTAATACATCCCTGTTCCAGACCAGTGACATATTTCCCTTCAAATCCCATTGGCAGATTTGATCTTGTGGAAGGGCCTGGGTCTGGGATGTCTTAGTAGCCACTTGAACATTTATTGCCACTCTTATTTTTCCTTTCCTGATGATTAAAATATATATGCACACCTGTGCATGTGTGATATTTCTAACTCTTTGAAAAATAAGAAAGGGGCAAGGGTAGGGCCAGATCTACAGTTGCTGGGGCGTGGGTTTGCCCAGAGCGGATAAGATTTGTGGAAATCTCTGTAAGAAAAACAATATAAAATTACCAAAGCAAAATTAGATTTGAACATGAGAATTTCTTCAGAATAAGAACAAAAATGACCACAAATTGCTAGAGCCTTGGAGACCCAGCTCCCTTTCTACTAAGTTCTCCCTGGGCAGTTTATCAGGAATGCTTCCTGGCTGCACTCGACCACTCCAGTATTCCAAGGGTACCTATGTCAGGTGAGAGGCCCAAAGCTAAACTTCATTAGCTCATACAAATCTACCTCTAGGTGGTCAAGTGGCTAAGACTTCGTGCTCCCAATACAAGGGACTTGGGTTCCATCCCTAGTAAGGGAACGAGATAGATTCCACATGCCGCAGCTAAGAGTTTGCATGCCACAACTAATCAACAACAAAATTTCACATGTCACAACTAAGATCCAAGAACCCTCATGCCACAACTAAGATCTGGCACAGCCAAATAAGTAAATATTAAAATAAGCAAATCTGCCTCTAGGCAAGATATGAGAGGGAAAAGTTAACATAATCAACTTCTTCAGAATTTAGTGGAACATGCATCACAATTGCTGTTTTACTTCATAATATGTATACTAGTTTCCCAGGGCTGCTGCAATACATTATCACAAATGTTGCTCATAACAAGTGTATTCTGTTAAGATTCTGGGGATTAGAAGTATGCAAGTGTTCAGTTCAGTCGCTCAGTCGTGTCCAACTCTTTGCAACCCCATGGACTGCAGCACGCCAGGCCTCCCTGTCCATCACCAACTCCTGGAGTTCACTCAAACTCATGTCCATCGAGTTGGTGATGCCATCCAACCATTTCATCCTCTGTTGTCCCCTTCTCCTCTTGCCTTCAATCTTTTCCAGCATCAATCTTTTCCAATGAGTCAGTTCTCATCAAGTGGCCAAAGTATTGGAGTTTCAGCTTCAACATCAGTCCTTCCAATGAATATTCAGGACTGATTTCCTTTAGGATGGACTGGTTGGATCTGCTTGCAGTCCAAGGGACTCTCAAGAGTCTTCTCCAATACCACAGTTCAAAAGCATCAATTCTTCAGTGCTCAGCTTTCTTCACAGTCCAACTCTCACATCCATACATGACTACTGGAAAAACCAGAGCCTTGACTAGATGGACCTTTGTTGGCAAAGTAATGTCTCTGCTTTTTAATATGCTGTGTAGATTGGTCATAACTTTTCTTCCAAGTGTGAGGGAGCTAAAATCCAAGTATCAGCAGAGCGGGTTCATTCTGAAAGCTCTAGTGGATGACCTGTTTCCCACCTTTTCGAGCTCTGCACTTGTCTGGCCCCATTCTATCCTCAGAGCCAGTTACGGCCAGTGAAGTCCTCATGTCACGTTGCACTCTGACATTGGTCTTCTGCTTCCCTCTTTTACATTTAAGGACTCTTGTGGTTACATGGTGTCCTACCCAGAGAAGCCAGATAATGTTGATCTTAAACGCAATTGATTTGCTTACCATCTGCTTTTGATTTAATTCCACCTGCTACCTTAATTCCTCTTTGCCACATAATTTAACACACTTAACAGTTTGTGAGGATTAGAATATGGTCATCTTTAGGAGAGGGGGGGTGTTATTTTTCTATCTGAGCTCCCCTGGTGGCTCAAATGATAAAGAATCTGTCTGCAATGCAGGAGACCTGGGTTTGACCCTGAGTCAGGAAAAATCCATGGAGAAGAGAATAACTACCATTCCAATATTCTTGCCTGGAGAATTCCATGAACAGAGCAGCCTGGCAGCCTACAGTCCATGGGGTAGCAAGAGTCAGACATGACTGAGTGGCTAACACTTTCACTTCACTTTATTGTTCTAGCTAACACAGTGAGGAAACTATGTGAATGCCAAGTACTTTTGAAAGTGTGATTTGTAATCAGACACCCGTAACATTTTATTAGTTCTTAGTGTGGAGAATTTGGTGGGGTGTCGGGGAGGTGGAGTATAGAGGAAATTTTATTTTTTTAATTGAAGTATTAGTTGATTTACAATGTGTAAATCAATGTGTAGTTTCAGGTATATAGCAAAGTGACTCAGTTATACATACATATTTTTCAGATTCTTTTCCCTTATAAGATTATTATAAAATACTGTGTATAGTTCCCGGGAGAATTTGTACTTTTAATTAGACTATCTATGAGGCAATCCAAAGCACAGTTGTACATTTCAAAACCGAAACAGAGCAGGACCCAAGCTCACCATGCCCAGAGCCTGCTGCCTTTGGTTTTCCCTAATGAAGACAGTTGCAAAATTCTGTCAACACTAGAAGATATCAGATGCAGGATTTTATCTAAAGAAAACAGAATTTCAAAAAGATAGCTGATTGAACACACACTTTTACTCTCTCCTAAACTTCACTAAACTGCAATGGCACCCCACTCCAGCACTCTTGCCTGGAAAATGCCATGGACGGAGGAGCCTGGTAGGCTGCAGTCCATGGGGTCGCTAAGAGTTGGACACGACTGGGTGACTTCACTTTCACTTTTCACTTTCACACATTGGAGCAGGAAATGGCAACCCACTCCAGTGTTCTTGCCTGGAGAATCCCAGGGACGGGGGAGCCTGGTGGGCTGCCGTCTATGGGGTCGCACAGAGTCGGACACGACTGAAGCGACTTAGCAGCAGCAGCAGCAGCAAACTGCACTAAAACTGAAGCAAGTTTTTAAAGGCATAACCTATAAGAAAAGTGAGTATGAGAAGGAACAGCACCAATGTTCTAGGAGCTGCAGCGCAGATGAACAAGTGGTGCTGACTTGGTAGAATTGAAAAAGAATGAATTCTACTTTCGGGGGAGGGAGTGGGGGGGGAGAAGGGGCAAGTCAAGAAAAGGGCCAAATAACAGAAGCTCTGGGAGTGATGGCACCAGCTACTCCCGGCAAAGGAGGGCAGGCATAGGCTGAAATGAGGAAGGTTAGTTGAAAGCTGCTTGAAAAGCACTTAGATCCCTAGATGCCCCAGTCTTCCTGCCGTGCTGGGTGATGTCCCTCCCTCACTCCAACAGAGATGATTCCTCTCTTTGAAGAGGCTAAAGCAGAAACTCTTTTTCCAAAAGAGGAAAACACATGTGTTAAGTAAATGATACATCATACTAATTGCAGAACTTCTTCCTCAACCCACCATGACAGCAGCTAGTCCCTCACTTCCAGGCAGAAGACCAAACAAGTCTTTTTCTAGGTGGGGATCTCTCGGACACTGGAGGAAAGACCTTATGACACAGCCATGAGTGTTGACATCAGGGGTTCCCAGTCAACTCTCCCTGCAGGACACCTCATCCTCTCGCTCAGAAATTCTGGGCAGCTATGAGGCCCCTACTTGTAAATACAAGGAGGCAATCAAATCTTAGGAGACCTAATAAGAAAAGCCTCTGATATGAAAAAAATGGAAACCAAAAAAACAAGCTGGAAAAAAAAATGTGATGAAAATACAAAATATTCAGGAGGAAGAAAAGTACAGTAAAAATAATAACAACTCAATGTTTTCAGAGAAACTGGATTCTTATTTCAATACACCCATAAAATCAGAACTGGAAGCTATAAAAAAAAAATCTTTTTTGCAGAAAATAAAAATGAGCCCTTTTAGGGAGAAACAGAGGAGAGCCCATCATATCATCATATCCCTAGCATACTGTCTAAAAATAGACCCACCCGAATTACTTGAGTTCAAAGAGAAGATTCTACAAGTTTCAAGTGAGAAAACCAACACACAAAGGTGATGGGAATCCAAACTTCTCAAAAGGAAATCTGGAAGGTAGAAGATGCTAGAGCAAAGCTTTCCAAAGTCTGAGAGAAAAGCATTTCTAACCCAGAATTCTATACTCAATCAAGTTATAAATCAAGTATGAAGGAAGAATAAAAACGTTTTCAGGCTCTTAAATTCTCAAAAAATTTACCTCCCACACACCCCTCTTCAGGGAACTGCGTCTAGAGGATGTGCTCCACCTACGTGATGAGTAAACAGAAAAGGTGGAATCCAGGAACCAGGAAAACAGAGATCAGCTCAGCGAGAGACAGAGGGCAGGAGGATGGTGAAGGGAGATTCTTAGCTAGGAAGCAGCTCAGATGACTCTGGGAGAGGCTTTTTCAGGAAGATGTTGTTCATCAAATTCCTGCTGGGAATGAACATACTGGATATAAGGAACTTATGGAAAGGAGACTTTGACTATGCTGGAGGAGTGTTTGAGGTTAAACGGTGATGTTTCAGTGGTCATGGAAAACTAGGCAAATAACACAAGAGAAGGGAACTAAAAAATACCCAAGAAAGTAAAAACTCAAAGCAAAGGACTTCCCTGGTAGTCCAGTGGTTAGGCATCTGCCTGCCAGTGTGGGGAACATAGATTCGATCGCTGGTCTGGAAAGATCCCACATGCTCAGGAGCAACGAAGCCCATGCGCCACAACTATTGAACCCATGCGCCACAGCTATGGAAGCCTACACACCCTAGAGCCTGTGCTCCACAGCAAGGGAAGCCACGGCAGTAAGAAGCCCACACACCGCAGCAGGGAGTAGCCCCTGCTCACAGCACCTAGAGAAAGCCCACGCCCAACAATAAAGACCTAGCACAGCCAACGATAAATACATAATCTTTAAAAAAAAAAATAAACTCAAAAGAACACATCCCAAAAAAGTCCAGGAAACAAAAAGTAGTAGAAGCTTGCCATATAGTTCATTCTGAATAGAAAACAGAATTATAATCATGTGAATCCTCATTCTTTGGGTTGGATTTGGAGCCTTTTCACGCCACACACCACCATCAGCACATATTAGCTGTGTAACCTTAGCCAGATCATTTAACCACGGTGAGCTTCAGTTTCCTCTTTCTTAAGTGACTGGGTTTTTTCAGGTAAGTTAGATATTGCAGGAGGTAAGTGCTGGTGCTTGGTTGTTACCACTAGTGCTGCCGGAGAAGCACCCTTGTAGAACTAGTCAATTCCTGAAATCAGAATACTGATTAAAAAAAGAAAACAATAGTGCTAACTTAGGAATCTATTTCACTTTTCTAGAAGTACTGTTGAGATGAAGGTGATGTTTATAATACATTATGAGCTCTTTGAAAGAAAGCCTTGCTTAGATTTGTTTATATTGGTCTTCCGCCCATATTAGCATCTCCATTTGTTCCTAGTGTAATTAGATTAACATTATATCAGCATATGACTTTGCCTTTTCCAGAACTCTAATTAAGATTTTAAAGAAGATGTATACCAGTGGGAATCTCTCATTCACCCTCTGTTAAACACCTTTCCTATTTGATTATGATTTCACTTACTAATTCGTTCTGGCTTTTGTCTTGCAAACAATTTTTGATTTTTATTACATGAATGAGGTTTGAACGGATCCAGCAAATGGTTTACAAGGTCCAGGTGTCAGATGAATTGGCAAACTAAATAGAAGACAGCCATTGAGTAGAAAATTGTGACCAAGGTTACCTCTGCTGATCTATTAAAAGGACTGTGCTATGAATTTTCCCCCAATTTAAGTATTTTTTTAGGCACCAAATCTACACTGAGTATCATCATAATAGTAACAGCCAACATTGGATTGAGTACTCACTGTATGCTGAGTTTTCATTGCTTTACCCACTCCTCATTTGATTATTGCAGAAATCCTATGATGCAAATACTTTTATTATCCCCAATTTGCAAGCAAGAAAAATAAGTATTGGAGAGGTTAAATATGTCTCCTGAGTTTCCCAAGGAATGGCAGAGCAGGGTCTCAAACCCAAATCCCATCCCTGGAATCCAGCATGAGCACCGTGGCTGCTGCTGCTGCTGCTAAGTCGCTTCAGTCGTGTCCGACTCTGTGCGACCCCATAGACGGCAGCCCACCGGGCTCCCCCGTCCCTGGGATTCTCCAGGCAAGAACACTGGAGTGGGTTGCCATTTCCTTCTCCAATGCATGAAAGTGAAAAGTGAGCACTGTGGAGGGGACCACAAAACCAAAGCAGAAAGAGAAAGGAATGAACTACCAAGGTCCAGGAAGTTCTCTTGAGTTTAATCATTACAACAATACCATGAAAGATAACTATTTCCTTATACCTGTGAGACAGGTTAGGAAACTTTCCCAGGGTCACAGAGATAAGCTTCTGCCCTCAAGAAACCTATTTCTACTGGGAGTTAACACACACACAGAGAAGGAACTGGCTCAATTACAGATGATGTCAAATGTGTGGCAGAAAAAATATATATATAATAAGATCTCCAAAGAAGGAGCATTCAATCCAAGGGAGAGGCTGGGAGACGTCCTGGAGGAAGTTGATGAGCAAAAGCTTGATGTGTCAATTTCTGATAGAGAGAAGGGGAGAACCGCATTTTTTTTTCCTGCACTTGCAATTTTCCTCTTTTTGTAAATGTTTGCTATTTTTCATGATATTGGCTTTGATGACAAAAACTCATTTCCAGACTCTTCTCTTTTTATAGGAATTTCAAAGCAGAGATAAATGCCTAAGTTTAGAAAATGATAAGCATGAGTGGAATACATTCAAAAATTTTTAAAAATAAAATAAAAAGCATGATTGGAAGAGCAGAATATGGAAACTCAAGAGAAGGGAGGCTGTTCTCTTAAGGTTAGAATAAAGGGAGGGAAAGGATACATGCTGAGAAATGAAGGGAGGGAAGAAAAAGAAATTCAGAGTATGGGGGAAAAGTGCAATTCCCTGAGGGAGGTCTATCTTGAGACAAGAATTGGATTCAAAGCCTTTGTGGCCCAGACCATTGATCTCCATGCTGTTGGAGAGATTTTCATAAATAATAAAGTGCTACCTCTTTAAAAAAAAAAAAAAAGGAATTTCAGTGATGTAGGGAAAAGAAAGCTTTCTCTCAGCTAAGATGTGTGCATTTCCTCCAGATAAATGGCATCATCTCAATCTAGGAAAGTATTGCCACTGCTTAGCATTTGGGATGAAGCCAGCAGCAACGTTCAGCAAATATGGGTTCCATCTACTGGAAAATAATTGCCTTTACATCTTGTGACATCTTCCACGGACTCTGCAATGAAAATCAATTATAATCCCTTTTTGTGGGAGAAACTAAATTAGAAAGAGAAGTGATTAGAAACAGAAGGCAGCTTGACACTTGTGATGCCAGATTTGCTCAACGTGTGATTCAAAAGCCATGGATAAGTTTTTCTGGCCATTCTCCCAATTAACAACCTTTAGCTTACTTAAAAGCCAAAATCCATGACTCAAAAGAGCGTGCTAGGAAGAAATTTTTGACAGATAAAATTAGCAATTCCTGGCAACATCAAATAGCATATACACACACTCATGTACCTTTTTTTGAAATGAAGCTCAAAATATACCAAGATCTAACTCAAACTGCTCCCCAAGGCTCCAAAACTCAGTTATAAGAGTTAACGTTTATCACATGTTCACTATGTTCCAGGCAGTGCATTTAATTCTCACACTAACATAATGAATTAGGTACTATTCTCACATAACCTTATTTTTTAAACTATGAGACACAATCAAGGGAAAGCTAAACAACTGTCCACGGAGAAGGCAACGGCACCCCACTCCAGTACTCTTGCCTGGAAAATCCCATGGACGGAAGAGCCTAGTGGGCTGCCGTCTATGGGGTTGCACAGAGTCAGACACGACTGAAGCGACTTAGCAGCAGCAGCAGCAAACAACTGTCCAACGTCACAAAGGTAGAAAACAACAGAGCTCTGGCTGAAACTCAATCTGACTTCACTACACTCTGGACAAAGTCCTTACCTTCAAAAGAGTTTAAAGACTAATAGTGAATTCAGACAAGTGCCCTTCAGTGTGGTTAGACTGCTTAGGACCAGTGTAGGGAGATCATCTAACCTTGCTTTTGGCTCCTGGGGAAGGATTCATGAAAGGAACAACAAAACCAAGGCAGAAGCTAGGAATGGCCAAAGTGGGAAGGAATTCCAAGTAGAGGAAGAAGCAGATCTCCAAGCTCAGAGATAAAAGAGAGATCAGTATCTTAGGTGTATAAGAGGAGAGGGCTAATGGCAATGAAGAGTTATTTTGAAAGATTTTAGCTAAGGATAGATCTAACTGGATTTGCATTTCTAGAACTGTTTTTGACTGGTTTGGAGAATGACTTTTGAGAAGAGCAAGAAGAAAAGGAGGGAGATCTGATAGGAGGCTATTGCCTTAGGGGTAATCTATTCATCAAGGTGGAAGACACTGAAACAGGCATAGGTTCAATAATGGGGTTGAAAGAAGATAACAAATTCCATTTGAACTGTGTGGAAGTTCTTGTGCAACATATGGATACAAAGGGATCATTCTTCTACTTTAAAAAAGGATAACTCATATAAGCCATTTTAATCACTTAGTTTTCCTAATGTATTTTAAAAACCTTGATTCACAAAATTTTGATTATATGGTCTTTCTGATAGAACTTTTTTTTTATCTAGTAATCCACAACTATCAAACAGATATATATACATACGTACAATTTTTCTTACCACTAGGGAATTTCAAACATTATTATTATTATTATTTTGGCTGTACTGCATGGCTTGTGGGATTTTAGTTCCCTGCTCAGGGATGGAACCCATGGCCCCTGCAGTGGAAGAGTGGAGTGCTAACTACTGGACCACAAGGGAATTCCCATATTATTTCTTTTCAAATAACTGAAAACTTAAAATATGGAACTAAAAAAATAAACTCAAATTGCACAAAACACTGCAAAATAAAAGTGTTAGTTTATTGTGTATGTGTGCTTAGTCGCTCAAACTTATGTTCGCTTAATGGGCTTCCCAGATGGTGCTAGTGGTAAAGAACCCGCCTGCCAGTGTAGGTAGACGTAAGAGACACCGGTTTGATCCCTGGGTTGGAAAGATCCCCTGGAGGAGGGCATGGGAATCCACTCCAGTATTCTTGCCTGGAGAATCCCATGGACTGAGGAGTCTGTAAGGCTGCAGTCCATAGGGTCACATAGAGTCGGACACATTTGAAGCAGTTTAGCATACATGCATGCACATGTTAGCTTAATAATTACAGATGGTTACATATAGAAATATCATATATATATGTCTATATATATATAATATCTTTTTTAGGTATTAGTTCTAGAAGGTCTTGTAGGTCTTCATAGAACCATTCAACCTCAGCTTCTTCAGCATTAGCGGTTGGGGCATAGACTTGGATTACTGTGATATTGAATGGTTTGCCTTGGAAACGAACAGAAATCAGTCTGTTGTTTTTGAGATAGCACGCAAGTACTGCATTTCAAACTAAAACCAAGGAAAGATGTCGTTTTCATCATAGGGGACTGGAATGCCAAAGCAGGAAGTCAAGAGATACCTGGAGTAACAGGCAAGTTTGGCCTTGGAGTAGAAAATGAAGCAGGGCAAAGGCTAACAGAGTTTTGCCAAGAGAATACTCTGGTCACAGCAAACACCCTCTTCCAACAACAAAAGAAACGACGGTACACATGGACATCACCAGATGGTCAACGCAGAAATCAGATTGATTATATTCTTTGAAGCCTATACAGTCAGATGGAGAAGCTCTATACAGTCAGCAAAAACAAGACTGAGCCACAGTCAGCTCATGAACTCCTTATTGCCAAATTCAGACTGAAATTGAAGAAAGTAGGGATAACCACTAGACCATTCAGTTATGACCTACATCAAATCCCTTACGACTATACAGTGAAAGTGACAAATAGATTCAAGGGATTCTATCTGATATACAGCATGCCTGAAGAACTATGGATGGAAGTTTGTGTCTTGGAGGCTGTGATCAAAAGCATCCCCAAGAAAAAGAAATGCAAAATGGCAAAATGGTTGTCTGAGGAGACCTTACAAAGAGCTGAGAAAACGAGAGAGCAAAAGGCAAAGGCAAAAAGGAAAGATATATCCATCTGAATGCAGAGTTCCAAAGAATAGCAAGGAGAGATAGGAAAGCCTTCCTCAGTGACCAATGCAAAGAAATAGAGGAAAACAATAGAATGGGAAAGACTAGAGCTCTCTTCAAGATAATCAGAGATACCAAGGGAACATTTCATGCAAAGATGGGCACCATAAAGGACAGAAATGGTATGGACCTAACAGAAGCAGAAGATATTAAGAAGAGGTGGCAAGAATACACAGAACTATACAAAAACAATCTTAATGACCCAGATAACCACGATGGTGTGATCACCCACCTAAAGCCAGGCATCTTGGAGTGTGAAGTCAAGTGGGCCTTCACTACAAACAAAGCTAGTGGAGATGATGGAATTCCAGCTGAGCTATCCCAAATCCTAAAAGATGATGCTGTGAAAGTGCTGCACTCAATATGCCAGCACATTTGGAAAACTCAGCAGTGGCCACAGGACTGGAAAAGGTCAGTTTTCATTCCAATCCAAAGGAAGGTCAAGCCAAATAATGTTCAAACTACTGCACAATTGCACTCATCTCACACAATAGCAAAGCAATCCTCAAAATTCTCCAAGCCAGGCTTCAACAGTACATGAACCAAGAACTTCCAGATATTCAAGCTGGATTTAGAAAAGGCAGAGGAACCAGAGATCAATTGCCAACATCCGCTGGATCATTGAAAAAGCAAGAGAGATCCAGAAAAACATCTGCTTTATTGACTATGCCAAAGCCTTTGACTGTGTGGATCACAGCAAACTGTGGGAAATTCTTCAAGAGATGGGAATACCAGACCACCTGACCTGCCTCCTGAGAAATCTGTATGCAGGTCAAGAAGCAACAGTTAGGACTGGACATGGAACAACAGACTAATTCCAAATTCGGAAAGGAGTACATCAAGGCTGTATATTTTTGCCCTGCTTATTTAACTTATATGCAGAGTACATCATGTGAAATGCCAGGCTGGATGAAGCACAAGCTGTAATCAAGACTGCCAGGAGAAATATCAATAACCTCAGATATGCAGATGACACCACCCTTATGGCAGAAAGAAAAGAGGAACTAAAGAGCCTCTTGATGAAAGTGAAAGAGGAAAGTGAAAAAATCTGGCTTAAAACTCAACATTAAAAAAAAAGAAGATCATGACATCCAGTCCCATCACTTCATGGCAAAGATGGGGAAACAATGGAAACAGTGACAGACTTTATTTCTTCAGCTCCAAGAGCACTGCAGATGGTGACTGCAGCCATGAAATTAAAAGATGCTTGCTCCTTGGAAGAAAAGCTATGACCAACCTAAACAGCATATTAAGAAGCAGAGACATTACTTTGCCAACAAAGGTCTGTCTAGTCAAAGCTATGGTTTTTCCAGTAGTCATGTATGGATTTGAGAGTTGAAACATTAAGAAATCTGAGCACTGAAGAACTGATGCTTTTGAACTGTAGTGTTGGAGAAGACTCTTGAGAGTCCCTTGGATTGCAAGGGGTTTAAACCAGTTAATTCTAAAGGAAATAAGTCCTGAATATTCATTGGAAGGACTGATGCTGAAGCTCCAATACTTTGACCACCTGATGCAAAGAACTGACTCATTTAAAAGATCCTGATGCTGGGAAAGATTGAAGGCGGGAGGAGAAGGGGACAACAGAGGATGAGATGGTTGGATGCCATCACCAACTTGATGGACCTGAGTTTGAGTAAGCTCTGGGAGTTGGTGATGGATAGGGAAGCCTGGCATGCTGCAGTCCATGGGGTTGCAGAGTTGGACAGGACTAAGTGACTGAACTGAACTGGTACATAATATGTTTCATAATGTATAATATAAAATGTTATTTAATAATATAATAAATATGTTTATTTGTTCTATCACCTGAGAGGGTCTGTAAGCAATGACATTCCAGTAGCAAAGAGCACAACCATTACCTACATCTTGGTTTCTATCACCATTTCCCAATAAAGTGAACCAGAGTTCTTTGGAGAAATGGCTGATTTCAGGACTGACACAGAAAATATATAAGATAAGCCTGGAACATGTTGTAATGCCAGAAAGTAAGAGAATGCTCCAAAAACGAAAAACCACCTTACATTAATGGGGCATGTCAAAGGAGCACAGGAGCAACTGAAGATCTAATAACCAAGCAGGAACAATGTAATCAACAAATAAAGTAGCATTGGGCTATAATGCAAGGACCTCCCCAGTGACTCAGTGGAAAAGAATCTGACTGCAGTGCAGGAGACGCAGGAGATGCAGGTTTGATCCCTGGGTCAGGAAGGTCCCCTGGAGAAGGAAATGGCACCCTATTCCAGTATTCTTGCTTAAAAAATTCCATAGGCAGAGGAGCCTGGCAGGCTACAGTCCATAGGGTCACAGAGGCGGACATGACTGAAGTGACTGAGCACACACACATAAAGTAAATACGCATAATTCCATAAAGACATCAAAAAATGATTGAATAAATGAATAAATGGGGAAAGGAGAAGACAAATCTCCTTTGCAGAATAATTCCAAATAATTTATGTAGATAATCTGTCCTCGAGGAGGTAGAGTTTAGCTTCCTACTCTTTAAGTGCGGGCTGCATGTAGTGAATTTCTTCAAGCAGTACAGCATAGAAAGGGTGATGGTGGTGAGCGAGAGTCATGTTACAGTGGAAAAACCCACAAACACCACCTCAGCCAGGTGCTCAAGGTCAATATCAACAGTAAGTCACGTTGATACTATGTAACCTTGATAGGTGATAAAAATGACTATTTGTCTCTGTGGTTTTCCTCTCCCCCAAAAATATATCACCCCTTTAAGTATGAGAAAAAACAGACAAATTCCAATAGAAGACAACCTACAAAATACTTGGCCAGCACTCCTCAAAACTGTCAAGGTCATCAAAACCAAGGGAAGTCTGTCACAGCCAAGAGTATTATCAAAGGGAACTTGGGTCCACTTTCTATATACAACAAAGCCAATCTACTGACACAGGGTTGTGGTGAATGAAAGTAGTAAATGAAGGCATTTATTTGCAGGACACCAAAGGAGAAAAGGAAAGATATAAGCATCTGAATGCAGAGTTCCAAAGAATAGCAAGAAGAGATAAGAAAGCCTTCTTCAGCAATCAATGCAAAGAAATAGAGGAAAACAACAGAATGGGAAAGACTAGAGATCTCTTTAAGAAAATTAGAGATACCAAGGGAACATTTCATGCAAAGATGGGCTCGATAAAGGACAGAAATGGTATGGGCCTAACAGAAGCAGAAGATATTAAGAAGAGATGGCAAGAATACACAGAAGAACTGTACAAAAAAGATCTTCACGATCCAGATAATCATGATGGTGTGATCACTGACCTAGAGCCAGACATCCTGGAATGTGAAGTCAAGGGGGCCGTAGAAAGCATCACTACGAACAAAGCTAGTGGAGGTGATGGAATTCCAGTTGAGCTATTCCAAATCCTGAAAGATGATGCTGTGAAAGTGCTACACTCAATATGCCAGCACATTTGGAAAACTCAGCAGTGGCCACAGGACTGGAAAAGGTCAGTTTTCATTCCAATCCCAAAGAAAGGCAATGCCAAAGAATGCTCAAACTACCGCACAATTGCACTCATCTCGCATGCTAGTAAAGTAATGCTCAAAATTCTCTAAGCCAGGCTTCAGCAATACGTGAACCGTGAACTTCCTGATGTTCAAGCTGGTTTTAGAAAAGGCAGAGGAACCAGAGATCAATTGCCAACATCCGCTGGATCATGGGAAAAGCAAGAGAGTTCCAGAAACACATCTATTTCTGCTTTATTGACTATGCCAAAGCCTTTGACTGTGTGGATCACAATAAACATTGGAAAATTCTGAAAGAGATGGGAATACCAGACCACCTGATCTGCCTCTTGAGAAATTTGTATGCAGGTCAGGAAGCAACAGTTGGGACTGGACATGGAACAACAGACTGGTTCCAAATAGGAAAAGGAGTACGTCAAGGCTGTATATTGTCACCCTGCTTATTTAACTTATATGCAGAGTACATCATGAGAAACGCTGGGCTGGAAGAAGCACAAGCTGGAATCAAGACTGCCGGGAGAAATATCAATAACCTCAGCTATGCAGATGACATCACCCTTATGTAGAAAGTGAAGAGGAACTCAAAAGCCTCTTGATGAAAGTGAAAGTGGAGAGTGAAAAGGCTAGCTTAAAGCTCAACATTCAGAAAACGAAGATCATGGCATCTGGTCCCATCACTTCATGGCAAATAGATGGGGAAACAGTGGAAACAGTGTCAGACTTTATTTTTCTGGGCTCCAAAATCACTGCAGATGGTGACTGAAGCCATGAAATTAAAAGACGCTTACTCCTTGGAAGGAAAGTTAGGACCAACCTAGATAGCATATTCAAAAGCAGAGACATTACTTTGCCAACAAAGGTTCATCTAGTCAAGGCTATGGTTTTTCCTGTGGTCATGTATGGATGTGAGAGTTGGACTGTGAAGAAGGCTGAGCACAAAGAACTGATGCTTTTGAACTGTGGTGTTGGAGAAGACTCTTGAGAGTCCCTTGGACTGCAAGGAGATCCAACCAGTCCATTCTAAAGGAGATCAGCCCTGGGATTTCTTTGGAAGGAATGATGCTAAAGCTGAAACTCCAGTACTTTGGCCACCTCATGCGAAGAGTTGACTTATTGGTAAAGACTCTGATGCTGGGAGGGATTGGGGGCAGGAGGAGAAGGGGACGACAGAGGATGAGATGGCTGGATGGCATCACTGACTCGATGGACGTGAGTCTGGGTGAACTCCGGGAGTTGGTGATGGACACGGAGGCCTGGCGCGCTGGGATTCATGGGGTTGCAAAGAGTCGGACATGACTGAGAGACTGAACTGAACTGAAGCAAGGAGAATGGGTGGTCTGGGCTCAAACCCTTCCAGAATTCCCCCTGGGAAGGGTTTTTAAAGTTAACATTTGGCTAGAGGGATGCAGGGTGCATGACTTCCTTCTGATTGGTTGGTGGAGAGGTAACAGGGTAGTGTTTCAGACAACTCAATCATCAACTTTCTGGTTCTAACCAATCTAGGCTCTCCAAGTAGGCATCATCCTCCACCTGGTGGGGGTGGGGGAGTGAGGGGTGTCTCAATTTCTGCAGAGGAGCTCAACAATGTGCTTTAAATTGTTGTGTATATCCCTTGAAGAGGAACTAGGACTCTGCTTCATCCTTGAACTATTTTTCTTTTTCGTTTTGAATGATTTTCTCATTATTTTTATTCATATGTATTTCAGCATCATTGGACCATGAAAATGAATCAATTGTACTTGTTTGTCAACATTATCTTTTCATGAAGCTTATTTATTTCTTTATTTTTGTTGCACTGGGTCTTCAGTGCTGTTCCTGTGCTTTCTGTAGTTGTGGCGAGCGGGGGCCACTCTTCCCTGAGGTGTGTGGGCTTCTCACTGTGGTAGCTTCTCTTGTTGCAGAGTACAGACTCTAGGCACACAGCCATCAGTAGCTGTGGTGCACAGGCTCAGATGCTCTGAGGCATGTGGAATCTTCCTGGACCAGGAGTTGAACCCATGTCCCCTGCACTGGCAGGTGCATTCTTATCCACTGTACCACCAGAGAAGTTCTCAACATTATATCATACTGAGAAAGATTACTTTCTGACTCCTTTTCTTTCTTCTTTCTCTTCCAAGCTTCTTCGTCAGGCATCATGAGTCTTTAGAGGTCTGTCCTGTAAACGTGAGGTCCGGATTTACTGGGATTTAAGCTCAGGTATGGGGATTTAGTGTTCATAGTGACTCTGAAACCATTTACCACTGAATGGGACTTGAACCCATGTGCTGGGACTCTAACCCAGCCAAATCTCGGTTTGGGACTCTAACCCACATGGCTGAGACTTGAATCCAGCCAAAACCCATGGTACCTAGTTTCTGGACCTAATGAAGCTCAGGTTTTTGATGTCTCATCACAGAAAGAATTCAGCGAGAGACAAAGTGATAGGTAAGAAGTGGATTTATTCAGAGAGAAGCACACTCCAGAATGTAGGCCATTGCAGAGGGCGAGTGCAACTAGGAAATAAGTTGGGTAATTTCATATGCTAATGAGTGGGAGGATTATTCCAACTATTTTTAGGAAGGGGTGGAGAATTCCAGGATTTGCGCCACGGCCCACTTCTTGGTCTTTTGACATTGCCTTGGAATTGTAATGGCACCTCTGTGTGTGTCATTTCACTTGCTGATTGAGGATTAAGGTCTAGTCTTGTCTGCCATCTTGGTCCTAATTCAGTTCAGTAGCTTAGTCATGTCTGACTCTTTGTGACGCCATGGACTGCAGCACGCAGGGCTTCCCTGTCCATCACCAACTCCTGGAGCTTACTCAAACTCATGTCCATCGAGTTGGTGATGCCATCCGATCATCTCATCCTCTGTCGTCCCCTTCTCCTCCTGCCTTCAATCTTTCCCAGCATCAGGGTCTTTTCCAAAGAGATAGTTCTTTGCATCAGGTGGCCAAAGTATTGGAGCTTCAGCTTCAACATCAGTCCTTCCAATGAATATTCAGGACTTTAGGATTGACTGGTTTGATCTCCTTGCAGTCCAAGGGACTCGCAAGAGTCTTCTCCACAGTTCAAAAACATCAATTATTCAGTGCTCAGCTTTCTTTATAGTCCAACTCTCACATCCATACATGACTACTGGAAAAACCATAGCTTTGACTAGATAGACCTTTGTCGGCAAAGTAATGTCTCTGCTTTTTAACATGCTGTCTAGTTTGGTCATAGCTTTTCTTCCAAGGAGCAAGTGTCTTTTGAATTTCATGGCTGCAGTCACCATCTGCAGTGATTTTGGAGTCCAAGAAAGTAAAGTCTGTCACTGTTTCCATTGTTTCCCCATCTTTGCCATGAAGTGATGGGACTGGATGCCGTGATCTTCATTTTTTGAATGTTGAATTTTAAGCCAACTTTTTCACTCTTCTCTTTCACTTTCATCAAGAAGCCCTTTAGTTCCTCTTTTTTTTCTGCCATAAGGGTGGTGTCATCTGCGTATCTGAGGTTACTAATATTTCTCTTGGCCATCTTGATTCCAGTGTGTGCTTCATCCAGCCTGGCATTGTGCATGATGTACTCTGCATATAAGTTAAATAAGCAGGGTGACAATATACAGCCTTGACGTACTCCTTTCTCGATTTGGAATCAGTCTGTTCTTGGTCCCATTTGATTCTAAGTGGTTTATGTTGTGTCCTTGGGCTACGTCATTCTTTCAAAAGTTGTGCCCTGCCCCTTTCCCTCCTATTACAATTCCAAGACCCTGGGGAAGGAGTAGGGGGGAACAGTGCAGCACAGATTTACACTAGAAAAGGAAGCTATCCTTGAATTATTTTTCCCTCCCTTCCAGAATTAGTAATTGTTTAAGTCTGCTTTTTGAAACTCAGAGGTCTAGGAGACCAGATTTCAACAAACCAGAAATGAGGGGCTTAGAGGGGCTTTTGTATCCAGGAGGGCCCCACAGAATCCTGCTTATTTTCAAAAGAAACCTTAATGAAACTTAATCCAATGTAGTATCCTGGAACAAAAAGGGTGTTAGCTAAACGTTAAGGAAATCTGAAACAACTATTGACTTTTGGTGAATGTTAATATGAGAATTCTTCATATTATCTTCTTAAATTTGCTGTAAATTTAAGACTACTCTGAGACTTCCCTGGTGGTCCAGTGGTTAAGATTCTAAGCGTCCACTGCAGGAGACACAGGTTCAATCCCTGGTGGGGGAGTTCCATATGCCATGTGGTGCAGCCAAAAATTAAATAAAATAAAACTGCTCTAAAATAAAGTATACTTTTTAAAAAGTCCCTTCTAGGAATTCTCTGGTGGTCCGGTGGTTAGGGCTTGGCCTTGCAAGGGTCCAGATTTAACCCCTGGTTGGGCAACTGAGGTCCTGAAAGTCAAGCCATGAGGAAAAAAAAAAGCACCCTTGCTTCCATCAGACCCTAATGTCTTGTGCCTTTTTCCAGAAACATTCTACTTTCATATATATGGAGTCTCCATGGACCCCCTCCCTATCTTCTCTGCAGCTTTCTCTGCTCTGCTGTGCGCCCTAGAGACTAATCTTATGGGTAATGCCAACAGGTTTCTCAGCTCTCTAACTTCTTCCAGTAGAACTTGAGCAATGCAGGAAGGGAGGTTGGGGAAGTCCCCACCAGCAGGACAATCAGACGGGAGAGAAGAAGTAGAGGTGCTTATGTCCTTAGCTCCTTCCTCCTTGGACCTGGAACCAGCAGGCCCTATTCCTGTACTGAAAGCTCTCGTACCTGTGGAGCAACCCTCTCCAACCACACTCTGGGTCTGCTAACAGCTCCCTCCTCACTGCCCCCTTAGGCTAGGACTGCTGACTGCTCTTTTCTCCAGATTTTTAACACTTCCCTTCAGGTAACCCCAAAGGGCTTCTCCAAGCCTGATTGGTTTTCCTCGAGCCTACCCCACACTTTTGTAAACAGTGCCTTCATTAACTCTGTTTCAGTGTGTTCCCTCTCTTCCTAGGACTCTGATTAAGATGATATGCAAATGTATACGCCCTTCAGGAATGCAAATATGAGTATACTCTACACATTTTTTTGCACCTCATTTTTTTTTCATCTACAATACACTCTGGGTTTCTTGCTGTGTTCCTATACATTATACATCCTATACATTAACCCACCTTGTTAGTATCCCACGGTATACCATTGTCTGTGTATATCATATATCTAAATATCATATCAAAAGGGGAGAATTAGAAGCTGAAACTAGCAGAGGGACCATGAAGCCTAGGCTGCTAATACACAACTAGAAATTCTATGCTATGGTGGGGGGTGGGGAGGTGAGCAGGTGTTGCTAAAGCCCCAGGATATTTTTACAGAAGTTAAGAGAGTGGTTTTTGGAGTCAAACTGCTTGCGTTCAGATTCCAGCTCAGCTAGGCTGTGTGACCCTTGGCAAATTACTTAACTGTGTGTATCTCCTTATCTATATAATATGAGTAACAATATTCACCTCAAGGTAATACTTATGCTCAAAAGCAGTTGAATTTTCAATTCATCCAGTGGAAAAAATGCCATGAGTCTCCCCCTCCCATCTCTCTCTCCCATCCCAGTCCTTTGATTCTGTCTCTTCAGCCTCCCTCAGCTTCATCCTTTCCTCTTTTTTTTTCTCCTCATCAATCTGTCTGTCCCTTGACAGGCTTTCTTTCTGTTGGTATTTAAGATTCATTCTTATATGAAAAATTAGACAGTAGATTCTAGGATTAATTGTGCTGCTACTAATTTGTAGATCAGTAGAGGTAGGAACGAATTTTAAAAGCATATTCTTTATAAAACAAAACAGCTGTCAGTCAGCGCCCCTCCCCCACAAAAGAAAGATAAATGGCCTCAGACAGCAGGCTGTTGTTTTCCACCAAAAGAATCTAGTGTGATTAACTGGATCAATGTCTGTTCAGATCTACAGGAGTTACCTTGATTACTGAAAACTTCCTGAGCGTAAGGCATTAGCAGTACCCCAAAGCAATAAAATTATTAATCACACATGCAATAATTAGAAACAAGAGGACACATTTTGTTGGGGGTGGGGAGAGTTCAGCACTGGGTCTGAAGTGCTGTGCCAGGGCTTTCTTTAGATGCAGAGAGCAGGGCTGGGACGGTGGGGGAGGACTTCTCTTTGTTGCGGTGCTCCGGCTTCTCACTGCAGTGGCTTCTCTTGTTGCAGGGCACAAGCTCTAGATGCACGGGTGCTGCTAGCTGCAGTGTGCAGGCTCTAGAGCATGGGCTCAGCACTTGTGACACACGGGCTTAGTTGCTCCGCAGCATGTGGGATCTTCTCAGACTAAGGATTGAACCTGTGTCCCCTGCGTTGGCAGGTGGATTCTTATTCACTGTGTCACCGGGGAAGTCCATACATTTTAAATATTAATTTTTCCCCTTTCCTTGATATATGTTATTTTAAAACATAGCTACCAAAAACCTCTTACTGAGAGAATAGTCCTCCAAACCATTCAAAATATTTTATTTTTTTCCTCACCACCTGAGTTCAATTATCTGCATTTTAGAGAAGAAGAAAAGCCCCTCTCCCTCCTCCTGTGACCTCTCAGGGACTTGCACTGGCCTTGTTTCATCTGTCTGTCCTCTCTCTCCCCAAGTGCTGAGTTGTCATTTTCACATGCTGCTGAGGTCTCTCACTCTGGTATCTCCAGATCTGCATTATCTGGATCTCAACCACACTGTTCTCAAGCACATCAAACTCCTTCCTGGCTTTGAGTTTTTGCATTTGCAGTTTCCTTTTCCAGAAGGCTGGTCACCTTCTGAGAGAGAGGCCTTTCCTGACCACTCCATTTAAAGCCTTCCTCCTCCTCCCTCTGCTATCACTGCCCACCAGTAATTCTACATGACATTGTTCTGTTTCTCTCACAGATTTTTATCATCACAGAGTATTATCTGATTTACTTATTCGTGTATATGATTGTCATCAACTAGCCTATAAATTCTTTTATAACCCAGCAGCACCCTATGGGCCTTCCCAGAGCAGCCCCCGCCTCCCTCACTCCCCACCAATGTCCTCTGCCTGCCTTTTGCCTATGTGCTGTGTTTAGTTGCTCAGTCTACAGAAAAACTTTAATCAAAGAATGAATTTAATTAGAGAAGTGAGACAATGCAGAAAGAACAAGTCAAACAAGACAAATAATAATAGTTTAGTCATTAAACAAGGACAAGGACCATTAGTTCCTCCTCAAGTGCTATAGATAATATACTGAGTTATATCCTTTGAGCTGTTCCACACATACCAAAACCCTCACCAGGCAGAAGAAATTTACTGTATGCTGCCCATAAGCACATAGACCTCAGATTGGTTGGAATCAGAAGGCTGATGATTGTTTCTAGATTATTTCACCACCAACCAGTCAGAAGAATTTCCATGAGCTGATCACATACCCTAGAACCTCCTCCCTAAAAAGCTTTCCCTGAAAACCTTTGGAAAGTTTAGGCCTTAAAAAAAAATTTGTTTTATTATTCATTTTTTTGGCTATGCTGGGTCTATACTGCTGCCTGGACTTTTCTCTAGTGGCAGCTAGTAGGGGCTACTCTCTAGGTGTGATGCAGTGGCTTCTCTTGAGTGGAACAGGGGCTCGAAGGCACTAAGGAACAGGGACTTCAGCAGTTGCGGCTCCCTGACTCTGGAACACCAGCTCAGCAGTGGTAGTACACGGGCTTAGTTGCTCTGTGGCATGTGGGATCTTCCCACCAGGGATCGAACCCTGTCTCTTGCATTGACAGATGGATTTTTACTACCAGGGAAACCCCACCTTCAGGCCTTTTAAACTTCAGCTGCCTGGACTCTTGGCTTGGCCCTGCAAGAAACACTGCTCTTCCCTTCATCACAACCCCGTGTCAGCAGGTTGTCTTCACTGTGAACATGTTTTGGTTTGGTACCATTTTGAGGGCAGAAACTTTGTCAGACTTGTTCAGTGCCGTAGCCCCAAAACTTAAAATGGGGTTTGACAATAAGTATTCACTGAATCAATAAATGTATCTATATATGAATGAATGGATGGAATTACTTAAATATCCAACTCAGGATAACACAGCACATTAGTGTTTTCTTGAAACATTTCTCAAGTTTCCCTTTCTCCCTCCATTGACAAACCATGTTCACAGAATAGGTGTGCAAAGATAACTTTAAAAGTTAAAGGATAAAGAAGATGTGGTATGCGATATATAGAATGGAATATTATTCAGCCATAGAAAGGAATAAAATAATATCATTTGTGGCAATATGGATGGTCCTAGACATTATCATACTAAGTGAAGTAAAAGAAAGACAAATATCATAAAAACTTGAGTGGGCCCTCGAATTACTCTTTGCTTAAAAAGATGTGTCATTATTTCATTTATCTAATGAGAGATAATTTTACTAAAACAATATCAAATTTGGATTTATATTAAAGAATGTGGTGTTTCCTCCACTATCTCAAAATTTATTGAATTATATACAAATAAATTTTTATCGACAATGGAAGTTGTTTTAAATTGGAATTTACTGCTACATTGGTTTGAAAAGAATTCTTTTGTTTAATGATTTTCCTTTAGAAGCCTAAATTCTCTTCTTCTTTTTTTTTTAACAAGTTTTATTTCTATCTAATAGTTTCTCAAGATCCTATCATTAAATGATAAATCAATCAATAATTTAACAAATATTTTCTTACCTATTACATTGTCATAATTTGCCAAGGTATTGTGTAAAGATACAAAACAAGACTAGCATTAAGACTAGCATTATAATCTTACCTGCTTGAAATATATACATGTGTACACAAAGGAAAAAAAAGCAAGAAGGAAATAGGCAAAAAACTTAACAGAGACCATTTGGGTGGTGCAATAAGAAACGATTGCTGTATTTTCCAAGTAGCTCACTACAGGCTATATGTAATTTTTTAATACCATAAAAGAAATATAAGATACTATTTCTGACTTTAAGGAGCAGATCTTATATCTGGAGAGGAGGAAGAAGGTAACATACAGGAAATAAATAGAAAACAATAGTGTATAAAGCTGTATGATTACTGAATGCAAGCCAAATCAGTTGTTCAGAGGAGGGATCAGAAAAAGAGAAAGTTAAAGTTCTTTTTCTGTTTACATATCACAGAAACTTAGCATCCATTGTCTTGAGAAAATTAACAAATGTGATAAAAATAAAACTCAGGATCAGAGTTGAATTTCCCAGGGAAAAATGATTTCCCTGGGCAACTGGTTTTTCACCAGTGCCAGTGTGAAGAGGGTGTAGTTTCTGTTTGAAATGTGATTAACAGTGGGTCAAATGCTGCATCCAAACAGAAGTGAGTCAATTCAATTCTACATTAAAAAAAAAAAATTAAGGAATAAGCTACAAACATTACAATTCAAAGGTAGAAAATGATAAAAATCAGAATCTAGATTGCTTATAAAAATAGGCTTTGGGGCATTATTTGTATATTTCCATTATTTTTCAATTCTTCTGACTAAAGAAATTTTTAAGTTAAAAAAAAAGAGGAAGAAGAAACTACGTAAAAATTTGCCCTCTAGACCAGAAAAAGTTAGCAAGACTGACTGCTCTCAATTTAGACTAACATAGAACTCAAATCATTCTCATATAACAGGAAATCACTCAAAAATATAGCTCACTTATGATTTTTTATATATTCATATTTTATCAATTCTATAATGCCAATAATAGTAAAATTCACAATTACTTTATGAACCACTAAGAAAAAAAAGTGCTAATTGAACTATAACACATCATCAATTATGAGTCCTGATAAAATGTGAAAAATGTGCATTTTATTTTATTTTTTATTTATTTTAATTGGAGGCTAATTACTTTACAATATTGTAGTGGTTTTTGCCATACATTCACATGAATCAGCCATGGTTGTACACGTGTTCCCCATCCTGAACCCCTCTCCCACCTCCCTCCCCATCCCATCCCTCAGGGTCATCCCAGTGCACCAGCCCTGAGCACCCTGTCTCATGCCCTGAACCTAGACTGGGGATCTGTTTCACATATGATAATATACCTGTTTCAATGCTATTCTCTCAAATCATCCCACCCTCGCCTTCTCCCACAGAGTCCAAAAGTCTGTTCTTTATATCTGTGTCTCTTGCTATCTTGCATATAGGATCATCGTTACCATCTTTCTGAATTCCATATATACGCGTTGATATACTGTATTGGTGTTTTTCTTTCTGACTTACTTCACTCTGTATAATAGGCTTCAGTTTCATCCACCTCATTAGAACTGATTCAAATGCAATCTTTTTAACAGCTGAGTAATACTCCGTTGTGTATATGTACCACAGCTTTCTTATCCATTCGTCTGCCGATGGACATCTAGGTTACTTCCATGTCCTGGCTATTGTAAACAGTGCTGCGATGAACATTGGGGTACATGTGTCTTTTTCAATTCTGGTTTCCTTGGTGTGTATGCCCAGCAGTGGGATTGCTCCACATCCTCTCCAGCATTTATTGTTTGTACACTTTTTGATAGCAGCCATTCTGACCAGCGTGAGATGGTACCTCATTGTAGTTTTGATTTGCAAAAAATGTTCATTTTAGAATCAGTGAAACATAATATACAATTTGTGACCATGTAGTAATGTTTGCTGCACCTACGGGTATGAGACGAGGGTCCATACTTCTTTCTTCATCATTGTATCATGGCCAACGTAATTCTTAATAAATCCTTGAATGAATAAATGAGTGAATGAATGAACGAATGAGTGTGCAGATCTTATAGAGGACTCTGTCTTACACTCCAAATGCTTAGAGGATATAAATAAGAAAATGCCTTTTAAATCAGCATTAACTGCTAAATAAGTGCTGGAAAGTAACGATAATATTGTCTGACATTTATTTTGAAATGACACATCTATCTCTTTGGAAAGAAGTTCTGGAAATGATTAAATTCTGGTAAATAAGAACCACCCACCTCTGTGAAACAGGTGAATTCTAAAGTGAGTAATTTGAGGTGTTTAATATAACAAATAAATTGGGTGGAGAGAGCCAGCTGTTACCACCTCCTACTCTTCTCTGTTTTCAAAGGACGGCCAAATTCAGACCAATGAGAGAAGTAGTTCTCTGTTTTTATAGAAACCTGTAAGGGAGAGGCCATTCTGCCCATGCACCACTTATTTCTTCAATAGAAAAGGCATTTAACATACAACCAAGCAAAAAGGCAATATATTCATCCAGGTACATGCAAGTCTTATTCTATTTTGATAATTGTTAAACTGAATCCTTACCTAGAAAAATGCATTTCGAAGAATTCCATCTATTCTCCAAGGAAAGTTACACCCTTGACTCCTAGTGTTATTTGATTGCTTTTTTTGTCCTCCGTCCTTCTGAGACCTCTACCTTATCCCTTGTTCCTTTGAATTGCTACCATCAACATATGATCACCAAGTTCTGATACAAAGTGGTGCACACAGCTGAATGAAGTAGACTAAAAAATGTTCAAAACAGCAAGTGACAGTGAACAGAAAGGCCTATCAGAATGGGACATGGTTTATATTTATATTTGCACAGAATGCCTCCAAGTTAAATCATTGAAGAATTGTGAATCATCTAGAGGAGTTACCATGGAACTGAGTTATAGTGTGAAATCCTAGGCAGCTATTAGCAAAATCAATGAATTTCTATATGTACTCACCTGGAAAAATATCCATGACACAGCCTTGACTGCAAAGGAAAAAAAAGTTGTTGATCAATACACTGTATAATTTTTAGTTATTTAAAAAAATATGTTTGGGTCAAAGATTTATCTTTTTAGAATACATTATAGAAGGTAATATAGGACATATAAGGAGTCATCGTGCTTGCCCTCATGAAGTTTTGTCTAGTGAGGGAGATAAAACTTGTATGTAAATAAAATTATGGTCCTAAGGTAGATAGTAAGAGGTGTCTTGAGGGAGAAGTTCAGATAAGCTGCCAAGAGAATTTAGAGAAGTAATTGGATTAATTCTGAGAGCATCAAGCACTGTTGATGGAGAAGGAACTTTAACTGAATCTTGAAGGTACCTGTGGGGGTGTGAGGAGTGGAGACATTAAAAAACTTGCCTCTATTTCAGTGTAGTTGAATTTGATATCCAATGATAAATTGGATATCTGCTACTTACAGAAAATGCATGTACACTATAAATATGGAGAGAGATGCATATATTTAGTATACATAACGATTTATTAATAAATGTACATTCAAATAACATACAGAAACTTAAAGGGATTGAAAACTTTATCATAGGATGGTTAGTAGCATCCCTGGCCTCTTTCTACTAGATCTCAGTAGCATCCCTTGAGCATGACGACCAAAAATGTCTCTAGACATTGCCAAACGTCTCGGGGTAGGGGGAATCCTATATTATTCTCTGCAGATAGATAAAAATTCTAAACTTAATGACCTGGGTTTTCTTTTTCTTTTCTTTTCCTTTTTTTTTTTTCTTATGGCCATGAAGCATGTGGGATCTTAGTTCCTCAACCAGGGATCAAAACCACATCTTCATTGAAAGCGCAGAATCTTAACCACTGGACAGCCAGGTAAGTTCCTGGATTTTCTTTTTAGGTTGTATCTTCAAGGGTTCTTAACCTTAGTCTGTTGTTCTTGTTGTTTAGTCGCTAATTCATTTCCCACTCTTTGTGACCCATGGACTATAGCCTACCAGGCTCCTCTGTCCATGGGATTTCCCAGGTAAGAATACTGGAGTGGGTTGTCATCTCCCTCTCCAGGAAATCTCCCCTACTCAGGAATCAAACCTGCATCTCCTGCATTGCAAGCGGATTCTTTACCACTTAGCCAGCTTATTTACCGCTCCCCCCACCCCGGAGAAGGAAATGGCAATCCACTCTAGTATTCTTGCCAGGAAAATCCCATGGACAGAAGAGCCTGGAGCACTACAGTTCATGGAGTCACAAAGTTGGACACAACTGAATGACTAGGCACGAGCTTTGGAAGATCTGTTGAAAGCTACTGATTTATTCATTACTCAGAAAAACACACACATGGTAATATCGTGTCAAATACAACTTCAGGGGATTTACACCAAGGGTTCTCCTGAGAGGATTCTGTTTCCTAATGCTTATGAAATTACCACTGTCTGAATTTTCCAGCTGGGTAACTGAAGGCTGGTGTTGATAATCAGGAGAGAATTTTCTTGTTTACTGAACTCTCCCTCCCCTCATCTTAACCAGAATAGTTGGCTTTAACAAGATTCATCCTAGCAGAAGACAAAATACTGAGGAGATAGGATAGATTCCTACTCCCCACTCTCGCCCTTCTAGTGTTGATTCTTGTTTACTTCATTGTATTCCCCCCTTCACAGTTCAGACGAATGAGAAGAAAGATAAAAGAACCAAAGGGTCAGTCAAATAAGAAAGGGGGTCACCTGGGCACTTGATTTTGATTGTGAAGTAAAACACACATAAGCACAGAAAAGTTCGTAACTAAGCTTTATGAATAAATTACTGAACTGTCTATAACCACCACTCACTGAATACTTTCAATGAAAGACCTTCTAGAAATCCAAACCCTTATTAAATGCAAAACTGGCCACTGCTCCTTTCCTCTTCCCCACTTGGTTTGAGAGCTGTGTGCCAGACTATGGAGCTTCCGGATTCATACAACCTAGGAGTCAAGGCCAGCGCTCCTCGCTGTCACTGACCTCTTCTTCCACGCTGGGCTCTGGTCTCCTGTAACAAGCTCCCCAGGGCCTGCTCCGCCCCTGACCTCGTAGCCCACGTTAGTAATTGAGGGGCGGTGGATTTGGGAGGCTCTTGGGTGAGAGCCAGTAAGATTCTCAGCCTTCCTGTTTCGGGAAAGGGAAAGAACTAGGGAGGGGTAGAATTTTTTTTTTCCCCTGGTAGGATAGGTGGGTAAAGACCGCTGCCTATGTGTCCCTTTTTGGACTAAGGTGTCTCTGTTGCTCCATAAATAAAACGTCTCACTGCCTTCTGAGAGCGCTATAAAGGCGGCGGAACGGCTGTTCCGGGGGCATTCCAGGCTGGTCGTGAGTCGAAGCAGGTGAGATCGTCGCTGAAGATGCAACGCACGCCACGCCGCCCTGCCTTAACTCCTGGGGAGGCATCGCTGGTTGGGGATGGGACTAGTGGAGGTGGCGGGGGGGGGGGACACGCTACGGAGCTGCCCGGCAGAGGACAGTACAGTCTTTCTGAGAAGCTGAGAGCAAGAAGGAAGCTAGGAAAGAGGCCGAGGTGTGAGACACTCCACTCCCCAAAGTTCTGTCCCCGGGAAAGCGCGCCCGGCTGCTGGAATTTTCCTGCAGCGTGCGCGCAGCCTTGGGACCCGGGGAAAGTGGCCTGAAGGCCCCATGTCCGGCGCGGGGGGCTGTGCTTCTCTCCCAGGGCTCTCCTGGCTCTGCGTGCTGCTTCGGGTTTTGGCAGATGCGGACGCTCACAAGGGCCCTTTACTGCCTGCCGCTCGCGCGTCGCGGGCCCCAGCCCGGGTTTGGGGAGATTTCAGGACGCGGACAGCGCCCTGGCTGCTCAGCCGAGGGGAACTGGGTCTGGCTCCGAAAGCCCCCCAGCGCAGGACTCACTCTCTTAAAAGTCCGGGAGCCCCGGGCAGCAGATGTAGGCTCGGGACGGGAGGTCCTCAGGGCCTCCAGTAGGCTGGAGGTGCGCGCCCAGCCGGGGCGGGCCTGGGCGGAGAGTGTGGCAGAGAGCGGACCCCTCTCTCGGGGATCAACTGCACCAGGTGTGGCCAGGAGGCAGCTAACTAGCGGTCTTCACCTCCTCTTCTCTTCCCTCGCCCCATCTCCTCCCTGCTCGTCGCCCTCCGCCTCGCAGGTCATGGCAGCGCCGGGCGACAGGTTGGAGCCGCCGCCGCTCCCCGAGTACAGTTGCAGCTATGTGGTGTCGCGGCCGGTCTACAACGAGCTCGCCTTCCAGCAGCAGTACGAGCAGCGCCCGAAAGAGCGCAAGACGCTGAGAGAGAACCTGGCCCAGGGCTGCAGGTAGCGCCCGCGGCGGACGGGGCGAGGGGCGCAGTGAATCCCGGAATGTGGGCGCGCAGACCCGCCGGCATGCCCAGCGGCGGAGAGTGGGATGCTGCTCCCGCCCTGCAGGGACGGCTTCGGTCAGGTCACGGACTCTGGCCTCCCTGGTGGGAAGGTGGCTCCATCACTCTCGGCCCGAATCGACCCTAGTCTCGGAAACTCAACTTTGGAGAGGGAGTGTTCGAGGAGCGCCGTCTCTTTGTGCTGCTCTCGAGGGCACCTGGAGTGCGCCTTGGGGTACAGCGGGTCCCTACGGTCTTTTTGTGAAGGCTAGGCTGAGGAGAGTGGGAGAACAAGGGGCTTTACTACAAAGAGGTAGTGGGTAACTCGTCACTTGACCAAGAGTCCTTGAAAGCCCTAAGCTCATCCAGGAAGAATGACACTCAGAGGCATGGAATGAAGGCGAGAACGCAGGAGAGCACGCTGTGCTCCTAGTTGTCCACTGTTCAGGAAGTAGGGCTCTCCAAGAAGAACCTCCATCAGTCTCTAAACCCACTCGGGCCACCTGTAAGTAGATATCGCAAACAGAAGGAATTGTCAGCTGCTGCTAGATTTCTTTTTTCTTTTCTTAAAACATTTCAAACCGTTTAAAAAAACATTTCAAATATATTCAAAAGCAGGCACAGTAGTGCAATGAACCCTCTCCCATGTTTTTACCCATCACATGGCTTCAAGGATGATTAACTCAAAGTTAATCTTGTCTTACCACATACTTGCCCCACTCCACTTTTTTTTTTTTTTTTGGAGCAAATTCCATATAGTGGTTTTTTTTCCCCCCCCTCCTTTGAACTGTTTTTATTTCAGTATCTATCTTTAGGAACTCTTAAAAAATGCAACCCACAATTTCATTATCACACACAAAAATGAAGCAATTCCTTAATATTAAAAAATTAAGTCAACAAAATTTCAAATTGTCTCATAAATACAATTTTTAAAATAATTTATTTGAATCAAGAGTCAAATAGTGTTTGAAAAACTAAAAATGTTAATTGCTCTGTCATGTCCAGCTCTTTGCAATTCCATGAACTGTAGCCCTCCAGGCTCCCTCCTCTATCCATGGAATTCTCCAGGCAAAAATACTGGAGTAGCCATTCCCTTCTCCAAGGGATCTTCCCTACTCAGGGACTGAACCTGGGTCTTCTGAGTTGCAGGCAGATTCTCTAGCATCTGAGCAACCAGGGAAGCCCAAAATACGTTTTTTTCTTTTACCTATAGGTTGTTGAATTTTAAAAAGTAGGTAGTAAGGTACAACAAGATATGTATTCATCATGTTAAGAGTTTTGTAAAAACTGGCTCCAAGCTCCTATTGCCAGAATATACAGAGTTTGTTTCTTGAAAGAAAAAGAAGACACCTAGGTTGGAAGTCCAAATGTAATCTCCATTTAAAGACTCCACATTGATCAATCTGTGGCTGGACCAGAAAATGTGTTCTTGTTTGGGGATATTTTCTCAGAGGATTAAGAAGGTGGGGTGGTTAACACTTAATCCTGTGTTTTCTAGTACAGTGCATTTAAAAGGGTAAAAAGAGTTATTGGCAAAGACATGGTAAGCACTTCACTGTTAGTATTTTTCTCATGCAATTTGTATGCTTGTTTCTAAATAGAGACATTAGCAGACTTCGGTTCAAAACTTTGTGATTTGCAGTGGGTTGTGACCAAGATTGGATTGGAAATCTCCTTTTCTTGCCTTTTGACAGTTGTTCAAGAAAGAGAACCCTTCGCATGGTGAAGACTCTCCTGCCCATCTTGGACTGGCTTCCCAAATACCGGATCAAGGAATGGCTACTTAGTGATATCATTTCAGGAGTTAGTACTGGTCTAGTGGGAACACTTCAAGGTAAGATAATGGTGGTCTAGCGCCGAAGTGATGGAGAATCACAGCCTCCAGCAGCCATTCCTAACTCCCCCCTCCCTCCCATGGGTCTGTACCAAAGGCTTGCTCACCCATCATAGCCTGCATCTTTCCTCCAGAGCCTGCCCCTTAGTGGTGAAATTCCCTTCTTCCTCATCTTCCGTACACTTCTCTTCTCAGGAAACCCTGTTGCTTCTCTATCTGCTTGGCTCCAACTAGAGCCCTGTCACCTAAGCAGCTGCTTCCCAATTTTCATTGGTCACAGCTCACAGTAAGAAATCTGTATGACATCATGATATGTACACATGCATCTCAAGTTTTGTGAAATAATACTTACCCTCACTACAGGTAATACTCTCTAATATTTTCTATTCTGTCCTATTCTGCTTAGATTTTTTAAATGATGATTGCAGTTCATTAAATTATTTACATTTCATACATGGTCTTGACATGCCATTTGAAACTCTCTTAAAGGAAAGGGAAGGAAGTATGTTAGCCTAGACTACATGTAAATGTTTTTTTCTGCTCTTGCCTCTCCCTCCCCGTTTTAATTCACCCCTGTATCTTAATCTTCTGGCAGAATGTCCCAACACAAGACATTTTTTAAACTGCCTTTAAGCCTTATTTCCATGAACATCTTGGAACTCCATTGCAGAGCTGGTGAATAGCATTATGGGCATTTTCCTTTGTACCCTATCCTCATCATCTTGTTTCTGCCCTCACCTCAACTTCACAAAACCTCTGGACTATGAAAACAAAAATCGACTTTACTTATTATTATTTCGTGGCATATCTAGTAGGTGCCAGCCTCTAGGTATTCTCACATGAATAAGATGCACCACTTGCTTTCAAGGAGCTCATAGTCCAATGAGGAAACAGACAACGATTCAATGGAAGGACTGACTGTAGGGGTGGGGTAATATTGCTTGGGAAGGGAGTGCACACGGGGCACTCAACCTGGCCTTAGGGGACTGAGAATGGCTTCCTGGAGGAAGAGGTGTCAGAGCTGTTTCCCTGAAGGTTAAGTCTCACTTTGCAAAGTGATGGGAAGTACGATGGGGTAGAAATGTGGGAGATGGCTTGAAATGGACTACTTGAGAAGTTAGTAACAGTGGTTGAGCAATGTCCTGAGCCAAAATTTGCCTATAGAACTCTCAGGATTACTCAGAGCAAGCCAGGGAGAGTCCCACAGAGAAGGAGGATGTTCTGTGGCCCCCATGTGGAGCAGCAGCCTGTGTTCCCAGTCACAGAAGTGGATGGGAGAGCTGGACAGGACGGTGTGGTTCATACAGTAAGTGTGACTTACACAGTAGACTCTTAAGAACTGTGGCATGGCAATCTCCTCTGGCTTCTGGGGGATGAGAACTGTCTAATTCATGTTTAGCCAGTGGCTAGCATGATTCTGGCACCAAGTAGGTGGCCTGGTAAACGTTTAGTGAAGAGGACTGAATAACGAATCATCCTTATATATGAAAAATGGTATTGCAAGCTGTGTCCCACAAGTGTTCCTAGACAAGTATCTTATACAAATTAATTTTAACTTTAGTTTTGTTTAAGTATCAAACACAATGCTAAGGGCTTTGGAAAGTTATCTCTTTAATCCTCACAACAACTCTTAATACCTCTTTTTCAATAGTCAAAAAATCTATTTTTTGACCAGCTCAAGGTCATGGAGCTGGTAAATGGTGGAGCTGGGATTTGAACCCAAAATCTAATTCCTAGGGTCTTAATTTATAAAGGATGCAGTTCCTCACTTTATGAGTGATAACGTTTTCCAGAAGCATGATCTCTATGAAGTTATCTTTGTATGGTGAATATCTGAGAAGTTAATGTGGTTCATTCATAAATCCATTCATCTAATATTTGTAGGATGGGCTTCCCTCATGGTTCAGTAGAAAAAGAATCTGCCTGCAATGCAGGAGACCCAGGTTCGATTCCTGTGTCAGGGAGATCCCCTGGAGAAGGAAATGGCACCCACTCCAGAATTCTTGGCTGGAGAACCCCATTGACAGAGGAGCCTGGCAGGCTACAGTCCATGGGGTCACAAGAGTTGGATACGGGGCTTCCCTGGTGGCTCAGACGGTAAAGCATCTGCCTGCAATGCGGGAGACCCGGGTTTGATCCCTGGGTCGAGAAGATCCCCTGGAGAAGGAAATGGCAACCCATTCCAGTATTCTTGCCTGGAAAATTCCATAGACTGAGGAGACTGGTAGGCTACAGTCCACGGGGTTGCAAAGAATCGGACACGACTGAGCGATTTCACTAGCAACTAAACCACCACCGATATTTATAGGCCAGCCATGGGGATTCAATGGTTTACTAACAGGCATGGATACTGACCTCATGGCACTCATATTAAGTGGGAGACTTCAGGAATTAAATAAGCAGATAAATAGAAAAATAAAAATACAGATTGTGATATCTATTGTGGTTGATCAAATAGGCTTTCAGTTCAGTCAGTTCAGTTGCTCAGTCGTGTCCTACTCTTTGCGACCCCATGAATTACAGCACGCCAGGCCTCCCTGTTCATCACCAACTCCCGGAGTTCACTCAAACTCATGTCCATTGAGTTGGTGATGCCATCCAGCCATCTCATCCTCTGTCGTCCCCTTCTCCTCCCACCCTCAATCTTTCCCAGCATCAGGGTCTTTTCAAATGAGTAAGTTCTTCTCATTAGGTGGCCAAAGTATTGGAGTTTCAGCTTCAGCATCAGTCCTTCCAGTGAACACCCAGGACTGATCTTTAGGATGGACTGGTTGGATCTCCTTGCAGTCCAAGGGACTGTCAAGAGTCTTCTCCAACAACACAGTTCAAAAGCATCAATTCTTCGGCTTTAATAGGGGATAATTTGGGGAGGGAGTGTTTGTCTTAGATAGAATGGTCAGGGAAGGCCCTTCTGAGGTGGGGAAATTTAATCAGGGTTGGGAGGATGGGAAGGAGATAGCCATGTAAGAAACAGTAAGCAGGGTGTACCAGGCAAAGATGCAAAATCCCTGAGGTCAAATAGAGCATAGTATTTTCAAGGGAGGAAGAATTCCAATATGGGTGGAGGAGAGAGAGGTTTAGAGGAGTGAACAGGAGGAGATAAGGTTAGGCAGGGCCAGGATTAAAATTAGGTAAGTGAGTCCTCCAGGGACCTTCTAAATAATGTGCCCCAGGCACCTCACTTGCCTCTCCCTAGTCCTAGCCCTGAGGACAGACATTTCAGCTTGAAGCTAATCAAGTAGGAGGGAGAGCTGCACAAATCTGAAAAATATTTTGGAGCAGGAATCACAGGTAACACATACTGATGGATAGGGACTGGCTAACAAGCAGAATTGGGATGGAAAACCAAGTGTTTCCTTTTGCATGTGCCACATTTGAGATGCCAGATATGGAGTTGGAGCTACTAGAAGCAGGAAGGTCATTGCAGAGGTTTGGACTAGACATAAAAGTCAGGAAAGCATCACTCTAGAGATGATATTCAAAGGAGTGGGAATCCCTGAGACTACCTAGGCAGAAAAGAAAGAAGAACCAGGCTGGAGTACTTAAAGTCAGGGCAGAGGAGGAGGGGCCACAAAGAAACATGATGTTGGGCTCAGAAAGATAGAGAAAAAGAACAATCTGAAGGATGTGGGTTCCAAAACCAAGAGAGGAATTGTTTTCTGCTCTATTTTAAAGGATGGGTGGAGGGGGGGGGGGTTGGTTTCTGTAGTGTGGAATACTCTTGGTGATGGAACACAGGCAATATTTTTAAGAAGGTTTGCCATGAAGCAGAGTAGAGAAGTGGCTCCAGAGGCATAAAAGACAATGGTAAAGTGATGGGAGGATTTATTTTTCTTATAATATAGGAGGTACTAGAACATAGATGTAACCCAGTGGGAATGACCTAGCTGATAGAAAAATCTGTGGTCCACAAGGAAGAGGAGAAGTGACAAGAAGGGACAAGTGTAGATGGGTACAAGGATAGAAGTGGGAAGGCTACTCCTTAGAGATACGTGGGATATTTCCTCCATTTTCAAAGGAGAAAAGACAGACAAGCACTGCATTGTAAAAAACCAATGGGCGTCTCATGGATTCTAGGTTTTGGATGAAGTCTAAGGGTCATCTCTGAACCATGTCTGAGAAGGGGGATGGAGAGTTTGAGGAAAGTAGGGGAAGTCCGAGTAGCTGTCTTGAGGAGAGGAAAAGCACACTTGCTGAGGAAATGTAATTGGATGGCCAGGCAGTGTGGCATTCCATCTAGGGCTTGCTGTCATGAAATTTGCATGAAATTGGCCAGCCCGAATGTAGACGTCTTTAGTTCAGTTATTCAGCTGTTTGAATGCTGGCATGGAAAAGGGTGATGCTTGAGTTTGTCCAGACTGGAGATTTATCAGAGAAGACAGGAGAAAAAGAGAAAGAATGAAGCAAAGAAATCCAGAGTATTTGTGAAAATTCTAGGGACAAGGAGGCAAATGAAGATGGGAGGGTGCTAAGGACAGTGGGTCTGTTCATGGGTTAGAAGCCTCATGAGGACAAAAAAATGTTGCACTAAGGATTCTGGATAGGTGAGCGGAAAGGCTACGTGTCTCTAGGTGGAGAAAAGGAGGCTCAATGTTGAGATTTCAGAGCTGCAGTTTCTAGGGATGGCAAAGGCTGCAATATATCCAATGGCTGGGCTGCTAAGGGATAGAAAAAAACTCATCAGTAATGTTACTGAGAAGCCAGAAATGCTAAGGATCATGGGTTTTGTTTTGCTTTTTTCTAAGAAGTGGATTTATTTAGAGAGAAACAGAGAAGGTGAGTGCTGCCATGGGATCTTTTTCACTTTTATTATTAACAAAAAATTCCCTCCAGGCAGCAAGAAATCAATGCAGCCCTTTTATTGCTATTTTTTATTCACAGATATGGGGGACCTGCTCTCTTACTTCTACCTATGCCTTCTAGATGCTTCTGAATGTTTGTTAGCACCACCTTTATCAATACATGCCACCATCCTACATAGGAGGAGCACCAACACAGAGGTTCCATAGTTTAAATCAATGACAAATTTCTTTACAAATTATGTATAATTTCAAAATTGTTGTACCAAATTCCCTTACAATATGATTACAGTATATTTGAGTAGCAGCTGTCCTGAAATAGGATATTATGTGAAAATTGAAAAAGCCTGCATTCTCCAGGTCTGTGAGGACTGCAGAGCCCAGTTTAGGGAAGTGGAAATTTGAGAAGGACTTGAAAAATGTACATAGGAAATAGGCTGTTCTCATTCCTTGCTCCATCTTTTCTTTCCTAATATTTTTTAATTTGGACTTTTTTTTTTTTTTGCTTTTGTTTTTGCTCCTTCTTTTCTTGTCTTCCCTTTGTGACCTCACCTTTCTACTCTATGTCCTTGGAATGATCGCTTGTTGTAATTTATATATGAAAACAATTACATCAGAATACAGACTTTTCTAGAATGCACACTCTCTAAGGGCAGAGACTTTGTTTTGTCTACTCCAGTATTCCCCTAAGCCTAGAACAGTGCCTGGCACATGAAGGGTACATAATCAATAGTTGTTGAATGAATGAATGCTTATTGTGGGAAACTAGAAAACACATTATAAGGAACATGAAAAATACCTCTTCAGAAGTTTCCTTTGATTCTGCCCTGTAGATAGTCCACTAAACCTAAATTTTAATAAATATCCTACCAGACACATAAATAAGTATCTATTTAAAAGTATAAAAAAATGTTCGAGAATGATAAACACTAGATTCAAAAGAGTGTTGCTTCCTGAGGGTGGAGGGAGGAAAAACGATGTGATTGAGAAAAAGTATATAGAAAGTTTCAACTGTACGGCAATGATCTAGTTCTTAAACTAGATGTTGGATAATTGGGTGTTTATTATATTACACTTTTTACATGTCTAAATTGTATGAAATCTTCCTACATTTTAAAATTCATACAGCAAACATGTCTACTTTAACAAAAGTGGAAGCATGCATGCTGATTACTGTTTTGTGTTGTTTTGGCCATGTTGCTTGGCCTGTGGGATCTCAGTTCCCTGACCAGGGATTGAATCTGGACCACAGCAGTAAATGCACTGAGTCCTAGCCACTGGACTTCCAGGGCACTCCCTGATCACTATTTTGAATTCTGCCTTTTCTCACTTATTTCTTAGATGTACTGTATTGCACTGGAAAGAGGTAAATTACTATTAGTAGTAAATTATTTCTATACAGCACATCAACTTCATTTCATAGATTACAGTATATGAAATATAGTGTAGTTAACCACTTCCCTGATTTGAGACAGGGATAAATACATCATTTGGGGCACCAATTTAAGTTGTTGCCACTTTTAAAAAATTTTTAATTGGAGGATACTTGCTTTACAATGTTGTGTTGGTTTTTGTCATACAACAATTAGAATCACCCATAAGTATACATATATCCCCTCCCTCTCAAACCTCCCTGCTATCCTACCAGCCCCCGCCCTCCGACCCCTCCAGGTTGTCACAGAGGATGGGGATGAACTCTTTGTGTTATATAGCAACTTCCCACTAGCTATCTATTGTATACATGGTAATGTATATGTTTCAGCGCGACTCTCTCAATTTGTCCCACCCTGTCCTTCCCCTGCTGTGTCCACAAATCTGTTCTCTTTGCCTGCATTTCTATTCTTGCCCTGCAAATAGATTCATCAGCACTGTTTTTCTAGATTCCATATATATGCATTAATATGCGATATTTTTCTCCCTCTGACTTACTTTACCCTGTATAACAAGCTCTAGGTTCACCCACCTCAATTCAAGTGACTCAAATTCATTCCTTTTTATGGCTGAATAATATTCTACAGTATATATATGTACCACAACTTCTTTACTCATTCATCTGTTGACATCTAAGCTGCTTCCATCACTTTTTTTAAAAACTGTTATACATGTAACTCTTGTAATCAATGACCAAAAGGTCAAAGAACTTGATGTTCTGTCATTGTGAGTGAGTGAAATGTGGGGAGGTAGAAGATATGCTGACTACCTATGAAGTATTTAAAAAAACAACACACAGGAGAAGGAAAGTGCTATGGACTGAACGTTTGTATCCCTCCAAAATTCATCTTTTGAAGACTTAATCCCCAGTATGATAGTATTTGGAGGTCGGAGCCTTTGGGAGGTAGGGCTTCCCATGTGGCTCAGTGGTAAAAGAATCTGCCTGCAATGCAGGAGACTCTAGTTCCATCTCTGTGTCAGAAAGATACCCTGGAGAAGGAAATGGCAACCCATTCTAGTATTCTTGCATGGGAAATCCCATGGACAGAGGAGCCTGGCAGGCTACAGTCCATGGGGTTGCAGAGTTGGGCACTACTTTAGCAACTAAGCGCACACACACGCCTTTGGAAGGCAATCGGGTAGAGTCTGCATGATGGGCTTAGTGACCTTAGGAAATCTGTGCCGTGTGAGGTTACAGCAAGTAAGCAGCCATCTGCAAACCAGAAAAGGGTGCTTACCAGACACTGAAGCTGCTGGTAGTTTGATCTTGAACTTCTTAGCTTTCAGAACTCTAAGAAATAAATGTTCATTGTTTAAGGCCCAAAACAAAACTCCCAAACCCCAACACATTGTTGCCTTCCAACCCCCATGTACAAGAGAAGGCTGAGCTTCTGCATACAGTGTGACATTCATGGACCCAGAAACTACTTGGGGAAGCCTAGCGAAGGTGTTGATCTCCTAGTGCTATGTACAAAGGTCAGATTTTTTTCTTTGTTTGGATCTAACTTCTTTCCCCAACAAGAAAGGAGGAAGTACATATGTTCCTCATTACGCAGAGAAACACTGAATTCAGACAAAGCCAGGCTAGACCTTTGAACAGAATTGATCAAGTTTTCAATCAACAGCTTTTCCCCCGACTCACCTGAGTGGATGGTTGAATTACTGATCAGTTGTGTCAGTTCTTTTGAGTAGGTGATTTGAATCACGTTCTGTATCCTATCATAGCCACAGACCATGTGCAAAATAAGGAGATCATTCAAGATGAGCTGCAAATTAAAGAGACCTATGAAAAGGCTTTTCTCTGTCCAGTAGACACAAAGTTTGTTCCTGAACTTGACCGTTTTGGATGTATTTTCAGGCATGGCGTATGCTCTACTAGCTGCTGTTCCTGTTGGATATGGTCTCTACTCTGCTTTTTTTCCTATCCTGACGTACTTTATTTTTGGAACATCAAGACACATCTCAGTTGGTAATTATAATCATATACAATTCTGTTTGTTCACACTGAACGTGTTTGGGCTATATTATGTGTGTTCTGCTTCCCTATCTTTGTTACTGTTTTCTAGCAAGATAGGGCTTTCCTATTCAGTGATGCAAAGGTTTCTCCTTAGCTTTCAAAATACCATGCTATTAGGTGGCTTTACACCTAACTTTTTTTATAACGAAGAGGAGAAAATTGAAAGATGGTTAAAAAATTATAGACTACCTTCAAATCTTGCCATGTTTGGCTTTTCAAAAATGTTAATACATTTGACTCTATTTAGAAAGTGTTCTAAAATGAAAAAATGATAAGGGAAAATAATCTTGAAGAGGTCTTTGAACCTGTTTTGCTAGATTAAATCAGCTTTACTAAATTATGTTCATCAAATACATATTCATTGTCTTATTAAAGAACGTAGTTATTTTAAGTCACTAATATTTGAAGACTGGGAAAATTGTGCCAAAACAATTTAGAAACTAAGCTTGGCTTTCCTTCTTGGTATAGCCCCAAATAGATTTATTTCCTGATGTTCCTGAAATTTGAATTTTCTTCTGCTAGAATGTTCTAGTAAATGAATGTTTTAATGCTATTTTGCAACGTTGACATTTATACTTGAGTTAAGTTTTCACCTACATCCATCTGCTGGCTAGACATGTCTACCTGGGCAATCCTCTTGAAACAAATAGAGCCATCTACTGCTCTATCTCCAACCCTTATCCTTATCCTTAGTTGTATAATATTTCTGCCAGTGTCTGGAATATTTCCTTGTCTATAAAGGGAGATCAGGAGGAGATTATTGATTAAAAGAACCTCCTTACCTGGGAGAGCTGATTAGTACCAAATGCACAACAAGGTAAGGAACATGGAAGTTGGTTTTTTTTCTCTCTGGTATTCTATACATTTAGACACTTCAGGTTACTGGATTTTGGTACTGAGTCCTTCTAACTGGTAAAGCCTTCCATGATCAAAGGATAGGATCCTCATCATCATAGATAAAAATACCAGTAGTGATAGAGCAGCTGCTGAAAGAAAAGTACTTTTTGAAATGTAGAAGCCTACAGAGTGATATTTGATATGAAAAAATAATTTGTCTTGGAAAAAGAAAAAGAGAAACTCTACACTACCTTTGCTATTTTTTGTTTGTTTGTTTTTTACTTTAGCTATTTCTTTAACCAAATTTTGACCTTGTGATATTGATCAAGGTCCTCAGCTCCACAGAGATCAGGACACTGGATGATCTAGGAAATAAACTTACATGGAATAAAAATAAGATGGAACAAGCAAGGATTCAGCTAATATGCCATTTCTGCCAGGAAACCTTTTTTGACAACTCCCCACTCCATCCCCCTGTTCCTACCCATACACAAGAAGATTACACACAGTTTAGACAGCCTTCCTGTGTAATGCAAAGTGTCTGAAAGCTGTATTATAGTGACCCACCTGCACGTCTCTCTTGCTCATTACTGGGTTATGAATGCCTTGAAACATCTGCTTTTTAGCTTCTTTTGTGAACAAACAGTATTTTTCCAATCACAGCTAATTACTTCAAATGCATCTTTAATCCTGTGTAGACATGTTGAACCTAAACATTTGCAATTAATAATAATTATTATTTTTTAGTTTTTTTAATTGAAGTATAGTTGATTTACAAGTGATTAATAATTATTAATTGATAATGACTTTTTTCCCCCAGGACCTTTCCCAGTGGTCAGTTTAATGGTGGGATCTGTTGTTCTGAGCATGGCCCCCGACGAACACTTTCTTGTATCTAGCAGTAATGGAACTGCACTGAATACCACCATAATAGACTTTGCAGCTAGAGATGCAGCAAGAGTATTGAT
Organism: Bubalus kerabau; assembly: GCF_029407905.1. NCBI lineage: Eukaryota > Metazoa > Chordata > Mammalia > Artiodactyla > Bovidae > Bubalus > Bubalus kerabau. The sequence continues at coordinate 51,714,922 of NC_073631.1, forward strand.
TGCGAGCACCCTTACTCTTTTGGTTGGAATCATACAGGTAATGGGCTTACAAGCGATATAGAGGTTGGCAGGATTTGTATCTGAAAGAACGGTTAAGCACGTGGACTTAAAGACTCATTTAAAAGCAAAACAAATCAATTTAAGACTCTCAAAGCTATTTTTTAAGTTATACTGTTTTAGGTCAGATGCTAAAATAGCAAGCCTCCACTTATTAAGGCTCACTTAATCATCTAAGTCAGAGACAGAAAAAACAAGACAGGAACATGTGCGATTAGAATGAAAATAGGAGAAGGGAGCTGTGCCAGAACCCATAAAGAGACAAAAAATATTCTGGTCACTGGAGCCATGAAAACTACAAGTCACAGGAAAAAAACCTACATGAATTTTTCTTATTATATATCTAGAAATACTTGAAGGTTCATACTACACATGTTTTTCAAATTTTAGAATGGTGGATGGGAGAGATAGGGCCAGAGTTTTAGTTGGTATTGTTTAATTCATGAATAGTTCAAAAGTGTTGGTCCTTCTCCCAGGCAAGCATTTAATTTTTCCTTCCTTCTTGTTCTAGTTGATATTTGGAGGTTTGCAGATTGGATTCATAGTGAGGTATCTGGCAGATCCTTTGGTTGGTGGATTCACAACAGCTGCTGCCTTCCAAGTGTTGGTCTCACAGCTAAAGATCGTCCTCAATGTTTCAACCAAAAACTATAATGGAATTCTCTCCATCATCTATGTAAGTGTTGCTTGCCTCCAGGGATGGCTCACTTTTCCTGTTGAACCTGAGTCTGGAGAGTATAAGCTCCTCCATGTCATGCTTTGGGAGCCATTGACAACATTCTTCTCTGAAAGTAGTAGTAGCACCAGGAGTCACATTGAAGAAGGCAGAGTTTGCAAATCATTGTTTTCAGTGGGTCAGTATGGTTTCAGAAGTGTCCTCAATCCTCAAAATATTAATAAAAGCAAAGTTTTATACTGAAGACTGGTTTGGGAGGCAGCACACTTGAGTTCCATTCTCAACCTTGCCTCTGACAAGCTAAGGGACTTTGGACACTTAGTAGTACACTTAGTATCCTACACTTAGGGTGTAGGCTAGTGGCTGAAAACTCAGTTTTGATGACCAAGATTCACATATATCCTGACTCTATTATTTATTATTTGCTCTATTGCATGAGCAAATTGATATGCCTCTGCTTCCTTCCCTGCAAAATGGAGTTGGTAATAATATCTACAAATTAAGTTAAATAAGGCTGTATGAGAAGCCCATGGCCTAGGGGCTGATGAATAACAAAGTACTCAAAAAAAGAGTGTTATTTTGAGGGGCTTTCCTGGTGGTCCATAGGTTAAGACTCTGCTTATACTGCAGGGGAGATGGGTACAATCTCTGGTTTGGAACTAAGCTGAAATTATTTATTATTTCACATCTTAAGACTTATTTTCTTTTTTATTTATAAAGTGAAATGATTGGAGATGTATCTCTAAAGCCTTTTTTAACTCTGAGAGTCCATAAAATGCATAATGTAAATGTCCCAGCAATTATAGATGAAAAGGAATGTTAGATTCAGAGATGATTCAACATGCAAAAGAGATGCAAAGAAGGATGTATTTCACACTAATTAGATTTGAAAAAGTTCTTGGATCTAAATATGTGTTCTATATAGAGCATATTATCGATGCTTGAAAAATGGTGATAATAGTAACATGATGTCACTCTAGCTTGGGGAGAATGATACCAAATACAATGTGCTAGGATTAAGAATGGAGTCCTTTAATGACCTGTGTATTCTAATGACCTTTAATTTCTTTTAAAATGAGGTAAGGCTGTGCATACCTATCTAAAAATTAGTGAGTTGGTCAAGGGTTTGCTGAAGTTTGCAGCATTGCCGTAGTTCCATTAAACATTAGCATTACTTTATCCATTCAACAAATATTACCAAGTGTCTATTATGAGCCAGATACCATGCCGAGCAGTGGGACTAGATGCATACTTGCTCAACAGCTCAGTTATCCCTGACCCTTTGTAACCCTTTCAACTGTAGCTCACCAGGCTCCTCACTCAGTCCATGGGATTTCCTAGGCAAGAATACTGGAGTGGGTTGCCATTTCTTCCTCCAGAGGATCTCCTGTGTCTCCTGCATTGCAGGTGGATTCTTTACCTGCTGAGCCATTGGCGAAGCCCAGGACTAGGTAGAGGAGGCAGTCTAACATAGTGATTAAGACTATGAACTCTGGAGTCTTGGTTCTACCACTTATGATCCTATGATTAAATATGATGTGATTCTGGGCATGTCATATTTGACTTCTTTTTCCCTACCAAGTCCTAGGTTTGCTTTGAGATCATCTGATTGCCTTTTTCTGACAGGTTCTCTCACTTTTGCAGTCCCTACGCACTGTGGTTTTTGTTGTTGTTTGTTTTTTGCTTTCTTATTTTCTCTATCAACTGTTCATTCATTTATCCCTTTATTGTCATCCATTCATCTTTTCAATAAGTATTTATTGAAACCTGCCATGTGCCAGGGGCTTTTCACTCCTTGTACAAACCCACTGACTCCTGAATCTACCAAGATACCCCTGACTGAGTGTGCTCACCTCCCTGTATGAACATTGCTAGGCCTGCATCCTCACAGATAACAGGAGGCCCAGCCTGATAGGTAATCTGGGTCCTTGGTCACTGTTGGACTTCTGAAGATGGGGGGAATGAAATTTCACAGTTTTTCTGGTCTCTTAGGACATGTTTAAGATAAAGTTTGCTGCAAATAACTCCACTTTCAACGGAAACCAAAGTAAACTAGGAAATGCTAGATAGAACAAAGTCAAAAATATTAAACTGTTATGTGCCTTATGTTGTGTTGAACATTATTCTTGAAGCCTCAGGTTAGAATGTGTTAGAGAATTCTGCAAGCCATTCCTCACAGGTCAGCCAAGTTGGATAAAGATACTTCAGTCATCCTTGTGTGAGGGTGAATATAAGCTTGCTTTTCTGAAAAAAGAAGAAACAGCAGGTCTGGAAATAATTGCATAAGGGTTGAATGAGCCGCTCAGTACCTGAACAGAGAATTCTGCTTATGATATTACCGGTTGTGATTATTCATGAAAGAATCCTTCAACAAATGCAGGGCATTTGTGGATTCCTCCAGGAAAGACTGTAAGGTTGTTGTAAGATGGATTTCCCTGGAACGGAGTTAACATCCCTTTTGTTATAAACTTGTGCTTTGGATCATCTGCCTGCTCCTCTCTCAAAAAAAAAGAAAAAGGAAATAATGAATATAAATAATTGGAGGAGGAAATAATAGAAAAGAACGAAAAACAGAAACTTCAGTTTACAAATGCCAGAGATACTGGGTATAAGATGCAGAAGGGAGGGATGTCCCTAGTGATCCAGTGGTTAAGATTCCATGTCCCCAGTTCAGAGGGCACAGGTTCTATCCCTGGTTGGGAAACTAAGATCCCACATGCTGTGTGGCCAAAAAAAAAAAAAAAAAGATAGAGGCTACAGAAAGAAAATGACAAGGTGTTGGCAGAGTTCAGAATTAGTGATACTCAAGCTACCGTGTACCTACTCAATTATGTAAGTAAATCATGCAGTCCATTTCAAACTGGTTATGTTTTCCTACCATTCACTCTGAATGGTTTGTCTTGATAGACAAGGGAAGTCTTTCTGCTTCCTGACTAAACTGGCTCTGTGTCCCCATTTCTTCCCTAACAAGAAGGAAGACCACATTGAAAAGTTCTGCCCAGATGGTGAGAGTTTTGAAAGCTACCCCCAAGCTTGATCAGATTCGTTACTTAGAACCTATTTCCGTATGTAAAAATGAAGCCATTATAAAACAAAAGTAACACTTTAAGGGTTGATCTTATATATGCACAGAAGTTCTGGTAGGAGGAAATTCCTGACAGCAAGGGGTTTGTTATATTCATAGAGACAAGATGAATTAAAATAAATTTGGCACCAAAAGTTAACTAATGAATTTCCTCATATGTAATACAGGTATAATTTTTAACTTATGGCTTCATACACCCAGTAGGAAGAAATTCTTTAAATGAAATGGTTCTAAAATTCTCCAAGCATAGTAGGAAATATAATAAAATATTACCCATTTCTGAAAAGTTTTATTATCTTGATTTGCCTTGTCAGAATACTAGGCTGAAATATGGAATCATAAGTGTATCCATATTTTAAACATATTTTAGTTAGTATTTTAATTTAATTTATTAAACTATTAATAAGTTAGAATTACTTTTCAGTGCTTTCTTAAGTCTCATTTCTGTATCTTGGAATATTAATACAGTCTGACTACTTCAGTTTATATGGGTGAGTTTTATTTCCACATATATTAAGCTTTCTTTTGCATAACTTTTCATAAGAGATTCTGAATAAATATTCAGTATAGGCAACTGATATATTCATAAGCCTTGTTTGATGTAATTGTGTAATGTAAACTGATTTTGGTTTTTGCAACTCACATTACATTTATTTTATTTTTTTCATGTTACATTTTTAATACAGTCACAGATGCTTTTTATTCAAAGGTCTAAGTGAGTCTCATAGATTTCATGAAAATCCTATAGTGATCATTTTTGTAAGGTGAAAATTTTTAGGGTTGGGATAGTTGTTCATATTGTTCTTAAGTTTGAATTTTTCCATCTTGCATTGAAAGTAAACCTTTATTGTGTAGACAGTTAATTGAAGTATTATGTTTAGCTCATGAATTAATGAGGGTCATCATCAGGAAATTTGATTATATAAAGAACTGGATAGCATACCTTCAAGACTCCGAGTTATTTAAGGCTGTAGTTCACAGCCCTAAGGGTGCTAAGTTGCTTCAGTCGTGTCTGACTCTTTTTGACCTGATGGACGATAGCCGGCCAGGCTCCTCTATCAATGGGATTCTCCAGGCAAGAATACTGGAGTGGGTGGCCATTTCCTCCTCCAGTGGATCTTCCTGACCAGGGAATTGAACCCACATCTCTTATGTCTCTTGCATTGGCAGGAGGGTTCTTTACTACTAGCACTACATGGGAAGCCTGCAGGGCTATGGTAGATGCCTTAAATTCTTGAGTTGTTGTGTCTGCTTGTATAGTTTCTGATTTGTTTTCTTTTTCACCTTGCTATCACTGGCTTCATCTTGTTACTATCAATGTATATGCCTCTAGCAATTATACTGCCTCTGGAAAGTGTTCAAAGTAAACATGCTAGTATTGGGTTTAAAGCAAGGACAAAAATACTCAGTGAAAATCCAAGAGGCTTCCCACAAGTCAGATTCTTGAACTCTAGTTCAAGCACTTGGTGGAATGTATTTTGCTTACACAATGGCTTCTCCTCTCATCCCTTACTCTTGAATGTTTTCCAAAGAATGAGGTTGCTGGCAAGATGACTCCTACATTACTTGGTGATCACTATACATAACTGTTACCAGATTGTTGTTATAATTATTTGAAGCAATATTTTATCTTCATATGAAATACATATCTATAAAAGGACTCATTCAAAGGAAAGTAACCTTCACTGGGAGATTACTTGTCTGGAAGAACCTTCTAAAGTCATGCCTTCTATGGAAGTTCCTATAACAATGGTATTACTATTCTCTCTTGAGAGTCTTCCTTACTAATCTCCCTTGAGTCCCAGAAACCTCCTATTTACAAAATAAACTAGTTTTTCTTGAACTGGATTTATGTCCACTTGGAAAGAGTTCAGTTCAGTTCAGTTGCTCAGTCATGTCCAACTCTTTGCAACCCCATGGACTGCAGCATGGCAGGCCTCCCTGTCCACCACCAACTCCCGGAGTCCACCCAAACTCATGTCCATTGAGTCAGTGATACCATCCAGCCATCCCATCCTCTGTTGTCCCCTTCTCCTCCTTCCCTCAATCTTTCCCAGCATCAGGGTCTTTTCAAATGAGTCAGTTCTTCTCATCAGGTAGCCAAAGTATTGGAGTTTCAGCTTCAACATCAGTCCTTCCAATGAACACCCAGGACTGATCTCCTTTAGGATGGACTTATTGGATCTCCTTGCAGTCCAAGGGACTCTCAAGAGTCTGTACTCAGCTTTCTTTATAGTCCAACTCTCACATCCATACATGACTACTGGAAAAACCATAGCCTTGACTAGATGGACCTTTGTTGACAAAGTAAAGTCTTTGCTTTTTAATATGCTGTCTAGGTTGGGCATAACTTTCCTTCCAAGGAGCAAGTGTCTTTTAATTTCATGGCTGCAATCACCATCTGCAGTGATTTTGGAACTCCAAAAAGTAAAGTCAGCCACTGTTTCCCCATCTATTTGCCATGAAGTGATGGGACCAGATGCCATGATCTTATTTTTCTGAATGTTGGGCTTTAAGACAACTTTTTCACTCTCCTTTTTCACTTTCATCAAGAAGCTCTTTAGCTCCTCTTCACTTTCTGCCATAAGGGTGGTATCATCTGCATATCTGAGTTTATTGATATTTCTCCCAGCAATCTTGGTTCCAGCTTGTGCTTCTTCCAGCCCAGCGTTTCTCATGATGTACTCTGCATATAAGTTAAATAAGCACTGTTACAGCCTTGATATACTCCTTTTCCTACTTGGAACCAGTCTGTTGTTCCATGTCCAGTTCTAACTGTTGTTTCCTGACTTGTATACAGGTTTCTCAAGAGGCAGGTCAGGTGGTCTGCTTTCCCATCTCTTGAAGAATTTTCCACAGTTTATTGTGATCCACACAGTCAAAGGCTTTGGCATAGTCAATAAAGCAGAAATAGATGTTTTTCTGGAACTCTCTTGCTTTTTTTTTTTTTTTAAAGAGTTAGTTTTATTTAAATGATCATAGTTCAAGTTTGAACTAAGTACCAAATTAATTGCCAAAAATTTCTACTTGACCTATATATCAATTCAATAGCTTTTCTTTGCCATAAAGAATGGATGAATCCATATGTATCTACATATGAAGAATTTTAGGAATTTTTATTAACATCTGTATCTTTCATGTTTAGTGAAGAGTTTAACCTAAAATATTGGTTAACCAGGACTTTTGATTTCTGGTTTTAATCTCAATAATACATATCAACATGATGAAAATTAGGTCACTTAGTAGCACCTGTAAAGCTACTTAAGGTATAAAATTTTAAAGCTTTTCTGCAAGCAAAAGACAGTATATAATGATATACTTTCTTTTAAAAGATATCATTTTTATTGTAAAAAATACAGATAAGATAAAATAAGAAAGCAGAAATCACCCATACTTTTGCCACTCCAAGTTAACCATCATTACCAACTTGGTATTTACATTGCAAGGGTTGGAAGTTAATGGTGTCTGTATTAACAAACACAAATTAAAATTTTTTAAATTTTACATGAAATTCTTAAGTGCTCTTTGATGATGATATGATTTTTAATACAGGAGGTATATGAAATTTTTTTTTTTTACAGACACTGATTGAGATTTTTCAAAATATTAGTAACACTAATCTTGCTGATTTCATTGCTGGATTACTCACCATTATCATCTGTATGGCAGTTAAGGAATTAAATGATCGATTTAAACACAAAATCCCAGTCCCTATTCCTATAGAAGTGATTGTGGTAAGTAGAAAGTATAATTAGAAAATTCAGCATTAATTAGCTTTGTAAGAAAGGAACTGTTCAAACAAATGAACTTTTTAAAAACCTTTTTTGTTTTATTTCAGACAATAGCAGCTACTGCCATTTCGTATGGAGTTGACCTGGAAAAAAAGTATAATGCTGGCATTGTTAAATCCATCCCAAGTGGGTGAGTATGGAGTTCCTCTTAGGCATTAATAATACATTGTCAGTACTTCCTGTTTAAATGAAACAAGCTTCATTATAGTCTCATGTGTATGATCTTAAAGAAATATCCCATTTGTGCAAACTATCAGGTAAAGATCAAGTCACTTGTTTAAAAGCAGCACTATATGCTCTCTCTTTTTCTTTACATTCTTAAAACATGGCAGGACATGCACAGTTAACTCCAGACTCCTGATTTAAACTTACATATACAATTACAGTATAAGCAGAATCATGGTGTGTAACACTTATTGTACTGAGAACAATCTGCTTAAAGAAAAAGGGAGATCTGGCCTAAATTCTCTTCCATATAATCAGCTTAGGATAATAATTATATCATTTATTCCTATAAATAAAGTGCATGATCTTTTGGTTTGATATTTTGGTAGTTTGGTGAATTAAAAGTAAGGAACTAAGAGTCTTTGTCCTCTGTCATCATCTATTTCTGTGGCCCTGGGGCAGAGTGGGGTTCTCCTACAGTGTAAGTGTTAGCCGTTCAGTTGTGTCTGACTCTTTGTGACCCCGTGATTGTAGTCCACCAGGCTCCTCTGTCCATAGAGGCCTCCAGGCAAGAATACTGGAGTGGGTTGCCATTCCCTTCTCCAGGCGATCTTCCTGATCCGGGGATCAAACCCAGGTCTCCTCCATTGCAGGCTGATTCTTTACCATCTGAGCCAGCAACACAAAGATAATAACAAACCACTGAAATCTCAGCTTCAGCTTCTTGTAAAACACCAGTGAGATCCTTCATAAAGTGCAGAGTGGACCAAGGGCCCTGCATCATAATTTGATCATATGACAGTGAAAAAGAAACGCAAATGTTTATTAGATTTGTAACATTAGCTTACAGCATTCATGACTAGACTTGCTATTAGATGACAAGTAAGTACTGGTTTCCCTTCCATTGAATACTAGCTGAGGGACCTATAACACTCTGTGTTTTTCATGCTCTTAATTGAAATTCCTCAGCCCAGCCCAGCCCCGGGGCTTATTCCACAGGGAACTGCTGCCATGACATTAGATTAATTGTATGATTTCTTCTAATCTATTTTAAAAAAAGAAAGAAAAGTTACAACTGGCTACATGGGGCTTAATTTATGTATCATCCATTCCAGTGTTTCACAAACTCACTTTTTTCTATGAATCACAGGAGGTCTTGTTAACACAAATTCCTTCCTGGTTCTCATCCTGAACCTAATTAATATTTTTCAAAGGGGCTTCATATGATTCTAATGATTAGGTAAGTTTGGGAAACTTTACGTTAGAGGATCAACATTTTGATAGTGAATCCTAATGCTGGTATAAATTTAGTAATAAAAAGATGCAGTGTGGCTCCTTGAGTTACAGTGTTTTCACCTTAACAGCTAGATTATTTGAGTAGTTACAAGCAGCTACATTAAAAATATATTTTATAGATCCACGTTGTCAGGTTTCCTAAGGTGTAACTCTTAGAGGAGGTCCATGGCAAATGCCCTGTCCCCTAAGTCCAGGTTCTATTATTAGATTTTGGGCACTCCTTTTTGCTGCCACAAGTGATCCTTTCTGGCCCTATCAAGAGATTTCCTGGATGCTCTCCTGCTGAAAATGGATCTCGAGCCTCTTACTGTTGGGTTAGTCAAGTTGAATGCTCTGACAGACCGCCTGTTGTGATTGGTCAGTCTGCCTCACCTGCCTGGCCCCCCGCCCCAGGATATATATAAGCTCTTCCACCAGAGTAATGATCTCACTTGTCTTGTTCAGCTTTTTGATAACCCAGAAATAAGTATAACAACATTAACAAAAACTGAAAAAGAAAGCATGATGTGGAGAGATTGGAAAAGGGCAAGGAAAGGAGCGTGAGATGAGTAGGGTGAAATAAAGAGGAACAAAAGAGTGATTGTGGAACTTAACCTTCCGATGGTTAAGAACCCTCACTTTCAATGCAGGGGGCGTGGGTTCTATGCCTGGTCAGGAAACTAAGATGCCACATGCTGTGTGGCGCAACCAAAACAAAACAAAATATAGATTGTGCCTGCCCACCTCTTCATCTCCTCCCCATGTCAATCCCCCAAGAAGGGAGTAAAAGCACAGCCATTACTGGCAGTTTTCTTTAATCCCATTGAGAGTCAATGCCATATGTCAATATTGCTTAGTGTCCAATGACACCGTCCCCCAAACCATAACCACTTGCCCTACTCCCCTACTGCCTTTCTTGGCCAAATATACAATTTCTCCAAGTGTGGTCAGCTTCTGAGCATCCCACTGGGATTCACCCAAACCAGGGCCCCCTATTCTCTCACTAACTCTTTTTCTTAACCAGCAGGCTCTAAGAGGGCAAATCAGATCTGGCTACTCAGGAAATCATCTAATATCTAACATTCATACTCAGACCTACTAAATACTTCACTCTTCTGGGCCTCAGTTCCCTAATCAACAAAAAGAGAAAGGTAGATTCAACAATTTCTAGGATATTAGATTTAGGATAATACTTTGGATAATATTAAGATATTAGCAGGTTCTAGATTTCTATGGCTTTCTATAAGAACCTTATTTCTACATGACCACTTCCAACTATAGGGGAAAAAGTGTAGTTTCCTATGAAAGGAGCTTCAGATGTTAGGTAGGTCAGGGAGATTATTATTTTTTTTTTTTTTCGGCCAGAGAACTGGCCATACAGATAATCATCAAGATGCGGCATAAGAGAGGAATCCTCTCTGATTTTCATACTTGGGGATGATTGCATACTTATAAACTTGTAGATTTATTTCTTTATATGGTTGGTGAGTAGCTTTGGTTTTGTCAAATAGTAACTGTTTGATCCCACAACTATAGTGACTATGGAGCATTCTGATAACCATATACATTTAATCTTTTGGGGGTACTCAAGAAGATTTTCAGTATCATGGCTCTTCGATAGGGATTTTCCACTTCGCTGTTTCAGCATCTTACATTCTTTGTCTCTGTAACAGACCTGACCCACTTCTTGTACAGGGTCAATCTCATTTAACGACTAGGATATCATTTAAAGATATCCTAGATATCAAAGACCTTTGATATTAAAGACATCAAAGACCTCTAAGATGAAATTGTAAGGAGAAACACTAAAGTGTGAGATGGTGCAGCATAGGATTATATCGTATTAAAAAATCAGTAATGACAGGTTTCTTCTTGTCAGAGTGTAGATAAGGCAGCACCTAGTCTCTCAAATAGGGAACAAAGGAATCAGCCAGTGAGATAGCACCAATTTCTGACTGAAAATTGTAAAAACAGGTGCTACCACTTATCCATCTTATGTACCTCTTGTTCTCTTGGGTTAAATTCTTTCATGTCTGGGTTGATGTAGATCAACCCAACCCATGGCTGGGTTGATGTAGCATTTGGTGAGGTGGGGGAAGAGCATTGTAGTCAAATTGTCACAGCATTTTTCATTTAAAAACTAGGTTTTTGCCTCCAGCAATGCCATCTGTGAGTCTGTTTTCTGAGATGCTGACTGCATCATTTTCCATCTCTGTGGTCGCTTATGCCATTGCAGTGTCTGTAGGAAAAGTATACGCCATCAAGCATGATTACACCATCGATGGGAACCAGGTACGGTCACCCTTTTGCTGAACTGGTTTGTAGGACTGCAAATAAGAAGAAAATATGGGAAAGAATTTGTTGTCTGTTAAAGAAGGGATTGGTTTCTCCCATCCATCTTTACTGAGTTGGTTTCTCTCCTGCGTGTGCTAATTTGAAGTTATTTTGAAATATGCATGCTGTATCACTTCATTTTTTAAATATATTTTGTTGTTTATATATCCATATTTTATTATATATCTGAAAGATAAGAATGTAAAAAAACACATAAGCATGATACACCATTATATTTTTAGAAATACTAGCTATAATTCCATAATATCATCTAATATCCAGTCAGTTTTTAAGTAGATAACCACAATATCATTATCACAACTAAAAAAATGAATAATAATTCTTTAATAACATCAACTATCTAGCCAGTTTTTAGGTTGTCTTGGACGGAGGAGCCTGGTGGGCCACAGTCCATGGGGTCGCTAAGAGTCGGACAGGACTGAGCGACTTCACTTTCACTTTTCACTTTCATGCATTGGAGAAGGAAATGGCAACCCATTCCAGAGTTCTTGCCTGGAGAATCCCAGCGAAGGTGGAGCCTGGTGGGCTGCCGTCTATGGGGTCGCACAGAGTCGGACCCGACTGAAGCGACTTAGCAGCAGCAGCAGCAGCAAGTTTTTTGAACAGTTGATTTGTTTGGCTAAGTATCCAAAAAAGCTCCATGTATTATATTAGCTAGATACATCTCTTTTTTTATTTTACATCTTTTAAAGATTTATTTTTTAATTGAGGTATAGTTGATGTCCTATATTATATAAGTTTCAGGTGTGCAGCATAGCAATTCACAAGCTTTAAAGGTTATACTCCATTTATGGTTCTTAGAAAATAATTGGCTATATTCCCTGTGCATCACTTTACCTTTTAAGAAAAAAGTCAAAGTAATCCTAATTTTTAAAAAGTTAATTCATAAAAGTTAATTTAAAAAGTTAGATCATAAATAACATTTAAGCTTAACATATTAGGAGCAAGTTGGAATAAGAATTCTTCATGTAATCTAGTAATTAAAAAAATTTTTTTTCTTGATAATTTTTTTAAAGGCAGCTATAATATGGCAAAAGATTGCCACAAACATCAATGATAATAGTTGTGACCACTTTAAACTGAGGTAGTTCATTGTGCAATTAATTACAGGTTTCCCCATATCCAAAAGTAGAGAGTTCCTATGAAAATCTTCTTAAGCTGAAATGGCAGTCAAGTGAAGAAGCAGTTACCTTAAGACACATCTTGCAAACAGATGCATAAAATACACTAAGATGAACAGGTGCTCACACAGTTCAGAGCAATGGTGGCTCCGTGCTGAGATGCTGAGTGTAGCTTCCCAGGAAGGAGCTTGGTGCTGCCACTCTCTCTGCTTGGGGAGCATGCTGCCTTTATAAGGGGTTGCTGCAAAAACAAACATTTTTCGCCCTTTTTCATAATAGCAAAAATTCTCTTGAGATTTCTCTGAGTTAGCAAAAACAAGTAACTAACTTAAATAGATCTTTTATAAAAGCCAAGTGTAAACCAAACTTTTGAAAAGCAGGGGATACCAGTAACAGATACAGGATGGGTTTTGTAGCATCTGATCCATTACCACGCTGATTTTCCACTGCTTGCAGATCTGCAAGTCTTGTTTGTGTCCATAAACACAGCATAGCAATTACAGCAATTAAATGATTAGCCATCAGAATAATCATTCTCCAAGTCATAATATACTTCCTAGCAAATATCCAACCTCAGAAAAAATATTTTATGTGAGAGTTACAGATAGACCACTCACCAGGAAGTAAGATAAAGCATTTCAGCAAAAGATAAGTCAATCTTCAGAACAGTTGAGAGCAGTGAAGCCTCTCTTAGGCTTTATGGAGCCCAGATTCCACATGTCTTTCAAGGTCTCCAAGCACCTTTAATGGTAAGAATTAAACTGGGACTCCCAGGCAGGCTGGGCTTCGGAGATTGCTTTCTTAATGCTCTTTGCTTGACAAGAGTCTTCCAAAGATTTGATTTGTAGCATCACTACCATTCATTCTCTCTCTCTCTCTTAGGAATTCATCGCCTTTGGAATCAGCAACATCTTCTCTGGATTATTCTCTTGCTTTGTGGCTACCACTGCCCTGTCCCGCACCGCCGTCCAGGAGAGTACTGGGGGAAAGACACAGGTACGGGGCGGCGATGTGGTAATACCCATCTGCTGCTGCTGCTGCTAAGTCACTTCGGTCATGTCCAACTCTGTGCGACCCCATAGACGGCAGCCCACCAGGCTCTTCTGTCCCTGGGATTCTCCAGGCAAGAACACTGGAGTGGGTTGCCATTGCCTTCTACAATGCATGAAAGTGAAAAGTGAAAGCTAGAATGACGTAAAGAATGAAGCAGGGGAATGGTGGCTCAGAAAGGCTTGCACAAGAACTCAGGACAATTAGCCTTTGAAAAAAGTAAAACTTGCACATCCCATTCTGATTCCACTTGGGACCTCACCATCTCTGTGACGATGATCTACCCCCTCCCTGTAAACCTCTCTTTATAGTTTTATGATGCAGTAAGTCTCAAACCTTTTTGTGTCATTGCCCAGCTGGCAGATAGCTCCACTTACTTGCTTTTGCAGGGATGATAACAGTTGATAATGAAGGTGCACATTTTTTTCTATTTGTTATCTGGGAATAGAGAAGGCCTAGTAAGATCTCTTTGTGGCTTAATGAGTTATTCTGTTTTCAGGAAAATGAAAAGCTGTCTATTTACATTTCCTTTACCAAGGATCGGGGGCTTCCTCCAGAGGCCTTGCATCTGACAGAACCACAGTTTGCTAGCTAAGCATATGTCTGTTAAACACTTTGTCATTTCTTCCTGAGAAAAATTTGTTCTTGAAGTTCTGAATGTGGGTTTGATCTTGCCTTTAACTGTGATTTTAAGTTGTGGCCTTCCCCCAAACCAGCATCCCAGTTATCTCTGGAAAACTCCTCCTTCACTAGGCCAGATAGTTCAGGATCTGTACTCAGGCCATCCTTTTCAGCAGGACATGAGTCAGCTATGCCAAACCAAATGGATGGGGGTGAGGGGCAGGCTCAGGGATTGTGTTTCTGTTATGCCTGGGGAGTCTTCTCCTCCCAACACAGAAAGAACTATTATTTAAGAGTAAATAGTACTTTGAGACTATAAGGAGCAACAATCCAAAGTAAATAGTTTAACACACACTATCTACACACAGTCTTCAAATAGGATTTTTTTTCCAGGTAGAGACACAAATAAATATAAAAAAGAGAGTAACTGAGAAAATGAATGATTCCAACAGTGAGTGGCTCAGGGAGAGTTTGAATTGTCTCCAAGGTGCCCACAATGCTCCTTTCCCATTCATAACAGATCTTTGTGACAGAGTCAGAGGAATTGGCCTTCTCCAATTTCTTGGCTCCTGATGAACAAACATTTAATTTTCAGAATTACCCTATTTAAAGTCGAGTTTCCTTCTCCATTTTTCTGAAAACATTTCTAGCTCTGAGAGAGCAAATAAAACAATACAGCCTTAAACAGGAAGCATAACCAGAGATCTGTGGTCAAGGGGAAGGTCAAGGGGAAGGTTGGAGGTGATTGCCAAAGTTGCTCCTGTGTTCAGGGGCAGCTGTTAGCAGTGAAGTTTTCTGTGGCTTCCACTGGACATGGAGACCTGACAAGCTCCCCAAGGCACATGGCTATAAGTGGGTGCAGGCAGATCCCCAAGAGCTGATGTTCACTGTCTGCTAACTCCAGGCTCAAATGGGGACAGCCCTCTCCCCCTTCCCTTCCCCCCAAGAATGCCCATGCAAAGTGATCCCTTGGCAGAAGGTTTGGGGATAATAGCATTCTGGTAAGCTAATACCCCCTGCCACACACTGGCATGTATTATATTTAGGAATGAAGGATGCCAGGATTTCATACTGAAGAATGAAACAAGCACAGAAATCACTTGGTGTTTAATTACTGAAATGTATACTAAGTTCTGGGGTTAAAAGTCTAACAGTCTGGACTAAAATCCAGGAACTAATGACCAACTAAACTGGCAAGTCTTCCCTTGTTCTTTGACTTTTCCTGCATTTTTCATGTTGGGGCCTCAGATCAGATCAGATCAGTTGCTCAGTTGTGTCCAACTCTTTGCAACCCCGTGAATCGCAGCACGCCAGGCCTCCCTGTCTATCACCAACTCCCGGAGTTCACTGAGACTCACGTCTATTGAGTCAGTGATGCCATCCAGCCATCTCATCCTCTGTCGTCCCCTTCTCCTCCTGCCCCCAGTCCCTCCCAGCCTCAGGGTCTTTTCCAATGAATCAACTCTTTGCATGAGGTGGCCAAAGTACTGGAGTTTCAGCTTTAGCATCATTCCTTCCAAAGAAATCCCAGGGCTGATCTCTTTTAAAATGGGCTGGTTGGATCTCCTTGCAGTCCAAGGAACTCTCAAGAGTCTTTTCCAACACTACAGTTCAAAAGCATCAATTCTTCAGTGCTCAGCTTTCTTCACAGTCCAATTCTAACATGCATTCATGACCACTGGAAAAACCAGAGCCTTGACTAGACAGACCTTTGTTGGCAAAGTAAAGTCTCTGCTTTTGAATATGCTGTCTAGGTTGGTCATAACTTTCCTTCCAAGGAGTAAGCATCTTAATTTCATGGCTGCAATCACCATCAGCAGTGATTTTGGAGCCCAAAATGATAGTCTGACACTGTTTCCACTGCTTCCCCATCTATTTGCCATGAAGTGATGGGACCAGATGCCATGATCTTAGTTTTCTGAATGTTGAGCCTCAGCCAAGTTTTCACTCTCCTTTTTCACCTTCATCAAGAGGCTTTTTAGTTCTTCTTTGCTTTCTGCCATAAGGGTGGTGTCATCTGCATATCTGAGGTTATTGATATTTCTCCCGGCAATCTTGATTCCAGCTTGTGCTTCTTCCAGCCCAGTGTTTCTCATGATGTACTCTGCATATAAGTTAAATAAGCAGGGTGACAATATACAGCCTTGAAGGACTCCTTTTCCTATTTGGAACCAGTCTGATGTTCCATGTCCGGTTCTAACTGTTGCTTCTTGACCTGCATATACGTTTCTCAAGAGGCAGATCAGGTGGTCTGGTATTCCCATCTCTTTCAGAATTTTCCAATGTTTATTGTGATCCACACAGTCAAAGGCTTTGGCATAGTCAATAAAACAGAAATAGATGTTTTTCTGGAACTCTCTTGCTTTTTGGATGATCCAGCGGATGTTGGCAATTTGGTCTCTGGTTCCTCTGCCTTTTCTAAATCCAGCTTGAACATCTGGAAGCTCACGGTTCACGTATTGCTGAAGCCTGGCTTGGAGAATTTTGAGCATTACTTTACTAGCGTGAGAGATGAGTGCAATTGTGCGGTGGTTTGAGCATTCTTTGGCATTGCCTTTCTTTGGGATTGGAATGAAAACTGACCTTTTCCATTTCTATGGCCACTGCTGAGTTTTCCAAATTTGCTGGCATATTGAGTGCAGCACTTTCACAGCATCATCATTTAGGCTTTGAAATGGCTCAACTGGAATTCCATCACCTCCACTAGCTTTGTTCATAGTGATGCTTGCTAAGGCCCACTTGATTTCACATTCCAGGATGTCTGTCTCTAGGTGAGTAATCACACCATCGTGATTATCTGGGTCATGAAGATCTTTTTTGTACAGTTCTTCTGTGTATTCTTGCCACGTCTTCTTAATATCTTCTGCTTCTGTTAGGTCCATACCATTTCTGTCCTTTATCAAGCCCATCTTTGCATGAAATGTTCCCTTGGTATCTCTAATTTTCTTGAAGAGATCTCCAGTCTTTTCCATTCTGTTATTTTCCTCTATTTCTTTGCATTGATCGCTGAGGAAGGCTTTCTTATCTCTCCTTGCTATTCTTTGGAACTCTGCATTCAGATGCTTTTATCTTTCCTTTTCTCCTTTGCTTTTCACTTCTCTTCTTTTCACAGCTATTTGTAAGGTCTCCTCAGACAGCCATTTGGCTTTTTTGCATTTCTTTTTCTTGGGGATGGTCTTGACCCCTGTCTTCTGTACAATGTCACGAACCTCCATCCATAGTTCATCAGGCACTCTGTCTATCAGATCTAATCCCTTAAATCTATTTCTCACTTCCACTGTATAATCATAAGGGATTTGATTTAGGTCATACCTGAATGGTCTAGTGGTTTTCCCTACTTTCTTCAATTTAAGTCTAAATTTGACAATAAGGAGTTCATGATCTGAGCCACAGTCAGCTCCCCGTCTTGTTTTTGCTGACTGTATAGAGCTTCTCCATCTTTGGCTCCAAAGAATATAATCAATCAGATTTCGGTGTTGACCATCTGGTGATGTCCATGTGTAGAGTATTCTCTTGTGTTGTTGGAAGAGGGTATTTGCTATGACCAGTGTGTTCTCTTGGCAAAACTCTATTAGCCTTTGCCCTGCTTCATTCCATACTCCAAGGCCAAATTTGCCTGTTACTCCAGGTGTTTCTTGACTTCCTACTTTTGCATTCCAGTCCCCTATAATGAAAAAGACATCTTTTTTGGGTATTAGTTCTAAAAGGTCTTGTAGGTCTTCATAGAACCGTTCAACTTCAGCTTCTTCAGCATTACTGGTTGGGGCATAGGCTTGGATTACCATGATATTGAATGGTTTGCCTTGGAAACGAACAGAGATCATTCTGTCGTTTTTGAGATTGCATCCAAGTACTGCATTTTGGACTCTTTTGTTGACCATGATGGCCACTCCATTTTTTCTAAGGGATTCCTGCCCACAGTAGTAGATATAATGGTCATCTGAGTTAAATTCACCCATTCCAGTCCATCTTAGTTCGCTGATTCCTAGAATGTCGACATTCACTCTTGCCATCTCCTGTTTGACCACTTCCAATTTGCCTTGATTCATGGACCTAACATTCTAGGTTCCTATGCAATATTGCTCTTTACAGCATTGGACCTTGCTTCTATCACCAGTCACATCCACAACTGGGTATTGTTTTTGCTTTGGCTCCATCCCTTCGTTCTTTCTGGAGTTATTTCTCCACTGATCTCCAGTAGCATATTGGGCACCTACCGAACTGGGGAGTTCCCCTTTCAGTATCCTATCATTTTGCCTTTTCATACTGTTCATGGGGTTCTCAAGGCAAGAATACTGAAGTGATTTGCCATTCCCTTCTCCAGTGGACCACATCATAGTTGAGGGCTAATTATTCCCTATCCTCGGTGAGTAGGTCGCCACCCTCCTGGCATGAGTTAGGCAGCTGGCTTTGGTCCCTGTTCCCAAATCTCCATCTCTTTCCCCAATCCCCAGAGCCCTACATCCACAGTGAAATGCAAGTGGCTCATGATAGACAATAAATATTGGTTAAGTAATTCCACAGAACTAAAGGAAGAGAAGAAAGTAGGGAAGGATGAAGGAAGGATACCGGATTCTCTGCTTAGATAGGAGAGGAGGGGAAATCTCACTAAGGTCCTGGGAACCTGGACATGTGGTGCTGCAAGATACAGATTACCTAGAAATGGGAATGTGGATGGACAGAACAGACTTTTCAGTATATCATATACATAATATGGCCTCAGGCTAGCCTAGCTATCCTCTGAACATGACTGTCAATTTGCCAGATGGAGTGGATGAGTGTGGCTATGATATTTCCTTACATTTTTGGATTTTTATTTGTATTGGTTTTATGTGTCTCCTTGAATGCAAGCATTTTGCATTGGGCAGCACCAGGGCCAAATGTACCCTCCTCTACTGCTTCCTCTCTGTTCACTTGGCTTCTGGCTCCCTCTCTCCTCTCCTTCGTTTTAGAGTTTCTAGGCTTCACCTTGGCCAGGCCCCAGCTGTCTCAGCAGAGAATCCATTGGTCATCTAATCACACTACAGCATAGTCCCCACCCCCTCAGCTTCTGTCCTAGCTAGTTGTGAATCTTGGAAGAGCTTTTCTGCCAGTGAGGGTAAAGTTTCTGAAGCTTCCTTTACTCCAGCTACTGGCCCCATCACACGGCTGCTGTAGGAGGATGCTGGTAACATGGTCCTACCTCTCAACAAACTCATGTGGTGTTTTTTAGTCTGCAGTACTGGTGAATTTATTTTCTCTGAGATTATCATGGCAACTGTGCCTGCAAAGTGTTATTAGAATAGTTATCAGGTTGCCAATTCAATAATGTAGAAGAATCAATTATGTGCTATGAGAAGTTATTTCCCAAGAATGCTTCAAGGATCTGTTGTCCAGGAACAAGGATGGGCTGGGTTTCCTGGAATGACAAATGACTGAAGATTGACCTCTTAAATTGACACCAAAAAAATAGAGATCTGTCATGTATCCAAGTGCAATCAAGCCAAACTGGCTTTCCTCTAGCAGACCTAGCCCCCACATTTTCTTTTTCTCTGCCATAGCTACTAAACGTATTTGGTTTTAGCAAATAATTTTTATTTTTCTCAATAGGACTGAACAGAAGGAGGGAGGTGGGGGAGCGTTGTGTGCCCATGAACAGGCTCTTGCACACATGCGTGCAGCAAGCACACATTCAGAGTGGGAAGCACAGACCCTGACTATGGGAGGTGTGTGTGTCTTTCAGGTTGCCGGCATCATCTCGGCTGGGGTTGTGATGATCGCCATCGTTGCCCTGGGGAAGTTGCTGGAACCCCTGCAGAAGGTATAACCTTGAATCTCTCCACACCGATTGCTTACTTTCCCTTTCCTGCTCTGCTACCCAAGAAATAGCAGGGGGTTTAAAAGTCATCAAATGGCAAACCATTCTACTGAATAACCCAGATTTCCCCATCTCTCCTGGCAGTCGGTCTTGGCAGCTGTTGTAATTGCCAACCTGAAGGGCATGTTTATGCAGGTGTGTGACGTTCCTCATCTGTGGAGGCAGAATAAGACTGATGCTGTAAGTTGCTTGCCATCCTTTTTTTTTTTTCTGAAATAGGAATTACTTATGTGCTTCTTGCCATATTATTATATTCCCTTATCTCCTGAGTCTTACTTGCATTTTGGGAAGCAGAGCAGAAATTAGAATTTTGTGGATAAGCCAAAACTGTGAAGTCTTCCACATGAGCTACAATTTGTGAAGGTCCTATATCTCTGGGAAGATCCATTTTGTACAAGAATCCCATATGAGCTCCTTCATATACCGCTGGCCTTCCAAAGCCAAAGAACAAATAAAAAAAACCCTCTAATCTAGAAGGACAAATAAAACACGAAGCAGAAACAAAATGCAAAACCCCATGTCGATTATAATTTTGATTAAAGTAATCTTTACAACTCTTCTGAGGAATTGTAAAAAGCAAAAAAGAAGAAGCAGCAGCAGCTAAACCCTTCAGAATTCTGCTATAATTTAAACCAGAACAGATAAAAAGAATGGGAAAAAATTCCCTATCTATCTATACGGAAAGATCTCCAAGACAAATTGTTAAGTAAAAAGAGACTGGGCCAAATTGAAGAATGTGTATAACACACTAAAAGAAGGGAAAATAATCTATGTTTTACAGTGATATTTGCTTGTATTTGCAAAAAAAAAAAATGCTGGTGAAAAATGTGCACATGTGTACACACACACACAGAAATAAAAAAGGATGTAAGAGAGAAAAGAGGATGGGAATGAATGGAGAAAGGAGAGGGTTGCAACCAAGATTTTTCACTGCACACTTTTTTGGTCACACCATGTTGCTTGCGGGATCTTAGTTCCCCGACCAGAATTCAAACCTGAACCCCCCCGCAGTGGGTGTGTGGAGTCTTAACCACTGGACCTCTAGGAAAGTGCCTCTGCATACCTTTTTTTTTTTTTTTTTTTCAACTTTACATAATTGTATTAGTTTTGCCAAATATCAAAATGAATCCGCCACAGGTATACATGTGTTCCCCATCCTGCACCCTCCTCCCTCCTCCCTCCCCATACCATCCCTCTGGGTCGTCCCAGTGCACTAGCCCCAAGCATCCAGTATCGTGCATCGAACCTGGACTGCATACCTTTTTAATACCAATTTTATTTTGAACTATGTTAATATATATCAGGGCTTCCCTGGTGGTTCAGTGGTAAAGAATCTGCCTGCCAATGCAGGAAACTGGGGTTTGATCCCTGGGTGGTGAAGATCCCGTGGAGGAGGAAATGGCAACCCACTCTAATACTCTTGCCTAGGGAATTCCATGGACAGAGCAACCTGCTGGGCTACAGTCCATGGGGTCGCAAAGAGCTGGACATGACTCAGTGACTAAAACAACAATATATCACCTATTCAAAAACTAAATCTAAAAATATTTTAATAGGACAGTTGGCCTGTATTGGGAAGTCCAATTTCCACTTAAAGTATGTAAGGACATCAGAATATTTTACAAAGCTGTGATTTGTTCGTGGACAATTGATATTATTTTTTACAGGTAGTCACCCACTTCATGGTACCTGATGAATTAGCATTTTTCATTTTCATGTTTTCCTAGGTTATTTGGGTATTTACATGCATGGCATCCATCATTCTGGGACTGGACCTCGGTTTACTAGCTGGCCTTGTGTTCGGATTTCTCACTGTGGTCCTGAGAGTTCAATTGTGAGTAATATAAAATCCAAGTTATCGATAAACAGGACAATACACCCTGAAATTTCTTATACAATTTTGATAAGTATAATAAAACTACTCCCTTTCACAGGAGTTATTATTTATAAGTGCTTCTACAAATTAAACATTATCATAATTAGTCTTTAAAAAAATCCTGTGAATATTTTTTATTATTCTCATTTGATAAGTAAGATAATTGAAACTCAGTAGATTAAGAACCTTCTCTAAGATCACACAGCTAGTATGTGCGGAGCCAGCATTTCAAAGATGTATCCCACCCCAAAATCTATGCACTTGCTCACAGGCTCTACTGCTATGTTCACCTCCAAGTCATGGTAAGACTAAAAGATACATAATCAGCAAAAGACTGAGGTTGCTGTGTAGTTTCTTTTTAAAATGAGATGAAGTCTAAGAGGCACTGGGGACCCAAGTCTTGGGCCCAGACAGCTGCTAAATATATTATGGCTCATTTTCTTTTGAAGCTAGTAACCCAGAAGTTATGTAATAACCCAGAATAGGAGACTTTAAGACAGTTGACTGTAGCCAAAATTCATTCAAATCTGCCAAATAAGGTATGTACCTAATAAACCATACCAATAATATAAAACAGATATAACCAGGTCATCTAGAGAGTGAAAGCAGCAGAGACACAGTTCAAAGTAATGGAAAACAATCTGTGAGGCAGCTTGGAGGTGTGTTTGTTTTGTTTGGACTCTTGAGAGGCCTTCGGTAGGTACCTTTCTATGTCTTTGGCATTTTCTGAACAGAGAGTCGAAGAAAGCTTCTCTCGAAGCCTCTGCTATCTTCCCAGACTTCTGGCTCCTTCTTGGCCTGCACTTGGGCCACGAAGGAATGAAAAACCTGGGTAAACCTAACACAGATGTCTACAGCTTAGCCTAGGTCCATGTCTCCTGTTTCACCAAGCAATTCTCCTTGCCTCCCCTGGCATGTTGGAGCCTACCCAAAAGCTTGTGTTTACCATCTCAGCACCCTTAAGTGGTTGCCCAGGGGCCTGAAAGACTTCTCAAGCTCCCAAAGCACCCAGTTTTCTTCTGGGAAACACCCCAGAAACTCTCCTTGGAAGATGATGTCTTCTGAGCTCTGGCTACTCCATATTTACTGTAACTTGTGTGTGATTGAGAGGGAGAAGGGTTTTTAGAGACAGACTACACAGTTTCTGAGCTTTAAGTTAAAAATCAGCATGGCACAGTAAGTCAAGGAGAAATGGGTGAAACCCTTTACCTGCAGATTTGGTAATGAGGCTTTGAGCCAACCAAAAGCAGTATCCTCCCCAGGATTTAATTTCCAGTAATTATAAGCCTGGTCCAGAGAGCACATTGCTGAGAGCACCCCAAACAGACATTCTTTGTTCAGGCATAGTATTTAGCATATGTCCCTAGTCACAGTTGAGGAATCCTGGAATTTATGTGATTGCACCAGGAACAGGAAATCAACAATCTGGTCCTCCCAGGCTCCTGTTTCTATGAAATGAGACTAATTGGATCACTGCAGACTTTCCATACTTCATCAGAAAGTTGCTATAACTCACAAGGTAGTTCTAGGCACTGTGCCAGACCATGAAGACCCACAGGTTAAAGATAGAGGCTGTGCTTCTCTTCCTCCAGAACCTTTTTGAACTTCTCTAAACCTCAGTTTACTCACTTACTTAAAAATGAGGATAATACTGTTAACCATTCAGGGCTCAAATAAGATTTAACATGTGTGAAAGCTCTTTGCTTATCCTATAAAGTGCCACACATATGAAAGTATGATGCTCATTACTTCTTGCAGGCATTGGAAAAGAGGCACACTTCCTTTTTTACCCCCAGGCTTGCACAAATACCAGCTGTTCACTTCAGAGTTAGCTACCAGAAAATGTCATCTGCAATAAAGACAGAGTCCCAAGACATCCAAATTATGGGCTCTTTAGATTCTGTCATTTCTTCTAACGTTTTATTCCAAAATATGCTTGTTCCAAAAAATCCTGACCTTAATTTTTCTTCTTTTAGTCCATCTTGGAACAGCCTTGGAAGTATCCCTAGCACAGACATCTACAAAAGCACAAAGAATTACAAAAATGTAAGTGCCCTTGGGAGACACTGGCTGGACTTGGGTTTGCTAAGCTGGATTTTCAGAGGTTGCATATTTCTCTTCTTGTGTGTCAGGGATAAGGTAGCCAAAAAGGGAGGCTACTTCTGTTGGGAAAGCCCATAAATATACTGGGCGTACTAGGAAAACTTTTGTCCCAGTGTGCCCTCTGCTATCCAACCCTTTGCAACCCCATGGACTGTAGCCTGCTAGGCTTCTCTGTCCATAGGGATTCTCCAGGCAAGAATACTGGAGTGGGTTGCCATGCCCTCCTCCAGGGGATCTTCCCAACCCAGGGGTTGAACCCAGGTCTCCCTCATTGCAGGCAGATTCCTTAGTGTCTGAGCCACCAGTGAAGCCCTCTGAGCCACCATGGAAGCTCTCTGATATGAATTTTGTTCATGCTAGTTAAGATGTCATTTTAATGTCAAACCATTGTAAGAGGTATTTTTTTAAAAACAGGCAATTCAATTATTTCCAAAAGTTGAATCAAATTCTATTTCTCTGAGTGAATGGGGTCAAAAGACACAAACTTCCAGGTATAAAATAAGCCACGGGGTTGCAATATACAGTATGGTGACCAAAGTTAATAATACTATATAGCATATCTCAAAATCGCTAAGAGAATAGATCTTAAAAAGTCCTTATCACACAAAAAATTTTGTAATTACATATTGTGACAGATGTTAACTAGACTTATAGTGGTGATCATTTTGCAATATATACAAATAGGTTGTATATAATATGTACAATGTGAACATATGAAACCAATATGTCAGTTTTAACTTTAAAAAGACAGAGCCTCAGAGACCTCTAGGACAAAATAAAATATATCTACATATGAGTAACAGCAGTCCCAAAAAAGGAGAAGAGAAAAAAAAAGATAAAATATTTGAATAAGTATCAAAATGTTCCCAAATTAGAAGAAAAATATGTACAAATCCAGAATGCCCACTGAACCCAGTTAATGTACACATAAAAATCCATACCCAGAAATATTATAGTGATAGGGCTGAAAGCCATGACATGAAACATTTTTTAAGCAGCAAGAGGAAAAAAATTTCTATTTCTCTATGTTATCATTATCCTCTATGAAATTGTCTGAAATCCCTGTGAAATCATGTTCTCTGTCACAAAGAACCTTATTTGACATCTGTATCCTAGAATTGGAAGAAATAATACATAATACAGAAAATCAAAAATGAAGAAAATGAACATTCCATTGATGGGCTTATATTCCCTGCCAAAAAAAAAAAAAAAGATTGCTTAATGATCAGAGGGAACAAAGATGAAAAAGCAGAGAAAGAAATTTTAAAGGGGTAGTCCAAGATGGATTCTGGAGCAGGAAGATTCTGAACTCCCCTCCCCCTAAGGACACACCCAATCTACAGCTACTTACTAGCAACAAGAAAACATATAAAAGTAAAAATCTCATTGGTAAAGGCAAATATAGTAAAGGTAGATTAACCAGGCATATATTTAGAAACAAAGCCCAACAAATAACTGTAAAATTTCTATGGAATCACAAAAGACCCTGAGTAGCGAAAGCAATCTTAAGAAAGAACTAAGTGGGAGACATCATGCGCCCTGATTTCAAGTTCTGCTACAAAGCTATTGTCATATACTCTGGTTTCTCTTCAGATCATATAAATATTTCCCCTTTCTACTCCAAAGTTATTATAATCAAAAGAGTATGGTATTAGCATCAAAATACATGTAGATCAATGGAATATAATAGAAAGCCCAGAAATAAATTCACAGATACATAGACAGCTTATAACAAGAATATACAATGGAAAAAGATAGTCTCTTCAATCAGTGATATTCAGTTCAGTCAGTTCAGTTGCTCAGTCATGTCCGACTCTTTGCGGCCCCATGGACTGTAGTTCACCAGGCCTCCCTGTCCATTATCAACTCCCGGAGTTTACTCAAACTCACGTCCATTGATTCGGTAATGCCATCCAATCATCTCACCCTCTGCCGTCCCCTTCTCCTCCTGCCTTCAATCTTTCCCAGCATCAGGGTCTTTTCAAATGAGTCAGCTCTTCTCATCAGGTGGCCAAAGTATTGGAGTTTCAGCTTCAGCATCAGTCCTTCCAATGAACATTCAGGACTGATTTTCTTTAGGATGGACTGGTTGGATCTCCTTGCAGTCCAAGGGACCCTCAAGAGTCTTCTCCAACAACACAGTTCAAAAGCATCAATTCTTTGGCGCTCAGCTTTCTTTATAGTCCAGCTCTCACATCTATACATGACTACTGGAAAAACCATAGCTTTGACTAGACAGACCTTTGTTGGCAAAGTAATGTCTCTGCTTTTTAATATCCTGTCTAGGTTGGTCATAACTTTTCTTTCAAGAAGTAAGCGTCTTTTTATTTCATGGCTGCAGTCACCATCCGCAGTGATTTTGGAGCCCAAAAAAATAAAGTCTCCAGCTGTTTCTGCTGTTTCCCCATCTATTTGCCATGAAGTGATGGAACTGGATGCCATGATCTTTGTCTTCTGAATGCTGAGCTTTAAGCCAACTTTTTCACTCTCCTCTTTCACTTTCATCAAGAGGCTCTTTAGTTCTTCTTCACTTTCTGCCATAAGGGTGGTGTCATCTGCACATCTGAGGTTATTGATATTTCTCCCAGCAATCTTGATTCTAGCTTGTGCTTCTTACAGCCAAGCGTTTTTCATGATGTATTCTGCATATAAGTTAAATAAGCATGGTGACAATATACAGCCTTGATGTACTTCTTTTCCTATTTGGAACCAGTCTGTTGTTCCAAGTCCAGTTCTAACCGTTCCATCCTGACCTGCATACAGATTTCTCAAGAGGCAGGTCAAGTGGTCTGGTATTCCTATCTCTTTCAGAATTTTCCACAGTTTATTGTGATCCACACAGTCAAAGGCTTTGGCGTAGTCAATAAAACAGAAATAGATGTTTTTCTGGATCTCTCTTGCTTTTTCTATGATCCAGCACATGTTGGCAATTTGATCTCTGATTCCTCTGCCTTTTCTAAATTCAGCTTGAACATCTGGAAGCTCACAGTTCACGTATTGCTGAAGCCTGGCTTGGAGAATTTTGAGCATTACTTTGCTAGTGTGTGAGATGAATGCAATTGTGTGGTAGTTTGAGCATTCTTTGGCATTGCCTTTCTCTGGAATTGGAATGAAAACTGACCTTTTCCAGTCCTGTGGCCACTGCTGAGTTTTCCAAATTTGCTGGCATATTGAGTGCAGCACTTTCACAGCATCATCTTTTAGGCTTTGAAATAGCTCAACTGGAATTCCATCACCTCCACTAGCTTTGTTCGTAGTGATGCTTTCTAAGGCCCACTTGACTTCACATTCCAGGATGTCTGGCTCTAGGTGAGTGATCACACCATCGTGATTATCTGAGTCGTGAAGATCTTTTTTGTACAGTTCTTCTGTGTATTCTTGCCACCTCTTCTTAATATCTTCTGCTTCTGTTAGGTCCATACCATTTCTGTCCTTTATTGAGCCCATCTTTGCATGAAATGTTCCCTTGGTATATCTAATTTTCTTGAAGAGATCTCTAGTCTTTCCCATTCTACTGTTTTCCTCTATTTCTTTGCACTGATACCTGAGGAAGGCTGTCTTTTCTCTCCTTGCTATTCTTTGAAACTCTGCATTCAAATGCGTATATCTTTCCTTTACTCCTTTGCTTTTGGCTTCTCTTCTTTTCACAGATTTTTCTATTCTATTTGAAGCCTATTCTAAAGAAGGGGCTTCTCTTCTTTTCTATTTGTAAGATCTCCTCAGACAACCATTTTGCTTTTTTGCATTTCTTTTTATTGGGGATGGTTTTCTTGGTTAGAAAACTAACCAATCTAATCACATGGACCACAACTTTGTCTAACTCAGTGAAACTATGAGCTATGCCATGTAGGGTCATCCAAGATGGACAAGTCATGGTGGAGAGTTCTGACAAAATGTGGTCCACTGGAGAAGGGAATGGCAAACCACTTCTGTATTCCTGCCTTGAGAACCCCATGAACAGTATGAAAAGACGAAAAGATAGGACATGGAAAGATGAATTCCCCAGGTTGGTAGGTGCCCACTATGCTGCTGGAGATCAGTGGAGAAATAACTCAAGAAAGAATGAAGGGATGAAGCCAAAGAAAAAACAACACCCAGTTGTGGATGTGACTGGTGATGGAGCAAAGTCCAATGCTGTAAAGAGCAATATTGCATAGGAACCTGGAATGTTAGATCCATGAATCAAGGCAAATTGGAAGTGATCAAACAGGAGCTAGCAAGAGTGAACATTGACATTTTAGGAATCAGCGAACTAAAATGGACTGGAATGGGTAAATTTAACTCAGATGACCATTATATCTACTATTGCGGGCAAGAATCCCTTAGAAGAAATGGAGTATCCAGGCTTCCCTGTCCATCGCCAACTCCCAGAGTTTACTCAAACTCATGTCTGTTGAATCAGTGATGCCATCCAGCCATCTCATCCTCGGTCATCCATCCCGTTTTCCTACTGCCTTCAATCTTTCCCAGCATCGGGGTCTTTTCCAAGGAGTCAGTTCTTTGCATCAGATGGCCAAAGTATTGGAGTTTCAGCTTCAGCATCAGTCCTTCCAATGAATATTCAGGACTGATTTCTTTAGGATGGACTGGTTGGATCTTCTTGCAGTCCAAGGGACCCTCAAGAGTCTTCTCCAACACCACAGTTCAAAAGCATCCATTCTTCAGCACTCAGCTTTCTTTATAGTCCAACCCTCACATCCATACATGACCACTGGAAAAACCATAGCCTTGACTAGAAGGACCTTTGTTGGCAAAGTAATGTCTCTGCTTTTGAATATGCTGTCTAGGTTGGTCATAACTTTCCTTCCAAGGAGCAAGCGTCTTTTAATTTCATGGCTGCAGTCACCATCTGCAGTGATTTTGGAGCCCCCCAAAATAAAGTCAGTCACTGTTTCCACTGTTTCCCCATCTATTTGCCATGAAGTGATGGAACTGGATGCCATGATCTTAGTTTTCTGAATGTTGAGCCTCAAGCCAAGTTTTCACTCTCCTTTTTCACTTTCATCAAGAGGCTCTTTAGTTCTTTTTTGCTTTCTGCCATAAGGGTGGTGTCATCTGCACATCTGAGGTTATTGATATTTCTCCTGGCAATCTTGATTCTAGCTTGTGCTTCTTCCAGCCAAGCGTTTCTCATGATGTTAAATAAGTTAAATAAGCAGGGTGACAATATACAGCCTTGACGTACTCCTTTTCCTATTTGGAACCAGTCTGTTGTTCCACGTCCAGTTCTAACTGTTGCTTCCAGACCTGCATACAGACTTCTCAAGAGGCAGGTCAGGTGGTCTGGTATTCCCATCTCTAAGAATTTTCCAGAGTTTGTTGTGGTTCACACAGTCAAAGGCTTTGGCACAGTCAATGAAGCAGAAGTCAGTGATGTTAGGGATCCTGAACAGCCATATGCAAAAGAATGGACCTGGACTACTATCTTGTATAATATACAAAAATGAACTCAAAATAGATTAAAGACTTGAATATAAGACCTGAAACCATAAAACTAGAAGAAAACAAGGGAAGTTAGCTCCAAGACATCAGTCTTGATGTTAAATGTTTGGATCTGAATCCAAAAGCAAAGGCAGCTAAAGTGGGACTACATCAAACTAAATAGCTTTTGTGTGCAAAGGAAACTATCAACAAAATGAAAAGGCAACCAACTGAATAGAAGGAAATAACTGCAAATTATGTATCTTATAATGGGTTAATATCCAAAATATACCCAGAACTCAAACAACTCAATAGCAAAAAAACCTAAACAATTCAGTTAAAAATAGGCAGAGGTTCTAATAAGACGTTTTCCCAAAGAAGATATACGGATGGCTAACAGGCACAGGAAAAAATGTTCAGTATCACTAATTATCAGAGAAATGCAAATCAAAGCCACAGTGAGATTTTCCTTCACACCTGTCAGAAAGGCTATTAACAAAAAACAAGAAATAAGAAGTATCGGAAAGAGTATGGAGAAAACAGAACCCTCACACACTGTTGGTAGGAATGTAAATTGGTGTAGCATTATGGAAAACAATGTGGAGGTTCCTCAAAACATTAAAAATAGAACTATCACCTATTCCAGTTCTTGTTATTTATGTGAAGAAAATGAAAACACTAATTCAGAAAGATGTATGCAC
Organism: Bubalus kerabau; assembly: GCF_029407905.1. Taxonomy (NCBI): domain Eukaryota; kingdom Metazoa; phylum Chordata; class Mammalia; order Artiodactyla; family Bovidae; genus Bubalus; species Bubalus kerabau. The sequence goes on from NC_073631.1 coordinate 51,745,076, forward strand.
TCCTATGATCACTGAAGCATTATTTACAATAGCCAATATATGAAAATAACTTAAGTGTCCACTGATAGATGAATGGATAAAGAACTGAGCATGCGCACGCATGTGGGCACGCATATACACATGAATACTAATCAGAGATAAAAAGGAAAATCTTACCATTTGTAACCACATGGATGGATCTTAAGGTTATTATGAAAAGTGAAATAAGACAGAGAGAGACAAATACCATTAGAGGTATAGATTCTAAAAAACAACACAAATGAATAAAAACAAAATGAAACAAAAGTCACAGATACAAAGGACAGATTGGTGATTACCAGAGGGGAAGGGGGTTGGAGGTTCAGTGAAATGGATGAAGGGGGCGAAGAGGGTATTTATTGTGGTGATCATTTTGTGGTGTATATGAATATAGAATTATTATGTTGCATATACAGAACTAATATAGTGTTATATACCAGTTTTATCTCAATTTAAAAAATTTATCATGGTAGGAAGTAGACCTGGCCATGAAAGAAAGCAAAGAAAGAAACAACAAAATAAAGAAAACATGTATTTTAGCAACAAATAGTTTTTAAAAGCAAAGAAAAAAATTTTTTTAGATATTAGATACTGAATCTAAAATTCCAGTAGCTGCTACTTAATTTATTTTCACAGTCTCTGGCAGTTGTGTTGAGCCAGGTGCTGTCAAGGGCTAGAAAGGAGTCTACGATGCTCTGAGGCAGGGAACACTTGGTGAGTTGGGGGTTCTGAGTTCTAGGCTCTAACTAGTGGAGACCTTGCCCAAGTCAGTCAGCCTCTCGGGGCCTCAGGTTTCTCATCTGAAGGGGCTGGATGAAAACTGCTATGATCCCTAAAGGGTAGAAAAGTCCATGATTCTGTTAGGTTCACTTTTTGTCTGGCCATTGTGTGTCAGGGTGCTGCTGCTGCTAAGTTGCTTCAGTCATGTCCGACTCTGTGCGACCCCATAGACGGCAGCCCACCAGGCTCCAACGTCCCTGGGATTCTCCAGGCAAGAACACTGGAGTGGGTTGTCATTTCCTTCTCCAATGCAGGAAAGTGAAAAGTGAAAGCGAAGTCACTCAGTCGTGTCCGAGTCTTAGCGACGCCATGGACTGCAGCCCACCAGGCCCCTCCGTCCATGGGATTTTCCAGGCAAGAGTACTGGAGTTGCCATTTTCTTTTCCAGAACAAGCAAATAACATAATAGGCTTCAGTTCCTGCAAGTCCCTTAGATTTTGCTCCTTTTTTCCCCCTCCCTATTTTAAAATAGTTGAGGGAGATGGGAAGAAGGCCAGTCATATGAACTTGAGGCAATTCATATGACGATTTGGAGCCTCAGTTTCATTTTTTTTTAAACTTTTTATTTTGTATTGGGATATAGCCGATTGACAAGGTTGTGATAGTTTCAGGTGAACAGCAAAGAGACTCAGCTATACATATATGTGTATATATTCTCCCCCAAACACCTCTCCTATCCAGGCTGCCATGTAACATTGAGCAGAGTTCCCTGTGCTATGGAATTCTGGTTATCCATTTAAAATATAGCAGTGTGTACATGCCCATCCCAAACTTCCTAACTATCCCCGCCCCCTCCATTCTTCCCCCATACCAACAACCATAAGCTCATTCTCAAAGTCTGTGAGTCTGTTTCTGTTTTGTAAGTTCATTTGTATCATTTCTTTTTAGATTCCACATATAACAGATGTCATACGATATTTCTCCTTCTCTGACTGACTGACTTCACTCAATATAACACTCTCTAAGTCCATCAATGTTGCTACAAATGGCATTATCTCAATCTTTCTATGCCTGAGTAATATTCCATTGTATATATGTGCTACATCTTCTTTGTCGATGGACGTTCTCTGTCGATGGACATTTAGGTTGCTTCCATGTCTTGACTGTTGTCAACAGTGCTGCAATGAATATTGGGGTGCATATCTCTTTTGGGATCATGTTTTTCTCTGGATCCGTGCCCCAGGAGTGGGATTACAGGGATATACAGTATCTGTGTTTTGGAGTCTCAGTTTCATCATGTGGAAATTAGAGGGCTAGATAATTGCTTTCTAAGACTGTTTCTATTCTGACCTTCTCTGTGACTGTGGAAGTTCAGGAATTTGTGTAACTCTGTCTCCCAACTGCAATCTAGGCCCTATTCAAGGAAAGTTGACTGCCACTGCCTAGCTCCTTGGAGCAATTCTAACTCCACTCCTAGCTGAATAGCCAAAAGCTTAATTGAATATTTAAATGATTTAAACTCAGACAATTTTTTTTTTTAAATGCTAGATTGAAGAACTTGAAGGTGTGAAGATTCTGAGATTTTCTAGTCCTATTTTTTATGGCAACGTTGATGGTTTGAAAAAATGTATCAAGTCCACAGTAAGTATTTTATCCCTAGAAATTTGGTTTCTAACCACCTTTGAGACTTCATTCATTTAACAGGTATTTATTTGGCCCTATGCCCTGTTTCCTTTGTACAGGGCATTAATAATTATAACACCCTTGCCCTCAAATAACTTTTAATCTATTAATATTTGGGGACAGGAAAAAACCAATAATAACACATATGTTAAAATTCAGGTAGCAATAATTGTGCTGGACAAAACCACAAGAGATGTCTCCAGGCAGAATCTGAGTAAGTTTCAAATAAGAAGTGTAGATAGTAAGTGTTAAGATTTCATGGAAGGGAGCGATCCATGTCAGGCTTTGCATGTCAGTGATCAGGCTTTGCATGGCAGTTGGGCAGAAGGAAGGAGATTAATGCAGGGGTTTGGGAACTGTGTGAGCTGAGAGGAAAACATGGGAATGTATATTGGGTAAGGGGTGAGGGGCAGTTGGAATAAAGGGTAAAAAGTATAAGTGGGTTATATAAGCAGGGAATTCTGGTCTTGAATTCTATGCTATGCTTTGAAGGTGGAATTTGCCTTTAGATCAGTGTTTTCCTAAGGTTCAAAGGAATGTTCCTAAATTTTGCAACAAGAGGGCTTTGTTATGTTAAGGAAATTTGTTAAGACTTAAAGCTAAAAAGGTTATTTTTTGCTGTTTTTTTTTTTTTTTCTTACAGTCTTAGAGTCTTCAATATACTACCACCTTTCCTGAGTCTCTGGAGAAGGAAATGGCAACCCACTCCAGTACTCTTGCCTGGAAAATCCCATGGACGGAGGAGCCTGGTAGGCTACAGTCCATGGGGTCCCAAAGAGTCGGGCATGACTGAGTGACTTCACTTTCACTTTCACTTTCCCTGAGTCTCTGGGTAGGTAGGTTAGGGTGGCCTGGTAGTGGAGACCTCCATCAGACCTCAGAATTTCTTTTTTGGCAGGATATAGAAGGGAGTATGGAGAAGGCAATGGTAACCCATTCCAGTACTCTTGCCTGGAAAATCCCATGGACGGAGGGGCCTGGTGGGCTGCAGTCCATGGGGCACAAAGAGTTGGACATGACTGAGTGACTTCACTTTCATTTTTCACTTTCCTGCATTGGAGAAGGAAATGGCAACCCACTCCAGTGTTTTTGCCTGGAGAATCCCAGGGACGGGGAAGCCTGGTGGGCTGCTGTCTATGGGGTCACACAGAGTTGGACACGACTGAAGTGACTTAGCAGCAGCAGCAGCAACAAAAGGGAGTAATATTGCTTGAGAATAGCCTTTCCAGGTAAAAACAGTCATTAATGAGCATTAGAAACCAAATGTTCTAACTAACTTAACATTTATTTCCAAAGGTTGGATTTGATGCCATTAGAGTATATAATAAGAGGCTGAAAGCACTGAGAAAAATACAAAAGCTCATCAAGAAAGGGCAGTTAAGAGCAACAAAGGTAAGGCAACGTCATCCTTTCCACTCCCCCTCTGAAATTCTCTCATTTCTCAGATGACATTAAAGCAGTTAGATTGTCTAAAACTAAACTGGGTACCCTCTTTGGTACCCAGATGTGAACAGGCAGATGACACATGTATGTCAGAGAACAGCTGAGTTGTTCTTTTAGGCAAGAGAGAATGGGAAAGAATAAAATGACATCAACAGAGCTCCTTGGAAACACAGGGTGTGATTTATCTTCCTCTTTCATGAAATAAACCTTATTTTTACTGAAAGGAACAAAACAAGTGCTAATTCAATACCAGAAAATTATTCACAATAGAAGACAGTTATAGGTTCATAGACTTTTAGAGCTATGGTATTTATTACCTTTTATTCAAACATTCCTGCCAATATATCTCTTGCCTAAGTTCCACCATCTTCCAGAAATCAAGCATTTCCTGGCTCCACTGCTCTTCCATTTTTCTTCCTAGAAAACATCAAAATTTGGGCTGAGGTAAATCTTATTCCCTAAGAGTTCATCCTCTTGATGTTTTGCTTACCAAGGAACAGTCTGTAGGACTGTGAAGTCATTTTAGATTAATTGTTGAAAGACTTCCCAGCTAATTGGTAATTAAGTTGGCAATGCTTTCTTTGTTTAGAATGGCACTATAAGTGGTGCTGGTTCATCAAATAATGCTTTTGAGCCTGATGAAGACATTGAAAATCCAGAAGAACCTGATATCCCAACCAAGGAAATAGAGATCCAAGTGGATTGGAACTCTGAGCTTCCAGTCAAAGTGAATGTTCCCAAAGTGCCAATCCATAGCCTCGTACTTGACTGCGGAGCCGTCTCTTTCTTGGATGTTGTTGGAGTGAGATCATTGCGTGTGGTAAGGTTCTGGTGTTTCAAATTACAGATTTGGAGCTTTGGTAATAGTGAAACGATGTGGGTTTCCTGGTCTTACAGAAGGGTAACTGATTGCACGGGTTCTGTAATTTTTTCAGGGGGATGCTTTTGCAGTGGAATGTATTATTAAAGCATGGGTTGCAGAGCTGGACTCCCTGGGCTTGAATCCTGGCTCTACAACTTATTAGTGGTGTGACTGTGGGCAAATCGCTTAATCTGTCTGTACCTCAGTTTCTCCATCTGAATGTGGGGATAGTGATGGTACCTCCTTCATAGGCTTGTTATGAGGATTAAATGAGAAGAATGAAGAGTGTCTGGCACATGGTCACCTGTCAGCAAGTATTACCGTTTGTTACGTTTTCTTTTCCTGAGAATATATATGACATGGAATATGAAAAGAAAAATGGGCAAAATTTAATATGTTTTTATCTGTTATGTGAACAGCAGCAGAATGAGAAACACGGTAGGGCTGGAAAAGCCAGGCATTATCAGGGTTAGATCTGCAGGAAGTAGGCCAGACATCTAGGCAGTCAAAGAGCTGAATGAAGAGCATGCGGGACAGAAACATTCTTATCAGAAAGCAGGTATGCAAGCTCAAGTTCAGTGATTCCTTTAACAAATAGATGTGCAGTGCCTCAGATGTGCCAAGCCCTTGGCTGGGGACCAGAAACTATTAATAATTATGAAGTAGCCATAGTTCCTACCCTCCTGGGACTAAGCGATCTAGGGGGCAAGGAAAATGTTAAATAATCTTTTAAATAACAATTGTATTAAGTGCTCAAAACAGACTAATGAGGTCAACTTGACCAGGAGTGTCAAGTTTAAGTGAAGCCTCACGTAGGTATCAAGAGGATTGGGCAGAAAAGCAGGCAGGTTCAAGGCACCGACAATCAGGTTTATGTAATAATATCAAACTACTCTCAACTGAGGTTTAACTTAGCTGGGGCTTCTTGTTGCTTTCAAATGCTAAAGTGACAATTTTGAAAACTCCAAACTTTATACTTGCATAGAGGTCTTGATCTTTTTTCCCCAGAAAATTTAAGCTCTGTTTGATTTTTGTCCATGGGTCTTTTGTTTTGTCCATAGGTCTTCTGTCTTAATTCTTTTAATTCAACTTTTTATTTTGAGATAACTGTAGATCCCCATAAAACTATAAGAAATAATACAGAGAGATCCTCAGTACCACTTACCCAGTTTCTTTCAGTGGTAACATCTTGCAAAACTACAGTGTAAGAGCACACTCACTATACTGACACTGCTACAGTCAAAATACAGAGGCCCTGGTTTCTAGGTCAGTGTTTACTCTTGGTGTCTGGTGGCCGCATATCCACAGCCATATCTCTTCCACTCAGAGACATAAATTCATACTCTTCTCTCCAACCAGCAGAGGTTGCATTAGGAAGCCTCCTCTATCCCTTCTTTCCTTCCTTCCACAAGTATTTACGAAGCTCTGTGTGCTATCCAGTGCTGGGCTATTGAGCACTGGATGTTGCCACCTCTTGAGACATGGTCTTTTCATCCTAAGCATCATCACTGTATGTTGAAACTTCGGTGGTTTTCCAATTTCCAACAATGAACTTTCTTCAGACTCCTGATTCACCATGAAAGTGTTCAAAGTTTCTCCTGAGCAAGTAGTTGAATGCTACTGAGTTATAGGCAGGTAAAGTTACTCATTGTTACAAATTCTCCTTTTTAAATTTTTAGATTGTCAAAGAATTCCAAAGAATTGATGTAAATGTGTACTTTGCATCCCTTCAAGGTAATTGCATATATACATATCTATCTATAAGACTTTTCTTTAAGCCTTTTCTCCTACCTTGGAATGTGAGTACATAATGTCCAAAGGGCTTTTTTTCCAAGAACTATTTTTATTGTGGTAAAAGAGATATAAGACTTGTGCTTTTAGTCAAGAATCCAACTAATTCAGTGGCATTAAGTACATTCACCGTATTGTGCAATTAATCACAACTATCCTTTCTTGCTTTCTTTCCTTTTTTTTTCTTTTGGTCAGTATAACATTTATTACTGAGATATTTTGCACTATTTGCTTCTGTTTACATCTTTGAGATCCAGTGTGTATTTTACATTTACTGCACATTTTTTGTTGTTGCTGTTGTTATTTTCTGTTGTTTTTTTTAATTGAAGTTTTAGTTGGTTTATAATATTATATTAGTTCCAGGTATGTAGCATAGTGATTTAGTATTTTTTCAGACTATAATTCATTATAGGTTATTACAAGATAATGGCTATAATCCCCTAAACACTATGGAATACAGGATTTCCTTGTTGATTATCCATTTTATACTTAGTAGTTTGTGTCAATTAGTCTCATACACCTAATTTGTCCTTGTACCTCCCTTTTGGTGACCAGGAGTTTGTTTTCTTGCTTTTTAAGCGTTGTTTTTTTTTTTTTTTTTTTTGATGTGGACCATTTTTAAAAGTCTTCATTAATTTGTTACAATATTGCTTTGGTTGTTTTATGTTCTGGTTTATTGGCCATGAAGCATTTGGGATCTTAGCTCCCTGACCAGGAATTGAACCCAAAGCCCCTGCATTGGAAGGTGGAGTCCTAACCACTGGACTACCAGGGAAGTCCCATGAGTTTGTTTTCTATATCTGTGGATCTGTTTCTGTTTTGCATACACATTCATTTGTATTTTTTTAAGATTCCGCATATAAGTGATATCATAAAGCATTTGTCATTCTCTGTCTGACTTATTTCACTAAACATAATATTCCTTAGGTCCATCCACATTACTGCAAGTGGCAGAATTTCATTCTTTTTTATAGCTGAGTAATATTCCATTTCATTTATGCCACATCTTTTAATTTAATCATCTGTTGACAGGCACTTAGATTGTTTCCATGCTATTGTAAATAAAACAAGACCTAATTAAACCTAAAAGATTTTGCTTAGCAAAGGAAACCATCAACAAAACGAAAAGACAACTTTCTGAGTGGGACAAAATACTTGCAAATTATGTGATTGACAAGGAGTTAATATCCAAAACATATAGACAGCTACAAAGAACAAATGCTGGAAAGGCTGTGGAGAAAAGGGATTGCTCCTAGATTGTTGGTGGGAATGTAAGTTGGTGCAACCACTATGGAAAACAGAATGGAGGTTCCTCAAGAAACTAAAAACAGAGTTGCCATATGATTTAGCAATCCCACTCTTGGGCAAAACTATAATTCAAAACATACGTGCAGCTCTGTGTTCATAGCAGCACTGTTCACAATAGCTAAGACATGGAAGCAACCTAAATGTGCATCAACAGATGAACGGATAAAGAAGATGTGGTATTAATACATATATACAACGGAATACTATGCAGCCATAAAAAGAATGAAATAATGCTGTTTGCAGCAACATGGATGGACTTAGAGATTATCCTACTAATTGAAGTAAGTCATAGAAAGAGAAGTACTATATGGTATCACTTGTGCAGAATCTAAAATATGACACAAATGAAACTATCTACAAAACAGAACAGATTTATAGACATAGAGAACAGATTTGTGGTTGCCAAGGGAATGAGGGGTGGGGAAGAAATGGCTCGGGAGTGGGGGTTAGCATATGCAAACTACTATGTATAGAATGGATAAACAATAAGGGCTTACTGTATAGCACAGGGAACTATATTTGACATTCTGTGATATATATATATATATATATATATATATATATATATAAACTGAATCACTTTGTTGTACAGCAGAAATTAACACATCATAAATCAACTATAGTTCAATAAAAAATATTTGGAAAAAATACAGATAGCTCATACAACTCAATATCAAAAAACCAAACAACCCAATCAAAAAAAATGAGCAGAAGACCCGAACAGGCATTTTTCCAAAGAAAACATACAGATGGCTAACAGGCACATGAAAAGATGCTCAACAATGCTAATTGTTAGAGAAATGCAAATCAAAACAACAATCAGATATCATTTTATACCTGTCAGAATTTCTATCATTATAAAGTCTACAGTTAAAAATGTTGGTATGGATGTAGAGAAAAAGGGCACCCTGGTACATTGTTGGTGGGAATGTAAATTGGTATCACCACTGTGGAAAACAATTTGGAGGTTTCTCAAAAAACTGAAAATAGAAGTACCACTGGATCCAACAATTACACTCCTCAGTATATATCTGGAAAAAAACAAAAACACTAATTTAAAAAGATCTGTGTGTCCCAAAGATCACAACTGTCTATTTTCAAAAATACCATTGCCACAAACAGAAACTCTACCCATTAAACAATTACTCTGAAGGTCTTTTTGAATCTAGAAGGATTACTTCCAACTTGTGTCATAGAGCTGGTAACACCTGGAAACCTATGTCCTCTTAGCAGTGGAGGATCAATGGGGAAAAAACTGTCCTGGGGAGAGCAGAGCTGGAAAATGACTCATATCCCTGAGAACTAGAGGCACTTTCAGGGCACAAATCTGTGTCTGTCGATGTACAAGTGGTGTATAGGAATAGTAGTGGTTAGACTGAGTTCTCTAGGAGCAGAGCCTGAGATAAGGATTCTAGCACAAGTGACTTATTAAGGCAGTACACTGGAAAATTCATCAAGGACTGAGGGGAGCAGGATAGGGCAGGAGAAGACAAAGAGATGGCTTCAGAATCTACTTAGCTTGGTTTCACAGGGGAATACCTCAAGAAGAGCACCAGATGGTTTTCTTGAGGCAAGAGCAGCGGGGGGCTGGCCCTTTTACCTCCAGATCAGTCCAGCTGTGGCTGCGGGCCACCCAAGGGAGGTGGTGAAACCTCCTAGGCCTTCTTCAGGTGAGACAGTTCCCATTGGCCAAAGCATGTTCTCCATTGAAGGGTACAGCTGTGAACTGTTAGCAGTCAGACTCACAGCAGCAGGAGAATGGGTTCCCTGGAAAAAGAGAGACGGCTGGGAAACAAGACCATCTATTAATACCACAACCAGTTATGGTGTCACCATTCCATGTGCTACTGGAAAAGAAACTGACAGAGCAGGATCACATTCTGGAAATGAGAAAAAAAAAAAAAAAGATTTAAAAGGAGGAGGTTCCAAAACTTAGCATTGGTTGATGTTGTAAGAATATCTTTTCCTAGAGACTAACTAAACATTATCTTTTTCTTTTGAAGATCATGTGATAGAAAAGCTGGAGAAATGTGGTTTCTTTAATGATAATAACATCAGGAAGGACATATTTTTTATGACTGTTCATGATGCTGTCCTCCATCTCCAGAACGAGGTGAAATCTCAAGAGGTTCAAGATTCCATTTTAGAAACGGTAAACATTGAAACTTTCTACATACGTAGCTTTCCCAAACTACCATGGTTTCAGTAAATGTCAGAAAATTCCACAAACCTAAATTTGAATCCTAGCCCAGTGAAGTTTTTAAGCCACCTGCTTAACTTTTCAGAGCCTCAGTTTTCTCATCAGTAAAATCGGAGTAAAACATTCCCCTTGCTGGGTAGATATGAAGACTCAGTGGGACAGGTTATAGGAAAGCACCTGGTAGAAACCAGTACATTATTAGTTCCACAATGTGGAGGTTTACTAATATAAGTAGGCAGTAGCTGTACTGACTTTTAAGAAAAAAGGCACCAAATCTTGGATCTTCTGTGATTTGTATGTAAATGCAATTTAAATTCTCAGCAGTCTGTAAACTCTTATCAGTTTCTTTTCCCTTTGGCTACACCGTGTGACTGTGAGATCTTAGTTCCCTGACCAGGGATTGGACCTGTGCCCCCTGCATTGGAAGTGTGGAGTCCTAACTACTGGACTGCCAGGAAATTTCCTATCAATGTTTTTAAATAGGATTCATTAGGTCATAAGTGATCTCTGGGGAAAAAAAAAAAAATTGAAAACCACAAATCATCCTAGAGTTTATTCTCCGAAAAACAGGATAGACCCTGACTTCCCACTGGCCTCCTTATTTTATCATTTTTCCTGTAAAATACCCAGGACAGTTGAGGATTCTGATGTGCGTCATTGGGCTGGGCCTACTGCTTAATACAAGAATGTCATCTCTCATGGACTGTCTCACCATGAATTTGGGAAACTAAAATGTCTATAAAAATGACAACAATAATAATCATTCTGATAACACAGTCCACTATATTTTAAATTGCTTCCTTTTTTTCTAAAAGTAGGATAAGTAGATTCTTAGTGTAGATTGAAAGTTACTGTTTGAAGTGAAACTAATTTAGAAAACAATAGTACATTATTCAATTCACCTATTGTTAGTAGAAAGATTGTTCTACTTAATGCTGTTGGAGAAAATACTACTTCTAAATACCAAGATGTGGATCTTAAATTAAAAAAAAAGGTGCTACACTCAAGATGCTCAGCTTTGAAAACCTGCAAACATTTTTTAAAATGTCTAAGGACTTCCTATGTGTCTAGAGGTTGGGAATCCACCTTCTAATGCAGGGGATATGGGTTTGATCCCTGGTCGAGGAACTAAGCTCCTGCATGCCACGAGGCATCCGAGCCCTTGTGCCGCAACTAGAGAGAAGCTGGTGAGCCACAATTAAGACCCAATGTAATCCCAGGGATGGTGGAACCTGATGGGCTGCCGTCTATGGGGTTGCACAGAGTCGGACACGACTGAAGCGACTTAGCAGCAGCAGCAGCAGTACCCAAATAAATAAATTAATGAAAAAAAATTTTAATATAACTGAAAATTGACTTATTGTTTTCCCCATAGGTAACAACAACAAAGCAGGATAGTGTAAAGAGAATTGAGTTTTTTATTTGTGAGATTAAAAGTAGCTAAAATGAAATGTTACTCTTATCTTGATGTACATTTAGAGTTGCTTTGGGAATATGCTTTATGGGTAAGACAAAGTCCAGATTGTTACTGGTTTCCTTTGTGTGTAGATTAAATTACACATTATGGCTAAAAAGCAGAATTTTCCTCAATAACCTACTTGGTCCATAGATGTTGGTTTCTATCTCCAATAAAATTAATTCCCATTCAATTCAACTTGAGATTGTTTATTGTCTTCAGTCAGGAGCCCTTCACTTCGAGTTCCCTGGATGTTCAATGCTTTACTAAGTGCTCTTAGCTTGGTTATTGAAAGAAAAGGACCATTGACTGCAGAATCATTTAGGCTGACTGGATGACTTGCTAAGTGTACACTTCAGAGGTTGGGGAAGAGAGTTGCAAAGGAGGTTAGACAATGAACTATACCAGTTCACACTTGAATGTGAAAAAAATGGTGGAGGGAGAATTCTAAGTGGGAAATATGAAAGATCAAGAAAGCTGAAAAGGATTTTAGATGAGAGGCACCAGGCAAGCTGCAAATCATTTTCAGTGAAGAACCAGGTAGGTTGATGCTATTAGGCTTCTAATAAATAGTCTCTGTGTTCTCCTTTGTCAAGATCACCCTCATCCAAGACTGTAAAGATCCTCTTGAATTAATGGAAGCAGAAATGATCGAAGAAGAACTTGATGTCCAAGATGAGGTATGATCAGTATTTTTGTTCAAAGAAAAGAATTTGAATTAAACAGAATAATACTTGTAGTATTAAAAATATTTGATAAAAACTATCCAGGGAAAATAATTTTAAGAAAATACCAAGAGGGTAAAATGGAAAACAGGGATTCTCTATTGAAGACATTAAGTACCAGGGGATGGGGAGGTGCCTTTTGCTCCAAGCCTACAGATGTGATCAGCAACTGGAAGCAGCCAACACATTTGTCTTGATTTTATACCTAAACTTCTGCACACTTTCTCTTTCAGAGACCTAAGGCCAGTGGGATAGGAGAAAGATGAATGGAGGGAATTTTTAAGCCAGGAGTTTCATAAGCCTCAGAAATATTGAGTTGGCCAAAAAGTTCGTTCAAGTTTGCCAGCTCTTAGGGACAAAACCAAAAGAACTTTTTGGCCAACTTAATTGTATGTGAAGAGTAAGGAACCTCTTCCTCTGACTGATGATGGTTTTAGAAAGAGACGGATTCAAGTTGAAAGATGTTTCAAAATCAAGTAGCCCCACATCCTCAGCTCTGCAGAGATCCTTCCTACCCCATCTCTAAGGATGTTCTCTCAGCTTTTGTGTGAATGTTTCTAGACATTGGCAACTAGTAGCTTTTCAAGGGGGTTTGCTACCCAGCTGGAAGTCTCCAGGTGTCAGCTGTGCTTACAAACCAGATTCACCCTTTCTCTAAGAATCATCCAGTGGACTGAGATCATTCTGGTTGCCTTCTCTGAACAGTCCTTAAATATTTGAGAGCAGCTTTCATATTTATAACAGACTCTACCCTGAGTGAGACTCCTGTTTTCTTTACTGTTCCTCACGGCTAAGAAATTTGTTAGTTCTTCCCTGAACAAGAAGGGGATACAAAATCCCAGACAGGGTCAACTATGATGTCCCTTGGTCTCATCAAGATATTCACATTACAGTGACTTAAGAATGGGTTTATTTTCATAACAGCTACATCAATTTTTTTTGTTCTATTGAGCAGGGGTCTACTAAAGACTTGAGCATTTTCACATGAACCGTGGTCTAAGTAGGCACCTCATTTACAGTTATAGAATTGGTTTTGACCTTAATGCAGAACTACGTATTTTCTGCTAGATTACAGGCAGAGAAGATTTTTAGGGAAGAAATCACCAAATAGAGTGAAAATCAGGGGTTCTGCATTTTAGCCCATTGGCTTAATGAGCTCAGGAATGTCATTATGAAGCTGTGAAGTCCTTCCAGCTTACTGTTTATGATTAAGGCTATAGGGACAAGTTAGTTGAATGAAAACTCAAATATCACAATTGGAACTTAAGAAGTTGCCACACTATAGAAGTATTTTTGATGCCACATAAAAGCATCATTCAGGTAGGGCTCCTGTAGATAAGGAAACTGTAAAGCAGAGTGGTTTTAAGGGGCCGAACTTTAGACCAACAGACTTGAGTGCTGGCCCTGATTCTGCAACTTACCATCTGAGTAGTCTGCGACAATTTACTTATCCTGACCTCATTTTAGTTTCTTCATGTAAGATAGAAATAATAACGTTACAGAGTTTTAACCGTTAATGGGTACATGTAAAGGAATAAAACAGTCTTGTACATAGTAAGTGCTCAAGAAATAGTAATGATTGCTTTTAAACTACATCCAATTAGCATATGATGAGGTACAAAATTAAGTTTTTACCCTACTTTCATTGTGGTGCTATACACCTGAGTAAATGTAAGCAACCAATGCTACAAAGACATATTTGCAAAAAAGATTAGGTAGACTTAAGGAGAATTCTGTTGCATCAACACTGTTTCCCCCTTGCTTCCACAGGCTATTCGAAGACTTGCTTCCTGAAATTGAGCTCAGGAGGTCACTCTAAGCAAAGACTGCGTGGCAGAATTTCCCCACCATGTAATTCTATGCAAATATTTTCTGCATTGACTATTTTCTTTGAACTTGAAACACTCATTCTTTTTCCAGTAGACTTTTAAAAATCTTTTTTTTTTTAACCTCTTAACCACTGAAAGAGAAGCACAAAGATTGTTTCTAGGCTTTATTTATAAAATGAGTATTTTACTTCTAAAATGTGCAACATGGTCAAAGAGGGTTTAGCAGTTTGCAGGATCTGAGGGATCCATGCTGCTACTCCTACAACAGATTTGCTAGGAGTGTTCATGTGGGTACATGTGTGCTTCTGGTGCAGCTGGGGTAAGGGTCACCCAACAGTCTCTGTGGGCAGGTGAGTCAGGAACGATTATCCTGTAAATCTATTTCTGATTGACCTTGATACCTATGAGCTGCTCTGATCACAGTGTAATGTCACAGTGAGTAAAGGCCGAAATAGAATTATTAGTGTACTTATCAGTAAAGGTCTTTAGAAATCCCTTTTGGTAAATGCATCCAAAAAGTTTTAAAAATACAAATTTGGTTAATGAAGTATTACTATATGTGACCAGATATGTAACTAGAATAAAGGAAATGTTCATTTAAAAGCTATAGAATTGACTCAGAGAAGTGATGTGATAAGATTATTGTGGTTTATTGATATTATTTTTTGATATAAAAAGCAAAGCTCACAAATAAGATCCAGTAAAAATATATGATACACTATCTTTAGTTGAAAAATGCAGTTTAATTTACCCTAGTTTATAGAAATGAGCATTGTGTACAGTATATTTAAGTATGGTCTATTTAAAATCTAACAGAAAAATTGTGTTATTTTGAACAAAAATCAATTTTAATATGTTCATAAGACCATGGTGACTAAAACAAGTTTATATTTTTTGTTAAAATGTTAACAAGTACGTGAAGTGATCTTTAGCTAAATTCTAAACACCTTTCAAAAAATCTAAAAAGTGAACTGCTTACGTGTATATATATAAAGACAAAGCATTCTAAATGAGCTCAGTATCAAAGGAAAAAAGTTGGTTTGGAATATATACATTGAAAATATATGTTTTTAAAAATCCATATGTTAAGCCAAAAAATTTTTACTTAACCTTTTCTGAGGGCCAAATATTTCTAGGCATTGTGTATAATATATCGGCTTTGTTCCTGTGGACTGGTTGCATGAATTTTACACTGGACTGAATGAAGTTGTACTTCATTTCTAGAGAAAAATACTCAGGTTTTCAATTAAGATAATGTCTTAACTTGACTGAGAATGGTATTGTATCTCTGGCACAGATGTGTGGAGTTCCTAAAGGCATTTGGCTATCTAAAGGCAGCGTATCTTATCTCTAGTTTTCTTCTTAAATATAATCAGAAATAAGGTCTGTATCTACTTCTGAAGAAATGTCATTAGTGATCAGATCAAATTGGCTAACTAAAAAGCATCCTTCTCTTCCTTCTACCCCCACTACATGTTAGAATTTCAGTGAATTATAGTAGCCTGTGATGTTACAATAGTCTTTGATGCTCATGAGTTATACTGTCTTTAATTGATAGGGAACAGATTTCTCACCTAGTTGAGGTGAGAAACATAACCAGGATTGTAATGTTATCTCATTTTTACAGTAATACTTTTCTATAATGGCAACAAGTCATAGCTCTAAAGACTGAATGTAATAGTCTTGCAGAAAATGGATGAATACCTCTGTTCAAGAGAGGAAATATGCACTGCTCTGTTTTTTTTTTTTTTTTAAGTCAAAGGAAATACCAAAGTTATATTTTAAAGGCTAGAGTTTTTTAAGATCTTGGGTCCATTTGTGGCTATATAAGACCATAGTCTATTTGACTTGTTTCCCAAGCACACTCTAGTAATTTTGTCTCTTTATGCATCTTGTGAATAGTAAACATAATTTTAATTCTATATTTTCAGTAGAAATTTTACTTGAAATTAAAGCTTTTGTTATGTTTTTAACCTATAGGATAAGATTCTACCATTGTATATGAATTTCAACAACAAGTGAAAAAGTCAAATCATGTACATATGGAAATATTTGCACATATTTTTAATGAAAAATAATGTTACCTTTTAAACTACTCTGATGTGTCCCTTCTGAACGAAACTATTAAATATAATAAAAATGCTAAATTTTAAGTGTGCCAGTACTTTTTTTTAAAATTGTGATATAGTTGACTTACAATATTATATTAGTTTCGGGTATATCATAAACTGGTTCAAAATTTTTATAGAATATACTCCATTTAAAATTATAAAATATTGGCTATATTTCCTGTGCTGTGCAATATACCTTTGAAGCTTATATATTTTATACACAGTAGTTTTTACCTCAGAAGTCCCCACTGCTATCTTGCCTACCTTGCTACTCTCCCCACTGGTAACCCCTAATTTTTTGTCTTTATCTGTGAGTCTGCTTCTATTTCATTATATTCATTTGTTTGCTTTATTTTTTAGATTCCACGTATAAGTGATAACATGCAGTTTTTGTCTTTGACTTTATTTCACTAAGCACAATACCTAACAGGTCTATCCATGTTGCTCCAGTGGCATTTTTTCATTCTTTTTTAATATTCCATTATATATATATATATATATATATATATATATATATATATATATCATGTCTTCTTTATCTATTCTTGGACACTTAGGTTACTTCTACATGTTGGTTATTACAAATAATGCTCCTGTGAACATTGAGGTGCACATTCTTTTCGAATTAGTATTTTCATTTTCTTCAGATAAATACCCAGCAGTGGAATTTCTGGGTCATATAGTAGTTCTAATTTTAATTTTTGGAGGAGCCTCCATAATGCTTTCTACAGTGGCTGCACTTATCTACATTCCAACCAGCAGTGTAAAAATGTTCTCTTTTTTCCACATCCTCACCAACATTTGTTATTTGTGGTCTTTTTCATGATAGTCCTTCTGACAAGTATGAGGTGATATCTCACTGTAGTTTTGATTTGCGTTTCTCTGATGATATTAACAATGCTGAGCATCTTTCCATGTGCCTATTGATCATCTGTATGTTTTCGTTAGACAAAATGTCTATTTGGGTCTTCTACACATTAAAAAAAAAATTTACCTTTTAGGCCCCTGTTTCTTTCCTTTCACTCTCTTTCTTCCTTCCTTTCCTCCTTTATTTTTGGCTGCAATGGGTCTTTATTGCTGTACAGGGGCTTTCTCTAGTTGCGACGAGTGGGGTTACTCTTCAGCTGTGGTGCACAGACTTCTCACTGTGGTGACTTCTCTTGTTGCAGAGCACAGGCTCTAAGGCATGTGGGCTTCAGTAATTGTGATGCGTGGGCTCAGTAGCTGTGGCCCACGGGCTTAGTTGCCCTATGGCATGTGGGATCTTCCTGGACCAGGGATCAAACCCATGTGCCCTGTAACTGCAGACAGATTCATAACCTCTGGACCACCAGAGAAGCCCTTCTGCCCAATTTTTTTTTTTTGATTGGGTTGTTTGTTTTTTTGATATTGCATTGTATGACCTGTTTATGTATTTTTAATAATAACTCCAGTGGATCATATAATTTGCAAGTATATTTTGTCACTGGTTTCTTGTGCTGTGCAGTGGTTCAGTATTCTTATCAGTCATCATTTTGATGTATTCTTCATAGCTCTACTTCTATTTGTTTTGGGTGTAATTTCTTTTTGTAAAAGACTTATTGATGCAATAAACAATGTCACATAAATATCTCAGTTCAATCTTATAATTCTTACTCAAATATTTCCAGCTTGTTCTGTGCAATGATTTTCATTATTTTAAGCAAACTTTTCTTTCTGGTATGAATACACATCAAAATGATGCAAAGCCTAGTGTACTGCATGAATTTTCACAAAATAAGCACACCAGTGCAGCCAGCACCCAGATCAAGGAGCAGGAAATAGCCAGCTCCCCAGATGTCCTCTCATGCTCTCTCCCAGTAATTGCCTCAATAGATAATTACCGTCCTGACTTCTAACACTTGTTCTTTGAATTTCATGTAAATGGAATCAAAATGGAAAGATTTCTATCAAAATCATAAGATTGTTTCCCTTTCTCTTTTGTGTCTGTCTTCTTGCACTCAATATTACAAATATAAGATTCATCCATGTTATTGTATATAACAATCTTCATTAATTCTCATTGTTAAACGGTATTCGTCTGGGATTCCCTGATGGCTCAGATGGTAAAGAATCTGCCGGCAATGCAAGGGACCTGGGTTCGATCCCTGAGTTGGGAAGATCCCCTGGAGGAGGGCATGGCAACCCACTCCAGTATTCTTGCCTGGAGAATCCCCGTGGACAGAGGAGCCTGGAGGGCTACAGTCCATG
This sequence comes from Bubalus kerabau, assembly GCF_029407905.1. Taxonomy (NCBI): domain Eukaryota; kingdom Metazoa; phylum Chordata; class Mammalia; order Artiodactyla; family Bovidae; genus Bubalus; species Bubalus kerabau. The sequence continues at coordinate 51,763,451 of NC_073631.1, forward strand.
GGGTCGCAAAGAGATGGATATGACTGAGAGATTAAGTACAGTACAGCACATTCCATTGTATAAATTTACCACCACTTATTTATCTCTTCTACTGTTTATGAATAGTTGGGTTGTTTCCAGTTTTTAGCTTTCATGAGTAGTGCTGCTGAGAACATTGTTAAATTTTTTTGGTAAATATATGCAGACTAGTCTATGAAGTGTACACCTAGGAGCAGAGTTGCTGTGTCATATGGTTATGTTCAGGGCTTCCCTGGTGGCTCGGTGCTAAAGAACCTGCCTGCCAGTGCAGGAGATGTGGGTTCGATCCCTGGGTTGGGAAGATCTCCTAGAGAAAGAAAGGGCAACCCACTCCAATGTTCTTGCCCGGGAAATCCCAGGGACAGAGGAGCCAGAAGGGCTGCAGTCCACGGGGTTGCAAAAGAGTTGGATACGACTCAGTGACTAAGCCACAACAACAACAATACATATGTTCTACTTCAGTAGACACTGCAATAGGTATCTACGGCAGACTATTTTCCAAAGTGATTGCATCGACTCACACTTTCATCATATATGAGAGTTTCAGTTGCTACATGTTTTTGTCTACACTTGGTTTGTGTGTCTTTTTCATCTGACCTATTCTTGTGGTTGTGTATTAGGATCACACTGTGTTTTTAATTTGCATTTGTCTGATGACTAAAGAAATTGAGCACCTCAGATGTTTATTATCATTTAATACTCGAGGGAGTCATTGACCCAACTCATTTGTGTATTTTTCTTTTTGGACTAACAGCTTTTTCTTTTTTTCTTTTCTTTCTTTTTTTTTTTTTGGCTGCACTACATGGCACTTGGGATCTTGGTTCCCCGACTAGGGATCAACTTGTATCCCCTGCATTGAAAGCAAAGAGTCTTAACCACTGAACCACCAGGGAAGTCCTGGGCTTTCTGGCCTGTTCCTGTGGTCTAAGCAACTCATCTGCCTGTCTGCCTGCTCTCCATACAGGTCTTCAGAAAAGCAGCTGGGGATTCACTAGTATTCTCACAGAGCTCCAAGAAGCTGAAGACCTATCTAGACTTTATACTAATTTTAAATATTCTAAGGTAGCCCACTTCATCCCTTTCTTCAGGAACATCTTTAGGCCTAGACACAGAGGAAACATTTTTGCACAAGATCCAACCCACTTCACTGTTTTAGACCAAGTGCTCCAGTATTCTGAATCCCTCCCCATTACGTTAAAAAAAAAAAAAAAACAAAAAAACAGAGCCTTTTATTTTGAAATGATTATAGATTTGCAGGAATTTGCAAAGACATGTACAGCAAGGTTCCTTTGCACCCTTCACCCAGCCTCTTCCAATGTTAACATCTTGCACAATTACAGTACAATACAGAACCCAGGAAATTGACATTGGTACAAACCATAGAGCTTATCACATGTCACTGTGTGTGTGTGTGTGTGTGTGTATAGCTCTATGCAATTTTATCCCAAGTATAACTTCATGTGGGGCTTCCCAGGTGGCGCTAGTGGTAGAGAACCTGCCTGTCAATGCAGGACCTGCAGGAAATGTGGGTTCGATCCCTATGTCGGGAAGATCCTCTGGAGGAGGGTATGGCAACCCACCCTAGTACACTTGCCTGGAGAATCCCAGGGACAGAGGAGCCTCATGGGCTAAAGTCCATGAGGTTGCCAAGAGTGGGACATGACTGAAGTGTCTGAGCATGCATGCACACACATAGCTCCACGTACACACCATTGCAATCAAGATGCATAGCTGTATCATGAACACACAATTCCTTCTGAAGGGCCTTGAAAAAAAGGACAGATACACCTCTCCACATCCAACCACTCCAGGCTGAACAAGGACATTCTGAGTTGGAGGAGCACCTCTGATAATACACTTCCTGTGGCCAGGATACATCAATCACCAAATATTCCACTTTTAATGTGCTTGAAGTTGTCTCCATTTTCACTCGTGACTATCCCAGGATGGAGGAGCTCTGGGCCATACAGGAGGAGCATGTGAAAATCACCCTTTGGATGTAAAAGAAGGATACAAGTCCTTGACCAACCAGTACTACAAGTTGGCAGAGGCCCTTCAGTATGGAGAACAGGTATGGTTCTTGTCCTACTCAGTTCAGGCTACTATAACAAATTACCATAGATGGAGTGGCTTAAACAACAAATGTTTATTTCTATTTCTCACAGTTCTGGAAGCTAGAAGTCTGAGATCTTGTGCCAGCACGGTCAATGAATGCCCTCTTCCTGGTTTACAGAGGACACTCAGGGGGTTGTCTTCTTGCTGTGTCCTCACATAGTTAGTTCCCTACTTGGAAGACACTAATTGCATCATGAGGGCTCCACTCTCCTGACCTAACTACCCCTCAAGTGTCCCACCTCCAAATACCATCACTCTGGGGCTGCAGTTTCAACATCTGAATTTGGGAGAGGGACACATTCAGTTCATTGCAGCTCTCTTCAAGAGACCTGTGAACTCGGTGGCATTGCTACACACCTGAGGATGAGTCCTGACCTCTGTGTGTTGATCAGAGTAGTCAGCCCGACCCCTTCCAGGTGAATTCACTTCTGAGCTCAACAATTCATGGTGAGTATAGCACTTCAGGATTCTTTAACCCACTCCTCCAAGCTTACACCATATACAAAAGGAGGCCTGGGCATCCTTTGATTCCCCGGCACAGAAGTATTCAGGTGAATAGGAGCGGTCTGGACCAGTAGAACAACTGGTGTGCCCATGCCCTTTCACCAGTAAGCTCCCAGTTAAGTGGTTAAAGCAAGGAAGTGGTGAGAAATAAGGCTGAGAGGTGGACTGGGGCCAGATTACGAGGGACCTTGTATGCCACATTAAGAAGCTTGGATTTTATCTATCCTCCACTCTGGTAAGAGATAAAAGCAAAATGGCTGGGTTACATTACCTAGCTAATCCAATCAGCTGACCTGGATACCTAGAAATAAATTCAGAAGGTGATTAAAGTAGAGATGAATGAAGCTTTTGTTGTTGGTTTCCAACGACAGAGTAACAGATGAAGGATTAAGCTTAGGGATTTTTAAAGACAATTTCAGAATTCTATCATCTACAATGATATGAGGCATCACTTTTATGATTAGGAAGGTATGTGCTATATTAAAGCATTTAAAGCAGAAGTGGATACTGATTTGAGATTGAGGAGTCAACGTTTCTTCATAAACATGTTGCTGTTTCTATGCAGGAGTCCCTGTCTTTTCTGGTTTTACCTTTTTTTTTCCTTAAAAAAAAAAAAGAACTTTTGGTCCCTAAAACAAAGGAGGAAGTGATTGCTTAATATTTCTGTTTAAAGCAGTTGTTAAATGTCTGTGACGAAATACAAGGGTGCAAACGAGTACTCTGCGCTAACTGTTACCTGCTCCGGAAAAAGCAAAGGCTTGCAAGCTGTGGGGATGAAGCCTGCTTTCTTATTCCCTCACCACCTCTCCTCTACACTGAGTGGTGGCCCAACCACAGATACAGCCAGCCACTCAGTGAGAAGATGCTCAGGATGAAGATCTGGAGGAGAAACGGCATGCAGGCCTGATCTGCCGGCTTAAAGAGCTAAGGCTACTTTCTTTTTAGTTTCATCTTCCTTTATTTTGTTCAGGGTAGTAGCTTTTCCATCAGCTCTTTATTCATCAAGTGCCTTTTCTGTGACATGTACGGAACTAGAAGCTGGGTAGACATTCAGTGAGCAACAAAATCGAGCCCATCTCTATCCTCCTGGGCTAAAGTCTAATGTGGGAGATGGTTGATAAACAGGCCAAGAGCCTGGTAAATAGAGGCTGAGAATTTTACTTGTGGTAGAGGCTTGAAGGCGACACACAAAGGGCCTTCTGTCATGGGGGATGACTGGCTTGGGAAGGGTGTGTGTGCTCTCCAGGGAGGTAATGCTTGAGGAAGGAACTAGCAAGCACAGACCTGGGGGAAAACTGTCCATGCGGAGGGAACAGGTCAAGAAAAGCCCTGAGGCAGGATTAATCTCAGCTGAGAGGCAGTCATTTGGGACCAAAAGATTGGCAGGATGGAGGAAGGTCCTAGATACTCAAGAGTTTGTAAATGGAAGGCTTTCAGCTGGGAAAGGGATGGCCAGCTTTGTTTTCAGAAGATTACTCTGGGTGAATTGTTTGTTTCCATGTGCAGAGAGTATCTCTCAAGGAATACACAGGATCTGGTCATCCTGGTTGCCTTCAGGAGGAGGGACTAGGGGTGACTGGGGGCAAGGGCAGGAGGAAGAAGCTTTGTAGACCCTTTGTTCACTTCTGATTTTGAAGGTATTATATATGCTAAGACTAGACACGGGAATAGGAAGAAAGCTATTGCAGATGTCTGGGACAAATCTGAGACAGACGTAAAAAAATCTGGTGATCAGACTGTAGGAGTGAGGAACAGGGAGGAATTAAGCTGATCTGTGTTTTTGGATTTAGGACTGAATGACAAAGTAGATGGTGATGATAACAAATTGGGGAGAGTTGAGGATGGACAGTTTGGGAGCACTGGCAGCTCCAGAATTTCTAGTTAAAAGAGGCTTAGGAGTGCCCAGCTAGTTGAAGTAGTGGCTAGAAGAGATTTGCCTTAAACAATGAATTTTCTTAACATTTTTTTTTAATCAGTCAAGGTATGTCATATTATACGTAGTAACCCCAAAATACAGACAGGTACACACACATGAGAACTAAAAAAGCAAAACCTCAGTGACTTATATAACAAAGGGCCTGTTTTTTTTTTTCTTTCTTTCTTTTTTTATTGTTTTCCTTCTTGCTCAAAGTTTGCTGCATGCCCAAATGACTCTTTGGGCAATTTTCTTCCACGTGATGGCTCAGCATTCCAAATTGCTTTAATCTTAGGTATCTTTATCTCAACAAATGATAACCTTAAAACAAAGAAGAGGGGAAAAAAAGCAAGGAGAATTGAATGCCTAATCTTAAATATTTTCCACCCGGAAGCAGCACATGTAATTTTCAACCACATTTCAGTGGCTAACATAAGAGCTGGAGCTAAGCCTACCTTCAAGGAGGTAGATAAACATAATCCATTTATATAAATAAATATGATGTCTAGGAAAAGAAGGAGAGCCAGAAGTGCTGGTGAGTCTAGTAATGCTTACTATTGTATCTTACATAAGCATAAAAACACTTCAAAGATCTGTATCGAAGAATGGGGGTAGAGGTCAGAGAAGAGGTGGAACTTGGGTCCTCAATGAGCACCAACGACCCTCTGCAGTGTGCTGTGTTTTGAGTATGGAGAAGAATCCCACCCACTCAAGAATCCCAATGTATTCTGCATACATTAAAGATACCTCTATCCAAGTGGAAATGTCAAATAAGCAGCTAAATCCGGTCAGAGGACAGGCCTGGGCTGGAGCTATAATTTGAGAGATTAAAATATATCTACCTACAGTTGGATATGAGAAGTCCATGAGAGTGGTGTAGGCATGAGAGTGTCTACACAAGGAAGATTTAGAGAGGATAACTGGGAGACAGTCATGGATAGAATCCTGCTGACAGTGAAAATTAAAGGGGGGTCTGGAAAGGAGACTAAAGCCTTTACAAAGTATGCACATTTCTGCTCTTATCAAAGCACATGCTTCCACTTTCATGATGGAGCCCCATCCCTTCTGTACCTCGATTCCTCTGTTTACTGAATCCATTCTGTTAGCTCTTAAACGTGCTTCGGTGAGATCTCCCCTCTGATGAAACAAGGCCCCCTCTCCAGCCACTGTCCTCACAAACCTCTAGGCAAATGGCTCTCCTTTCAGTCTCCCAACATTCCAAGCTCTGCGGTGCCTTTGCACTTACTGTCCCCTCTGCCTGGAGGCTTCCTCCCAGGGTCTTCTAAAGATTAACTCTTTCGCAACTTTTATGTTTCAGCTTAAATGGCATCTTCTCAAAGAGGCCTTCTTTGTCCATACTATGTAAAGCAGCTCTCCCTGTGCCATAGGTGCTTGTCTTAGTTTTTGGGCTGCTGTCACAAAAACTCCAAAAACTCAGTAACTTGTAAACAACACACATTCATTTCTCACAGTTCTGGAGACCGGGAAGTCAAAGATCATGGCTCTGGCAGAGTCAGTGTCTGGTGAGGGCTCACTTCCCGGCTCATAGAAGGTGCCTTTTCACTGTGTCATTACATGGGGGAAGGGGCAAAGGGATCTCTTTAAGGAGTGATTACTTCCTCCTAAAATATCATATTTTCAGCAATTTTAAGATGCTATGTTGATAGGAGAGTTGTTAAGAATATGATGAGGGACTTCTCTGGTGGTTCAGTGGCTCAAGACTCCATGGTCCTGATGCAGGGGTGGGGGGAAAGGAGGCTTCAGTTCCTGGTCAGGAAACTAGATCCTGCAATTAAGAGTTCACAGGCTGCAAGAAACATCCAGTGTGCCACAACTAATACCAGACACAGCCAAATAAATACATAAATAAAAGGAATATTAAAAATAATATGATGAAAATAATATTTGAGCAAGTGGTCTGGAAGGTAGATTGCAATGCAAAGCAGAGAAGTGAGTCAAAGTGGGCACATTTATCAGAGCTTGCAGTCCTATTCATCTAAATAGTGGGGCTCACTTGCCCAAGCCTGGGGCCTGATATCTCTGATGAATGTTCTAACCTGGCTGCATCCTTAAGACAGAGCCTTATCTAGCTATATATCAGTGCTTAGAACAGTGTCAAATGCATAGCAGGTGCTAGGTAATTACTGGATAAATGCTAACAGCTGCAATCAAATATTGCAGCTGGATTTCTTAGATCAGCGCCAAAAACCACCCAAAGATCTTGACATGAGGAATTTCACTGGTAACCTGCGTGGGGGCATTTGCAATTGGGTGTTGGCAAAATGGTCTGATTGCAGGGAGGGCATAGAAAGGAGAGGAAGGGGAGACAGGGAGACTGCTCTTCCTAGAACTGTGGCTGCAAAGGGAAGAAAGGAGAGGATAGCGATTACAAGATGCTAAATGAAAAGAGAATTGTCTTTCAAATGGTCGAGATTTGATACACTGCATCAGAGTCTCCTGGAGTCTGGGAATCAAAAACCAGAACACATTTTGACCTGTAACTATTTTGGACAACTGCTTTAATAATTATTATGGATCAAATGCTTAGTTTTGGGGCCACAATACATGCACATTGCCTTATTACCACACTTCTTATTATTACACTTTTCTCTTTCCATAGGACTTCCAAACTTTTGATGGAAGACAGAATGTATGTGAGACTTTATTTACCTGTGACTAGTGCCATCTAGTGGAGAAGGCAATGGCACCCCACTCCAGTAAAATCCCATGGACGGAGGAGCCTGGTGGGCTGCTGTCTATGGGGTAGCACAGAGTCAGACACGACTGAACGACTTCACTTTCACTTTTCACTTTCATGCATTGGAGAAGGAAATGGCAACCCACTCCAGTGTTCTTGCCTGGAGAATCCCAGGGACGTTGGAGCCTGGTGGGCTGCCGTCTATGGGGTCACAGAGAGTCGGACACGACTGAAGTGACTTAGCAGCAGCAGCAGTAGCAGCAATGCCATCTAGTGGACATCATCTCTGAAACAGCTTTGAGTTCAGGATTTTTATCTACCTGGCAAAGGTGGTGATGAAGATCTGGATAACATTCACTACATGCTTATTATTTATTAGCTGGAAACAGCCAACACCATTTTGCAGACTATGTAGACTGAGGATGCTCAGGAAATAACTTTCAGGGTCCATGTGTTAATACATTGGGAGGTGAGTGGATGGTGGTGGTGGATTTAGCACCTGGGAGATGACTCATAGGTTCCCAGGAAGCAGCTAAGCTACCCCTGGGGCAATACAAAGAGACTAAAGATATGTCCTTCACTGGACACTGGGCAGACAGCATTCATTCTGAATTCCTTTGGTGCACTAAGCAAGAACACAGGTGGGCCAGGCCATCACTTTTATTGTCTTTCATTGCAAGAGATAAGCAAACACAATAAATGGGATAGCTGAAGTAGGGCAACGACTGGTACTTTCCCTCCCGCCATATCCAATTAGAAAGCTCAGATTCCACCCTGACCATCTGGACTCTCTTTTTCCTGATGAAGGAAGAGATTATATCTCTCTAGACTCTTAGTGAGAAGTTCAGTAAACTTCTCAACTCTGAAGTATAAAGTCCAGAGTTTCACCTAAATATTATCTAAATAAAATATCATCTAAATACAAAATGATATTTGTAGATAGGATGAAATGTAGATAGGAATACATTCATTTCATAAATGAAAATGTAGATAGGATTCATCCTGAGGCAGAATTCCTCTCTAGCAGTAAAACCAAACAAGTGCTCCCAAAATATAGTTGTGGGACAGGCATAGGAGATACACTTCCATTCTAAGAGGGAGAAATAGTTAAGAAGGAAGAATCAGTTCAGTTCAGTTGCTCAGTCGTGTCCAACTCTTTGTGACCCCATGAACCGCAGTACACCAGGCCTCCCTGTCCATCACCAACTCCCGGAGTTCACTCAGACTCACGTCCATCGAGTCGGTGATGCCATCCAGCCATCTCATCCTCTGTCGTCCCCTTCTTCTCCTGCCCTCAATCTTTCCCAGCATCAGGGTCTTTTCAAATGAGTCAGCTCTCCGCATCAGGTGGCCAAAGTATTGGAGTTTCAGCTTCAACATCAGTCCCTCCAATGAACACCCAGGACTGACCTCCTTTAGTTTGGACTGGTTGGATCTTCTTGCAGTCCAAGGGACTCTCAAGAGTCTTTTCCAACACCACAGTTTCAAAGCATCAATTCTTCAGCACTCAGCCTTCTTCACAGTCCAACTCTCACATCCATACATGACCACTGGAAAACCCATAGCCTTGACTAGATGGACCTTTGTTGGCAAAGTAATGTCTCTGCTTTTGAATATGCTATCTAGGTTGGTCATAGCTTTCCTTCCAAGGAGCAAGCATCTTTTAATTTCATGGCTGAAATCACCATCTGCAGTGATTTTGGAGCCCAGAAAAATAAAGTCAGTCACTGTTTCCACTGTTTCCCCATCTATTTGCCATGAAGTGATGGGACTGGATGCCATGATCTTAGTTTTCTGAATGTTGAACTTTAAGCCAACTTTTTCACTCTCCTCTTTCACTTTCATCAAGAGGCTCTTAAGTTCTTCTTCACTTTCTGCCTCAGATATACACCTGTATATCTGAGGTTATTGATATTTCTCCCGGCAATCTTGATTCCAACTGTGCTTCCTCCAGCCCAGTGTTTCTCCAGGAAGGATCAGTTCAGTTTAGTCGCTCAGTCATGTCCGACTCTTTGCAACTCCATGAACTGCAGCACGCCAGGCCTCCCTGTCCATCACCAACTCCCAGAGTTCACCCAGACTCACGTCCATCGAGTCAGTGATGCCATCCAGCCATCTCATCCTCTGTCGTCCCCTTCTCTTCCTGCCCCCAATCCCTCCCAGCATCAGAGTCTTTTCCAACGAGTCAACTCTTCACATGAGGTGGCCAAAGTACTGGAGTTTCAGCTTTAGCATCATTCATTCCAAAGAACACCCAGGACTCAAGCAGGTCCAAAACTCCACAAGGCAAATTCCATTTGTCCTGGGTCTTCGTTGTGACATGCAGAATTCTTAGTTTCAGCATGTGGGATCTATTTCCCCCACCAGGTTCCATCCCTGGTTTGAGAGCACAGAGTCTTAGCCACTGTGAACCTGGGTCCCCTGCATTGAGAGCCCCTAGTCTTGGCCATTGCATCACCAGGGAATTCCCTCCATTAGATCTTATGGCTGTTTGGTTTGATGCTCTTGCCCTCCAGCCCCACAGCTCAGTGGGACAGCCCTGCCCTCATGGCTCTCTGGGAGGGACCTGTCTATGCAGCTCTGCTGAGCAGCAGTCCTGCCCTTTGAAACCAAGATGGAGGCGGCCTTGCTGCCTTCTTCAGCCTTGCCTTGGGTGCACTGGACCTGTGATGGGCGTGGCAGCCTTGAGAATCTGTGTAGTCACCTAAGGGGTCCATCTTGCTTCTTGAAGGATAGTTTCATGGTCCCACCCTTTGAAATCCAAGTCCAACAACCTTCCTTCATTCCATCCCATCTTCTCTATTCATTTTACTTCAAACTGGCAGTGTCTGTTGTATAATCCCATCTTTCTGCCTGGTTTCTGTTGAGATGGCCGACTGAGTCCCTGATTCTACCAGATGGTTGTTCAGCCATAGCCTTAGTGTTCTCTTCAGAACAAGCTTTTTCATTTTTTGCAATATGAATAGGCTGAAGATTTTCCAAATCTTCAAGTTCTGGCTCCTTTTTTTGCTTAACAATTCCTTCTTCAATTCAGTTCTTTCCTTTTGCATTTTACTATATGCAGTCAGGAAGAACCAAGCTGTCCCTTCAATAGTTTGCTTAGAAATCTCCTTAGCTAAACGAGAGTTGCACCTTCCACGAAGCACTACAGTGCAGCCAGGTTCTTTACCATTTGATAATGAGGACTGCCTTTTCCTGTAAGCGTGTTTCTGCAATAACATTCTACATTTCTTCTTAATGTCTGTATGCCTAGTACACATCTCAAAACTCTGTCAGCCTCTTCCAATCACCCATTTTCACAACTTTAGGTATTTGTGACCGCAGCACCCCCCTCACTGGTACCAAACTCAATCTTAGTCAGCTTGGGCCACCATAGCAGGATATCATAGATGGGGTGTCTTAAACAATAGAAAGTTATTTCTTCACAATTCTGGAGCCTGGACCTCTAAGGTCTCTGAGGGTACCAGCATGGTTGGATTCTGCTGAGAGATCTCTAGCTCACTGCCTTCTTGCAGTCTGCTTACATGGCCTTTCCTTGGGGTGTGCACGTGAATAGAGAGAGAACAAATTCTCAGCTGTCTCTTCGCTCATTTACTCAGTCATATCTAACTCTTTGCGGCCCCATGGACTGTAGCCTGCTAGGCTCCTCTTCCCATGGAATTTTCCAGGCAAGAATACTGGAGTGAAGTGCCAACTCCTGTTCCAGAGGATCTTCCCAACCCAGGGACTGACATCTCTTGCATTGGTGAGTAGATTACTTCTGACAAGGGTACTAATCCCATTATCAGGGTCCCAACTTCATGACCTCATCTAATCCTAATTACTTTCCAAAGGCCCCATCACATTGGGGTTTAGGGCTTCAATATATGAATTTTGAGAAGATAGAAACATTCAGTCCATAGTACCAGGTATTTAATTTCTTTTGTGTACATTTATTTTTATTGCAAATGAGTCTTTCCAGAGAGTTTCCAACTTTTTATTACCTAGTATTTCAGACACCAGAAAAACTGAAATACAGTAGTATACCTCACCTAGATTCATTAATTGCCTCATCTGCCTTATCTTCATGACTTTATGCCTATTAGCTATATATTTTTATCTACATGGCTTTATGCCTATTAGCTATATATTTTTATCTACATGACTTTATGCCTATTAGCTATATATTTTTATCTACATGACTTTATGCCGATTAGCCATATATTTTGTTTAAAGTATCTTGCTGACATGATATTCAACCTCCAACTATGACAGCATGCATCTTCTAATCAGAATACCATTATTACTCTGAAGAAATTAATTCCCTTACGTCATCTTCCAGCCGATCCATATTAAAACTTCCCTAATATCTTTTATAGCTGTTTTCCAGAGTTTGGATCCAATGAAGCTGCAAGAATTGCATTGTTATTATAGTTCCTTAGTCTTATAAATCTAGAAAAGTCCTATCCCTTTTTTCCCCATGACACTGACTTTCTCAAGAGACTGAGGTGTGATAATGGCATTGTGACTTTATTATCTCTTAGGGATTTGTACAGAAATATTGACCAATAGGGGAAACGCTGTTACAAAAATACAGTGCATAATTAATAGACCTCAGATTTAAACTTCTTACCTGAGTGGAATCAGGTTTATCAACTGCAGTAGCTAACATACTGTGATATGGTAATACTAAAGAACACTGTGTGTTCATAATTCTAGAACTCTGCCTAAATTTACCATAGTTTTCAACTTATGGTCATTAATGATTCAGCTCACCAAACTATATGGATGACAATTTTTTTTAAATTCCAACTAAAATTTTTCCAACAATACAAAGGGAGAAGGCAATGGCACCCCACTCCAGTACTCTTGCCTGGTGGGCTTCAGTCCATGGGGTCGCTAAGAGTCGGACACAACTGAGCGACTTCACTTTCACTTTTCACTTTCACCCATTGGAGGAGGAAACGGCAACCCACTCCAGTGTTCTTGCCTAGAGAATCCCAGGGATGGGGGAGCCTGGTGGGCTGCCATCTATGGGGTCGCAGAGAGTCGGACACGACTGAAGCGACTTAGCAGCAGCAGCAGCAGCAATACAAAAAAAATACAAGGACAAAATTTTGGGAATCACTCAATAGCAGTCTATACAGAAATAATCATTAGTAACACAGCTGAACTGGAGAAGGAAATGGCAACCCACTCGTGTTCTTGCCTGGAGAATCCCAGGGATGGGGGAGCCTGGTGGGCTGTCGTCTCTGGGGTTGCACAGAGTCGGACACCACTGAAGAGACTTAGCATTAGCAGCAGCAGCAACACAGCTAAACAGCTTGCTCAGCTCTCTCCACACCTAGTAGATCAGTAGCAATACTTTCATAAGGACAACACAGTAGCCTATATTCAATGCAAGGCCTGTGTGTCCATTTCTTGCCCTGCCTTTGCTCCATCAGTACAGCATTTCCCCTGGCTCCTGCGCCAACTGACATACAGCTAGGACCAATTAATGGTGAAAAAGCTGGCTTAAAAATCAATATTAAAAAAACTAAGAACATGGCATCCATTCCCACCACTTTATGGCAAATAGATGGGGAAAAATGGAAACAGTGATGGATTTTATTTTCTTGGGCTCCAAAATCACTGCAGACGGTGACTGCAGCCATGAAATTAAGACACTTGCTCCTTGGAAGAAAACTATGACAAACACAGACAAGCATATTAAAAAGCAGAGACATCACTTTGCTGACAAAGGTCCGTATAATCAAAGCTTTGGTTTTTCCAGTACTCATGTACAGATGTGAGAGCTGGACCATAAACAAGGCAGAGTGCCAAAGAATTGATGCTTTCAAACTGTGGTGCTGGAGAGGCCTCTTTAGAGTCCCCGAATAGCAAGGAGATCAAACCAGTCAATCCTAAAGGAAACTAACCCTGAATATTCATTGGAAGGACTGATACTGAAGCTGAAGCTCCAATACTTTGGCCACCTGATGAGAAGAGCTGACTCACTGGAAAAAGACCCCAATGCTGGGAAAGACTGAGGGCAGAAGGGGACGACAGAGGATGAGATGGCTGGATGGCATCATTGACTCAAAGGACATGAGTTTGAGCAAACTCTGGGAGCTAGTGAAGGACAGGGAAGCCTGGCATGCTGCAGTCCACAGGGTTGCAAAGAGTCAGACATGACTTAGCAACTGAACAACAACAAAACGTGTATATGTTTAAACAAGCACACACCTACACAGTTTTTTTGTTTTTTAATTTTTATTGGAGTATAGTTGCTTTACAATGTTGTATTAGTTTCTGCTGTACAGCAAAGTGAATCAGCTATGTGAATATATATATCCCCTCTTTTTTGGATTTCCTTCTCATTCAGGTCACCACAGAGCATAGAGTTCCCTGTGCCATACAGTGCTTTCTCATGAGTTATCTATTTTATACATAGTATCAATAGTATATATATGTCAATCCCAATCTCCCGGTTCATTCCCCCTCCCCCAACCACGGTGTTTATATGTTTGTACTCTTCATCTACGTCTCTATTTTTGCTTTGCAAATAGGTTTAACTGTACCATTTTTCTAGATTCCACATATATGCATTACTATTTAATATATTTTTTTCTCACTCAAGAAAACCTCAGGCTCGCTGTACTGTTTGAGTTTCATGTTGGCAGATATGGGTTGTTGTCTTCTGGCATTAAATGCTCTTTGCTCATTTTGTTGAATGAATTGTGAAAATTGGTGTAACAAATTGTCACTAATTCTTTACAATTCTTGTGGTCATTGCCATCCTACTGCAGTTGTTTTTTTATTGCAAGGTTTTATCCAGTTGTTTGCCATATCCATTTGTGGTCAAAAGTTTAAATTTTTTTTGACAGGGTCATATTATGTTTAATGGCATTCTTTAGTAAGTCAACAAATATTTTTGTGAGTGCCTTCTGCTAAATACTGTATATTATACAAGTATGAACTACTAATGCAAGCTATCCTCTAGGGGCATACTTGAATAAAATATGTTTCTAAAATATGAATTAAGACAGTGCTATCTTAAACGTAGATCTGAAAGAGCAGTAATTACCAAGAGGAATGAAGGAAATGAACATTTATTGAGGGCCTGTTATTTAGCAAGCAATAAGCCTTCACAGATAGATCTCCTATGATCTTCAGACCAATTCTGCAAGGAATGTTATTGTCACCATTTTACTGACATAGAAACTGAGCTTGAGTAATCTTCCAATATCACACAGCAAGAGTTGAGATTGGAACCCCATTTTGCCTCATCCCAAAGCTCATGCTCTTTCTCTACTACATATATTACCTATTGGAAGCATGAGTCAGAGAAGCCCTGACCGGGAAAATGGCACATGAACAGAAGCCTTGATGGGTAGGTAGGTTTTAAGGTGGGAGTAAGAACTGCAAATTCAGGCCTAGTATTTTTCTCAACTGAGGGACAGGTGGGTGTTAAATCTACTGTCAAAAAACTGTTTTCATGTACTAGTATGACACAGTTTGCTCAGAGTAGTGTAAAACCGCTAAACATTCTTTTAGATGTGAGCTGAACATAGATGTGGAGAGAAAAAAACAAGACATGAATCTTTTAGTAGAGGAGGGGTTGGGAGGAGCAGGCCTATAAGCTGAAAGGATATCCACTGCAAAACTGTCCTCAGAAGAGAAGGAAGGCTGCAGAGGTTCTCTAGAACAAACATTCCTATCCAAATGGGTAAATACATCACTAGGCTTCAAAGGACAGAGTGGGGAAGTGCCTTCAAGGAGTAATGTTCAGTCCTTGTAGTCTTGCTTCCTTCTTATTCCCCAAATCTGTCTCTTGCCCAGTTTCTGATAGTTTTTGGAAAGCTGGGGGCCATACTTAATAAGGCTCAGCTGTGGTAACATGTTTGGGCCATTTTAGCAGCTGGTAGGGAGAGGAGAAAGCTGGGACCGGGAGAGGCTGGAGTTCGTTAAGTCTGCTAATGATGCTTGAAGGTCAATCACTCAATTTACTCCAATAAACAAGTCAAAGAGCCTTGGCTAAACATCAGGCTTGCTTGGTGTGTGCATCAGTAGGCTAAGAGGTCTAAAACTGCCCTACTGACCTTATTGTCACAACCTATCTCCAATCCATATGTATAGGCAATAATGAAATTGCAGCTAACATTTAACACTCATTTAATAATGGGGCAGGTGCTATATTGTCTCCCTTAATCACCTCATGAAGCAATGAATATAGTAACTACTCTGGTAATAAAAACTATCATTTTATGAGGGCTTACTGGGTGCCAGTAGGTACTAAATGCTTTAGATAGAAAATAATATTTAATCCTCAAAGTAGCCCTACAGGTAGGTACTATTATCATTCCCACTTTATAAATGAAGTTAGCCAGCCACAAGATTAGGTAATCTGTCTAAAGTCTTACAGCTGTGTTGGGCTTAGACCCCAGTTTTTAACATCCAAGTCCATATATCTATCACTATAGTCCACTACCTTTCCTATTCATATCTACTTATCAAACTTGTTCACGTTTGGCGGACACTGTCCTGATCGGTTCTCTTATTAACAGATCACTCGCACCTGCTGGCATTTTGGCCATCACAGGGAGCCTCAGGCTTCCTGGTCAATTGTTCTTACAGGTTAATAGTACTGACTTCCTCCTACCCACACTTAAGATCGGCTCATTGTTTCTGAATCTACCTTGCTGAATTGTGTTGTTTTCATAAACATAACATGCTAGGTTTTGTCTATATGCTCTTTCTGAACTGTTACTCTGAAATCTTCTTTTAAGGTTCTCTATAATCAAACCTTATTTTTCAGTATTCCCAAACATGGACCAAAGTGAAGCTGATCACTGTTCTCTATAGAAGCTATGACATCTGTGACCTTGCTCTTTCTGGTTTGATGTGCCTCTTTCATTTCTCTTCTCACCTTCAAATGCTATCCTGTTCATCAAGATAAAGTCAGTCTACCTAACTTCCCTCAGCTCATAATTTTCTCTGAATGTAGGTAGCACTGCATTCTCCTGAAAGACACAGAATGTAATTCCATGATTTTAATTATTTCTATAAATGCTAGGCTATATGGTTCTGCATATAGGAACCATTATTTATATGTTTTTTTTTCCTTCTGTGGTCTTAGGCACTACAGTGTTACAATTAAAAGAGCATGTGGTTAAGACTTGGCATTTCCACTGCAGGGGGCAGGATTTGATAACGTGGTTCCAGAACTAAGATTCCATAAGACTGCAGTGAGGGGAAAAAACAAACAAAAAAAAAATTAGAGAAATGAAAGTTATTGCCCTTGATCTACCATTGAGGAGTCTCAAGCTCTCTGACACACATCCTATTTTTTTGTAAGTAAATAGTGCTATGTATCTAAATGCAAGGTCATCAAAACACCTTGAAGAGCACTGACTAGCAGATGTCTGTCAATAAGACGAAAATATGATATATACCTTGGTGCTTCTGATTGTCCATTACCATGATGTTTCATTTTTATAAACCTTAGGACAGTACCAAGCTATAAATTAAGTATAAATGTTGACTTTCAGTAAAATTGTGACTGCTTACAGCACAAAGGTTAGCAACAATGGATACCAGAGGGCAGTAATAAAATGTTACATACAATTTCTCTTATCATTTTTGAGGAAGAAATTAATTTGTCATATTGCCACTGTACTAGTAAAGTAAGGATATAGTTAAGGGGAAAGTGAATATAGAGCACAGATGCTATAGAAATGCATAAAAGCACGAGGTCAAATCAAATAATTTAAATGTTTACCTAACATTTTAGCAATAAGAAATCTAAACATGTGAGTTTCCTTTTAGTAAATTTTCATAACTTGATGCACCATAAAATGCTGACATAACTTCTGACTTACATTTTAAATTACATAAAACACAGTTTGAAGACTTTTAAAAAAAATTCTAATTCTTTAAATAGCCTCAGCAGACACTAATATTATTATTCTGAACCTGGATCTGCATCAATCTGAAGTATGACTGAGTTTATGGCCACACCACTCTGAATGCAACTGACCTTGTCTGAAGGATTGATGATAGGCTAAATATGAGGATCGAAAAAATTAAAAAAACAAAACACTTTCTAGGTGACAACTACTTTCTTTTACACACAAAATTGGTGGAAAATGCTTGATTTTCATATCAGTATTGTATTTAGAGAAACAGGGAGGTATGGAAGAAAGGTTGTTTCCTCCAACTTGCAAAACACAAAAAATGCCCAGCAATTGAAAGCATCTTGAAAACCACTTAGGGATACAGAAACTTACATTTTAACAAAAGCAGAAGTAACTCTGAATCACAATTGTCCTTAGTTGTGAATGCACCTAAAAACTTGTTTATAAAGCTGCACAAACGGTAAGTCTTTTAAAAGATCCCACCAAAACATTCACCAAATAACACAGAACACTTACAGTATTACTCATCATATTATTCTTCCAAGCTCTCACTGGTTAACTATACAGATAGAGCACATCGCTACACATACTTGACTCCGAATTCAGCACCATGAAACCGCTTCTCTAAGAGGTCGACACAATAATCTTTAATTGATCTAGGAACTCTGGCACTGAAAGCGTGCATAACACAAAGTAATGATGTCGTCACCAAGGGACGACAAGAATAGAACCCAAATCCCTTGACTCCCCAGCTTGTGTTTTCCACTAATTGTGCTCCTTTCTACTCATTCGAGATCATCAAGTGTGAAGGGCTGGAGAAGGGAGTGGACACATGCGCCAGGGTCGCGAGGTGGAGACGGCCCAGAAGGTCCTCAGGAATCACTCTTTGGCACTTGTCTTTTGTTTCGGCTGAGAACGATGAAAGCTGCAGCAACCACCAACCCTTGGGACCAAGAACTGGAACTAGGTACTGCCCGTGGCGGTAACTTGTCTCTTCATTTTAGGCCTTTCCCCTTTTTCACGGCTCCCTCGCGGCCAGCCCTAACGTTCTCTCCCCATCCTCAGCTCTACTCCGCACTGGAGTCCCCGCTGACCTTTATTAAGAGTCGGCTGCGCTGCATCCGTCCTCCACCTGGACCCGCGTACAGTCCTTAGGACAGGTGTTCTAGGGGGAGGGGGACGTTTCCCTAGAAAATGAATGCTAATCAAGCGTTAGAAATGGGTTTCAACTGTTAGCAACTTGAGAGATGGGAACCGGGGTAGATACCCAAGTCAGCTCTGCGTGGGTCTGTGCAGCTCATCACGACAAAGCAAAATGTAGAGATATATGCACAGAGCTTTTCTCTCTAGCTGGTAGCCTTACACAGCTCAACCGTCCCCTAGGCAACCTCCCGCTGGAGGACGCTTTCCGGAGCGCGCGTGTTTACACTCTTCCTTGACCGGGGGTGCCGGAGAACGTCGCTCGCGGACTCTGGGGGATTCCAAACCGTTACTCCGCCCGCCGGGGTGGGGACAGCCCAACGGCTGAGCCTGCGCAGTTGGGCTAGGTCGGCACCAGGGTCCCGGCCGGGGGCACTACAAGTCCCAGAAGGCAAAGCTCCGCGCGGGGTAGAGGGGTGGGGGGGTGCGGGGCGCGGCGGCCGCCTTACCTCCCGCGAGCTTAGTCCTCCGGCTACTACCGGCTCTCTCCCTCCCCCGTTCCCGTCAGTCTCCGCTCCACATTAAAAGGCTACTTCCTCTGGAAGCACAAGAGAGGAACCTTTAGCAGCCTCTACACTGACTCTCCCCGTGTACTCGCTTTTTCTCTCTCTGCCCGAACTGAGCCTGACTCCCTCACCGGAGTCGGCTAGCGGACGCAAGAGAAGGGAACTTTTGGAGGGAACCAACCTGGTTCCACCTGACCACACTTCCGCCTCCCGAGCTCCGGAAGGTACCGCGCACGCGCTCCCTGCGACTCCGGCGCGGTTGACTTCCGCTCCCACTGTGCCCTGCGAGTCGAATCATGGATCACACTGGTAAGGAGGCGGAGGCAGTGGGGGTCCAGGTTCCATGCCCCCTTGGCCGGCCGGGGACTGGTCGCCCAGCGAACATAGAGGGGTTACATTCGCCTTACAGCACTGGGGTGTGGCGGCGAGGAAGGAATGTCACAGACCCCCTTCCCGTGTCCGGCCAGGGCCTGCTACTTCCTGGCCTATCCTCCGATGTGGTACCTACAGCCTCGGTGCCGGCAACGGCAGCTCCTTCTGAGTCCGGACCCGGCACCGCGGGGGGCGCGGGCTTCGCGGAGAGGAGAGAGCGCCGGCAGTTTTTCCTCTCATTTGGGGTGCTCTGCCCTACGTTATGGGGACTGGCGGGTAGAGAGTCTGGGAAGTCTCATTACGCTGGGAGTCGATGTGCTAGAGTGGGTTAGAGACTTCCTGCTGTTTCAGTCAGCTTTGGGCGGGTGCTGCGGTGGTCACTGCCTGTCGTTGTCTCTCCGGTGTTTCTTGGACTAGAGGTGGGAGAAGGGAGTCGGATACGGTTTTTGGAATGATACCGGGAGCAGCTTTTCTGCTTAAGCCTATAGCATGCCCCGCGCTTCAGCTGTGGTCCTTAACCACCACCAGTCTTGAGCTTAAAATCAAGATATTCTCATCACTTTCTCCAAGTAAGAATGACTCCATTCTTTCTTAAGTTTTTTTGTCTTTTGCTTCTTTGCAGTTTTTGGATGTTGAATGAGTGCATTTGGAGTTAGATACTGCTCCGTTCAGTTGTATCAGCCGTATTACTAGTAAGGTGATAAAAGGCTTTTTTCCAGTATCAAGTATTAGTTAGGATTCCTCAATCATCAACTGTCCACTTAATTTCATACACACACACACACACACACACACACACACACACACACAGACACTTACGTATATACACATATTCTTCTAGGTCTGGAGGGGGAATGGTAAACAAGATGAACTGCGTCCCTGTCCTCATGGAAGTTACGTTCTATTGGGAAAACCACAATGAACAAGTTTTTAGAAATACAGATTATGAGGGTTTTGAAGAAGACATATGGGGCTGTGGAAAGTGGAAGCTTCAGAGATGGTGGTCAGGAAGAGTCTTTTTAGGAAAGTAACATTTGTAAGCTGTGATCTGATGGATGAGAGGAATCCAGCTTGGCATAAATCACGTGGAAAGCGTTTATAGCACGTACTAAGACTCTGAGGGAGGAAAATGAAGAGAAAACCAATCAGCTGCACTTATGTAGAGGGAAAGAGCCCTAAGATAAGATTGGTAAGGTAGGCAGGAGTCGGGTGGTGCAAGACTTTGAAGTCATTGGTAAAGATTTGAGTGTTATTTTCAGTGCAATATGAAACCATGGAACAGAAGTAGAGGAGGAACATAATCTCTTTTTAAAGTGTAATAGGCTGTTGTATGAAGAATGGTGTAAGAGAAGGAGGCAAGATAAATAGAAAATTTAGGAAGTGGTTGCAATAGACAAGAAGGGAAGCGTGGTTTAGTGACGGTGGCTTGGTTTAGTAAAAACAGGAATGGGCAGATTCAGTGAATATTTTGGTGGTAGAACTCAGGCCCTGGTGGATTGGTTTGGAGGCATGTGAGAGAAAGGAAAGGTGCGTAGGGTTCTAGTTTGAGTGGTGTCCTTTATTGGAAGACTTGGGAGAAAAATACTTTTTTTTTTTTTTTTTTAATGGAGTAGAGGTGACAAATGGGAATCTGGCAACAAGACTTTGAACTGCTAAGTATGAGGTGTTTGTTGGGACATAGAAGGGGAGATGTCAAGTGGAAATCATAGGGCAGTTTGTTTGGCATGATTTTAAGGCGTGTGGATGGATGGGATCACTTAAGGAAAGGGAAAGCAGTAGAGAAGAGGGCCTAGCAGCAGGCTCTAGGGAACTCTAGTATTTGGAGGTTTTATAGAATTGAAACCATGAAATCTTGGTGTTAGAGAAGCAAACGTGCCACATTAGTGAAATGTTTCTCATTTGAGCCTGTTACTGGAATTGGGAGTCAAGCACTTTTCACAGTTTATTATGTTAGGAAATTGTAATGTGGGTTGGTGTGTATCTGAGTATTTATTATCCCACTTTCTAAGTTAAAAGTTGCCTAAGAAAGTAAAAGTCATCCTAACATGGAAATATTCACTAATGAACTGACCACTTGAAAAAATAGTTCCTACTCAGATATCCCTGCTGCTTAACATGAGCCTCTTTTCTTTTTTTGTTTTTTAGTTAATTTTCTTATAAGGCAGTGTCCTTACCAGTTTCGTGTCAGAAAATGGTATTAAATGTTGTACACTGATTGTGATTACAAACCTTACAAAATATTCAAGTTTTCATGATATTCATAAATGTGAATTTGGTAATTGAATCACAAATAAAATCATTGGGAAATGAGGACGTGCCAGATAGCCAGTAAATTGAACACATTATGTCAGGATAGGCATCTCAAAAGGAAAATTCTAATATCAAAGGATTAAAAGAGGCCCTGGGGAGATTGATGGAACTCTCGAATGTTATGCAAAAATGACTGGTTTTGGGAATGTGCTGAAATCGTCAGTCATAAAAAGAAGGCTATCCTGTAGTATTGTAATAGAAAATTACTCTAAGAAACTGCTAATTAACACTTGATTGAGTCTTTAGCCATTCTAAAGATTAGCACTTAGTTGTAACTGTAACCTAAATTTTGTAAAAATATTTCTTGGTTCCTTTAATTCAAGGTAAAATTCTGCACAAATCTTTTAAAAACCTATATAATACAGCATTCCGTATTAGGCCTTTTACAGTGGATTTCACTTCATATGAGTGGTTACATCCTTAATTCTCACTTTCTATAATATCCAAGGACTTTTGTTGTTAGGGTTTTAGGATTTTTAGTTGTGATATTCAAAAGTATACTTTGACTCATAATTAAAACCCCCAAGCCCCAAGATAAACCCAGAGTGATGTCACTATTAACAGCTTGAACTTGGAGTCTGAGGCAGGCTGCAAGATGTTAGAGGGCAGCAGGCTCTTGAAAGTCATAATCGTGACCTCAGATGTCTAGGGTAGTGTGAAAAGGACTTGTAGTAATGAAGTGTTGTTTCACCAAGGAAAAACCGTTCAGAGTTCTTTTACTGTCGGAAAGACAACATTGAACTGTCTCTGATAACTTGCTGTTTTTTTAATTCATTGAAAAATCAGGAATACCTCCCAAGCAAAAAAAAAAAATCATTCTGTCATACCTTTTTGCTATTACATTGTTTGTAGGTACTTTAAACAGCTAGAGTCAAAGCAGATGAAATACATTATTATGTTTTTGCTACTTCATTGCTTGTAGATATTTAGCAACTAAATGCAACTAGAGTGAAAGCAGATGAAAGCATTATCTGATTGTTGATACATTGAGAGTTAAATTAAGTATTGATTTAATTGATTGTTAAAGTATTGAGAGTTAAATCAAGATGGATTTATCCTAGTTTAAGACTCTCAACTGTCCATGTATTCCCATTCCCATGAATTTTTTTTTTTTTTGCAGGTTAGCTGTTATGAAAATAATAATAGAAAGCAGACTGAAAGATATTTAAATTAATAATTAAGGACCGATTTTGAATTTTGTTCTGTGTATTATTGAGAAAGAGTGCAAATCGATGTGTAATTCTAGTATTCTTGGAGATGATTACTGCTGGGTAGACTACTACTTCCAAATTTGACTTTAGTGAATTTAATGTGGATAGTTTGGTTATGTCTCTGATTGTGCTGTCTCCTGCAATGGCAGTTACATAGCGTTGTTCGCTAATTGTCATGTTTAAAATGTTACTGTTTTAAATTATTTGCATTTCCCACTTTAGGACATTTCCCTTTCTGTTTTTAGCAGATAAAGGTAAATATTTTCTGGATTGTAATATGTCGTCTGGACTTGAAAAAAGGTGGCTTTTAATCTTAAAATAGAGTCAGTTCTATGAAATAATGCTCGTATTACTCATAGGATATGAGTAAATTTATTTCATAAGCTAATAACAGAGACAGTGTCAGTTGTTTAGGTCTAGTTGAAGTGCAGAAGTCGTGCATCCTCCTCACCCATCATTTACCATTACAGTGCTGACTAGGAATAGCGCAGTCACCTGTGCACCTAGAAACGGTATAGTACATTAGTGTGTGCTTACTACTAAATTGTGTGGTAATTTTTCGTATATTCCTGACTGCTTTTTAGAAAAACGATTTTATACCGAAGAGGATAATCACATCCCTAAAACTAACTTCATTTTCAGGATATTATTTATTTAATTCTACCATTGTCAGTGTTAGTTTTGTGTTTCCAGTTTTATTGATTGTCCGGATGTAGATGCAGATTACTAAATTCATTGAGTGCCTACTTTGCATGCTTGATGGAAATGATGGTTTTCTTTCCTTTTGCTGTTCGTTCTTTACCTTTTATTCCTTCTTTAAAAAAAAATCTTACAGGTGCTAGACAGTTTCTTACCTTAGGCTGATGAAGGATTTTATGTTTCTATAAACCCCCCTGGAATTACACGGAAAATTTTATTGTCCATCCTCTTAGGGAGAGGTTCTATAGCTTTTGTCAACTTTTTAAAGGGCTCCATGTCTTAAAAAGCATTGCTTTAAGAGTTTATCCAAAATAGAGAAAATTGGTACTTGAACTTACATAGCATAGTATTTAAAATCAGATACTGAGCCCTTCATGATACTGGGTATATTGCTTTAATACCTGTGCCAGAATAACCTTCAAAAAGAAAACCTAAAAGAAATTACAACTTTTTTCCCTAACATAGACAATGAGTTACAAGGCACTAATAGTTCTGGATCATTGGGTGGTCTTGATGTTCGAAGACGAATTCCTATAAAGCTCATCTCCAAACAAGGGAACAAAGCCAAAGCTTCACCTCGAACTCCAAGGACTATAAACAGGATGCCTGCAAAGGCTCCAGCTGGTGATGAAGGTAATGTGTTTAACAGGTCCAAAAGTCTTTCTTTTATATCTGATTCCACCAAATAAGCCATGTGATTTTATTTGCTTTTAGCCACCTCTTTTTTTATCTTAAATATTCTCTTCTTCAGTCTTTTGACTTCTCATTTTGGCTTATTTTACTTTCTATCCCTTTATAAATATTTTTGATTTATTTTCTTTTGTTGTTGAAAGTAATACTATCTATTGTTTAGAAAGATCTAAACAGTATCACAGAAAACATAATACTAAAGTAAAATTGTCCTCCCATTTTTATTCCCCCCTCAAATAATCCCTGGTATGACATTTTCATAGTTGCTTTATCACTGCCCCCCCCCCCCCCCTTTTGTAAGATGCATGTGAGATTCTGCCTTCTCAGTAGATTCAGATGTATCTTATTTAAGAAAATGGGTTTAGGTATTTCACTTAAGGATATACCATAATTTATTTTAACAATTTTTTTAAAACATTTTGCTGTTAGAGACAATTTTGCAGTAAATGTCCTTACTTATTTAGTATGTATATTTTGTAGAATACACACCTTAGTATGTATATTTTGAAATTTAAATTTTGCATGAATTTGGGCATTTTAGAACTTGGTGGATTTAGAATTTATGCATTTTAGAATTTAATAGATTGTTGTCAAATGGTTCTTAAAAAATAGTACATCACTTGATACTCCCACACCAATATTGGTACTATTATCCTTTACAGATTTTTGTACTGATACACATTTCTTTAATTTATGAGTGGTGCTGTATGTTTTCATAGTATTGGTCATTTCTTTTTTCTAGGCTCTATCTGTTCATATCCTTTTCCCATTTTTTTCCTGTTGTCTTTCTCTTGATTTTTATGAGTTCTTTGTAGATTAACAAAATTGGCTTTTGTTATATGTTGTATATATTCCCAATTTGTCTTTTGAATTTTATGTATAAAATTTTTATTGTAGAGAAGCTTGACAATTCTTTGTCTTTTCTACTGAACTTCTGGGTTTTATGTTATCCTTAGAAAGGCCTTTCACCATTTCTTGAGTATAAAACAGTTTTTATGGTCTATGGGCCAAATCCAGTGCTGTTTTTTATCAATAAAGTTGTATTGGAATACATGCATGCCCATTCTTTTACGTATTGTCTGGCTGTTTTCGGGCTTCCCAGGTGGGTCAGTAGTAAAGAATCCACCTGCCAATGCAGGAGTCTCGGGTTCGATCTCTAGGTTGGGAAGATCCCCTGGAGTAGGATATGGCAACCTGTTCCAGTGTGCTTGCTTGGAAAATCCCATGGACAGAGGAGCCTGGTGGGCTGTATATAGTCCCTGGGGTCACAAGGAGTTGGACATGACTGAGCTTAGGGCACACAACACATGGCTGCTTTCACACTATATCGACATAGTTGAGTAATTGCAGGTGTGGCAGTATTTACTTAATTGGTCTTTAGGCAGATAAAGTTTGCTGATCGTGGCTTTGGAACTTGTATGGATGCATATTTGGTTGTTAAAACAAAAATGGGGTGTGACTTGAAGTGGGAGGGGATGAAGAGATATCTGAGAGGAAAGGGCTAGGAAGGGGATTTTAGCTTTTTTGCATTGTTTTACTGTTACACAATAATTTATTTATACATTACTGTATAGTTTTAAAAAATTATTTTAAAACTGCTGCTGCTGCTGTGTTGCTTCAGTCGTGTCTGACTCTGTGCGACCCCATAGACGTCAGCCCACCAGGCTCCCCCGTCCCTGGGATTCTCCAGGCAGACACACTGGAGTGGGTTGCCATTTCCTTCTCCAATGCATGAAAGTGAAGTCGCTCAGTCGTGTCTGACTCTTAGTGACCCCATGGACTGCAGCCCACCAGGCCCCTCCGTCCATGGGATTTTCCAGGCAAGAGTACTGGCGTGGGGTGCCATTGCCTTCTCCATTTTAAAACTAGAAAGGCCAAAGACAGAGTACCCTAGGTTACTGATGGAGCAGCAGCTGCTACTTTGTTATCTATACAGATATATGTATAGTTTAATGATGGGAGTATAGGTTGAACCACTCTGGATAATGATAATGTGCTGGTGATTTTCTTAGCTTTTGTTCTGCTCAATAATTTTCTGAGTTTTAGATAAGTAGAAAAATTAACTTTCCTTATTTTGAGTTTTTGATGACATCAGCTTTTATAAGATATAAATGGGCCATCTAAGAGCTTAGGGTCACTCAGATGTAACTTAGAAGAACTCTACATTGGTGTTGCAGGTAATTAGATAGCAGTACACTGGTGTATCAGTATCAGCCTCAAGAAATTATTGCATCTGTGCCTGTGTGTCTGTCTGCAGATGTTAACCAGTTCTAGGGCCAAAAGTCGTGAGAAGCCTGGCATATTGGAGGGATAGATTTGTCTTCTCAGCTTTACTTTAGGTAATTGAATTCTACTTAGAATCCCCATCAGACTGTTCACTGATTTTCTTTTCTTTTGTATAAGATGAGAAGATTGCCATCAACTTTTTAATCAGGTCAGAGAAATTGAGCATATTTGATCTTCATCTTGAAGTTTATTGATATTGGTACATACAGTGTAGGGGAGGAGACTTGTAGATAGGATATAAATTTTGCTATTTGGGTGAATAACCAGGGAAAGGTTTTAATTGAAATGATGAAGTATGAGTATGTTGAGGTTTCTAAAATCAGGTTCAATTTAAAGTTGAAGAAGAGGTTACCTAATTTTCTAAGAGATAAGAAAGCCTGCAGAATTCTATGTTAATCCTTTGGCACTAATACCAGTTACAATGTAATATCACTTTTATAGATTATCAGAATAAATGACAGTCAGTATCTTTTGTGTAATAATCATGATGATAATTATTAGTAGTTTATACCAGAAGTAGTCTGGTGGGTTAATATGAGCTCTTGAACAGGAGTGAAGAGATCAGAGATCCCTTCCTAGCTCCGCTTCTGTGTGTTGTTATGGTCTCTAGTACTGCAATATTCTCAGGCATGAGAATTGGACTGCATGGGTCCCAGGATCATTGCTAGCAGCTGTTTAGTAAGACTTGATTATGCTGTTCTTAGAGGAGCTTTGAAAGGTGTCAGTGAACAGGTCTATTTTGTCCATGTAAAATACAGGTCTATGTACCTGTATTTCCAAAATGAAATTTGAGATGTAAAAAGTTAATAGGTAACATTTTGTTTTCTCAGAAGGATTTGATTATAATGAAGAAGAACGGTATGACTGTAAAGGGGGTGAACTGTTTGGAAATCAACGAAGATTTCCTGGACACCTTTTTTGGGACTTTCAGGTATAAGTAAAAATAAAAAAATTTATTAGAACAATAAAATATTTTAAATACTTTATTAGGACAATTTAGATTGCATAAAGAATAGTGTGAACTTTGATTATAATTATATCTTTCATTATCCATAAATCATTTGTTAATGCCCTATTTCACTGTTTCCAAAAATAATCTGAAGTAATTTTCAGTGATGTCAAGTAAAATCAATAAGTAATAACACTGTCAAAGGGGGAAAAACCCAAAACTGATGGTTGCCCAAATAATGTGGCATATGTGGGAATTATATCAAGAGATCTTCATTTCTAATTGTTTTAGTAACTTTAATACTAACCAATTTATTGTGTAATTTATAGACATAATTTTTAGAAATGCTTAAGGAAATTTTAATTATTTCAACAGATAAACATCTTAGGTGAAAAGGATGATACTCCAGTTCATTTCTGTGACAAATGTGGATTACCTATTAAAATTTATGGGCGAATGGTAAGTATAACTAAGTTAAATTCTGTTTTTATAAATTTATATATTTGTGTAGAGATGAGGACTCTGAAATTTAAGTAGATAGATTTATTATTGTTTAACAATAAAGTTTATAACAAATAAGTATAAAATAGCTAAGGAAAGTTTGGGGATAATATGCATTTAATAAAATTATCTTGACAGATTCTTGGATTGCTTGTAAAGTATTAATTAAGGAAACTAATTTCTTTGGATGGTTTGATCCTTAAGGAAAAAAAAATTTTTTCTTTAACAGAATAAAATCAGTATTTCTAAATGCTAAAGTTTTTAATATAGAACTGAATTAAATATTATTTATGATTTCTGAGTATTGAATTCTAAGCACTTAAAATACAGCCCCAACTGTAATTTTATAGTAATTTTGATATATAAAAAGATAGTTTTACATTTTTGTTGGAAAAAAATTGAATTTACTGTTAAATCTGTGGTGGTAGAAGCTGTGGATTCTGCACTGTTGCTTTGCTGTGTGGCATAACTAAATAACAGTAATGAATTATGAGTTTTAAAATAGTGTAACATTATTTTACTGTGTCCTTCTGATTTATTTTTAAATATTAACTTAAGACTACCAGGGAAGAAGCCTGCTTATATTAAATGTAGAAGATACTTGTTCTTTCACTGCCATGAAATACTTTCTGGAGATAACAGGATTAGGTGAAACATGGTACAGTATTCTTCAGGAGCTTTTAACCTGTAGGGACCATGAATGTGCATGTATATGTTTTTTTGGGGAAAGGGCCAAAGTTTTCATTGCATTCTCACAAAGCGCTTTGTGACTGAAAAAGGTTAACTGTTGCTTTTATGTAATTAGTACTTAATAAATGTTCATTTTAACCAACAGTTCTCAAGTGCCTTCTATGTCTAGGTCACTGCACTCACTGTTGCTTTTTATCGAAGTATTTTAATTTGCTCTAGAATATTAACTGTAACGTGTCTCTGTTCGCAGATTCCATGCAAGCATGTGTTTTGCTATGACTGTGCTATTTTACATGAAAAAAAGGGAGATAAGATGTGTCCGGGGTAAGATCATCATTAAATTTTTAAATAATAAGGATTGTGATATAATGATTTATGATCTAGGTTAAAGGTGAGGGTATGATATAGACCAGTGGCAAGATGTCAAGTGTGTAGACCTGGCTAATGTTTCTCTGTGAGCCTAGAGTTGACTATAACCTTCTCCTTAGGATAGGGCTAATTAGCTATTATCAGTTAATTCACATTGGCCAAAATAACAATAATAAATACATCACAAAGTTAACATTGTAAACCTAAAATATTTTCTTATTTTAATGGGATGCTAGAGAGGTAGTATCACGTAGTGATTTAGAGCAAAGACTCTGGAATTAGAATTACTGGATTCAAATCTCTATTTTGTGATTTATTAACTATGTCACATAGATGATTTCTTTATCTGTAAAATGGAGCTAATAATAGTATTTACCTCCCTGGGTTATTATTAGAAGTAAATGAGTAGCAGATAGCAAGTACTATGTAAGTATAAACTTTTATTTATTGACTTCAAATCTGATTATGTCTTGAATACATCTTAGAACACCTTCATGTTCTAAGACAGGCTCAGACACGTTAAGACCATCGGGAGGTGTTGATCGATAGTGATCTGTTTGAGAATGGTCTTAAAGGATCCAGAATAAACTATGAATTTTTATATCAATTCAGAACCCCTGATAGAAGATTTAAGAAAAACTTTGAGAGAAACTTCTTTGGAACAACTGTAGGCTTTCTAGGTCACTTATAACCTAAGTTAGAACCTATCCCAAGGGTTGTAGTATTAGTTGATAACAAAATTGTGGACAGTTGTAAGGGATAATTTTCTTTTATGGTGTAGGAAGATTGGCATCTGTGGGAGAGAATGAATGATTCATTAACAAACCAGTAAGAACTAATTCTCTTAGCATATTTTATTAGCCCTTTAAAGTCACATATTATTAATTTTATAGTGTGAGTTTAAAGAATATTTTCTCAATATAATTATAATTCAAAAGAATTTAGGAAATTGAAAGTGCATATTCACTATTTGCCTCATTTTCTGTAGTGCCTAATTTTCCAATACAGTGTACATCCACTTAAATTCTATAGTAAATTTGATTGCCTCATTGAGATAAGGGATTTTGGATGTTGTAAAACACCATGTAGAGGACATCAGAAGGTTTTCTCTTTTATGTAAGTGTTTTGATGTTAATATTTAAAAGGGAATTTAGTTTTCAAGTTTTTCAGTGTAACTTCAGTAGGCATATCACTGGTTGGCTGTTAGGGATATTAAAACATAAGCTTATCTGGATTAACAGACCTGGGTCAGAAAGTGAAGAAATGACAACCCAAATTAATGTAAATATTATATACTAATGCTTAAGCATCACCCAAAGAAATGCCCCCCACCTCCCAATCCTGTTACTGTGGAGCTATTTCAGAGTTTACAGCAAATTAGAAGCAAAAAATGAGAAGTGTGCCAAATGGCCACTAAAGGGAGGCCTCCTAAGTATGAAGTAGTAGTACCAGCCTACAGTGAGGAAGGAACACCAGCCACCACTCAAAATCAAGAATATGGAGCCATTTGATACAGGTCATATGACCTGGCCCGCATATTCAATGATGATAGCTTATACATGTTTAGTGCTTAACTAATCATTAAGTCCTGTCATTTTCACTGTTTCATTGATGTTTCAAACGTTCTTTTAACTAGTTCAGTTCAGTCGCTCAGTTGTGTCCGACTCTTTGCAACCCCATGAATCGCAGCACCCCCGGCCTCCCTGTCCATCACCAACTCCCGGAGTTCACCCAGACTCAGGTCCATCAAGTCAGTGATGCCATCTAGCCATCTCATCCTCTGTCATCCTCTTCTCCTGCCCCCAGTCCCTCCCAGCATCAGAGTCTTTTCCAATGAGTCAACTCTTCGCATGAGGTGGCCAAAGTACTGGAGTTTCAGCTTTAGCATCATTCCTTCCAAAGAAATCCCAGTGCTGATCTCCTTCAGAATGGACTGGTTGGATCTCCTTGCAGTCCAAGGGACTCTCAAGAGTCTTCTCCAATACCACAGTTCAAAAGCATCAACTCTTCAGCACTCAGCCTTCTTCACAGTCCAACTTTCACATCCATACATGACCACAGGAAAAACCATAGCCTTGACTAGACGGACCTTTGTTGGCAAAGTAATGTCTCTGCTTTTGAATATGCTATCTAGGTTGGTCATAACTTTCCTTCCAAGGAGTAAGCGTCTTTTAACTAGGGTGAAGTCTATATAAAAGCATTATGAGTTAAGGTTAGATGTTATAACCCATTTTACAGATAAAGAAATAAAGTTTAAATGACTTCTCCAAGATCTCAGAGCCAATACTAGATCCCAGTTCCAATTCCTAGTTCAGTCTTCTTTCTCTTGTTTCAAGAAGCCTTCTAAAGGCAAAAGTGGATTAAAAAATAGTGAATGAAGAAGAATAGTTACAATTTGACCCTGACTTATTAAGAAAATAATTGAGTTAAATTTAGTGTTTATAATTTAGAAAAGTAGGAGTGTGTAATACTTTGTATTAGTAAAATTGACAATTCAGGAAGACCCCCCTCCTTGAAAGGACTCTTGGCATTCATGGTTTGAATTTAAAATATTGTTTAATATTAAGAACCTTGATGGTTAGGATGATCCTGTTTATTTTTGTAGTTCTTGCAACACCTTTCACTTAGTATCTTCTACTTAGTATTATTTGCTCAGAAAATTGCTTACTGGTCAATAAATACTCTACAAGTTTGCATTTTGTGATTCTGACAAGATCCTTTGGTTTGCCCTTCCTGGAGTTTTGGGGGTTTTTGCACACAGATTCAAAACATAGAATTGTTTGTGAAATCAGATAAATTCTAAATCTTGGTAAGAAAAGGGTTTTGCTTCAAACACTCTGTTTGATAAACACTTTAAATTTTTTTCTTATGAGTTTTGATGTTGACAGAAATGCTGATGCTTAATAGCAAACAGACCACAAAGTGGAAAAGATTAAAGGTTCACTTACATTAACTATAACTTTTAATTGTGAACTTTTTGCAGTGTTTTCCATAATAAAATTTAAAACTAGTCATATCTTTGAAATTTAGTGCATTGTTTTTATAGTCTGTTTTTAGTAAATCAAACTTTTTTCCCCTTCTAATTTAGCTGTAGTGATCCTGTGCAGCGAATTGAGCAGTGTACACGAGGTTCTCTCTTCATGTGTAGCATTGTTCAAGGGTGCAAGAGAACATACTTGTCTCAGAGAGACTTACAGGCTCATATCAACCACCGCCATATGAGAGCTGGAAAACCTGTTACCCGGGCTTCACTTGAAAATGTTCATCCTCCTCCTATTGCCCCACCACCAGCTGAAATCCCCGATCGTTTTATCATGCCGCCAGACAAGCACCATATGAGCCATATTCCGCCAAAGCAGCACATCATGATGCCACCACCTCCTTTGCAACATGTGCCCCACGAGCACTATAATCAGCCACATGAGGATATTCGTGCTCCTCCAGCTGAATTGTCCATGGCTCCACCTCCACCTCGCTCAGTCAGTCAGGAAACCTTTCGTATTTCAACAAGAAAACACAGCAATTTAATAACTGTCCCTATTCAGGATGACTCAAATCCAGGTGCTAGAGAACCACCACCACCTGCCCCCGCACCTGCTCACCATCATCCTGAATATCAGGGTCAACCAGTGGTCTCGCACCCTCATCATATTATGCCTCCACAGCAACATTATGCACCACCCCCACCTCCTCCACCACCAATAAGCCATCCAATGCCACATCCTCCCCAGGCCGCAGGCACTCCTCACTTGGTGTATAGCCAAGCTCCACCTCCACCAATGACCTCTGCTCCACCACCAATTACCCCTCCCCCTGGACATATTATTGCCCAGATGCCACCTTATATGAATCATCCTCCTCCAGGACCTCCCCCACCTCAACATGGTGGTCCACCTGTAACTGCACCCCCTCCTCACCATTACAACCCCAACTCTTTACCCCAGTTCACTGAAGATCAAGGAACTCTGAGCCCTCCATTTACACAACCAGGGGGAATGAGTCCTGGTATATGGCCTGCACCAAGAGGGCCACCTCCTCCTCCACGAATGCAGGGTCCGCCTTCTCAAACCCCACTACCTGGACCACATCATCCAGATCAGACGAGATATAGACCGTATTACCAATGATAATAGTATTCTGAACTGATGTTATGATGAGGAAACAAAACTTATACGTATAGTCAATCTTTTCTTTAAGCTTTGACTGTTCGGGGAAGGAAAAGCGCCTCTTACTGAGGTGGCTGTACAACACTTAGGGTCTTGTCTTAAAATGGTTTTAAATCTTGACCTTAGGATTGATTTCAAGTACTATACTGTAGTGCAGTTAAGTGGCTCAGTTGAGCACAGCTATATTTTAAGAACTTTGTTCCCCTAGTGTGGTAAATTGACCCAGAGGTAACCATTTGTAAGAAGAAAAAAAATTGAAAACATTTTTCCATTGTTCCACTTTCAAAAGTACGTCCTTTGTTAAACCCAATGTTTAAGTTTTTCTTGTGATACATTTGTTAACCTGTGTAAAAGGATTAAACTTCAATATGGTTGTAAAAATGCTATTTTTATGTGAACTTAAGTGCAGCCACATACTGTTTTTTAAACCATATGTTTTACCACTAATTTCCCAAAGTTACAATAAAATCCTAAAAGTAAAAATCTAATAGAAATTTACTGTAAGGCAGACTGTTAAATGGTAGAAAATTATTTCACATTTTAGGCACTGAAATTTTGAGGTATATTAGGTATATAATGCACTTCACTTGGATGCCTTTTCATTTATAGGCAGCCTCAGGAGCACCAAAATACATTGAAATTCCAGTACTAAGAATATTTATGTCTGTAATGTTAAGAGGCATTGCTTGTATTTTTGGAAAGATAGGGCCAAAGTAATCAACTCTGTAGGCTCCAAGCTGTTGGGGATGCTGTTACTCATTAATGCTTTTTACCGAATGGTTGGAGTCATACGATGCATCACACTTATTAACCTTAAGTAACATTTTATAGAACTGTATAAGTGGTATTCTTTAGATGAAGTGTGTTCCTCTCTGCTCATTGTCTGAAACTAAATATTTAGGGCTGAATAGGCTTTATGTAATTCCTCATTTCATGGTAGAATTTGATCCTGTGCTTAAGTGGATTCTTGTTTATTGGGTTTTAAAGTATAATTTGAATGCCATGGAGGAATTTGAATACTGTATTAATGAAGGATGTTCTTGTAATCACATACTTGGGTTGCTCAGGTTTCATTACTGTATGATAAGGTGTTTTTCTCTAACTTAACTATTACTGACTTCCTGTTTCTTTTATTGGTTAAGCAGTCTAAAACTTGGAACATTTTTTTAGAATAGAGTCAACAGTGAAGACTACCAGATGATTTTGTATTGAAGAGAAAAGTAATGTCTAAATTGTGAATTTCAATGCATTATAAGGTGCCTTCGGAGTCAGCTTTTGCATTATAGGGGCTTGTTACAGTCCAGCTAAGATGACCACTTACAGTTTATACAGAATTCATATGTATAAATCAACATTCTTGGGATATTACTATATATCCTTTGAATACACCCCTGTGAAGTACTTCCTCCCCCCCCAAAAATGGTGCATAACATAAACATGAAATGTGTAGTATACAGATACCATTTATTATTAAATAGTTTATAGTGTATAAATTTAGAACATTTCTTTTTGACAAGAGGTGAACTGATGGCTAATTTACCATTTAATTCTGTCAGGAACAGGCAAAGCAGTTTCTCACTTTGGATAATCTGATACAAAGTCATCTATAAATTTAGAGCTGAAATAATATAAATGGCCCTTTCAACCATGACCAGCTGAAAATAATACACTTTTTTTTTACGTGAAAGTACGTGATTTTTCACACCTAGCAATTTGAGAGTTCAGTGTTAATGTGGTGTTTCTAATGAGAAATTGTTATTAGAAGCATAGGAGTGAAATAGTGTGAAATGGTGGTGAGTGTGTCTATCATATTACTGTAGGTACTTGGACTGGTGCAAACTTGATTACCTTTAATGGCCCTTTTTAGGAGCTGTTAAAATATTATTGAAAATTCAGTACCAATAGTTTGGTTTCATGTAATAGGAAATAACAAAACTCACTTTAAAGCTTCTCAGCTATTTATGAAGAGCTCACCTGACTTAATTGAAATTCACTAGAATGTATTGAACAAAAAAATGTTATCACGGTAAAATTCCACATGTTAAGTCTCGTAGGCTTTAAAATATTTGGTTAGGTTTAAGAAATATGTGTTATGCAGGGAGGCAGTTCAGATGAATGTGTTGTAGCAAACAGTTTTTTTTTTTTTTAATGGTGTTAGACTTGAATTCATCTAGTTATTGTTTGAATGAGGGTGGGTGGGTAGAAGGATAACAAAATTACTGTTAGTGTTTCTTTCCTTAAGGAAAAAGATGTGAATCCCAGCCTTATTTCAGGGAAGCCTTTGAAGCTATGATGGACGTAAGTCTAAATTAAATGTATGTATGTTTCATTATATTGCTCTTAAAAGACTACTGAGGTGGCAGTTTAATTCTTAAAAACAATAAAATGAAAGCATAAATACTATTTTGCCTAGGTGAGTTTTTACCTAATGATGACACGTTTGGGAGACTGCAGAATTTTCCACGTCGATACAACTTTTACAGCAAAATTTCACATTTTGGGAGATTAAAACCAGCAAGGTGAACGTTAATATTTCTAAAGTGGCATGCTTGTTCAGAGTATAATATATAGTATTGGAGAAAATTATCAGTTGCAAAGATTGTAAGAAACTACTTAATATTCATTTTGCCCTATAAAAAACCACTTGCTCAAGTTATTGTATAAGAGACTAACACTAAAACGCAAATGGAAAAGAGAATTTGACCGTATTTTTAAACTTGAAATAGGTCATTTTATGATATGAAGTATACAGAGCTGCTTTTGGCTTTGTTCTGATGTACTCGAAGGGTATCTTTCATACGTCTTTTTGGAAAAACCATGTAAACTTATTTTTGAAAAAGCGTTAATGGAAAAAAAAAAGTATGTGGAAAAATCTCAAGTACCTGAAACCAAAATACACTTTTCTGATTATTAGATCAACCATCAAATTGGTATATTGATGTTAATTGAGGCTTGACATAATCATACTATATTCTAACTGAAGTGGATTTATTTTTCTTTACTGGTTTGTAATTGTAATCTGTTCAGTTGTGGCCTAGACCAAGCAGACTTTACGTACTACAATATATGCACAATCTAATAAAGCAATATTGGATATACTAGACTTAAAAGGGAAAGAGAGGTAAGCCAGTTAAAATACTTGGTAATAATACTAATAAAAATATTTGAATTTTCAAACATTTTTTGTTTTGATTCATGCCCCTTCAGTTTTCTATCTTTGAGGGGAAAACCGTTAAGGCAGAATTGTTAAAGCAACATTTTAATATTAAACTTTTAATTTCCTCATCTCCCATTTGAAATTTTAGGTGTTACAGAATCACAGGATTTAAATGAACAGTGGTGGGTCATGAGTTTTTATCACTTGAGCAGGACCGCGTCTTTCTAAAAATCTAGCGTATGTCTTCAGAATATCCTTTTTCTATTCTAAGTTAGTTGTAAGCACCAACTTTAATCCTGTATTTAAGTCTGTTTCTTATTAATCTAGTCTTTTTTGGTGGCTCAGTCAGTAAAGAGTCTACCTACTATGTGGGAGACCCAGGTTCAATCCCTGGGTTGGGAAGATTCCCTGGAGAAGGAAATGGCAACCCACTCCAGTATTCTTGCCTGGAGAATCCCATGGACAGAGGAACCTGGTAGGCTACAGTCCGTGGGGTCATAAAGAGTTGGACACGACTGAGTGACTTAACACTTTCACTTTTTCCTGTTAATCTACCTTTGAAATTGTTCTCTGTCTTCACATTGAAAAATCTTATTCCCTTTTACTTTTCTTCCTATGTGTTGCTTTCAAAACCTTTTAATTTTTTGTTTTTTTTTAAATTTGTATTCATTTCAGTTATACAAGTAGTAAGTTTTGGGGAGAAATATGTCATATTACAAATAAAGATCCCCTTGACCACCACCATAATTTTCCCTTCCAGAGATAACCACTATTATAACTTCGGTGTACAAATCATGTTAGTTGCAGAGCTAACAACTAAATAATAGGCTTCATGCTCTGGTTAAGCACCTTAATAATCCATGGTAAGTGTAGTATTTCGTGGCCTGTACTCAGATACGTACTGAACATCCATCATGTGAGATATATTCATTTATATGCTAGATGCCACTTCAAATTTTAAAAATTTTATATTGGAGTATTGTTGATTAATAGTGTTACATTAGTTTTGCGTATACAGCAAAGTGATTCAGTTACATATATACATGTATCCATTTTCAAATTCTTTTCCTGTTTAGGTTATTACAGAATGTTGAGCAGAGCTCCTGTGCTATACAGTAGGTCCTCGTTGGTTATCTTAAGTATAGCAGTGTGTACGTGTTGATCTAAGCTCCCAGTCTGTACGTACCCCTACCCTTCCTGGGCTTCTCTGGTGGCTCAGCTGGTAAAGAATCCACCTGCAATGCGGGAGACCCAGGTTCTATCCCTGGGTTGGGAAGATCCCCCCGAGGAGGGAATGGCTACCCATTCACAGTATTCTGGCCTGGAGAATTCCATGGACTGTGTAGTCCATGGGGTAGCAAAGACTCAGACAAGACTGAGCAGCTTTCACTGCCCTTCCTCACTGGTAACTAAGTTTGTTCTCTTTCTGATTTATAAGTTCATTTTTTCTATTTTTAGGTTTTGCATATAAGTGATACATGATATGTATGATACTTGATCAGACACCATTCTAATCACTTGGGATGCACAAGTCTTTAGAGACAGATGACCAATAAATTTCATTAAATTATACAACATGCTAGAAGTGTGATAAAATCACACTTGTCAGGAAAGTAAGAATAATGTGGTGTTGCGATTTTAATGTAGGTTTGCGATTTTAAATCGAGCAGTCTGGATAGAATTCATTGAAAAGTTGACATTTGAGCAAAGATTTGAAGTAGGTAAGAGTTAACCACATATATT
This sequence comes from Bubalus kerabau, assembly GCF_029407905.1. Taxonomy (NCBI): domain Eukaryota; kingdom Metazoa; phylum Chordata; class Mammalia; order Artiodactyla; family Bovidae; genus Bubalus; species Bubalus kerabau. The sequence goes on from NC_073631.1 coordinate 51,801,425, forward strand.
ATATGTGGAAGAACTTTCCAAGCAGAGGACAGAATCTGAAGGCTTTAAAGAAGCCTGGCATTATCTGAGGAATAGCACAAATGAGTGAGTAGTAAGAAGAGGTCAGAGAGGTAATGACTGTGGAATGGAAAGATCACAGGCTTCCTAGGCCATTGTAAAGACTTGGACCTTATTCCTCTGACATAGCAAGCCATTGTGAAGTTCTGAGCAAAGGAATGTAATGAGTGGGTTCAATTTCTACATGTAAATTGAACACCTATATGATGGACACGGGTATATAATGATGAACAAAATAGATATGATCCCTGCCAATTAGGAGCTTATATTCTTTTTTTTTTTTTAGAAAATAATTTATGTAATTGTAAATCAGGAGTTTTATTTTAGTTTTTTAACATTGAACTATTGATTTTTGAGTTTGTCCATTTGGATTTTAAATTTAAGTGAATTAAAAAAAAAAATCAAGATCCCTTCAAAAGGAAACTTCATTCCTTTTCTCTGATCTTTGAAGAAATGTTATTTCTTTGCTTTCAGACTAGGAGCTTATATTCTAACCCTTAAATTTAGTAGTCCCTAAGTTTTCCTCAAAAAATTTTATGTTCTTTTTCAAAATATGGTGGCCAGGTGGAAAAAAAAACATTAAAAAATATTACAAAAATGTAATATATATATAAACAACCATAATGAGAGATAATTTGTTTGATTCTGGAATTAATGTTTTCTAATTGCTTTTCTGGGTATTTTTAATTGTGCAATGCTAAATAAGTGACTTTGGAACATATCTCTAGAATGCATCTATATTGTTCCTGAGTTTAGTCCTGCCTTGTGCTAGATCAGATTTGAGATAGGTTTTTGTTTCTCTGGAGAGAGAATATTTCCTAAAGTTTAAGAGCCTGAGCTCTGGAGTCAAGACTGTCTGGACTGAATTCTGGTTCTACTACCTATAGAACTAGCAAGTATATGCAATTTAGACTAATTATTTAATCTTTGACCCTTGATTTATTTTGCTTTTCTGAAAAATGAGGATAAACATAGAACCTACCTTATGGGGACTTTTTTGAGAATTAAATGAGTTGGTTCTACATATAAGGTAGAGTCAGTTGAATTTCCTGGCAGATTTTTTAGCTTGACCAGCTGGAAAGCTGTGGAGTTGGCATTAACTGGGGTGGAAAGATGCTAGTAGAGCTTATGAGGGGGAGATCAGTAGATCAGTTTTGGCATGTAGATGTCCAGGTGAAGATGGCAGGCAAATATGAAATATTCGTCTTTGTTGGTGGTCAAGCTTGCATTTAAGACATTACGTTTCTCAGTGAGAAATTACTGTGTTTAAACAAGAATATGTATCACATGCACAAGTTAGAAAATGATTTTGAAGATAAACCTGCTTGGCATGTATGAGCTCCAGCCTTTCTTAATTTCGGTAATATAGCTGCTTCCTGACAAGTGGTTCTGTCTCCCAGTTGATCATTGGATGTCCTCTCCCCTTCAGTCTTGCTCTGATTTGTGTAAGTTTTATTTTTATCTCCCAGCACCAATCTCTTGGCCTCTTCCTAAATCAAAGATCAGAGTTTTTGTCCTAGTCAATTTCCAGTATTCGCTCTGAGGCAGGCAAGTCAAGGCCCAGCTCCATGCATATACCTCTTACTCAAAGCATATTCACCTTAGAGGCACATTTAAGGATGAGGAAAGTGAACCTCAAGATGTTATGGTTGAATGGATTGTGATGGAAGTGCGGTAATTGGAATGCTTGTTCCTTTTGGTTGGCAAGAAGAGCATAGAGGGCACCTTTGCTTGGGAAGATGCAGACATGTCAGTTGTATGTAAGGCATTTGTCCCACTCCCAAGGCAAATGATCAATTAAATAGGCTCATGTTTTCAGTTTCTACTCCCTGCCCTCTATAAAGGAAGAGCTCTTAACCTGAGATTCATAGAGCATCATACACAAATGTGTATGTGTATTTTTTCCCCAAAGTTCATAGGGTACGTGAGGCTCTGTAAGATGTCCATGACTCAAAAAGTTTAAGATACATTGCTGTAAAGAGTGTTGAGATTCTAGTTTTTAATTAAGAGAAGATATGTAAATAAACCTTTGTTTTACTTTTCTGTAATTGGTTTTAAGTCAAGTAGACAAGCTCTCTCAGTAAGACTATTAATAAAGAATGAAAGAGTACTTTGACAATAAACATTTAGAAGTGGGATCTAAAACAATTGGCACAACTTTTCCCATTAACAGAGTGGCTTTATGTTGAACAGAGGCCACTGAATCTTTTACTGTTGGTGATGATGTTTAATTTCTGTTACATAAAATAAATAACAAATTTATAAAATATAAGTCTCATTGCAGAAAGGTTAGAAGGATTCTCATGTAGCAGGTTTCCAGTCAGATCACTGTAAAGAGGACTGTGAGCATGTTTCAGAAAGCTAATAAGAAACTTAATAAAGCAAGACACACCTATTGTACAATTGATTTTTTTAAATGAATATATATTAGTATGAACTATATAAATTACAAGATTCAAAGCAATGGTGCAAATGCACTGCAAACTATGCACAAAAGTAGTGACTTGGGTGGAAATCTGTCAGTGCTATAAAAATACTTATAAACAAAATAATTTTCTTTTGATAAATCTACAAGGTAGAAAATTAAAAGTATTTACATAATTGGTTACTAGATATGTGAAAAATATACCATGCTAGAACAATCTCGTTCCAAAGTTTGAAACATAATTTCTGTCAGAAATATTCTTCATACAATGTATGAACTTATCAATAACTTTCTGGGTATAAAGTTCTTTATGTGATGGATGAGGATCTCTCTGAATTACATTTTGTTTAGAATTTTGTTTCAATTGGTACCTGGAAGAAAAGAGAACGTTCTTGTTTTAAAAGACTTGTTAAGTTCTATCCCTTTTAATAATCATATCTTGTATTTAAAAGGAGTAAACATGATCAATCTGATTAAAATTGGGAGCTAGAATTTACCAGATTCACCAAAAAATTTGTCTTCAATTTTAATGATCAAACGTTTTCCAGGGATATTTGGTTAATGTAGACCCATGTGACACCATGTTGTAGTAGAAGTGTATTTTTCAAAGGCCTAATTTAACCAAAATAATATAATGTGTTGTAGTAATTATTTCTTCACATTTGTTTCAGGGGCCACACAAACTCCAAGGGCTTATGTGTGCTGGCCAGGGACACTCAGCTTTTACATGAATCACCACTGGCGGCATAACCACAACCGCTGATTTATCTTCCTCTAAGTAATGCAAGGGGCTTGTGTTAAATGCTTGTTTTTGTTTTTGTTTTTTTTTTAATATAGAGAAACAGATACAGGATGGTATTGACTACATTCTGTCTGACAGTTGGTTCTAAAGCTTTGATCAGACATTGGATTGAAATTCTGTTCCTTTACTTTATCCCTTAAAACTTGGTGACAATTCTGAGTCAGCTGCTGGGCAGAGGGTTTCTGGTAAGGCTCTCTTTATAGAGTCCTCAGACAAGGTGCTAGGTGTGAATTTTCCGGGAAGCAGAATCATGGTTCCCTCACCCCTCAGGTCTATCTAAATTTCTGGAATGGCTTTTTTATCTAAGGTTTTTCTATTTGAACTCTTAATAATCATGCAAGGTTATCTTATGCTATACATTGCTTCTAACTTAAATTCCTTTCTGATACTCTTCTTAGACCTTTCTTCATATGAGAGAAGACGACAAGCATTGGATTCTTCCTTGGGACCCTCACTTCCAATAGTTTTTCACGAAAGGATAGAGCCAGTATAATATAGTCTGTAGAGCATAGATCTTGACATCAGACAGATCTTGCTTCAAATCCTGTTGCTGTCAATTTGGTGCATGACCCTAAGCAAATTAGTTTAACTCTGAGCCCTTCTAATTTCCTCATTTGTGAAATGAAGATATCTTCTTTGCATGTTGTTGTGAAGATTGAGATCATGAATGTAATGCACCTACCATATACTTGCTTTATAGGGGATACTCATTTTGATTTGTAGTTCTGCTTTTCCCAAACTAGGGACAGACCTTTAAAGGACTGAATATTCTAGAAATGAATGTTGTAGAATGGAATGGCACTATACAGTTAAATGATTCAGCAACTCTTTCTAGTAAGGAAGTGAAGGAACCTAACATTCAGCACTGAGCTAGATCCTGGCTGGGGGCTTCCCATGCCTGTAGGGGTCAGGAAGTGTACTTAGCTTCTCAGCTCCATCATGAATTCGTCTGTAGCTGGAAATAGTATTTCCTTCCCTGCCTCATGGATTATGACAAGACCAGAATAAGATCTTGGTTGTAAATACTTTGAAAACATAAAACATTCTCTTTCTGTATGCTCATTATTGCACTAAGAGGTCTAGTATCACTGTTTTCCATCTCTTTTTATATTGATCTGAGTTTATTTTCCCCTAATGTCCCTATTAGATTGGGATTACTTCAGTTTTCTAGGCTCAAACAGGTGCTGGACTTTCTATAGCGTGCTGGAAGAGGCCTCAGCATTTTTGAAAGTTCTTTGTCATACTGTCTGTATGTACATAAACCTGCTGAAGATTCTTACCTGACATTCCCGATTACGTAATCCTCCATTTGTATTGATGGTGAAATCATCAAGTTTTGTTTCTACTTCCTGAGAAAACCAGCATGGAATTAAGAATTAGGAATATGCTTACTAATATTGAAAAATAAAGAGAAATTTAAGAAGTACAGGTGGTTGTTTATACAAATGTGAAAGTTGCCCAAAAGTTGATACCTGACTGGGATTAAACTTTGAAGTACTGTAATCTTTCTTCATCAAAATATGCAAAACAGCATCATGGATTGTTAAGAAAAATATTGAGTCCTTGACTTCATCATCAAAAAATTCACACCGTGTAAGCTTTTCAATGAAGTCATCTGAAGAGAGGAAAAAAAGAATAACAGAAAGAAGTTAAGTGTTTGACCATGGGTTTCTCCTTGAGGTTGGGGACTTGAATGTCTGTTTTCAAATGTGCATTTCACTGATGTTTGGTAAAGTGTTTGGGAGTTGCCCTAGTACAATATTAGCGTACCATTAGTACAATGTCTTCTGGAACTGATGGGCATCTTTCTAATAAAATTACATGTAGAATACCTTTATGTAAACAAAAAGGATCAAATGAGAAACACTTTTAGGCAGGAGCCTTGTGGGTTAATTTCTCTTGTTAATAACAGGAGCTTCAAAGGTGGCTTATTACTAAAAATGGAGGTTCTGCCAAAATAGAACATATAGTCACGGACCAATGTCATGGTTCTGAATTTACCAATTAGCTTACTGTAGTCCATTTTACTAAAGCTTCTGGATACCATCAGAAAACATCTTCCTTGGCTCCCTCCATTACCTTTCCAGTAATCTTTGAGGAATTACTACTATTCTTGGAAGAACTAACCTGCATCGTTGGCTCAGATCAGTCAATCAAATATTGCCTCATGTCTATTATATGCAAAGCTCTGGCTGGGTAGGATCAAAAGATAAATTAGACATGAATCTTGCCCTCGAGGAAGACAGAGCACATATATACTATCTTAATGAAAAGTGTAGAATCATAGAGGCAGGAAGCAATCTAATTTTTTAAATTAATGTTTTTTCTTGGTTCTTAAAATAATGCCTAGCATATAGTAGGTCCTCACATTGTTGTCAAATGAATAAGAGGGGCACAGATCATGTGCTATGGAAATTCATAGAAAGGTAAAGATTGTTTCCTCTTGGCAGGATTCTGGGAAAGTTAATGAAGCAGATACCATTTAAAAGAATGCCTAGAATTTGGGGAGAGAGAAGGAAGAGAAGGTATGAAAGCATGGAGGTGGGGAAGTCTGTTCACAGGGAAACTTTCAACAAGGACAAGACCTAGCAGTAGCTGCAATAGAGGGAGATGAGGGCATTGTGGTCGTCAGGATGCAGGTGGCACTCAGTGAGCAAGGGTGATGATCTTAGTTAAGGACCTAGAGGGATGCCAGGCAGCAGAGGCAGCAGGATGAGATGATTTCAAGAGACCTAGGATGATGGAAGAGTAAAATTGTTTAATGGATTACTGAGATTAAGAGGATATTTTTAATTATAAGGAACCCTTGAAACTAGAGTATATCTGTAGATTTTATGGACAGGAGCCAGTACAGAGAAAAATTAATGCCAGTTTCATACCTCCCTCAATTTCACTTGTCCTCCCGTCCCTAAAATGCTTTCTCCCCGACACTTTTAAGATTGATTCATTCACTTCATTCCAGTCTCTGCTCAAATGTTGAGTTTCTGGACATCCTTAATCACCTATGTAAAATAGCATTACCCCTATTGCTCTATGTCTTAACCCTGATTTTTTTCTTCACAGCATTTATCATTACCTGAAATATCTTTGTTTATTATCAGGCTTTCCCACTGGACTATAAGCTTCATGAGAAAGATTAATGGGATGAGTCAGAAAATGGGATGGGAGAACATTCTAGGGATGGACAAGGACACTGATTAGTTCTTTCAGAGGACTTAGATGAGAAATGATAAGAAGCTGGATTAAAGCTGTAGAACTGGAGAGGAAGAGACTGATTCAATATGAAATATTCATGGTGACTCACCGAATATAGAGGAATGGGGAGGAGAGATTAAAGATGGTTCCAAAAGTTTGTACTTTGGGCAACTGGGTGGGTATGTGGTGATGCAGTGACCAAGATAGAAAAGAAGAAGTAGTTGGGGGGATGTATATATTTAGTTTTGAATGTGTGTATCTTAGGTAGTTGGAGGACATCCAGATGGTTGAATACATGGGTCTGCTGCTCAGAAAAAAGGTCTGAGCTGGAGATACAGTTTGTGGGTTCATTAACATATAGATAGCAGTGTGGATAGGAACCAATGTGAGTGAGATACTGCAGAGCTCTGAGAGTGGTGGGAAGGGACTCAGAAGAAAGGTCTTTCAAAAGTCAGGGAGACAGAGGCCAAAGAAAGAGCCCGCTGTTAAAGCTACAAGAGAATGAGGCTGGGATGGGGGTGGTTGATCTTTGACAACGTGGATATCACTGATGACCTTGGCAAGGGCAGCCTCAGTGAAGTGAAGCAGAAACCAGGTAATTATGGGCTGCTAATTCAATGGAGGCAAGGAAGAGAGTAAACAAACCTACTTTTTAAGGAAGTTTACAGTAAACTGGTTACATATTCAGTCCTTTGCTGCCTGTTAAACTAGAATTCAAATTGTAAAGTTAATTATGTGTCAGATCAGATCAGTCGCTCAGTCGTGTCCGACTCTTTGCGACCCCATGAATCGCAGCATGCCAGGCCTCCCTGTCCATCACCAACTCCAGGAGTTCACTGAGACTCAACACAACTCAAATATAAAGATGCTATTTCCCTGGAGATTGCTGTTGGAAATCTACAAATTAGACCTACTTGGTGATCATAAAAAATGCCTGTTCTTTGGAGAAGCTGTCTAGATTGAGAGCTAGCAGTAAAGGGATTATCAGAAAATAAAACAACTTACCGTCAGTTCCAACAATATACACATCTACCTGGATCCTGATAAAGTCTTGCAGAATCTGTTAAAAAGAAAGCAGATCTTCCTTAGGTAACAGTTTCACTTGTCAGAAACATAAAGAAAACTATAATAATTGTGTCTTATGCTAATATGTTGCTTTCAGAGCCCTTTACATTTTGAAAAGAGATAATACTATAGAGATACTAAAATTAATAACAAGGCTCTATGACAGAAGTCTACAGAAAAGAACTCTCCTCTTCAGTAAAAAGTTAAAGATGATGATTCTTGAAGGAAGTAAAATGAAAAAATGTCTGCTCTGATTCACAAGAGGAACTCTGATGTAATTTTTAAACAGTTTCTTCTATGGAATGATCTTTACTAGAGCTTTCTATCTATATAAAAATTTAAAAAAACCCATAACCCATATGTTGTTCATTATTCCTGTCCACAGTGCCTGAATGTGTCTAGCACCAAAGAATCTTGATCCATTTTCCTGGTCTCTAGGCTCATAACAAATGCCAGTAGTGATGTGAGTAAGGTTATAAAAGGTAAGGAAAGTAGCTTGTCCCGTTTACATTAATATCAATAGTGAGAATATCACTATTATTATCATCAGTAAAAACTTGGAGCCTGTACTGGGCTGAAGTAAGAATTAGGACCTTCAGGAAACCTAATGTAGAGTCCCTGTCCTTTGTGCTATATGCCAAGATCAAAAAATAAATGTTATGTGTATTTCTCCTTCAAAACAAAAATAAATAGACAAAAGCAAACAAAGCAAAGTCTCAAAGGTCATGTGATAATAAGATTTTTTTAAAAGGTTAAGTTTGAAGGAGATGAAATTAATCCTGTTTTCTAATTTTATATCCAGTTCACCTATACTTAATAGATCTTAGCTCAGTTTTTATGTAGGCAGATTTCTGTTTAAAAAAAAAGCAAAAGAGGGGGATGTGGCATTCTTAAATTTTCTTTATATCTGTTTCAGCATTTCTGTTAGAAACTCTTTTAGAAACGTTGACAAACCTGCGGTAAGGAAACAGCTTGCAACCAGATTGTTCCAGTTCTGTTTTTTAAAATCATATGTGACATAAATTCTTTCATATATCTAACTTTAAAAAAAAAGACAAACTGTTATATAGCCAAGTTAAAGTTCATTGGCTTATGACAGATGAGGATAAAAATAAAAGGACCACTATTCTACTTTCTTGCAAGATCTCTATTTCAGGACAATTTAGATAGAACACCCAAAAGGATTTGAAGCACAGCAGAATTGGAATTTAATAGGATTATGAGCAGTATTGTCTATAAGCATATGTTAGAAATTATATGCAGTCTCATGGGAAATGCACTTTTAAAGAGTTCACCAAACACACCCCACCTGCACTCCCTCCATGAAATATTCTAAGATTAAATTTTACTTCTGCTTAAGCATGCATGTGTTATCTAAAGGAACATCCGTCCACAAATACAACTTTTTTTTTAACCTTTAGTCACTGATTAGTTGTTTTCATTCAGGAAAAAAATTACCGTTTTGAGACCCCTCATTGAAGAAACATCAAGAAATGACACTGCTGAAAAGTCAAGAATGAGGCTGTGGAGGTTGATTTTAGGGACCACAATGTTGAGAGGAAGATTAGCATTCCAGTCTATTTGGAAAGGCAGGTCTTTGGTATTGATGGGCTGATTCAGCTCTTCAATCTTATCATTGTCCAGCTCTTCATCAGAATCTTTAAAGCCATCAACAGTACATATAAATCCTTTCTGCAAGAGAGGATACTCATATGCATAAAAACTCTGACCAAGAAAAGCACTGAATGTCAAGGTAAACCAGTGAATTTCTGAAGCATAGAGTCAAAGTTGGCTCAAGAGATGGGATTTTAATTATTTTATTTGGAGAATAAAAATTTTCCCTGGAGAATACAATTTTAAAGAGACCCCTAAAAATATTACATTGATCGACACACGAAGTACCTTGTTTATCTGCCATTTCATTAAAAGGAATGGAACCAACCACTTGAACTACATTTTACTAAGGTTTTAGCTGTAATATGTAGAAATGTGAGAAAGAAGCTTACTGGTGTTACTTGTAGCAGGCCTTTCTTCTGCAGTTTTCGGATTTTCTTCAAAGCCTTGTTGCGCTTGCGAAGAATTCGAAGTGGACGAAAGCCAATCTGAAAAACCATTGCTGTGTTACAAGAATGCTGAATATTCTGCTACTTGTATAGCATAATTCTACCTATATAACCTAATTCTAGCTATAGTATAATTCTACTTAATTAAATGGGATAGTTATAGCATAATTAAATGGGATGGGTTGAGGGACTGGGACATATATGAAAGATATTTACATTAAAATTAAAATTTGCATTGAAACTCAAAATTTAACATCATCATTGAGGGCATTGTATCAGACCTATGGTCTGCTACTCCATATGCAGTTAACTAACATTCAGAAACCTCTGTACCATTCAGGTCTTATTCCTCGAGTATCCACAAATGGATCTAAACTGTATTTGAAGTTTTTGTTTTCTTTCCACACAACCCTTAGGGAATTTCATTTTATTTTTTCCCATTTGTTGAATATGAGTCATATCTAATTAGTATCCTGCTTCTAGATATTTTTTATTCTATTAGAATTTATACAATTATACTTTATAATATCTATTATATGAACTTTTAATAATTTTAGTATTAGATCTGAGGGTAACCTTCATTTTTTCCTTTCCAAAACAAATGTGTTCTTACTGCAGTAATATTTAGCTCCAGAGTAATAAGTACGTGTGTGCATGCCTAGTGGCTTCAGTCTTGTCTGACTTTGCAACACCATGGACTGTAGACCGCCAGGCTCCTCTGTCCATGGGATTCTCCAAGGCAAGAATACTGGAGTGGGTTGCCATTTCCTCCTCCAGAGGATCTTTTTGACCCAGGGATCAAATCCTCATCTCTTATGTCTCCTGCATTGGCAGGAGGGTTCTTTACCACTAACACCACCTGGGAAGCCCAGAGTAATAAGGAGGATCAAATTATATAATAAAAAACCCTTGACCAAAAAATGTAGTGAGATGAAAAGATACTAGATTAAGTGAAAAGAACAGTATCTAAAGCAAGATAGACAATCTGATCCCATTTTTGTAAAAAAAAAAAAACAAAAAAAAAATGGGTAGAAAGATATTTGATGCATAACAGATGACTAAAAATAGTTAGGGCTTAAGGCAAGCTCTATGTGAGGGACAGAGTGGACCAGAAGGAACATGAAAGAGTGCTGAGCTTTTGTTTCTTAACCTTAAAGTCTGCTTTTTTGTCAGCTTTCCAGTCCATGAGGGACACTAGTTGTTATTTAGTGTTAAATATTCATTTATATTTTATTTATTCATTTCTAAGTATTCACTTGCTATCCTAAATCTCTTCAATGATACAGTCAAATATTGTTTCTGAAGTTGATTCCCAAGGAAAATCTATAGGAGACCATCTATCTTATGGTAAGTCTTTTTACTTTACAGCAATATATAATAAAAAGAGTCTCTATATTGGACCTTATATAAAGAGTCTCGTTTCCTAACATGTTAATGGACCCCTTATAAGATAGTTCCACCTGGGACAAAGGATACAAAAATATGAACACTACACATCTGCAGTATATGTAAAATCAGTGACCCTCCTGCTTGTTATAGAATAAGCATTTCATTCCTAGGTATTCAGTGGAATTAAAAAAAATTAATAACCCCAAACCTTACAGCATCGATAAGTTTCTGCTTAAAGAAACTAATGTTTGCAAAGTAGATAGGAGATGGACATCTGAAAATCTTCACGCCTTCTGGTTCATATATCTGTAAGGCAGATAAATCATATTAGATGGTGCCCATTAGATTTATGTTAATATTACTTAGCAAATAAGAGTAAAAAAATGAACCTTACTTCAGAATAATCTTTTCTATTCTTATAGATGTTGCTCCTTCCAACATTAGCCAGCGTGCTGCATTTGGGACTGTAGGGAAAATCAACACCAAGTGAATCATTCATGCATATTTATTAAGCCTATAAGGCTAACGCTGGTGTTTTCCTAGCATCCCAAAGCAGGCTCACTTATCCAAAATTTAAAGATTGGAAAATTCTCATGCCATCATGCCCTGGAGGGCAAACACCTTGTTTGACACAGCTCCGAAACTGTCTCCTCTCCCATCTCCCACATCCAGTTTACAAAGCACTTCCATATGCCTTTGCCATTTTGATTCTGCATATTACAGTTATTGGGTGAAATAAGGCAGATACAATAACCTTGTTGTATGGATGAGGACATGGAGAAGTATTATGACTTGCCTACAACCGCTCAGTTTGTCTCTTATGTTTGATGAGTCCCCAAGAAATGAATGAAATAAGTGAATAGAAGAGTGTGGGAACATCTCAGTGTAAATGTATTCCATCAGTCCATCAAATTTAAGTATGATAACACCTTCTGTTCTAGAACACCTTAGATCCCAAGAAGCTTTCTCTCTCTGTCACGTCATATAATCCATCAAAAACTGAGTGACCACATGGTGGTGATATTTTATAACAGATTTAAGAATCCAGAAGATGTTTGGACGGGAAATCTGTTTGAATTTTGTTAAAAAATCAAGACTTCTAAGTGGCTTTTGTGGCATTTTAGGTTGAAAGGGGCCTTTGAAAAGTTCTCTAAATCCAGCTCCATGATTTCCAGGTGGGAGTCCAATCTAACAACCTGCCCAGAGAAACAACCCTCCCTCAGACACACAGAATCTCAGAATCTTCTCAGGAACACTTACCCTGTGTTTAACAAGTCTGAGGCAAAGACAGTAAACTTGCTCAGAATTACTTCCAGTTTACAGCTGGGTAAACAGACTCAGAGATTTATGATTTATTTGAATTGTTGTCAAAGAAGGAAGCAGACCAACAACTGGTAGGATTCAGCTGATGTAAGGTTGGGCCATCTTTTGCCATCAGGCCTTGGAGTGAGGCAGAATAGACTGGCCAATCTTCTTTTCTTTTCTTTTAGGGGGGTGGGGTTTGCATTGTAAGGCTTGTGGGATCTTAGTTCCCCAACCAAGAATCAAACCCACACCCCCTGCACTGAGAGTGCAGAGTCAACCACTGGACCACCAGGGAAGTCCCAGTCTGGCCAGTCTTGATAGATTTGCATACTTATCAACTAAACTGCTTTCCCCCTAACCAGTGACAGGTTTTTTCCTCCTCTGACCCAGGCAAGTCAAAGCCTGCAAGGATGCAGACCACAATGAGCACTTACAACTGAGTCCTGAAGACAATAGTCAGGAGCTGAAATGCCACGCTAGCTGCCAGGCCTAAACCGAGCCCCAGGACAACGGCAAAGATGAAGGTCATGACCCAGATTAGCTGTCAAAAAAAAGCAACACATATATTACCGTTTACTACTCTGATTCAAATACAGTGTCCTAGGTTCAGAGCTATAAGAAAGCATGAACTTCTAGGGCCCAAAGCAGAGGTCAGGAGTACACAGTAGAAGGGAGCTGCCTTCTGGTCATTCTGCTGGCTCAGGTTCAGAAGCTGCAGAAGCACAAGCAAATCTTTTCAAAAATCCCAAGAGAGTGTATCCATTTTCTAATCCCATCCCTGAACCAGTTAAGGAAATGACTGAATCTGTCCCAGCTAAAATTCCAGAACCAGTTGCTGTTTGTTATTAATCGGTAGAATCTGGACTAATATCTTACTTTTGGTCTGCTGATTTAATTAAAGGCTACTATCTCTGCCGGGGGCTTCCCTGGGGGGCCCACCTAGTAAAGAATCTGCCTGCAATGCAGGAGACCAGGGTTCAATTCCTGAGTCAGGAAGATGCCCTGGAGAAGAGAATGGCTACCCACTTTAGTATTCTTGCCTGGAAAATTCCATGGACAGAGGAGCCTAGTGGGTGGGCTATAGTCCATAAGGTCACAGAAAGTTGGACACGACTGAGCGACTAACACTTTCATCTGTACCAGACTCCTAGCATGTCCCCAAAGTGTAAAAGTCCCGAACACTGATCTAGCAGCAGCAAAACTAAACCTGGCTTATTACTTTATGCTTGTTAAAAACCATAGGCTATGTTAACAAGCCTTTTTACACCGCAGACTTTGACCCTGATGTAATTTAGGGACACAGCTTCTCAGAGCAAGGCTTGTTGAGAGTGAGGGGAGCCTTTACAGAGTGTTTCCAAAAGGAATGTTCAGAATTTGAGTTCTTCATAGATTCTTTGGACACTGCCATATGAGGTAATGGAGACCAGAAGCAATGAATACCGTAAGATTCAGCGTTTCTGTGGCATTAGAGATAACTACAAGAATTTTAAGAAGAGATCTAAGAAGTTTTCTCTTTGTGCTTCATGGACTATTTCCTACTTGTAAGTAACTCATCCTTTTTCATTAAAATCCCAGAGAATAATCATTAGAGTGTGCAGTTTCAAGATAAAACTTAAATAAATAAAACAACTTAGGTTATTTGAACAGGTAGATAGAAACAAAATTTCCCTTTGTTTACAATATAAATATACATTTTACATCAGCATTAAAATGCAATTCCAATTTCACCTCTACTTACACAATCATACTTATCCTTTCGCCACAATCTTCGTATTTCCACAAACTGCATCAGCATTCCTTTCAAGTTTCCAAGTGCTAAAGCTGCCAGGACAGACTGTGGAAAGAGCAGATGTACTTTGAGATAATCCAATAACCATATAGAAGCAAAGGTGAAGGCTGTAGATAAGTGAATCCTTTCAAGGGCCTCAAAGCCTATCAAACGATACACCCTTTTCCTGTACAATGCCAATGCATAGCACAGCAGCCCTGGAACTCTGACCTATCCCCAGGTATGATTTTGGTCCACCACAGTGACAGGGACATGCCATCTGATAGCACTTACTCATCTGTACCTGGGGACAGAGAAAGGCAGATCTGAAGACCTGTGACTGAAAGCAATTCTTTCTAATCAGAGATAGTCTAGTGTGTGTCTGTTTACTGTAGTAGGGAGTGGGTGTTGCTCTTTGTTAAAAAAAAAAAACTCAGGGAGAAGCTTCAGTTCAATTCAGTTCACTCACTCAGTTGTGTCCAACTCTTTTTGACCCCATGGACTGCAACACACCAGGCTTCCCTGTCCATCACCAACTCCTGGAACATGCTCAAACTCATGTCCATTGAGTTGGTGATGCCATCCAACCATCTCATCCTCTGTCCTCCCCTTCTCCTCCTGCCTTCAATCTTTCCCAGCATCAGGGTCTTTTCAACGAATCAGTTGTTTGCATCAGGTGGCCCAAGTACTAGAGCTTCAGCTTCAGCACCTGTCCTTCCAGGGTCAATGTACTGGTTTTGATATTGCAGTGTAGCTGTGTAAGATGCCACCCTTGTGGGAGCTGGATGAAGGGTTCATAGAACTCTGTACAATAAGCCTCCTGCTTTGGGGAACTTTAGTATAACACAAGTCAAGTGCAACTTGCAAAGGAGACATGTTATTTTCTTCTTTTCATTAATTCATACCTGGTCAATATTCCATGGAAAAACAATTTGAAACTAGGTAAATAACAAAGGGGCTTCCCTGGTGGCTCAGTGGCAAAGAATCTGCTTGCCAATGAGAAGACTCAGGTGCGAACCCTGGATCAGGATGATTCCCTGGAGAAGGAAATGGCAACCCACTCCTGTATTCTTGCCTGGGAAATCCGATGGACAGAGGAGGCTGGCAGGCTACAATCCATGGGGGTCTCAAAAGAGTCCGACTTAAACTGCTTAGTGACTACTTAGTGACTAAACACCCACAAATAGGAAGGACCTACTGTATAACATGGGGAACTATACTCAGTATCTTCTAATAAGGGAGAAGAATCTGAAAAAGAATATATATGTATAATTGAATCACTTTGCTGTACACATGAAACTAACAGCATTGTAAGTTAACTATACGTCGATTAAAATTTTTTTAATTAAAAAAATTTGTAACAGTTTATAATGAAATACATACACAATAACTCCTTAAAAAAAATAAAGATTACAGAGCATTGAGAAGCCACACGCAGGGAAAGGGGGATCATTTTACCAGGAACCAGCTATCCTGACTGTAGTTGATACTAAGGATTAACTATTAAAAAAACGCTTAGAACTCCGCTGCTACTTAGTAAGTGCTAAAGGAGCATTCGTTCTTAGCTATCGTGAAAGGTTATTTTGCCTTCATATGATAAAAGTTATTTAGATGAAACAAAAACATTATAGACACAGTGATCTAAGAATTGTCAGATGGATCCTTTACAGAGTAGGGCCTTTGATTAACATCCTGGCCAATGTTGTTGGTGTCGTTTATTCACGAAAGAGATAGGATTTTAAGTGGCAATTGCTTTTTTTTTAGTTTCTCCAAATTGAAGTGGGTGAGGTAGAGACCAAGGATACACACGGGAAGAAGTACACCAGGCCGAATTCTCTATGTAGGGGGGTTGTGTGTGCATTTATTTTTATTGAGATATACATTCTTACACATAATATTTCTTCAGGGGTGACTTTTTGACTCCTTTTATGCCATTCCTTTGGAAATCAGGTTGGCATAGTAAGAATGCATAATTTTGACAACAAGTACCGTGCACTGTTTGGCCAGGTTTGGGATAACCATGTTAGGACACCAGAAACCTGGGATAAAACTCATGTTCCAGCTACCAACCAACAAAGAAAAAGGCCTAGATAAAAACCAACAGACTTTGGTGGACTGTGTCCTGTGTCTATGTCCTCTGTAGTCAGAGGTATAATTGGATGTTTGTAGAATAACAACAATAATAATCTCCCCAATAAAGGGTATCATTGGTTAAGTGTTTATCATGTGCCACACCCTGGACTAAATATTAATACTTCACATGCCCTATTTCATTTAATTTTCACAACAACTCTGTGAAGTGGGTGCTATTTCCCTCTCTATTTTACAAATAAGCAACTTGAGGTTCAGAGAGGTTAAATAATCTGCCTAAAGCACAGAGATAATAAGCAGCAGAGCAAGATTGGAAGAAGGTCTATAGGACTAGAGCCAGTGCCCTCTGTACTACCTCAAAATCACATTAACACCACAAAGAACAATATATTGACCACCATTTGGTTTCCTACAGATCCTGTGTTTCCTAGGGCCCGCTGTTATTTTTGTAACCTGGGTACTGCAGTTGTGGACAAAGCATAACACTACACCCTCAAAAATTACAGTTCCAGAGAGGCAGACAGAGGAGCATGAGGGTAAAGGTGCCAGGTCAAAGTCTAGCCATTTGCTCCCATCCATCAATCTGACCGTTTTGGTCTTGGAGTCAAACCACACTCTGGGAGCTGCAGGGCGTACTCCTAAGAACAAGTTGTGTGGTTGGTAGTACCATTCTCTGAATTCCATACAGGCCTCAATGGCATCAACCTTTAAGAAAATCTTCACTTTAGTCAACCCATATGGAAGCTTCAGTGCCAGGGTGCCTTCCAATCTAAACATTAATCATATCTGGGGTAAACACATAGAGACTGAAGAGTAGAGTTGATCAGCAGAGTAGAACTGATAAGGCAGTGTAGAGTTTTAAGAGTAGCATTGTTGGGTATTTGCATTCCTAACATTTATAAAATAGTGCCAGGAGAGAAAGAAATATTTTTGGCCCATGGAATATTGGCGAAGAAGAGTACTTGAGAGTTTGTGGATACTCATTTTCCCTAGTTTAGTTTATCCCTCCTGAGTTTAAGAACCAGAGCCCTCGATTCATCATCTAAAGGAGAGAGATGTCAGCCCGAGGGATGAGTGCTACCTTTTGTAGAGGCTCCAAGAGAAATCCGATGGCAACGATGACAATCAGCACAATGATAGCAGAGATAAGGCCAGCTATCTGTGGAGAGGAGAACATTCTCATCACAAACTCAACTTTCCCCCAGGGTTCCAAATCCCCATTGACTCAAGCAAAGATGGGCCTCTTAGCAAAGACCCCCCAGGACCTGAGTTTTGCCTCCTGTACTCTCCTGGACCCCTGATCTGGAGAGAGCGGTACTTGCTGCAAATCCTCTGAACGATCCACCAAATATGTTACTTGCTCCCAAGGCGATCAACTCCTGACAGGAGAGCAAGGAGGAATCTTTTTTAGATGCAGCACCATCAATATTATGTATGCAAAGTAGTATTTCAAGTTGCCTAATTAGACCCATTGTCGGTTGTATACTTACCTGATTGCCATCAATGGGATAATCATACTTGAGGGAGTAGACGCTGGCCACAGAAAAGGCCACTGCAAAGCCAACAATGGCAACGCCAAAGGAGTCTCCAATGGTATCTTGGAAAGTCTGCCTGCTAGGTGTGATAGGGGCCTGAAACCTGAAATCGAAATTAAGCAAGTCAGAATGTTGCCCACCTGGTTAGAAGCCTTCAACAGCATCCATGTATCCTCAGGAAAAAGTCCAAATTCCTTAGCAAGGCCCCAATGGCCCCTTCCCCCACATCTTGCTTAATTACTACCATTTCTCAGAATTTAGACTCCAGCTATACCAAGTTTTCTTTGTTTCTCATCACCCATAATCTCCCACCTTGGAAGCTTCTAATTGGCTGTTCCCTCTGCCTGAACCATTCCCTTCATCCCCATCCTTCCCTCCAGAAAGTCATTTCTCATCCCCAAGGTCAGGGTTAGGTGAGATTGTCTGTGCTTCTCCAGTGTTTGATTCCTCCTGTTTCCATCCGCCCTCCCAACCGGAAACTCTCACCCAGACCCAGAGCAGGGACAATGACTAGTTCACTGTTCTAGGACCAGGATCAAACACTTTTCACAGCATATATCAAGTGGTCAGTATTTGTTGAGCAAGTCAATGAATGAATGAATGCATTCTAGGCTGAGTTGTGCCTTTCAAGTATGACTAGCAAGAATTTAGCACCACTGAATACCTTGCAATCTGTTATCTTAATGTTGAAAAGCAATGCTGCCTGGATTTGATATAAGATTGTAAAACTAGTCCAATGATAGTGATAAATCTGATATGATTTTGCTAGTATAGCTACATTACAGTGTGCATTTAGATCAATATAAGCTTCCTGCAAAACATCTCAGATCCCAGTTGTATTGTTACATTGGTTTACAAAGCATCGCTCATGATACCTCCAATAGTTATCCATGGATGAAGGCTCCTTGAGCAAATACAGTTCTGAGACAAGTAAAGCAAGATATATTTCCCTGCATTGATAACAATAACCTTTCACGGGAAACTCTTAGCAAACAAGCCCTGGACTCTGCCCTGAGCTCCACTAATCAGCTACAGCCAACTGCAGCCGTGATGGAGAGTGGGTTTCCATTTAAAGTGAGATTGTGTCAGGCAAACACTGAAGTCACAGAGGATATGTCTGTGTTTATACTGCATGGACTTAGAGCAGTTAAATAACATTTACTAAAATGTTCAGCTCCTATAAACATCTGTTTCTGATGTAAAACTTATTACAACTGGGTTAACTGGGTCCATTCAATTCTTTTTAAATTGCTGTTCATGTTTTTTAAGTGTTAATACAGTTTTAGTTCTAATTTCGAAGGAGCACTATTATTTCATATTCTGCAGCTTTTATAAATCAGAAAGTTAGCTAGGAACATTATATGTGTAAAATATAAAATGAGTGATACAATTTGCATTTTATACCAAAATACCCAGAAGCCTGCTATTATTATTTTGTTCTAGCCTCTAAACGCCATAGGCAGAATGATGTGATGGGGATTTGCAGTCTGAAAACTGGACTGATTTCCTGGCTGTGCTTACCCAGTTTCCTCATATGTAAAGTGCTGATAATAACACTTGTTCTCTTTTCTTCATAATTTTTGTGGAAGGTTCAAATAAAACAATGAATGTGAATACTGTTCACACACTGTAAAGTACAAAGTGCCTCTTAGCTACTATTACAGTGTCCCTCTGGAATCTGAATATATCCTTGGTGTTCTGATTACTATTTCAATGATCTCTCTCCTTTAGCCAAGTATTTGCATTCAGTGTACATGACTTCACAAAGTCACTTCTAAAATGTCATATTCATTAATAGCAGATTAGCAATAATTAATAATCATGATCTTTCATTTATATTCTATTTGCAAACACCAATGGGCATTTAAAATGTTCACTTAATCATCACTCAGGAGAAGTGGGAGTGTAAAAAGCATGTAAAGTGTCTGGCACAGTAATTTAGGTGATCAATTAAGAATAGCAGTAGTGCAGTTGAATACTTACAGTAGGCCAGGCACTTCAGGACATCACATGCATTAATTAACTCACTTAAATCTTCCAAGAATCCTATGTAATAACTACTATTTTTAGCCCCATTTTTTACAGCCAACGATATTAAGGCACAGAGTTTAATTATTTGCTCAAGGTCAGGAAGTGAGTCTGGAGTAAATTCTAGGCACTCTGCCTCTAGAAAGCATGAATTTGCTTACTGGGCTACACTGCCTCTCTGTAGGGTGTGATGATCTATAAATATGTCACCCCCTTCTTCACCCACACATACTGTGGAGAGATGTCCGTTGACATTTAAAATACATCTACTAAGTAATGTCACTGTAACTCAGTGATCTTAAGTTTATCTTTTATTTCCAAAATCCTTCTGACAAGATAAAGTATAATCGCTTGAAAGTTGCAGAGTAGAAACCCTAGAAATAGTCTTTCAACTTCAGCCTAATTTCTACTATTTAAAGTGATATTTGTGATCTAAATATCATAAATATAACACATTTTTATCTGGTGATAAAAATATTTTTTGCTTAAAAATATATATTTGCTTCTCATAGAAGTTCCCTAGTGGCTCAGACAATAAAGCATCTGCCTACAACGCGGGAGACCCGGGTTCAATCCCTGGGTCCGGAAGATCTCCTCAAGAAGTAAATGGCACCCCACTCCAGTATTCTTGCCTGGAAAATCCCATGGACGGAGGAACCTGGTAGGCTACAGTCCATGGAGTCCCAAAAAGTCAGACACAATGGAGCGACTTCACTTTCACTTTTCACTTTCTATTAGAAGTTAGTTATTTTTAAGTCAACAATGAAATGCATATAAATTCTTATTCCTAGAATAATTCTTGAATATTCCTAGGTACTGGAAGGAGGGAAGGTTTTCATTTTTGTTTTCATTTTGTTTCATTACCAGGAATACAATGTTTCCTTGGTAAGCAAGCTGGAAGAAACTGATGCCATGGTCAGAAGGCAGAGAGAGGAAAGAGCACAAAACTGGATCTCCCTCAACAATTGAATAAAGGCAATGGACTACATTTTCAAACTCCTTGTACAAACTGCACCTCCCAGCCTTTTGGAGCGGTAAGAGTTGTTCTGGGCTTGTTTTGAACTTGATCTTGAGAAAGGACAGAGTGTGCCCATCTGGATTGCTCAAGCAGTGTGTGGCAGGTATTCCTTCAGTGTCTCCTTTGAACTATTGGAACTTGGCTCCAGTAACTTCAAACAAAATACTACATAATGTTTATGGTAATTAATGGCCAGGGAAATCTGGTTTCTCTCGGTTCTTTTTTATGAGAAGGAACAATTTTAACCTCTTTTTCTGCTTCTACTATCTTGCTTTTACGTGCTTGTGAGTCCCTTCTCTGATTTGTGAGTTCTTTCACATGGAGACACTTTCTGATATTAAGAACTGCAGACCTGATGTCCTTCATGACTTATTCCTAGAAGGACAAAAGTGAGCCTTCCTCTTGGATGCATGATGGATGCCAGATACAGGGAGAGTGCTGAGGTGGGTTAATGCATTTCAGCTTAGAGTCCTCTGTCACTACTGCTAACTCTCTAATTGGTGCTTGAAGATGCCATCATGAGAAAGACACTTACCCAGGTTTCATCTCCCCAATCACAGCCACATTAAACCTGCTTTTGAAGTCAAAGCCATAGGACACACCTGTTGCGATCACAGTCTGCAAAGTTGCAAATTGCCCAAGTTAGAAATGGGAGATGTCACTAAGAGTCTTGCTTTGAAAAAAAAAAAAGTACCATTGCCAAAGGCCACCCTTTGACCTATTACATAGGAATCTCAAGCTCAGGTTTGGCTACTTTTTGAAAAGTCCCAAGGCAATTCTAATGTACTACTGAAACAGAACCACAGCTTCATTCCAATGAGTCTATCACCAGGCTTGTCTTGCCTTACATGGAAAGAATAAACCCCAAATCATCAAAGCAAGTTATTAAATTATGAATGAAGAGAAATACCACACTAAATGTCATACCAGAAACTGCAGCGAGATTGCCTGTCTCACCAAAACCTCCTAATTTACAGAGAGGGAGGGCTTTCAACATAAAAACACAAGGCAGAAGGTGCGGATGGGATGATTTGAGAGAATAGCATTGGAACATGTATATTACCATATGTGAAATAGATCACTAGTCCAAGTTTGATGCATGAAACAGGGCACTCAAAGCCAGTGTACTGGGACAACCCAGAGGGAGGTGGGAGAGGGGTTCAGGATGGGGGACACATGTACACCCGTGGCTGATTCATGTTAATGTATTGCAAAAACCACCACAATATTGTAAAGTAATTAGCCTCCAGTTGAAATAAATAATTAATTTTTTAAAAAGAAAAGAAAAAACACAAGGCAAACGAATTATGAAAGGAAACCTGAAGATGATCACTTACCACAATGAGTTCAATTGGGATGGGCACTGGAAGCTTGGCTTTGTAGCGCTGATTTATTTCTTTAACCACAAATACCACCACCAGGATAACCAAGGATGTCACAAGGTCTGCAATATTAGTCTTCTCTATTTGTGAGAATACGGACTCTAGGACCTGAAAGTATAAAAATTAAAAAACCCAAGTGCAATATTAATGTGTAATTTGGATACAACACTTAATTCCAAATACATAAAAATAAACGTAAGACATGAAAGGACTGACAGATGGATAGCAATTGCCTGTTCTGCTCATGTTAAACCCTAGTAACTGTAGAGACTACATGGAGACATGTGAAGAGTAAGTTAGCATAGCATCGTCATCACACTGGTTTAGCAATGCTCTTCATCTAGTGTCACATTTTCTGGGATGCGTTTCACATTTTTATAACTGGTCTCTTCTACTCTTAGGTGTCATTGCCATCATTTTTTTTGTTTGTTTCTTGTTTTTATTATTGGAGGAAAATTGCTTTACAATGCTGTGTTAGTTTCTCCTGTACAACGAAGTGAATCAGCTATATGTATACCTCATTTTTCATTTCATAATCAATACTATTGCTCTGTCCAGGGAATCACCTTTCACCTCTGATAGTTTTTCTTAGCATGTTTCCCCTTAATTCCTGGCTTTTATTTTTTAAGGTTCAGACCCCTTATATTTCTTCATTGACTCGCTCTGTCACTTTGGAAAATAGTTTCCTGGCTAGCTGTGCACTGTTTACAGTCTTAATTCCCAAGGCCAGTTGGATTTCCATATCTATGGGATCTGGACAGCTCAAGCAGGCCCAGACTAGATCCCAAATGACTCCCAAAAGATTCCACTTCTGGAATAGCGCTGAATGGGAGTGAGAGAGGTCTGGTTCCAACTTGGAGCAAGTTTTGTCTCAGACTCCCAAACGCTGTCTTGATAGAAGCACTCACAAGCCCCAAAGTCAGGAAAGAGAAGGAAATAACAAAGAACAGAGAGGGAAGAATTTAAGCAGAGACTTAAAAAAGAAAAGATCAATGGAACTAAAAGCTTGCTTTTTGAAAAGATAAACAGAGGAGACAAACCTTTAGCTAGACTCACAAAAGAAAAAAAAGAGTGAGGACTTAAATACATAAATTCAGAGGCACTAAGAACACTGTTCTAAAGTACATCCTCCAGAGGAGAGAAGAACCACTGTTCTATTTACATATTTGCCAATTTCCTTTTGCTTTATAAACAAGGATACATAAGAGTCAGAAGAATTTCAATTCTAAAAAAACAAGACCTGCTTTTTTAGAAATAGGGATGCAGTGCCATCCAATTAGCACATTTCTTTCAACATAAGATTTTGAGAAAGATTTTAAAACTCGGGACAAAGCTTTTCATCATGTGAGCCATCATTTTTTTTCTTTTAAAATATACCGAAGAGTCAAATCTAAAAGAAGTGATACTTAATTTCTGTTGTTTACATCAGCTGCATGGGAGTTGTGAAAGATTTTCAGTGTTGCTCTCTTTGCCACTAATTTTTTCTTCATACGAATACATTTCACAGCCTGTTGATTTCCTGGAAGTTGTTAAGTAAGCCCCACAGCAAAGGCACAAAAGGAAAGTTCTTTGGGAAACATGAGAGTGAATTTCATGTATTCCTTATCTTTGAAGCAAAAAAAATACTCACTTTAAAAAGTGAAAATGGATCGGTGTGTGCCGGGACTGTCAGCTGAAGCATAAATTTGAGCTGGGAAACCAAAACATGAATAGCGGCAGCGGTGGTGAAGCCACTGATAAGGGACTCGGAGAGATAAATCACCACGAAGCCCAGCCGTAGAACCCCCATCAGCAACTGCAAAGAGAGAGCAGAGCCTTGTTAGTGTAGATTCACAATACACCTCGGCAATCTGAAAGATCAACCACTGAAATGGTTCAAACTGTGGAGATTCAGCCTCCACTCTTGGGTCTGGAAGAAAAGTGTCTCAGCCTCCTGGAACACCTCCCATTAAGGTACCTCCTTCTGCTTCCCTCCTCCCCACCCCGGCCCCAAATGTTACATGGTGTTCAAATAGCACATCATTTCAGTTTACCTCCAAGAACTAGCATGTTTCTTTTCTTCCCTCTTTTGAAGGCAAGGTATTCTTAGGAGACTCACCCCATAAACTTTTCATAGCAGAATTTTATCTAGTATCAGTCCTCATAATTTTTTCCCAGGGAATTGTCAGTTACCTCTTTTTGGTTGCTGTTGCATACATGGGCAAGCATCCATTCAGATTCCCTCACAACAAGTTGGTCGACTTTTGTTGGAAAATACATAACTGTTTATGACATCAAAATTGCTTGATTTTAACTGAGGGCAAAACTGATTCATTCCCCCAAAGCATTAGGATTTTGCAATAATGTAAATGGATATAGAAAGTTGGCCTGACTCTCCACTCCTGTCACCAGAATGCAACCTGAGCTGTGAGTTTGCAAAAGCACTAGAATCGGAGATGCACCCAGACCCCATCATTGAACTGACATATCACTATGTCTTGGTTTGAATTGACTTTTTTTTTACGCTTTTGTCTTTAGGCAACACCTTGAGGAGTTTGGCATTATCACTATCTAACATCTTGAGGACAGGAGAAGGCAATGGCAACCCACTCCAGTACTCTTTGCCTGGAAAATCCCACGGACGGAGGAGCCTGGTAGGCTGTAGTCCATGGGGTCATGAAGAGTTGGACACTTACTGAGTGACTTCACTTTCACTTTTCACTTTCATGCATTGGAGAAGGAAATGGCAACCCACTCCAGTGTTCTTGCCTGGAGAATCCCAGGGACGGCGGAGCCTGGTGGGCTGCCATCTGTGGGGTCGCACAGAGTCGGACACGACTGAAGCGACTTAGCAGCATGGTGGTGGGGGTGTGGCTTGGAAGTAAGTCTTTAAGCCCCTCCCTAATCTATGTGGACTATAGAATTCTCTAGTCAACAATATTGGAGTGCGTAGCCATTCTCTTCTCCAGGGTATCTTCCCAACCCAGGGATCGAACCCGGTTATCCTACATTGCAGGCAGATTCTTTAACATCTGGGGCTTTCCTGGTGGCTCAGATGGTAAGCTTCAGGGCTTCCCTGGTGGCTGAAATGATAATCTGCCTGCAATGTGGGAGACCCGGGTTTGATCCCTGGGTCAGGAAGATCCCCTGGAGAAGGAAATGGCAAGCCACTCCAGTATTCTTGCCTAGAGAATCCCATGGACAGAGTCCATGGGGTCACAAAGAGCTGGATACGACCGAGCAACTAACACTTTCACTTTCAATAAGAAATTGGGCTTCCCAGTTGACTCAGTGGTAAAGAACTTGCCTGCCAATGCAGGAGCCACCAGTTCTATCCCTGGGTTGGGAAGATCCCTTGGAGTTGGAAATGGCAACCCCCTCCAGTATTCTTGCTGGGATAGTCCCATGGAAGAGCCTGGCGGCCTATAGTCCATGGGGTGGCAAAGAGTCAGAAACAAATGAAGTGACTGAGCACACACACACAATGTGAAATCAGAAAAAATTTCCTGGCTGCCAGTTTCTCTATTACTTGCATACAGTTCTGTTTAGTAAGCACTGGGAGTGTATCAATTCCCAGGTATTTTATTGAATTCAGCATTTACTTGTCATCACATGTGCCTCCATGTTCTCATTTTTCCTACTTTCCAGACCCACGTTCACTCCTCTTTGCAAAGTGGATCTGTCCCTCTTCTTATGGTTGCCATGAGTGACTCTTCTTAAATTATTTCCAGTGGGCCACTGAAGGAGGCACAACAGGAAGAGTTGGGAGGGGTGGCAAGAAGGAGAAAAACCAGAAAGATGTGTACCAGTCAGGACACATAGATTGGGGAGGGTAGATTATGTGACAAAATGCTCACCTGGATGATTCCAGAAAGAATTGTAACTGTTGCAGCCACCATCACTTTCTGCTCATCTATTGATGAATCATTAGTCATTGAGCTATTAGCGAATGCTGAATCAGCTGTACTGTCTGTTGGGGTTAGTCTCACAACTACTGCTCCCACCATCATACTCAGAACTGGAAATGGACCTAATAAGACAGGGTGAATTGTAGTCATTATGCTTCCCCATAGCACAGTTGTCTTTCAACCAAAATGTAGCATGTAGAAAGATTACCATCTGGAGTTCTGTTCTCCTTCCCAAGCCCCAGTTCTAATTTGTAATTACAAGAAATTATGACTCCTCTTCTGGATGTTGCACAATATGGAATTGATACAATTCATGACTGGGGCTTCCCAGGTGGCACCAGTGGTAAAGAGACCGCCTGCCAATGCAGGAGACATAAGCGACTGTAGGTTTGATCCCTGGGTTGGGAAGATCCCCTGGAGGAGGGCACGGCAACCCACTCCAGTATTCTTCCCTGGAGAATCCCATGGACAGAGGAGCCTGGCAGGCTACAGTCCATAGGTTTGCAAAGAGTCGGACACAACTGAAGCAACTTAGCACGCATATACAATGCATGGATAATGTCATTCATAAAGAAAAAGCAATGAGCATTAATTAGCCCAGTAATTCACTTACCCACAGATATGTGTCTAGAAGTGCCCAAGAAAAAGTAGATGATGACTGGGAAAAAGGCTGCATATAGCCCATAGCCTGGGGGGATGGTGACTAGCAGAGCAAATGCTAAACCTGTAAATATACAAGCATCAGTGTTTTTATTTCATGCAAAGGGATCATAGAAGTTTTTATTAGGGTCTTCTAGTATTTAAGATTGCACCTTAAAACTTGTTTTATTAACTCAAATGTATCAAAGATGTAAATGTAAGAGCTAAAGCTATAAAACTATTGCAAGAAAACTTGGGTATAAACCTTTGTGTCCTTGAATTAAGCAAGGGTTTCTTAGTGACATCTATAGCATAAGTGGCCAGATTTAAAACACATAAACTGGACTCCATCAAAATGTAAAAATGGGTACTTCAAAGATACTATGAAAAAGGGGAATGACATCCCTCAGAAAGGGAGAGATTACCTGCAAATCATATGTTGGATAAAGGTCTATTATCCAGAATGTGTAAGCAACCTTTGCAACTCAAAAATAAAAGACACATAACCTGATTTTAAAATATACAAAAGATTTAAATTAGACATTTCTCCAAAGATATACAAATGGCCAGTAAGCACATGAAAAGATACTCAACATCATTAGTCATTAGAAGAATGCAAATCAAAACCACAGTGAGACACCATTTCATACTCAGTAGGATAGCTAAAGTAACAAAGGCAGACAGTAACAAGCATTCACAAGGATGTGGAGGAATTTGAATCTTCACCATTGCTAGTGAATTATTATATGACACAGCAATTATACTCCTAGGTATATACCCAAGAGGATTAAAACATACGTTCACACAAAAACTTGTGTGCAAGTGTTCATAATAGTATCAGTGTTATTCATAAAAGCCACAGGGTGGAGACAACCCAATGTTCATCAACTCATGAACGGACAAACAAAAGGTGGTGTATCTACAGAGTAGGATCTTATTCATCCATAAAAGTGCAGGAAGGACTTGTACATCATGGGAGAAACTTGCAAACATTATGCTAAGTGAAAGAAACAAGACACAGAAGATTGATATGTTCTATGATTCTGTTTGCATGAAATGTCCAGAATAGATAACTCCAGTGAGACAGAAAGTTGTTGCCAAGGGGCTGGGTGGAGGGAGGATGGGAAGTGATTTGCAAGAGATTTGGTGGTATGCGTATGGTGAAAATGTCTCAGAAGTATTTAGCCATGATAGTTGCAGAACCTTAGTTGCACAATATTTTGTAAATATCCAAAACAAACAAACAAACCCAATACTGAATTTACACATTAAAAGGATGAATTTTGTGATGTATAAATTACATCTCAAAAAAAGTTACCTTGCAGTACAGCCACCAGCCCTGTGCTGATTCCAGAAACAATGTCACTGAGGAGCCATTCCTTTATGCGATATGCTGGCAACCAAGATGCTATGGGGAACAAGGAGAAGGCAATTTTCTTGGCCTTTTGTGCAGAACAGCTGAAACAATGAAAACCACAGGTCAGTTAATTAATATCCAATTTTAAGTTTAGTACCTATTGTAGATGGAAATTTGTTAAAGATGATATCATTTCACTAATCTTCCCACTAATATTCACCTCTTTACACGTACTAGCTGCCCTGACTACCACCAAAGGATTTTTTTTTAAAGAAAAATACTTCTTTTCTTTAGCCACAATAGAACTTATTTGTCATCCTCAGCTTGACTTGTACAACACTTGACAGAAAATTTTCCTCTGTCCTCATCTATCAGTTTTCTGATATGGAAAGATTGTGTCGAGAGCTGAGATAGTGTTCATTTCAGAGACTACCTTTCTAGCCCTGGAGTAGGAGGTTTGGAAATCAAAGAGGAAAAGACTGACTCTGGAGACTGGGCTAGAAAGAAGAATTTGGAAGCTTAAAAATTTCAGAGAAAGTGTTTCATTTACTCCTAATACCAGTACTTTAGAAAATATCTTACCCGCACAACTTTTTGAGATGATCCAGAAGCGTCTTATGATGTCTTTGTTTCTTCTTATGTTCTTCCCCAAAAGCATTTGCAGAATACACTGGCCTGGCCACAACGTACTGATTCCCAATGGCTTCGATCATTTTGCTCTCTCTGATGGTTGTAGTAAGTGGAAGACCTTTGAAACTATGTGGCAAACCCTTCTTGCCTTTAGCAGGTTAAAATGCCTGAAACCAAACAGAGCTTGCTTCTTAAATAACTCAGAGATAATGTGATGCAATTTACAGATGAGTGAGCTCTGAACTGAATGTTACCACCTTTTGAGATCAAAAGAGGCTGGATTAAGGGACCTAGACTGTGTTTTGTGACAATGATATCTCTTTTTACTGCAATGAGCTGGACATGGATTCATTGGGTAAGTAAACAAGGGTTTTGATTGATTGATTTTTAAAAGATTGCCAAAGAACAATAGGAAGTGACTCAGTTTACTAACCAGTCAGTGCATTTTTGATTTGTAAAGCGAGATCTCAAGAAAAGAATTTACTCAAATTTTTTTTTTCAGTAAAGTTTCCAAAGTTATGGCATTGTGGATACTGGGACAGATAAGATTTAAATCAAAGTCTATTCATTGCTGCTAACTCGAGCCAAGGCTATTTCATTTTATCCATCAGAATTTTTGTAATATCTTTTAAAATGCTTTTAATCTGAAATTCAAGGCATATTGCTCATTTATTTTCTTATCATTTCTGCCCCAACCTCTGGCTTGACCTCTAGCATTTGAGTCCCTGTGAACTCTGTTATGACTGTGAGACCCTTTTCGCTATTCTTTCTTTATTTGGACCATTTTAAAAATCTTTATTGCATGGGGAACACGTGTATACCTGTGGCGAATTCATGTTGATATATGGCAAAACCAATACAGTATTGTAAAGTTAAAAAATAAAATAAAATAAAATAAAATAAATAAATAATTTTTTAAAAGTATTTAATGCTGTAAATATTCCTTTAAACACTTAACTGCAAAAAATAAATAAATAAATAAAAATCTTTATTGAATTTGTTACAGTATTCCTTCTGTTTTATGTTTTGATTTTTTGGCTGCAAGGCATGTGGGCTCTTAGTTTCCTGACCAGGGATTAAACCCACGCCCTGGCATTGGAAGTCGAAGTCTTAACCACTGACAGCCAAGTTCTGTTCAGTTCAGTCACTCAGTTGTGTCCAATTCTTTGCAACCCGGTGGGCTGCAGCAAGGAAGACCTATAAATAAATTTTCTCTCTCTTTTCTTTTTTGGCTGCCCCACGAGGCATGTGGGATCTTTGCTCCTCAACCAGGGATTGAACCAACACCCGCTATGGGGGAAGCTCCAAGTCTTAACCACTGGGTTGCCAGGAATGTCCCCAATCTAGCCAACCTTAGAATGAAGATGACTCAGGTACTGTGCATTCTATTTATGGCAGATGCTGCCATGGACAAAAAAAAAAAAAAAAAAAAAGGCCACCGTTTTGTTGCTTTACTCATATTTTCCAGCAGGTTTTGATGGAAACACATTAGTTCTTTTCCTTAGTCATTTTATTTTTTTTCTCCTTCCTTTTGCTGTTACGTGTTTTGTCTCTGTTACGTTATGGTCTAATCTTTTTTGCTAGGGACAAGGATGGCAGATATGATTACATCTCCATCTCCATGAAGCTGCCTTCCCTGAGGAGGACCATGTCTGGCTCTTTTGTGGGTAAGAGGCTCAGACTACAAAGGGAGTGCTTGAGGGCAAGAGTCAGGGTTGCTTAAGAAATCTTTACAGAATTTAGAGAGAGCTTGAGGGCCACAATTCCGATCTTGTGGTTCTTCCCTAGGCGGCCATCACTGCTCCCGAAAGCAGCTGCCTCATAGTCCACATGTAACCAACCATCTGAGCCACTGAATCATCCACCTCTTTGGTGCCTCTGCTGAAAAAAGCTCCTGACACTCATAAATTAATGTCATTTCCCAGTCCATCATTTCTGGGATTCTTGAGAATAACCTAATTTAGTTAGGAATTCAAAAGTGATTTTTCTTAATTTAAAAACAAAACAACTTGAACATGTTACCTTTACCTCAGAAATTCTTGGAAAACTTTTTTTCTTGGTGCCTAGAGTAACAATTCCAGTTTCAAATATGACACCCATATTAATGTATAACCTTTTCATTTCTGTTTTATCTTCATGCCTCAGATTTTTCTCTGGGTTCGTTAAGGGGTCAGTGGTTTTGGGGGACTGAAATTCATTCTCAGGCACTTTTCCTCCTAATGATTTTTGAACTTTAAATCTCATTTGTATACATTTCCACTCTTATCTCCTTTCCTATGATGTGTTCTTTTTAATTTTTTGGCTTTTATTTCATACCGATTACATACACAGACACACATACACATATATACATATACCTACATTCTTTGGTCCTGTGACTTAGGCATACAGGTTTGTCTTTCTCTGCATTCCCTGCCACCAACCCCCTGCCCCAAGCACAAATTTAGTCCTGGGATTATTTTATAGAGTTCAGTTTTTTCCAATTTAACCATTTTGATGTATTAATAACACTTTGATATTTATAGGAATTAGGGAGAGTCGTGTACATTACCCATTCCCCTCCAACCCCCCAAACTCCACCCATCCACAATGGGCTGTGCAAAACTGTCACCACCGGGCTTCCAGCTACCTGGGCACCTCCATTCTGCCTGCCCCACTCCTCTGAAAAGGGTCTCGCCCTAACCTTTGCATATCTCAGCATTTATCCATTTATCCATTTGGTGTTCTATTCTTTCAGCATCTGCCCTTCCTGTGGGAAACTAATTTGAACCAAGATGTGCATAAGTGATGCTAGTATTTTTCTTCAATTGGTGGTCATTTGAATCCAGGAGGCAAGCAGGTATGCTGAATATTTCCTGGCCTCTCCCCAGTCACGGTAGATACCTCCACCACCCTTGCACAAAGTTGGCTGTCACTGACTCCACCCTGAGCCAGATTTCAAAATACCGCTGTGCCAGTCAGCGGAAAACCAGAAGTAAGCCAGCCTTATTTCATGAATTGGTCTTTGGACAATGGGAAATACAGCCATGTCTTGAAGATAGCTACACCTCAGGGAGAGGTGGGAGAACAAGCAGAATAATGGGTCCAGGGAACACTTTCAGAGGGACCCCAATCCACAGCCAAAGAGGAACCAGTGCACCAGAACTAATGAGCCTGCAATCTGGAGCCTCTGCAACTACTGATCCTAAGCCACAGCTACTACAGACTGCATGCCCCAGAGCCTGTGCTGTGCAACAAAAAGAAGGCACTGCAGCAAGAAGCCCTTGCCCCCCAACTAGAGAGTAGCTCCCTGTTCACCTCGACTAGAGAGAGCCTACACGCAGCAGTGAGGGCCTAGCACAGGCAAAAATAATAAATATTATTAATTTTTTTTGAAAAGGTGATGGGGCTGGAAAGAGGATCCTGAGGGTGTGGGGCAGTATCTCTAAAGAGTCCCAAAGCAAATGGCTATAGACAAATATTTTGGATGTTTTTTCTGCTAAAATAATATGGATGATGCACACAACTCTAGTTCAGTGGGCAAGAATGTAAGAGCATCCTGTACTGCTTAGTCAAGAAGTTCACTTTTGTACCTGCTTTACAGTGGTCTTATAACACCTTCTAGGAACTTAGTTCAGTTTTCCTCTTAGTTCAGGCACTAAACATTATTATTATTATTGACAGCTCTTTTTATTGGCAATCATTATTATCAGTCTTACTGCTGAGAAACTAAGTCAAGCCTAATGCAGTCAGGAGGTGCAGCCGAAAAGAGTGAGAATTTGGCAGCTAAGTAGACCTGCCTTCACATCATTACTTGGCCATAGTTTGAGTTGCTCTGGGCAAGTGCGTCAATCCTTAGTTTTTCTCATGGTGAAAAGGGATGTCATTACCTTCCTTGTAGGGGCATTGTAAGGGCTTCCCAGATGGCTCAGTGGTAAAGAATCAGCCTGCCAAGGTGGGAGGTGTGGGTTTGATCCCTGGGTGGGGAAGATTCCCTGGAGCAGGAAATGGCAACCCACTCCAATATTCTTGCCTGGGAAATGCCATGGACAGAGGAGCCTGGTGGGCTACAATCCATGGGGTTGCAAAAGAGCCAGACAGTACTTAGCGACTAAACAACAACAACAAAGGGCCATTGTGAAGACTGAAATTAAGGTATATAAGGAGAGCCTTCTTAGCTTTAATTGCATTGGTAATAGTTTTAGGACTGAGTTTAATATTGACCAGTAGACTCTACATGACACAGTCAGCTGGTACCTGTCTGAAAACATTAGTGCTACCATCTTTTCTATGACTTCATATTTATTCTGAACTTCTCCAGAATTGGCAGTTTTCCATTCTCACCCATTTATTTCAACGTAATGTTAAAGTGTCTAGCTATCTAAGCTTCCTAGCATGGTATACAAGGCCCTGCATATTTTGGCTTTGGCCTATCTCACAAGCTTCTTCACTTCTCCTTCATAATTACAGAAGTTTCTTAACAAACAAATGATATTTAACATCACCCCCATTCCTTTGCATGCACTTTTTCCTTTACCTGTGTTTTTCTCCTCCAACACCTGGTAAATTCCAATTCATCCTTTAAAATACTTGGCTGTCAATGACCAATGATTTGTTCCTTCAACAAGCATTTATTATTCTATTGTTTTTTAGGAAAACTTCCTAACATAACTGTATAAGATATGACGATGCTGTAAAGCCTTCATGGAATCCTCTAAAAAGAGTTAATCATTTCCTTTTGTACACACCTGGTATGCATTTCTGTCTCACAGTATACTGTATTGTCATTATTTGTTTATAAGTTTCTCTTGCCAATAAGACTCAGTTCCTCAAGGACAAAGCCCAAACTTAATCATTTCTTTCCCTTTTGCAGAGTACCTGTAAAGTAGTCATTACTCAGGAAGATTTTTTGAGATAAATTGAACTATAAACAAAAGATATAGAAATGATGTAGTTCTAAATTCCAAAGTTTACTTCCATAGAAGGAGTGCCCAATATGAGTGAAACAGATAACAAACTGTAAGAAGAAGGGATGTGAGTGTGGGTTGGCATTGAGAAAGATCTCATCTAGGAATTGTGTTAGACCTTAAAGAACAGATAAGTTTGAAAAAGATAAGAAAGCAATGGGGGATTAAGACATCATGTTCAAAGGCTAGTGAGACAAATACCGAAACAGAGCATTTTGTTAGCCAAAAGGATGAACTATTATGAAAAATGTTAAGCGTTAAGTTGTTAAGAAAGCATCTCAGACCCATGAAGCTGACAAAATTAAAGAGAATCCCTTGACTTTCTCTAAGGCTTTGCATTTTTCTAAGCACTTTCACTTTTCTCCCTTGAGCAGAGAAGGTAGAAATTATTATCATTGACTTACAGATCAAGAAATTGAGATCAGAGAAGATAGGAGACTTTCCCAAGTTTCACAGCTAAGCAAGTGACAGGGCTAGGACAAGAAGCCAGGTCTTGTGAACGCTTCTTTCCAGTATGTACTCTTCTCTGCCTTTTGATGTAGGGGCGCCCATGAGCCCCGAATCCCTGAGAGACAAAAGGACAGAGTTCCAGATGAGACACATGCATACAGTGCTCTCGTCCTTGTGCAGAAGAGCCCCTCTGCCACGCTCCTGCTCTCAATACCACATACACAAAATGTGAGCCCGGGTAGCCTGGAGTTCAATCTCATTGAAGTGAACCTGATTATTCTCCCCTTTACTACCCAATAAAGTGAAACAGAGGCTGGAAGAAGGCTCTTTTCTTCTTGTTTGGAGAACCAAGGACCTCCATCATGGAGAGAAGCTGAACCAGGTTATTACTCATTTATTCAGGAATTTAAAAACATCCATTCTGATTTTGTGAATTTTGTTCCTTAGTCAAATATAAATTGTTTAGTAGACATTGAGACATTTGTTCATTTATTTATATACTTATTCATTCATTTATCAAGATGGAGGAGGCAAGATATGTGTTAACCCACTGTAAAACTAACCCACTCTAAAACTACTTTTGTCTGAAATCGAATAGTTGCTTCCTCATTTCTCAGTAAAAATGATCTTTATGTGGCCAACTTTCATTACACTGTTTTTCTGAATGACAAATTTTCTTTGGAAAAGAAAATTATTTAATCCGGAAATTTAATAAGTTGTTTCCCATGCTCACATTTAGGAGAATGTTGTGTAATCTTCTGACATTTTAGAGAATGAAATGAATTTTTTGTTAGGGCTGGTAATCCATAGGAAAAATACTGCTGCCCAGTATAGTATTAATCGTGGCATATGACACTCTGCTGCTTTCCAGTGGCAATTTTTTTCTCTCTCTCTTCCTTTTTACTATCTGTCCTACTTGTTTCTATTCCCTTTTTGCACCCCCCTCCCTCCACTCCCACTGGAGAAGGAAATGGCAACCCATTCCAGTATTCTTGCCTAGAGGATCCTGTGGACAGGAGCCTGGTGGGCTGCTGTCCGTAGGGTTGCATAGAATCGGACATGACTGAAGCGACTTAGCATGCATGCATGCATTGGAGAAGGAAATGGCAACCCACTCCAGTGTTCTTGCCTGGAGAACCCTAAGGACGGAGGAGCCTGGTGGGCTGCCGTCTATGGGGTTGCACAGAGTCGGACACGACTGAAGTGACTTAGCAGCAGCAGCAGCTCCACTCCCATTTTCCCTTCTTGGACTATCTGGGGAGTTTGGCACTTAAATCCCTCACTTCTGGACCAAAAGACTTTTCTCAACACCTTCTAATAGATCATCCTATCTCCTGGAAAAGCCTTTCCTAAAAGCCTGCTTTATTTGCTGATCTACTAATAAAATCAGATTTGGGTGTAGAATAAAGGAATATGGGAATAATGAATACAAAAACCCTGCTATCATTGAAAGGGCTATTTTAAGTCCTAAAAATGCATACAGACGTTTACTCAAATGTCATATCAAAATCTACTCAAATGTTTACATCACATTGCTGTGGCTCCAGACTAATATTTTAAGCCTATTGTTAGGTATAATTTTTTTTTTTAGTTCTACCAGTTTATTGCTACCAACCCATCTACCTCCACCCTCCTCATACCTGCGTACTCAGTCATGTAACCCCATGGACTGCAGCCCGCCAGGCTCCTCTGTCCACGGAATTTTTCAGGCAAGAATACTGGAGTGGATTGCTACTTTCTCATCCATAGCCTATTGTTAGGTATGATTTAAAATATTCCTAATCATGGAATAAACTCAAGAATGCCACCCTAACTTTTGAATATGTTTCGGTCAGAAAATATACCATTTGCAAGAAACAGAAAACCAATTTGAGTAAAAAATCATAAATGTATTTCCTACCTGATACACAGTCATTGAGGCTGTTCAGCGATGTTGGAATATAGCCCAGTTCTAAGAGGCAGTGTCCATCCACTTAGTTTTATAGGTTCTGCATGCATCCATATGTATATTGATGACTATATATAGGTTATGTAAGGCAGTGGGGAAATCACCTTTCTGTCATCTTTAATAATTAACTTTCATTAACTTTTACAACAATGGAAAGACTCCAGTGTCGTCTTGACCTTTGAGACTCTGATCAGCAGATGGGATGATTACAACAGCTTCCCCAAGTTCCTTGTGAGATTATACCTCTCATTGCACTTGTATGTGTGTGTGTGTGCATTTCATTGGTTTGCAGAGATTTGCACAGCAGATGTGTATGTAGAAGTTAAGGGAAAAAAAATCTCAGTGAGGGTTATCTTCCTGACACTTTTCCTAGCAGTTTGGATGGGAGTTCAGAGGTATTACTTCTTGGCTGGGTCACTCCATGGAATGCTCATGAGCTGCAGGAGAGTGGTGTACAGGCTAACTTGTGTGATAAAGGCCCTTGTTAGGAAGCTCTCCTAACTCCAGGCAACAGGCCCCTGTTTTGGCTCTAAAATATGTCCGGCCCATTGCTCCTACTAAGAGCAGCAAACCCTATGTTGCTGAACCCAGTGTGTATTTTGAATCCTCATCTTACTCAACCTTTTAGCATTTGATTGTGCTGACTGTTCTTCCAAGGAATTCTCTCTTTTTAAAATGTTAATTCTTTTCAACCCACCTGTCTCCATTTTCCACCTGATGCGTCTTTGCCAACTCCACCTTTATCCAACTCCTTGCTTGGCATTCCCTTGTGTCCTAGACTCCCTTTTCTTCTTGTTACCAGTTTGAGTCCTTGGACTCTGGAATCAATAGAAACTGATAACAGACAAGGTGAGAAATTCAGGCAAGCTTTGTTGGGATTCGTGCTGCTGCCCGAGGAAATGAGAACAAGTAACGGGTTCCTTTGCTTGCTCCCTGAGGAGGGTGGGCTGGTTCCTTAAATGGGGTGAAGGTAGGGGTGAGTTGATACATCTGGGGCAGACCAGAGGGCTGCTTAGGTGGTCTGCCCACCCCGTGGGTGGCGCTATTGCAGGAGTCATGCATAGTAGTACCCTGCTTTCATTCCCAGCACCTTGGAAGTGGCAGTTGGTTTGTGGCCTTTCTTTGTATCTTATTGTTCATAATTTGCCCCAACTGTGCTTGTGTGTACTTATTTTTAGTTCCTTATAGTTTCTTTGTATTCTGCCACTCTAGGAGACATTTGTTCAGGTGCAAGTGCAAGCTCTCTGTAGAGAGTTCCAGGTCCTCCCCTCCCCCAGAGAAGGCGATGGCACCCCACTCCAGTACTCTTGCCTGGAAAATCCCATGGACGGAGGAGCCTGGTGGGCTGCAGTCCATGGGGTCGCTACGAGTCGGACACGACTGAGCGACTTCACTTTCACTTTCATGCATTGGGGAAGGAAATGGCAACCCACTCCAGTGTTCTTGCCTGGAGAATCCCAGGGACGGGGGAGCCTGGTGGGCTGCCGTCTATGGGGTCGCACAGAGTCGGACACGACTAAAGCGACTTAGCAGCAGCAGCAGCAGCAGTCCCCCACCCCCCTACCCCATGTCATTCTCTCTACACTAAATAAGAGTCCCACGGCTCTGAGGGAGTTTCATGTTTCTAACTTCAGCCCTCCAGATCCACATATTTAAACTGTGTACCTGGTATCTCTCTTTGGAAGTCCCACAGGCATTTCACACTTGACACATGTAGATCTGAACCCTTGATCTTTCCTCCCAAATCTGCTTCATCTCTAATCTTCCCTACTGTAGTAAAGAACACCTCCTCTACTCATGTCAGAAATCCAAGAGTCATGTTGTTACTTTCTCATGCAAACACAACCCCTAGCCAATGCATCATCAGCAAGTCCTGCTGAATCTATTTCCAAAATATATTACAAATTTTCATATCACTCTTGCCTCCTAGCCTAAATCACCACCATCTCTCACAATAGCCTCGTGCTGCACTTCTCTTTTCCTCTCTTAGCCCTTCCAGTCTTCTCACTACCCAATAGTTAGAATGATTTTTTTCATGCTAGGTCTCATTAGAAAGCTAATGGTAGTACTTAGGATAAAAGGCCTCCAAAGTCTTGCATGATAACTCTTGCCCAACTCCACAACCCTATTTAGCTCTGCTCTGCCTAATGTTTTCTTCCCTCCATCCACAGTGACATCTTCAGTGCCCTGAATTTGCCTGCCCTTTTCAGACACGGTTTCCTCTGCTTCAGTGTTCTTTTCCTTCTGCTTCTGCCTGGCTGTTTCCTTTCTGTATGACTGTTAACTAGCTTCAACATCACTTCCTCAAAGAGAACTTTGACTCCCAAATCTAAGTGAACTCCTTTCATGATATTCTCTTATAGTGTCTTGTACTTTCATAATGTGGGGCTTCTCTGCTGGCTCAGTGTTAAAGAATCCACCTGCCAGTGCCTGCCAATGCAGGAGACACAGGTTTGATCCCTGGGTCAGGAAGATCCCCTGGAGAAGGAAATGGCAACCCACTCCAGTATTCTTGCCTGGGAAATTCCACAGAGAGAGGAGCCTGGTGGGCTACAATTCATGGGGTTGCAAAAGAGTCAGACGCAACTTAGTGACTAATCAACTTTCCTAATGTAGCATCATAGTTAAAAAATAAGCAGGGTTTTTTTTTTTTTTGTGAATGCTTGTTTAGTGTTTGGCTCCCTCATTAGAGTGAAAGCTCCATACAGGCAGTGATCTTGACTATCTCTTTCACGACTCTATCCCCAATACCTAGAATGAATCTACCACAGAACTGGTTGAATGACGGTTAAATGAATGAATTACATGTGGTACAATTTTGGAGTTCCAAAAGAATTTGAAAAAATCATTAATGTTTATTCTAAATTAATCTAACCTGTATTTTTAACTTTGGCTCAAACATGCACTAACTGTGCAAATGAATTAGTTATGGCATTATTTAAAACATAAAATAACGGCTTTTTGTTTTAAAAAATATACAGAGTACAAAGTACTATGTATAAAATAAATAAGTTATAATATATCATACAATATGTCTATTGTATAATACGGAGAATATAGCCAATTTTATAACAATAAATGGAATATAGCCTTTAAAAAATTGAATTACTAAGTTGTACACCTGAAATTTATATAATATTGTACATCAATTATACTTCAATAAAAAATGTACAGTGTTTATTTAGAACTATTGTGCATTGATCAAATTGTGTTTTTAGTTCTGGTTGCTGAAAGAACTGGAAAACATTGCATGTAAAGATAAAATCTCAGAACCACTGAAATCTAGTTAAAAATTATTTATTTCAGAACAAATAAGAGTTGAGTAAGGTTTTTGGATACAGCTGAATAAAGACAAGTCAAAAGAATTCCTTTACTCAGCCATAAAAAGGAATGAATTTGAGTCAGTTCTAATGAGGTGGATGAAACTACAGCCTCTTATTCAGGGTGAAAGCAGAAAGAGTAAAACAAATATTGTTTATTAACACATAGATATGGAATCTAGAAAAATGGATGAACTTATTTGCAGAGCAGGAATAGAGACTCAGACATAGAGAACAGACTTATGGACACAATTGGGGCAAGAGAGGATGGGACGAATTGAGAGAGTAGCACTGAAATATATGCATTACTGTGTGTAAAATAGATGCCTAATAGGAAGTTGCTGTATAGCACGAGGAACTCAGCCTGTGCTGTGACAACCTAGAGGGGGACTTAGGGTGGGGGGTGGGAGGGAGTTTCAAGAGGGAGAGGACATGGGTATTGATTGCTATGGCTGATTCATGTTGGTGAGTGGCAGAAACCAACACAATATTGTAAAGCAGTTATCTTCCATTTAAAAATAAATACATTAAAAAAAAAAGAATTTAAGAGAATATACTATATACTATATCCTATATACTATATCCTATATACTAACAATAACCAAATAAAAATATATATAATAGAAAGATACCATTGGTAATAGCAATAAAAGATATGAAGATAAGTAGGAATAAATTTTAATCTGAAGACATATAAGAACCTTATGGACACAAATGGCAAAACATCATAACACACAAAAAGGAAATCTGAGAAAAATACGAAGCCATACATCATGGATGTGAGGACCTAGTATCACAAAGATTTTTTCCCAAATTAATTATATTAAATGCTATTGCAATGAAAATCTAAAGGTTTTTTTAATAGGAGATCTTCATCATAAGACTTATATAAAAGTACAAAGAACCAAGAAAGTCAAGACAATTTTGAAGAAGAAAAAGCAGAGAGACTTACTCAGGCAGATGTAGAGTCCTATTACAAAGCTTTAGTAAATATGCTGTGGGAGACCAATATACCAATGGAACAGAAGGCCCAGAAACATATTGAAATTTGATATACAATTGATGTATTTCAGTCATGAAAAGATATCATTATTAAATAACATTCAATAATTGGTCCTGAGACAATGG
This sequence comes from Bubalus kerabau, assembly GCF_029407905.1. Taxonomy (NCBI): domain Eukaryota; kingdom Metazoa; phylum Chordata; class Mammalia; order Artiodactyla; family Bovidae; genus Bubalus; species Bubalus kerabau. Next base: position 51,841,853 of record NC_073631.1, read on the forward strand.
TGATCCACATGGAACAAATCAAATTTAGATCTAATTTCACACCATACACACACAAAATTTTTCAAGTTGACTAAAGATATCAATGTAAAAAGCAAGTCTTGAAAACCTTCATAAGAAAAAAAGAATACCATTATAATTTTGGGCTAGCAGTATTTCTTAAACACGTCACAAATATGTGCTCATCATAAAGAAAAAGATTGATAAATCCTACTTCACTAAAGTTAAAACATGAAAGACACTGGAGCAATAGTGAAGACAAGCTCCAAAATGGACAATTAAAAAGGATTAATGTCCAGCATATATAAAGAACTCCTACACGTCAATAAGACAAAAGGCAAAAGCCCAGTGTGCTTAGTCATGTCCAACTCTTTGTGACCCCATGGACTGTAGCCCCCCAGGCTCCTCTCCATGGAATTCTCCAGGCAAGAATATTGGGATGGTTTCCCGTTTCCTTCTCCAGGGGATCCTCCCAACCCAGAGATGGAACCCGTGTCTCCTGTGTCTCTTGCATTGACAGGTGGATTCTTTTACCACAAAGCAACCTGGGAAGCCCAAAAACCCAGTACAGTCAACTTACAGAAAACTTGAAGTGCCAATTAACATATGAAAAGATATTCCATTTCACTAGCAATCAGGAAAAAGTAAATTAAAAGTACAATGAGATCCATTTCATATCTGTTATCAGTAGGGATGGAGCTAGATTTGAAGGAACCTGAAGCTTATGCAATTTATGAGGCTCATTTTAAGAAAAAGAATATAAAATTACAAATATAAATTAATCATGCACCTCTTGAAGAAGTCTAAGTAAATGGGAGGCCCTTAAGCTTCATTTGCTGCATGGTAGATCTGAACTGAGTGCTGAAGAATTGATGCCTTTGAACTGTGGTGTTGGAGAAGACTCTTGAGAGTCCCTTGGACTGCAAGGAGATCAAACCAGTCTATCCTAAAGGAAATAAGTCCTGAATATTCATTGGAAGGACTGATGCTGAAGCTGAAGCGCCAATACTTTGGCCACCTGATATGAAGAACTGACTCCTTATGAAAGACCCTGATGCTGGGAATTGATGCTTTTGAACTGTGGTGTTGGAGAAGACTCTTGAGAGTCACTTGGCCTGCAAGGAGATCCAACCAATAATTCTAAAGGAGATCAGTCCTGAGTGTTCATTGGAAGGACTGATGCTGAAGCTGAAACTCTAATACTTTGGCCACCTGTTGCGAAGAGCTGACTCATTTGAAAAGACCCTGATGCTGGGAAAGATTCATGGCAGGAGGAGAAGGGGATGACAGAGGATGAGATGGTTGGGTGGACTCCAGGAGTTGGTGATGGACAGGGAGGCCTGGCATGTTGCAGTTCATGGGGTTGCAAGGAGTCAGATACGACTGAGTGACTGAACTGAACTGATGCTGGGAAAGATTGAAAGCAGGAGGAGAAGGGGACAACAGAGGAAGAGATGGTTGGGTGGCATCACCAACTCAATAGACCTGAGTTTGAGCGAGCTCTGGGGGTTGATGATGGACAGGGAAGGTGGGCGTGCTGCAGTCCATGGGGTCGCAAAGAGTCAGACACGACTAAGTGACTGAACTGAACTGAACTGAGATCTCTTTTACCTGACATGCCTGAAAATGCCAAAGGTTACAGAGAATGTGGAGCAATAGGAACTATTGTACTACTGGTGTGAATGTAAATTGGGGCATCACTTCAGAGAGACACTTGGCACTGTCTTATCAAGCTAAAGATACACAATTTCTAAAACTTGGCAATTCTACTCTTTAGGTATATATCTTTAAGAAACATGTGTTCAAAGATGTTCATAGCAGCAAAAGTCTATTGACAAGACAATGAATAAAAAATTATGCTTTGTTCATACAGTGGAATTCTGCATAATAAAAATTAATTTATCAGAGCTACACATGACAACACAAACTTATCTGACAAGCACAAATCAAGTGGAAAAAAGTATGAAAGAATAATACAATATGATTCTGTTCATATAAAGTTTAAAGACACACAGAATGCTTATGATTCATAAAGTGAAAGTGAAAGTGAAGTCGCTCAGCTGTGTCCGACTCTTTGTGACCCCATGGACTGTAGCCTACTATGCTCCTCCATCCGTGGGATTCTCCAGGCAAGAATACTGGAGTGGGTTACCATTTCCTTCTCCAGGAGATCTTCTCAACTCAGAGATTGAACCCGGGTCTCCCATGTTGCAGGCAAACGCTTTGCCATCTGAGCCACCAGGGAAGCTATGATTCATAGATACGTGGCAAATATATAAAAACAAGCAATAGAATGATAAATAAGAAATTAAGAATAGTGGTTAACTCTGTGGTAAGAGGGAGGAAATTCACAGTGGGAGCAGGGAGGACTATGAAGAGGGCTTCAACTGAATCTGTAATATATTATTTTTTACTGCAGATTTCTTTCTTTTCTTTTAAAATATGCATTAGTTTTCTAGTGCCGCCTTAAAAAGTACCACAAACTAGGTGGATTAAAACAACAGAAATTTATTCTCCTACAGTTTTGGAGGCCAAAAGTCTGAAATTAAGGTGTTGCAGGGCTATGTTCCCTATGAAACTTGAGATAGAACTCCCCCTACCCTCTTCCAGCTTCTGGTGACCTCAATCCTCGGCATTCCTTGTCTTGAAGCTGCTTCACTCACATCTCTCCCTCTGTCAACACTTGGTGTTCTGTGTGTCTCTGTCTTCTCTTTTTGTTTTTAATTTCTTTGTTTTTTTTTTTCAATTTCTTTGTTTGTTTAATTTTTACTTTCTTTGTTTTTTTAATTTTACTTTTTAGGACATGTGGGGTCCTAGTTCCCTGACTAGGGATCAAATTCATGCTTCTTGCATTGGAAGTGCAAATTCTTAACCACTGGATCACCAGAAAAGTCCCTTCTCCTCTTTTTATTAGGATGATATTCACTTTGGATAAAGGGTCCATCCTATTTTCTATGACGTCATCTTAACTAGTTACATCTGCAATTATCCTGTTTTCAAATACTATCATTCTGAAATTCTGGGAGCCAGGACTTGAGCATGTCTTTTCAGGTGACACTATTCAATCCATGTTATGCTAAGTCGCTTCAGTCGTGTCCACCTCTGTGCGACCCCATAGACGGCAGCCCACCAGGCTCCCCCGTCCCTGGGATTCTCCAGGCAAAAACACTGGAGTGGGTTGCCATTTCCTTCTCCAATGCATGAAAGTGAAAAGTGAAAGTGAAGTCGCTCAGTCATGTCTGACTCTTAGCGACCCCATGGACTGCAGCCTACCAGGCTCGTCCATCCATGGGATTTTCCAGGCAAGAGTACTGGAGTGGGGTGCCATTGCCTTCTCCCATTCAATCCATCACAAGATATAAATTACATGCAGTGAAACATACAGATCTAAAATGTGTATTTTGCTGAGTTTTGGCAAATGCATATACCCATTTGTATTAGTTTTCTAGTGATCCTGTAACAAGTTACCACAAACTTAATGGCTTAAACAACTTAAACTTATTATCTTATACTTCTATAGGTCAGAAGTGTGAGGTAGAGCTCACTGAGCTAGAATCAAGGTGTTGATTGGTCTGTGTTCCTTTCTGAGTGCTCTAGAGGAGAATCTATCTCCTTACCTATTCCAGCTTCTAGAGACCACCCACATTCCCCGTCTCATAACTCTACTTCATCTTCAAAGCCAGCAATGTTACATCTCTCTGCTCTTTCTTCTATTGTCAATCCCAACCAACCCCTAGAGGCAAACACTGTTTTGGTTTCTATCATCTTCAATTAGATTGGCCTGTTCTAGAACTTTATATAAGTGGCACTTACAGTCTCTTCACTTTTGTATATAGCTTCTGTCTCATTGCATAATATTTTTGAGGTTCATCTATGTTGTACATGTATCAGTTGCCCATTCTTTTTTCTTGTTGAATAATATCCCATTGTATGAATATACCAGAATTTGTTTATACATTCTGTTTTTTGATAAACATTTGCATTTTTTTCCAGGTTTGGGGCAATCATAAACTTTCTTGTACAAGTCTTTTTTGGATGTATGTTTTAATTTCTATTGGGTAAAAATCTAGGTGAATTGCTGAGTCAGGGGATAGAAATATATTTAACTTTATAGGAAACTGCCAAATTGTTTTCCCAAACTGGTTTTGCCAATTTAATCTCCCATCATTAATGTATAAGAATTCCAGCTACTCCTCATCTTTGTCAACATTTGGTATAACTGATCTTTTTTTAGCCATTAGGTGGGTTATATCTTGAAAAAAAAGAAGCAAAATTTCCCCCTCAAACAACAAAATAAAGAATATGTCTCAAAAAGTTTGCCCAAGTTTCATTACATAAACCTTTAATAGTATATATTAGCAAGCTATTTTTATAGCCATTGTATGATTGTAACATAGAGGCAGTCTTTAAAAAATAAATAACAGTTGAGGTTTAACATAACAAATGTATTGATATAGATATATCTTAGGAAACAAATCTTTTTCTCTCCTGTCAAATTTTATTCTCTTAATTGACCTGATGCCTAGAATTAAATACTTCTGGTTTTTCAACATTCTCCCACTTCCTGAAGAAGGGCTGTGTTTTATTTATTTGTCTTTCTATCTCTAGTACCTAGCACAGTGCTCAGTTAAAGCTGTTGAGTGTATAAATAAGTAAATAAACATACTGATGTACAGTATAAATATGAAATGCTAGAATTATTATATTATATTATAATAATTATTCAGTTATAATAATCATGATTATTATACTTGTTATATGAATGTATAATAATTATTAATTATATAATTATAATATTATATAATAATTATTAATACTTACCTCTGTTTTAATAGAAAGCCAGTTTCAAATTTGTGCTTAAATCTTAGTTTGACCTTAGCTACAAATTTGGATTGAGATAAAATATTTTTTATTCTATTTCTCATTTAAAGTGAAAAAAAATTGCTTAAGAAGAAAATTGCGTGCTTAGTTGCTTCAGTCGTGTCCAACTCTTTGCGACCCCATGGACTGGAGCCCACCAGGCTCCTCTGTCCATGGGATTCTCCAGGCAAGAATATTGGAGTGGGTTGCCATTCCCTTCTCCAGTAAGAAGAAAATTAGTATTTGTAAAATTTAAAAAAAATCAGTGATTTGATGTCCATCTTCCCCTAATCCATCTATTTTCTAGCCACAAGGTTGTTTCAGGTGTGATATCTCGTGACTCACAATGCTTTTAAATGGCTGTTATTATTTTTAGTAACCTGGAATCACCTGACTCTACAACACTAAAAGGCATGATCTTCGAGCTGTATTGAATTTTACTAGAGGTAAAACGGAGAAGGCAATGGCACCCCACTCCAGTACTCTTGCGGGGAAAATCCCATGGACGGAGGAGCCTGCTGGGCTGCAGTCCATGGGGTCGCTAAGAGTCAGACACGACTGAAGGATTTCACTTTCACTTTTCACTTTCATGCATTGGAGAAGGAAATGGCAACCCACCCCAGTGTTCTTGCCTGGAGAATCCTAGGGACGGGGAAGCCTGGTAGGCTGCCGTCTATGGGGTCGCACAGAGTCGGACACGACTGAAGTGACTTAGCAGCAGTAGCAGAGGTAAAAACCTCTGGATAAAATTTTCATGATTCAAACTCAATCTAAATCCTAGTGCTCTGGGTGATACTTCCAGATCTGTGATTAGAACTCAGGGATTCTATTAAAGTTCTACAGAAATGTGTATGTGTGTGTGGGTGTGAATTTTTCAGGGAAGATTGTCCAGTTTTCCTCAGATTTTCAAAAGACAAGATATGAAAATCACAGAGCGGAGTTAATAGAATCCGTATTGTGGCTGCATTGACTTGTCAGTGAGGGCAGTATGTGCATCCTGCGCACAGTGTGCGGTGCACAGTCAAGAGGGAGTTGACTCATTACATTAAGCAATTAATTCGATTCTTCTAAGTTGACCATTCAAGTGTTTGCCTGAATAAATCAAAACAAATTCCCTGGCATAGTGCAGGTGCATCCCCAGTCATCATTGATAAAGTGGAAAGAAATTATACCACGAGGCAAATCTCTTGGTCATGGAGAGAACAACAAAAGTTCACCTCCCTGAGATCTACTATTATGTCTAGACATCAAATCATTCTGATTCTAATAGAACCCCAGGCTGCCTTGTCAAAGTTCCAATTAGCCCATGCAGATATCCTTTTCTGTTTCCTTGAGGAGTTAGGAAATGAGACTGTCTTGCATTTTACAAAGATTGACCCCAAAAGGATTCCAGTCCATCAAGGAAAATAATTCCTGATATAATATGAATCTCTATTTATCCCTCTTAGTGTCAAGATGAGACAGACCCCAGAGGGAAACTCAAATTTTAGAACAGAGAGAAAAGAATAAAACAAACCAGTGATCACCAGATTTAGAAAAAAATACAGAAGGAAACAATAAGCAATCCTGTAGAATATAATCCTTTGGAAGATTTTCGATTAGAGTGGCCTAGTGGAGGCAAAGTCATCCTCAGATATAAATGGGGGGAGGAAGGGGTGGTAGAAAAAGGGAGTGGGAGGTGATTCTGACACGTTTGCAGGAAGTACACTTTGTACAAATTTGAGAACAGTCACCCAGGGTTCATGACTCTCATTTCAAGCATAAGTCATATTTCCTTTATCGTTTATTGTTATTTCAACTCATTTTATTATGTGTGGTAGTATAAGATTTCTTATAGCAATATTGGACTGGAGGATTGCATTTTATGTGTTTAAATATAGCATTACAACCTTTCGTCCTCATCATTTTCAACCTCCCTCCCATGGCTTGTCTTCATTTCTGAGGTGGGACTCCCAGTAAAAGAATGAGTGTGCAGAGTATATTGGGATGGGATGGCCAAACTGGTCATTTGGAAACTATATTCTACTTTATTGCCAACATTATTTAATATTTTGAATATGAGTCAACTTCGTCTTTAGGGGAGTTTAAAGAGCTGGCTGGGTTTTGTACCAGCTTCATCAAGGTTCCCTGGTGACTTAGCTGGTAAAGAATCCATTTGCAATGCAGGAGACCCGGGTTCAATCCCTGGGTTGGGAAGGTCCTCTGGAGAAGGGAATGGCTGCCCTACTCTAGTATTCTTGCCTGAAGAATTCCATGGACAGAGAAGCCTGGCGGACTACAGTCCACGGGTTGCAAAGAGTCAGACACAACTGAGTGACTAACACTAGAATTTTCTAGTAAAGAGTAAATGTTATAATGTGTTGTCCACAAGAGTCACAACACCTGAATAATAATAAGACTGAATTAATCCATTTTCATTTGTCTGTCAAATCAGACAGAGATGCCTCTGTCCATGAAATTTTCTAGGCAAAAATACTGAGGATTCTACTCCAGAGGATCTTCCTGACCAAGGGATTGAAACTGCATCTCTTGCATCTCCTGCACTGATAGGCAGATTCCTTACCACTGCAACACCCGGGAAGGCCATATATACCTTGTTGTTTATCCATTGTATATATAATAGTTTGCATATGGTAACTCCAAACTCCCACTCCATCTCACTACCTCCCCTTCCAGCAACCGCAAGTCTGGAGGGAACTTTATTCTTTGCATGCTTGTGATTCCAAAATCAACATTTATGCTGACTTCCCACTCATTCAAATGCAGATCCTGTACTCCTAGCCACCTACATGAATGCTCCCTTTAAGTGACCCTGCAGCTCCTGAAACTCAGAATGTCTAATATTTCATGCAGAACTTAAAATTATAATACAGTCACATTATTCCTGCATCAGTCTGCCAAGACAAAAGGCTTGAAAATATTCATTCTAATGACAGTGTGGAGAATTAGGGCCATCTGTGCTCTGTGAATACAGGTGTTTATTAGTACGTGTTATTTATTTGGCAGTACTTGCTGCTGCTGCTGCTGCTGCTAAGTCGCTTCAGTCGTGTCCGACTCTGTGTGACCCCATAGACGGCAGCCCACCAGGCTCCGCCGCCCCTGGGATTCTCCAGGCAAGAACACTGGAGTGGGTTGCCATTTCCTTCTCCAATGCATGAAAGTGAAAAGTGAAAGTGAAGTCACTCAGTTGTGTCTGACTCTTCGCTACCCCATGGACTGCAGCCTACGAGGCTCCTCCATCCATGGGATTTTCCAGGCAAGAGTACTGGAGTGGGGTGCCATCGCCTTCTCCATTGGCAGTACTTATCAACATTTAAAAGATTATTAAAATTTTAAAAGGAAATATTATTTGACCTAATTCTTCTAAGAACTTAGCTTAGTGATGTGTATTTGTAAATAAGTAAAAATAATTGCATACAAGAATTTGCATTGCAGGAATGTTGTGTAGTTGCAGACAATAATAGCAAGGGGGTGGTTTGAGGTGGGGGAATGATGTATATTGACAGTTTGCGGTTAGCAGTTGCAAGCTATTATATAGAGAACGGATCAACAACAAGGTCTTATTTTATGGCACAGGGCACTATGTTCAATATTCTCTGATAAATTATATCGGAAAAGAATATGATAACTAATACTGATATATGTACAATTGAGTCACTTTGCTGTACAACAGAAATTAACACAACATTGTAAATCAAATATACTTCAATGACATAAATTCTAAAAAATAGGAGCAACAGCAACCTACCAAAGCAATCCCATTAAATACAGGTAAAATATTAATCAGGAAAGACTGATTAAATATAGTATGTCCATACAATGATATATGATAATAGCTTTTAAAAAGAATAAGGCATCTCTGGAAAGCTGTCTTAAAACTATACCATTCAAGGCAATGTAAATAAGAATCTAGAGTATGATAATATTGAAAAATAAAATTACTTCATTCTTTCTTACAAATGCATATCCTGGTTCCACCAACTTTGTCCACATCACTCTTAAGAACCTAGTTTGAAGGCTGAGAATCAGCCTTTACTTCTTTCATTTTTGCTTTGCCAAGTCCCTTTCCTTCTCTCCATTGTCACAGCTTATCTTTCCCCCTCCATTAAGACTGACTGCCCTGGTCCTGGTTCTTTGCCACTCATTTCCTGGGAGAATCTGGGCAAGCCACTTAAATTCCTCATATGCAAAATGGAAATAATAACCCTCATACTGGAAGGGAGGAAATACTTTAGCCCAGGCCAAGCATCCAGCTGTGTGGGGACACAGCCCTACCTACCAGCAGAAAGGCAAACTTGGATTCCCTCAGCTACCTTGGCCACACAGAGAATCTGACCTTGCCCACCAGAGGGCTCAGGACCCAGCCTCACTTAGCAGTAGGTTAGCCCTAGTCCTGAGACCCCTGGGGTCCCCCATAGCCAGCAATCTGATCCAGCCTTGCCCATCACCCTCAGTGATGCTCAGCATGACTAATCATTAGGGAAATGCAAATCAAAACCACGATGAGGTATCATCTCACACTTGTCAGAATGGCTATTATCAAAAAGACATCAAATAAAAGGTGTTGGCAAGGATCTGGAAAAAAGGGAACCCTCATACCCTCTTGGTGGGAATGTAAATCAGTACAGCTACTATTGAAAACAGCATGGAGATTGAGCAATAAACTAAAAGTAGAACTACCATGCAATTCAGGATTCCACTTTTGGGTTTTTATCTGAAGAAAATGAAAACACTAATTTGAAAAGATATATGCACCCCTATATTCATTATAGCATTGTTTACAATAGCCAAGATACAGAAGCAACCCTAAGTGTCCATCAATAGGTGAATTGGACAAAGAAGATATGGTTCATATATATAATGGAATTCCACTCAGCCATTTAAAAAAGTGAAATCTTATCATTGTGAAAACATGAAATAAGTCAGACAGAATAAGACAAATACTGTATGGCTTATACGTGGAATCTGAAAAAACAAAACAGAAGAACAAATGAAACAACTATACAGAAATGGAATCATAGGTACAGAGAATAAAGCGTTTGTTAGAAGGGAGAAAATTGGGGGGAGGAGAGAAATAGGGGAAGGGAATTAAGAGGTACAAATTTTCAGTTACAAAATAAATGAGTCACAAGTCTGAAATGTCTGCAATTTAGTCAATAATTATGTAATATTTTTGTACAGTAACAGATGACAACTAGACTTATGGTGATAATTTTGAAATGTATACCAGAAACTAATATAATGTTGTAAGTCGATTGTGCTTCAAAAACAAATAAGCAAACTCATAACAAAAGAGATCAGATTTGGGGTTACCAGAAGTGGGGGTGGGAGGAAATTGAATTGGATGAAGGTTGTTAAAAGGTACAAACTTCCATTTATAAGATAAATAAGTATGAGGTATATAATGTATAACACACTAAACATAATTAATATTGCTGTGCGTTATATATGAAAGTGTTTTTAGAGAGTAAATCATGAATTCTCATCACAAGGAAAAATTTTTTTCTATTTCTTTAATGTTGTAGCTACACGAGATAATGAATGTTCGCTAAACTTACTGTGGTCATCATTTTGTGATGTGTGCAATTCACATCATTTTGCTGTATCCCTTAAACAGATACACCATCTCAATAAAACTAGAAGGAAAAAAATCTTGCTTTATCGTATCTATCTCATGTTCTTTTAAAATTTCCCTTAATTTGGCCCCAGTCAATCCATTTCTATAGTGTCCTTCTCAGGTTCTTCTATTTTTATTTCCTGTGGCACAAAGTTACACATGCACATTGTAAAAAATACATGTATACATTTGATGGAAATGTACAGAATAAAAATGCTAGTCCCCTTCCACCACCCCAAGTTTACTTGTTAACAAAGCCAATCAAGAGATAGTAAAGATGGAATTTTTCATTATCGGTAGATACGAAGAGAAACTATAAGAACCTTTTACCTTTTGTATCTGTTTAAATAGCACTGACCTTTGAAGACTTTTAAAGGGTTTTATGGATGTGATGCAAACATTCCATTTTTCCTCCACATGTGCTCATGGCAGAGGGAGACATGGCTATTTCTATTGCCCAACAGAGGACCCAGTAGCAGGTAAAATGAATGAAGCAGAGAAGTTTTATAGGGGAGGTTCTCAGAAGCAACCAACGCTTGAGTGAAAGGAGATACCATCTGGCGTGACCATGTATTTAAGATCTCAGGTTCTCTCTCCCTTCCTCATGCCCCCCTCACCAGAGGGAGTGAGAACCTCACATGACGGGGCTTCTCTCTCCCCGCCTCATGCTCCCCATTCTAGTGTGTGAGGCTTATCTCACTGGACATAGCTCATTTCTCAGGAGCCTCTCTGTCTCCTGAGTCCCAAGAACAGTCATTTCTAGGCATGCTCAACTGTTCTGTCAGAGCCTCCCTGCTCATCTTGCCAAAATTCTCCATAGGACTTCATGAATAAATACAAATCTTATACTTTGGTTATTGGACTGCATTGGCAACTGATTTATGTACACATTAAAGTGTACTATTGTATTGTATATAGGCATATAATTCAGAATCGGTTAGATGTGATACTAGGGTCATTTCTTTTAGAGGAAAAAACATTGTGTAGCATGAGGCATCTGGTTACAAACATAACCCTGCTCTTGCAGCATTGTTCCTATGAGAAAATCAGATTTGATTCACAATCTGCTGATTTATTATGCCTTTCTGAGTAAAACCGCCCATTGTAAGTTTAAGAACTGCTTCTTCTAGTATGGTTAGTATTTATCACCATTGGATGTTTTTTGAGCTCATTATGAAGAGACTGAATAGGCAAGTACTGCCAACTTTACTGTGTTCTTTACCGTGTAATCAACATATTAGAAACAGACGGAAAGAACACGTAAATCATGGGCAACTGGGTATGAAAGGGAAGGAAAAATGACTTATTTAAAAAGGTCTTTTCTTGACAAAATTCACTAGTCCTAATTAATAATTGACTTTGCTCCATTGCTCTATTTCTCAAAATAGGAAACAGGACTCCTGTCGGCTTTTCTCTTTTGTTCCCGTAACATTAAAATGTATTTTACCGTTGCGCATTTCTGATCTAAGCTAAGCCAGCACATATCACAGCCATGATCACAGGACAGACTATTGTGAACCATAGAGACACAACTGTTAGCTCAAAAATTATTTAGCTTACACTTAATTTAAATTAGCTATCAACCCCAAACATCATCTTCTACTTCTTTGAACATTTATAAAGCTTTGAAAAAATTCCAAATTGTGTTTGGTCCCACTGGCTTCTCTTTTCACTCTGCAACATAGTGTTGTCATAAAAGAAGTTTTGACTATGCGGTCCCTTTCCAAAAGCATGCTATCTTAATAGATATTCAATGAGGAACATGAAGGGCTTTCCTGGAAGTCCGGTGGTTAAGACTCCATTCTTCCACTGCATGGGCTGCAGGGTGATCCCTGGTTGGTGAACTAAGATCCCTCATTCTTCAGGTGGGAGGAACAAAGGGGGAAAACAAGAAGGCTATTAAGTGAGACCAGGCTCAGGGATGAAGGTTAAAAACACTTTGTTAACCTTGCTTGCCTGCAAATGTTCATTTCTGTCCTTATTCTTTCTTTCCCTGTTAACTTGAGAAAACTTATTTTCTCCTATTCAGGTTTTTAGACATTTTCTTTCTCTGTGTCTGTATAGGGAAAAATTTGACATCCAAGAGTGTGAACTGGACATCCCCATATCTATTGTGAGTTTCATGGGTACCAGATTCAAAATCTGTGGCTCATTTAACAGAAATCAGAATCTCACTATTTGGGTGCAATTTTCTAATAAGTTTGCTAAGATTTGTCTCTTATTATCCAATGTTGTATCTCACCATCCAATGTTGTTTGACTGCCTAAAATGTGCCTTTGTCTCAACATTTGCCCATATCTATTGTAATTCAATATTTTATTTATAGATTTGAGAATAAAACAGTATTTTAAAATTCAAAAGAAATTATGTAAGTGATCATCCTTATCTATGTTCTTATGTATTTTCCAGTCAAACCTAAAGGACTAGTAGTGATAGATGATTTTCCTTGACAATGATTCATGCCCCTTAGAGGGCCAGGGGATGATTTTCCTTTCCTTTTTTCCTGCTTGGGGAGACTTGAGGTGTGATGGTGTGCTGGTCTGGATTATATGGATACCAGCAGCTACTTTAGGGAAGTATAACAAGATGGAAGGAGTCCAGGTTCCTGATACCATAACAAGACTGCATAAGCCCCAATAACATCCTTAGTTTTATATTGAATGATGCCAGTTTATAATTATACAGCTTATCCAGGTTAAAAAAAGTTTGAGTAATCCATGCTCAAATGTTCAAATCATCTTAAAAAATTCTATGGTTGAAGTTTCAGCTAATGAGGAGCCTGTGTTGCAACTAGGATTAATAACTAGTGAGTATCCCATCCTCTCCCCCTGAAATTTTTTTTGCCACGACTCCAATTTCAAATCACCTGTCCCACTGTTCTTGTAGTGCAGACTAAACTATAAAATCCTGTATTCCCGCTCTTTGGTTAGGAAAATACTATGCAGTTACTGAAGCAGATAACTCTTGGCTGCAAATTATAGAAACCCCAAGTCAAATATGTTTTATCATTAAAAAAAAAAGTAATAGCCCAAGTAGTTGAAAAGTTCAGAGGTAGGGTTCAGTTAAGGTTTAGTCTGGCTTCATTTGCTTGGCTCTGCTGTCCTTCATCATCAGCTTAGATTTTCCTTACTAGAACTGAAGTCGAGACTACTCGATTCTAGTAGAACTTTTAGCTGGATCCATGATGGCCCTGCCATAGCTACTTTTCCAAGCCCCCTGGTGGCTGGATGTGACTACATGAACAGACCAGATGTGGCCAACAGGATATGAGCAGAAGTGATGTAAGTGATTTCTCAGTCTTACTTTTAAAAGCGGGGGTGGGGAAGTGGATAGATACTTCTTCATGGTAACAGGTCACTGAATTAATACAGAGGAAGGCAACACTTGTGAGGACAAAACTATCTTGAATCCTGCAGATTATGACAGAATTAGGGGAAAGGATCCTGGGTCCCTGAAACTGGAACTTCCATGAAAGTTTTGACCTGCTTATGCCTTAACTAAAATATGGGGTATTTTGTTTATTCCAGTGGTCCCCAGTATTTTTGGCACCAGAAACTGGTTTCATGGAAGATAGTTTTTCCACAAATGTGGGTGGGGTGGGGATGGTCTCGGGATTAATTCAAGTAAATTACATTTATTGTGCACTTTATTTCTATTATTACTATATCAGCTCCACCTCAGATCATCAGGCATTAGATCCCAGAGGTTGCAGACCCATGGTTTATACCATTATTATTATTTTGAGCAGCCATCTAGAATCCCTGGGATCCCTGAGACCATTTTAGTGGGTCTCTGAGGTCAAGTCTATTTTTGTAATAATGCTGTTGTAGGCTGAATAATGATTCCCCCAAAGATGTTGACATTTTAATACTTAGAACCTGTGACTATGTTACTTTACATGACCAAAGGGATTTTGCAGGTGTTATTAAGTTAAGGCTATTAAGCTAAGGCAGTTACTTTGGATTACCCAGGTGGGATATATATATATAATCACTGAGGGCTGTAAGAGAGCAGAGTCACAGGCAAAGCCATGATGATTCAGAGTTGCTGGTTTTGGAGAAGGGAGAAAAGAGCCATGAGCCAGGAAATGTGGGCAGCCTCTAGAAGCTGGCTGCTGCTAAGTCACTGCAGTCCTGTCTGACTCTGTGTGACCCCATAGACGGCAGCCCACCAGGCTCCCCCGTCCCTGGGATTCTCCAGGCAAGAACACTGGAGTGGGTTGCCATTTCCTTCTCCAATGCACGAAAGTGAAAAGTGAAAGTGAAGTCGCTCAAGTCGTGCCTGACCCTCAGCGACCCCATGGACTGCAGCCTGCCAGGCTCCTCCATCCACGGGATTTTCCAGGCAGGAGTACTGGAGTGGGGTGCCATTGCCTTCTCCGCTAGAAGCTGGCAAAGGTAAGGAAATGGAGTGTCCACTAGAGCAGTGGTCCCCAACTTTTTTGGCACAAATTTTGTGGAAAATAATTTTTTTCATGGACAGAGGTGTGGAGCGGGGGAAGGTTCAGGCAGTAATGTGAACAATAGCGGGTATGGTGCAGGCAGTAATATGCCAGCGATGGTTCAGGTCGCTGCTTGCCTCCTGCTCTGCAGCTGGATTCCTAACCAGGAGTTGGGGAGCCCTGAGCCTCAAGAAGTTACCATCCCTGATGACATTGTGTTTTTAGCCCAGCAAAGCTGATTTTGGACTTAGTAGAAGGTAAAATTTGTTTTTTTAAGCAACTAAGTTTATGTTGTTACAGTAACCACCGGAAACTGACACAAATGCTTAGACATTATTTGCCTTTATCCCAAGCAAAGAGTGAAGTTTTCCAGAGGATAGATATCTTATCAGTTTGAGTGCATCAGCTATGAGAATCCAGCTGTCTTTCATTAAGCTGAATACTAAAGAGGTTTAAAAAAATGCCACTCTTCTCACTGATTTTTTTGTTTTGGAAATTTCATTTTTTTAAAGTTTAAAACTATGAACTTTACGTTAATCTTGAAGAAATATTTTTATTATTATTTACATGAGTTAATAGTTCTCAAATTCTCAGTTTTAATTTCTAATACAGTGTATACTGATAAATGTAATCCACATACATAAAAACTCTCATAAAAAAGCTCTCTGTGGTTCTCAGTTTTTAAGGATGCAAAATGATCCTTAAACCAAAAAATATTGAGACCCACTGCTGCTCCTGCTGCTGCTAAGTCACTTCAGTCATGTCCGACTCTGTGTGACCCCATGGACAGCAGCCCACCAGGCTCCCCCATCCCTAATAGATCCTAAATAATGTAGTACTAAAATTGGCTGGTGCAATTTTAAATCACAAGTTCATTCACTATACTATACAAAGAAAAGAGAGAACTTTTCCACAAAAACATCAGATAGAAGCCCCAGCTTTTATTCTGGTTGAACCAACTTAGGATCTCTGCTGCTGCTGCTGCTGCTAAGTCGCTTCAGTTGTGTCCGACTCTGTGCGACCCCATAGACGGCAGCCCACCAGGCTCCCCCGTCCCTGGGATTCTCCAGGCAAGAACACTGGAGTGGGTTGCCATTTCCTTCTCCAGTGCATGAAAGTGAAAAGTGAAAGTGAAGTCACTCAGTCGTGTCCGACTCTTAGCGACCCCATGGACTGTAGCCCACCAGGCTCCGTCCACGGGATTTTCCAGGCAAGAGTACTGGAGTGGGGTGCCATTGCCTTCTCCCTAGGATCTCTGCCTACTCTTAAACCAATCACTTTGAGAAGGGGCTGATTACTCTGATGCATTCAGTAATCAGGACCCATGCCTGGGATTGGGCTTAATTCCACTTAAACTGTGTGGTTGCTACTCTGGGAGAAAGGGACATATGGATGCTAGGGAGTCAGCCAACAATATTTATCATAATTACCATAGAAAATAATAATGACAATGATAACAAACATGTAGCACTTCCTGCCAGGCTCTGTTCTAAGCCTCAATTCTCATAGCTGCTCAATGAGAAAGGTATTATTATTTATTATATAAATAATATATAAACAGATTATACACCCTCGGTCCCCACTTCAGCCAAGAAATATACTTGGAGAATGTTAAAACATTTCACCTTCCTAAGATTTTGACCAAACCTTTACCATTAGCATATACTAGCAGTAAAATGTGATGGTTCAGGGCACAGGCTGTGGGGTTGGACAAATTTACTCACACTATGCCCAGATTTTTTGATGATCAAAAATAATCTACTTGAGATCCTTGATAATCCCTCATGATTAACCTATAACCTGTATGCTAGCCTTTATAACCTCCCATAGTATACACGTTAGTGGGGAAAATTCTACTTTGCATTCAACAAAACTATTTTAGTCTCATTGAATAGTGTCTTTAGACTTACACATTCAGTTTCTCTGGGAACGGTGCTCAGTCCATCAGGCTTCTATTACCCTCTTCCAGATGGTGCTAAGTCTTTTGGGTGACTGGGTGTGGAGTGTGAGGGAGTGTCTGTGATGGAGAAGGGGTCCTCAGAGCCACAGCCTGGACTGGCAACTGCTAAGGGTGATGGACCAGCACCCCAGTACTCCGCCAGTGTCCGGAGCTGAAGTGGGGGAGGGGTCTTCTCTCTTGGCTTGGTTAGGCTGCCCTTAGCACAGCTAACACCTGGACCATGCCTTGGTCTTCACTGGGCCTGAGGGGCCTTTGCACACCAACACTTTTGGAAAATTCCTCAACCAGTCTCTAAACTCATATCCATAACACACATCCCCTGTCTCCCAACCCCCAAAATATCATGTGTGAACTGACAACCTTGTGGAAAGTGGAGTGAGGCCCTCCTGCTGTCTAACCGCGCCACCTCCTGACTTTATTTCAACATGGTGGCCTCCACGTAGCTGCAGGGCAATTCACAGGTGGTTCCACTTCTCAGCGCTCTCAGCAGAAAGCAGAAACTCCTCAAATCCAGGCTTTCCCTTCACCTTTTCTACTATTACTCTTCTCATAGGGAGGGGCATTGGCCCAGAGAGGGAAGACTGTTGTTGTTCAGTCACTAAGTTATGTCTGACTGTTTGAAACCCCATGGACTGCAGCACGCCACACTGCCTGTCTTTCACTATTTCCTGGGATTTATTCAAATTC
The DNA here is from genome assembly GCF_029407905.1 of Bubalus kerabau. Classification (NCBI taxonomy): domain Eukaryota; kingdom Metazoa; phylum Chordata; class Mammalia; order Artiodactyla; family Bovidae; genus Bubalus; species Bubalus kerabau. Next base: position 51,859,415 of record NC_073631.1, read on the forward strand.
ATGTCCATTGAGTGGATGATGCTATCCAACCATCTCATCCTCTGCTGCCCACCTTCTCCTTTTGCCTTCAATCTTTCCCAGCTTCAGGGTCTTTTGCAGCATCTCTCCCTGACTCTCTAACTCTACTTTTCTCTCCACAGGCCACTGAGAGAAGAGACAAGAGGCTTTTCTGATTTACCTATACCTCTGTTAAAGTTGTGCTTAAGTCTTCCAGATACGGTTCTTGAAGATGTAAGATAATTTAGAAAAATACTTTTCTCTTGGCAAAGTCTGCCTTTAAACCTGTCATGCTAAGGAATTGAAAATCTGATTTTTGGGTATTGGAAGCTGAATATTAACTCTCTCTCTTCTTCTTTTTTTTTTTTTTTTTTTTTTTGGACTTCTTTCTGGCATAACAGTCCCAAACTCCCATTCTCACCTGCTCCCTGGCTCGTTCATGCCCTTGATATGCCCTAGGTACCATAGGAGGAAGGTTGTATACATATGAGAAAAAAGTATGCAACATGAAAATACATATGTGGGGGTAGAAAGGACACAGTCATACGGTTAATAAGATTATCCCAGGACATGGACAAACCTAGCTTAGAATCCTGACTGTTACCTATGAGTTATGTGCCCTTGGGTAGGTTGACATCTCTAGGTTTTGGCTCCTGTATTCGTTGTGCAGAGAAAACAATAGTATTTACCTTATAGATTTGTTGTGAGGGTAATACTAATTATTACTGTATTATTAGTGCATATGTTTATCACATTTATGGAACTCATAGTAGGTGTTCCATAAATGTTTATTATTTTATTTAATGTTTATTATATTATTAGTGCATATGCTTATCACTTGTTGGCCAATCCCATTTATGTACTCACCCTGTACTTGCCCTGTGAGCATACATGTTGGTGATTCTATACATATTGTTCTTGAATTAACCATGTAGTGTCTGCTCAGGATTAGGTTAAGTTGATACCATAAGAAAATATTACTCAGTGATTTGTTAAACCCCTTTTTCAAGCATTTTGCTTCCTAACAGTTCTTTGCAATTCTTAGATACTGTGCATAATGACATCTCTGCATCTTTGGGGACATCTTTGTCAGGTGGAGGTGGTCATACTCCTCTTGGAGCTGTGGAGAAGCTAGAATGGAAAGAAAAGGAGGAAAAGGGAAGAAATGGAGGGAGTTAGAAAGGGAAGGAGAAAAGAAGGTAGACACAAGCTGCATAATCTATTACAATCTTTGGTACTAGCTTGATTGATAAGTATGAAGATTGCTGTAATCCTTATGCAGAACCATCCTTCTACACATTATGTGAAGGCAGTGTGGTTATTGTGGGAATCTTTAATGGACAATTGAGATGTTTACATAATTTATTCAATTAACATTTTCCAAGTTTCTATAAAATAGGCATGAAACTATGATTCTGTGACTAACACAGACCTGCTTTGTAGCACTAAGAAAAATGTTTTTGATGCACAACTGTATACCCATAATGAGCTGATGTGGGCAACCATGTATACCAGGGCTCAGCACACTTTTTTTGTAATGGGGCAAATAATAAATATTTTAGGCTTTGTGGACCATGGGGTCTCCATTACAACTGCTCAGTTCTGCTGTGGGAGCTGAAAGCAGCCATAGACAATATGCAAATAAACAAGCATAGCTGTATACCAATAAAACTATTGATGAGTACTAACATTTGAATGTCATGTAATTTTCACTTGTGACAAAATATTCAGTTCAGTTTGGTTGCTCGGTCTTGTCCGACTCTTTTCAACCCCATGGACTGCAGCACACCAGGCCTCCCTGTCCATCACCAATTCCTGGAGTTTACTCAAACTCACGTCCATTGAGTCGGTAATGCCATCCAACCATCTCACCCTCTGTCATCCCCTCCTCCTCCCGCCTTCAATCTTTCCCAGCATCAGGGTCTTTTCAAATGAGTCATTTCTTTGCATCAGGTAGCCAAAGTATTGGAGTTTCAGCTTCAATATTCATCAGTCCTTCCGATGAATATTCAGGACTGATCTCCTTTAGGATGGACTGGTTGGATCTCCTCGCAGTCCAAGGGACTCTCAAGAGTCTTCTCCAACACCACAGTTCAAAAGCATCAATTCTTCAGTGCTCAGCTTTCTTTATAGTTCAACTCTCATGTTCATACATGACTACTGGAAAAACCATAGCTTTGACTAGATGGACCTTTGTTGGCAAAGTAATGTCTCTGCTTTTTAATGTGCTGTCTAGTTTGGCCATAGCTTTTCTTCCCAGGACCAAGCGTCTTTTAATCCCAAAATCACTGCAGATGGTGACTGCAGTGATTTTGGAGTCCAAAAAAATAAAATCTCTGTTTCCATTGTGTCCCCATCTATTTGCCATGAAGTGATGGGACCGGATACCATGATCTTAGTTTTCTGAATGCTGAGTTTTAAGCCAACTTTTCACACTCCTCTTTGACTTTCATCAAAATGCTCTTTAGTTTGTCTTCACTTTCTACCATAAGGTTTGTTTATTTCAATCTGTGATAGTTTATCTTTCATGACCTTGAGACTTTTAAAGCATTCTGGTCAGTTATTCAGAACATCTCTCAGTTTGGTTTGTCTGATATTTTCTGATATTGTTTGATATTAGGCTTAGATGGAGGTTATGCATCATTGGGAAGACCACCATAGAAGTAATGTCTCTTCCTGTATCATACTGGGGTACATGATACTGATACATCTTATTACTGATAACATTAACCTTGATCATGAGGTTAAGATGGTATCTGCCAGGTTTCTCCACTGTATAGTTAACATTTAGTTTCTATTTTTGCCTTCATAATGAATAACTTTTTGTTGGGATTAGGAAGGAGATAATTTGGGACTATGCAAATATCTTGTTTCTTCTTGACCTGCACATGCTAATTTAGTATCAATGTGTGGATCTTGCCTATGGTATAAATAATAGTATTTATTACTCTGGTAGTCTAATGATGATTTTCTATTTCCCTCATTTCTCCTACAATATTAGTTGATATCCTCTGTAAGGAAGAGCTAGTCCTCTATTTCTTCAGTTATCCAAGTGTTTATATCAGTATTGACTCACATGTTTTTATTCTTTGGGTTATAAACTGATTATTTTAAACAATTTTCTATGGTAATTTTGAAATGGAGAATTTTCATGAATCTCAGAGAGAAAAGATATTTTCTCATTTGTTATTATATATCTCAGTGTTCTTTAGAGAAGCTAAGTAAAATTTAAATCACTGAAAAGTAAGAGTAGACCATACAGGGAAGTGGCTTTAAGAGCAATGCTCTGAAATCATACTTCCCAGGTTCCAATTCAGGCTGTGCTCTCTGACTTTCAACAATCTGTTTACCCACTGCTCTGCTTTAATCACTTGTAAATGAGCTTGTATAGAAAACAAACTTATGATTATCAAACAGGAAAAGGAGGGAGATAAATTAGGAATTTAGGATTAACATATACACACTACTATATATCAGAGAAGGCAATGGCACCCCACTCCAGTACTCTTGCCTAGAAAATCCCATGGATGGAGGGGCCTGGTAGGCTGCAGTCCATGAGGTCGCTAAGAGTTGGACCTGACTGAGCGACTTCACTTTGACTTTTCACTTTCATGCATTGGAGAAGGAAATGGCAACCCACTCCAGTATTCTTGCCTGGAGAATCCCAGGGACAGGGGAGCCTGGTGGGCTGCCGACTATGGGGTTGCACAGAGTCGGACACGACTGAAGTGACTTAGCAGCAGCAGCAGCAGCAACTACTATATATAAAATAGATAACCAACGAGGACCTATTATATAGTACAGGGAACTATTGTCAATATCTTGTAATTTAATGTAATTTATCTTCTAATTTTGATGAAATCCAGTTTGCTTATAATGGAAAAGAGTCTTAAAAAATGTATGTGTATATATATATATTTGAATTATTTTGCTGTACATCTGAAACTAACACAACATTATAAATCAAATATATTTCAATAAAAATTTTAAAAACAGGCAAATAAAACAAATAAAATAAAGTGAGCTTGTAAATAATATCTACCTAAAAGGAAATTTGACAGGGTAAAAGCAGATATTGTATGGACAATATTTAATGTAATGCCTGAGTGTATAATAAGTGCTTGACAAATGTTAGTTTTCACTAGTTAGAAAAAATAGCTGAAGGCATGATGAATCCTTTTTCATGACTGAACCAGAAATAATGAATGAAGGGATTGCTGGAAATCTTTCTTAGATTGGCCCCATATCTTGCTTGCTCTGCTGTCTTTCTTTATGCATGCAGTAAAAATCAGACTGAGCATTTGTCCTAAGACAGAAATGGTATGGACCTAACAGAAGCAGGAGATGTTAAGAAGAGATGGCAACAATACACAGAAGAACTATTCTAAAAAGATCTTCATGACCCAGATAACCACAATGGTGTGATCACTCACCTAGAGCCAGACATCCTGAAGTGTGAAGTCAAGTGGGCCTTAGGAAGCATCACTACAAACAAAGCTAGTAGAGGTGATGGAATTCCACTTGAGTTATTTCAAATCCTGAAAGATGATGCTGTGAAAGTGCTGCACTCAATATGCCAGCAAATTTGGAAAACTCAGCAGTGGCCACAGAACTGGAAAAGGTCAGTTTTCATTCCAACCCCAAAGAAAGGCAATGCCAAAGAATATTCAAACTGCCACAGAATTGCACTCATCTCACATGCTAGTAAAATAATGCTCAAAATTCTCCAAGCCAGGCTTCAACAGTATGTGAACTGTGAACTTCTAGATGTTCAAGCTGAATTTAGAAAAGGCAGAAGAACGAGAGATAAAATTGCCAACATACATTGGAGCATCTAAAAAGCAAGAGAGTTCCAGAAAAACATCTATATCTGCTTTATTGACTATGCCAAAGCCTTTGACTATGTAGATCACAACAAACTGTGGAATATTCTTCAAGAGATGGGAATACCAGACCACCTGACCGGCCTCCTAAGAAATCTGTATGCAGGTCAAGAAGCAACAGTTAGAACTGGACATGGAAAAACAGACTGGTTCCAAATAGGAAAAGAGTACGTTAAGGCTGTGTATTGTGACCCTGCTTATTTAACTTCTTTGCAGAGTACATCATGTGAAATGCTGGACTGGATGAAGCACAAGCTAGAATCAAGATTGCCAGGAGAAATATCAATAACCTCAGATATGCAGATGACACCACCCTTATGGCAGAAAGGAAAGAGGAACTAAAGAGCCTCTTGATGAAAATGAAAGAAGAGCATGAAAAAGCTGGCTTAAAACTCAGCATTCAAAAAACTAAGATCATGGCATCTGGTCTCATCACTTTATGGCAAATAGATGGGGAAACAGTGGAAACAGTGGCAGACTTTATTTTTCGGGGCTCCAAAATCACTGCAGGTGGTGATTGCAGCCATGAAATTAAAAGATACTTACTCCTTGGAAGGAAAGTTATGACCAACCTAGACAGCAACCTAAAAAGCAGAGACATTACTTTCCCAACAAAGGTCCATCTAGTCAAAGCTATGGTTTTTCCAGTAGTCATATATAGATGTGAGAGTTGGACTATAAAGAAAGCTGAGCACTGAAGAATTGATGCTTTTGAACTATGGTATTGGAGAAGACTTTGGAGAGTCCCTTGGACTGCAAAAGAGATCAAACCAGTCCATCCTAAAGGAAATCAGTCCTGAATATTCATCAGAAGGACTGATACTGAAGCTCCAGTACTTTGGCCACCTGATGGAAAGAACTGACTCCTTGGAAAAGACCCTGATGCTGGGAAAGATTGAAGGCGGGAGGAGAAGGGAACAACAGAGGATAAGATGGTGGATGGCATCACCAACTCAGTGGACATGAGTTTGAGCGAACTCCGGGAGTTTGTGATAGACAGGGAAGTTGGGTGTGGTGCAATCCATGGGGTCTCAGAGTCAAACAGGACTTCCCGACTGAACTGAACTATTTTTAAAACTTTGCTGAACTAGACCTGACTTTGAGCAGTTGAGAAAATTATAGAATTAAAAACAAGTAAGTATCTGTTTTCAATGCTCAGCCCTCCTCTATAGCAGCTCTTCTTCCCTGTGGCTCCCCCACCCCAAACCCTTAAGCAATGAAACTTCTGTGTATTTATTTGGTAACAAAAGTACACACCACCCCTCTCCTGCCACCCCACCCATTGCCAATTTGGAATATTATGCTTTCATTCTTTTGTCAAGTCAACAAATTCTTATCTCTACCAGCCTGTATATTCAATCCCTTTATTCTTTCATAAGATTTTTCATGCCATTTTATGACATCATCATTTCTTAGTGTAACTAGAAATTTGGGGGTTCCAAAGTAAAACATTTTTAAAAGGTTTCTAATTTTGATGAATTCCAATTTAGCTATTTTTTCTTTTGTTTATGCCTTAAATGTCACATCTATAAATCCATTGCCAAATCCAGGGTTATAAAGATCTATCCTTGAGTTTTTTTTCTGTTTGTAGTTTAAGCTGTTATATTTAGGTCTTTGACAATTTTGTGTAAAATTTTTGTGTGGTATAAGATAAGGTCCAACTTCATTTTCTCGCCTATGGAAATCCAGTTGCACCAGCACTTTTCCTTGAAAAGACTTCTTTCCCCATTGGAAGATCTTGAAACCCTTTCCAAAAATCAACAAGCCTTAAATATATTGTTCATTAATTCTTGTACTTTCTCTACTCAGACCAGAGGGACATGGAAACTTCATCTTCAAAAAAAAATAAACACACACACACAGACCATTTCTGGTTTAACATGTGAAGCTTATCTATTGTACTTCCAATTATATCTCTGGTCTGTGCACTTCTCTCCTTACCAGGGGCTATCACTTTAGTCCAAGCCAGCAGCAGCTCTCACTGGACCTCCTTCAGTGGCCTCCCCACATGCCTTCTCTCTCCCTTCTCGACTGTTCCAGTCAGTCTTCAAATCAGCAGGTAGATCAGATCAGTCACTCAGTCGTGTCCAACTCTTTTCAACCCCATGAATCACAGCACACCAGGCCTCCCTGTCCATCACCAACTCCCGGAGTTCACTCAGACTCACGTCCATCGAGTCAGTGATGCCATCCAGCCATCTCATCCTCTGTCGTCCCCTTCTCCTCCTGCCCCCAATCCCTCCCAGCATCAGAGTCTTTTCCAATGAGTCAACTCTTCACACGAGGTGGCCAAAGTACTGGAGTATCAGCTTTAGCATCATTCCTTCCAAAGAAATCCCAGGGCTGATCTCCTTCAGAATGAACTGGTTGGATGTCCTTGCAGTCCAAGGGACTCTCAAGAGTCTTCTCCAACAGCACTGTTCAAAAGCATCAATTCTTCAGCGCTCAGTTTTCTTCACAGTCCAACTCTCACATCCATACATGACCACAGGAAAAACCATAGCCTTGACTAGACGGACCTTTGTTGGCAAAGTAATGCCTCTGCTTTTGAATATGCTATCTAGGTTGGTCATAACTTTCCTTCCAAGGAGTAAGCGTCTTTTAATTTCATGGCTGCAGTCACCATCTGCAGTGATTTTGGAGCCCAGAAAAATAAAGTCTGACACTGTTTCCACTGTTTCCCCATCTATTTCCCATGAAGTGGTGGGACCGGATACCATGATCTTCATTTTCTGAATGTTGAGCTTTAAGCCAACTTTTTCACTCGCCACTTTCACTTTCATCAAGAGGCTTTTGAGTTCCTCTTCACTTTCTGCCATAAGGGTGGTGTCATCTGCATATCTGAGGTTATTGATATTTCTCCTGGCAATCTTGATTCCAGCTTGTGCTTCTTCCAGCCCAGCGTTTCTCATGATGTACTCTGCATATAAGTTAAATAAGCAGGGTGACAATATACAGCCTTGACGTACTCCTTTTCCTATTTGGAACCAGTCTGTTGTTCCATGTCCAGTTCTAACTGTTGCTTCCTGACCTGCATACAGATTTCTCAAGAGGCAGATCAGGTGGTCTGGTATTCCCATCTCTTTCAGAATTTTCCACAGTTTATTGTGATCCACACAGTCAAAGGCTTTGGCATAGTCAATAAAGCAGAAATAGATGTATTTCTGGAACTCGCTTGCTTTTTCGATGATCCAGCGGATGTTGGCAATTTGATCTCTGGTTCCTCTGCCTTTTCTAAAACCAGCTTGAACATCAGGAAATTCACGCAGAGACAACTTCTAAAACTAAAATATGGTCATTTAATCACTAGCTTTAAGTTCTTACTGTTTCAAGGATAAATTCAAAATTGTTAAGACAGTCCCAAAGCCTGCATGATGTGTCCTGCCAACATCTTCCCTCTTGCCTCTGGATGATTACACTCCAGCCTCTCTGGATCCTGTTTCTTGAATTCACCAAGCTCTTTACAGTGCAAAAGCCGTGCGTATGTTGTTCCCTCGGCCGGGAACAATTGCACCACGCCCCTGACTCTTCACTTTCCAGTTATCCATCCTTTGATCTCAGCTTACAATGTTACTTCCATAAAGAAGCACTTGCTGATCTGCACTCCTTTTTCTTTCTTGTTGATCCTTGCTCTTTCCTTTCCTGACCCTGATTACATTCCGTAATTATGTGTTTTGTAATAGCTGCCCCTCTTTCTTTGGCCTCAGTGTGTGGCTTCATATTCTTAGTTCCCTGACCAGGAATTGAACCCATGATGTGTATAATGGAAGTCTGGAATGCTAATCACTGACCTGCCAAGGAAGTCCCAATATCTGCCCTTTTTAAAACGCTTATTTCTTTCACTAGAATATAAGTTCTATGAGACGAGTAGTGTTTGTTTTGTGTAGTCACTGTACTTCCTGTGTAGTATCTGGTACATAATAATAAATGCTTTGTTGAGTAAATAAAGAGCCAAAATCTGTAAGATGAGAATGTTGAGTTCTGTTTATTCCCTAATCAGCCAGTAAACAAGTATTGAATTTCTATTAGTGCTGGGAATAAAAAAGGAATAAAACATGTCCTCTCCCTGTTCTGAAGTCCCAGACTATTGGGATAGCGTAGTGGCCTAAATGTTGGTCCCCAAAATATTAGACCCAAATGCTTAAACCTTTCAGTGTTAACTTATTTAGAAAAACAGTCTTTGCAGATATGATTAAGAATCTTGAGATGGGGAGATTAGCCTGGTGAGCACTAGGATTAGGTATGTTGAGCATAAATGCCATCACATTATCCTTATAAGAGGGAAGTAGAGGGAGATCTTCCAACACACATACAGGAGAAGGTGATGTGAAGGTGGAGGCAGGGATTGAAGTGATGTGGCCACAAGCCAAGGGATGGCAGCAACCCCCAGAAGGTGAAGGAACACATTCTCCTCTAGAACTTCTGGAGAGAGTGTGGCCCTGCTGACACCTTATCTTAGTCCAGGTATATGCACTTTTGGACTTCTGGCCCCAAGAACTGTGAGAGAGTACACTTCTGTTGCTTTAAGCCACCCAGTCTGTGATAATTTGGTACAGCAGCCCCAGGAAACCAATATAAATGGTGACAAAAGTTAATCAATCCTTGAAGAACAGCATCTTATGTGGAGATCCAGGTGGTGTATGTTTGCAGAGAAAAGAGCTGTCTGCGAAGGTGTCCCAGAAGAGGAGATATTGAGTTGGGTTTTGAAAGATAAGGAAGCATTTTCCAGGCACTGCTAGGGAGGTCATTCTTGGCAGAACTGCAGCATGTGTGAAGACCTGAGGATAGGAATTCCCTGGCAGTGGAAGACTGCTAGAGTTAAGTGGTTAAGACTCTGCACTTCCACTGCAAGGGGCACAGGTTTGAACCCTGGTCAGGGAACTAAGATCTCACATACCATGTGGAATAGTAAAAAAAAAAAAAAGAAAAAGAAAGAAAAGACCCAAGGATACACAGAGTATGGCATTATTGTGGAGGGAAAAATATCCCCCTTTATCACTCTTAGGTTCTGGTAGCTGGACTTAATAAAGTGGACACAAGACAGGTTAACAGGAAAAAAAGAAATGAATTTTAATTCATGCATATGGAGGTATTATAGAAATAAGACCTGAGAACTGACCAAAACAGGCAGATTTTATACTTTTTAGACAAAGAAATGATGCATTCATGAGGAATTGATAGGACAAACTTAAGTTTGGGGTTTGCAGTTAGTGAAGCATCTAAACAGAGTTTGGGAATGGGTTAATAAATTAAAGAAGTAGCAAGTTTTGTGTATGTAAATCCCTTTGGCCTGAATTCTCAACCTCTGGCGACAGGGATATCCTTTTACCTCCAGATACAGTGAGTGTACTTTTCACATGAGAGATTGATTTCCTGCTTTGGGGGAGGTAGGAAGGTCAGAGTGTCCCTCTTGCACTGACCATTTCTTAAATAAATTTAATTCAGAATAATCAATATACCATAGAGGCATGTTTTCGGGTCACCGACTGGCCCCAGCAACATGTTCAGGAACAACTGAGTTCATTCAGCTGGAGTGTCAGGTAGAAGGAGAAGAATGATGGAAAATAAGGAGGGAGGGAGAGAATTAAAGTGTAAGCAAGTTGTGAAGGACCTTGCATGCCCTTCACATGTGATAGGAAACTAATGGAAATACAGGGATAACTTATGTGTGGAATATAAAGTTCTGCAGTGTCATGAATCAGATCAGATCAGTCACTCAGTCCTGTTCGACTCTTTGCGACCACATGAATCGCAGCACGCCAGGCCTCTCTGTCCATCACCAACTCCTGGAGTTCACTCAGACTCATGTCCATCGAGTCAGTGATGCCATCCAGCCATCTCATCCTCTGTCATCCCCTTCTCCTCCTGCCCCCAATCCCTCCCAGCATCAGAGTCTTTTCCAATGAGTCAACTCTTCACACGAGGTGGCCAAAGTACTGGAGTTTCAGCTTTAGCATCATTCCTTCCAAAGAAATCCCAGGGCTGATCTCCTTCAGAATGGACTGGTTGGATGTCCTTGCAGTCCAAGGGACTCTCAAGAGTCTTCTCCAACAGCACTGTTCAAAAGCATCAATTCTTCAGCGCTCAGTTTTCTTCACAGTCCAACTCTCACATCCATACATGACCACAGGAAAAACCATAGCCTTGACTAGACGGACCTTTGTTGGCAAAGTAATGTCTCTGCTTTTGAATATGCTATCTAGGTTGGTCATAACTTTCCTTCCAAGGAGTAAGCGTCTTTTAATTTCATGGCTGCAGTCACCATCTGCAGTGATTTTGGAGCCCAGAAAAATAAAGTCTGACACTGTTTCCACTGTTTCCCCATCTATTTCCCAGAAGTGGTGGGACCGGATGCCATGATCTTCATTTTCTGAATGTTGAGCTTTAAGCCAACTTTTTCACTCGCCACTTTCACTTTCATCAAGAGGCTTTTGAGTTCCTCTTCACTTTCTGCCATAAGGGTGGTGTCATCTGTGTATCTGAGGTTATTGATATTTCTCCTGGCAATCTTGATTCCAGCTTGTGCTTCTTCCAGCCCAGTGTTTCTCATGATGTACTCTGCATATAAGTTAAATAAGCAGGGTGACAATATACAGCCTTGACGTACTCCTTTTCCTATTTGGAACCAGTCTGTTGTTCCATGTCCAGTTCTAACTGTTGCTTCCTGACCTGCATACAAATTTCTCAAGAGGCAGATCAGGTGGTCTGGTATCCCCATCTCTTTCAGAATTTTCCACACTTTATTGTGATCCACACAGCCAAAGGCTTTGGCATAGTCAATAAAGCAGAAATAGATGCTTTTCTGGAACTCGCTTGCTTTTTCGATGATCCAGCGGATGTTGGCGATTTGATCTCTGGTTCCTCTGCCTTTCCTAAAACCAGCTTGAACATCAGGAAGTTCACGGTTCACATATTGCTGAAGCCTGGCTTGGAGAATTTTGAGCATTACTTTACTAGCGTGTGAGATGAGTGCAATTGTGTGGCAGTTTGAATGTTCTTTGGCATTGCCTTTCTTTGGGATTGGAATGAAAACTGACCTTTTCCAGTCCTGTGGCCACTGCTGAGTTTTCCAAATTTGCTGGCATATTGAGTGCAACACTTTCACAGCATCATCTTTCAGGATTTGGAATAGTGGCCTAAATAAAATCCCTTATGATTATACAGTGAAAGTGAGAAACATATTTAAGGGACTAGATCTGATAGAGTGTCTGATGAACTAGGGACGGAGGTTTGTGATATTGTACAGGAGACAGGGATCAAGACCATCCCCATGGAAAAGAATGCAAAAAAACAAAATGACTCTCTGGGGAGGCCTTACAAATAGCTGTTAAAAGAAGAGAATCAAAAAGCAAAGAAGAAAAGGAAAGATATAAGCATCTGAATGCAGAGTTCCAAAGAATAGCAAGAAGAGATAAGAAAACCTTCCTCAGCGATCAATGCGAGGAAATAGAGGAAAACAACAGAACGGGAAAGACTAGAGATCTCTTCAAGAAAATTAGAGATACCAAGGGAACATTTCATGCAAAGATGGGCTCGATAAAGGACAGAAATAGTATGGACCTAACAGAAGTAGACGATATTAAGAAGAGGTGGCAAGAATACACAGAAGAACTGTACAAAAAGGATCTTCATGACCAAGATAATCACGATGGTATGATTACTCATCTAGAGCCAGACATCCTGGAATGCGAAGTCAAGTGGGCCTTAGAAAGCAACACTACGAACAAAGCTAGAGGAGGTGATGGAATTCCAGTTGAGCTCTTTCAAATCCTGAAAGATGATGCTGTGAAAGTGCTGCACTCTATATGCCAGCAAATTTGGAAAACTCAGCAGTGGCCACAGGACTGGAAAAGGTCAGTTTTCATTCCAATCCCAAAGAAAGGCAATGCCAAAGAATGCTCAAACTACTGCACAATTGCACTCATCTCACTAGTAAAGTAATGGTCAAAATTCTCCAAGCCAGGCTTCAGCAATATGTGAACTGTGAACTTCCTGATGTTCAAGCTGGTTTTAGGAAAGGCAGAGGAACCAGAGATCAAATTGCCAACTTCCGCTGGATCATCGAGAAAGCAAGAGAGTTCCAGAAAAACATCTATTTCTGCTTTATTGACTATGCCAAAGCCTTTGACTGTGTGGATCACAATAAACTGTGGAAAATTCTGAAAGAGATGGGAATACCAGACCACTTGATCTGCCTCTTGAGAAATTTGTATGCAGGTCAGGAAGCAACAGTTAGAACTGGACATGGAACAACAGACTGGTTCCAAATAGGAAAAGGAGTACGTCAAGGCTGTATATTGTCACCCTGCTTATTTAACTTATATGCAGAGTACATCATGAGAAACGCTGGGCTGGAAGAAGCATAAGCTGAAATCAAGATTGCCAGGAGAAATATCAATAACCTCAGATATGCAGATGACACCACCCTTATGGCAGAAAGTGAAGAGGAACTCAAAAGCCTCTTGATGAAAGTGAAAGTGGAGAGTGAAAAAGTTGGCTTAAAGCTCAACATTCAGAAAACTAAGATCATGGCATCCGGTCCCATCACTTCATGGGAAATAGATGGGGAAACAGTGGAAACAGTGTCAGACTTTATTTTTCTGGGCTCCAAAATCACTGCAGATGGTGACTGCAGCCATGAAATTAAAAGACGCTTACTCCTTGGAAGGAAAGTTATGACCAACCTAGATAGCATATTGAAAAGCAGAGACATTACTTTGCCAACAAAGGTCCGTCTAGTCAAGGCTATGGTTTTTCCAGTGGTCATGTATGGATGTGAGAGTTGGACTGTGAAGAAAACTGAGGGCCGAAGAATTGATGCTTTTGAACGGTGGTGTTGGAGAAGACTCTTGAGAGTCCCTTGGACTGCAAGGAGATCCAACCAGTCCATTCTAAAGGAGATCAGTCCTGGGTGTTCTTTGGAAGGAATGATGCTAAAGCTGAAACTCCAGTACTTTGGCCACCTCGTGTGAAGAGTTGATTCATTGGTAAAGACTCTGATGCTGGGAGGGATTGGGGGCAGGAGGAGAAGGGGATGACAGAGGATGAGATGGCTGGATGGCATCACTGACTCGATGGACATGAGTCTGAGTGAACTCCAGGAGTTGGTGATGGACAGGGAGGCCTGGTGTGCTGCAATTCATGGGGTCGCAAAGAGTTGGACACGATTGAGTGACTGAACTGAACTGAACTGGGCGATAAAGTTCTGCAGTGTCATGATAGTGGACTAGAGTGAGGTGAGGCCAGCTCAGTTCTGCTTGTAACTGTATCTCAATGTGCACAAGACAGATGTAACTAACTTAGAGACTGTGAGATGAAATATACAGGGACGCAAAGACACACTGTCCCAGATGCCTAAGACTGGCAGTAATCCTGGAAGAGATGAAAACTGAAGGCCATAACAGTAGGAATAGAGAAATGGAGATATTTGGAAGACATCTCCTTGGTATTTGAACTAACAGAATCTGGAGACCTACTGAATATGGAATATAGGAGAGGGAGGACTCAGAACAAATGAAGGATTTTAGTTGTGTGGTGGAGAAATACTATTAGCAGAATTGTATGGACTGCAAAGGAGATCCAACCAGTCCATTCTGAAGGAGATCAGCCCTGAGATTTCTTTGGAAGGAATGATGCTAAAGCTGAAACTCCAGTACTTTGGCCACCTCATGCAAAGAGTTGACTCATTGGAAAAGACTCTAATGCTGGGAGGGATTGGGGGCAGGAGGAGAAGGGGACAACAGAGGATGAGATGGCTGGATGGCATCACTGACTCGATGGACGTGAGTCTGAGTGAACTCCGGGAGTTGGTGATGGACAGGGAGTCCTGGCGTGCTGCGATTCATGGGGTTGCAAAGAGTCAGACACGACTGAGTGACTGATCTGATCTGATCTGATGGGGAAAATTCTAGGAATCTAGTTCCGGGTCAATTTCACATGCTGGAAAGATAGTGAAGTAGTGACTTCAGGGAGATAATTAGAGTTACTGAGAATCTAGAGACACTGATCTGAATGTCATCAGCAGGAGATGGGACTTGAAGGCATGAAAGAGCATTAGCAGATGGAGAAGAGAAAATCACTATCAGAGTCCTGGACAGATCTAGTCCTTGAATAGAAGAAGGAATACATAATGTTCAGTTCAGTTCAGTAGCTCAGTCGTGTCCGACTGTTTGAGACCCTATGGACTGCAGCACTCCAGCCTTCCCTGTCTATCACCAACTCCAAGAGTTTACCCAAACTCATGTCTATTGAGTCAGTGATGCCATCCAACCATCTCATCCATTTAAGCATCAGGGTCTTTTCAAATGAGTCAGCTCTTTGCATCAGGTGGCCAAAGTATTGGAGTTTCAGCTTCAACATCAGTCCTTCCAATGAACACTGATCTCCTTTAGGATGGATTGGTTGGATCTGCTTGCAGTCCAAGGGATTCTCAAGAGTCTTCTCCAACACCACAGTTCAAAAGCTGCAGTTCTTCAGGGCTCAGCCTTCTTTATAGTCCAACTCTCACATCCATACATGACCACTGGAAAAACCATAGCCTTGACTAGATAGACCTTTGTTGACAAAGTAATGTCTCTGCTTTTGAATATGCTATCTAGGTTGGTCATAACTTTTCTTCCAAGGAGTAAGCGTCTTTTAATTTCATGGCTGCAATCACCTTCTACAGTGATTTTAGAGCCCCCCAAAATAAAGTCTGCCACTGTTTCCCCATCTATTTCCCATGAAGTGATGGGACCAGATGCCATGATCTTAGTTTCTAAATGTTGAGCTTTAAGCCAACTTTTCACTCTCCTCTTTCACTTTCATCAAGAGGCTCTTTAGTTCTTCTTCACTTTCTGCCGTAAGGTGTCATCTGCATATCTGAGGTTATTGATATTTCTCCCAGCAATCTTGATTCCAGCTTGTGCTTCATCCAGCACAGCATTTCTCATGATGTACTCTGCACAGAAGTTAAATAAGCAGGGTGACAATATATAGCTTTGATGTACTCCTTTTCCTATTTGGAACCAGTCTGTTATTCCATGTCCAGTTTTAACTGTTGCTTCCTGACCTGCATACAGATTTCTCAAGAGGCAGGTCAGGTGGTCTGGTATTCCCATCTCTTTCGGAATTTTCCATAGTTTATTGTGATCCACACACTCTGTATAATATACCAAAAAGGTTATGATGTGAATGAGTATTATGGAGTCTTTGAGGTGTTAATGAGTTCTATAAATGCCTTTATTTGAAGCACTTGTGGGTGTCTTAGAAACTGTAGCTGTCTCCAGGCCAATAAACTGAAAACTTTTTGGCCCTCTGTACGTCTGAGCCTGCTGGCTTCCTAGGATCTGGCCTAAGGGTAAGGATGTGTAATTTGGTTAATCTGAACACTGACATCAATAACTAAACCCCTGATAGAATCATTACACGTAATGATCCATCTAATTGGTCAATAGGTTGAACGTATTAAAATTCAAAATGCCCCGTTTGTCACAACAGTTGGACCAATTCTCCATGTACATGTTTCTTGAGATAAACATTTAATTTTTCATTTTAGCTTCTGGTCAGATTGCAATTATTCTTAACCTTGGTAAGTTGGGCTTAAACTAATGAGGTCAAAGCTTAGTAACCTTTTGTGTCCTCCTTGCCCTTTCTGTGCATTACCTGGCAGGTAATGCAGTTTCCTGCATTACAAGCAGGAAACCGGGGGTGGGGGGTGGGGTGGAGGAGGAAAAACAAGAAAAGGAAAAAACACCAGAGAAAAATAGAAAATGGGAGAGGAAAGTGGAGGGACGAGGTGAAGCAGAGAGAAGAGAAACAAAAGAGGAAGCGGTGTATCTGAATTTGTTCCTTGAGGGTAGGATGAAAACTTTCCTGTGATCACAAGACCAAACAGGAAAGATGTAGTAGGCATAGGTAGCAGAAAATTATAGTAGGAAGCATACATTCTGATGCCAGACAAACCTGGGCTCTGAGCCCTGGTTATGCCATTCTAGCTGTGTAACATTGAACCAGGTAACTTCTCTGAGCATCCTGAGAGGTAATGTGGTCCAGAGATGAAGAGCTGTGTTTCTGGAACTAGGTTTAAATCCTGATTCTAACACATACCAGCTGCAGGATCTTGGGCAAGTTCAGTTCAGTTCAGTCGCTCAGTTGTGTCCAAGTCTTTGCAACCCCATGAATCACAGCAGACCAGGCCTCCCTGTCCATCACCAACTCCTGGAGTTCACCCAAACTCATGTGCATCGAGTCGGTGATGCCATCCAGCCATCTCATCCTCTGTCATCTCCTTCTCCTCCTGCCCCCAATCCCTCTCAGCATCAGGATCTTTTCCAATGAGTCAACTCTTCACATGAGGTGGCCAAAGTATTGGAGTTTCAGCCTCAGCATCATTCCTTCCAATGAACACCCAGGACTGATCTCCTTTAGGATGGACTGGTTGAATCTCCTTGCAGTCCAAGGGACTCTCAAGAGTCTTCTCCAACACCACAGTTCAAAAGCATCAATTCTTCGGCCCTCAGCTTTCTTCACAGTCCAACTCTCACATCCATACATGACCACTGGAAAAATCATAGCCTTGACTAGACGGACCTTTGTTGGCAAAGTAGTATCTCTGCTTTTCAATATACCATCTAGGTTGGTCATAACTTTCCTTCCAAGGAGTAAGCATCTTTTAATTTCATAGCTGCAGTCACCATCTGCAGTGATTTTGGAGCCCCAAAAAATAAAGTCTGACACTGTTTCCACTGTTTCCCCATCTATTTCCCATGAAGTGATGGGACCAAGTTAGTTAACCTCTTAATGACTTGATTTCCTCATGTTTTAAAGTGAGGATAACAGAATCTGCTCTATCTCGTTGTTGTGACTCTTAAATGAGCTTATACTTGTAACGTACTTAGAAGACTGTGCTAGAAGGTGTTAGCTTTTAGCTATAAAATTATAAACAATTAAGTTGCAAAAATATTTGTAAAAGCTCCTAGCCCAGTGCCTGGCTCATGGAGGGACTCATAAACTGTGGATCATCTTCCCCTGTCTCAACTCCTCAGATGCCCCAGATGAGAAGAATGACTGTTTCCTTAGCTCCTCTTTCTCCATCTGGGTACATCCAAGTCCACATGGACTAGGGTCTTCCAATCCCTCATTCATAGTCTGCTTTCACCAAAGCAAAAAAGCTTTTTTTCCCTAAAAGAATCTTAAGAGTAGTGACAAGTAGTCTAATAATGTCATAGTTAACTTTTTAACAGCTTCCAAAGCTCAAAACTTCTGGAATGTCTATGTGGTATATGCTTGGTATATTGATTAAGTCAGTTACCCAGAAGAGAGATCAAGGGGGACAGAAAATACACTCAGTATTGGTAAAAGATCAGGAACTGGAAAGTCACTGCCATGTTCATCCTTTGGTGTATGAACTGAGTGCAGAGTGTAGAGTAAGGGAGTGAGGCGAGTGTTTTTGCCCCTTTCCAAACTAACGGAGGTGGAGCACACCCTTTCTTTTCACGCAATTCATTAGCAGTATGAAACCAAACTTGGTGATTTTAAAAAGTTATTCTTCCCTTATTTGGCACAATGTTTACAATCCAAAAGTAAAAAGTTGGATAGGCAGAAATCCTGGATGGAGAAACATCCATGAATGACAGTGGAGAGCTGAACACGAGAGGAAGTCAAGAGTCCTCCCTCCACTTCCCCCAGTCTCCAGATCACCTCTACTCTCCTGTAATTTTCAGTTAATTAAAACATGTCTTATTTGATTGAATTATAGCTGATTTACAATGTTGTGCTAATTTCTGCTGCACAGCAGAATGATTCAGTTGTACACACACACATACACACAGTCTTTTTCGTACTCTTTTCCACGATGGTTTATCATAGGATATTCTTTTTGTGAAACAATTTGCCATTATTTTCTTTTATCTTTTTTTATTTTTTGCCTATGCTGTGAGGCATGTGAGATCTTCGTTCCATGGCCAGGAGTCCAGCCTGTGCCCCCTGCATTGGAAGTGCGGAATCTTAACTGGTCCACCAGAAAGTCTCTAATCACAGGATACTGAGTATAGTTCCCTGTGCTATACAGTAGGATCTTGCTGTTTATCCATTCTATATATAATAGTTTGCCACTGCTAATCCCAAACTCCATCCCTCCCCGACTTACCTTCCCTCTTGGCAACCACAAGTCTGTTGTTCTCTATGTCTGTGAGTCTATTTCTGTTTCATAGATAAGTTTATTTGGGTCATATTTTAGATTCCACATATAAGTGATATCATATGGTATTTGTCTTTCTTTTTCTGACTTATGATAATTTCTAGGTCCATTCATGTTGCTGTAAATGGAATTATTTCATTCTTTTTTACGGGCTACCCTGGTGGCTCAGTGGGAAAGCATCTGCCCGCCTATGTGGGAGACATGGGTTCGATCCCTGGGTCGGGAAGATCCCCAGAGAAGGAAATGGCAACCCGCTCCAGTATTTTTGCCTGGGAAATCCTACTCATAGAAGGAGCCTGGTGAGCTATAGTCCATGGGGTCCCAAAATTATTGGACACAACCTAGCAACTAAACAACAGCAACAAGTATTCCATTGTATATAATGTGTACCACATATTCTTTATCCTTTTGTCTGTCATGGACATTTAGGTTGTCTCCATGTCTTGGTTATTGTAAATAGTGTGGCTGTGAACATAAAGGTGCATGTATCTTTTTGGATTATAGTTTTGTCCAGATACATGTCCAAGTGTGAGATTGCTGGAGCATTTGGTAGTTCTCCTTTTAGTTTTTTGTTTTGTTTTGTTTTTGAGTAACCTCCTTACTGTTTTCCACGGTGGCTGCATCCCATTTACTTTCTACTGCCCTGAGTTCAGGGGACTGGAAGAAAGCACAACAGATCCCCTCTAGTGCCAGCAAATATAGATGACACCAAGTAATTTAAAGGCAATGAGTGCATGGATCTGGCATCAAACTCCCTGAGTTTGATTCCCACGTTCAGCACTTAGGGGTATAACATGCACAAGTTTTAAACCTTCTTCTTGTCTCATCTTTTTCATCTCTAAAATAGAAATGGTAATAGAACGTACCTTATAGGGTTACTGTGTAGAGTAGGCAAGATGAATAAATGAGACAAAGTGGTTAGCCCAGGCTCTGACTCATGCTTACCAGTTAATACCTAGCTGCTATTGTTTTCAATAGCTCGAGGTGAAGGCCACGTATCAGGCCAAGTGTGCGGAAAATCTTTCACCTACTTTCATACGGGTGAACACTTTTCTTACAGTGCAGGAGAAATAGAGTTTGTCATAACTGCAGCAATGTGTTAATCACGTGCACTTTATCAGGATATGGCTATCTCTTTTAAGTGTTTACTGTGTGCCAGGTTATCCTTCATGAATTGCTGTCAAGGTCACATGTCAATTAGCTTGAAATTACTGATTAACCCATTTTAGTAAATATCTGTCTCTTTCATCTTCCAAGCGGAAGCCTGAGCTGCCCAAAGAAGGAGTGAGGAACCTTGACATTTTCTGGAGGTAAACTCCAAAGAGGAGGATTATTAACACTTGCCAAGTCCAAACTAGGGTGTGGGAGATGGTGGGGTGTTACTCAGCCCCTTGTACTGTTCTGCCTCCCAGCCAGCCTGGCAAAGCCTTTAGCCAGGGAGGGTCTCCCCGCTCTTAAAGTTGGCTTCTGCTTCTCTTCTGGTGATATCCCAAGGTCATCTGCAGGTGAGATAGGAGTGGTGGTGGAGTGGTGGCAGAGTCAAGAATTGTCAGGTCTTTAGGGCTTTGACCTCAGCAAGGCACGCTAACTTCATGTACTCCTGACACCACATTTAGAGATAAGATCTAGTCAGAGAGGAAATAAAAAGATAATTATTGGAGGCGTGGAAAGAGTCTGGGGGAGTAGAGTTGGGGGAAATTCAGGTGATAGGCTAACAGTGTGCTTTGGTTTCAATGAGGTGGTACTAGTGTTAAAGAACCTGACTGCCAATGCAGGAGACATAAGAGACAAGGTTTGATCCCTGGTTCAGGAAGATCCCCTGGAGGAGGGCATGGCAACCCACTCCAGTATTCTTGCCTGGACAATCCCATGGACAGAGGAGCCTGGGGGGCTACAGTTCATGGGGTCACAAAAAATCAGACACACTGAAGCAACTTAGCATGCATACATGAGGTGAAATTGGAATTGAACTGCTGCTTCAATTTTATGCATCAAAATGTCTTTTGCAGGGAATTCCGTGGTGGTCCAGTGATTATAGCTCTGCAGGTTCATTGCAGGGCGCACAGATTCAATCCCTGGTCAGGAAACTAAGATCCCACAAGCCACATGGTATGGCCACATAATAAATAAATAAATATTTTTAAAATATGCCTCTTGCACATTTCCTTTGTTTCTGTGCCCTGTATTCCTTTCATATTCTCACCAAATGAATGTGTCATCATGGAAACTTTATTTGCAGGGAAGAGATCAATGTTGCCTTTAAAAAAAAAATGGGGGCAGGAGATACTTCTGTGTCTCACCACAGTTGCCATAATCGAAAGACCCTGGGAGGAAGTTGGTGATGGTAGCCTGGGGAGGGGAGGGGTGAGCAGGGGCAGATCTCTGGAGAGCCTGCCTGTTCCACCTCAACTGACGCTGCTCCACCTTCTCTGGCCACACTTTCCCTCACTCTACCCCCTCTCCTCGTCCCTGCCTTTCATTCTTATTCACTCAATTGCATGTGTTAGTTTCTCAGCCATCTCAGACTCTCTGCAACCCTATGGACTGTAGCCCACCAGGCTTTTCTGTCCATGGAATTTTCCAGGCAAGAATACTAGAGTGGGTAGGCATTCCCTTCTCCAGTGGACCTTCTCCACCCAGGGATTGAATCTGGGTTTCCCACATTGCAGGCAGCTTCTTTACCATCTGAGCCACCAGGGAAACCCCTGTATGTGCAAAGGAAGACCTCAATTAATTTTTGTTACAGGAACAAAAGAACTTGGATTTTGAGGCTCTGCTTATTTTTGGGGGCTCCAAAATCACTGCAGATGGTGACTGCAGCCATGAAATTAAAAGACGCTTACTCCTTGGAAGGAAAGTTATGACCAACCTAGATAGCATATTCAAAAGCAGAGACATTACTTTGCCAACAAAGGTTCGTCTAGTCAAGGCTATCGTTTTTCCTGTGGTCATGTATGGATGTGAGAGTTGGACTGTGAAGAAGGCTGAGAGCTGAAGAATTGATGCTTTTGAACTGTGGTGTTGGAGAAGACTCTTGAGAGTCCCTTGGACTGCAAGGAGATCCAACCAGTCCATCCTGAAGGAGATCAGCCCTGGGATTTCTTTGGAAGGAATGATGCTAAAGCTGAAACTCCAGTACTTTGGCCACCTCATGCGAAGACTTGACTCATTGGAAAAGACTCTGATGCTGGGAGGGATTGGGGGCAGGAGGAGAAGGGGATGACAGAGGATGAGATGGCTGGATGGCATCACTGACTCTATGGACGTGAGTTTGGGTGAACTCCGGGAGTTGGTGATGGACAGGGAGGCCTGGCATGCTGCAATTCATGGGGTCGCAAAGAGTCGGACACGACTGAGCAACTGAACTGAACTGATACAAAGATTACATTTGTGTGTGCGTGCCAGCCAGAAAGCCAGAATAGAGTGAGGTTTATAGCTAAAATAAATAAATAAATTTTCGCCCCTGTAAACAAAAATATTACAGACTAAGGGAAGAGACATTGCGTTCTTCCCCCCCCCCCCCCACTAAACTTTTCTGTCAGGGAAAGTCTTGGAAGTTTTGGCTCTAACTAACTATTCTGTGGAAGATTAATAAAGGGCAAAGACACATATCACAAACCCACATCTGGTACATTCCTTATGAAGCACAGACTGAACTGGGGGCAGGAATGCAAGAAGCTGAGCCCTGAACCTAGCAACACACAAAGGTTCTAGATTTTAACAGACACACAGGGAAAGAATGTACAGTCATTTTAAACACCCCCTCTACACCACCACCATCACACTTGTCCCAGCATTAATCAACCACCAACCTAGATTCAAACACAGGAGGAAAACACTCAGAAGGAAAGGGGAATGTTGACATGACACAAAGGATAGGAATGTAGAAGCTGCTAAGTCAATTTTAACCACTGATCTCCAGATATATGTGGACAGCAGTAATACTCATCAGGGTTGGAGACAGAACATCTATCAATTTAGAGACAATGCTGAGGGGGTTTTGAGGGCAGGGCAGGGCAGGGCAGGGCAGGGCAGGGCTCCTCTCTGTACGTGGCCTTTGCAGCAAAAGAATACCGAACTGGAAACTACTGCAAACTTCTCCATTAGAAAGCATGTGTGTACCTAAGATCGAGTAACCAGGAGAAGCCTCTTGTTCATGGAGTACTGGATACATAGGAATAATTCCCCAAGGCCTGCAGCTGTTGCTTCCTGAATCATTTTGAAGTCTATTATTTTGGGCATACCAAAAGGAACATTGGTCCTTAAGTGATTAACCACAAACCCCCCTGATCCCTGACTCTAGCCATAATTCTTCCCTTCTTGCTTTAATCTAAAATGGTTCATCCAGATTAAGGCCAAAGACTTTCTAAACTTTCATTTAAAATTAAAAAAATAAAAATCCAGGCACATTAACCCATTAACACTCATTGGCTCTGGTTAGTTTATCACATTTCCACAGTGGAATATGGTCCAGAAGGTAAGGTAGGCAGGGAGGAATAGGAAAGTAGGGGGAGACGAGGTTGGGAGGGGAAAGATTCCCAGTTCACCCACATTTCAGCCTGATAAGGGAGGCAAACACATCTCCTTTTTATAGTGGAGGCAATTGAGGCTCATAGAGTCTCGTGAATTGGCTGACACCATGGCTTTAGTGAGTCCTGGAGCCCAGGACACTGGTCTTTCCATCATGTTGCTTCCCCCTGAGACTTGCTTGGTTTGTCCTGAGAATTTCAGAGAAATGCCCTCATCAATGAGGATAGCTCAGGAACCCCATAAAGCCTAAGAAACGTTAGTTTTCCTTTGGACTTTGCAGTTCCTGAGCTGTGAATTCCCACCTGGCAACTGAGAAAGTAAATATATATCATCTAGGGGGAAATGGTTGATAGTATAAGTTATAACAATCTATTTAGTATTCATTCAACACATATTTCAGAGAAGGCAATGGCACCCCATTCCAGTACTCTTGCCTGGAAAATCCCATGGGCAGAGGAGCCTGGTAGACTACAGTTCATGGGGTCGCTAAGAGTCAGACATGACTGAGCGACTTCACTTTCACTCTTCACTTTCATGCACTGGAGAAGGAAATGGCAACCCACTCCAGTGTCCTTGCCTGGAGAATCCCAGGGACGGCGGAGCCTAGTGGGCCACCATCTACGGGGTTGCACAGAGTCAGACACAACTGAAGCGACTTAGCAGCAGCAGCAACACATATTTATTGATTTCAAAGGATCATTTCCTACTTAAACCACAGTCCAAGATTCAGAGGTTGATTTCTTCTCTGGTAATTATGGGCCAAATGTTTAAATTGTAGGCTTATATAGTAACTACATGTGCCAGGCACATGCGCCAGGGGGATACAATAATCAGTAAAAATGAGGAAACACATGCAATAAACAAAACGTATAGCATTTACCGTATGGCAGATGGGGATCAGCACCATGGAGGAAAGGGGAACACAGAAGCTGGATGGGAAAGATGATGGGTGTGATATTAAGTAGTTGGGATGAACCTATTGATATGATAAATTATGAGCCAAGTCTCTAAGGAGATGAAGGAGTAAACCATGAGGATATATGGGAAGAGTGTTCTGGGCAGAGAGAATGTCAGATACCAAGACCCCACTCTAAAACACTAATGACACATGTTTAAGAAAACCCCAAGTAAAAAAGTTGTTCGGTGGTTTCTGCAGACATAGATTTTGATTCAGGGGGATAAATATGTAGTTACTATATGAGCCCAATTTAAACATTTGGCTCATAATTACCAGAGAAGAAATCAACCTCTGAATCTTGGACTGTGGTTGAAGTAGGAAATGATCCTTTGAAATCACTTTTTCATTAGGAAAAGCTTTAACTTATCAGTTAGTAATTTATTGAGTTTGAGAAGGTTTTTGCATCACATATTGATCAAACCTGATCCTTTCCTATTGTGTTTGAGTTCTCGCTGTGGTGTTGCACAGAGCAAAGGTACATTGTGAACACATGCTCATCATCATAATGGTCCAGTGCACAATAGACATGATTTGGTTCTGCCCAAACTCCAGGGAATTCACCCTAGAAAGTTTTCAATGAAGAGAAGAAATGTACTGGTGAGGAAGGGATGAACTGTTTTATATAGCTTGGATTTCAGTGTAATTCAATATGGTAGACACCTTATGCCTCTAGACTAGGAGATAATAGCAGCTGTTGGCTTTATAGGTAATCATGATACTGTCTTGACTTCTGCTGCTGCTGATTGCTTTTGCTCACTCTGAGCAGGGTCTCTAGGCTCCTGGGTTCAACAAAAGTTTATTGAATATATGTCTTAGTCTGTTCTGAGTGCAATAACAAGTTACTATAGACCGGGTGACTAATAAACAGAACTATATCGCCCACAGTTCTGAAGGCTGGGTCATCCAGGGTCAGTGTGCCTGTAAATATGGTGTCTGAGATCCCTTCCTGGTTCGTAGATGGAGGTCTTCTAGCTTTGTCCTCACATGGCTGGAAAGAAGAGGGAGCTCTCTGAGGTCTCATTTGTAAGGGCACTAATCTGATTCATGAGGACTCTACTCTCATGACCTTACTACCTCCCAAAGGCCCCTTCTCTTAATACCATAACACTGGGGATTAGGCTCAACAGTTTATTATAAAAGCAGCTTTGCATTAGATGATTTTGCCCAAACATTCTGAGCATGTTTAAGGCAGGCTAGGCTCAGCTATGATGTTCAGTAGGTGAGGTGTAGTAAATGCATTTTCGACTTACGATAGTCTCAACTTGCAATGAGTTAATTGAGACATAACCCCATCTAAGTTGAGGGAGATCTGTATAGGTGATTTTAAAAAGTTTACTAGTAAACAGTAAAAAGTGAAAGATTACGACTATCAAAGCAAACCAATGGGGCATGGTGACAGAGAATAAGAGATTCTTTATCTTGAAAGAATCAAGGGGAGCTTCTCTAAGGAGGTAATGCTTAAGCAGAGACCTACAGCATCAGAAGGAGCTAGTTGGGGGAGCAGTTGGGGCAGAGCAGCCCTAATGGAGGGGTGTTGGTGTTGCAGAGGGGTGGTGGTGTGGAGGCTGCAGTGTGTCCAGGACTGCATGAGGCCAGCATGAGCAGAGTGCAAAGTGAGCTTGCAAAGAATGACATGACTGCTGTTTCATAAAAGCACCAAAAGCAGCAGTGTTCCTTCGGTTGTATGGATCACATAGATACAAAAGTACTTGCAGGAGCTAAGAATAAGATAAACCGCCTTTATCTTATATAGATACAGGGGGTGTCACTTATTCTTTATGTCAGATTAATTGGAATGTCATATACATACAGTACGTATTTTAATGTGCTAAGTCACTTCAGTCGTGCCCAACTCTGTTTGACTCTCTGGACTAGAGCCTGCCAGGCTCCTCTGTCTTTGGGATTTCCCAGGCAAGAATATTGAAGTGGGTTTTCATTTCCTTCTCCAGGGGATCTTCCCAACCCAGGGATCGAACCCAGGTCTCCTGCATTGCAGGCAGATTCTTTACCCTCTGAGCTGTAAGTTTTGACAGACACGTAAGTTGTGTTGCTACCACCACAGTCAAGATTAAGAATGGTTTCATCATCCAGAAGAATTCCCTCTGTAGTGATTTCCTCCTCTGCCCCCAGCTCCTGGCAACCATGGTCTGTTTTTTGTTCCTGTGTGCTCAGTAGCTCAGTCGTGTCTGACTCTTTGTGACTCCATGGACTGTACCCCACCAGGCTTCTTTGTCCTTGGGATTATCCCAGCAAAAATACTGGAATAGGTTGCCATTTCCTCCTCCAGGGGATCTTGACCCAGAGATCAACCAATGTCTCTTGTATTGTAGGCGAATTCTTTGCTGCTAAGCCACCTGGGAAGCCCCTTTATCCCCACAGTTTTTGCCTGAATGGATTATCTATCACATAATGCTTTATGGGTCTGGCTTCTTCACTTAGCATAACGTATTTGAGGTTTATTCATGTTTATATGTACTAGTAGATTACTCTTTTATTGCTGAGTAATATTCCTTAGTGTGGATGGATCATGTTTGGTACCATTCCACAACTGAAGGTGTAAAAATGAATAAAGAAAAATATCTTTCAAAATGGAGTCAGGAAGCCCTGAAAGGGAAGCTGTCACACATGTGCCAGTGTGGCAGCTTCCTTTAAATAGTCCAACAGGAAGAAGGAAGATTTTCTTCTTTCCCAGCAACAACTCAGCCAGTGAGCAGCCACCACAACCTCAAATTCTTGTTCTCCTCCAATAAACTTTTGTTGCAACAGCTCCTCCCAACTTCCTTTCTTTTATAAAAGAAATCCTCCTCTCCTTTGTCCTCTGGACTTGTCTATGATTCATTATAGTTCTCATGTCCCAAATTGCAATTCCTCTGCTACTCCCAAACAAACTGGGTTTTGCTGGCTAAACCACTTGCCTTTTTGCTTTAAATGTTGACAAAGGTCATTGGGTGGTTTCCAGGTGTTGACAATAACAAATAAAGCCACTGTCAATATTTCTGCCCAGTTGATTTTTTGTATTTCTTTAGGCTAACTACTTAGGAGTAGGATTTCTAGGTCATATGGTACTATTTTGTTTACCTTTGTAAGAAAGTACGGTACTGTTTTTCACAATGTTTTTCACCATTTTACATTCTTACTTTGAACATGGGAAAGTTCTAGTCATTACAGGAACAAATCAGTGAGCATAAGTCTTTTTGAGTTTGTTTTGTTTAAAGATAATTGGTTCTCTTTTTTATCTCACTCAATTTTTAGCATTCACTTCTAGATTCGATTCTACGTTGGTTGGATGTGGGTAGAGAATGTTGTCTATTCTGGGACTAACAGTAGAAGATGTAATAACTGGGTCCCAAACTGAGAGAAGCTGACAGAAGTAGAGAAGGCTCAGTCAAGGTGATTGAAGAGGAAACAGCAGTATTTGCTTTTATTTTTCAGAAAAAAACTAGATTGTTTTTCTCTCTTCAACTGCTTTAGCAGAAGTTCAAGGCTGTTCCTGATTCCTAGAACAGTCACAGAAACCTGCTTCATGGAGAAAACAAAGAAGAGGCAGAAAGATGAGTGGCAGCTATGGGAAGGGGTGTGTATGAGTAAATACACGAAGTAATCCCACACCTTAGGGCAAAATGAAGCAAAAACACATGTTTTCATCATATACCATTCTTTCACTACTCTAATAAAAATATATGGGTGTTATTGTTTATTTCTTCTTCCAGTCTGTTCCTTGGATAGTTCCTTTTCAAGAGAGATACATTTGGATTCATATTTCATCTACTACTCTGTGACAAAGAACCTATATCTGCAGTGTGTCTGGCTAGAGGTGATGTGTAGTCTTGGCTAAAGAACTAACTGAAGACCATAGGTAAATTAAATGAGGTCAGGTAAAACCCCTAGGTCAGAGAAGGGTATACTCTGAGAAATAAATGTCATTTCTCACTCATATTACCTACTACTTATCACTCACTGGTGGCAGATGAGATCTGCATCTTTGACCTTACATAGGGTACCTGGTGATTGTGATTATAATAGCTGCTATAGATAATTAGAATTTTCTGCCAGTAAAACTTGAAGAGTTAAGCTCAAATGACAAAAATACTTCCCAGTAACTCAGAGCTTTTGAGGCCCCTGGGTCTTCCTGAGCCAGCCCCCACTCTCCGGTGCATCTCCAGTGGTGAATCCCCATGCCTGGTAGTTAATGCACTGCTCTGGAGAGGCAAGCATGTCAGTGTCAGACGGCTCCTGGTTTTTCCTACTGATGGCTTCCCTGGCCCATCACAGCTAGAAGTGAGCCTTTCATCAGTCGATGACTGTAATAAAATGTGAGTATGGAAGGGAGATTCGCTGTTTCTTCATTTTAGTCCAGAATCTCCCACGAGGCCCAGGGTACCGTAATATTTGACTTTGTCACCTTTCAAATCACTTACACCCCTCAAAAGACCCCGCCTCTCCAGTATGGGCAGGGCAGCATGGTGGGTGTGGACCAAATGGACATTAACATGGGTGAGGTTAGTGTGTAGAGGTTTGGTGTTAGTCACTCAAGTGATATTAAACTGGAATTAGGGTTTGGAAAATTGGGAGGAGAGGATAGGAAGGAAAAGATAATATAAAGATGAAGACTCTTTGCCCTTGACTTCAAATAAGCTCTGTTTATAGAGAACATGCTTTAAGTCACTGGTTCAGTCCCTCATTCATTCAACAAATATTTACGGAGCACCAACTTAGGGTCAGACTAAGTATTAGGGAACAAAACAGATGGAGTTTTCTTGGAAGCTTACATTCTAGTGAGGGGAGACAGATAATAAGTAAGTAAATGAATGACAGGGAAAAAAGAATAACAGGATAGAATGATGCAGACTGGAGAAGGAGAAATTTGGCTCAAGGAGTTTACTTCATTACACTCTGTTTGTTCCTGGAGTGTTCTTATTTAATATGAACTAAAATTCACCATAACGTTCAGTTCAATTCAGGGGTTCAGTTGTGTCCAACTTTCTGTGACCCCATGGACTGCAGCACGCCAGGCATCCCTGTCCATCACCAACTCCCGAAGCTAACTCAAACTCATGTCCATTGAGTCGGTGATGCCATCCAAGGATCTCACCATCTGTCATCCCCTTCTCGTCCTGCCTTCAATCTTTCCCAGCATCAGGGTCTTTTCAAATGAGTCAGTTCTTCACATCAGGCGGCCAAAGTATTGGAGTTTCAACTTCAATATCAGTCCTTTCAATGAATATTCAGGACTGATTTCCTTTAGGATTGACTGATTTGATCTCCTTTGCAGTCCAAGGGACTCTCAAGAGTCTTCTCCAACACCACAGTTCAAAAGCATCAATTCTTTGGCGTTCAGCTTTCTTTATACTCCAACCCTCACATTCATACATGATTCCTGGAAAAACCATAGCTTTGACTAGACAGACCTTTGTTGGCAAAGTAACGTCTCTGCTTTTTCATATGCCGTCTAGGTTGGTCATAGCTTTTCTTCCAAGGAGCAAGCGTCTTTTAATTTCATGGCGGCAGTCACCATCTGAAGTGATTTGGGAGTCGAAAAAAATAAAATCTCTCACTGTTTCCATTGTTTGCCCATCTATTTGCCATGAAGTGATGGAACCAGATGCCATGACCTTACTTTTCTGAATGTTGAGTTTTAAGCCAACTTTTTCACTCTCCTCTTTCACTTTCATCAAGAGGCTCTTTAGTTCTTCCCTTTCTGCCATAAGGGTGGTGTCATCTGCATATTGATATTTCTCCTGAAAATCTTGATTCCAGCTTGTGCTCCATCCAGCCTAGCATTTCACATGATATACTCTGCATATAAGTTAAATAAGCAGGGTAACAATACGCAGACTTGATGTCTCCTTTCCCTATTTGGAACCAGTGTGTAGTTCCATGTCCAGTTCTAACTGTGGTTTCCTGACCTGCATATAGGTTTCTCAAGAGGCAGGTCAGGTGGTCTGGTATTCCCATCTCTTGAAGAATATTCCACGGTTTGTTGTGATCTACACAGTCAAAGACTTTGGCATAGTCAAAAAGCAGAAGTAGATGTTTTTCTGGAATTCTCTTGCTTTTTTGATGATCCAGTGGATGTTGGCAATTTGATCTCTCGTTCCTCTGCCTTTTCTAAATTCAGCTTGAACATCTGGAAGTTCATAGTTCACGTACTATTGAAGCCTGGCTTGGAGAATTTTGAGTATTACTTTGCTAGCATGTGAGATGAGTAGTACAATTGTGTGGTAGTTTGAACATTCTTTGGCATTTCCTACCTTTGGGATTGGAATGAAAACGGACCTTTTCCAGTCCTGTGGCCACTGCTGAATTTTCCAAATTTGCTGGCATATTGAGTGCAGCACTTTAACAGCATCATCTTTTAGGATTTGAAATAGCTCAACTGGAGTTCCATCACCTCTACTAGTTTTGTTCATAGTGATGCTTCCTAAGGCCTACTTGACTTAACATTCCAGGATGTCTGGCTCTAGTGAGTGATCACACCATCATGGTATCCCTTCCCCCTGGTAACCTATTTTGTAAATAAATTAATTTGTATCATTTTTTTAAAGATTCTGTATATAAATGTATGACATGACATTTGTCTTCTCTGTCTTATTTCACTTAATGCGATCATCTCCAGGTCTGTTCATGTTGCTGCAAATGGCATTGTTGCATTCCTTTTAATGGCTGAGTAATATTCCATTGTATACAAGCGCCATATCATCTTTATCAGTTCCTCTGTTGATGAACATTTGGCTGTTTCCATATCTTGGCTGTTGTGAACAGTGCTGCAGTGAACGTTGGGTGCGTGTTTTCTTTTGAACCGTATTTTTCTCCAGATATATGTCCAGGGGTGTGATTGCTGGATCATATGGTAGATCTATTTGTAGGTTAAGGAAAGTCCACACTGTTCTCCATAGTGGCTGTGGCAATTTTCATTCCCACCAACAGTGTAGAAGGGTTCTCTTTTCTCCACACACTCTCCAGCGCTTATTGTTTGTGGGTTTTTTGATGACAGCCTTTCTGACTGGTGTGAGGTGATACCTCATTATAGTTTTTATTTGCATTTCTTTAATTATTAGTGATGTTGAGTATCTTTTCATGTGTCTCTTGGCCATCTGTATGTCTTTGGAAAAATGTTTGTTTAGGTTTTCTGTCCATTTTTTGATTGGTTTGTTTTTCAAATGTTGGTGGCTCAGACAGTAAAGCGTCTGCCTACAATGCAGGAGATCCAGGTTCAATCCCTGGGGTCCATGGGGTCGCAAATAGTCAGACACAACTGAGTTACTTCACTTCACTTCAGATGTTGAGCCACGTGAGCTGTTTGCAAATTTTGGAGAGAAATCCCTTGTAGTTCGCATTATTTGCAAATATTTTCTCCCATTCTGTGAGTTGTCTTTTCATTTTGCTTGTGGTTTGCTTTGCTATGCAAAAGCTTTTGAGTTAAGTCCCATTCATTTGCTTTCATCTGCATTACTCTGAGAGATGGATTGAAAAGGATATTGCTGTGATTTATGTCAGAGAGTGTTCTGCCTGTGTTTTCCTTCAAGAGTTTTGTAGTATCTGGTATTATATTCAGGTCTTTAATCTATTTTGAGTTTATTTTTGTGTATAGTGTTAAATAATGTTCTAGTTTATTTCTTCTTCTTCTTCTTTTTTTTTTTTTACATGCAGCTGTATAGTTTTCTAAGAACCACTTATTGAAGAAGATTCATTTCTCCATTGTGTAGTCTTGCCTCCTCTGTAACTGATTAATTGACCATAGACGTGTGGGTTTATTTCTGGGCTTTCTATCCTGTTCCATTGATCTATATTTCTGCTTTTGTGCCAGTACCATATTGTTTTAATGACTGCAGCTTTGTAGGATAGTCTGAAGTCAGGGAGCCTAATTCTGAGAAAGAGAACTTGAGTGACATCTAAATGTCAATCAAGATGGAACCAATCATGTGAAGTGCTGTTTAAGAGTATTTTGGGACGACAGAAGAGCAAGTATTAAAACCCTGAACTAAAAGAAACCAGGTGGTACTGAGCAGCAGAAAAAGGGCCATTGGGTTGGAATCTTCTCCTAAGACTCCAATTTTGTCTTAGTATTGTAGTGTAGTGAAGTCGCTCAGTTGTGTCCAACTCTTTGCGACCCCATGGACTGTAACCCACCAGGCACCTCCATCCATGGGATTTTCCAGGCAAGAATACTGGAGTAGGTTGCCATTTCCTTCTCCAGGGATTTTCCTGACCCAGGGATCAAACCCAGGTCTCCTGCATTGTAGGCAGACGCTTTTACCAGCTGAGCCACCAGGGCAGTTTTCCCAGAACCACTTATTGAAGAAGATTCTTTTCTCCATTGTGTAGTTTTGCCTTCTTTGTAATTGATTAATTGACCATAGATTGTGGGTTTATTTCTGGGCTTTCTATCCTGTTTTTGTCTTAAATTGTGGTAAAACACACATAACATGGGGCTTCCCTGGTGGCTCAGATGGTAAAGAATATCCCTGCAATGTAAGAGACCTGGCTTCAATCCCTGGGACAGGAAGATTTCCTGGAAAAGGGAATGGCTACAAACTCCAGTATTCTTGTTTGGAGAATTCCATGGAAAGAGAAGCCTGGTGGGCTATAGTCTATGGGGCTGCAAAGAGTTGGACACAGCTGAGTGACTAACACTTTCACTTTCTTTCACACATAATATGATTTATCATTTTCAGCATTTTTAAGTGTGTAATTCAGTAGCATTAAATATATCCATATTATTGTGTGGCTTCACAATCCATTCCCATAACTCTTTGTCATCCCAAACAGAAACTACCCATTAAAAATAACTCCCTATTATGCTGTCTCCCCAACCCCAAGCAACCATCATTCTACTTTCTATCTCTCTGAATTTGCCCTCTCTAGTGTCTCATAAAGTGAAATCTTAAAATACCAGTCTTTTTCTGACTGGTTTATTTCACTTAGAATAATGTTTTAAGGTTCATCATGTGTCAGAATTTCCTTTTTACATCTGGATAATATTCACTGTACATATAGATCACATTTTGTCTGTCTGCTCATCTGTGAATGGACACTGGCTTGTTTCCCCTGTTGGCTATCATGAATAATGCTACTATTAACATTTATGTTGAGGCTCAATTAGTAGTTGTTAACATCAGTGGTCTAATTTAACTCTTGCATTGGATGTACATGTGATTGAAACACATAAACACATAAATCCATGAATCGTGTTTCCAAAAACAAACAAACAAACCAAGCATGGTGGGAAATGGCAAATTGACTTAACTGATGGTGTATGTTTTAATCCCCAAGATTTATAGTTTATATAGTTATTTTGCTTATTTTTATTCATTAATTGGTTTACTGCCATTCCTAGACATTGTCTTCTACATTTCTAGATATTACTGCTGCTAAATCACTTCAGTCGTGTCCGACTCTGTGCGACCCCATAGACAGCAGCCTACGAGGCTCCCCCGTCCCTGGGATTCTCCAGGCAAGAACACTGGAGTGGGTTGCCATTTCCTTCTCCAATGCGTGAAAGTGAAAAGTGAAAGTGAAGTCGCTCAGTCGTGTCTGACCTTCAGCAACCCCATGGACTACAGCCTACCAGGCTCCTCCGTCCATGGAATTTTCCAGGCAGGAGTACTGGAGTGGGGTGCCATTGCCTTCTCCGTTTCTAGATATTGATTGGGTATAATTATAAAGAACGCCTATTGAGTTTAAGGACTGTATGTGGAAATCATTGTAATTATTTTCTTTAAGTGTTCCATGTAAACTATACAATAAAAAATAAACATTTTTTTAAATTGCATAATGACAAAAAGCACCCAGAGATGATTTGTTGTCTGAATCGCCCCAAACCTCAGCAATTCCTCTCCTCAGAATGTTCCAGAGGAGAGATTGCTTCTTACTCTGATGGAACAAAGAAACAAAGCTCTGTTCATGTAGCTGTGCCTGTGTCTGTAAAACTGCCTGAGTGAATATGACACAAGCCATGTTCCCTCAAGGTCACTGTAGTGTGTTTTGACAGTGGGATCGAAATTTTCTTAAGCCCCACTCTACGCTGGATGATAAGTAACAGTGATCGTGATGGCCTCTTTCACCCTCTGTATGTTTTTTCAAGGTGCTTCTCAACAGATACATATAAGTGCACATCCGACATTTATCTAGTGAATGTGGTTTAATAAGAAACCAAGTGATTCACCCCCTACTCCCCCAGAATACATTTGAAATCTTAGCTACATTCATTAGTTAATCGGATAATTCAATCAGACCTGAAGACATTCATTCAGGGAAGACTCGCCTCACTATTTTAAAATCCTGGTTTACATTTTCAAAATTCTTTTAAAATTCATAAACACTGACTCGATGGACGTGAGTCTCAGTGAACTCCGGGAGTTGGTGATGGACAGGGAGGCCTGGCGTGCTGCAATTCATGGGGCCGCAAAGAGTCGGACACGACTGAGTGACTGATCTGATCTGATCTGATCTGAAATCATACAAAAAGATGTAGCCATATAACTATCCACAGGATTTTCACTGTAAGTTTCTGTGAGATTTCACAAACAAATCACACAGTTTTCTAGATTCAAATTGACAATCGTCCTGCTATCCTTTTGCTGCCAAGAACAGTGTAAAAATCATTGTCACTTACTGCAATCCTATCATCCACACTTCAAATGAATTCCAGGCATTACCTAGTGTGGCCATTCTCACTGGTAAACAACTTGCTAGTTAAGGGTCAAGGCTTGATGAAAAGGTGTCATTGGATTGGGTTCTTAGCCCTGTGCCCATTAGCGACATACCCCAGAACTTGTTTCTCAAGAGCTAGGGGCTTTCGATGATTTTGCAGAGATTGCAGCCATAGTTTGTTCTATAGGCAGGTGTGATGGGAGATGTAGGGGAGAGATGGTAAACTGGAAAAGCAAGTTGAAATAAATGAAATAAAAAAAAAAAGGCAAGTTGAACCAAGTCTGAATTTCTATTTCTTTCTCCTCCCTACCACCCCAGCAGTAAGGACAGAAATGGGTTTTCCCCTTTGTGACTCCCAGCGCGTCACCCAGAGTATCACCTCCCCTAGGCGTTATTCATTCTCATGGTTTCTCCTGGTTGGAGAGCCAGTGAACTGCAACACTCCAGATGCCTTCTTTCCTTCTCCTGATTTCCACACTAGCCAACAAATTCCATCAGACCGTTAGCCCTGAATTGGCCAGATTATCATCACACCTCCAATTTACTCCATGTTATCTGAAGAAAACATTTCCTGTGGGTTAGAAAACTAAAGCGATGTCTGATTTTGGTGATTTGCCTCCATGGACTAGCACATTGCTTATACCGTTGGGAAAATTTGCTATAGTTGGGAGTTTGTACGGGATCTAAACACAATTCTTGCAATCCTGGCCAGTTTTTAACCTGCTCGTGTCTACACTGTGCTTGAATGTAAGAATTTACAACCCAGAAATGTCCTCTGTTGTAATTTGGGATAAGTGGATCTAATTTATGACACAGAAAGGCAGAATGGAGAGCTGTGATTGACCAGATGACGCAAAAGTGAATAGACACCTCTGATCTAACACGATAAAGATGTTTTCTGCTAAGCTTTATGAATACACAGCTCAAACTTCAAAAATCTGATCTTCCCTGCCAGTCCCCATCCCATCTCTACTACCCTGTCCCTTACTCCCAAACTTAAAACCTTACCATACTTCATTCATAAATTGAAGACAAAAGTCCTTAGAGGACACAAAACACAACAGGCTTCCCCTTGATCTAACTCGGATTGCCTTTCTACTTCTGTCTTTAGATACCTCCCTCCCCCCAGTCCATGCTCCGGTCAAACTGGAGTATCGCAGGCTGCAGATTCACTGTATGTCTCTCACCCCAGGTCAGGCCTTTGCATAAGTTGGCCCCTCTGCCACAGTGATCTTTCCTTCCTGCTTTACCTGGAACAGAAAACATTTGATGCATTTTGACTCACAGCCTCTAAACCTTTTTCCCATGTGAGGACAAACCTCACAATATGGGTCTTGTCAGGAAACAAGAAGTGTCTTCCTTGACAGAAGTGGGAAAGACCCAATACTCAATTTGTCAGCTACCCTGGTACCTAAGGATTTGATAGGGAGCCAGCCTTGGTCTATCAGCTGAACTGATCTGAACGTGGACTCTGGAAGTAAAGCCACCAAGAAGCAGAATAGGGAAGACACGCTACTTGGCCATGGCAGGGGTGGCATGCAGTTTCCTGGCCACACAACCACCAACATCCACATCACACTGGTACCACTTTGCCAAACTGTTCCATAGCTTTCCCTGAAACTGTGTGGCTAATTGATGTCATTTCCAAAGATTCTGGCCAGAGCTATTTTCTGTTACTCACAATTAAGGCACTGACTGTTATACCTGACTAGCTTCTATCTATCCTTCCAGACCCCTCTCAGTTACAACTTTCTCAGAAGCAGTACCCATCCCTGTTCCATCCTGTGCCAGTCTCCCAGGTGTGTTGGCCACCCCACCCAGTACTAGCGTCACTGTGCCACAGCCTGCACTCACTCATCTGTCCCCTCTCCTAGACTGTAAGTTCCCTGAGGGCAGAGGCTAGGTTTTGCTTCTCTCTGTTCCCAGAACCCAGTATAATGTCTAACATGCCAAAGAGTAATAGTAGCAGTAGTACTAATGCCGGTAGGGAGAGTAATAATAACACTTATAACTAACAGTTAGTTATGACCACCTACTACATGCCAAATGGCTACATTATCTTGTCAGGTCCAAAAGAGATCTTTATTTAATGAACAGATGAATGTATACCAAGAGTTGTTCTCAATATATTTTTGAATAATGTGTCTCAGGCAATCCAGCAGAAACCTTAGTAGCATCTTACTTCATCAATAATACCCTTTCTTGAGATGCAGACATAGAGACTTGTGGACCCATCAGAAGAAAGAGAGGGTGGGATGAATTGAGATAGTAGCATTACACATATACATTACCATCTGTAAAATAGATAGTGGGAAGTTGGTGTGCAACACAGAGAGCTCAACCTAGTGCTCCGTGACTACCTAGAGGGGTGGGATGGGGTAGGGGGTGGAAGGGAGGTTCAAGAGGGAGGGGACATATGTATACTTATTGCTGATTCACATTGTTGCAGGGCAGAAACCAACACAACATTGTAAAGCAATTATCCGCCAATTAAAAAAAAAGTGACATCATACACATTGCTATATTTAAAACGGATAACCAACAGGGACGTACTATATAGCACATGGAACTCTGCTCAATGTTATGTGACAGCCTGGATGGGACTGGGGTTTAGGGAAGGATGAATATATGTATGTAAATGGCTGAGTCCCTTCGCGGTTCACCTGAAACTATCATGACATTGTTTGTTAATCAGATATACCCCAATACAAAATAAAAAGTTAAAAAAATAAATGCAAAAAGTAATACAATACATTCTTTTTAAGTGACATATAATAAAAACTAATAATACTTCTCTCTTTCCTTTCTCTGGACTTATCTTTTGCAGTTCACTCTTGTCCTCAGCTAGATGTTACTTTATACAAAGAAGGATGATTAGCAATGGTATGATGTTAGTTACAAGTGTGTTTGCCCTTCAAAAAAAGCTTCTTAGGGTGTGAATAGGCTTCAGAAGGATGAAGTCTTCCCTGTGGACGTGGTTGACCATGTTTGCTTTTAATGGCGTGGACACAGGAGCGGGGGATAGAGTATGCTTGTGTAACTGTATGAGAAGAGCAGGAGAAGCTGCCACCATGCTCCCCAACCTGTGTTATCTTCTCTGAAAAGTCCTCTTCTGAGGTTCCTAAGCCCCACAGATTTTGTCAAGTCTTGGTCAAGGCATTTTCCCTGGAACAGATTCGTGCTGAAAAGGAGGAGAGGGCTGTAGAGACGATCCTGTTTCATTTTCTGCTCCCATCCTCCACCTTCCTGCCTCCTGACTGAGTAACACCATTGACACAGCATCTTTTTTTCTTTTTAAATAAGAAAAATTTTTATTGAGGTATAGTTGTGTACAATATTATATATATTTCAGGTATATGACATAGTGATTCAAAACATTTAAAGGCTATTCTCTATTCAAAGTTATTATAAAATATTGGCTATATTCCCTGTGTCATACAATATATCTTTGTAGCTTATTTATTGTATACATAGTAGTTTGCAGCTTTTAATCCCCTCCCCATATCTTGCTCCTCCCCCTTCCCTCCCCACTGGTAACATTTGTTCTCTACATCTGTGAATCTGTTTCTTGTTTGTTATATTCACTAGTTTGTTTTGGGGCTTCCCCAGTGGCACTAGTGATAAAGAACCTGCCTCCCAATGTAGGAGACATAAGAGACGTGGGTTCAGTCCCTGTGTCAGGAAGATCCCCTGGAGGAGGGCATGGCAATCCACTCCAGTTGTCTTGCCTGGAACATCCCATGGACACAGGAGTCTGGCAGGCTACAGTCCATAGGGTCACAAAGAGTTGGACACAACTTAAGCAACTTAGCATGCACAGTTTGTTTTAGATTCCACATATAAATATCATACAGTATTTGCCTTTCTCTGGATTATTTCACTAAACATATTATCCTTTAAGTCCATCCATGTTGTTGCAAATGGCAAATTTTCATTCTTTTTTATGGCTCTGCTAAGTCGCTTCAGTCGTGTCCGACTCTGTGTGACCCCATAGACGGCAGCCCACCAGGCTCCCCCGTCCCTAGGATTCTCCAGGCAAGAACACTGGAGTGGGTTGCCATTTCCTTCTCCAATGCAGGAAAGTGAAAAGTGAAAGTGAAAGTGAAGTCCTGTCCGACTCCTAGCGACCCCATGGACTGCAGCCTACCAGGCTCCTCCGTCCATGGGATTTCCCAGGCAAGAGTACTGGAGTGGGGTGCCATTTTTATGGCTAAGTAGTATTTATTCACTCATTGTCTTTATCCACGTTGATGGACACTTAGGTTGCTTCCTTCCATATCTTGACAATTGTGCATAATACTGCTATGAACATTGGAGTATTTCTATCTTTTCCAATTAGTGCTTTTCATCTTTTTCAGTTACATGCCCAGGAGTGAAAATGCTGGGTCCTATGGCGTTGGCTGGACTTCCCAGGTGGCTCAGTGGTAAAGAATCCATCTGCCAAGCAGGAGACATGGATTCTGTCCCTGGGTTGGGAAGATCTCCTGGAGAAGGAAATGGCAATCCACTCTAGTATTCTTGACTGAGAAATGCCATGGACAGAGGCGCCTGGTGGGCTACAATCCATGGGGTCACTAAGAGTCAGGCATGACTTAGTGAGTAAAACAACGACAGCAATGGTGTTGACTAGTTCTGTTTTTATTTATTTATTTTTTAAGAAACCTCCATACTGTTTTGCACAGTGGCTGAACCAATTTACATTCCCCCCAACAGTGCCCAAGGGTTCACTTTTCTCCACATTGTCACTAACATTTGTTATTTGTAGTCTTTTTGATGATAGCGATTCTGACAGGTATGAGCTGATATCTTATTGTGGCTATAATTTGCATTTCTCAATTGACTAACACACTGTCTCTGAAAGGCTGCAGTCCCTGTTCTGAATCTCCTCTCTGGCAAACACTTGCAGTATATTGTACCCTAACTGAAAGTCTGAGGGTAAGTCAGATATAAACTCAGTTTAAAAACAAGACTTCCCTGGTGGCTCAGATGGTAAAGCATCTCTCTACAATGCGGGAGACCTGGGTTTGATCCCCGGGTCGGGAAGATTCCCTGGAGAAGGAAATGGCAACCCATTCCAGGACTCTTGCCTAGAAAATCCCAGAGATGAAGGAGCCCAGCACCCATGGGGTCGCAAAGAGTAGGACCTGACTAAGCGACTTCACTTTCTTTCTTTTTACTTTAAAAACAAAACCAAATAAGTAAACAGGAAGCAGGGCAAGAATGGGATAGGATGATAAGAGAGGGTCACCCAGTTCTTCAGGTCTGCATGGTGCCCCCCAGGAGGTTAGTAATATGCAGGTGGAGGAGGCTGGTTACTTGTTTCAAAACAAACAAATTTCTCAAATCCTCTGAACAGTGAAAGGAACAGAACACTCCATTAAGATACATTTCTTCATTCCCTCTGAAGTTGAGATCTTTGTTTTTAAGGGAGGCTGGTCTTGGCTGGAAAAGTGGCATCAGCTGTAGATCAAAATGATAAAGCCAAATGATAATCTCAGACCACAGCACTGAGTGCCTTTTGAGGACCTGCATGTCCTGATGGAATGGAGGATGTAAAGAAATAAAAACTGAAAGCCGTAGGAGAACACGATTTTTTTTTTTTCAGTTTACTATAGTTAGAGGCTCACTATATTTCTGACTCAACTTTATAATGGTTCTCATCTCTAAGCCTAAAGGTTGAGAAGTGTGACTGTGATGGGACTTTGACCAGATACAGCCTCAGCAATGAATCTCTTCCTACTCTTTTTACTTTGGAATCCAACCCACATATATAGCTCTTCAAATTTGAGGTTCATGTGAATGTATTTAGATTATGGCCCTTGTGAGTTCTTTGCCTGTTGTTATGACAACAGAGTAGATAAAGATGAGCTTCTGGCTTAATTTCATCAGTGCCCACAGTGAATCAAAAGAATTTCCCCCATTTAGCATATATTGACCTTAATCATCAAGACTAGTTTACCTTCACTGGACAGATTGGGTTTCCCAGGTGGTGCTAGTGGTAAAGAATCTGCCTGCCAATGCAGGAGATGCAAGAGATGAAGTTCAATCCCTTGGAGGAAGAAAATGGCAACCAACTCCAGTATTCTTGCCTGAAGAATTCCATGGACAAGAGGAGCCCGGTGGGCTGCAGTTCATGGGGTTGCAAAGAGTTGGACATGACTGAGCAACTGAGCACGCATACGTGCAGATTAGTCACTAGCCTATTTTATGTTACCTTGAATGTTTTAAACTTTTGTACATTTCTCCAAATTTGCATCTATGAGATTTTTAAGGTCAAAGCTTTTAAAAGATATATTAAAATGTAGCTGGTTGGGATATTTTTGTTCTTTTTTCCTATCATGCCACAAAAGTGGAAAATTTCAAGATTTCTCACCATCTGCGCTGCTGCAGTCCTGGTTCAAGCCACTGCCAACTGTCTCTGAAACTCTGAGAAAGTTTCCAGACGCATCTCCCTTCCTCTACTCTTAACCCATACCCACCCAGCACAGTCCATCCACCACATAGCAACAAGAGCTATCTTTATAAAGAAATCTCTCCCATGGTTTCCCCTTGCAACTAGAAGAAGACTGATATTCTCACACTAGGCTACTAAACCTTCCTGATTGGCTCTCCAAATTAACCAACAATTTGCTCCTGGCCCTCGGCATACCAGTCCCTTTAACCTTCTTCCTGTCTCTTGAATACATCAAGCTTGGTTCCTTTCTGGACCTTTGCACTTACTGTTCTTCCTGTTATTTGCTCTTTTCCCAGATCTTTGCATGGATGCCCACATCTCTTTATGTGGATCCCAATTCCCATCTTTTAGAGAGACCTTAAAAGCTCACCTTAGATAAATCAGCACCCCTATGCTCACCTCTGCCACTCTATCCTATTCTATTTTAGCACCTGCAAATCTTTGAAATTAAATTCTTTTAAAAGTCCTGTTTATGTGTTTATTAAGACTTCCCTGATGACTCAGACAGTAAAGCTTCTGTCTACAATGTGGGAGACCTGGGTTAGATCCCTGGGTCAGGAAGATTCCCTGGAGGAGGAAATGGCAACCCACTGCAGTACTCTTGCCTAGAAAATCCCATGGATGAAGGAGTCTGGTGCCCATGGGGTCGCAAAGAGTCAGACCCAACTGAGCGACTTCACTTTATATGTTTATTGCCTGTCTGCCTCCCTACCCAGCATTAGGATGTCAGCTCACTAAAGGCAGGAACTTAAGATTCTTTCGGTCACTGCTGTACTCCCAGGACCTGGAACAGAGCCTAGGCTAACAACTTCTTATTAATTGTCTGGCAACTTAACAAGTTTAACATTCAGTAAAACTTACCTGATAAGTGAACTAATGATCATGAAACAGCATGGATAACACTCAAATTCATTTTGCAGACTCAAAAGGCCACATGTTGTAAAAATCCATTTCCATGGCATTCTGGAAAATGGAAAACTATAGAGATTTTTAAAAAGATCAGTGGTTACCAGGGGTTGGGGTAGTAGGAATTGACTATAAAAGGGTATAAGGGAATTCTATATCTTGATTTTGATGGGATTACACAACTGTATATGTTATTAAAATCATAGACCTGTTCATTAAACAGGATGAATTTCGTTGTATGTCAATTATACCTCAATAAACCTGATTTTAATTGCCTGATAAAGTTCTTCACTCACCCTGGAATAAGCACCTTTTTATTATTTTTATTGAGGTGTAATTGAGATTAATTTCAAGTATACAGTGTAATGATTTGATATCTGTACATGTCGCAAAATGATCACAGCAGTAAGTCTTGTCAACACCTGTCACCACACATGGTTACAAAGTTTTTTTTCCCTTGTGATGAGGCTTTTTAAGATCTACTTAAAAAGGTATTAGCAACCTTCAAATATGCAATACAGTATTATTAATTGTGGTCACCATGCTGTACATTACAGTCCCCTGACCTATTTATTTTATAGCTGGAATTTTGTACATTTTGACCCCCTTCACCCATCTTGCCCATCTCCCACTCCACATCTAGCAACCACCACTGATTCTTTGTATCTTTGAGCTTGATTTTTTTTTTGTATTTCTCATTTACCATATATGAAGTGAAGTAGTTGCTCAGTTGTGTCTGACTCTTTGCGACCCCATGGACTGTAGCCTACCAGGCTGTTCTGTCCATGGGATTCTCCAGGCAAGAATACTGGAGTGGGTTGCCATTTCCTTCTCCAGGAGATCTTCCCAACCCAGGGATCAAACCTGGGTCTCCTGCATTGCAGGCAGACACTTTACCCTCTGAGCCACCAGGGAAGCCCATTTCTTATATAAGTGAGATCATATAGTATTTGTCCTTCCCTGTCCAACTTATTTCACTTACCATAATACCCTCAAGGTCCATCTATATTGTTGCAAATGGCAAGGTTTCACTCTTGTTTTATGGTTGAATTATATATGGAATATGCCACACTTATCTATCGATGGACATATAGGCTGTTTCCATATCTGAGCAGTCGAAAATAATGCTGCAGTCAACATGGGGGTGTGTATACATTTTTGAGTTAGTATTTTTGTCTTCTTTGGGTAAATACCCAAAAGTGGAATTGCTGAATTGTATGGCTGAGCTGTTTTTAGTTTTCTGAGGAACTCCATACTGCTCAATGTTTTCCATGGTGGCTTCGCTAGTTTACTTGGAATAAACACCTAATGGCTTGCAAAAAAAAAAAAAAAGAACTCATATTGAACCTATAGTGAACAATCACCATGTATTTTGCTTGCAGAAATGTTGGGAGCAGCAAGGTGTCATTATACAATCTAAAAGTATTAGATGGACATTAGATGTCCATTAGATGGGCGTTAGAGGGACCAGTGGAGAAGGCAATGGCACCCCACTCCAGTACTCTTGCCTGGAAAATCACATGGACGGAGGAGCCTGGAAGGCTGCAGTCCATGGGGTCGCTGAGGGTCAGACACGACTGAGCGACTTCACTTTCACTTTTCACTTTAATGCACTGGAGAAGGGAATGGCAACCCACTCCCGTGTTCTTGCCTGGAGAATCCCAGGGACAGGGGAGCCTGGTGGGCTGCCGTCCATGGGGTCGCACAGAGTCGTACACGACTAAAGTGACTTAGCAGCAGCAACAGAGGGACCAGGGTTTGACAATTTCGGCTCTGACAATTACTGTGGATTTCAGTTAGGATTTCTTAGGGTCAAGCAACCACAACAAACTCTGACCAGCCTGTCTTCTCCTTGGGTACACCAATAACCAGAAAGAGGAATGACACAGCTTTTCAACTTTTGCTGGGAGGCGGGTACCTGAAATTATGCCCCACCAAGAAGACTACATGTAATGG
Organism: Bubalus kerabau; assembly: GCF_029407905.1. Lineage (NCBI taxonomy): Eukaryota > Metazoa > Chordata > Mammalia > Artiodactyla > Bovidae > Bubalus > Bubalus kerabau. Next base: position 51,903,931 of record NC_073631.1, read on the forward strand.
GAGGGATGTGATTCCCCCAGAAAAAACCGAAGTGCTGTTAGGATTCTAGGCAGCCCAAACCAGCAGATGTCTAATATATTGTGTGACTTCACTTAACCTCTCTGAACTTCTGTCTTCTCATATTTAAAAACCAGCTCTTAAAGTTATAAGAATTAAACATGTTAATTAGTCTATTGAATATTTAGATTTCCTAGAACATAAATTCTGTTTCATAAATGTTGTTTCTCTTTTCCTCTAACTTTTGGGCTATCTGAAACGTATACCTCTAGCATTTGTTTACTCAGTTAAAGGCTTAATATTTTTCCTAATTCCCCAAGCTAGAACCACAGAGTGAGTTTCAGTCTATTTTTTCTGTTGTTTTTGCCTGCTAAATGCAAGGTATCCATTTCCCCTTGACATCAGCTTTGTAACTGGTCCACCCATCTCCCTTTTGCTCTGTCTTTCTCCCTCAGGCACTGTAGCGTAATGGAAGTGTGTGGACTCTGGAGCCAAACAGTCTGAGTTTAAATCTTGATTTTGTTCCTTAATAGCCATACAATCTCAATCAAGTTACATAATCTCTGTGTGCCTGTTTCCTCATGTGTAAATGGGGATAACAGTTCTTTCCTCAAAGAGTTGTTATCAAGATTAAATGTATTACTCCATGTAAGCACGTATGGGGGTCATGGTGAGGGCTACACAATATATGGTTATTCAATAAATCTACCTCCTTTAGATTCCAGAATTATCTTTCTAAAATTTAAACATCCACTTTCAACTTGGGGGAACCTCAGTCATTCCCTTTGGACCTGCTTCTCTGACTGCCCAGCCAAGGCTGAAACTGGGGCCCCTCTGTGCACCTTGCACTAAACTCTTTTATTGCACTTGGCTGATGGTTTTGTAACTATTTGTTTATACTCTTTCTCTACACTATCCTGTGAATTCTTGGAAATATAGACACTTACCTGATTTATCTATAAATGGCCAGTACCTATCTGTCCAAAGGAGGTGCTTAATAAGTGTTTGCTGATTGAACAAAATGAGCAAAAAAATGTTACTGTTTTATCCACTGAACAAAATATAGGCTACTGTCTTCAAATATACTTTTACTTAAAATCAAGGCTGGTATTTCAATGGCTATTCCTTTTATTAAATCACCATAAAACCTCAAGGCTATATTATTCAATGTTACCATTGTAGTGACATTTGTATAAAAATCTAATGGTTAACAAAATGGCAATAAGTACATACTTATTAATAATCACTTTAAATGTAAATGGGTTAGATGCTCCAATTAAAAGACATAGAGTGGCTGAATGGATACAAGAACAATATATATACACACACACTGCCTATAAAAGACTCATTTCAGATCTAAAGACACACATAGACTGAAAGTGAGGGATGAAAAAAGGTTTTCCATGCATATGAAAGTCAGTAGAAAGCTGGGTTAGCATTATTTATATCAGACAAAATAGACTTTAGTTTTTCTTAATAATTTTAATTGAAATATAGTTGATTGATTTACAATGTTACAATATGTTTCTTTTTCTGTATAGAAAAATGATTCATTTATATGTATATATCTATTATGGAGAAGGCAATGGCAACCCACTCCAGCACTCTTGCCTGGAAAATCCCATGGATGGAGGAGCCTGGTAGGCTTCAGTCCATGCAGTTGCAAAGAGTCAGACATGACTGGGAGACTTCACTTTCACTTTCCACTTTCATGCACTGGAGAAGGGAATGGCAACCCACTCCAGTGTTCTTGCCTGGAGAATCCCAGGAACGGGAAGCCTGGTGGGCTGCTGTCTATGGGGTCGCACGGAGTCAGACACGACTGAAGCGACTTAGCAGCAGCAGCAGCAGCAGCAGCCATTATGGTTTAATCATAGGATATTGAATATAGTTCTCTGTGCTATACAGTAGGACTTTGTTGTTTATGCATTCTCTATTTAAAAGCTTACATCTGCTAACAACAGCCTCCCTTTCCTTCCCTTCTCCAACCCCCGCCCCCCTGGCAACCACCAGTCTGTTCTTTATGCCCATGATTCTGTTTGGTTCCTAGATAGGTTCATCTGTGTCATATTTTAGATTCAATATATAAGTGATATCCTATAGTATTTGTCTTTTTTTTTTCTGACATTTCACTTAGTATGATAATCTCTAGTTAAATCCATGTTGCTGCAAATGCTATTATCTCATTCTTTTCTGTGGCTGAGTAGTATTCCATTGTATATATGTACCACATCTTTATTCATTCATCTGTTGATGGACATTTATGCTGTTTCCATGTTTTGGTTACTGTGAATAGTGCTGCTATGAACATAGGGTTGCATAGATCTTTTTGAATTATAGCTATGCCTGAATATATGCCCAGGTGTGGTATTGCTGGTGTGTATTATATTGCATGAGTGCTCGGTGGTGTCTGACTCTTTGCAACCCCATGGACCGCAGTCTGCCAGGCTCCTCTGTCCATGGAATTCTCCAGGTGAGAATACTGGAGTGGGTTGCCATTTCCTCCTCCCAGGGATCTTTCTGACCCAGGGATCAAACCTGCGTCTCCTGCATTGGCAGGCGAATGCCTTACCACTGGGCCGCCTGGGAAACATGTAGGATTGCTGGATCATATGATAATTCTATTTTTAGTTTTCTGAGGAACCGCCATACTGTTTCCCACAGTGGCTACACTAGCTTACATTCCCACTAACAATGTAGGAAGATTCCATTCTCCACACCTTCTCCAGCATTTGTAGGAAGAAACAAATGATAAAGATTAGAGCAGAAATCGGAGAAGGCAATGGCACCCCACTCCAGTACTCTTGCCTGGAAAATCCCATGGACGGAGGAGCCTGGTGGGCTGCCGTCTATGGGGTCTCACAGAGTCGGACACGACTGAGCAACTTCACTTCCACTTTTTACTTTCATGCATTGGAGAAGGAAATGGCAACCCACTCCAGTGTTCTTGCCTGGAGAATCCCAGGGACGGGGGAGCCTGGTGGGCTGCCGTCTATGGGGTCTCACAGAGTTGGACACGACTGAAGTGACTTAGCAGCAGAGCAGAAATAAATTATCATACAGACTAAAAAATAGAAAAGATCGGTGAAACTGAGTTGGTTCTTTTAAACAATAAGCAAAAATTATAAACCTTTAGCCAGACTCAAGAAAAAAAGAGAGAGCCAAAATCAATAAAATCAGAAATGAAAAAGGAAAAGTTACAACTGAAACCACAGAAATATGAAGGATCATAAGAGATTATTATGAACAACTAAATTCCAATAAAAAATAAATGCCAGTGGACAACCTAGAAGAAATGGACAAATTCCCAGAAGCGTACAATCTCCCAAAGCTAAACTAAGAAGAAATAGAAAATATAAACCAACCAATCATCAGTAATAAAATTAAACCAGTTAAAAAAAAAAAAACTCCCAACAAACAAAAGTCCAGGACAAGATGGCTTCATAGGTGTAGTCTACCAAACATTTAGATAACAGTTAACACTATCTTTCTTAAACTAGTCCAAAAAATTGCAGAGGAAAGAACACTCTTGAACTCATTCTATGAGTCTTATGGTTTCCAGTCTTACATTTAGGTCTTCTAGAAGAAAACCTATTGAATGGGAGAAGATATTTGCAAATGATGTGACTGATAAGGGTTTAATGTCCAATATATATAAACAGCTTGTACAACTCAGTATTTAAAAAAAAAAAAACTAGATTAAAAAATGGGTAGAAGACTTGAATAGACATTTTTCTTTAAAAGACATAAGGGATAGCTAACAGGTACATGAAAATTCTACAGCCATAAAAAAGAAATGTTGCCATTTGTAGCAAGATGAATGGACTCAGAGAGTATTATGCTTAGTGAAATAAGTCAGAGAAAGACAAATGCTGTATGATATCACTTACATATTAAATCTAAAAAAATAGAAAACTAGTGAATATAACAAAAAAGAAGCTGATTCACACAGAGAGAGAACAAATTAGTGGTTACCAGTGGGGAGAGGGAAGTGGGGAGGGGCAGGATAGGGGTAGGGGATTGACAGGAACAACTATTAAATATAAAACAAGCTACAAGGATATGTTATACAATAAGGGGATATAGTTAATATTTTATTATAACTTTAAGTGGAGTATAATCTATAAAAAAATTTCTAAAAATTTTGGATCACTGTTGTATACCTGAAACTAATATAATATTGTACATCAACTCTCTCTCAGTAAATTTTTAATAAAAAGAAAAAGTAATGGTGTGCAAGCCTGACACTCCCTGTTTGCTCCAGGCAAGGATGGAACATATAGACTCTAGACAAGGAGGTGATTTGCACAGACCTTGAACTCTAAGATTTCAGTGAGACTCCTTCTCAGGCACTGGACGGAGCAGAGAGTACCAGGCTGTATTCCCTAGCAAGTCCTGAAATATAGAAATTCTGTTACTGATTGAAATAGATCCATCCAGCTTAAATTCCAGTGGATAAAATCTATATCTTCTTGTGACAAATAAAAAGACCTGAGTCTTTGCCTGGATCTGGAGCCTTCTCACATCATATGTGGCACAATGAGAGGATATAGGCAAGACTAGTGCTCTGTTACAGAGAAGGCAATGGCACCCCACTCCAGTACTCTTGCCTGGAAACTCCCATGGATGGAGGAGCCTGGTAGGCTGCAGTCCATGGGGTCGTGAAGAGTCGGACACGACTGAGCGACTTCACTTTCACTTTTCACTTTCATGCATTGGAGGAGGAAATGGTAACCCACTCCAGTGTTCTTGCCTGGAGAATCCCAGGGATGGAGATGGGGCTGTCTATGGGGTCACACAGAGTAGGACACGACTGAGGTGACTTAGCAGCAGCAGTGTTCTGTTAAGAGGCTGTCTGGAATCTGTTCAAATGCCTGAGCAAGTTCTCAGCTGGAAGCTCAGAGTTCGGCCTCATTGAATGTGGGAGAGATGGTGCTGGCCAAGCCCACTGAGGGACATTAAAGGACCTTGATAAGGCTGGGGCTATTTTTGCTTTAGGGGAAAGCTGCATCCCAATAGATCCAGGAGAAGACAGAGGTTCAACACAGCCCAACACTTATTAATATTGTATCACCTACAGAGATTTAAAAAATATCTATGTCCAGGCACCAGCTCAGACTGATTAACCCATAAAACTCTGGGGGTTGGGCCCAAGCACCAGTAATTTTTTTTTTTTTTTAAAGTTCTCTAGATGGTTGCATTGTGCACACAGGATTGAAAATCCCTGGTGAGGAAAGAGAGAGGCCCCTTTCCTACTTACTGCAACAGAGGGCCATCTAATCAGCTCATCAAAAAGCTATGTCAAGTTACTCAGATCAATATGGAAGAGGGGAATCCTGGGAACTCCCTCCTCTATTTTATATCATTAGGATTGGAATTTTGTCAAGTGTCTATTTTAACTGTTCTGGTCCCATTAGGGCTATGGATAGGCTCATAAGAACCAATTTTCTGGGATCAACATCAGGATTATGCCCATAGCCCTATTCCTGCCTGCAATAAAATGTTGATAATAGATGGATAAACAAGAGAGGAGAAAAAAGTCTTGCATTATTCATATGTTTTCTCCCATGAAGCAGAAAATGGCATCCAGCAACAATAGAAAAATTCTTATTCAGGTTTTTCAAGAAACCTAAAATTTAACAGCATTTTAAAGAGATGATAAACATCCCTATAATTATGTTATAATTTGAAGTTGATGTAGAGAGTTGTTCTTTTAGAAAATGATTTAGTGAAGAGAGGAGAAGTTGGATTTGGGGGAAAGATCACAGCATTTGATGTTCAAAGACCTCATTCAAGTCCTGAATCTACAACTTCCTATTTACCTTGAATGTGGTTTGTTTGTTTTTTTTTTTTCATTGATAAAAGTGATTGGTATCACTATTGCTAGTACATTCTTTAGTGGGTTGTTATGAAATAGTATATGTGAAAGTGTTTTGGAAACTGCAAAGTACCACCCTAATATTATCAGTATTTTAATTAATCATGAAGGAATCAGACCCAATGTTAATTACTCTAGTTATTTTAGTTAATTACTCTAAGCTTGATAAGAACTGGAGTCTACAATTCATGAGAGAGCATTTGTCAATTTTAAAAATTAAGTAGTATTTTTTATTGAAAAAAGGTACTACATGGCCTATGGCTAAAAACACCTTAAATAATATGCCTCCTGTCTTCTTCCTTAGAGGCAAGCTTTAACAGCAATTTGAGAATCTTGAAACTTTTTATACATAGAGACATATTTTAAATTATACAAACTCTGTAGCTATAGAAGTAGGAACAAACATAATTCTTCATCTTGCTATTTTCACTTACAAGCATGTCTTGGTAGCCTTTAAACCAGCAGAGTTCATCAACAGAGATTTCCCACATGAGTTTAGCACTGGGAAGTCTAAAGGGACCAGCCTCCACTGTGGGTATCCAGAGGGTTGCTAATAGAGGCAACAGTGCAGAGAATATCCTTGAACACACATCTTTGTACACTTGTGCAAACATATTGAACTGGACTCTTAAACAGTCAAAAGATACCCAGGAACCTTTTCCAACTTAAAGAGATTAATAGCATGGAGGTAGGGAGGGTCAGGTGAGGGGGATGCAGGAGGTTGTAACTTCTTCCTGCCTTAGGCAGAGTTCTCCTGGTCTACACCAACATCACAGGGCCACAGCATGGAAAGCAGTAATTGTCACAGTTATCAAGATAAATGTGTACTTCTACAATTCTCCTGTTTGATATAGTGCTGTAAGCATCTGTAATCTAGAATCAGCATTGGTTTTCTCTCTACAGGATAATCCACACACTGAGATCTGTTGTTTAAAATTATTCTAAAAGAAAGAAACATGTCTGTAGCCTTCCCTAGATTCTGTAATTCTGCTGGGTTTGTCTGACTCTGTATATCATAGCGCCTCGAAAAGGCAAAACCAGTACCAGGGTAGTCTTCCCAGTAGTAAGTGGTGGCCTGTGCCCTCCACTTTCCACTCTCCCACCTTTTTTTTTTTTTTTAATTCATTTGTCTATTTATTCAGTGGTTTTAGTGGGACCGGCAACATTAGTGCTGAAGATACATTGATGGAGTAAGGCATGTAAGGTGGAAAGATAATATATAAGTAAACAGATAAATAACTAGGATAATTTTAGGATCTGTGATGAACAGGGACTGGTAGGGGAACAGTCGTACACAGACTAGGAGATTAAAAGAAAAATAACTCCTAGCCCCGCCTTTAATTAAAGGAGATCGTAAGGGAGCAGGATTAATCCTTAGAAATGAGAAGTGGGATTCTTAGCAGTGAAGAGACTTCCCTTCCATTCTCTCTCAAGAAGCTTCAGCAGGAGATGCTTTGCCAAAAGAGAGGATAAACTAAGAAAGGAGAAGACATAGGACCCTAGAAATAAGAGATCCAAGCTAGAAGAAAAGCAAAGGGAAATCTTGGGCAGCGAGATGAGAGGGTACAGAGAGGAGCAGGAGGATGGAGGGTGCAAGGGAAGATGCAGAACTAATGGTCATCTGATGGATTTGAGCACATGGTACAGAGAAGAGTATTTACAGGTGCTTTAAAATTCTGAGAGAGAGAGTTTTGGAAGAACTTAATTATAGCTGCACAGAGAGCTTTGTAAAGAAAAATTATTAGCTTCAGAAAAAAGAAAAAGACAAGAAAGGCAATGTAACCATAGGCTAATATTAACTCAACAATGCATAATATTGCATACTTACAGTAAAGGATACATGTAACAGGTGATTGTACCAAAAATAGCAAGATCATTATTTTGCCTTCCGCCTTTTTAATTCGTTCTCCATTGCCTCCAATGAAGATTCTTCCCACTGTTTCCTAACTGAGATGCTGTTTTTCATTTTAACTCAACAAATATCTATTGAGTATTCATTCGCATTACTAGGTGCTGGGGATAGAGGTGCTGACAATGGGATAGAGTTGCCACAGTGATCTCAGAGAGACTGCAGTGAGCAGTCCTCAAGAGAGATCTTAGTTCCCTAAGCTGCTGCTGCTGCTAAGTCGCTTCAGTCGTGTCCGACTCTGTGCGACCCCATAGATGGCAGCCCACCAGGCTCCCCCGTCCCTGGGATTCTCCAGGCAAGAACACTGGAGTGGGTTGCCATTTCCTTCTCCAATGCATGAAAGTGAAAAGTAAAAGTGAAGTCACTCAGTCGTGTCCGACTCTTAGTGACCCCAAGGACTGCAGCCCACCAGGCTCCTCCATCCATGGGACATCCCTAAGCTAGGCAGCCTGAATGAAAACCGGGAATCTAGCCACTAGACCACCAGGAGCGAGAGGCCAGAAGCAAAGTGGCTCTGGCTCTTTCCCTTCTTTGAAAGAAGAATGTTGCAAGGAGGCAAAACTGTACAAGGGTACAAAGTTTATTATTAGAGACACAGCCCAAAGTATGGGAGAGCACACAGGGAAACAGTTCGTTGAAGTCAGAAGCTAGGCAGAAAGACACACCCAGAGAAGAGTGCATCCTGAATGAAGAGGAATACAGTAAGGAGGTGATTTAAATCACTTGTATAGGACAGTTCTTCCAGGTCTTTGTTTACATGTGGCCAGTTATCTTGTTTCTTTTTTCACACCTGACTGGTCCTAAGACCCTTGCCAAGATGCCTGTGCAACTTTTTGCTAAGATGGATTCCACCGCAGAGGCCTATAGATACTTGTCCACACTTACTATGGGGTGGGGCCCCTCCCCTTTTCAATCCCCCAAAAGCCTTCCTGCACATGTGCAGACAGGGAAGTCTTCCTTGATCTCAGGAATAGGTACCTTATCTCTCTACTTTAGCAGAGCTCAGCTTTTGCCACTAGATTTGTCCTTGGAATGCCTGGGTGAGAACAAAGCTTTAGTTTTACTCTACTTGACAAACCTAGCTGTCCAGCCCAGGGACCCATCTGTCTCCTATCTCAATAGAATTTACATTCTCCTGGGCAGGAAGGGGATGCTGAGAAGGAAACAGGCTTTCATTCTTTCGTCCATTCAATACACACTTGATGAGTGTCTCCTGTGGGTCAGGCCCTGGGCTCAGAGTCAGAGATAAATAGATGAACAAGATGGTCAAGATCCTAGACCTCTTGGAGCTTACAGGTTAGTAAAACAGAGAAAATGAAGAAAGTCACAAATAAAATAATTATAAATGGTACAAATTCTGCAAAGAAAACAGAACGCTGAGATAGAGTCTAAGAGGGGATCATACTTTTAAAAGGTTGATCAGGGAAGCTTTCTCTGAGAAAGTGTCATTTAAACCAGGCTTAAAAGATGAGAAGGAGTCAGCCATGGGAATAGTGAAGGAAAAGAGGGTTTCAGGCAGAGGCCACAGTGTGTTTAAAGGCCCTGAGCCAGAATGAGCTTGGCATATTGAGGAAGGGGAGGGAGACTGGAGTTGGGAGTGGTGAGTGAATGGAAGAGTGGCTTGAATTAAGTTTGGATACTTGTGATGTCCTTCAGGCCATAGTAAAGAGTTTGATGTTGATTTTATTCTAAACACAACAGGAAGCCAGGGAGGATTTTTATGCGGAGGAATCAGTTCAGTTCAGTTCAGTCGCTCAGTCGTGTCCAACTCTTTGCGACCCCATGAATCGGAGCACACCAGGCCTCCCTGTCCATTACCAACTCCCGGAGTCCACTCAGACTCACGTCCATCGAGTCCGTGATGCCATCCAACCATCTCATCCTCTGTTGTCCCCTCGTCCTCCTGCCCCCAATCCCTCCCAGCATCAGAGTCTTTTCCAATGAGTCAGCTCTTCACACGAGGTGGCCAAAGTACTGGAGTTTCAGCTTTAGCATCATTCCTTCCAAAGAAATCCCAGGGCTGATCGCCTTCAGAATGGACTGGTTGGATCTCCTTGCAGTCCAAGGGACTCTCAAGAGTCTTCTCCAACACCACAGTTCAAAAGCATCAATTCTTCAGCCCTCAGCTTTCTTCATAGTCCAACTCTCACATCCATACATGACCACTGGAAAAACCACAGCCTTGACTAGACAGACCTTTGTTGGCAAAGTAACGTCTCTGCTTTTCAATATGCTATCTAGGTTGGTCATAACTTTTCTTCCAAGGAGTAAGCGTCTTTTAATTTCATGGCTGCAGTCACCATCTGTAGTGATTTTGGAGTCCAAAAAAATAAAGTCTGACACTGTTTCCTCATCTATTTACCATGAAGTGATGGGACCAGATGCCATGATCTTTGTTTTCTGAATGTTGAGCTTTAAGCCAACTTTTTCATTCTCCACTTTCACTTTCATCAAGAGGCTTTTTAGTTCCTCTTCACTTTCTGCCATAAGGGTGGTGTCATCTGCATATCTGAGGTTATTGATATTTCTTCCGGCAATCTTGATTCCAGCTTGTGCTTCCTCCAGCCCAGTGTTTCTCATGATGTGCAAAGCAATAGAGGAAAACAATAGAATGGGAAAGACTAGAGATCTCTTCAAGAAAATTAGAGATACCAAGGGAACATTTCATGCAAAAATAGGCTCAATAAAGGACAGAAATGGTATGGGCCTAACAGAAGCAGAAGATATTAAGAAGAGGTGGCAAGAATACACAGAAAACTATACAAAAAAGATCTTCACAACCAAGATAATCACGATGGTGTGATCACTCACCTAGAGCCAGACATCCTGGAATGTGAAGTCAAGTGGGCCTTAGAAAGCATCACTACAAACAATGCTAGTGGAGGTGATGGCATTCCATCACCTCCTGAGCTATTTCAAATCCTGAAAGATGATGCTGTGAAAGTGCTGTACTCAATATGCCAGCAAATTTGGAAAACTCAGCAGTGGCCACAGGACTGGAAAAGGTCAGTTTTCATTCCAATCCCAAAGGAAGGCAATGCCAAAGAATGCTCAAACTACCACACAATTGCACTCATCTCACATGCTAGTAAAGTAATGCTCAAAATTCTCCAAGCCAGGCTTCAGCAATACATGAACTGTAAACTTCCAGATGTTCAAGCTGGTTTTAGAAAAGGCAGAGGAACCAGAGATCAAATTGCCAACATCCACTGGATCATGGAAAAAGCAAGAGAGTTCCAGAAAAACATCTATTTCTGCTTTATTGACTATGCCAAAGCCTTTGACTGTGTGGATCACAATAAACTGTGGAAAATTCTGAAAGAGATGGGAATACCAGACCACCTGACCTGCGTCTTGAGGAACCTATATGCAGGTCAAGAAGCAACAGTTAGAACTGGACATGGAACAACAGACTGGTTCCAAATAGGAAAAGGAGTACGTCAAGGCTGTGTATTGTCACCCTGTGGAGGAATAGCCATATCTAATTTGTGTTTGAAGAAAGTCACTCTTACTGCTGGTTTGTGAAGGAATTGGAAAGGAGGCAAGAATGGAAGAGGAGAGAACACATAAAAGAGGCCTTTATAGCACTTCAGATAAGAAGTGAGGTGGAGGGGCTCAAGATGGGGTGGGCTGGTGGGTGCATTTGAGTTAAAGTCAGAGCTAGAATTATCAAGGCTTTCTGAAAGATTGAAAGCAGAGAGGAAATAAGGCATGGATTCTATCTCCTTGGTTTGGGGCTTAAGCAGTTAGAGGGCTGGTTTAGCCATTCACTGAGACAGAAGAGATTTCCAGCGGGAACAGCAGGGCCGTGGTGAAGGCAGACAGGAATAGGACTTAAGCTCTGTGTGATGTGTTTTGGGGACGGTCAACTGAAGTTTCATAGATAGTAGAGTGTATCTTTGATGGGGACAATGGTAGACATGGTTTAAGAACTGCTGAGCCCTTTGGGTTTGTGGCTTTTTAAAAACTTTTATTGACATATAGTTGATTTACCATGTTGTATTAGGAGCCCTTTGGGTTTTAAAAAATAAATTGATTTTATTTATTTTTGGTTGTGCTGGGTCTTTGTTGCTGCTCACATTTTTCTCTAGTTGTGGCAAGTGGGGGGCTTTTCTCCAGTTGCAGTGAGTAGGCTTCTCGTTGCAATGGCTTCTTTTCTTGTGGATCTTAGGCTCTAAGGCCAGTGGGCTTCAGTAGTTGTGGAATGTGTACTCAATAGTTGGCTCCTGGGCTCTAGAGCACAGGCTCAACAGTTGTGGCACACGGGCTTAGTTGAGGAGCCTTTTGGTTTTTTAATGTGCTTGTGCAGCTACAAATGTCCAGACATGATGCCTGAGTCTGGAGTTTAGGCTAGAGACAGAGCGAGGATCTAGATGACAGGATGGGAAACAAGATACGCACAGAATCCAAGCAAGGGGAACGAGGCATTTCCTGTGTCAGCTGCGCCTCTGAGAGGCTCACGCTGATTACGGTCAATCACCAGGCTCCTGTTTTCTTTTTCATATCACACTGGGCATATGTTGAAATTTCTTCTAAATCTCGCCAGAAATCTTGACTCTCAGCATCAAACCTGAGTACCATGTTAATGAGAATCCTGTCATTTAAAAATAGGGGCTTCCCTGATAGCTCAGTTGGTAAAGAATCTGTCTGCAAGGCAGGAGACCCCAGTTTGATTTCCGAGTCAGGAAGATCCGCTGGAGAAGGGATAGGCTACCCACTCTAGTATTCTTGGGCTTCCCTTGTCGCTTGGCTGGTAAAGAATCCACCTGCAATGTGGGAGAACTGGGTTTGATCCCTGGGTTGGGAAGATCCCCTAGAGAAGGGAAAGGCTACCCACTCCAGTATCCTGGCCTGGAGAATTCCATGGACTGTATAGTCCATGGGATCTCAAAGAGTCGGACATGACTGAGCGACTTTCACTTTCTCACTTTCAAGTTAGCAGGACAGTGACATGTAATATCTTAGAGTGAAATGTATAGATTTTCTGAAATATAGTATATTTACCATTGTGAAGTTTCCTTGTGCTGATACTACAGTTCAAGATAGCAATGCTATAACGCTCATCAGAAACAACAGGGATAACTTCTTAAACTGGTTGCAGTTTACCAGCTGTAAGACCTCTTAAGAACCTCTGTTTCCTCCACCGTAAAGGAGATGGAGCAGATTAATCAACTAGATAGGCTCCTTGCTTCCATAATATTCCATAATTCAATGATTGTACGCATTTATAAATAGGTCCAAACCGCTCACCCTGAACTGTTTGCTTCTTTTGACAAGACAGACCAAGAAAAGGAGAGTGATTGGATTTCTGTAGTGAACCAGGCTGTAAAGAGGCAGAGGACTAAGATACCAATGGCTACTAAAGCCATTTCCTGGGCTGATCATCACCAGTTTCCCTGTTAAAAGACAACCCAAACGTATTAGGGCAGCTGTGGCTCCCAGCATGCAACAAAATGGAAAGGGATCGCTTGAGACAGTCTTGGGTTAATTAGAATATTTTTTCTGGAATTCGCACTGAAACCTGCCTTGTGATTATGGTGATTCTCATAGTGTGATTATGGGGACCCCCAGCACTTCCAGTGCTAAGAATATCTGTGGCTTTGAAACCAGTTAATTCCACAAACACATGGAACATAAATCATTTGCCAATTCATTTAGCAAAGACATGGGTGAAAGTGAAAGTTGCTCAGTTGTGTCCAACTCTTTGTGACCCCATGGACTATATAGCCCGTGAAATTCTCTAGGCCAGAATACTGGAGTGGGTAGCCTTTCCCTTCTCCAGGGCATCTTCGCAACCCAAGGATTGAACCCAGGTCTCCTGCACTGCAGGTAGATTCTTTACCTGCTGAGCCACAAGGGAAGCAAAGACAAAGGAGACAGGCACAAATTAATTGCTCATGAAAAAGTTTCATCACAGTAATGCAACCCAACTAAGTAGGTGAAACTCCTATGTATTACTGCAAATATTTTGTGATTATGAGATTAATTTTTCAAGAATGAGTTGTCAGTTATTTCATTAGTTGTAACATTTACTAACTTGATAAACATGCACAGGACTCACCTAAAGAATTATATATTATTGGATTATTTCCATTTAATAAATATTTTTTACTGACCCACAGTTTGACATTCTTTTTAAGTTCAGATCTAACAAAGTTTAACCTGTCTGCCCACAAGTCTAGTTTCTTTGCCTCCATTGTATTATATTAATAGCTTTTCATTTCTTGAATATCCATAATGCCAATTCAAACTGTCAACCTAAATATATATATATATATATTTCCAACTTTAAAAGTTTTTTTCCAGAAGAATTTTAGGCAAGAATTATAATCACAATATTTAGGAACTTCTCTGATGATCCAGTGGCTAGGACTCCACTGCAAGGGGCATAGGTTCGATCCCTGGTCAGGAAACTAAGATCCCACAAGCTTGGCAGCTCTGTAAAAAAAAAAAAAAAAAAAGAGTTAACAATTTGTACAGTATGAGAACTGACCTATCAAATGATCATTGGCCATAAATAATAGATACAACCACTCTGCTGTATCCTGAATGAACACTGGCTTAATTTTAGTTGGTATAAATTAGGACATTTTGATTTCTATTTTAAGATGGAGATTTTAATTTTGAATACATACAGGAACCAAGCAAATGATGTAAATAAGGGATGGGACACATTAGTGAGATCCAGTCAGGTTTTATTTTATTTTATTTTTTTCCCGCCCATCCCCTCAGTCAGGTTTTAAAGCTCAAAAATCATGCCCAGAGGATAGCACTAACATAGTTCCAGCAGATTATTGCCATTGGAATGCAGACTGAAAAGAATCTCAAAATTTGGATTTTTGGAAAAACAACTGTCCAGGTTGGATGTGGCCCACGGGCTGCCAATTGGCTCATTCTTGACCTTTCATTGGAAGAAGTACAGAAATTTCTCATTTGTTTTGAATAGCGTTTGGCCAAGATTGACCCAGAAGAAAAAATTCAGTTCTGAATTGTAACTTCTTTCAAAAACATCATTGTGTTTTCTATAATTAGCCTGTGTGTATGTAGTGCAAAGTCTAAACAATACACTTTTGGATGACTGTTTATTGATCCTAATTTAAGAAATACAACTATGCAGTAACACAAAACTACACTGTGATGCAGCTTATGTAACTTGTAACCTTTGGTCTTTTCATGACTCGTGACTTTTGTTCTCTTCCTTCAGAACTGGGGGAAAAAATTCTTTTTCTAATTAAAATCAAGCAGATGGAAAAGGATAACAGTGACCCTTCTATTTCCTTCTGCTTTCCAGTTGGAGGCACTCCAAATGAATCTGATTTAAATTTTTTCTTGAAAGCAGAAGAGGAAGGAATGGGAGAAAGGAGGAAAGTGAGGATCATAGGGAGTCTACAGCCTAAAAAAAAACCTCAGCAGGTGTTTCTGAAAAACTAAAGATGCAAGTGTTCAGCTCTTCTCTCTCCTTGTTTACTCATTCATTTATTGAGCAGCTGTTACATGCCAGGCACTGTTCTAGGCTTGGGGGGTAGAAAAGAAAATGTCCCTGTCACCTTAGGGCTCCTATCCTAATGAAGTTGATAATAAAGTAAAAACAAATAAGATAGTTACAGAGAGTGATAACTAATTTGAAAACACAGACGTTATGTGACAAAGAGAAAGCAGGGAGACCCCTTGCTTTATTCAGCTTGAACTGCCATAAGTAAATACCCTAAACTACATGGCTTAAAGAACAAAAATCTATTTCTTCCGTTTGGGGAGCTGCAGTTCCTGGATTAGGATGCCAGAATGGTCGAGGTCTAGTGGCAAGAGCTGGCATCCTGTCTTGTAGATGGTCGCCTTTTCACTGTGCCCTTACACAGTGGGTTGGGGAGGAGGGATTGAGTATTTCTTCATATAAGGGCACTAATCCCATCATGAAGGCCTCTCCCTTATGACCTCATCTAAACTTAATCACGGTAGTCCCCCATGTGTGTGAGAGAGATGTTCTAAGAACCTGTACACTGGGATGCCTGAAACTGCAGATAGTATGGAAGCCTAGATATACTGTATTTTTCTCATATATACATAACTATGATAAGGTTTAATTTATAATTAGGTATAGTGAGAGATTAACAAAAATAATAGAATAGAAAAATTATAACAATATACTGTAATAAAGGTTATTGTATGTGGTCTCTGTCTCTCAAAATATCTTATTGTAAAAATTTACTGTCTTTTCCATCTTAACTAAGCGCTTATCAACCACCGTGGCCATAACTTCTGTAGTTTGAGGTATAACAGCCAAACTAGCACATATTTCTTTTTCCTTCTTCGCAGTTTCATGGATTGAAGATTCATTCTTATCTTAGATTTTAGCAACCACAGCTTGTGATTTTTTTTTCTTTCCTTATTAAGTTGAGAACTTTCACCTTTTCACTGAAAGGAAGCATTTAAATCTTCTCTTTGGCGTACCAGAATTACCAGCATCACGATTCTTGCGCTTGTGCTTTGGGGCCATTATTCAGTAAAATAAGGGTAACTTGAAAACAAGCACTGCAACACCGCAACAGTCAATCTGATGGCTGAGGCGGCTGCTAAGCGACTAAGGGGTAGATATGCTGGGCACCGGGACAATTCATGTTCTGGGTTGGGCAGAGCAGGACGGTATGAGATTTCATCATCCTACTCAGAAGGGCGTGCACTTTAAAACATACTATTTATTTCTAGAATTTTTCATTTACTGTGTTTGGGCTACAGTTGACCCTGGGTAACTGAAGCCTTGGAAAACAAAGCCTCCAATTCGGGCGGAAACACTGTGTCTGCCAAAAGGCCCCATCTCCAAATACCGTCATACCGGAGTTTCAGCTTTGCTATATGATTTTGGGGAGACATCATTCAGTACATAATATTCTACCTTTGGTCCCCTCAAATTCATGTCCTTCTGACATGCAAAATTCATTCATTCATTCTATCCAAACAGCTCCCCCTGTCTTAACTAACTCAGAAACCTGAAGTCCAAAGTTTCATCTTCATATCACTTAAATCAGATACGGGTGAGAGTCTAAGCACATTGATTCACAGGCAAAGTTCCTCTTCACTTTGAACATGTAAAACCAAGTTTTTTTTTTTTAATTTTTAAAATGTTATTGAAGAATAGTTGCTCTAGAATGTGTTAATTTACTCTTCACTTTGAACATGTAAAACCAAGTTTTTTTTTTTTAATTTTTAAAATGTTATTGAAGAATAGTTGCTCTAGAATGTGTTAATTTACTCTGTACAGCAAAGTGACTCAGTTATGCATATTCTTTTTCATATTCTTTTCTATGGTGGTTTGTGACGGGATACTGAATATAGTTTCCTGTGCTATAGAGTAGGACCTTGTTGTTTATCCATCCTGTGTATAAATCAAACAAGCTATGTTCTTCCAAAATACAGTGGTGGGACAGACACAGGATAGACACTCCCATTCTAAAAAAGGGAGAAATTGGAAGAAAAGGACAGAGTGGTGGGTACAAAGAGTGGTGGGTACCAAGGAAGTCCAAAACTTAAATATGTAAATCCCATTAAATCTTTTTTTAAAAATTAATTTTTATTGGAGTGTCCTCACTTTACAATTTTGTGTTAGTTTCCACTCTACAGCAAATTGAATCAGCTATGTATGTATTTACATCTATCCATATTTTGGCTAGAGTCTCTCCTATAGAGTGAAGTAAATCAGAAAGAGAAAAACAAATATCGTATATTAACACATAAATGTGGCATCTAGAAAAAATGGCTTAGATGATCTTATTTGCTAAACAGTAGAGATGCAAACACAGAGAACAAATGTATGCATACCAAAAGGGAAGGGGGATGGGGGGATGATTGGGAGACTGGGATTGGCATATGTATACACTATTGATACTACATATAAAGAAGTAGGAAAAGGCATCCCACTCCAGTATTTTTGCCTGGGAAAATTCCATGCACAGAGGAACCTAGCGGGCTTGCATGCACACACACTCACATGAAATAGATAACTAATGAGAACCTACTGTAAGCACAGGGAACTCTACTCAATGCTCTGTGGTTACCTAAATGGGAAGAAGTTAGTTCCTTTAGATCTTAAAGCTCAAGAACAATCCATTTTAGTTTAATATTCTGTCATCCAGGCTCACTGGGGTGGCACCATCATACCCAAGGCTCAGCAGGGCTTCCTCCTCCCACACTGAAGGTCCCTGCTGGGGGCTTCACCCTCTGGTAGAAGGAAGCAGCCTTGCTCCCTGGGTCTGTGGTGGGAGAGGCAACTCCATGATCACCTTTGGTTTCATTCTTCCCTTTTCTTGAAAGATAAACAAGCTTGCAGCCTTCCTGCAGTCCTTCCCTTTGTTCAGCTTCCTTTTATCTCAGCTTGTGGTTTCTGCTGGTAAAGCCTCATCTCTGTTCCTAGCTTCTGCTGAGATGGGTGATGAGATCATGGTTCATAGTCATGGTAACTTTATCAAACGGTTGTTCAGCCACACCCTTAGCATTCTCTTTAAGAATGAACTTTCTCATTCTCTGCCATGTGGCCACACTGAGAATTTTCTCAGTCTTTAAATTCTGGTTCTTTTTTGCTTAACAATTCCGTTGTTCAGAGTTTAAACTACTCCATAATATTGCCGACTCAGCATCCATTTTGTGTGGCCTGAAGAGGGCTTGTACTGATAGTAGCCCCTCCCTAGATAACAACCTCCAGTCACAAGTAAATGTGACAAGTTCCTGATATGACTCTCCAATAACCCTTGTGATAAACACTTGCCCCCATAGCCCACAGTCTTACCCTGTGCACCCCTTAGATAAGACTCCTGCAAAGCTTACCAAAACCTCACCCTTGGTTTGAATTGACCAATCTGACCTTAGCTCTAGAATCTAAAAGCCCTCCACCTTATTAAGGCAAGAGTTCAAGGTTCTGTAGGGGTCTCTACCCATATTCTGCCTTGAGCCAAGAGGCTCCTCAAGGTGTGCTGTGTCCCTCCCCAAGGACCTTTGAGTAATAAACATGTCTATTTCAATTTTCTTTGCAGTATTTCGCATTGGGGCTCACCATCTGACACCCCGGGGCACTAGTTAACAAATGTTTATTAAACAAAGTCTCCATTCTTCTTCAACTCATCTCTCGCCTTTTGCCCGTCACTGTAAGTGATGAGGGGAAATCAAGCTGCCCCCTTGAACACTTTGCTTAAAAATCTCTAAAAGGTAACATCTGGAATGAGCCCTATAGCACAGGACAGAACCGGGATTTTAGAACAATGCCTGGTACAAAGTTTAAAGGTATTATAAATGAATGCAAGAATGAGTGAATGGATGAATAAAACTAGAAGTGGGGAAGGAATATTCCAGGCAGAAGGACCAATATTGCAAAGATTCCACAGTAGAAAACATCTTACCATGTCTGTGGATCAGAAAGGAGGCCAGTGTGGCTAGAGAACTGGGGAGTGATGAAGTGAGATGAGTGTGGAGAGGTAGGCAGTATTATTAGATGTTGCTTGGTGATCTGTGCTTTCATATAATGAAATATTAAGAGATGAACTCTGGAACCAGACTTTCTCAATTCAAATCCCTGCTCCATCACTTAATACCTGTGTGACCTCTAGGAAGGTAATCAATCTCTCTGTATCTCCACTTCCTTGTCTATAAAATGGGAGAAATAACAATTATGACATATAATCATAATATAAGTAGTCAAAATAATAACATAAAATAAAATTGGTTTGTTTTGACATTTAAATGAGTTAATTTTAAAATGAGCTTAAAAAAAGTCCCAATCAATAACTTTGAATAGATGATAAAGTTTATAGTTTGGTTCCTGTATTTTCTCATCATTTATAGCCTTACTTTTGTAAACTGCCTTCACCAGTTTTTCTGTTGGAATGTTCTTTTCTTTAGAATTGTTTTCTAAGGATCCTTTGAATATTACAAATATTAAAAGTTTGTGGTATGCATTGCAAATATCTTTCCTACCTTTCCATTTGCTTTTCAATGGTGATTATGATATTTATCCCGTATAGAAATTTCAAAAGTTTATGTTTTCAATCTATTCTTATATGATTTTGGTTTTTTAAGCATACGAGGCATAAGAATACCTGCGTATATTGCACCTAGATATCTTCTAACACCTTTTACTCTATTATATCTAAACCTTTGTTTCCAAAGGAATTTTTTTTTTAAAGGTATCTAGGAGAGTTGGACATGACTGGAGCGACTTAGCAGCAGCAGCAGGAGTATTATCATGGTAAGCATTTTGGTAAATAACCTTTAGATAGCTTTCAGTGCATAAATACATGTTTATAGATACATATACATAATTTTTGGAGAAGGCAATGGCACCCCATTCCAGTACTCTTGCCTGGAAAATCCCATGGATGGAGGAGCCTGGTGGACTGCAGTCCATGGGGTCGCTAAGAGTCAGGCACAACTGAGCGACTTCACTTTCACTTTTCACTTTCATGCACTGGAGAAGGAAATGGCAACCCACTCCAGTGTTCTTGCCTGGAGAATCCCAGGGACGGGGGAGCCTGGTGGGCTGCCGTCTATGGGGTCACACAGAGTTGGACACGACTGAAGTGACTTAGCAGCATACATAATTTTATGTAAGTGTAATGAGAGGCAGCCTGATCAGCCTATTGCTATCAACCACCACTGACTCCTACACTGTTCATCCTCTAAATAAGGAAGGTGGGGGCAGGGGAGATGATTTATAGAAGAGTAGGGCCAAGAGCTCTTAGCTTTGGGAATTCCCTGGTGGTCCAATGGTTAGGACATTGTGCTTTCACTGCAAGGTCCAGATTCTGTAGGCTGTGTGGTGTGCCCAAAAATAAAATAGAGTTCTTAGCGTTGATTGGTGAGTTTATTCTTCTACCTGTTGGGAAGGTTCTTCCTCACCTCACCCCCAAGCAGAGTGCTGTGGGGCTCCAAGAGAATTACTCACAGAGACTGGGAGTCCCACAAGATGGGGAGACCCGCTTCTTGATCCCGGGCTTGACACTAGCTGGACAGCCAAGCGTGAGGTCAGCCTTGGAGCGGCAGTGGGTGGAGCATTACCTGAGTCTTCTTGGTAAGTCCTCCGAAGGTGAGGGGTTTCCTGTCTCAGGAAGATGGGATCTTGTCTCAAGATCTCCAGAGGCAGAGACCTTTTTAGAAACCTTTGGGAAGAACAAGAAGGGACTAGTGGAGTATGACTGGGAGGGAAATGTTAGGGGACATCCTTACCCCAGTTCCTGTGGTTCTTGGAGAGCACAGAAATGGACTATCGTGTCTAAAACCACCTCCTCCATCAGACCTGCTGCCCTCTCCCGGGTGTCCTTTGAAACCACCTCCTGCATCAGACCTGCAGCCTCTCCTGTGCATATTCTATAACCACCTCCTGCATTGTACCTACTGCCTCTACCGTGCATCCTCTGAAACCACCTCCTCCATCATACCTGTTCCCTCTCCCATGTGTCCTCATAGGTGAAAGGCATCACCACAAATCACCCCATGTTCCAGATAATGAAATTTTGCATCATGATCATCTTTCCCTTTTTCATTCCTTTATCCTGCTAACCCCTAGCACTGTAGTTCTGTATTCTTACTATTTCCTTCTCTTTTCTATTCTCCACCTCAAGCATTCATCACCTATTGCTTGGGATACTTCCAGAGGTCCTTCTTGTGGGGTGAGGAGAGCCCCCATATTAAGGCTGCTCTTCTGAGAGTGTGATGGGAGGAAGCTCCCAGTTCCTATTGATCCCAAATCCAGGGAAACCAGGCAGTGAGAATATTCCTGTTCTCTCCAAGCCAAACCAAGCAACTACACCCAAATGGACAGAATTCCCAGCCCCTTTCACCCATTCCTTCTTTGAGTAGAACCTGACCTTTCTCTCTCTTCACCACAATATGTCATGTTTCCCTTTTCTTCCTCCATTTCCTTACCATTCCAGTTTTCAGTCCTTGGATTTTGACATCTACCTCTTTTGGATTGAAACTTGCTCTCTAAGATCTCCAGTGCCAAATACAAAGGTGTAACAGCTAAGAACCTTTCTAATGCAAGTGATAGAAATTCTAACTCAAACTGGCTTAAGCAAAAAAGAGAATCTGTGAGCTCCTATAACTGAAGAGTCCAAAGGATAGGCATGGTTTTTAATCCAAGGCTCAAAAAATGTCACTGAAATGTCATTTCTCTCCTTGTCTTGTCTGTAGGTCCTTGTGTTTGCTCCATCTTAGGGCCATGCATGGGATCAGAACAGTTGCAACTGTTTCAGTTCCTACATCCACTTAGATAGACATCTAGGAAGAACAAGAGTGTGTTACTTGCTAGTGGCAGCCTATGTCCCTGAACCAATCACTGTGGCCAAGGGAGTGGGTTGCTCTGATTGGCCAGGCTTGAGTCTCATGTTCAATATCTAGTCTTCAGGACACAGATGTCCTGTAGAAATACAATGGGAAATGTAAACATGAGACACAGATGGGAGCCATAAGTGTAATTTTAAAAATGTAATTTTAAATGTTCTAGTAGCCACATTTAAAAAAGCAAAAGCAGGAGAAATGAATAGTAATGCTACATTTCATTAAACCCAGTATATCCTAACTATTACCATTTCAACATTCATCAGTATTTTAATTACTAATGAAATATTTTCTACTCTATTCTTGTTCAGTTCAGTCACTCAGTCATGTCTGACTCTTTGTGACCCCATGGACTACAGCACGCCAGACTTCCCTGTCCATCACTAACTCCTGGAATTTACTCAAACTCATATCCATGGAGTCAGTGATGTGATCCAACCATCTCATCCTCTGCCGTCCCCTTCTCCTCCCACCTTCAATCTTTCCCAGCATCAGGGTCTTTTCCAATGAGTCAGTTCTTGGCAACAGATGGTCAAAATATTGGAGTTTCAGCTTCAATTAATATTCAGGCCTGATTTCCTTTAGTATGGACTGGTTGGATCTCCTTGCAGTCCAAGGGACTCTCAAGAGTCTTCTCCAACACCACAGTTCAAAAGCATCAATTTTTGGCACTCAGCTTTCTTTATAGTCCAACTCTCACATCCATACATGACCACTGGAAAAACCATAGCTTTGACTAGATGGACCTTTGTTGGCAAAGTAATGTCTCTGACTTTTAATATGCTGCTAGGTTGATCAGACCTTTTCTTCCAGGGAGCAAGCATCTTTTAATTTCATGGCTGCAATCACCTTCTGCAGTGATTTTGGATCCCCCAAAAATAAAGTCTGTCACTATTTCCACTGTTTCCCCATCTATTTGCCATGAAGTGATGGGACCAGATGCCATGATCTTACTTTTCTGAATGTTGAGCTTTAAGCCAACTTTTTCACTCTCCACTTTCACTTTCATCAAGAAGCTCTTTAGGTCTTCTTCACTTTCTGCCATAAAGGTGGTATCATCTGCATTTCTGAGGTTATCGATATTTCTCCTGGCAATCTTGATTCCAGCTTGTGCTTCCTCCAGCCCAGCATTTCTTATGATGTACTCTGCATATAAATTAAATAAGCAGGGTGGCAATATAGAGCCTTGATGCACTCCTTTTCCTATTTGGAACCAGTCTGTTGTTCCATGTCCAGTTCTAACTGTTGCTTCTTGACCTGCATACAGATTTCTCAGAAGGCAGGTCAGGTGGTCTGGTATTTCCATCTCTTTAAGTTTATTGTGATCCACATAGTCTAAGGCTATGGCATAGTCAATGAAGCAGAAGTAGATGTTTTTCTGGAACTCTCTTGCTTTTTCGATAATCCAATGGATGTTGGCAATTTGATCTTTGGTTCCTCTGCCTTTTCTAAATCCAGCTTGAACATCTGGAAGTTCCCAGTTCAAGTACTGTTGAAGTCTGGCTTGGAGAATTTTGAGCATTACTTTGCTGGTGTGTGAGATGAGTGCAACTGTGCAGTAGTTTGAACATTCTTTGTCATTGCCTTTCTTTGGGATTGGAATGAAAACTGACCTTTCCCAGTCCTGTGGCCACTGCTGAGTTTTCCAAATTTGCTGGCATATTGAGTGCAGCATTTTCACAGCATCATCTTTCAGGATTTGAAAGAGCTCAACTGGAATTCTGTCACCATCACCAGCTTTATTTGTAGTGATGTTTCCTAAAGGCCACTTGACTTCACATTCCAGGATGTCTGACTCTAGGTGATTTATCACACCATCGTGGCTATATGGGTCATGATCTTTTTTGTATAGTTCTTCTGTGTGTTCTTGCCACTTCTTCTTAATATCTTCTGCTTCTGTTAGGCCCATACCATTTCTGTCCTTTTTGTGCCCATCTTTGCATGAAATGTTCCCTTGGTATTTCTAATTTTCTTGAAGAGATCTCTCAGTTCAGTTCAGTTCAGTCGCACAGTCGTGTCCGACTCTTTGCGACCCCATGAATCGCAGCGGGCCAGGCCTCCCTGTCCATCACCAACTCCTGAAGTTTACTCAAACTCATGTCCATTGAGTCAGTGATGCGATCCAACCATCTCATCCTCTGTCATCCCCTTCTTCTCCCGCCTTCAATCTTTCCCAGCATCAGGGTCTTTTCAAATGAATCAGTTCTTCGCATCAGGTAGCCAAAGTTTGGAGTTTCAGCTTCAGCATCAGTCCTTCCAGTGAATATTCAGGGCTATTTCCTTTAGGATGGAATGGTTGGATATCCACAGGAGATTAAAGAGATCTCTAGTCCCTCCCATTCTATTGTTTTCCTCTATTTTTTTGCACTGAATACTGAGGAAGGCTTTCTCATCTCTCCTTGCTATTCTTTGGAACTCTGCATTCAGATGGGTATATCTTTCCTTTTCTCCTTTGCCTTTAACTCCTCCTCTTTTCTCAGCTATTTGTAAGGCCTCCTCAGACAACCATTTTGCCTTTTAGCATTTCTTTTTCTTGGCGATAGTCTTGATCACCACCTCCTGTACAATGTCACAAACCTTCATCTATAGTTCTACACTCTGTCTATCAGATCTAATCCCTTGAATCTATTTGTCACTTTCCCTGTATAATCATAAGGGATTTGATTTAGGTCATACCTGAATGGTCTTGTGGTTTTCCCCACTTTCTTCAATTTAAGTCTGAATTTGGCAATAAGGAGTTCATGATCTGAGCCACAGTCAGCTCCCGGTCTTGTTTTTGCTGACTGTATAGAGCTTCTCCATCTTTGGCTGCAAAGAATATAATCAATCTGATTTCAGTATTGACCATCTGGTGATGTCCATGTATAGTCTTCTCTTGTGATTTTGGAAGAGGGTATTTACTATTACCAGTACATTCTCTTAGCAAAACTCTGTTAACTTTTGCCCTGCTTTGTTTTGTACTCCAAGGCCAAATTTGCCTGTTACTCCAGGTATCTCTTGACTTCCTACTTTTGCATTCCAGTCCCCTGTAATGAAAAGGACATCTTTTGGGGATGTTTGTTCTATAAGGTCTTGTAGGTCTTCACAGAACCATTCAACTTCAGCTTATTTAGCATTACTAGTTGGGGCATATGCTTGCACTACTGTGGTATTGAATGGTTTGCCTTGGATACATTCCAAGATCAGAGATCATTCTGTTGTTTTTGAGAATGCATCCAAGCACTGCATTTCAGACTCTCTTGTTGACTATGAGGGATACTCCGTTTCTTCTAAGGGATTCTTGCCCACTGTAGATATAATGGTCATCTGAGTTAAATTCACTGATTCCAGTCCATTTTAGTTCACTGATTCCTAAAATGTCAATTTCACTCTTGCTTCTCCTCTTTGACCACTCCCATTTTACCTTGATTCATGGACCTAACATTCCAGGTTCCTATGTAATATTGCTCTTTACAGCCTTGGACTTTACTTCCATCACCAGTCACATCCACAACTGGGTGTTGTTTTTGCTTTTGCTCCATCTTTTCATTCTTTCTGGAGTAATTTCTTCACTGATCTCCAGTAGCACATTGGTCACCTACTGACCTGGGGAGTTCATCTTTCAGTATTCTATCTTTTTGCCTTTTCATACTGTTCATGGGTTTCTCAAGGCAAGAATACTGAAGTGATTTGCCATTCCCTTCCCCAGTAGACCATGTCTTGTCAGAACTCTTCACCATGACCCGTCCATCATAGGTGGCCCTACACGGATGGCTCATAGTTTCACTGAGTTAGACAACACTGTGGTCCATGTGATCAGTTTGGTTAGTTTTCTGTGATTGTGGTTTTCATTCTGTCTGCCCACTGATGGGTAAGGTTAAGAGGCTTATGGAAGCTTCCTGACGGGAGAGATTGATTGAGGGGGAAAGTGGGTCTTGTTCTGATGGGCAGGGCCATGCTCAGTAAATCTTTAATCCAGTTTTCTGTTGATTGGAGCTGTGTTCCCTCCCTGTTGTTTGACCTGAGGCCAAACTATGGTGGAGGTAATGAAGATGATGGCAACCTCCTTCAAAACGTCCTGTGCACACACTGCTGCACTCAGTACCCCAACCTTGCAGCAGGCCACTGCTGACCCATCCCTCTGCCGGAGACTCTGGACACTCACGGGCAGGTCTGGGTCAGTCTCCTGTAGGGTCACTGCTCCTTTCTCCTGGATCCTGGTACACACAAGGTTTTGTTTGTGCCCTCCAAAAGTCTATTTCCCAGTCCTGTGTAAGTTCTGGCGGCTCTATGGTGGGGTTAATGGCGACCTCCTCCAAGAGGTTTATGCCATACCCAGGTCTGCTGCACCCAGAGCCCCTGCCCCTGCAACAGGCCACTGCTGACCCATAACTCCACAGGAGACACTCAAACACAGTTCTGGCTTAGTCTCTGTGGGGTCTCTGGGTCCTGGTGCACACAAGGTTTGTTTGAGCCCTCCGAGCATCTCTGGTGGGTATGGGGTTTGATTCTAAACATCATTTTTCCCCTCCTACCATCTTTCTAGGGCTTCTCCTTTGCCCTTTGACATAGGGTATCTTTTTTTTGGTGGGATCCAACCTTCTCCTGTCGATGGTTGTTCAGCAGTGAGTTGTAATTTTGGAGTTCTTGCAGGAGAAGACGAGCACACATACTTCTACTCCGCCATCTTATAATTCCATCATACAATCTGACAATTCCACTTCTGAGTGTTTTTCAAAAGAAAAGTACTAATTCAAAAAGATACATGCACCCCTTTGTTGACTGCAATATTGTCTTATATTTCATCTTGGGACACGAATGAATATAGAAACCCATGTAGTAATGTTGGGGGAGTTTGTAATTTTCTTGGTTTTGTCTCATCACAACAAAAATTTGAAGTGATGGACGGACCAGTGTTACAGCCCTGTGAAATTTCCTTGGGTAGACCAGTGTTACCTCTCTGTGTTACAGTTCAGTTTTATGAGGAAAAACAAAGGTAGTACACCCTTGAGGAGTGAGGGCAGGCCGACCCAAAAGACAGAGAGAAGAGAGGCCCCTGGCTCAATTTTGACTCCTCTTTTTATGTTTTTTCTCCTCCCCCTGAGCCTGCCCTATGTAAATTGAGCTAGCCAGGAGGGCTGTTTGTTTTACCTGAGGTCCTCACTCCAGTCCTCAGACCTTCTTTTGTTCTATTCTTGTGGGCTTTTCTCTTCTTTGTGTTTTAGCCACCACCATTCTGGACTCCTATTTCCTATTCTAACTACCTAACATTCCTCCTTCAAGAGATGGGAGGCCCAATTCTTTGGGAATAGGGGTATTGAGGTCTCTCTGGCTACTGTGCTGAACTGGGATGGTGAGGGCCATTGGGCCTCCCCCTTTTGCTAGTCTCAGGCCTCAGAGTCCTTAGAGCGGTGTCTATCTAAAGGTGAGTGATATTTTCTGTAGTCGGCTGTAGTTTTACATATCCTTGTTGAACTGGCACTGCATGTTGTAGCTTGTTGACCTGGGCAAAGATAAAACAGGTTAGACAATTGATAATACATGGAGCCGTCATAAGCAGCATCAATATGGTGATGAAAGGGATTAATAGGGGCATTAGCCAACTCCAAATTCCCCTCGCCAAGAGAAGGATCCCCCAGAGAGAGATTGTAGCCACCCTGAGAACTCTCCAGCTCATTCTTTGAGATCCAGTAGGATCTGAATATTTTTCTTGTGAACTGTGAGACTTTTTTTAAACTTAGCTGGAGGTATTTACCCAGAAGCAACATGTCTCATTCAAGATGGCTCAAGTCCCTCCTTATTCAGGTATCAGAAGACCTATCTCCTGTCTATTTTGGAGTACAACTCCTGCCAAACTGTATTGGCTTCATAGAGCTATTCTGAGAAATATTATCTCCAGAAACTTAATTTTGGGGGTGTTCATTAGAATGGCACTCATTTGTAGTCTTGAATTGGTATCTGAGATATCCCAGAGCTCACAAGTGTATTGAGTGTCGTCTTCTGTTTTCTTCCATGGCTTGACTTATGAGTAGCAAATCCAGGGGTCATGTACTGTTACCTTGACTGCTGTAGGGGTAGAAAGTATTACAGGGTAGGGAACCTTCCAAGTGGGCTGGAATTGAACCTTTGGGGACCCATCTTTCCAGACTTTAATTAGGACTTGAATCCCTGGAGCATATTGTGGTGGCTCTTTAGAATCTTTTGGGTCCTGGTTGACACTCAGAAAGCATATATCTTGTTGGAGTTGTACAATGACCATGGTATAAGACCGGAGGGTCTGAGCCTCTGGATCTAGGACGAGGTCATTGACATAAACAAAAGGTCTCCCCTATAGTATCTCATAAAGACTAAGACCAACTTGTTCCTTAGGGGCAATATGGGTGTGGAGGAGAGCTATTGGTAAAGCCTCCTTCCATCCCAGGGAGGTTTCCCGGGTTATCATTTTTATCACTGATTTTAAGGATTGGTTGGCTCTTTCTACTTTTCCTGAAGACTGAGGCCTCACAATGGAGATAATAAGTAATGTCCAATGCTTTAGAGACCCCTTGGGTGACCTTAGAAGTAAATGATGTCCCATTGTCACCTTGTAATGACCTGGGCAGACCAAATCTTGGAATGATTTCATGGAGCAGTTCTTCTTACCACCTCTTCAGTCTTCTCAGTCCAGGTGGGAAAGCCTTCAATCCATCCTGTGAATGTATCTATCATGACTAATAGGTATTTATACCCTTGAGAAACTGGCATCTGGGTGAAGTCCATCTGCTATTCCTCTCCTGGGTAGGTCCCATGTCATTGGACGAGGTTATTTAATTGGAAAGCGGGACAAGAAGAGACCGCTTGCCTTATAGTCATTTGGAGGTCTGTTCCTCTGAAGGACCTTTCTAGTAATCTTTGGAGGGCCTTTTCCCCTAAACGAGCGGTGGCATGTAAGGAGTTAACTAACTTCCATTTGAGGTTCCCAGGCAGAAAAAGGAGTCCCTCCTTTTGAAACCACCCCGTATGGTCTTCTTGAAAGCTCTCACTCTTAGCTTTAAGAGTCTCACCTTCAATATATGAAGAACTTTCTGGCAAGTTAGTCTGCGGAACTAAGGTGGCAACCCTTCTTAGGTCATTGTTCTGTAATGCTGCTCTCTTAGCTGCCTGATTGGCTGCTTGGTTCCCTTGTGTCACTTCCATGCTCCCTTTTTGGTGTCCTTTACAATGGGAGACTGAAACCTCAGTGGGCAGATGGACTGCCTCCAAGAAGCCTAATGATTTGGTCACCATATCTGACTGGGACCCTCGGGTGGTCAAGTGGCCTCTTTCTTTCCAAATGGCAGCATGTTCATGTAGCACCAGAAAGACATACTTGGAGTCGGTGTAAATGGCTGCTCTTTTTCCTTTTCCCGGCTCTAAAGCTTGAATCAGGGCTATGAGCTCAGCTAATTGGGCTGAAGTAACTGGTGGCAAAGGTTTAGCCTCTATGGTCTCGAGATTGGAGACTACTGCTTCTCCAGCCCTTCTTTTTTCATCCAAGACAAAGCAGCTTCCATCAGTGTACCAGATTTCCTCAGGATTGGTCAGAGGATCTTCTGACAATTCCTCTCGGGGTTTTGTCCAGTGGTCCAAGGTTTCTAGGCAAGAGTGAAAATGGAGAGAGCCCTTGGGGGTAGGCAAGAAGGTAGCTGGGTTAAGAACCTCACAAGGGGTATAGTCAGGCCTGGATTTTCCATCAGCACTACTCGGTATCTGAGGATCCTTTGATCAGACATCCATAAATGGCCTCTCCCATTCAGGAGTTGTTTCACTTGGTGGCTGGTAAAACTAGTTTGCCCCCAAGAGAGAGTTTTAAGGCATTTTCTATCAGGACTGCAATAGCTGCAAGATTTCAAAGGCAGGGAAAGATCTCTTTCCAATACGGGAGTAAGAAACTCAGGAACCACCAGAAACTGGTGGGAAAACATTTGTCCATATAGCAACAAAGAAGTGTGCAGGTGAATATTTTTGTAATTGTTTTTCCTGTAGACCCAAAATTGTATAGGTTTGGAAGGAGAAGGCTCTGGAATAGGAGGTCAGGACAGAGTAGGTAGCCCCTGTGTCAGCCAAGAAATTTCTCAGACCTACCTGCCACTTCCAGTTGCGCCCTTGGCTCCAGCTCTGTGATGGTTATCTGTGACAGGTGGGCTGGCTGGAGCAGGCCACTTCAGTTCTGTTGACACATCGTGAGGGAAGGTTTGGCACTTGATCTTGAGGCTCTTGGGTCCCAAGGGCAGAGTGCCACCCAATGTCCCAGTTGATGGTTTTGTAGCAAGCCATTTTAGTAGACTTGCCACAGTTTGGACACTCTTTGGCCCAATGTCCCTCCTGTCTACAGATTAGGCATTTGCCTCATGCCTTGTCCTTCAAGGACTTGGGGTTTGCCATAGGGCTTCCCTGGAGGGTGGCCAGCATCTGGGCATGCCTTGTCTCTCTCCTTTTCTCCCTTTCCTGGACCTTGGCCTCCCTCTTCTGTTCTCTGTTATAAAAAGTACTGGTGGCTGTCTAGACCATCTCATCCAAAGAGGTAGCAGGGTCCTGCTGCTGTAACTGTTGGTAACTTTATCCTGATGTCTGTTGCACATTGGGATAGAAATTTGTCCTTTAAAATCACCTGTCTCTTGTAAGAGTCTAAGTCCAGATTGGTAAACTTTTGGAGGGCCTCTTTTAAACTTTCCAGAAAGCCAAAGGAGTTCTCATTGGGCTCCTGAGTTATTGCTGAGACCAGGCGTAGTCCCACAACTGATAGGCTTCCTTCTGTTTCCATGGGTGTACTTCCTTCATTTCATGGCTGCAGTCACCATCTGCAGTGATTTTGGAGTCCAAAAAAAAAAAAAAATCTCTCACAGTTTCCATTGTTTCACCATCTATTTGCCATGAAGTGATGGGACCAGATGCCATGATCTTCGTTTTCTGAATGTTGAGCTTTAAGCCAACTTTTTCACCCTCCTCTTTCACTTTCATCAAGAGGCTCTTTAGTTCTTCTTCACTTTCTGCTATAAGGGTGGTGTCATCTGCATATCTGAGGTTATCGATATTTCTCCTGGCAATCTTGATTCCAGCTTGTGCTTCATCCAACCCAGCATTTCTCATGATGTACTCTGCATATAAGTTAAATAAGCAGGGTGACAATATGCAGCCTTGATGTACTCCTTTCCCAATTTGGAACCAGTCTGTTGTTTCATGTCCTGTTCTAACTGTTGCTTCTTGATCTCCATACAGATTTCTCAAGAGGCAGGTCAGGTGGTCTGGTATTCCCAACTCTTGAAGAATTTTCCACACTTTGTTGTGATCCACACAGTCAAGGGCATTGGTGTAGTCAATAAAGCAGAAGTAGATGTTTTTCTGGAACTCTCTTGCTTTTTTGATGATCTGGCAGATGTTGGCAATTTGATCTCTGGTTCCTCTGCCTTTTCTAAATCCAGCTTGAACATCTAGAAGTTCACGGTTCATTTGAAGCCTGGCTTGGAGGTTTTTGAGCATTATTTTGCTAGCTTGTGAGACGAGTGCAATTGTGTGGTAGTTTGAGCATTCTTTGGCATTGCCTTCCTTTGGGATTGGAATGAAAACTGACCTTTTCCAGTGCTGTGGCCACTGCTGAGTTTTCCAAATTTGCTGGCATATTGAGTGCAGCACTTTCACAGCATCACCTTTTAGAATCTGAAATAGCTCAACTGGAATTCCATCAGCTCCACTAGCTTTGTTCGTAGTGATGATTTCTAAGGCCCACTTGACTTCACATTCCAGGATGTCTGGCTCTAGGTGAGTGATCACAACATTGTGATTTTCTGGGTTGTGAAGATCTTTTTTGTACAGTTCTTCTGTGTATTGTTGCCACCTCTCTTTAATATCTTCTACTTCTGTTAGGTCCATAACATTTCTGTCCTTTATTGTGCCCATCTTTGCATGAAATGTTCCCTTGGTATCTCTAATTTTCTTAAAGAGATCTCTAGTCTTTACCATTCTATGTTTTCCTCTATTTCTTTGCATTGATCGCTGAGGAAGGCTTACTTATCTCTCCTTGCTATTCTTTGAAACTCTGCATTCAGATGGGTATATCTTTCCTTTTCTCCTTTGCCTTTTGCTTCTCTTCTTTTCTTAGCTATTTTTAAGGCCTCCTCAGACAACCATTTTGCCTTTTTGCATTTGTTTTTCCTGGAGATGGTCTTGATCACTGCCTCCTGTACAATGTCATTAACCTCCATCCATAGTTCTTCAGGCACTCTATCAGATCTAATCCCTTGAATCTATTTGTCACTTCCGCTGTATAGTCATAAGGTATTTGATTTAGGTCATACCTGAATGGTCTACTGGTTTTCCCTACCCTTTTTTATTTAAGTCTGAGACTGGCAATAAGGAGTTCATGATCTGAGCCACGGTCAGCTCCTGGTCTTGTTTTTGCTGACTGTATAGAGCTTCTCCATCTTTGGCTGCAAAGAATATAATCAATCTGATTTCAGTATTGACCATCTGGTGATGTCCATGTGTAGAGTCTTCTCTTGTGTTTTTGGAAGCAGGTGTTTGCTATGACCAGTGCTTTCCCTTGACAAAACTCTGTTAGCCTTTGCCCTACTTCATTCTGTACTCCAAGGCCAAATTTGCCTGTTACTCGAGGTATTTCTTGACTTCCTACTTTTGCATTCCAGTCCCCTGTAATGAAAAGGACATCTTTTTTGGATGTTCGTTCTAAAAGGTCTTGTAGGTCTTCATAGTACCATTCAACCTCAGCTTCTTCAGCATTGCTGGTTAGATGCACTAAGAGTATTTTAATAATAAGCGGGGTGGAGCAATGTTGCCTATAAGGGGGCAGGGTCTTGGTTATAGGAGTTAGTAAGTGGCTTAAGAACAAACTGATAAAAGGCAACAGACCAAATGTTCCATAAAAGTGGAGTGGAGTTTTGATCTGGGGGTATGTTTGCAACTTTAGGAGAAGGGTGTCAACGGTTTGGGCCCAAATGGCCTGCGGAACTCCCAAAGTGGCAAACATTATCCCCAGAAGCCCAACTGCCCTTGAAGGAATGCCACCAACAGATGGACTTCTAGCAGGCCTTGTGTGCCTGTCACCCACTCTAGCAGGTTCACTGAGAGATGCTGTTGTTGCATATGTTGTAGGAAACATGGAAGATGAAAGCGTGAATATCGAGAGGGATTGGATATTATACGGCATTTCTCTCCCAAAGGCCAACTATTTTCTGGTTGTCCCTCCAGAAGATTGTAGAGGCAACATTGACGGCCTGAATGAGG
Source organism: Bubalus kerabau (assembly GCF_029407905.1). Lineage (NCBI taxonomy): Eukaryota > Metazoa > Chordata > Mammalia > Artiodactyla > Bovidae > Bubalus > Bubalus kerabau. The sequence continues at coordinate 51,937,272 of NC_073631.1, forward strand.
CTCAGGAGAAGAGCATGAAACAGGAGGGAGCGGGGCAGGGCACAGCTTTTGAAAGAATGACATGGCCCAAGGGCATAACATAAACCGATTAAAATTAAATGGATCCAAGATGATAAGTCAAATTCAGCTAAACCTTGATCCTCAATCTGCAAGCTAAAGGACACACACAGAGGCCCCATGACAGTTTCAGTTCAGTTCAGTCGTGTCCAACTCTTTGCGACCCCATGAATCGCAGCACGCCAGGCCTCCCTGACCATCACCAACTCCCGGAGTTTACCCAAACTCATGTGCATCAAGTCGGTGATGCCATCCAGCCATTTCATCCTCTGTCATCCCCTTCTCCTCCTGCCCCCCAATCCCTCCCAGCATCAGGGTCTTTTCCAATGAGTCAACTCTTTCCATGAGGTGGCCAAGTACTGGAGTTTCAGCTTCAGCATCAGTCCTTCCAATGAACACCCAGGACTGATCTCCTTTAGGATGGACTGGTTGGATCTCCTTGCAGTCCAAAGGACTCTCAAGAGTCTTCTCTAACACCACAGTTCAAAAGCATCAATTCTTCAGCACTCAGCTTTCTTCACAGTCCAACTCTCACATCCATACATGACCACAGGAAAAACCATAGCCTTGACTAGATGGACCTTTGTTGGCAAAGTAATGTCTCTGCTTTTGAATATGCTATCTAGGTTGGTCATAACTTCCCTTCCAAGGAGTAAGCGTCTTTTAATTTCATGGCTGCAATCACCACCTGCCGTGATTTTGGAGCCCCAAAAAATAAAGTCTGACACTGTTTCCACTCTTTCCCCATCTATTTCCCATGAAGTGATGGGACCAGATGCCATGATCTTTGTTTTCTGAATGTTGAGCTTTAAGCCAACTTTTTCATTCTCTTCTTTCACTTTCATCAAGAGGCTTTTTAGTTCCTCTTCACTTTCTGCCATAAGGGTGGTGTCATCTGCATATCTGAGGTTATTGGTATTTCTCCCGGCAATCTTGATTCCAGCTTGTGCTTCTTCCAGCCCAGTGTTTCTCATGATGTACTCTGCATATAAGTTAAATAAGCAGGGTGACAATATACAGCCTTGACGTACTCCTTTTCCTATTTGGAACCAGTCTGTTGTTCCATGTCCAGTTCTAACTGTAGCTTCCTGACCTGCATATAGGTTTCTCAAGAGGCAGGTCAGATGACATAGTATTCCCATCTCTTTCAGAATTTTTCACAGTTTATTGTGATCCACACAAAGGCTTTGGCATAGTCAATAAAGCAGAAATAGATGTTCTTCTGACAGTTCTGAGGCCCTATTAAAAGACCAAGGAGTGGGTGGTTCCCCAATTGTTGGAATGATCCTCCCACTCATTAGCATATGAAATCACCCAGATGGGGGTGGGGGAGAATTAACCACACCACATTCTATGGCTGCTGCACTTGCCCTCTGCAATGGCCCACACCCTGTTGACTGTGCTTCTCTCTAAATCTAAACAAATCCACCTCTTACCTATTGCTGTGTCTCTCACTGAATTTTTTGCAATGAGACATCAAGAGCCTGAGCTTCATTAGGTCCTAAAACAAGGCACCGTGGGTTTTGGCCAGGCTCAAGTCCCAGGTGGATATGACTGAGTGACTAAGCATAGTACAGAGTCTCTACCACATGGGTTTGAGTCCCAATCTTAGGTAAACGGTTTCAAGCACAACTTTCAGAAATGGAAAGATGATGACCTGCCCAATACTTTGTAAGCAACAGCACAGATGGAGAGAGGAGCTGAGGACGAGAGGGAAAAACAGTGGGAAAAACGTGCTGAGGAATCCCCTTCATAACCTGCCAGAAAATCTACTAAATACCTGACCTGTGCTCACAGTTTTCATTGGCCTGATCCTTGGCACAAAGAAGATTAAGAACCCCCACCTGCTTGGGCAACAGCTAAGGCCCAGCAGATAGTAGAGCCTTCAGGATGTCCTGGGGCACCCACTGCCGCTCGCCTGTTTGTAGGGGGTTCAAGGAAACAAGAAATGAGAGGTTGTAAAGGATTTAAGATTTTGTTAGGCATATGTCTTTCCAGCCATAGGAGCAAGGACTTCCTACCCCAACTGGAGGTCTTCTGGAATCTGAGACTGAGCCATGTTAGCTTTCTACCAAGTTGGTTTTCGCTGTTCCAGTTTCCAGCACGCTGGGCTTCTTGTCACTTCCCCTACTCTGGGTTTTCTCCACATTCAGCTTCCACCGTGGAAGCTTTTGCCGAGTTGTACTTCTGCTGTGCTTGCGGGGGCCAAGCCGAGGTTGTTTCAGCCAAGTTAAATCTGAGAAACGACACTGTAGATGTCAGGGGAATTTGTAATTTCCTTGGTTCTGTCTCAACAAAACAAAAATTTGAACCGATGGATGGACCAGCGTTACAGCCTTGTGACATTTCCTCGGACAGACCAGTGTCAAGGCTCCGTGTTACAGCTCAGTTTTATTATGAAAAACAAAGGATAGTACACCCTTGAGGAGTGAGGGCGGGCCAACCCAAAAGATGGAGAGAAGAGAGGCTCCCTGCTCAATTTTGGCTCCTCTTTTTATCTGTTATTTCTCCTCCCCCTGAGCCTGCCCTATATAAATTGGGCTAACCAGGAGGGCTGTTTGTTTTACCTGAGGTCCTCATTCCAGTCCTCAGACTTTGTTCTATTTTTGTGGGCTTTTCCCTTCTTTGTCTTTTAGCCTCCACCATTCTGGACTCCTTTTTCCTATTCTAACTACCTAACAGTAATAGCTGAGTTGAGGTGTTTTATCATGAAGTTGCCTAGTAAAAGCAGTTTTTCGGAGCGCAGAGTAAACACTCAGAGACAGAAATGAATAATCCAGATTGTAGTACAAATATACAGACAATACACAGTATGGAAGGATGTCAATCATCCCCACAGCAATGATCTTCCCATCAAGCCAGAACTGCTGGTGAAAGGAGCCATAACCACAATCTGGTCCTCTAGGGGAATTCTCTTTCTCCAAAGGAGAGCTGCTCTTGTACTCTGTTTTTGTATTTTCTTCAAAATCAGCATTCTTACAAGGCTTCCATATGGTGATAATGTTTGGGGAGGGATGTCTATGAAACATCATTTGTGCTCCTCAATTCATACTTGTATTGGTGGGAATACTGAGAGATCTGTTGAAATTTGAACAATTGAGAACTGAAGGCAGAGTTAGCTAAATTGGTTAGCTCTAGAATATGAGTGACTTACTATTGCTTGCATGTTGCTGCCATCTGTTGGTTTTAAGACACATTGCAGACATCCACACACATGAACAAATAAACAGCAGCATCTTTTTAAAAAATTAATTAATTTATTTTAATTGGAGGCTAATTACTTTACAATATTGTGGTGGTTTTTGCCATACCTTGACATGAATCAGCCATGGGTGTACATGTGTCTCCCATCCTGAAACCGCCTCCTACCTCCCTCCCATCCCATCCCTCAGGGTGGTCCCATTGCACCAGCTTTGAGTGCCCTGTTTCATGCATCAAACTTGGACTGGTGATCTACTTCACACATGGTAATTTACATTTTTCAATGCTATTCTCTCAAATCATCCCAACCTCGCCTTCTTCCACGGAGTTAAAAAATCTGTTCTTTATATCTGTGTCTCTTTTACTGTCTCTCTTATAGGGTCATCGTTACCATCTTTCTAAATTCTTATATATATGCATTAATTAAAGGAATATGTCAAGGCTGTATATTGTGACCCTGCTTATTTAATTTATATGCAGAGTACATCATGAGAAACACTGGGCTGGATGAAGCACAAGCTGGAATCAAGATTGCTGGGAGAAATACCAATAACCTCAGATATGCAGATGACACCACCCTTATGGCAGAAAGCAAAGAAGAACTAAAGAGCCTTTTGATGAAAGTGAAAGAGGAGAATGAAAAAGTTGGCTTAAAGCTCAACATTCAGAAAACAAAGATCATGGCATCTGGTCCCATCACTTCATGGCAAATAGATGGGGAAACAGTGGCTGACTGTATTTTTGGGGGCTCCAAAATCACTGAAGATGGTGACTACAGCCATGAAATTAAAAGATGCTTACTCCTTGGAAGGAAGGTTATGACCAACCTAGACAGCATATTTAAAAGCAGAGATATTACTTTGCCAACAAAGGTCCATCTAGTCAAGGCTATGGTTTTTCTAGTAGTCATGTATGGATGTTGGACTATAAAGAAAGAGTTGGACTATAAAGAAAGCTGAGCGCTGAAGAACTGATGCTTTTGAACTGTGGTGTTGGAGAAGACTCTTGAGAGTCCCTTGGACTGCAAGGAGATCCAACCAGTCTATCCTAAAGGAGATCAGTTCTGAGTGTTCATTGGAAGGACTGATGTTGAAGCTGAAACTCCAATACTTTGGCCGCCTGTTATGAAGAGCTGACTCATTTGAAATGACCCTGATACTGGGAAAGATTGAGGGCAGGAGGAGAAGCGGACGACAGAGGATGAGATGGTTGGATGGCATCGCCGACTCAATGGACATGAGTTGAGTAAACTCTGGGAGTTGGTGATGGACAGGGAGGCCTGGTGTGCTGCAGTCCATGGGGTCACAAAGAGTCGGACATGACTGAGAGACTGAACTGAACTGATACTGCATTGGTGTTTTTCTTTCTGACTTACTTCACTCTGTATAATAGGTACCAGTTTCATCCACCTCATTAGAACTGATTCAAATGTATTTTTTTTAATAGCCAAGTAACATTCCATTGTGTATACGTACCACAGCTTTCTTACCCATTCATCTGCCAATGGACATCTAGGTTGCTTCCATGTCCTACCTATTGTAAACAGTACTGCGATGAACATTGGGGTACATGTGTCTCTTTCAATTCTGGTTCTTCAGTGTATATATATCCAGCAGTGGGATTGCTGGTCATATGGCAGTTCTATTTCCAGTTTTTTAAGGAATCTCCACACTGTTCTCTATAGCGGCTGTACTAGGTTGCATTCTCACCAACAGTGTAAGAGGGTTCCCTTTTCTCCACACCTCTCCAACATTTATTGTAGACTTTTTGATAGCAGCCATTCTGACCAGCATTAGATGGTACCTTTTATGGTTTTGATTTGCATTTCTCTGATAATAAGTGAAGTTGAGTATCTTTTCATGTGTTTGTTAGCCATCTGTATGTCTTCTTTGGAGAAATGTCTGTTTAGTTCTTTGGCCCATTTTTTGATTGGGTCGTTTATTTTTCTAGTATTGAGCTGCATGAGCTGCTTATATAGTTTTGAGATTAATTCTTTGCCAGTTGGTTCATTTGCTGTTATTTTCTCCCATTCTGAAAGCTGTCTTTTCACCTTGCTTACAGTTTCCTTCATTGTGCAAAAGCTTTTAAAGTTTAATTAGGCCCCATTTGTTTATTTTTGCTTTTATTTCCATTACTCTGGGAGGTGGGTAATAGAGGATCCTGCTGTGATTTATGTCAGAGAGTGTTTTGCCTCTGTTTTCCTCTAGTTTTATAGTTTCTGGTCTTACATTTAGATCTTTAATCCATTTTGAGTTTATTTTTGTGTATGGTATTAGAAATTGTTCCAGTTTCATTCTTTTACAGGTGGTTGACCAGTTTCCCCAGCAGCACTTGTTAAAGAGATTGTCTTTAATCCATTGTATATTCTTGCCTCCTTTGTCAAAGATAAGGTGTCCATAGGTGTGTGGATTTATCTCTGGGCTTTCTATTTTGTTCCATTGATCTATATTTCTGTCTTTGTGCCAGTACCATACTGTCTTGATGACTGTGGCTTTGTAGTAGAGCCTGAAGTCAGGCAGGTTGATTCCTCCAGTTCCATTCTTCTTTCTCAAGATTGCTTTGGCTATTTGAGGTTTTTTGTATTTCCATACAAATTGTGCATCTTGAAATGACTTTGGAACATCCATTTGCACCAGAGCGTGGAAAGTCTTAATAGTTTGTATGATGGATTCTCAGACCTGTGTTTACTAAGATGGTTTTTCATTTGCTACAGCACACATGTTTTCCCCTCCTTTATATCCTTATCTATCTTTATCAATTGTAATCGGTCCTGCTTTCTGTTTCTGTACGTTGTTTCTCTTGCTGTTCTTTCCTGTATATCTTCTAAAGCCAATGGGCAGAACACATCTCTTGCCATGTCTAAGCCTTAGTTCCTTCAACTGTAAAATGTAGGATAATACTAGCTCCTACAGTGTGTCATGATGAAGAGGAAATTGCGTACTCTTTGTAAAATGTTTGGCACAGTGACTGACATACAGGAAGTCCTCTATAAACATTGTTGTTCATGATGACAAGTCTTCACTTTTGAGATTGTACCCAAGTACTGCATTTTGGACTCTTTTGTTGACTATGAGGGCTACTCCGTTTCTCCTAAGGGATTCTTACCCAAAGTAGTAGATAGACTTCAGTCATCTGAAGTAAATGTGCCCATTCCATTCCATTTTAGTTGCCATCTAAACTCTTGCCATCTCCTGTTTGACCACTTCCAATTTACCTTGATTCATGGACCTAACATTCCAGGTTCCTATGCAATATTGCTCTTTACAGCATCAGACTTTATTTCCATCACCAGTCACACCCACAACTGGGTGTTGTTTTTGCTTTGGTTCCATCTCTTCATTGTTTCTGGAGTCATTTCTCCACTCTTCTCCAGTAGCATGTTGGGCATCTACTGACATGGGGAGTTTATCTTTCGGTGTCATATCTTTTTGCCTTTTCATAGTGTTCGTGGGTTTCGCTAGTCAAGAATACTGAAGTAGTTTGTCATTCCCTTCTCCAGTGGACCACGTTTCATCAGAACTCTCCACCATAGCTGACTTAAAAGGATGTGTTTCTGCAGTCAGTGATTTGGGTAGGCACAGATGTTTATCTTGTCTTTTTTGGGAGCTATGCCCCTCTAGATAGTACAGAGTGTCTAGTGGGGTTTCCCTGGGCTATAGAGTAGGTCCTTACTGATGATCTGATTTTGTAAAATCAGTGTGGATATATTAATCCCAACCTTCTGATTGATTCCTTTTCCCCATGTTTTATGGGGAAACACACAGTGAGTTCTCTAACGATTTGAGTCTGTTCTGATTCCTAAATGAGTTCATGTGTATCAATTTATGGCATCATTTGATAAGTGACAGCAGAGGATATTTGCTTTCCTATGACTGCTTGCTTCCTATGATCCTGGCTAAGTCCATCTATGTTGCTGCAGATGACATTATTTCCTTTTTTTTATGGCCGAGTAAAATTCCCTTGTATATGAGTACAACATCATCTTTGTCCATTTTCTGTCAATGGACATTATGGTTCCTTCCATGTCTTGGGTCTTACAAGCAGTGCTGAAATTAACATCAGCTGCACATGTCTTTTTGAAGTGGAGTTTTCTCAGGAAATAGGCCCAAGGGTGGGAGTGTCTGATCATAGGCAATCTCTTTCTTTAGGTTATTAACAGACTTCCATAGTGTTCTTAAGCGTGGCTGTTAACCAATACACATTCTTAGAGAAGGGATAGAAGGGTTTCTTTTTCTCTGAGTCTTCTCCACCTTTTCTGACTTGCTGAATTGTTGATGATGACCATTCTGGTGGCAGGAAGGTGATATTTAGTTGTAGCATATTTTTTTCTTTTTCTTTTATATTGGAAGAGAGCCAATTAACATGTTTTGACAGAGTCAGGTAAACAAAAAGGAACTCAGCCATCTATATGCACGTATCCATTCTCCCCCAAACTCCCTACTCATCCACGCTGCCATATAACATCGAGCCAGAGTTTCCCGTGCAATAACTAGGACCTGGTTGGTCATTCGTTTTAAATAAACCTGAGTGGACTTGTCAATCGCCAGCTCTCTAACTATCCCTTCCACCTATTATTCCCTGTGGCAACGGGAAGTTCAATCTGGAATTCGGTGAGTCTGTTAGTGTTTGCTCAATGTGCTCATTTCTAAAATTCTTTTCTAGACTGAAATTAAAACTGTCACAGGATATTTACCTTTCTGTCTGGCTTCTCTCATTATGACGTCTATCTACCTCAATCCGTGTGCTGCAAATGGCATTTATTCTTAGTTTGTGAGGGCTGAGGAATGTTCCCTTGTTTATATGTACCCCATCTTCTCAGTCCATTCTAGGTCAATGGGCATCACGGTTGCTTGCGTGTCACGGCTATCGTAAGCAGCGCTGCAGTGGACTGCTGGGTACCTGCGTCTTTCTCAGCTGTTGTTTCCTCCTGTTGAAGCTTAAATGGCAGGATTGCCGGATCAGCAGCTCCCTCTATCTGTAGGATTTTAAGGACCCCCTATGTAGGTCCTTGCTCCTATGGCTGGAGGGACATATGCCTAACAAAATCTTAATTCCTTTACAATCTCTCGTTTCTTGCCTCCTCAACCCCCTGCGACACAGTTGAGCGGCAGTGGGTGAACTGAGGGCCTCTGGAGAGGCTACTCTTTGGGGGGCAGGGGGGACACCAGGGCCTTAGTGAGAGTCGTGCAACACTTATTATTCCCGGTTGTGACGGGGTGGGGGTGGGGAGGGCGGGGGAGACACCAAGGCCTTAGTGAGAGTCGTGGTCCCCGTCACCTTCACCCTCCCCTGTTCCCACTCCCCAGAAATCCCAAGCCCTGGATTTTGCCCTGCTCTGGGTGCTGTATTGTGTAAGTGAGGTGACTCTTTAGGAGGAAGCTGGCAGAAGGAAACCCACCACGGGGAGACATGGAGACCCTCTGACTCTGGGAGGCTCTTCCAGTTCCCAGGGACCACCATACTTTGAATGTACTAAAGATGGTTTAGCTCTGCAGGGCCGGCCCCATCTGGAAACTGGTTTTATCCGGAAGGGACACACACAACAGGTCCAGCTGGGGCTCACTGGCTGGCACATCATTCTCAGCTCCCTCAGTGCCAGGATGATGCAGCCCTGGGACGAAAGGCTGCTCGGGCTCCAGGGATGGGACTGCAGCCCGGGTCCCTGAGGCCTGAGGTCAATACAGAAGGCCTTTCATTTGACTTGCAGTATAGTCTGTGTTTTGTGTTAGAATGTAGTTGATTTCCCATATTGTTTGTGTTGTAAGGAAACAGCAACTTTATTCAGGGAAACATGAAAGTGTATCTAGTCTTTGGCAGACGATTGTCACGTCTAGGTTATTACAAGAGTGTTCAGTAGGGTTCCCTGTGCTATTCTGTAAGTCCTGTTGAGGATCTATTTTTATATCTATATTTGAATGTGTCTATGATAATTCCAAACTCCTGTTTCATTCTGCTCAATGATATTTCCACTTGTGGAATACAAAGTGGGTTGGCAAAGTCTCTAAGTCAGTGTCTGTATTCAAGATGACTTCATGAGTATCAGTTAAGAGATTCCTCCTATATAGGATACCATATGAGATTCATCTTCCTCTTTGATTTACTTGGCTTACTGGGATCCTTCCTGGGTCCTCCCATGTTGCTACAGATAGCATTCTTTCCTTCTATTCTGTGGCTGAGTAACATTCAGTTCAGTTCAGTTCAGTCACTCAGTCATGTCCAACTCTTTGCGACCCCCAGAATTGCAGCGCGCCAGGCCTCCCTGTCCATCACCAACTCCCGGAGTTCACCCAAAATCATGTCCATCGAGTCGGTGATGCCATCCAGCCATCTCATCCTCTGTCGTCCCCTTCTCCTCCTGCCCCCAATCCCTCCCAGCATCAGGGTCTTTTCCAATGAGTCAACTCTTCACATAAGGTGGCCAAAGTATTGGAGTTTCAGCTTCAGCATCAGTCCTTCCAATGAACACCCAGGACTGATCTCCTTTAGGACGGACTGGTTGGATCTCCTTGCAGTTCAAGGGACTCTCAAGAGTCTTCTCTAACACCACAGTTCAAAAGCATCAAGTCTTCGGCGCTCAGCTTTCTTCACAGTCCAACTCTCACATCCATACATGACCACAGGAAAAACCACAGCCTTGACTAGACGGACCTTTGTTGGCAAAGTAATATCTCTGCTTTTTAATATGCTATCTAAGTTGGTCATAACTTCCTTCCAAGGAGTAAGCGTCTTTTAATTTCATGGCTGCAGTCACCATCTGCAGTGATTTTGGAGCCCAAAAAAGTAAAGTCTGACACTGTTTCCACTCTTTCCCCATCTATTTCCCATGAAGTGATGGGACCAGATGCTATGATCTTAGTTTTCTGAATGTTGAGCTTTAAGCCACTTTTTCACTCTCCTCTTTCACTTTCATCAAGAGGCTCTTTAGTTCTTCTTCACTTTCTGCCATAAAGGTGGTATCATCTGCATATCTGAGGTTATTGATATTTCTCCCTGCAATCTTGATTCCAGCTTGTGTTTCTTCCAGCCCAGCGTTTCTCATGATGTACTCTGCATATAAGTTAAATAAGCAGGGTGACAATATACAGCCTTGATGTACTCCTTTTCCTATTGGAACCAGTCTGTTGTTCCATGTCCAATTCTAACTGTTGTTTCCTGACCTGCATACATATTTCTCAAGAGGCAGGTCAGGTGGTATGGTATTCCCATCTCTTTCAGAATTTTCCACAGTTTATTGTGATCCACACAGTCAAAGACTTTGGCATAGTCAATAAAGCAGAAATAGATGTTTTTCTGGAATTCTCTCGCTTTTTTGATGATCCAGCGGATGTTGGCAATTTGATCTTGGTTCCTCTGCCTTTTCTAAAACCAGCTTGAACATCTGGAATTTCACAGTTCACATATTGCTGAAGCCTGGCTTGGAGAATTTTGAGCATTACTTTACTAGCGTGTGAGATGAGTGCAATTGTGCAGTAGTCTGAGCATTCTTTGGCATTGCCTTTCTTTGGGATTGGAATGAAAACTGACCTTTTCCAGTCCTGTGGCCACTGCTGAGTTTTCCAAATTTGCTGGCATATTGAGTGCAGCACTTTAGCAGTAGCATCTTTCAGGATTTGAAAGAGCTCAACTGGAATTCCATCACCTCCACTAGCTTTGTTCATAGTGATGCTTTCTAAGGCCCACTTGACTTCACATTCCAGGATGTCTGGCTCTAGGTGAGTGATCACACCATCATGATTATCTGGGTTGTGAAGCTCTTTTTTGTACAGTTCTTCTGTGTATTCTTGCCACCTCTTCTTAATATTTTCTGCTTCTGTTAGGTCCATACCATTTCTGTCCTTTATCGAGCCCATCTTTGCATGAAATGTTCCCTTGGTATCTCTAATTTTTTTTTTAAGGAATAGTCTTTCCCATTCTGTTGTTTTCCTCTATTTCTTTGCATTGATTGCTGAGGAAGGCTTTCTTATTTCTCCTTGCTATTCTTTGGAACTCTGCATTCAAATGGGAATATCTTCCCTTTTCTCCTTTGCTTTTTGCTTCTCTTCTTTTCATTCACTTGTATATAAATATCACCTCATTTTTGTGCATTGCTCTGTTGATGGATGTGGTTTTTGATTCTATGTCTTGGTTCCTGTAAGCTGTGCTGCAATGAACATTGGGGTGTGTGTGTATTTTTCAAGTAGAGGTTTCTCTGGAAATAGGCCAAGGGTAGGAGTGCCCGACGTAGCCAATTTTTCTTTAAGTGTGGAGGGAACATATAAGCTTTTATTTACAGTGGTAGGTAACCCGTTTCCTAGTACACTCCCAGGGTAAGGCACTGGAAGGTTCTGTTTTCTGAAGGCCCTCTCCAGCATTCCTGGCTTGCTGACTTGTTGATGATGACCATTCTGTCTGCCGGGTGGTGATACTCAGTTGCAGTGATTTTGTTTTTGTTTCAATTCTTATTTTGTGTGGGAAGAGACCCAATTAAAATGTTGTGATAGAATCTCAAGGACAGCAAAGGGACTCAGCCATTGGTATACACATATCTATCCTCCCCACTCTTGCCTGTCCCGTTCAGGTCACCACAGAACACAGAGCAGAGTTCCCCTAGCTATGCACTAGGGCCTTGGTGATCAGTTTTAAATATAGCTGCGGGGACTGTCAGTCACCTGCTCCATAGTTTCCCTTCCACCAGATATTCCCCCATGGCAGGCACTAGTGCAATCTGTAAGTCTGTGAGCCTGTGAGTGTTTTCTCAGTGTGTTCATTGCTAAGATTCTTTTGTCGATTACACTTATAAGTGATGTCCCAGGATATTTTGCTTTCTCTGTCTGACTTTTCTCACTCAGATAATCTCTAGATCCATCAGTGGTGCTGCGAGTGGCATTTATTCTTTGTAATGGCTGAGGAGCGTTTCCCAGTGTTTATGGACCACATCTTCTCAGTCCATTCATCTGGGGATAGACATCATGGTTGCTTGCATGTCGTGGCTATTGTAAGCCGTGCTGCAGTGATCGGTTGGGTGTCTGTATCTTTCTCAACTGTGGTTTTCCGATGTAGCTGAAAGGCGTGACTGCCTGCTGGGTAACTCTCTGCGTCTTTCAGATTTTAAGGACCCTCTGTGTTCTCCAGGATGCCTGGGACTGATTTGCATTCCCAACAGAGGAATGGAGGTTCTGGTTTTCGCTGGCTTTCATGGTTTGCAGACATTTGGATGATGACCATCAGGTCTGCTGATAAGTATTAGCTCCTAGTGGTTTTCATTTCAGTTCCTCTAATAGAGAGCCACGATGAGCATCTTTTTATACGCCTGCTTCTTTTGTTTGTTTAACGGGGAGTGGTGTTAAACAGTTTATAAAATTGAGCTTGGGAGATTGGGTTCTCGAAAGCCTGCCCTCCTTGGAAATGTTATTCTGTTACCAAACCCATGTCATTTCTGCAGTGCAGGAGTCCTTTACAGCACCACAGACTGTAAAGGAAGTTGAATTGAAGTTCAATTCCACAGGGGATTTTAAGTTGTAGGTACCAAGGATGTCCACAAAGCGGCAGCACTTTCTCATTCCCAGCTGTGCTCAGAGGGCCCCAGTTCAGTTCAGTTCAGTTCAGATGCTCAGTCGTGTCTGACTCTGTGACCCCACAGACTGCAGCACACCAGGCTTCCCTGTCTATCACCAACTCCTGGACTTTATTCAAACTCATATCCATTGAGTCGGAGATGCCATCCAACCATCTCATCCTCTGTCGTCCCCTTCTCCTCCTGCCTTCAATCTTTCCTAGCATTAAAGGGTCTTTTCAAATGAGTCAATTCTTCGCATCAGATAGCCAAAGTATTGGAGTTTCAGCTTCAGCATCAGTCCTTCCAATGAATATTCAGGACTGATCTCTTTTAGGATGGACTGGTTGGATCTCCTTGCAGGCCAAGGGACTCTTGAGAGTCTTCTCCAACACCACAGTTTAAAATCATTAATTCTTCGGCACTCAGCTTTCTTTATAGTCCAACTCTCACAACCATACATGACTACTGGAAAAACCATAGCTTTGGCTATATGGACCTTTGTCGGCAAAGGAATGTCTCTGCTTTTTAATATGCTGTCTAGATTGGTCATAACTTTTCTCCCAAGGAGCAAGCATCTTTTAATTCCATGCCTGCAGTCACCATCTGCAGTGATTTTGGATCCCCCCAAAATAAAGTCTGTCACTCTTTCCACTGTTTCCCCATTTTTTGCCATGAAATGATGGGACCAGATGACATGATCTTAGTTTTCTGAATGTTGAGTTTTAAGCCAACTTTTTCACTCAACTCTTTCACTTTCATCAAGAGGCTCTTTAATTTTTCACTTTCTGCCGGAAGGGCAGTGTCATCTGCATATCTGAGGTTATTGATATTTCTCCCGGCAATCTTGATTCCAGCTTGTGTTTCATCCAGTCCAGCATTTCTTATGATGTACTCTGCATATAAGTTAAATAAGCAGGGTGACAATATACAGCCTTGATGCACTCCTTTCCCGATTTGGAACCAGTCTATTGTTTCATGTCCAGTTCTAACTGTTGCTTCTTGATACGCATACAGATTTCTCAGGAGGCCTCCTGCCTGCCTCCTGAGGGCACCAGGGCCTTAGCAAAAGTCATGTGTCCTATTAACCTTCAACCTCCCCTACCCGCTTCTCACAAAGCCCAAACCTGTATTTTGTCCGGCTTTGAGTGTTGTGTTCTCTAAGCGAGGCCAATCTTTAGAAGGAAGTTGGCAGAAAGAACCCCACCCCTCAGAAACTGAGAGACGCCCTGACTTTGGAAGGCTCTTCCAGTTCCCAGGGACCAGCATCCATCTAGAATACACTAGAGATGGTTTTAGTTCTCCAGGGCTGGCCCCAGTTGGGAAATCGTCGTTTTATCCAATAGAGACAAACACGACAGGTCCAGCTGGGGCTCATTAGCTGGTACATCCTTCTCAGCACCTTCAGCCCCAGGATGCTGCAGCCCTGGGACCAAAGGCAGCTCAGGCACCAAGGCTTGAGATGAATAACATTGGCCTTCCATTTAATCTGTAAGATAGTGTGTATTTTCTAATATCATGGATTTCCCAGGTGGTGTGAGTTTTAAAGAAACAACAGATTGATTCAGGTATCCCTGGGTGTGTATCTAGTCTTCTGCAGACAACTTGCATGTCTAGGTTAGTATGAGGATGTTCAGTTGGGTTTCCTGTGCTATTCTGTAGGTCATTGTTCAGGATGTATAGTTTATGTTTATATTTATGTGTCTATGATCATCTCAAGGTCTTATTAAATTCCTCTCCCTGATATGTCCCTTTCGGGAACACCAAGTGGGTTGTCAAGCCTCTAAGCTGTGTGTGTTTTGAAACTGACGTCCTGTGTGTCCATTTTGAGATTCCTCCTCTAAAAGATCCCAGATGAGATTCATCTTCCTCTGTCTGACTTACTTGGCTTCCTAGGGTCCTTGCTGGGTCCATGTTGCTACAAATAGCATTCTTTCCTTCTTTTCTGGGCTGAGTGACATTCCCTTGAATGTAAGTATCCGCTCCTCTTTGTGCCCTGAGCCGTGGATGGATGTCCAGCTGCTTCCCTGTCTTGGTTCTTGGAAGTAGAGCTGCAGTAAAGGCTGGGGTGTGCCTGTCCTTTTCAAGTAGAGGTTTGTACACGAAAGACGCTGAGGGTGGGAGTGCCCTCTCATAGTCCATCTTTCTTTAGGTGTGGAAGAACCTCAAGGCTTTTAAAGACAGTGGCTGGGAACCAGTTTTATTAATACCTTCCCAGGGTAGACATTCGGAGAAGGCAATGGCACCCCACTCCAGTACTCTTGCCTGGAAAATCCCATGGATGGAGGAGCCTGGTGGGCTGCAGTCCATGGGTTGCTAAGAGTCAGACATGACTGAGCGACTTCCCTTTCACTTTTCACTTTCATGCATTGGAGAAGGAAATGGCAACCCACTCCAGTGTTCTTGCCTGGAGAATCCCAGGGACGGGGGAGCTTAATGGGCTGCCGTCTATGAGGTCGCACAGAGTCAGACATGACTGAAGCGACTTAGCAGCAGCAGCAGCAGCAGCAGGGTAGACATTGGAAGCTCCCTTTTCTGAAGGCCTTCAGCTTTCCTGTTTGCCGACTTTGCTGATGATGCCCATTCTGTCGGCTGGGTGGTGATATTCGGGTAGGTGTAGTGTTTTCGTTTTTGTTTCAATTCCTATTTTATATGGGAAGAGACCCAATTAAAATGTCATGATAGAATCTCGGGACAGCAAAGGGACTCAGCCATTTGTATACACATATCTATTCTCCCCCAGACTTGCCTCCCATGCAGGTCGCTACCTAACATAGAACAGAGTTCCCCTTGCTATACACTAGGGCCTTGTTGGTCACTCATCTTAAATACAGCTGTGTGGGCTTGTCGATTCCCAGCTCCATAGCTGTCTTTTCTCCCCAGCATTCCCCTGGGCAAGCACAAGTGCATTCTGTAATTCTGTGAGTCTATAGTGTTTGCTCAGAGTGTTCATTGCTAAGATTCTTTCTTAGATTGCACTTATAAGTGGTGTCCCAGGATATTTTGCTTTCTCTGTCTGACTTTTCTCCCTCAGTCTCTAGATCCATCAGTGGTGCTGCAAGTGGCATTTATTCTTTTTTCGTAAAGGCTGAGAAACATTCCCTTGTATCTGTTGTAGCGCATCTTCTCCGTCCATTCATCCATGGATAGACATCACGGTTGCTTACTTGTTGTGGCTATTGTAAGCGGTGCTGCAGTGAACCGTCTGGTGCCCGTGTCTTTCTCAACTGTTGTTTTCTCGCATTGCAGTTTAAAAGGCATGATTCCCTGCTGGGCAGCTGTCTGTGTCCTTCGGATTTTGAGAAACCTCTATGCTGTTATCCACATTGCCTGTGACTAATTTGCATTCTCAACAGAGGCAAAGGAGGTTTTGGTTTTCTCCATGCTCTCTCTGTCTTTCATGTTTTGCAAACTATGGATGATGACCATCAGGTCAACTGCGAAGTATTGCCTTCTAGTAATTTTGATTTCAGTTCATCTAATAAAAAGTCATGTTGAGCATCATTTTAAGTGCTGGTTTTCTGGGGGGGGAACGGTGTTAGAGAGTCTGTTAAATTGAACTTTGAAGATTGGGTTCTCGAAAGCCTGCCCTACTTGGAAATGTTATTCTGTTAACAAACCCAGGCCAATTCTGCTGTGCAGGAGTCCTTTACAGCCCCACAGGACTTAAGAGTTGGAAATTTCCTGAGTGGGTGTTTTCAGGTTGTAGTTACTACAAATGTCCACAAGGAGGCAGCACTTGCTCCTTCCCACCTGTGCCCCTCAGAACACAAGGGCCTTGGTTAAAGTCGTGTTCCCCAGTAACCTTCAACCTTCTCCAACCTGGCTTCTCACAACCCGCTACCCTGAATTTTGCCCTGCTCTGGGTTCTGTACTCTGTTAGTGAGGCCAGGCTTTAGGAGGAAGTTGGCAGAAGGAACGGCACCCCTGGGAGACTGAGCAACCCTCTGGCTCTTGAAAGCTGTTCCAGTTTACAAGGAGCAGATTACTGAGGAAATCAAGAAGTAAATCAAAGTTTGCATGGCCACAAATGACAATAAAAACAGAACCACCCAAAATACCAGTAAATGCAGTGGTGAGAGAGAACTTCACACGAAAACAAGCCAACCTCAGGAAACACGAGAAACAGCAAACAAACGTCGCCTAGTTGTGTCTGACTCTTGGTGATTCCTTGAACTACAGCACACCAGCCGTCCTGTCCCTCACCACCTTTTGAAATTTCCCCATTTCCTGTCCGTTGAATTTGTGATGTCTCCAACCATCTCATTTTCTGTAGCTCTCTCCTCCTGCTTTCAATTTCCCAGCATCAGGGTCTTTCCCAGTGTGTCAGCTATTCACATCAGGTGGCCAAAATATTGGAGCTTCGGCATCTGTCTTTCCAAAGGTTCAGTTCAGTCACTCAGTTGTGTCTGACTCTTTGCAACCCCATGGACTGCAGCATGCCAGGCTTCCCTGTCCATCACCAGCTCCCAGACCTTGCTCAAACTCATGTCCATTGAGTCAGTGATGCCATCCAAACATCTCATTCTCTGTCATCCCCTTCTCCTCCCGCCCTCAATCTTTCCCAGCCTCAGGGTCTTTTCCAGTGAGTCAGTTCTTCAAATCAGGTGGCCAAAGTATTGGAGTTTCAACTTCAACATCAGTCATTCCAAAGAATATTCAGGACTCATTTCCTTTAGGATGGACTGGTTGGATATCCTTGCTGCCCAAGTGACTCTCAAGAGTCTTCTCCAACACCACAGTTCAAAAGCATCAATTCTTTGGTGCTCAGCTGTCTTTATAGTCCAACTATCATATCCATACATGACCACTGGAAAAACCATAGCCTTGACTAGATGGACCCTTGTTGGCAAAGTAATGTCTCTGCTTTTTAATATGCTAACTTGGTTGGTCTTGGCTTTTCTTCCAAGGTGCGAGTGTCTTTTAATTTCATGGCTGCAGTCACCATCTGCAGTGATTTTGGAGCCCAAAAATAAAGTCTGTCACTGTTTCCATTGTTTCCCCATCTATTTGCCATGAAGTGATGGGACCAGATGCTATGATCTTAGTTTTCTGAATGTTGAGTTTTCAGTCAACTTTTTCACTCTCCTCTTTCGCTTTCATCAAGAGGCTCTTTAGTTCTTCTTTGCTTTCTGCCATAAGGGTGGTATCATCTGCATATCTGAGGTTATTGATATTTCTCCCGGCAATCTTGATTCCAGCTTGTGCTTCTTCCAGCCCAGAGTTTCTCATGATGTACTCTGCATATAAGTTAAATAAGCAGGGTGACAATATACAGCCTTGATGTACTCCTTTCCCAATTTGGAACCAGTCTGTTGTTCCATGTTTGATTCTAACTGTTGCTTCTTCATCTGCATACAGATTTCTCAGAAGGCAGGTCAAGTGGTCTGGTATTCCCATCTCTTGAAGAGTTTCACACAGTCTGTTGTGATCTACACAGTCAAAGGCTTTGGTGTAGTCAATGAAGCAGAAATAGGTGTTTTTCTAGAATTCTCTTGATTTTTTGATAATCCAGTGGATGTTTGCAATTTGACCTCTGGTTCCTCTGCCTTTTCTAAATCCAGCTTGAACACCTGGAACATTATGGTTCGTGTACTGTTGAAGCCTGGCTTGGAGATTTTTGAGCATTACTTTGCTTGCATGTGAGATGAGTGCAATTGTGCAGTAGTTTGGATATGCTTTGGCATCGCCTTTCTTTGGGATTGGAATGAAAACTGGCCTTTTCCAGTCCTGTGGCCACTGCTGAGTTTTCCAAATTTGCTGGCTTATTGAGTGCAGCACTTTCACACCATCATCTTTCAGGATTTGAAATAGCTCAACTGGAATTCCATCACCTCCACTAGCTTTGTTCATAGTAATGTTTCCTAAGGCCCACTTGACTTCACATTCCAGGATGTCTGGCTCTAGATGAGTGATCACACCATCATGGTTATCTGAGTCATGGTGATCTTTTTTGTATAGTTCTTTGTATTCTTGCCATCTCTTCTTAATATCTCCTGCTTCATTAGGTCCATACCATTTCTGTCCTTTATTGTGCCAATCTGTGCATGAAATGTTCCCTTGGTATCTCTAACTTTCTTGAAGAGATCTCTAGTCTTTCTCATTCTATTGTTTTCTGCTATTTCTTTGCATTGATCACTGAGGAAGGCTTTCTTATCTCTCCTTGCTATTCTTTGAAACTCTGCATTCAGATGGGTATATCTTTCCTTTTCTCCTTTGCCTTTTGCTTCTCTTCTTTTCTTAGCTATTTGTAAGGCCTCCTCAGATAACCATTTTGCCTTTTTGCATTTCTTTTTCTTGGGGACAGTCTTGATCATTGCCTCCTGTACAACGTCATGAACCTCCATCTATAGTTCTTCAGGCACTCTATGTAATCCTTTGAATCTAATCCCTTGAATCTGCTTTGTTACTTCCACTGTATAATCATAAGGGATTTGATTTAGGTCATGCCTGAATGGTCTAATGATTTCCCCTACTT
The DNA here is from genome assembly GCF_029407905.1 of Bubalus kerabau. NCBI lineage: Eukaryota > Metazoa > Chordata > Mammalia > Artiodactyla > Bovidae > Bubalus > Bubalus kerabau. The sequence goes on from NC_073631.1 coordinate 51,956,540, forward strand.
TCTTCAATTTAATTCCAATGATTATTCAGGGTTGTTTTCGTTTAGGATGGACTGGCTTGACCTCCTTGCAGTCCAAGGGACTCTCAAGAGTCTTCGCCAGCACCACAGTTCAAAAGCATTAATTCTTTGATGCTCTGCCTTCTTCATTGTCTAGCTCTCACATTTGTATATGACTTCTGGAAGGACCACAGCCTTGACTAAAGGGACCTTTATTGGCAAAGTGGTGTCCTCGCCTTTTAACACACTGTCTAGGTTTGTCGTAAGTTTCCTGCCAAGAAGCAATCATCTAATTTCGTGTCTGCAGTCTTCTTCCGACCACCCGCAGTGACTTTAGAGCCCACAGAGTCCTTTTAGAATGACAGAGGAAATCTGTCACTGCTTTCACCTTTTCCCCTTCTATTTGCCATGAAGTGATGGGACCAGATGCCACGGTCTTAGTTTTTTAATACTGAGTTTTTGCCTGGCTTTTTCTCTGTCCTCCTTCACCCTCTTCAAGAAGGCTCTTTAGTTCCTCCTCCCATTCTGCCATTAGAGTGGTATCATCTGCATTTATAAGGTTGGTGATATTTCTTCTGGCAATCTTGATTCCAGCTTGTAACTCATCCAGCCTGGCATTTCACATAATGTGCTCTGCATAGACGTTAAATAAACAGGGAGACAGTAAACAGCCTTTTCATACTTCTTTCTTGATCTTGAACCAGTCCGTTGTTCCATACAGGGTTCTAACTGTTGCTTCTTGACCCACATACAAGTGTCTCAGGAGACAGGTAAGATGGTCTGGTATTCCCATCTCTTTAAGAGTTTTCCACAGTTTGTTGTGATCCACAGGGTCAAAGGCTTTGGCATAGTCAATGAAACAGAGGTAGATGTTTTTCTGGAATTCCCTTGCTTTCTATTGATCCAATGAATGTTGGCAATTTGATCTCTGGTTCCTCTTGTCTTTTCTAAACCCAGCTTGAACATCTGGAAATTCTCAGTTCATGTAATACTGAAGCCCACCTACAGGATTTTGAGTATAACCTTACTAGCATGGGAGATAAGTGCAATTGTCTGGTGGCTTGAACATTCTCTAGTACTGCCCTTCCTGGGAATCGGGATGAAGATTGACCTTTTCCAGTCCTATGGCTACTGCTGGGTCTTTCAGATTTGCTGACGTATTAAGTGCAGGAGTTTAACTGCATCATCTTTTAGGATTTTAAATAGCTCTGCTGGAATTCCCATCACCTCCACTAGCTTTACCAACAGCGGTGCTTCCTAAGGCCCACTTGACCTCACGCCCCAGACTGTCTGGCTCTGAGTGAGAGACTGCGCCACTGTGGTTATCTGGGTCATTAATATCTTTTTTGTATCATTCTTCCGTGTTTTCTTTCCAGCTCTTCTTGATCTCCTCTGCTTCTATTAGGTCTTTACCATTTCTGTCTTTATTGTGCCCATCTCTGGATGAAACATTCCTTTGATATTTCCAGTTTTCTTGAAGAGATCTGTAGTCTTATCCTTTCTGTTGTTTTCCTCTATTTGGTTGCATTTTTCACTGAACAAAGACTCTTCTCCTTGCTAGTCTCTGAAACTCTGCCTTTAATGAGGCATGCCTTTCCCTTTCTGCCTTGCTTCTCACTTCTCTTCTTTCCTCCACTATTTGTAAGGCCTCCTCAGACAACCGCTTGGCCTTCTTGCATTTCTTTTTCTTTGTGATGGTTTTGTTCGCTGCCTCCTATACAATACTATGGACCTTTGTCAATTGTTCTTCAGGTACTCTCACATTATATCTAAAGAGGATCTATTTATAAGCTTTTGTCTGCTTTTGTCTTCCTTTCTAAATTACAGTGTGAATTAAATATACATATTAAAATGTGCTTCTTGAAACCCTGCCCTGTTTCGCACTCTTCTTTGATAAGGGACTTCAGGCCAATTTTTCAGGGCAGGAGTCATTTACAGCCTTGCAGGCCTTGTAAGTTATAAATTCCCACATTGATAGGTTTAACAGTTCTTGTTATGAAAAATAAATGGTCACAAGGTGGCAGGATTTCTTCTTTCCCACCATCCTCTGGGTGTTGTGGCACCAGAGCCTAGTAAAAGTCCTGGCTTGTGAAAGTCAGGCCTAGTGAAAGTCCTGTTTGTGGCTCGTCAGTGAGAGCTGATTGTGCCGGAAGAAACACCTAAGGGCAAGTATCTTTTTTCCCCTTAACTCTTCATACTTTGGATAAATCACTTCTCCTGGGAAGGCTCTCCCTACAGGGTAGTGAATTTTGGTTAGCATGTGGATTAAACATACTTTTTGCATTCATCATTATGTTAGGTAGGTAGAATAGGGAAAAGGAGTCCAAAATGGTGGTGGCTAAAAGACAAGGAAGGTCAAAAGAAGGTCCGAGGACCAGAGTGAAGACTTCAGGCAGAACAAACAGCACTCCTGGCTAAGCCCAATTTGCATAGGGCAGGCCCAGGTGGAGGAAAAAACATATAAAAGGAGGAGTCAAAGCACTTTCTCTTGGACTCTCTCTCCCGCGTGCATGCGTGCTCTCACTCTCTCTCTCTCACTCTCTCTCTCTCTCTCTCTCTCTCTCTCTCTCTCTCTCCTGCTATCTTCTAAATAAAATAGAGCTGTAACACTGATTTGCCTAAGAGCTGTAGCACAGTTTGTCCAAGACCCAAGAGCTGTGACGCACCGAGGGCTTTAATGTCCGTTGCTCCAAATCTTTGTTGTGACGAGACAAAGAACCGAGGAACATACACTCGTGTGACAATTAGCTAGTATGAGGGAATAGAAGTTTGGCTTATTTAGGAGAGATTTGTTATTGGTTTATTCTTGTTGGTTTTTAAATTATATTTTAAAAGATGAATCTGAAAAAAAAAAAAAAAGGAAAGATTCCTAAAGGATCTACAGTGCATACCTCCAGAAAACAGATATTCTTCATTTGAAGAAAAATATTAAAAGATAAATATTTTTGTTTAAAATATCTTAGATGCAAACATGTTTCAGTCTAACAGCTAAGATTCATTTTGCAGAAAAAAATAAAGTATAATACCTTCAGCCGATAGAAATTGGCAGTTCTTTAAGAGATGCAGAAACATGAATTCTGGAGTATCTTTTGAGTATCTTTTTTTGTTGATTCTGTTAAATTAAAAAAAAAACACCATATCTTTCTTAGCCTATAGACAGTAACAAAGAACTGCCCATTTTGCAAAGATAATGATTATATTCTTTAGCACAGTTACTCAGAGTAAATGCTTAATCTAGGTATCACTGTATCTCTCCAGTAATCACCCCTCCCCCAACTCTTCATCTAAGCCCATTTTATCAAGTTTGTGTATTCAGCTGTCCCTCTTCATAGCCTGTCAGTCTCAGAAGTAGCTCCAGGTGTTCTCTGCTGAAGTGATTTCCTAGTGCTCTTCCACTATTTTCTCCCACAGTATTTCTTGCTCTGTTAATCCCTGGATATGGCAACAACCCTTTCACCTCATTGTGTATTTATTCACATATCTTTAAGTGTTTTCGGTCATTTAACTTCTTTTCTATCAATTTCTCAATGGCTAGTATAATTTTTTTTAAAACTGGAAACATCATTACATAAATGTGTGGAGTGAAATCAAGTAAAGGGTATTTCCAGCTCAGTTTCCCTTAAGTACTGTTTCCACCAGCAGAGGTTCAACTTCGTCAAGGAAAAAACCATGTAGAGAACATCTTCAATAAGCTGCAGAAAGTGGCCTGGAGAGGTACACTCCAGCAATTCAGTTCTTCTTACCTTAGTTTCTCCATGAGAGACAGAAGTATCAAATGAAGTCTCTGCAACAACAGATTTCAGAAACATCGCAGGTTTGTCATTGATTGAATGGATCAGCAATATAATTGTGTGGCTCAAATCCATAAAAATGGTTAGAAATAGAGAATTTATTGAAAAGAGTAATAGACTTGGAATTAGAAGTCCTGTGTACGCATGGTGCCATTTTCAATTCATATATTTGCTCACTGAGGCAAATAATTGCATTTCACTGAGCAGGAATTTCTTTTTTTATCATCCAAACTGATGATTCTAATACAGGGTTGCTCTGTAGACCATGGCTAGTGTGTGCCTGAGAGAGGGAATTTTCCACACTGCTTGTGCTCAGGTGCTCAGTCATGTCTGACTCTTTGCAACCTCATGGACTGTAGCCCACTAGGTTCCTCTGTCCATGGGATTCTCCAGGCAAGAATACTGGAGTGGGTTGCCATGCCCTTCTCCACCACACGCTTGAGCACCACCCTAACACATTTTATGGAAGATTCAATGGCATACCTGTAGAGACCAGGTCAAGTGACTCAAATTGTATTATTGTGAAAGTGAATTCAACTGTATGTTTGGTAAATGTCAGTGTGTTATAGGAGTGTAATAATTTGTTTTTCTAAGGAATTACTATGTGCCAGGTGCATTATTTAGGTTTTTAAAAATCCTTTACATAGTCTTCAGTGATAGTATCATTCTCTTCACTTTACAAATGAGGAAAAGATTTAAAGAGATTAGCCAGTTTCTCCAAGGACTTGAACAAATGAATTGCCAAAGGAGAGTTGGTGACTACAAAGTCTATACATTTTTCCCTCTAGCAAACTGTGAACTATTATGCTTTTTTGTCCTTTAATCCTCTTTGCCTAGAAGTCTTCATGACCCAGAAATTACATTTCCTTTTTCTTTTTTTAACTTTTCTCTGTTAAAATCCTATCCACTTGTCAAAGATCAATTTATTATTATTTTTGTTTTGACCGTGTTGTGTGATTTGTGGGATCTTAGTTCCCCAAAACTGAACCCTCTGATGGGAAGCACAGGGAAAACACTAATGTAAATAATTGTGGTTTTTTTTGCATAAAGATTTCCCTCAGGTCCCCAGTTCATTATAACCTCTCCCCATTAATATTCCCACAGCATTTACTATCTTTTCTGTCTACTTTCGTAGATTTGTCCATTGAAAAAAGTGCAAGCAACCTAAAAATTAAGGGTTACATTTTATTAGGCAGATATTTTTGAGACTTCAAGCTTGGGAGATAGCATCTCAAGTAACCTTGAGAGAACTGCTCTGGAGGAGGCAAGAGGAGGAGCCAGATTATATAGAAGTTTTGCAACAAAGGGCAGGCAGTCTAAACATTGAAAGATTGTTGTTAATTAAAGAAAACCAGATGACCCAAGTTAAGGAATTTAGCTAGCCCTTTTCTACCTGTGGGAAGATGCAAGAGTCTGGGCTCACTGAAATCATTCCTTGGATACGCACCTCAGCCATCTGGGGACTGTGTCTGTGTTTTTCAAATCCTGAGCTTCCTCGGGGCTCACTGTAGGGAGTAGCTGTAGTCTGATGGTTGCTAAATGTCAGGTATTTGCCTTCCTGTGAACCCTCAGGGCTCATGGCTCACACCAAAGGGCTGTAGTCACGGATGACTATGACATCACTGTTTCTTGATATGGCAGGAAATATTCCATTTCTCAGATTCAACAGTTTTCTGTTTTGTTTTTTCTTTTTGGAGTGTCTATTATGTGCAAGGCACTCTTCTAGGCTTTTGGGAACCATCAGTGAACAAAGCAGAAATCAGCCCTCATGGAGCTTAGATTCCAGCAGCAGAGAACTTTATAAAATAAACACAACAGAGGAATTATAGCACATGTTAGAAGATGGTAAGTGCTGTGGACAAAAATAACATGGAATCAGGGAGAATGAGAATGAAGGGCCTGGATGGTGTTTATTAGGGTCAGGACAACCTTCACTGAGAACATGACTTTTTTTTTTTTAATTGAAATTTAGTTAATTTACAATGTTGTTAACTTCTGCTGTACAGCAAAATTATTCACACACACACGTATATATGTACATTCTTTTTTAGAATATTCTTTTCCATTTTGGTTCATCCTAGGATATTGAATAAAGCTCCCTGTCCTTCCTCACTGGCTCAGTGGTAAAGAATCTGCCTGCAATGCAGGAGATGCAGGTTCAGTCCCTGGGTCAGGAAGATCCCCTAGGGGAAGGCCTGGCAGCGCACTCCAGTATTCTTGCCTGGAAAATCCCCATGGAAAGAGGAGCCTGGCGGGCTAAAGTTCACTGGGTTTCAGAGTCGGACACGACTGAAGCAATTTAGCATGCATGCACTGCTATGCGGCAGTACCTTGTTGTATATCCATTCTATATATTAAAGCTTGTTGTTGTTGAGTCACTTACTTGTGTCCAACTCTTTGTGACCCCCACAGACTACAGCACTCCAGGCTTCCCTGACCATGAGCTGATGTCATCATGAAGGGATTTAGTGCTTTTTTAGATATGAAGAGATACAGGGATTGGGATCATGAACTCTGTTCCTGAAAATACCTATCTAAAGACCTGCTACACTAGATTCCCTGGAGCACAGCGTGCCTCACTCCACCTTGAATTCCCTTAGGGAATGTTGAAAGTCAACAGCTGCAGCAGCACAGGGTTCAATCTCTGTAGAAGTGAAGTGAAGTGAAGTAAAAGTCGCTTAGTCAGTGTCTGACTCTGCGACCCTATGGAAGATCAGTTCAGTTCAGTCACTCAGTCCTGTCTGACTCTTTGTGACCCTGTGGACCGCAGCACACCAGGCTTATCTGTCTATCACCATCTCCCAGAGCTTGCTCAAACTCATGTCCATTGAGTCGGTGATGACATCCAACCATCTTATCCTCTGTCGTCCCCTTCTCCTCCTGCCTTCAATCTTCCCCAGCATCAGGGTCTTTTCCAATGAGTCAATTCTTCACATCAGGTGGCCAAAGTGTTGAAGCTTCAGCTCCCTGCAATTCTCTATACAGTTTATGGAATTCTCTAGGCCAAAATACTAGAGTGGGTAGCTGTTACCTTCTCCAGGGGATCTCCCCAACCCAGGGATGGAACCCAGGTATCCCACATTGCAGGCAGATTCTTTACCAACTGAGCTACCAGGGAAGCCCAGTGCCTGCAAAGGGAGATGGCAAATGCCCTTGTTGTTCAGTTATTGGCAATGCTCTTGGCAAATCCCAATTTGTAGTTGAAGTGAAGTGAAGTGCAAGTCACTCAGTCATGTCTGACTCTTTGCTACCCTATGGACTATACAGCCCATGGAATTTTCCAGGCCAGAATACTGGAGTGGGTAGCCTTTCCCTTCTCCAGGGGATCTTCCCAACCCAAGTCTCCAGCAACGCAGGTGGTTTCTTTACCAACTGAGCTATCAGGGAAGCCCAATTTGTAGTTGATATTGCTGCAAATGGTATCATCTCATTCTTTTTTATGGATGAGTAATCAAATTTGGCCTTGGAATACGGAATGAAGCAGGGCAAAGACTAATACAGTTTTGCTAAGAAAATGCACTGGTCATAGCAAACACCCTCTTCCAACAACACAAGAGAAGACTCTATACATGGACATCACCAGATGGTCAACACCGAAATCTGATTGATTATATTCTTTGCAGCCAAAGGTGGAGAAGCTCTATACAGTCAACAAAAACAAGACCAGGAGCTGACTGTGGCTCAGACCATGAACTCCTTATTGCCAAATTCAGACTGAAATTGAAGAAAGTAGGGAAAAACACTATACCATTCAGGTATGACCTAAATCAAATCCCTTATGATTATACAGTGGACATGAGAAATAGATTTAAGGGCCTAGATCTGATAGATAGACTGCCTGATAAACTATGGATGGAGGTTCATGACATTGTACAGGAGACAGGGATCAAGACCATCCCCATGGAACAGAAATGCAAAAAAGCAAAATGGCTGTCTGGGGAGGCCTTACAAATAGCTGTGAAAAGAAGAGAAGTGAAAAGCAAAGGAGAAAAGGAAAGATATAAGCATCTGAATGCAGAGTTCCAAAGAATAGCAAGAAGAGATAAGAAAGCCTTCCTCAGTGATAAATGCAAAGAAATAGAGGAAAACAACAGAATGGGAAAGACTAGAGATCTCTTAAAGAAAATTAGAGATACCAAGGGAACATTTCATGCAAAGATGGGCTCAATAAAGGACAGAAATGGTATGGACCTAACAGAAGCAGAAGATATTAAGAAGAGGTGGCAAGAATACACAGAAGAACTGTCCAAAAAGGATCTTCATGACCCAGATAATCACGATGGTGTGATCAGTGACCTAGAGCCAGACATCCTGGAATGTGAAGTCAGGTGGGCCTTAGAAAGCATCACTATGAACAAAGCTAGTGAAGGTGATGGAATTCCAGTTGAGCTATTTCAAATCCTGAAAGATGATGCTGTGAAAGTGCTGCACTCAATATGCCAGCAAATTTGGAAAACTCAGCAGTGGCCACAGGACTGGAAAAGGTCAGTTTTCATTCCAATCCCAAAGAAAGGCAATGGCAAAGAATGCTCAAACTACAGCACAATTGCACTCATCTCACACGCTAGTAAAGTAATGCTCAAAATTCTCCAAGCCAGGCTTCAGCAATATGTGAACCATGAACTTTCAGATGTTCAAGCTGGTTTTAGAAAAGGCAGAGGAACCAGAGACCAAATTGCCAACATCCACTGGATCATGGAAAAAGCAAGTAAGTTCCAGAAAAACATATATTTCTGCTTTATTGACTGTGCCAAAGCCTTTGACTGTGTGGATCACAATAAACTGGGAAAAATTCTGAAAGAGATGGGAATACCAGACCACCTGACCTGTCTCTTGAGAAATCTGTATGCAGGTCAGGAAGCAACAGTTAGAACTGGACATGGAACAACAGACTGGTTCCAAATAGGAAAAGGAGTATGTCAAGTCTGTATATTGTGACCCTGCTTATTTAATTTATATGCAGAGTACATCTTGAGAAACCCTGGGCTGGAAGAAGCACAAGCTGGAATCAAGATTGCCGGAAGAAATATCAATAACCTCAGATATGCAGATGACACCACCCTTATGGCAGAAAGTGAAGAGGAACTAAAAAGCCTCTTGATGAAGGTGAAAGAGGAGAGTGAAAAAGTTGGCTTAAAGCTCAACATTCAGAAAACGAAGATCATGGCATCTGGTCCCATCACTTCATGGAAAATAGATGGGGAAACAGTGGAAACAGTGTCAGACTTTATTTTTTTGGGCTCCAAAATCACTACAGATGGTGACTGCAGCCATGAAATTAAAAGGCACTTACTCCTTGGAAGGAAAGTTATGACCAACCTAGATAGCATATTGAAAAGCAGAGACATTACTTGGCCAACAAAGGTCTGTCTAGTCAAGGCTATGGTTTTTCCCATGGTCATGTATGGATGTGAGAGTTGGACTGTGAAGAAGGCTGAGTGCTGAAGAATTGATGCTTTTGAAGTGTGGTGTTGGAGAAGACTCTTGAGAGTCCCTTGGACTGCAAGGAGACCCAACCAGTCCATTCTGAAGGAGATCAGCCCTGGGATTTCTTCGGAAGGAATGATGCTAAAGCTGAAACTCCAGTACTTTGGCCACCTCATGCGAAGAGTTGACTCATTGGAAAAGACTCTGATGCTGGGAGGGATTGGGGGCAGGAGGAGAAGGGGACGACAGAGGGTGAGATGGCTGGATGGCATCACTGACTCGATGGACGTGAGTCTGTGTGAACTCCGGGAGTTGGTGATGGACAGGGAGGCCTGGCGTGCTGCAATTCATGGGGTCGCAAAGAGTTGGATACGACTGAGCTACTGAACTGAACTGAACTGAATATTTCATTATATCTTCTTTTCATGCTGTTCATGGGGTTCTCAAGGCAATAATACCGAAGAAGTTTGCCATTCCCTTCTCCAGTGGACCACATTTTGTCAGAACTCTTCACCATGACCTGTCCGTCTTGGGTGGCCCTACACAGCACGACTCATAGTTTCATTGAGTTAGACAAGGTTGTGGTCCATGTGGTTAGATTTGTTAGTTTTCTGTAACTGTGGTTTTCAGTCTGTCTGCCCTCTGATGGAGAAGGATAAGAGGCTTATGGAAGCTTCCTGATGGGAGAGACTGACAAAGGGGTCTTGTTCTGATGGGGGGGCCATGCTCAGTAAATCTTTAATCCAATTTTTTCTGTTGGTGGGTGGAGCTGTGTTCCCTCCCTGCTATTTACCTGGGGCTGAACTATGGTGGAGGTAATGAAGATAATGGTGACTTCCTTCAAAACATACCATGCACGCAATGGTATGGGGCACAGGCTACACTCAGTGCCCCCAACCCTTCAGCAGGCCACCACCGACCCATGCCTCGCCTGAGCGCCGAAGAATTGATGCTTTTGAACTGTGTTGTTGGAGAAGACTCTTGAGAGTCCCTTGGACTGCAAGGATATCCAACCAGTCCATCCTAAAGGAAAGCAGTCCTGAATATTCATTTGAAGGACTGATGTTGAAGCTGAAACTCCAATACTTTGGCCACCTGATACGAAGAGCTGACACAACTGAAGTGACTTAGCAGCAGCAGCAGCTTCCTTATGATTCATTATACCTCCAATCATCCATAATGAAAAATATTATAGCCATTCTCAACTCTTCCCTTTATCCCAATATCTAATTAGTCACTGTTGTAGTTGACTACAGCTAGAAGCAGACCTGGAGATAAGCATTTGAGTACAGCAAGTGTGTTGAAGAGATTATCCAAGAAAACATCAGTAGGGGATGGAAAAGAGATGGAAGTGATTTCAGTTACATTAATGAGATTGTTGGATGGCATCACCCACTCAATGGACATGAATTTGAGCAAACTCCAGGAGATAGGAAAGGACAGGGAAGCTTGGCATGCTGCAGTCTATGGGGTGGCAAAGAGGATGATACGACTGAGTGACTAAACAACAACAATGAGTAGATTACACATGTGGGCAGTTGGGTCTCAGACACATTGGAGACCTCTGGAGAGCGGCATAGAACACACTTCAGAGTTGTTCTACCCAAAATATATCCATCAACTTCCATCAGGCTTTGGTTGAGGACTGCTCCCAGGGATTTTTAACTACGTGGCACATCTGGCCTGCCCTGTAAGTGGGCTGTGTGAGCACTAACAGAAATCTCTCAGGCAAAACATCCCTGGTGCTTCTAAAAAGGCAGCTTTGTGTGAGAATGAAAAGAAAAAGTGAATACTAAAAGTATACAGGTGAGACACTAACAAGGTTGGCTATAATCACCAAGTTCTATCAACTCTAAATGTGAGAATAAGAGTGAAGGGAACACCAACACAGACTCCAAAATTTTACCTTAGATAGTGGGGTGTTTAGTGAAACCAGTACAGAAATAAAAGGAAGTACAGCTCTGGGGAGAAACTGGAGACAGACGGCTCCCCTAAGGAAAACAAATATCGTATATTAATGCATAAATGTGGAATCTAGAAGAATAGTACAAATGAACCTATTTTTAGAGCAGGAATAGAGACACAAATGTAGAGAACAGACACAGGAACGCAGCACGGGAAGGGGAGGGTGGGACAAATTGGGAAGTTAGGACTGATGTATATACAGGCTTCCCTGGTGGCTTAGGCAGCAAAGAATCTGCCTACAAAGTGGGAGACCCAGGTTTAATCCCTGGGTCAGGAAGATTCCCTGAAGAAGGGAATGGCTACCCACTCCAGTATTCTTGCCTGGAGAATTTCATGGACAGAGGAGCCTGGCAGGCTGAAGTCCATGGTGTTGTAGTGACTTGGACATGCAAAGTCTCAGAGTCTGAAGTGAAGTCACTCAGTCATGTCCGACTCTTTGCGACCCCATGGACTATAGCCTATCAGGCTTCTCCGTCCATGGGATTCTCCAGGCAAGAATACTGGAGTGGGTTACCATTTCCTTTTCCAGGGGATCTTGCCGACCCAGGGATCGAACCCGGGTCTCCCGCATTGGAGGCAGATGCATTAACCTCTGAGCCACCAGGGAAGCCGACTAACCCTAACATACTACATGTGTAAAACAGATAGCAAGTGGGAACCTGTTGTTTAGCACAGGAATCTCAGCTCAGTACTCTGTGATGACCTAGATGAGTGGGACAGGGGGTGGGATGGGAGGGAGGTTTTAAAGGAAGGGAATACATGTATACATATAGCTAACCCACTTCATTGTACAGCAGAAAGTAAAGCACAATTGTAAAGCAACTATACTCGAATTTTTTTTAAAAAGTGATGCTTGACCTAAAATCCAAACCATTTGAAGGAGTGCTCCAGGCAGTAAGCATTATCACCATACACATTTTACACATGGGAAAGAATGTGGTGAGGAGAACTGGAATAACAATCAGGGGACCAAAGTTCTAAACCTGAATGCTCTTCTGTTTCTGTGTAATCTAGCCTAAGTCATGTCTTGGGACCTTGGTTGTCTAGATTTTCAAATGAGGGGCTACAAGCTCCTTTCCAGATATAAAGCTCTTCCACTGAGTTGCAAAGAGTTTGCTTCCAGAGAACCACAGAACAGTCACATCTGTAACAGAAGTTTGTTACTCTGGGGACTGTTGTCTAGTGGAACACTCATTTCATGTTTGAGGGATCTATCACAGCGTGAGATCACATGGCGCTAGGAAGCCCACGTGGCCAGCCCTGGCTCTTCTGAGCCCTGCGGGTAGAATGGGCACAGAACTTAAGCCAAGCAGTTGCTCCCACCGGACCACCATCAAAAGGGGTGGCACAAAGAAACTGACAGCTTAGAAGCCATTCCACTGGCAGCAGCTGCGCCTCCTGTGTCAGTGGCCAGGGGTGACAGTGGCGTGCACCATTCAGACCCTTCCTTGGAAAATCTCAGCTGGGGCCACCTAGCTTCTTGTTGGCTTCTCAAAACCACATTGGTTATTTCACTATCAGATAACCTGCCAATAATTTCTTTTTCCCAAAAGTGAACCAGAGATTATTTTGCAGAGGTTACTTTCAATCCAGAAAGTTGAGGTGCACCACACACCTTAAATGAACCTAGGAATCTTATAATATTACAAGAAAGGTATCATAAACCCAGTTTGTTTGTTTGTTTTTTTTAAGTAAAGGAAACTAGCTCAGAGAGCTTAAATACTATACCTAAGGTCAAGCAATCAATCACTAGTAAACCACAGTGAGTTCCTACCCTTCACACAATTCTGTGCTACATCTGTTCATGCACACAACACTAACCAGGAAGGAAGGGGGTTCCTTGGCTCTTTCTTTGTACCACCTCATTCTCTTGCAGGGAACACCTCATCTCTGGTGTTGGCTGGCCTCGATTGTTTGCTGGGGTTGAATGTCTCCATCTGTTAGAACACGATGCTTCCCTCATAGCTCAGTTGGTAAATCATCTGCCTGCAATGCAAGAGACCCGGGTTTGATTCCTGGGTTGGGAAGTTCCCCTGGAGAAAGAAATGGCAACCCACTCCAGTATTCTTGCCTGGAGAATCCCATGGACAGAGGAGCCTGACAGGCCACAGTCCACGGGATCGCAAGAGTTGGACACAACTTATCAACTAAACCACCAAACTGCCCATAGAGCCCTTTCGCCTGAGTATTTTGTGGATTTACTGTAGCCAAAATTTGGCCTCTGTGCACAGTATTGAATTGAATCTCAGAGACAGAGTTTGGGGGAAGTAGCAAAGAATAGGTTTATTGCTTTGCCAGGCAAGGGGGCCACAGCAGGACAATGCCCTCAGAAGTGTGTGTCCCATCTGAAGTGGGTAGTGAAGAGTTTAATGGTAATGGTTCACAGAGCTCCTGGACATTCTTCTGACTGGTTAGTGGTGAGATACTTGGGAGGCTGCATCATCAGCATGTAGACCTTTGGTCTGGGGTTGACGTACTTCTGGGCAGCATACAGTTACCTTCTTTTATCCAGTAGGGGTTTGAGTATCTGCAGAAGAGCTTAAAAATAATGTTTTGTGTATCGCTTGAGGTGGGGGTGGGGGGCTTCCCTGGTGGCTCAGTGGTTAAGAATGTGCTTGCCAATGCAGGAAATTCAGGTTCAAGCCCTGGGTCAGGAAGATTCTCTGGAGAAGGAAATAGCAACCCACATCAGTATTCTTGCCTGGGAAATTCCCAGGACAGAGGCGCTTGGAGGACTACAGACAAAGAGTCTGACAGGACTTAATGACTAAAGACTGCTGCTGCTAAGTCGCTTCAGTCGTGTCCGACTCTGTGCGACCCCAGAGACGGCAGCCCACCAGGCTCCCCCATCCCTGGGATTCTCCAGGCAAGAACACTGGAGTGGGTTGCCATTTCCTTCTCCAATGCATGAAAGTGAAAAGTGAAAGGGAAGTCACTCAGTCGTGTCTGACTCCTAGCGACCCCATGGACTGCAGCCCACCAGGCCCCTCCGTCCATGGGATTTTCCAGGCAAGAGTACTGGAGTGGGTTGCCATTGCCTTCTCTGGGGGAACCAGGACCCTGCCCCCAGGCTTCACTATTGTTTCTTGACTGCTCCTCCCTTGTCTCCACAGTTATCATTCACTCTGAGATACCTTTTGAAAAAGAAGGAAACTCCAGAAAAGAAATGTATGTGTTCGGGTAGAGATGACAGGATATACCATCCTCTGCTTCAAAATGACTCTAAATACAAAGATACAGATCACTGATGTGCAGAATCAATAAATCAACAGTTACCAAATGGTCTTTGTTGAAACATTGTGCAGGATATTGAAAGGAATGCAAAAATGTTGTCAGCAAATCTCTGTGATCTCAAAAGCTATTTAACTGAGGAAATAAGGCATTTCCTGCAAGCAGTGAAGAATGTGTGACAACAGGCCAGCTCAGGCTGGGCCCTCTCTTCATACTTTTTCACCCCAACCACAATTAGTCAAACTCACACCCTTGCCTCCTCTGAGTCTTCCATCGAAAGTCACTTTCTCAACTAAAAATAAAATTACCATATGGTCCAGCAATTCTACTTCAGGATTTACATACATACAAAAGTATAGTTCTAAAAGATACATGCACTCCAATGTTCATAGCAGCATTACTTAAAATAGCCAAAACATAATGTCCATTGACAGATAAGAGGATAAAGCAGACATCAGTTCAGTTGCTCAGTTGTGTCCAACTCTTTGTGACCCCATGGACTGCAGCCTACCAGCTCCTCCGCCCATAGAATTTTCCAGGCAAGAGTACTGGAGTGGGGTGCCATTGCCTTCTCCGATAAGGAAGCTGCTGCTAAGTCACTTCAGTCGTGTCCGACTCTGTGTGACCCCATAGATGGCAGCCCACCAGGCTCCCCCGTCCCTGGGATTCTCCAGGCAAGAACACTGGAGTGGGTTGCCATTTCCTGCTTCAATGCATGAAAGTGAAAAGTGAAAGGGAAGTCTCTCAGTCGTGTCCGACTCTTAGCGACCCCATGGACTGCAGCCCACCAGGCTCCTCTGTCCATGGGATTTTCCAGGCAAGAGTACTGGAGTGGGGTGCCATTGCCTTCTCCAAGGAAGCTAATATGTATTTAATATTTTAGATACTAGATAATTGAAACTGTAGTGCTGGCAGAATCACCCACTTGGACATGTTCAGTAGAGAGTTGAGAATATGGAATTGGAGACCAGGAGAGATGTAGAGACAGGAGCTAAGGATCTAGGAGTTATCAGTGTACATTGTTGTTTAGTTGCTAAGTGGGTTCCTTCAGTGTATGTAGATGGGTGCTAAATGCATGAAAATGGTTAAGATGGCCAAAATGCTCAAGTACAGAAGAAAGAACAGGAAAATGACCATTGAATGCGAAGTGGCAGTCTCTAAAAACAAACACTAAATATCATTCGTATCTTCTCTCCCAAAATAGCTTAGCTAGGCAAGGAGTAATTTCTTTTTCTTTTTCTGGCTGTGCCACAAGGCTTATGGGATCTTAGTTCCCTGCCCAAGGATCAAACCCTGACCCTTGGCAGTTAGAGTGTGGAGTCTTAACCACTGGACTGCCAGGGAATTCTCGGTAATTTCTAAGTAGTATTTAAATCCACAGTGCCTAGGTAGTAAACTCAAGAAATGTAGAATTAAGTTATATCCATGGAACAAGAGACTGGTTCCAAATAGGAAAAGGAGTACATCAAGGCTGTATATTGTCACCCTGTTTATTTAACTTATATGCAGAGTACATCATGAAAAATGCTGGACTGGAAGAAACACAAGCTGGAATCAAGATTTCTGGGAGAAATATCAATAACCTCAGATATGCAGATGACACCACCCTTATGGCAGAAAGTGAAGAGGAACTAAAAAGCCTCTTGATGAAAGTGAAAGTGGAGAGTGAAAAAGTTGGCTTAAAGCTCAACATTCAGAAAACAAAGATCATGGCATCCGGTCCCACCACTTCATGGGAAATAGATGGGGAAACAGTGGAAACAGTGTCAGACTTTATTTTGGGGGGCTCCAAAATCACTGCAGATGGTGACTGCAGCCATGAAATTAAAAGACGCTTACTCCTTGGAAGGAAAGTTATGACCAACCTAGATAGCATATTGAAAAGCAGAGACATCACTTTGCCAACAAAGGTTCGTCTAGTCAAGGCTATGGTTTTTCCTGTGGTCATGTATGGATGTGAGAGTTGAACTGTGAAGAAGGCTGAGTGCCGAAGACTTGATGCTTTTGAACTGTGGTGTTGGAGAAGACTCTTGAGAGTCCCTTGGACTGCAAGGAGATCCAACCAGTCCATTCTGAAGGAGATCAGCCCTGGGATTTCTTTGGAAGGAATGATGCTAAAGCTGAAACTCCAGTACTTTGGCCACCTCATGCGAAGAGTTGACTCATTGGAAAAGACCCTGATGCTGGGAGGGATTGGGGGCAAGAGGAGAAGGGGATGACAGAGGATGAGATGGCTGGATGGCATCACTGACTCAATGGACATGAGTCTCAGTGAACTCCGGGAGTTGGTGAGGGACAGGGAGGCCTGGTGTGCTGCGATTCATGGGCTCGCAAAGAGTCGGACACGACTGAGTGACTGATCTGATCTGATCTGATGCTAAAAAGTTATTACAAAGCAAAGATCAGACTTTGTACCTCTATGCTCAATTTTTGTGGTTTTTTTGGCCCCACAGCTCTGGCATATGGTAGCCTAGTTCCCCATCAGGGATCAGACCTACATCCCTGGCATTGGAAGGCAGATTCTTAACCACTAGAGTGCAGGGGAGGGCCTCCCTGATGGCTCAGATGGTAAAGAAACCGCTAGCAATGCAGGAGAAGACCTGGGTTCGATCCCTGGGTTGGGAAAATCCCCTGGAGAAGGGCATACCAACCCACACTAGTATTCTTGCCTGGAGAAGGGCATACCAACCCACACTAGTATTCTTGCCTGGAGAATCCCCATGGACAGAGAAGCCTGGAGTGCTACAGTCCACCAGGTTGCAAAGAGTCGGACATGACTGAGTGGCTAAGCACAAGCACACAGACTGGGGGGGGAGGGGGAGTCTCTCTGCTCAATTTTGAAGACATTGTTTTTCAGTATCTCTTATAAAAACCTATAATTTCACCCATCACCCCACACATTCTAATTTACTCTAACAGGGAGGTGTGTTAACTAGCTGAGGAGACAGAAGATAATGTGTTTTCTACATATTGCCAGTTAGCTTAGTTACTTAGAGCAGGATGCTGGTGATACCAAAGTCTGTGATCCCATCACTAATATGGTTTTTGAGCTGATGGAAAGAGTATAAAGCAGTAAATAAGCCTAAAGGATTTAACCTTAGGGCTCCAGTTATCTGTCGTTGGTAAGACTTTGGAGGTGGTATTTGACCTCATCCAAGAAGTGTAAATACTTGGAATCCTTCATATAGTTTAAGGAAAAAGTGAGATAATGCCCAGAAAGTGCTGAGATTCCTCAGCCTAGCACAGTCAAGAACTGGTTCAGTTCAGTTCAGTTCAGTTCAGTAGCTCAGTCGTGTCCAATTCTTTGCGACCCCATGAACCGCAGCACGCCAGGCCTCCCTGTCCATCACCAACTCCCGGAGTTCACTCAAACTCATGTCCATCGAGTCGGTGATGCCATTCAGCCATCTCATCCTCTGTCATCCCCTTCTTCTCCTGCCCCCAATCCCTCCCAGCATCAGGGTCTTTTCCAGTGAGTCAACTCTTCGCATGAGGTGGCCAAAGTATTGGAGTTTCAGCTTCAGCATCAGTCCTTCCAATGAACACTCAGGACTGATCTCCTTTAGGATGGACTGATTGGATCTCCTTGCAGTCCAAGGGACTCTCAAGAGTCTTCTCCAACACCGCAATTCAAAAGCATCAATTCTTCGGCGCTCAGCTTTCTTCACAGTCCAACTCTCACATCCATACATGACCACTGGAAAAACCATAGACTTGACTAGACGGACCTTTGTTGGCAAAGTGATGTCTCTGCTTTTCAATATGCTATCTAGATTGGTCATAACTTTCCTTCCAAGGAGTAAGCGTCTTTTAATTTCATGGCTGCAATCACCATCTGCAGTGATTCTGGAGCCCTCAAAAATAAAGTCTGACACTGTTTCCCCATCTATTTCCCATGAAGTGATACTTTCCGTAGCATGCTTTAAGGAAACAACAGTTTTGTTTATTTGTTCTGCCTTTCAAGTACTAGATCAGACTGCAAATCCGCACACTTCCATACACGTAAAATGTCGCGCATTCCCCGGCGCCACAGAACATTACGCTCTTTACGACAGTATACGACGCCGGGCGTGACAGGCGCGCACCACGCGGGCCAATCGTGCGGCGCCCGACCGATGACGTAGGCCGCGCTCGTGCATGCGCAGGGCGGGGAGACCTTGGGGAGGCGGCGGAGACGCTTAGCGGAGGTGAAAGCCTTGGCAGGAAGGAAAGTGTAGCGGCAAGATGCAGAGTTGGAGTCGTGTGTACTGTTCCTTGGTCAAGGTGAGGGCCCACTGGGTGGGATCGTGCTGAATCAGGCCCAGAGAGGCCCACTGACGGGATCCGGGACGCGGCCTAAGTGTGGGTGTGGGAGAGACCGGCGGCCAGGCCGGGACCACCTGCGACTCCACCCCTGAACCCGCTCAGCTGGGGCGGCGGCTTGGAGGCAGAAGCCTGGGCCGTGGAGAGCTCCGCCGGTTGTGTGACGGCCAACAATCACACACAGTCCCCTCCCAAGCCTGGGCCTGGAGCCTGGGAGTCCCGCATAGGCCCTTCCACCCTGGCGGAGAAAGTAGGAGTCACCCTTGCACGTTATGGTTGACTTTTTCGTAGTTCTAATTCCGGCCCTAGGGGCCTTTTGCAGTAGACAGGCTTGGGCCACCGCTTGAAAGACTCAGACTGAGCCCTAACTCTTGGCCCCAGGAATTCCTCAAAGGTCCCTTTAGTGTTTGCAGCTTTAAGCAAGCGTGCATTGACCTCCCTCTTAGAGCTTGTATTTTTAATTGTAGCAGGTTATCAAGATAGCCTTCCCTTTACATCAATGTACCGAATACAGCCAAATTGTATATATTTGGGTTTGTGACTGAATACAGTATTGACGGAGACCTTAAAAATAATAGAGAAGTTAGACTCCTTTGTTTCAGGATGAGTAGCCTATGTTTCGCGAAGTTAATGTAACAAGCTAGATGTCTTACGTTTAGTGAGAGAGCTGGGACTGAAACTCAGCCCTGGTCTCTAATCTGCTGTTCTTTGGTCCGCTGTCCTCACCTCAGGTGCAAGCCTTGCCTTGAAGTAAACAGCGTTCCTAGATCAACGTGTAGGATTTTTCACTGCCTACTTTGATAGGAGCTATTTGCAATTGTTCCTTTGTGCCTCACTGTTCTTAGAAAAATAGTAGCCATCCATGTTTAGAGATTGTTGTGAGATTATGATGCAGTTTGTAACACGAGTAGCTCTTGGGTCTGAGTACATGGTGCATTTTCCTAAGGTATCTTGTCTAATTTTCTGTTCCTTTTGTATGGTTCAGGTACATCTCCATAGATTGTACATGGTAGTTTTGATTTTAGGAAACAATAATTACATGTAAAAGGATTTTCATAATGTAGATTATTCAAGTACTTAAGCTGGAACTTTAAACGCTTTGCTATGCTAAGTCGCTTCAGTCGTGTCCGACTCTCTGCGACCTCATAGACGGCAGCCCACCAGGCTCCGCCGTCCCTGGGATTCTCCAGGCAAGAACAGTGGAGTGGGTTGCCATTTCCTGCTCCAGTGCATGAAAGAGAAGAGTGAAAGTGAAGTCGCTCAGTCGTGTCCGACTCTTAGTGACCCCATGGACTGCAGCCTACCAGGCTCCTCTGTCCATGGATTTTCCAGGCAAGAGTACTGGAGTGGGGTGCCATTGCCTTCTCCATTAAACATTTAGTTAATGCCATTAAAATGATCTCTGGCGCCAAAAATTAGCCATGCCTTCTGAAAATATAATAAAACGTAAGCACCATTTAATAACATGTTTTAGTTAGGTAAAAAAATGAAATGATATGTTGAACATTTATAAAAAAAAGTGTGGCAAGCTGATTGTTTTTACAAAGAGCAGAAATTGTTGTGTAACCTCCCTGTGTCAGTGGAAGATACATTAGCAATCATTGCTCGATACATTTGACTCGTTATTGACTTCATGGAGCTCTAGTAGTTTTGAATTCATATTTTACATAATAGGATCATTTTCTTTCTTTTTTTCAGAGAGGCCATTTCAGTCGAATATCTCATGGTCTGCAAGGAGTTTCTGTAGTGCCACTAAGAACTTATGCAGATCAACCAAGTAAGTACTTAGTAAGACAGGTTTTGCTCATATTTCCTTTATATTTAAATGTAAAAGCAAGTGAATGTTAAGAGTAACTAATAGTAATTAGCTATAGAATTCATTTGTTCAAATGTTTGTTCATTTAAATGCTTTGTTGAACACGTAATGTGTTCCAGGTGGTGAACAAGAAAAAGCCTTGCTCTTACAGAACTTGAAGTCTGATGGTAAAATACAAACAGTATACAAGAAACAGGGAAATAATTTGGGAAGTGATTGAAAATGAAGTCTGGTAATTGGGGGTAAGGAGACTATTTTAGATAGTGTATCAGGCCTTTTCTATGCAAGGGCCTGAGTAAAGTGAGGGTGTGAGAAGGTTATTTCAGGCAGAGGGAACCAGCAATGAGAAGGGTCTGAGGTAGGAATTGAGTTGTGTGGTTTAAGGAATAGCAAGAAGGTTAGTGTGGCTAGGGGGTTTCCGTTTTAAAGTTATGGACATTACTGCAGGGTGCCTGGGTCCAGCCTCTGGGCTGGGAGCTAAGAGCCCACATACTGCGCCAAGAAAATAAAAAGGTAGTTCTGTCCTCTGGTAAGACTGAGTGTGTTAGTTGCTTAACACTGTTTAGAATGAGGAGACATCTCTTTCTGTGCTGAATGGAAATCTTAATGGGCTTATCAAAAGCACATTTTAAAGCTTAGAAAAATGTAGCCTGAAAGGAAGCTATGGATTATGAATACTTTCTTCTTTTACACTTTTCTGTATTTTTGAAGTTTCTATAAAGGATATGTACTTAAAAAAAAGGTATTTAAAACAGGAAGTTCTTGGATTTATAAGAAGATACTTTGGCTTCCCAGTACCAAGACTATTGATTATTTGAAATCATGTTTTGACATTTTTTGAAATTTCTTGTATAATCATAAGTAAAGTTGTATGTTGATGTCTTAAAGCTTACCTGGGGGTAACTGTGACCATTGGTCTTCCTGCATTCTGTGAAATAATTTTTTCCTGTATCCTTAAACTGTTGTCAGACTACTGTCATTTGGTATATTTTATTCTTAGGAGAGAGGGTAGGAGGAGGATTCTGGTCAGTAATGACCAACAGTGGGTGATTTACCCTTGCTTTGAACAGGTCAAAAAAATCCTTTAAAAAATACAAATTTGGTGGAGGAGAAAGTTCAACCCTTTATATCCCCTTTCTCTTTCAGTTTCACTGAGGTATAGTTGGTATACACTCTTTGTTTCTTTTGTTAAATGGAAATTCTTAATTCAGCAGGAGATTTTTGTTTCCAAAGCATGCAAATAAAGACTTTTTATGGCTTACTCTGCACCTTTGGTGTTACATATTCAACAAAGATTCATTTAGTACCTTCTATCTGCTAGGCTGTCCCTGAGCAGGAATTTAGATTGTAATGTTGCAGGCATAACTGAGCATTCATGTTGAGTAGATTATAAATCCTTTAGTACTCGTGTAGATACTGTGTGTAAAGTATTTGGTTGGATGCAGTAACAAGTATTTTATGTACGTATTTATATTTGTCTGAGTTATTTATTTAATGACTAACCTTTCTTCAAGAGTGTACACTTCTTTAGGGCAAGGACTGAATGTGACTGCTTATCACCGAAAATAGACCAGTTGGTACTCAGTTCTTATTTACTGAATAAACCCTGGGATCATGTCTGTTTTAGTTATGTTCTATCACAAGCATCCAGTATGGTGCCTGGTACATAGTAAGTGTCCAGAAACAACAGTGATACTAACTGATGCAACAACAGTGATATTAGCTGATGCATTAAGTGCTTACTCTGTCTCAAGCACAGTCTTTAATCCTTGTGGCTGCCCCACCAGTTATGTACTGCTGATTTCTCCATTTATGAAATTGAGGACCTGAGTTTAGAGAGCTGAGCTAGGAAATCTGTCATGTACCAGCTGTGTAGCTGGGGAAATTCTTCTGACTCTAGAACTTACACACTCTTAATCACTGATCTGTTTGACCTGTCTCCTTAGATGAGTATTGGTTGACCAGCTTGAGAAGTTTGAGCTTATTATGGTACAGTCCCTGTTACAGCATCTGGGTGATTTCTGAATCTGGGCCAAGTTCATCAGGTTGTGTTGTTATTGATATGACCCATTTCATGACAGATACTTATAGCACTTAGTCACATTTGTTACATTCATCTGTTCATTTACTCATTATTTCAACAAAGTGTCTACTGTGTCCTGGTTATTATACTAGTTGCTGGGATACACTAGAGGATAAGACAGACAAGATGTAGCTTTATAGTTTGCAGGGGGAAGATAAACACTGAACAAATTATTATAGTTATGATGAAGACTCCATTGATGGAGCATATAGCTATATATGATAGCTATATATGGATTGAGACTGGTCACAATTATTTTCCTAAGGAAATTAATGTTGATATCTGAAAAGCGTTGTGGGAGCATGTGTGGAAGGAGGTGTTCCAGGTAGAAGAAATGGCATGTAGGGATATTTTGACATGAGAAGGAGTGTAGTGCATTTGAGGAGATTGAAAGGGCCAGTGTGGCTGAATATGTTGATAGTTGAGAGTTGATGTTTCCAGGTTACAAAAGACACTATTTTAAGGGCAGTTGGAGGTCACTGAAGTGTTCTAAGCAGGAGCATGATATAATCAGATTTGTTTTTAGAGCTCATTCTGGTTGCACATTCGGAGTTTTTATACTTTTTCTTTCTCTCTCATTAGACTGTAAGAACCAGGGCTCTGCCATTTATTGGTAGCTCAATAGCTTAGAATAGTGTCTGTAATGTGAAAGGTATGCTCTCAGCATTTATTTTCTAGGTAGGTGGAGCAGAATGTATGTGGGTAGACCAACACAGGTTTGGGTGCAAGCTACCAGTAATTCATTATTGCTGAAGCTTAAACCACATGATACTGGTGGATGAGCAGAATGTGATGGGAGATGAGGCTGGAGAAAGTTATTGAAGAGATTTGGATGTGTACTTAGGAACTTGAACTTTATCTAACAAGAAATAGGGAAACCAATGAGAAGCAAAAGAATAAGATCTGAGTTGGGTTTTGTCAGGATGTAATACCGAGGTAGTTGTATAGGGTATTGTGGAGGGTGGGAATCGACTGGAGGCTGCAAGACCAAAGATGGGAGATGGATCTAAGGAGAGACGAAACATGTGTTGAGTGCCCAGTAGGTACCTGGCATCCTCCCAGGGTCTTGACATATCTTACCTCTGGCCTTTCAACCCCGGCATGTAGGTATTACTGTCACTATTATGGCTATATTGCATCAAAGCCCAGGGAGATGAAATAATTTTCCCAAGAATTTAAGGGATGGTAGAGCTTATATTTGAACTCAGATTTGTTTTACTTCCCCATTCTTTCTTCTTTTACTGTGTTTCTCTTTCCTCATGAACTAGGAGGTTGTAGGATTATGATCAGAAAGTAAAGTATTAAAATTCAAGAGTTTCTTTGAATCCAAGCAGTTTTGGGTGATTAAGGTATAGAATGTGACTATGGAAATAGGCTGAAGATTAAGGCTACTGATAATTTTAAAACATGGGACTTCCCCAGAGGTCCAGTGGGTAAGATTCCATCTTCCAATGCAGGTGACACAGGTTCAGTCCCTGGTCCGGGAGCTGAGGTCCCACATGCTGTGGGGTGTGGCCAAAATTAAAAAATAAATACATTAAAAAAAAAGTCTCTCTCCCCCCAATACACAACAAAACATGATAAACCTTATCATGTAGCTCTCATATTCATTTAGTGAATTTGGCAATTAATGATTACTGCCTTATAATATTTGTTCTTGTTCCTTAGAAAACAATTATTAATTGTTTTCTACAATTGATTTCTCTACGTTTTGATATGTACCTGTTTTCCCTAACTATACTGTGAGATTTCTGAAGATAGTGATGATTTCCTCATAGGGTAGGCATTCATGAAATTTTATTTCATTCTGATAATGAAGAATTTTTTGTCATTTTGCTTGGAATTCCTGATTGCCCTGGAGATGATGGGACCATCTGAGTGGTTTGGAAGGCATAATGGTACAGGAGCATAGTCTTCAGAATCTAAACAACTTAGCGTAAATGCTGGCTGGATCACTTACTAGTTGTGTAACCTTATGCAGGTTATTTAATTCCCCTCAGCCTTATCTTCTCCCTGTTAA
Organism: Bubalus kerabau; assembly: GCF_029407905.1. Lineage (NCBI taxonomy): Eukaryota > Metazoa > Chordata > Mammalia > Artiodactyla > Bovidae > Bubalus > Bubalus kerabau. The sequence goes on from NC_073631.1 coordinate 51,981,172, forward strand.
ATGGCAGTAATAGTTATGTAACAGATGTCCTTAGTCTTAAATAAGACAGTCAGAAGCATTTAGCTCACTGCCTGGCATGTAGTAAATTATCCAAGTGGTAAATAATATTGCAGACTGACTTTTTAATACACATGTTGTGTTTGTTGATGATTATAATTGGTTTGTAGCCTGACACCTTTATTTTAGTGATAGCCTTGATTATATGGTATCCTTAGTTTCTTCCTAATGGTGTAATAAGCAATATTTTGTAACTTTTAGAGCACTTTTCCCTGCTTTTTCTTTCCATTCATTTCATGGTATTGACTAAGTTGGTCACCTCTTATTGTACCCAGTATTTTTTTTTTTTTTTTTTTTAAGTATCAGTCTGATAGCTTCCTCTTGGTATTTCACTGCCACCTGAAATGCAGATTACTATCCAGCTGTCCTTTGCTGTTTTGGCTTAGTCATCTTTCTCTTAGGCTATCAATTTGCATTTCCTTTTCTGTTTTTCTTTTTCACTTTTAAAGGCTGATGCTAGTTTTAAAATTTTCTGTCAAATGTTCTCTAAATTAATGTATTTTGTTTAACTACTTTGCCATATCCTAATTTTTAAAACTATGTATAGGAGCCAAATTGAGAAATACTTTTTGACAAGGACATGGTGAGTCAGAATCATGTGTTATAACCCTTCACTTGCAAGCAGCCTTTGCTAAAAGTGAATGCTGGCTGGATTGTTTTTCCAGTATTTTATTTTGAAAAATTGCAAATATTTAGAAAAGTTGGAAAAATTTTACAGTTAATACCCATGGATTCTTCACATTTTTCTGTACTTACATTATCACATGTGTCTGTCCAGTCATATACATATCCATTCATCTTACTTTTCTGATGCATTTCAAAGTAAATTGCAGACATTGGTATACTTTCCCTAAATAATGGCTTATTTTTAAAACTTTGCCCTGAATCATACCCATATGATGACGTGCTACAGTCCATGGGGTCACAAAGAATGGGACACAACTGAGCGACTGAACTGAATGCCCTCCTATACTTCAGCTGACAGATCTTTAAATGAAGACTTTTCTTCTTTCCCTTCATCTTTGTGCTTCCTAGCATGTTAGTGGGATTCTCATGGAATGGAACATCCAGTATCTTCAGTGCAAGCTGAACTGTTTCTTGGTATTTTCTGTAGCTTTGAAAAAGACCTAAGATCACATAGTAAATTGGGAAATAAAACACATGTTTTTGACTTTTTTGTATTTAAGTTTATTCAATAAACCTGTATATTATAATTTAAAATATGTTAAAAATTTAGGCAAGAAATAAGTTTTTTAGCTTGTATTTAGATTACTGTGAAATTAAAAATTAGACCCAAACTAAGGGATGTTGGTTAGGTCCTCATTTGGTTCAAGATTTGAAAATAGAAATGTATTTTATAGACATTTCTATTTGAAAATCAAAATATATTTTATTATATACTTAATTCTGAACATGAATGAGTGAACTAAGCAGTATGGCTAAAAAGCACAAATGGATCAGGAGAATTGATACAATACTTTTTATCGTGTGTTAGTCTAGCTATATTTTTTTCATGTATGAGTAACCCAAATTATTACCAAGGATAATCAGTGCTTTAATTTATTCAGTATAGGGTGAGTCTTAGATTTTGTGGATAACTGGGTTGGATAACCTATTACTTGTCCTCCAACATAGCTTCTGTGATTCTGTTGAGGCCAGCAAAAGTCTTTTAAAGGATACTCTACTCCCATCCCTTAGGGGGTATGTGTTTTGTGGGGAAGGGGATGATAAGAAATTAAAATTGTTGTCTTTGTAGATCAGAATATAGCTATTATATAGCAAATACTATATACATTTGGGTACTGTGCTAAGCTATTTGCACATGTTATTTATTCTATATTATAGCCTTGTGAGGTAGATATTTTTTTGTGTACTCCTTATTTTGCAGAGGACTTCCCTGGTGGCTCAGAGGTTAAAGCCTCTGCCTGCAATGCGGGATTTGATCCCTGGGTCGGAAAGATCCCCTGGAGAAGGAAATGGCAACCCACTCCAGTATTCTTGCCTGGAAAATCCCATGGACAGAGGAGCCTGGTGGGCTACAGTCCATGGGGTCGCAAAGAGTCAGACACGACTGAGCGACTTCACTTTTATTTTGCAGATGAGAAAACTGAAGGTGAAGCAGATTAAATTACTCACCTAAGATTAGATAGCTAGTAATTATGCAGCTTGATTATTGCTCTTGAAGTAGTTGAAATTAAGGAACAGAGTAATATTAAATAATAGACCACTGGAAGGAGAGACAAAAAGCCTAATTTTGTCTCTGTCACATGGCTGCTAGATGGCCTTGGGCAAGTTTAATTGACCTGTCTGAAACTAGTGGGTTTTTTCTTTTTTAACCTAGTGTTTTGTGTGTGTGTGTGTGTGTGTGAGAGAGAGAGAGAGAGAGAGAGAGAGAGAGAGAGAGAGAGAGATATGCCATCCTTACCTTTCTCCTAGGAAGTTCCGAGAAAAACATATGTGAAAGTGTGTTAAAACTACTAAGTTTTAGAGTCACTGAGATTGTAAGGACAGTGGATGGGGGAGAAGGGAGACTGTCTCTAACTCTTAATGGTTATTGTTGCTTGATTTGATGTTGCATTGAGAAGACTGGGAATAATCGGAACTTATTTTTACATTTGTTTCATAATTATTATACTCCTGAGACTACTGATCAAAGTTAATTTTCAGTTTCTTATTTTTATATGATAAATGTCCAGAATAGTTCATTGAGTGTTCTGTTTAGCCTATTAAACTGTACAAAATTTATCATTATTCAAATAGTTCAGAACGTATTTGCCAAGTATTATAGGGAAGCAGAATTTTCCCCCTGTTATTTTAGAAGTTAAGTACCTGAAAAGGATATAATCGGTTTTGAATTTATTGAAAGAACTAAGGTATTATACGAAATTATTTTATTTAATCCAAACATCAGTCATTTATGGCAGTATTATTGTTCCTATATGACAGAAAAATGAAGTCACTTAGTAACACAGCTAATAAATGATAAGAGTTAAGATTTGAAGCCAGGTATGACAGATTGCAAAGCTCAGGCTCTTTCCTTTATACAGCTATGTCACTAAATCTCTGTCCATTATCATTCAATAAAACTATGGAATTTAGCAAAGTCAGTGGATACAGTGGGTACAGAACTCAGTTATATTTTGATATGCCATAATGAATACATAGAACACAAAATTTAAAAATCTGTGTCATTTTCAGTTATGTCAGAGAATGTCGGGTACCTCGGAATGAAGAGTATTATGTAGAAAATGCAGGTTATTTGCACTTTTTGGGAGTATAAAATGCAAGATTTTTTTTTTTTACTGTAATGCTTTTGATCAGTAATAAGCAATTTATTGTTTTGTATCAATTTGCTTTGTTTGTAGTCGATGCTGATGTGACAGTAATTGGCTCTGGTCCTGGAGGATATGTTGCTGCTATTAAAGCTGCCCAGTTAGGCTTCAAGGTAAGGTTTAAGCTCAGATTAGGCATTGATTTCCTTTCATTTGAGAAAGGTTGAGCACATTCACAAAATACTTTGCAGGTAATTAATAATGATAAATAATTTGCTAATTTTATAAATTATATTTAGGTCTGAGACTAATGAACAGAGAGGATTTATTCAGTTGTAGTATTTTTGTGAAATGGAAAGTGAAGTCATTATCCCCTCTCTACTGCGCACAACCCCCCACCCCATATTTTTTGTTTTCGTTTTGGCTTCTAGTCACACTTTGGGAATTCCAAGTGGCGCTAGTGGTAAAGAACCTGTGTGCCAGTGCAGAAGACTTAAGAGATGCAGGTTCGATCCCTGGGTTGGGAGGATCCCCTGGAGGAAGGCATGGCAGCTGCTCCAGTATTCTTGCCTGGAGAATCCCATGGACAGAGGAGCCTGACAGGCTACAGTCTGTAGGGTCCCACAGAGTTCGATATTACCGAAGTGACTTGGCCTGCACACACACACACTTTGGAAGATAGAGTAGTAGAGCTAAATAAAAACATGATTTGGTTTTTAAACAAATATCTTTCAGAATGATTCACTTTTGGGTTAGTATTATGCAGATAATAAATTTTAAAAGAGTCTATATATTTCATTCTCACAAACACTTTCAGTAGCATGTTTTGTAGAAGAATTAAGACATACATTTGGAATTTTAGTGAACTGAAACATTGCAGGTTATGTGCAATAAATAATGTTTTCTTTGCTTATAGACAGTCTGTGTTGAGAAAAATGAAACACTCGGTGGAACATGCTTGAATGTTGGTTGTATTCCTTCTAAGGTGAGCATATGTTTTGTACAGTGTAGAAATTTTTTCCACTAGCCACCAACTGGAAGGATATATTGAGATTAGAATGTTAAACTAATACAGTTATTAAAAAATAACCCAGAGATGATAAAAACACATTTTTTTCTTTGTTAAAATTTAGGTTACTGTTGTCAGTCTGCCATACATTCCTGAAATAACTTCCTTGTCTCAGAATGCCTAGCCTTTGAGCTAGGCTCTGATGACAGGATCTGATTCCATTTTTTTGGCTTTCCTCTCCAGGGAAACAATTAATAGGCAGTAAATTCTTCTTTTAAGCCCTTTATGTATGAAAAATAACTGCCTTTTTAACCTGACATTCTGAAGTTGTATACGTAATCCTTTGCTTTTAAAGAAAGTAAAGTAGTTTTTTCATTCTTTTTTGTTGAACGTTTAAGTTGTTACTGTTTTTCTTACATTAAATATGTAAGAACAGAAACTGAATTGGTGTAGTCCTATATGCTATTTCATGTAAAGAATGTCATTTTGTAAGTGGTTTTTGCATGTATATAGTTTGTGAAATTTGATAATTTAGCCTTTTTTTTTTCCTTTAGGCTTTATTGAATAACTCTCACTTTTACCATTTGGCCCATGGAAAAGATTTTGCATCTAGGGGAATTGAAAGTATGTATACCTTTCATATTTAGCAATATCATCACTTGGCTCTTCTGGTTAAGGACTTGTGTCTGATGACAGTGTAATATATGGTTAGTGAGGGAAGAGTAAGACAGATCTTAATGATGTTTCTACTATGACATCTTCTGTTCCTTTGCTAACCTGTGTGTGTGTGAGACAGAGTGTGTGTGTATGAAGACTCAGTTTTTGTTTCCTTAAAACTTAGAGATCACTAAGAGATCACTAGGCAGGCGCTGGATTCCTTAGTGCAATGGGCAAATAGTGGTGAAGGAAGGAAGGTCTACTAAAGTCATTGGTAGTGAAAAGATGCAAGGAGAGGGGGAAGGAGGTGGCATAGTGGAAATGGACATTTCATAATGTTTTAATTTGGTATGTCCTATCTCCTGTCATTCTTTTTGGACTGTTTTCATTTTGTCCTTTTTCTCCAATTATTGTTGTTTACAGATACATCCAGGAGAATAGTCCTAGGAAAGGTCAAAACACACCTTGTGCTGGGGGAGGCTAATTTGATTTTTATTTGTTTGTAGTAGTAGGTTTCTGAAAGCTTGGGCTGTAGTGTAGGCAGATAGGTATAGGAGTGATGTACACACATTAAAGCAAATATTTTAAACTAGATGAAAAGTAGAATCAAAGTTTACTTTCCATACCTACTAAGGGAAGAAGAGTCGGGGTTAATCAGAGATGTGCATTGTAGGCAAAGCTTCATGTTCTAGCACTGTGACCTTAAGTAGATCACATCTCTTAGGGCCTTTGTTTCCTCATCTCTAATATATGTATTGGTTGCCTGAGCTAATTTCTGACATACTCTTCTTGCTTCTGAAGTTCTTTTGGAATTTGAGTTTCTTTATTATATTGTTGCTTCAGAGTTTTCTTGTGAATTAAATGAGTAAGTAAAATCTAGTTGATTAAACTCTTTTATATTAAACTATATTTGAAGTTTTCAGATGTGATTTTTTACTAGCTTTTGTTTCATGAAATTTAGCATTGTCTTTGGTTTAAAATTTCCAGTGATGTTTTATTTTGTTATTTTTACTTAAATCTCTTCCACACTTATAATTGTCATAAGGTGTTTAAAGACTATTGTCAGAGTGGGGTGTAATAGTTTATTTTGGACTTAATCTTTCCTGAAGGTGGACTTTTTACATAGTGTGATGTGTTCTGTTATTGTCATAGGATGCTTTTGGCCTTTTGTCAGCTATGATTATTGTATCAGTTATTAGATTAAAAAATTTTAATACAGCCTTTTATACAGTTCTGTATGCATTAGGCTGCAATTTTTCAGACCTTGATTAGTGAAAAATATCACATTGCTTCAGGAATTTAGCTATGGACTAAAGATTTATTTAACAAATTACAGTGTCTGAAGTTCGTTTGAATTTAGAGAAGATGATGGAGCAGAAGAGTAATGCAGTAAAAGCTTTAACAGGTGGAATTGCCCACTTATTCAAACAGAATAAGGTTAGTGCGTTTTATGTTCAGATTTTTGCATTATTTTATATATATGATAAACATTGCTTTATGCTGACAGTGATGCTGTTAGAAATTGGCTGCAGGAGGATGTTTAATTTAAAACAGTATGTTAGCCTAAAATAGATTTCCCCGATGCATGTAACAAAATTTTTGCGGCGCCATTTGTAGTGTTACCAACTAAGGAGGTGTTTTGTATTGGATAACTTATTTAATAGTTTTTTCTTACAAATCATGTTTGTTTACCCAAAAAATTATTTTTAAACTTTGTGAATTTTTAAATATTATTTTATAAAGGTTGTTCATGTAAATGGATATGGAAAGATAACTGGGAAAAATCAGGTCACCGCCACAAAAGCCGATGGCAGCACTCAAGTTATTGATACAAAGAACATTCTTATAGCCACAGGTTCAGAAGTCACTCCTTTTCCTGGAATTACGGTATTTACATGTTTTACAACTGCACAACTTTTCTGCCTAAGTATATTTTATGTTCTTTATGAACTTCAAATGAGAGACTGAAGTACTATATGTCGACAGTCATTCAGCTTTGGGAATTTGCCTGTCTTTATTCTGCAGTGATCTTGACCAGAAATGGAACACTTTATATTATGATATATTTGAATTCAATATGAGGTTAACGTTGACCATTCTATTTTGAGATGCTACATGATAAACTTTTAAGTGAGCCATTTTTAATGGGTTTTGATAAAATTAAGTCTGGATAAAAGTCATAAATAGCTCAAAGCAAATAAATGACTTAATATTTTTAGTGATTATACTAAATAAGATCACAGATTATAAATCAGTAGGTTTTTTCAAGTAATTTTGATTGTCTGTCTCTTTTTTTTTATTAACAGATTGATGAAGATACAATAGTGTCATCTACAGGTGCTTTGTCTTTAAAAAAAGTTCCAGAAAAATTGGTTGTCATTGGTGCAGGAGTAATAGGTGTAGAATTGGTGAGTGATGTTTTTTCTGTCCCTTATTACTTCTGTGGAGTTGGAAAGGACTTAGAGTTCCTCTGATTGTTTGTATAACATCACAGGCAGATTAGCGTTGAGTTTTGTTTAAATACTATCTAGTAATAGTTTTCAAGATAATCTGTTTAAGTAATCATTACTCATTAGAACATTCTGTTTTGTTTTGTTTTGAAATCTCCTTCCCTGTATCTTCCCAGCTTTTGTATTCCCTAGAATTGGACTGATTTTTAAAGATCTACCAGCCCTTCAGATATTTAAATCTTCCAGCCCTTCAGCAGACAGCTCTCATTCTGAGTGAATTGCATTTCAGATAAAGACATGACTTATATGATGTGGTTCTTTCTTGCATCTCCGTCCTCATTGTGATCCCTCTAACTCAAGTTTTAGAAATGGCAAATTACTTGACGTTCTCTGAATAATATGCTGTCTCATACCTTTTGCTTATCTTGTTCTCCATTCTTGTCCATCTGGCAACTTTTATTTCTGTCCAGTGACCTCTTCCCTCTGTTTTAGGAGTCTTTTCCCAGGGCCATTTTACCTGTCCTTCTAAAATCACAAATCCAGACATTTTATTCTCTGACCATAAACTCCTTTCCTCTTCCTCAGAGAGCCTATCTAGCTGAAGAATAGCTGAGTTTATCATGTTTTCTAGTCCCTGGGTTCCTCTGTGTCTTTGCTCTGTGCCCTTATCCCATCTTGACTGCTTTCCAAGCAGCTTAGATTCCATAGTGCGTCACTAACAACTTCCTTACAGGTGTTCTTGAGTCCCTTACCTCTCTGTTCTGTCATATCTGCTTGGCAAAACTCTGGTCCTGGTTGGATTCAACTTCCTTTTTTATGTTATACCCAGGATATTGACTACACCAGGAGAAAGACATACACCCTCAACCCGATGGCTGGATTTGGAAGTCTTTTTGCCCGCCGTTACACTGTTCTCTTGCCTTGTTTGCTGTGTCTGTGTGCGTGCTTTCTGCCCTGAGACTCAGCCTTTCACCTGTGCTTGGGAGTGCACTGTCTCCTGCTTTCTTGGAGACTTTGTTTTGTGATTTTTATTTTTGTATTTTTTTTAGTCTTCCGCCTCTCTCCTATTTTCGCTTCCTTCTCATTTACATTTAAACCTGCTTCTCTGAGGGTACCGATGTGCATTCACACATGCTAAGATGCCTTTGTACTTAAAGATACGGACTTCGTACACAAACATAAGCCTTTTTTGATCCTGTGTCCTCCTTAAGTTCCTGATTCCCCTCTCACCTTCTCTCCACAGCCAGACTCCTTGGAAGAGATGCCCACACTGTGTTTCATCAGCTCTCACTTACCTCTTCATCCGTGGCTTCTTGTGCCATCAGAGTGCTCTTGATGGGGCATGTATGGCTTTACTGCTCAATCCAGTAGACTATTTTCTTCACTGCTTTTTTTGGTAGCAAACAGCATTGTTGATTTTCTTGCCTTTGAAACTTTTCCCTTACCCTCTCTGCAAATAGCACTCTGGATTTTCCATCTACCCTTTGGGCTGACTTTTCTTTGTTCCTGTTCTCAGCCTTCACTTTAATTGTTACTGTTACTCTAGATTCTGTCTCAAGGTTCTCTCCTAGATTCTTTTTGTCTTTTCAGAGAATATTCTGTTCACTCTTAACCAGTTACCTGAAGACTCATAAATATATGTACAGTTAATCCTTTCTCCTTACCTCTGAGCTTTTGTATGTGAATGCTTACAGTATCTTTATTTGTAGGTCTCACAGGCACTCAGTGAATGTGTAACTTGACCTGTCTTTCCCTCCTTCACTTACCAAAATACAGAACAAAACCTGTTGATTTTCTAACATTTCCCACCTCAGTGAGTGGTACTGCCATCTATGTAGAGGCCTAAATAAGACGTTCGGGAACTGTAAGTGACCTCTCCGTGGGTTCTAATGTGATACTACCTGTTAGGTAACTCATGAATATATCCTCTGTTAGGATAAGTACAAACTCTTAAATATTGTTTGGTGCTGGCTCAAGTCTCCAGCTTCATTTCTAAGCCCTCTCCCTCTCAAACTATGTTCAGGATATATTGAAATAGCAGTTCCCGAACAAGCTGCATTTTGTATTTTATCTTGAATCAGGCCTTCCTCCTGTTTGGAACATTTCATCCCTCTGTGAGTTTCCGTGCTTTATGAGCCCTTCCCTGCCTACCGTGGATGTCCTTAGGTACTCTTGCTAAGTGTTCCATTGCACCCTGTCCTTGTTTTAGCATTTATCTTACTTTCTTGATACTATTTGTTCACTTGTCTCTCTTTCATTAAATCATAAGCTCCATGAGGCTAGAGGTGCCGGCTGTTTCATTTAATGTGTGTCTTTAGCATCTAGCATAGTGGCTGATATATAATACGTACTCATATATTAGCGTTTGTTATTGTTGCTTAATAAACTTTTGTTGGTATAATAAATATTTTTCAAATGTCAGCTTGGAAGTTACCTTTTTAGTGGAGACTTCTGGGGGCTTCCCTGGTGGCTCAGATGATAACGCGTCTGTCTGCAATGCAGGAGACCCGGGTTCTATCCCTGGGTTGGGAAGATCTCCTGGAGAAGGAAATGGCAGCCCACTCCAGTATTCTTGCCTGGAAAATCCTATGGACAGGCTCCACCATCCACGGGGTCGCAAAGAGTCAGACACGACTGAGCGACTTCAGTTCACTTTCTGTTTAAGAAAACTCCAGTCCTTCCTTCTTTGAGTCTAGTGTAATGTGTCTACATGTTTTCATTATCTACTGATAATAGTATATATTGCATTTATTTGTTTATGTCTTTCTTTTTTATAGGATCATAAGCTCCTGAAAGGCAGAGACTGAGTTTTAGTCATATTTAAATCTCCATTGCTTTTCTTAATGACTCTTACTTAGGTTTTTTAGATAACAGATCCATTATTTCATTGTCATCCTTTTGATCCAGTCCAGTTTGTCATTTTTAAATGATGTTCCAAACTAAGCAAAATAGTCTGGGTTTTGGAGAGAATGTTTTTTAGTCTTCCGATATGCATAATATGCTTCTTTGTGTAACCCTTGAAGATCAGTTTTTTGATATTTGTTCATTTGTTTTTAGCACATATTGAGCTTGTGGTCAGATGAAAACCTCACATCTTTTGCTTGAGCAATTCTGATTTTTTTTAAAACCTAAATAAAGGGCTTTGAACCTTATCCTTGCTTTTAATTTAATATTGTTCACTTGCACCCAGTATTCCAGCCTAGTTCTTTGTCTTGATTCTGTCACTTTTACACTTAACTGCTATTTCTTGCTTTGTCTTGTTCATAAGTTGGGGAAGTATGTTAACTAAGGCGTGTGGTCCATCATCTGATCTTATCTGAAATTGGTTAATCAAGCATTCTCTAGTGTTATTCAGGTTGTCAATGCAAAGTATTAAAAGCCATCTGATACTACAGTCTTTTTTTTTTAGTTTTAAAAAGCTTTTAAATTAAAATTTTTTTTTTTTTTTTTTCCCCATACCACACAGCATGTGGATCTTTAGATACCTGGTCAGGGATCAGACTTACTTCCCCTTCCATGGAAGAGCAAGAATCTTGGATGACTGCCAGGGAGGTCCCTGATACTGCAGCCTTTTACCAGTTATGAACATAACTGGTTACCTTTCCGATACCAAAATATACTGCATTAACCAGCCCAGAAGAACTTTCAGAAATAAAATTTGGGTAGCTTACATGACCTGTTTGAAACACTTATGGTAGTGTCTAATGGTTGTCAAACTGGCTATTTAAAAATCTCTACTTTCTAGTATTTAAGAGGGATTGACCTCTGTTCCACATTTCAGAATCTATTCTTTTTCAGTTTTTATTTTTGTTTAAAAATGTTTTTATATTGGGATATAGTTGATTAACAGTGTTGTGTTATTTTCAGGTGTACAACAAAGTGATTCAGTTATTGCATATACATGTATCTTTTCTTTTTCAAGTTCTTTTCCCATTTAGGTTGTTATATAATATTGAGCAGAGTTCCCTGTGCTATAATAGACCATCCTTGTTGGCTATCTATTTTGTTTTCTTTAAAAACATTTTTTTAAGTTAGTTAATTTATTTTCATTGGAGGATAATTACTTTACAATATTGTGATGGTTTTTGCTATACATCAACATGAATTGGCCACAGGTGTGTATGTGTGCTGGTCCAGCACCCCCCTCCGCCCCGCCCTATCCCTCTGGGTTGTCCCAGAGCACTGGCTTTTGGTGCCCTGCTTCATGCATCGAACTTGCACTGGTCATCTATTTCACATATGGTAATGTACATATTTCAATGCTATTCTCTCAGATTATCCCACCCTCACCTGCCTCTTGAGAAACCTGTATGCAGGTCAGGAAGCAACAGTTAGAACTGGACATGGAACAACAGACTGGTTCCAAATAGGAAAAGGAGTCCGTCAAGGCTGTATATTGTCACCCTGCTTATTTAATTTATATGCAGAGTACATCATGAGAAACACTAGGCTGGAAGAAGCACAAGCTGGAATCAAGATTTCTGGGAGAAATATCAATAACTTCACATCTGCAGATGACACCACCCTTATGGCAGAAAGTGAAGAGGAACTAAAGAGCCTCTTGATGAAAGTGAAAGAGGAGAGTGAAAAAGTTGGCTTGAAGCTCAACATTCAGAAAACAAAGATCATGGCATCCGGTCCCATCACTTCATGGCAGATGGAAACAGTGACAACAGTGTCACTGTGGAAACAGTGACAGATTTTATTTTGGGGGGCTCCAAATCACTGCAGATGGTGACTGCAGCCATGAAATGAAAAGATGCTTGCTCCTTGGAAGGAAAGTTATGACCAACCTGGACAGCATGTTAAAAAGCAGAGACATTATTTTGCCAGCAAAGGTCCATCTAGTCAAGGCTGTGGTTTTTCCAGTGGTCATGTATGGATGTGAGAGTTGGACTGTAAAGAAAGCTGAGTGCCGAAGAATTGATGCTTTTGAACTGCGGTGTTGGAGAAGACTCTTGAGAGTCCCTTGGACTGTAAGGAGATCCACTGAGTCCATCCTAAAGGACATCAGCCCTGGGTGTTCATTGGAGGGACTGATGTTGAAGCTGAAACTCCAGTACTCTGGCCACCTGATGCGAAGAGCTGACTCATTTGAAAAGACCCTGATGCTGGGAGGGATTGGGGGTAGGAGGAGAAGGGGACAACAGAGGATGAGACGGTTGGATGGCATCACCGACACAATGGACATGGGTTTGGGTGAACTCCGGGAGTTGGTGATGGACAGGGAGGCCTGGCGTGCTGCAGTTCATGGGGTCGCAAAGAGTCAGACATGACTGAGTGACTGAACTGACTGACTGACACCTCTCACTGAGTTCAAAAAGTCTGTTCTTTATATCTGTGTCTCCTATGCTGCCCTGCATGTAGGATCATCGGCACTGTCTTTCTAAATTCCATATGTATGCATTCATATACAGTATTGGTCTTTCTCTTTCTGACTTATTCACTGGCTATCCATTATAAATACAGTAGTGTGTATATATCAGTCCCAAACTTCATAACTATCCCTCTTGCCCACCCTTCCACTCTGGTAACGTAATCAAACCCCACTGGCCTTCAAAGCCAGATTCTCTGGGAACTCCTCCCCATTCCCATCCCCCAGGCTGGAAAGGCCTACATGGGGCTCAGAAGTATCTCAGAAGTTATCCTGTGGGATAACTTCCATGGTATAATTGTTCTCAGATTTGTGAGTGGCCCACCCAACTGGTTTGTGATTTAATTTTATCACAGTTGTGCCTCTCCTACTGTTCTTTGTGGCTTCTTTTTTATCTTTGGATGTAGGGTGTCATTTTGGAAGGTTCCAGAGTTTGTTTTTTTCTGTCAGTGGTTGTTCAGCAGTTAGATGTGTTTTTGTAAGGAGTGAACTCATATCCTACTCCACCATCTTGAGCTAATCTCCAGGAATGTTCTTTTTTAGAATCTATTCTTTCCCACCTCTGACAGTGCTCTTAAGCTAATTAAGTTCCCAAAGTTCACTGACTGTTACCCAAACTCTGTGGTCTAATTTATTTGATTTGGGAATTAATTCATCCAAAACAATTAGTTTTTATTTGGGGCTTCACTTCTATTTTAATGCTATTTCTTCTCTTCACGCCACATTGAAAATTGTTGTCACCAATGGATAAAACAAACAAACATAAAGGAATCATATAGCTTTACTTCCTTTTAATGAGCATAATAATAGCCCAAGGCAATGACTCTGTTTCTTCCATCTCTGCACTTTTGCATTAGATTTTTTGCAAGCTTCAAGTCATTTAAACATCTTGACACAATGTTTTTGGTGTCTGTTACTATATTAAAATAATTTTTACATGTCATTTTAAAAATTTAGGTTTATGGAGAACTTACTGTGTCGACATACGTATCTCTTTATTTTCTCATGAAGATTATTCATATGACTTATTTTTTACAGTTCATTTTCTTTCTTCCATTACAGTTTAATGTAGTGCTTTCGAATCAGACAGATTTAAAATGGAATCTTAGCTTTGTCTCTTAATGACTTTATGTCTTTGTTAAATTCATTACCCTCTCTGAACTAATTGATCCATTATAAAAACGAGGATAAGAATAATTACCTTTAAGGCACCGTAGTGCCTTGCATTTAATAAGCTCTGAATAAATGGTAGATATTACTGGAGTTTTCCTATCTAAGGATTTTGAAATCAGCTTTCCTAAAGAATATGGCACTTGTCTAGCTTTGCTTACTGTTCTCTCAAGATGGTGCTGCTGCTTATCATTTCTACTCTTAACTGTTTCTTACTATTCTGATTTAGATTCAGAGGAGTGATTCCTTTTTTTGTAGTGAGCTATACCTTACATATCATGTAATGACTGTAGTGTACAGTTCAGTGATTTTTAGTGTATTTACAGAGCTATGCATCTGTCATCAGTATCTCAATTCCAGAACATTTTCATCACTCCAGAAAGAGGTGAAAGTTGCTTAGTCATTTCCGACTTACCATGATCCCATGGACTGTAGTCTGCCAGGCTTCTCTGTCCATGGAATTCTCCAGGCAAGTATACTGGAGTGGGTTGCCATTCCCTTCTCCAGGGGATCTTCCCACCCAGGGATTGAACCTGGGTCTCCCTTACTGCAGACAGATTCTTTACCGTCTGAGCTGCCAGTCATTCTATATTTCTCCATTTTCCCAGTCCTTGGAAAACACTAATCTGCTTCTTATGTCTATTGCCTATTCTGAACATTTCATATAAATGGAATTCGTGCAATATGTGGCATTTTGTGTCTGGCTTATTTCAGTTAGCATAATGTTCTCAATATTTAGGTATACCTTATTTCACTTTATGGCCAAATAATTTTCCATTCAGTGAATTTTAAAAATGTGCTGTATCCATTCTTTAGTTATGAACATTTGGGTTGTTTTCACTTCAGGACTAACATGAATAATGCTACTATGAACATTTTTGTACAAGTTTTTGTTTGGACGTCTGTTTTCATTTCTCTTGAGTAATATACCTAGGAGTAATTCTGTGTTTAACCTTTCAAGGAACTCTGTTCTCCAAAAGGGCTGCATCATTTTATAACTCCCTCCCCAAGCTCTGTAAGTTTCAGTTCCATTTGCTCACCAGTAGCTGGTATTGTTGGTTTTTTTGATTTGAGCTTTTCTGGTGGGTGTGCAGTAGTATCTTATTGTGGTTTTAATTTGCATTTCTCTAGTGTTGCAGTGTTAAGCATATTTTTATGTGCTTTTTGCCATCTCTATGTCCTTGAAGTACTTGTTTAAATGTTTTGTATGTTTTTTTCTTGGGTCCATTTGTTTTGTTACTGAGTTTTGAGAGTTCTGCATAGAATCTTTATCAAATAGTTTTTTTGTAAACATTTCTTTATCAAATAGTTTTGCAAATATTTTTTTTATTAAGTAGTTGTTTTGGAAACATTCATCAAATAGTTGTTTTGCAAACATTTCTTCCTAGCCTGTGGTTTCTCTTTTTTGTGTTCATAATGCTGTCTTGTGAAGAGAAGTTTTTAATTTTGATGAAGTCTAATTTACTTTTTTTCTCTTATTGATTGTACTTTGGTGTTATAGCTAAGAAGTCTTTGCGTTCCTCAGTGTCACAATGATTCTCTCCTGTTTTCTTCTAAAAGTTTTACAGTCTTGGATTTTACATTTAGGTCCATAATTTCGAGTTATTTTGTGTGTATGTTTGCTATTGAATTTTTAGTGTCACTGTATTGCCTCTAGTTAACTCAGCTCTCACCCCAAAAATTCATGAAATATAAAAAATAAATACATGAACTTAATTCAGTTGCTAAAGTCTTACAATGAATTTTAAATTATTAGGTGATTTTAATGTAAGTTCTTGCAAAGGATATATTCATAGCTTTTCATAGCTTATTTAATGCTGTAAAATTATCTTCATATTGCCAATTTGACATACAAGTATTCACAAGTTATAATTGTTAAAATGTTAAAATAAAATGCCAGCATTTAGTTTAAATTATAATTTGAATGAAAAAAGTAAACGTTCATCTTGAGAAGATAAAATATGAAGCTAGATTAATACTTTGCAAGCATCAGTCATTAGCAAAAAGAGGTTACTTCTTTCCCCTCAAAGCCTTCCTTTTCACAGTCTTGCCTGTTTCTGAAGCAGTTACCAGTATATTTCATTCCTTCTCCAAGTCTTTGTGCAGTTGTCGCTCCCCACGAGGGCTTCCCCTTGACCACATATTTAAAATTGCAGTCCTTCTCATTGCAGTAGTCCTGGTTGTACTTCAGCTTTATTTTTCTCATTACACTTTACTGTCCTCTGCATAAATTCAACTTATTTGTCTTCTCTATCAGAATTTAAGGTCTCTGAAGGCAGGGTTTTGTTCACTGATGTATACCTACCATCTAAATGGTGCCTAGCGTATAGTAGGTGTTCAGTAAATGCTGAATGAATAAATGTATGAAGTTATACACGTTTGTCACAGTGTTAATTTTAAACCTCAGAGTTTCTAATAGGAACATAGTAACCTAGGAAAATACCTTACAATAAACTGTTTAAGATGATTTTTTAAACATTTGCTATCAAAGCCTTTATTTTCATGATTATTGTTTGCAGGGCTCAGTTTGGCAAAGGCTTGGTGCAGACGTGACAGCAGTTGAGTTTTTGGGTCATGTTGGTGGTGTTGGAATTGATATGGAAATATCTAAAAACTTTCAACGTATCCTTCAAAAACAAGGATTTAAATTTAAATTAAACACAAAAGTTACTGGTGCTACTAAGAAATCAGATGGAAAAATTGATGTTTCGTAAGTATGCTACGTTTGTTTTTGATATGGTATCCTTCTGTGTGTTTCTTTAAGAAAAACATTTAGCGTTAAGAATCAGATTTTTTATAACTTAGTACCACTTTATTGTATAGTGTAGCTCAGTATTGCTTATCCAGTCAGCCCTCTGAAATTCATGATTGCATTGATGATAGAAAAACTAACCCAGTGTTCTCATTTGTTATGTACTTTTTCATAGTATACATTCAGAACAATTTAAACTCTCAACATTCAGTAAAATCATTATTTTTAGACAGATGCATGGGGAAATCAGTAAGATTATTGATTAGATTGCTTACTATGTGCCTGGTATTCTACTTACTCAACACTGAAGTAACTTGCCTAATGTCTCATAGCTGGTGGGGGCAGAAGCACTACTTGAGCTTGGATCTATGTTCTTAAACCATGTTAATTACAGCCTTTTGTTGTGAGGTTCAAATGATAGACCTGTAGAGGATATGTACATTTTTCATTGCCTGACCCTGATTTATGTTTTATTTATGATTAAAATAGACTGTCAGAAGTGTCATTAATACTTGAGTAATGTCTGGTCTTAAGTTTCCAATATCTGTCAGCTATTCATGTGGATGTGTTTTACAATTATATGCTGCTTACTACCTAGTATTGAGGCTGCTTCTGGTGGTAAAGCTGAAGTTATCACTTGTGATGTACTGCTGGTTTGCATCGGCCGACGACCCTTTACTCAGAATTTGGGACTAGAAGAGCTTGGGATTGAGCTGGATCCTAGAGGTAGAATTCCAGTGAATACCAGATTCCAAACTAAAATTCCAAAGTAAGTTGCATACCTACCTGCATTTTCAATAATTTTAAATAAACACTTGTCATGCCTTAAAAATGCATTGGCTTTGGGGAAGAATAGTAAAATTATAACCTGTAAAAGAAAAATAATTAATTGAATTTTTGATTATGCAAAGTGTAGAACTTGAACTTGGAAGAGCTGTATTTGATTTATTTTTTGGTCATTTACTAACTGGAAACTCATAGTTTTTGACTCTGGCATAACAGAAGATGAGTGTCTGTGATTTCAGAAGTTCACTGTTTGTGTTGATCTCTGTGGCAGTATCTATGCAATTGGTGATGTGGTTGCTGGTCCAATGCTGGCTCACAAAGCAGAGGATGAAGGCATTATCTGTGTTGAAGGGATGGCTGGTGGCGCTGTACACATTGACTACAACTGTGTACCATCGGTGATTTACACACACCCTGAAGTTGCTTGGGTTGGGAAATCAGAAGAGCAGTTGAAAGAAGAGGTAATTCTGAATGAGGGTGGTTTTATTCTTAACGTGTGATTTGACCTAATGACAATGGTGGTTAAGAACCCTGTCATTATTGCATTAATGCATTTTAATAACTATGTAGAACATTATAGGTAAGTTTGAATAATTTTTTATTTTATTAGTATCATAAAGGAGAGAGTATTTGCTTGCCTGTATTTAAAAATTAGTAATTCTAGAGGTCTTACATTTGACTTTGAAGTATTTCCAGGTGGGCTGACACTTGAATTTACTTGATGTTTGTTTCCAAAATATTTTTCTGTGATAAACCTTTTGGTCTTTCCTTCTATATGCTTCGTGAAGAACTGCCTTCTTGGGATTTAGTTCTGATAAATGGTAGATGATTTCAGCAAATGGAAATGAATTTTTTGAGAATTTATGTAAGCTCTCAATTTCTGTCTCTCACAGGGTATTGAATACAAAGTTGGGAAATTCCCATTTGCTGCTAACAGCAGAGCTAAGACAAACGCTGACACAGATGGCATGGTGAAGATTCTCGGGCAGAAGTCAACAGACAGAGTATTGGGAGCACATATTCTAGGACCAGTGAGTATTGTAAAGCCAGAAATCCCATTAGGATTTCTGGAAAACATTGCTATTTAGTACATTAATTTAAAACCACCTAGTGGTTACATTCTGAGGTTATTATTTACTAGCAGAAGTTTGAACATAGCCTCTTTGTGCGTTGTTTCTAGCACTGACAGTCTTGCCTATCATATCCTCTGTTTTCCATGCCGCAACTAAGTTTTCCCTTTAAAACACACACCAGGCCATTTGCCTGCTTAAAACTCTCTGGTGGTCCTTTCCACTTCAGACTTACACCCAGGGCTCCACTGAATTTTGGTCCTGACTATCTGACATCATCTCTTTCCAATCATTCTCTTTGCTCATTAATTCCCTGTCTCATGGGCCTTCTCTGTTTTTTTTCTTTGTATTTTTTTGATAGGTAAGAAGTTGGTTTATTTAGAGAGAAACATACTCCACAGAGTATGGGCCATCTCAGAAAGTGAGAGCACCTTCTCACAATTTCTTAATAGGCCAAAACTTGTCCCATTTTAAAACCTTTGTGCTTATAGACCGTTTGTTTAGAATCCTGTCTCTCCAGATCTTTGTATGACTGGCTTATTTAGCTTGGTTCAAATGTTACCTTCTAAGAGAAGCCTTTCCTACCACTGCATTTGAAGTATGCCCTCCCCTAGGTATCTGATGTATCAGTGATGATAATAGAACATTTGAGTGCTTACTCTGTAACAGTTTTTCCTAAATACATGCATTAACTTGGGTTTTCAGGGCTCTGTGCAGTAGGTGTTGTTCATCCCATTTTTAAGGTGAGTAAAATGGAATGAAGCACAGTCAGTGAGTAATTGAGGTAGTAAGTGGTAAGATTGGAATGCAGGCCATTTCTCTTCAGAGCCCAAGCTCTTCTGTGCTACTGTTTTCTGTTAGGATTTTTCCAACTGGGGGCAGTTTAGAACTATTCTAATCTGTCCTATGAGATAGTAGTTGTTTTGCCATAGAAACAGAATTACTTCTTGATTTACTGTTTTAAAGGGTGCTGGTGAAATGGTAAATGAAGCTGCACTTGCACTGGAATATGGCGCGTCCTGTGAAGACATAGCTCGAGTCTGTCATGCACATCCGGTAACAACACACACAATTAATGGCTACCTAAGTTTTCTTCTGACCCACAAATACTTGGTTTTTAATTCTAAATTTCTTCCCTTTCAGACCTTATCAGAAGCTTTTAGAGAAGCAAACTTGGCTGCATCATTTGGCAAATCAATCAACTTTTAAATTAGAAGATTATATTTTTCTGCAATTTCCTGGGGACTTTTGTAGAGGGCACATTTCTGAACAGGAAATGCTCACAGCTGCAAAAATTTCTAGGACTGAATTATGAAACTTTTGGAAGGTATTTAATAGGTTTGGACAGAATTGAATAATCTCTTATCTATATTTTAAATAAATATAATATTGTTTCACTGCATTAATATCTGCAGGAAAAAAGCTACTTATAGTAGCTTCCTGGAAAATTTTCTTCACCCATATTTTCATGCTGTTTATGAAGGGTTCAGTGTCACTGAATTTATGTGAAGTAGCTTTTATCTCTGATACAGGATTTACTTACATGGATGCAGCTAGAGTATGGTATGTGAATAGCTCTGTTTGAACCAAGGTGATCAGGTTATTTGAAACTTGGTTTTCACATTGGAAACAGTCATTAGAAGAAGTTGGAAACATGTATAAACTGATGTAAAAAAAAATGATGATCTCAGATATTTTAATCCCCAATGTCTTGGTGGTTAGAGGTAAAATTTTTGTTTAGATTTTTAAGGTTCTGTTGAGGTCTAAAGTATAGTTATACAGTTAACCAAAGTAAGGCAGTGTATATACAAAAATCAAGTATCAGATGGAGAAGCAATGTATTACAGTGGAAAATGAAGACACAGAAATAAATATGTCTTAAATATTCATTTACTGGTTATTCTGAGTGGATGTCAAGATGGTCCTAGTTTTTTTTGACTACCTCTAGTGTATATTTTTGTTACTCTTTATTATTGCTTTTATAGACCAGGATGTATCTTTTCTTTCCACATTGTAGGACAATACTAAGGTATTTAAAAGGTCATCATCCTTTGATCTGTTTTAGCAATACCTACTAAACGTTTAGCATTTATTTTTGGAGAAGCAACCTAAGGGAATCTTTAATCGTCTTTCTTTTCCTAAGTGGATTTCCAGTTTATCCTGTCTGGGTAAAATTGACTTTTTCTTTAAAGAGTAATATTTATTGATAAATATTTAAAATGACTGTTTCTTAAAACAAATAAGTGTTAAATACTAAAGAGACTTTTGCATAAGTCATTCACATTTATTCGTCAAATTGCAGTGCACTTGATGGCAATTTAAAGGAACATATATTAAGGAAAGTTTGGAGAATATAGTTTATAAGCAGAAGGCTATGCAGAATAAGATATCAGTTGATCAGAGATTAAAGGAAAATGTTTAGTAACCTTCAGGTTTTAATTTATTTACATATAGGTCACATTTTCCTTTTTTTTCACATGTCCAGTGGTCTTGAATTGTATTACAGTCCTTATAAATCAATACATTCTGAAGACTGGATTCTGTTACCTCTGGAAAATATTGAATTTTTTAGTGAGCAGTTAACTTGATTGAACGCCAAACTCTTGTTGTCTTTATGTGTGTGGGATGGAGGGGAATGCAGCTGAAATCTCTACTCAACTGTTTTAGCTTCACTTGGGCTGAAGTTTGTACCATGCACGTGTAGTGCACAGGTAAGTCAGAGACCGGACAAGGAATGTGCAGAATTTATTAGACCTGTCTTTTCTGGGGTTCTTCCCCTCATTTCACTTGCTGCTGTTTTCCCCAAACTCTGATTCCTTAACCAGTAAAACTTGGCTTCTGCTCAAGTTGCCACTTCCTGGGATTTGCCTTCAAGTGAAAAGCTATTAAAAATGAGAATTCCACCCAGTGCTGTTGTTTGAGTGGTACTCCCCCATCCCACCCCCACCTACTTCTGATTGTTGTCCAGTAACTTTACTTTTTTAAAATTCAGTGTTTTCAGTTAATCTATAGGAGTGTTGGTCTGAATGTGCTATTCCCTGTTATTGGTAATAAACTGAATCTTTTTAAAATCTGAAATCCCAATATCCTGTGAAGTGCTAATTTATTTAAACTTCAAATGTATCCTCTACTCTAGGTAGAAAGATCTGATTAAGGAATAGTGAAATATAATTTAATATGGACTACTAGCAGTAGAGACACAAAATAATAGTTAAATGCAACTTTAAAGGTTCTCATTCAATATGAGAGTGAAAATATATCTGGGAATGAAGTCCTGTATAAAACAAATTTTAAGTGTTTACTTGTTATGTACTAAGTTCTAAGTATTCTCTTGACTTGTGATGATGGGGCTGTTAGTTGTCCAGTTCATTGAGCTGATTAAAATTAGTAATTTCAATGAAAAAGAGTAATTTCAAAGTGAGATTTTTAGTTGTTTGGCTGAAAAGGAATGAGGAGTAGTGAAGGTTTCTACTTCTACTTAATTGTAAGTAAAATACTTATAATCAAGGGGGAAAAAGATTTAGATGCTCTAGTAGATGAGGAGGCACAACCACTTTGTTAGTTATTAGGATTTCTACCTAAATAAGAGTGACAAATAAATGCCTGGAACCAGAAGAAAGTTGCCTTATTGTTGAATTTACAGCTGTTTACATAACCGTAACTTTTGTTTGGGCCCAGCTTCAAATGCAGCTGTGTTAGATGTGTGGGTGGTTGTTAAGTGGAACACAGAATAGCCTTGCTCTAAGGAGAAGGTGTGAAAAAGTCACTAGGGCCTGGCCTGTTTCCAGCTAACTCAGCTATGAAGTTGACAAAGGCTTGACAGTTGTGGTCCATGTATCTTCTTTGTCCTGTGGAATAAGTGATTGTTACCGGATTGTGAAATTAAATAAAATACAATGTAAGATCTGAGAAATGACAGCATCCTTCTGTACTTTTGTAGACCTGCCCACTTGGCATAAGCAGTGTCCCTAAATGTTGGCTCAGTTTAAACATTCCCCTCAGCAACCCTAGCCCTGTTGTAGGTGACAGCCCTCTGGTTTTTAACAATTTTATTGGAGTCTAGTTGATTTACAATTTGTACTAATTTCTTCTGTACAGCAAAGTGACTCAGTTATACCTATATATATTTTCCATTTTGACTTGTCAGAGGATCATGAGTATAGTTCCTATGCTATGCAGTCGGACTTTGTTTATCCATGCCATATATAATATGCCTTTGCTAATCTCAAATTCCCATTCCTTTCCTCCCTACGCCCCCTCTGCTGTGGCAACCATAAGTCTCTTCTTTATCTCTGAGTCTGTTTCAATATATATGCTGATTTATATCCTATTTTAGATTCCACGTATATAAGTGGTGGTGGTTGTTGAGCTGCTAAGACATGTCTGACTTTTTGCTATACCATACATTGAAGCACCCCAGGCTCCTGTCTTCCAGTCTCTTGGAGTTTGCTCAGATTCATGTCCAGTGGGTCCGTGATGCTATCTAACCATCTCATCCTATGTAAATGGTAATCGTATGGTATTTCTCTTTCTAACTTACTTCACTTAGTATGATAATCTCTAGATCCATCTGTATTACTGCAAATGGCATTATTTCATTTTAGCCATTTTATTTGTGTGTATGGTGTGAGGCTGTGTTCTAACTTCATTGATTTATATGTGGCTGTCCCAACACCACTTGCTGAAGAGACTGTCTTTTTCTCATTGTTTATCCTTGCCTCCTTTGTTGAAAGTTGATGGTAGGTGTGTGTGTGTATTTCTGGACTCTGTTCTGTTCCATTGATCCATATGTCTTTTTGTACCAATGCCATATCTTTTTGACTACTGTAGTAGTGTCTTTGTAGCATTGTTTGAAGTCTGGGAGTGTTACAGCTCCAGATTTTTTTTTCCCCTCAGGATTGCTTTAGCAATTCTGGGTCATTTATGGTTCCATATAAATTTTAGGGTTTGTTCTAGTTCTGTGAAAAATGTCATGGGTAACTTGATAGTTCAGTCACTCATTTGTGTCCAACTCTTTGTGATCCCATGGACTGCAGCACGCCAGGCCTTCCTGTCCATCACCAACTCCCAGATTTTACTCAAACTCATGTCCATTGAGTCGGTGATGCCATCCAGCCATCTCATCCTGTTGTCCCCTTCTCCTCCCGCCTTCGATCTTTGCCAGCATCAGGGTCTTTTCAAATAAGTCACTTCTTCGCATCAGGTGGCCAAAGTACTGGAGTTTCAGCATCAGTCCTTCCGATGAATATTCAGGACTGATCTCTTTTAGGATGGACTGGATCTCCTTGCAGTCCAAGGGACTCTCAAGAGTCTTATCCAACACCACAGTTCAAAAGCATCAATTCTTTGGCTTATATATTCCAACTCGCACATACATTCATGACTACTGGAAAAACCATAGCTTTGACTTTGGCAAAGTAATGTCTCTGCTTTTTAATATTCTGTCTAGGTTGGTCGTAACTTTTCTTCCAAGGAGCAAGCACCTTTTAATTTTCATGGTTGCAGTCACCATCTGCAGTGATTTGGAGCCCCCCCAAAATAAAGTCTGTCACTGTTTCCCCATCTATTTGTCATGTGATGGGACTGGCCAGATGCCATGATCTTAGTTTTCTGCATGTTGAGTTTTAACTAAGTCAACTTTTTCACTCTTCTCTTTCACTTTCATCAAGAGGCTCTTTAGTTCCTCTTCACTTTCTGCCATAAGGGTAGTATCATCTGCATATCTGAAGTTATTGATATTTCTCCTGGCAACCTTGATTCCAGCTTGTGCTTCATCCAGCCCAGCGTTTCACATGATGTACTCTGCATATAAGTTAAATAAGTACGGTGAGAATATGCAACCTTGATGTACTCCTTTCCCAATTTGGAACCAGTCTATTGTTCCATGTTCAGGTCTAACTGTTGCTTCTTGACCTGCATACAGATTTCTCAGGAGGCAGGTCAGGTGGTCTGGGATTCCCATCTCTTTCAGAATTTTCCACAGTTTATTGTGATCCACACGGTCAAAGGCATAGTCAATGAAGTAGAAGTAGATGTTTTTCTGGAACTCTCTTGTGATCCAGTGGATATTGGCAATTTGATCTCTGGTTCCTCTGCCTTTTCTAAATCAGGTTGAACATCTGGAAGTTCATGGTTCACGTACTGTTGAAGCCTGGCTTGGAGAATTTTGAGCATTACTTTACTAGCGTGTGAAATGCATGCAATTGTGCACTAGTTTGAGCATTCATTGACATTGCCTTTCTTTGGGATTGGAATGAAAACTGACCTTTTCCAGTCTTGTGGCCACTGCTGAGTTTTCCAGATTTGCTGGCATATTGGGTGCAGCACTTTCACAGCATCATCTTTTAAGATTTGAAACAGCTTAACTGGAATTCTATCACCTCCACTAGCTTTGTTCGTAGTGATGCTTCTGAAGGCCTACTTGACTTCGCATTCCAGGATGTCTGACTGTAGATGAGTGATTACATCATCATGGTTATATGGGTCATGAAGATTTTTTTTTAATAGTTCTTCTGTGTATTGTTGCCACCTCTTCTTAATATCTTCTGCTTCTGCTAGGTCCATTCCATTTCTGTCCTTTATTGTACCCATCTTTGCATGAAATGTTCCTTTGGTATCTCTAATTTTCTTGAAGAGATCTCTAGTCTTTCCCATTCTATTGTTTTCCTCTATTTCTTTGAATTGATCACTGAGGAAGGCTTTCTTATCTCTCCTTGCTATTCTTTGGTAATTTTGATAGAGATCACATTAAATCTGTAATTGCTTTGGATAGTATTGCCATTTTAACATTAATTCTCCCAATCCAAGAGCTTGGGATATTTTTCCAGAGTCACTAATTTCCTTTATTAATATTTCATAGTTCTCAGCATATAAATCTGTGGTATTAGTAGTGATTTCTTTATATTATCTCCTTCCTTCTGTTGACTATGTTTTGTTTGTTCTTTTTCTAATTCTTATAGGTTGTGGGTTAAGTGTTTTTGAGATTTTTCTTGTTTCTTAAAGAAGGCCTGTATCACTAAGAACTTCTGTAACTGCTTTTATAGCATCCCATAGATTTGTATGTTTGTTTTTTTTAATTGTCATTTGTCTCAGGGTATTTTTAAATTTCCTTTTGGATTTCCTCTTTAACCTATTGGTTTTTTATTAGAATGTTGTTTGCATGCAGTTTTTTTCTTGATGCTTTTTCTGTGCTTGATTTCTAGTTTCATGCCTTTTTAGTTTCAACCCTTCCCTAAAAGTTGCTGCTTTTTTGTTCTCTTTTCTAGAGTAAGGAGTACTTAGAGTAGATTTGGATCAACTGAGCAGCCACTGAGATGGTGAGGGTAGCTTAGGGTACTTCTTCCTTTCTAATTTCGATCTGGGAATACAACTGGGAGGTGATTTTGGGGGTGGATTTGTGGAGGATATTGACCCAAACAGATGAGTGATACTGGCCTATAGACATAACAGAAATTAGCATCTCCATGGAGACAATCAGTGAGCTTATAAATGCATACCATGAAAATAGCCTTCTT
Organism: Bubalus kerabau; assembly: GCF_029407905.1. Taxonomy (NCBI): domain Eukaryota; kingdom Metazoa; phylum Chordata; class Mammalia; order Artiodactyla; family Bovidae; genus Bubalus; species Bubalus kerabau. The sequence goes on from NC_073631.1 coordinate 52,007,283, forward strand.
TGTTAAAGGAATTCATGAGTACTAAATCAGGAAAAATATACTCAATATATATTTATATAAAAGCTTTGTACTTTATTTAACTCCATACAAAATGTGGTGATTAAAAACATTAAATAGGTTGAGTTTTATTTTGAAGATCATTAAGTCAGTTTTTAAAAGGTAATGATTTTGCTTTGGTCACCTCAGCCATCTTTTACTTACAGCTCCCCCTCCTTTGTTACAAGCAGGTGCTATAAACAGCAACTTTCTGGCTTATATCCTTTAGGAGTGAACGAACTTCTCCTTCCAGTCTTACTAATTCTTGAGCTTTATCTTCTAAATATTTTTGATTGTCCTCATATTTTCTTTCTAAATCTGTGGGAGATAAAAATAAAAGGTCTGAGCAGTTATACTATGATGATCTCAAAATCAAAGACTGATCCTCTTTTATTATAAGGCTCTAAGTGCTTGAGACAGAGTGAATGGTACTTTACCTTTTAAATAAACTCTAATAACAATTAAAAAAAAAAATCTACCTTTCAGGAGTTGCAGTTTGCTGTTTGCTTGAGCCAAAAGTGTTTTTGCTTCATTTTGTAGCATTTCTGCTTTCCTTCTGGCATCTGCTGACTCTTCGGTTTTCTTGGCAATTAAATTTTCTACTTTCTTGTACTTTTCATCAAGTTCATTGTCCAGAGTCTGCAGTTCCACATTTTGGTAAAAAAAGGTAATGTTAGTGTCAGTAATATAATTGTGGCAATATTAGATCACGTAGATGCTAACTTGCACAGCTAGCATTCTGAATTAAAGGCCATCACCACAGGTACTCAGGTTTCAAGCTACGCAGGAGTAAGTAACTGAAAACATTAACTTGAAATGGTATAATTAGATATAACATTGACATAATTTTTTATTTTTATTTTCTATATTTTTCAGTTATTACTGGAATAGAGTTGCTTTACAGGGTTGTGTTAGTTTCTACTGTACATACAACAAAGTGAATCACCTGTATGTATGTGTGTATCCCCTGTTTTTTGGATTTCTTTTCCATTTAGGTCATCACAGAGCACTGAGTAGAGAGTTCCCTTTGCTATACAGCAGGTTCTCATTACTTTCTATTTTATAGACAGTATCAATAGTACATATATGTCATGTCAATCCCAATCTCCCAATTCACCTCACCCCCAACTCCCCATTCCCCTTTGGTATCCATACGTTTGTTCTCTACATCTGTATCTCTCTGCTTTGTAAATAAGATTGTCTATATCAGTTTTTTCAGATTCCACATCTATGTATTAATGTACAACGTTTTTTTCCTCTCTTTCTGACTTACTTCATTCTGTATTAGTCTCTGGGTCCGTCCATGTCTCCACAAATGACTGAATTTTGTTCCTGACATGATTTTTTAAAATGAAAAGATGTCAAAGACATGGTGGAGTTCCTGTACGTCCCCGGGGGGACAGGCTTTTTCTTTGCAGGTGTTGTAGGAAAATTCATTGAAGGAGAGTTAGAGAAATAGATTTTCTCAAATGTAGGTGTGCTGAGATCCAAATATTTAGACATCAGAAAAAAGTGGGAGGACCATTGACTAATTTAGGGTTGATAGTGACTTGATACCAGGAAACCAGAGGGAAAAGGCAGATTTAACAAAAAGAAGGGCAAGATTTTAGTCATTCTTTTTAGGAATGCTGTTCAAACAATAGCTATTTATAGAAGAATTTCATTGTCAAGGTTTTACTGTTTATTTGTAATCAAGTTTAATATTATGCAGAATGTCCTGTAAGATGACTGCTTGGCTGATTTATGTTCTTAGACCTGCAGGAAACTAGCCCACAGTGAAAAAGATGGGGCAGTGAACTTACTGTTCTCTTTCCCAAACTCAAGGTATAGGGAAGTTATCTGTAATAATGCCTAAAAACTACAGTAGCTTCGAGGAAAAGTCTTGATTTCATTCAGTTTTTAGCTTCCTACTATTCATTTAAGAGTTTCAACACTCCCTTGAAAAGTTTAAAAAGGTTTCTTTAGTGATAAATATTTACTGACACAAATTTAAAAATTAAATGTGTTTCAGTGACTACTTGGCTTCTAGTGAAAAACTGGGGCTTGAGACTTTTCTCTGCAAAATATAGTACCTTCCAGTTAGAGGGAAGAGGTGGTTAATTCCAAATGAGCACAGAAGAGGTAAGATATGGTTCTGTACTAGCTGTTGTCTGTTAGGGATTCTTTAAGCATTTTCTACCCCGCTTTAAAAGATTTCTCAAATGGCCAGGTAATTTACTGTTTGCCATAAAGCTCTTCCTAATTGAAATATAAGTTCAATATGCTTGTTAAGTTAATTTCATTTTTCTAAACCCTAATCCAAGTTTGGATTTGAGGGCCTACATCTCATGTATGGATATTTTCATATCCACTCCCATTCTTTTCCATCTTTGTCTTTAAAGACTGCTATTTCAAAACAGGTCACCCAAGATGTTTCTGATGAATAACCATTCCAAGGAAGGCCTGGAGGAGAGCACTTGCTCCCTTGTTCACACAGCTGTGCAGTAACAAAGCTCTACTTACCTTCTTAACATCTTCTGCACTTTGTTTCACAGTGTATACTACTTTTTCAATATATTCTGCCTCCCCAGAATTCTGGGCAGCTTTCCGCTTAAGTTCTTCCACATTCCTCTCTAGCTCGCTGATACGCTGGGAGGCATTGAACAAAGTTTCCTCAGAAGCTGCTGTTTCAGACTCTATCTGAAAGTATATAATAGATTATATTCAGCAAGCCATTAATTCAAGAAGTGGTAGCAAGTGGTATGAATTCAAGTGTAGAGGAAGATTTAAAAGGCTACTGTGCCACTGCTCTAGAACAACAGAAGTAATTACTAAAAATTTCAAGAAAGCTGATATAAAGTGCCCAACTTCAAAATAGTCTCTGCTACATCTCATATATTTTATTCTTTCAGTACTTCTGAGTCTAGGCTGAAATTTACGTAAATTTTTTCTTACTGAACCACTCCCAGGCAGTGTGATGTGCCAAGAAAGCATTTTAAGGACACCTGCAAACTCTGGCTAAACAGTGTTCACAAGGAAGCTGATGTAAGCAAAGGGATAGCCACATAACTTTCTCAATTAATGTGGGTGGGGAAACCGTAACTTTCAGTCAATTTTAGTTTTTTTTCTATCAACTGTAAATGTTAAGCTTTAGTAGTGGAGATTAAAGCACTTTGGGAGCTACCTGCAAAGTTAATTTGAGTGTTTTCAGCTAATTAATGAAGACCTGGAAACCAGGAATGTTAAAACTATGAAAAGTTACTATAGGATTGTGACGTGGCATAGATCTGAGAAAGTTACAACTGGAAGCTGTAAGTACTCAAGAATTATTTAGGGTAAAAGTATCTCATCTGGGCAATTGGGGAGGGTCCATGTTTGATCTCTTTTCAAAGTATAATCAATAAATACTGATTTTTTTTTTTTAAAGCTAGCCAAAGTAAGCTTGACCCATGACAGAAGAACCAGTTTCACTGAGCACCTATTTTTTATTAAAAATGATCTTCAAGGATGGTTCTATTCTGTAGAATAACTCTGAAGAATAATGTCATAACTAATGGATCAGTATACAAATATGCTCAAAGTTATAACTGTTTCAAACCAAATGATTCTTGATCTGAGAGTTCACCCATTAGTTAGAAAACAATTCTTAGGGAGTATTCTTAGAAGATAACACTTAGAGTAAGTAAGTGAATAGTTTGTGTCAAGCTTTCATTAATATGGTTTAGAGCTTCTCTTTCTTACTGTTTACCTGAAACACTTCCTACCCTCCAAGGTTTCATCTTTAAATAAATTGCATCATCAAGCCAAATATTTCATCTACAATTTGATTAATTTTGCTTTTCAAAACAGTCATTTTTTAAAAGTCACTTAAAGTTCATTTACATGTTACCAGCACACTGACAAGACTGAAAAACCTAGAGAGAAAGCAGAGGGTTAGAACACAGGCTGGGGGATATGGTTTTTCTAAGCTTGATTAAGGAGCCCAAACAAAGGGCTGTGTGTGTGTGTATGTGTGTATATATATATATATATATATATTCAAAACTTCAAGTGGCTGAGGAACTGTCTGGCTTCATTTTACTGAGGGTAATGGAATAGAGGAAGATGGGCTTATATTAACTAATGGTAGGGAAAGCAGATTGAAAAACCATCTCCCAGGTTTTAAATATGATGGGTTGTTGTCTTGAGAAGGGGGATTGGCAGCCAGTAAGAGAAGCATCTAATTTCAGAGTTTTAAGTTTTTAGACTAGAGTACTAAATCCATGTGAATAATTCTTTTTTTAGTGAATGCCTTTAATATTTGGTAGGCTCTAAGGGTATTTTGCGTGTAAATTTCCCATGTATTCTGCATAAAACAGATTGTCTAGCTGTAAGAAGAGCTCTTGTTGCTGTTTAGTTGCTAAGTCATGTCTGACTCATTTGCAACCCCATGGACTGTAGCCCGCCAGGCTCTTCTGTCCATGTGATTTTCTAGGCAAGAATACTGGAGAGGGTTCTCCAGAGGATATTCCTGACCCAGGAATCAAACCCATGTTTCCTGCATTGGTAGGTGGATTCTTTACCACTGAGCCAGCTGGGAAGTAAGAGCTCTATCAGATTCATCTAAAATTAGGTATTAGAAGCAGACAATTTAATTCATTGCTTTCCAGTGGTTTTCAAAACTAGTAACGTTTTTGTGAATGATCACCTCATAAATCTAGTCTTAACTATGTAGTTGCTTTTGGGCTGCAAAAGCTTGCACTGCCCATCCTGTCTCTCCATCTGGAGATGTTCTAAAACTGAATATGAATTAATAGTATGTTTCATACTAAATAGAATCTTATTCCTTGAAGGAACTGGAAACTCGTATCTTTCATAAGGCTTTTTGTGGGGATGCAAATGAAAGTGGGTTTAATGTTTGTTTTCATGCTCCTTTTTTTCCCTAGAAAACAAGACTTTTAGCGTCTGTGCTAAGGGAGTACAGATTTATTAAAGGACTCCTTTGATGTTCAGCTGTAAGAATTTTTATAGGTAACTGTCAGATGTGCTTCTTTCCTGACAAATGTATGTGTGAGTGTGTTTTCTCCCATACGCAACAATGACTGCAGTCTCTTACCGAAGTGAGCAGGTTTTGGGTTCCCTGGATGTCTTCGTCTGCTTGTTTAATTGCCTTCTCTGCTGCAATCTGGGCCTTTTCTGCTTCTTCCAGAGCTTCCCTTACCATGTCTGCAGTGACTTTAACATCTGTTGCACTTTTGCTGAGTAAAAAGAACAGGGTGATAAGTGTGAACAAGAAAAAAGTACTTGGTCTTCTTTTAAAGACCAGCTTTCCTGGAGTGATGCAGAGAGACTCCCACAGGTCACTCGGTGAGAAATGTCACTGATAAAGAAAAGACTTTACTCCATGCTAGATACACAAATCCCAGGGACGGCGGAGCCTGGTGAGCTGCCGTCTATGGGGTTGCAGGGTCGGACACGACTCAAGTGACTTGGGAGGAGGAGGAGGAGATACCCAAAATGAGCTCTGCTAAATGGCATATAAAACTGTGTTCAGATACCTGGCTTTTTGAGCTTCTTCTAACAACATCTCAGCTCTGGCAATGTCAGCCGCACTTTGCTGTAGAATAACCTCTACTTGAGAAAGGCTTTCAACTCGTTCACGAATATCTTCTGTCAAGTTCTGTAACTGCTGTGGAGTGCTAGGCATTTCCATTTTCAAGACTTCGTTAGCAACTGCTTCAATGCTGTCTAGATCAGCACTATCTTCTGTTAAAAGTAAAAAGCAAAGATGGTTCACTCTTTCAACCATATTGGTCATCTACTGTGTGTTCAGCCTGGTGGGCTTATACCAAGCAAAGGTACTTGCTATGTAAGGGTTTTTAATTTGAGTTGGGGAGATGAGATCTACACACAGGAAAAGTAATGCAGACAATGCATACTACTGGAGTTGGTGACAAGCTGGGGTTGTCAGGGAAGACTCTGGAGGGTGTTGAAGGATGAGAGGGTTTGAGAGAAGAAAGAACATCTCTGGTTGGAGAGACAGGATGGGCAGAGCATGTTATGTGGAAGTTGAGTGAAGTGTTGTTCAGTTCAGATTGTAGCAAACTCTACAGGCAAAGGTAAAAGCTGGAACTTGATCCTAAAAGGCAATGAAAACTTTCAGTTAAAAGACTACTGCTGTAAATGCAGATGTAAGTGTTGAAATCCCTAATAAATTATCTGGATTCAGGAAATTAGAGAATCCAGTCAGAGAAGCAAAAGAGTCAATATAGTTGTCTTCAAGGAGTTTCAAATGTAAAGTGTGAAAAAAGACAAAAAAATACCAGAGTTTAAATTCTAAGTATGTCATTGATTTTTAAGATTTTTTTTTTAAACTGAAAGAATATTAAAATTATAAAGCCCAGGGAAATACACAATTGAATGATGACCATCACAGAATATTCCATAAGATATTCTTAGCAAATACTGTTGGCTCCTTATTACTAAGTTATTCTCCCTTTTTCCTTACTAACAGAATACTGATTTTGTTCAGGTACCAACCTGTAAGTTAAGGTAAGTTTATCAGCTCAGAGTTAAATATGGATTAGCCTGCCAATTACAGTAATCCCATTACTGTATAGAATTACTGTATCAGTGACATCTATACATGGTACTCATTTCTGGCCAATGAGATTTATGGAAGTGACTTTTCAAAGACTTCTGGGAAAGATTTCCTCTATTTAAAAATGATACAATAAAGAAATAGCTGGTCTTTTTTTCCATTAGCTATTATTGTGTCTTTGTGGAACTTTGGCAGCCACCTTGTAATAAGGAGGAGTGACCCTGAGAAGAGTTGATATGCTTAATTAAAATGACAGAGCAGAAAGATGAGAAATGCATGGATTCCAGAATCATGGAGCTACTGCTGAACTGATTATATATTATAAAAGACATCTCTGTTTTGATTACATCCATTTCAGTTGAGAGTTTTAACTTGCAACCACAACCATCCTCACTGATGGAACTCAAACTGTGACCAGCAACATTTATGAGCTGCACCACAAATCCTGGAGATTTTCTATTTCTGTACAGAATGCTTAAGACATAGAGCTATCTAATCATAAATAAAATATCCTGAAAACAATAGGATTACAAAACTTTGGGGACAATGCCAAAAAAAAAAAAAAAAATCCTTATAATTAAAGGTTCTAATGACATTACATGTATTCTCTAACACAAGTTCCAAATTTAATTCTCATAGTACATGTTTGACTTCTTGACTTACTACTTGGGTATCACATCAAGTATGTCTTGTATCTGCATAAATTAGAGATTATTTATATACAGCTAAGAAATCTGTATGCAGGTCAGGAAGCAACAGTTAGAACTGGACATGGAACAACAGACTGGTTCCAAATAGGAAAAGAAGTCCATCAAGGCTGTATATTGTCACCCTGCTTATTTAACTTAGATGCAGAGTACATCATGAGAAACGCTGGGCTGGAAGAAGCACAAGCTGGAATCAAGATTGCCGGGAGAAATATCAATAACTTCAGATATGCAGATGACACCACCCTTATGGCAGAAAGTGAAGAGGAACTAAAAAGCCTCTTGATGAAGGTGAAAGTAGAGAGTGAAGAAGTTTGCTTAAAGCTCAACATTCAGAAAACGAAGATCATGGCATCTGGTCCCATCACTTCATGGGAAATAGATGGGGAAACAGTGGAAACTGTCAGATTTTGGGCTCCAAAATCACTGCAGATGGTGACTGCAGCCATGAAATTAAAAGACGCTTACTTCTTGGAAGGAAAGTTATGACCAACCCAGACAGCATATTAAAAAGCAGAGACATTACTTGCCAACAAAGGTCCGTCTAGTCAAGGCTATGGTTTTTCCTGTGGTCATGTTTGGATGTGAGAGTTGGACTGTGAAGAAAGCTGAGTGCCAAAGCATTGATGCTTTTGAACTGTGGTGTTGGAGAAGACTCTTGAGAGTCCCTTGGACTGCAAGGAGATCCAACCAGTCCATTCTGAAGGAGATCAGCCCTGGGATTTCTTTGGAAGGAATGATGCTAAAGCTGAAACTCCAATACTTTGGCCACCTCATGTTGGAAAAGACCTTGATGCTGGGAGGGATTGGGGGCAGGAGGAGAAGGGGACGACAGAGGATGAGATGGCTGGATGGCATCACCGACTCAATGGACATGAGTTTGAGTGGACTCTGGGAGTTGGTGATGGACAGGGAGGCCTGGTGTGCTGCAATTCATGGGGTCGCAAAGAGTCAGACATGACTGAGCAACTGCACTGAACATAAACATTAAGAAATGAAAATATTTCCTAATATGGAAATACTTTAAAATTTGGAAGTATTTTATTCCCTGCAAGAAGTTGGTTTTATCAAAACTGCAGATTTGAATTATGGCCTCTCCAGTACTCTTAAAAATTTGTTTTATATTCCTAGATAGGAAGAAATATCTAAAAGTAAAACAAAAAAATTCCTTACGGGTCAAAAAGTTCCTGATTTGCTTGATCAGATTTCTCAGGTCCTCATTGCTCCTGTCCACTTTTTCTTTGGTAGCATTGGTTTTCAACAGAACATCTTGAGCATTCTGTTTTGCCTCATCAGCCCTCAGTTTTGCTTCAGAGACCTATATATGGGGAATAAAATACCCATGGAACAATGTCATTCAAACAGACGAGAATACTATAAATGATCCAGAAAATGATGACGAAAAACTATGTATTTGGAATCATGGATTTTAGAAACGTCTCGCATTCAACCATACTATTGTGTAGACAAAGTCATCAGTATATCAGTTCCTATACAGTGATCTTACATAGCTAGGGGTAGCATATACAATTTTTTTCCCCAGTTGTTCTTTAGTCTTTTTCTCAGGTTCCAACATACATACTTCAGTTAACATGAAGTTAATACTTCATGGCACTTCAGAAGAATAAAAGCTCAATTGAAATAAAAGCTGGATGTATTCATAACCCTGGACCAATGGTTATTAACATGGATATTTCAAATTATCATAATGAGAAATATGCAAATTCTTAGCCCACCTATGAATAAAACCTCATCTCCCTGATCTCACAAAAACTTTTGCCTTTTCTTATTAGTCAGCATTTGAGATTGATTTCTCCCGTTCAAGTCCTCCATAACTGAAAGCCAACAAAAATAGGCCATCCATTGAATTACCATCTTGGAGAGCTGCTCCACCTCAGCCAGGGCACTCAGGACATCTCGGTCAAAGTCCATGGCTTTCTGCCAGGCGCTGTGTGCAACAGTGACCAGCCCACCACAGCCAGGCCCACCACACTTTTTTTCTCCTTCGTCAGTTCTGCAGTTTGGGCCGCCACATTCAGTCTCGGAACAGGAGGCCCCTGGAGGCGTTCCACACGTCTGCAACAAAGCCAAGGAACAAGCACGGGGTGCAGAGTGAGTCCAAGGTAGCCAACAGCTGTGCAGGGCCTGGGTGGCCCAAGAGAGTGTGTAGGTGGTCCTCGGCAAGGGTGCTTGGAAAAGTGTTCAGGATAGAGAGGAGCAAAGAGCTTAGGGATAAGCCAGCTTGCTTCCTTCCAAGGCAATAGTGATTTAACCCTGCATCAGTGCTTTCAGTACCTTCTGCCCTAATACCATACATAGGGGCTCTGCTCCATCCAGTTGAAGTCTGCTGATATGAAAGCCAAAGAATGCATCCCCTTTCTCCTAACTGGTTGAATTTACAGAAAGAAAAAATGGTATCGAGAATGGACCTAGTAGCCTGTTAACTATTCTGGTAAAAAGGGTGATATAAAAGACCCATAATCAGGCCTTTTAGTAACTTTATGTCTAGTTAGGAAGACACGATAACTCGAGGGAAAACAGCCAAAAATAGGTCAGATCAAGTAAGAAAGAAAGCAGATAGAGATTACTGAGGATTGTAGCTGGGGAAGGAGAGTGGGTTGGTTAGATTTTTAGCAGAAGTGGGGAACATTCCACATGGGAGAGGAAGAGAGAAAATAAAGGTGGGTATAACTTTTCCAAATAACCCCCAAAGCCCCTGCCAGACTCCTCCTCTCTCACCTGCCGGAAACTTCCAAAGGCTTGGTTGTAGAATATATATGGCAAATCGATAAACTACAGGTTTGCTATATGACGGAAAAGGCTGAGCAGGAAGACAAACTATGTTTAGAGCTATTTTGTGGAAAATGCTCATGTTGAAAAGAGGGAAAAGCTATACTACAGTGAAAAATAGTTAACAGAATACTCCCAAACAAAGCATTCTGGTACTTCTTTTAAGAAGAGTAGTTTTTTCAAAATACAGTCTACTCTATAACTTAATAGTTCTGTGATAATTACCCTATTATCTCTTAAAATAATACTCTTTGATGTATCTGGTTTATAGCACATAAAAATCTTCAGAAAATAAAGTTTATTCTGCATGCTATACAAGAACACAAGCCTTAATCAAGAAGGCTTAAGACCTCAGGGATACTTTCTAAAAACATTCTAACACCCTAGGAGATCTGTTTTATTTCATCAGCCTGGCAGGCCTGGAAGAAAACATCATCAGTCTAACTAAATATACACAAAGACAGAACCAAAGGTCCTGGAAAAACACAAAGGAGCAAAAATCTTTCTACACAAAAAGTGGTGGTGTGGAACCTAAAAAGGGAGTTCTCACAAGATTATTAACAGGCACATACAATGAGAGATGGGAAGAAGGTGGCAAGTTTCTAGGCCACTCACCTGATGGAAAGCAGGCACAGGCAGGGCTCCTGTTGTTAATAGCTGGAGGAACCTGCCCACAGGCCACCTATTCCCAAGATGCCCCCTGCTGCAAAGCAGACATACTCTAGCATCCTTAGCTGCTTTTCATTTTAGTTTGGAGAAACTTGTGATAACTAGTTTTAATTAGAATTTATAAGGAAGGAGTCACTATTGAAGAAAGACTGAGAGAATTGGTGTTTCATGCCTGCGTATGGCAGCTCTGTCTCATGTTAGGTGCGAGTACATATTGCTCTAGGCCTCTGTTTCTGTATTAAACAAATGGTAAGAGATTTCCTAACTTTCCATTAGATGCTATCAAGTTTCCTAAGGTAATGAAGGCAATGGCACCCCACTCCAGTACCCTTGCCTGGAAAATCCCATGGATGGAGGAGCCTGGTAGGCTGCAGTCCATGGGGTCGCAAAGAGTCGGACACGACTGAGCGACTTCACTTTGACTTTTCACTTTCATGCATTGGAGAAGGAAATGGCAACCCACTCCAGTGTTCTTGCCTGGAGAATCCCAGGGACGGGGGAGCCTGGTGGGCTGCTGTCTATGGGGTCGCACAGAGTCGGACATGACTGAAGCGACTTAGCAGCAGCAGCAGCAGCAAGGTAATGAAAACATAATCTTGTAGGCATCAATTAACTTTGTCATAATACAGCACAGTGTTTTTGTCTGTTTCAGGAAGGGAAGACTGTCACCAAGACAAAATTGTAATGGAAGTCTGAACTCCCAGCCTCCATGAATTCACTTTACCCCTTCTTGTACTGATCCTCTATGTCTAAAGCCAAGAGAGCAGAAGCCTTGTAAAGGTTATAAACAACACCCTGCAGCTTCTCTCAGATAAGTTTTCTTCTACGAAAAATAGTAAGGGAGCAAGAGGAAGAAAAACCTAGTTTGGATTTTTTTCTTTTTTTTTGCTTTCTGCCTGATTTCCATTAAACTTACCACTCAATTCTATTTCACTCCAGAGTTATTTTTTAAAAGCTTCTGGGAAATAAATTTACTTTCTAGGTTGGTCTCAGGTTAATCTTAACTACGTAAAGTTACTAGGACAAAGGAACATTTTAACTAATAACCTATCCATTAAAAAAAATTCTTTAGCTCCCTTTATTTTTTTTTAGGCAGTCTCTCCGAGAATGATTCTGAATTGCTTCACTGGGATGCAATTTGCACTTCAAGTCAGAGCAAAGTTTAAAAAAAAATGTCCACAGTATAAAAAGAATCCCATTTAGATAAGAAGTGAGTCAATTCAGCAGCATGGGAGAGTAGTCCTGATTCTTTGGTTGTACCACAGAGAAATTGCTGCGAGAGGAAGGTGGAAACTCACATGCTGCTGTTTTTAATCTGGCTTGGTCACAGATACCCCAGAATGGGCCAGAGACTGGTTTCCCTCCCGCTGACTCATCTGCAAAGTGGACAGTGTTAAAGACAAAGCAGGGTATTTTTGCTCTTGTAGCATGGCAGCCTGGGGGCCAAACTCAAACCTTACCATTTCGGCAGCAGCTGAAAGGTCAAGACTTTGTAGTTTGCCTGCCAGTTCATCCAGAAGGCGGGCCTGCTCCTCCTGTTTCTCTCTGAACTGCGACTCTTGCTCCAATATAAAATCTTCCACCCTGTCTCTAGTGAGGGCCGACTGCTCCACCGTGCTGTTGGAATTTGTGGTGGAGGCATTCACACGCTCCTCGGCCTCTAGAGACATCTGGAAATACTTGGTAATGCTGTCCAAGGCTCCTAGAGCATGAGATGAAATTGCCCACAGTTAATCCCTTTGTACCCAATCTCCCTAAATTGACCATATGGTTTTGTTTTAAAATTCAAAGAATAAAAACCTTAAAGAAATACAACTTTCTTCTCATGATCAATGAATATACTTTGTTCCATTGGCACCTAACTGTGGCTCTGGAGGATGCCAAACATCTGGATTAAAAAATTAAGTCAATCATGAAGATTTTGTTCCTACACAGGCAAGCATCCAGTTCTTTCTAAATAGCTGGTGTGAGACAACTTGTAGATTACATGTCCAGATGAGTTTTCCCTTTTCTTATTTAACTTTATATCCACTCAAATGGCTAATGTTATATACATAAAACAGCCTGACATGTTTTGGCTTTAAAGGAACTAGCTAAAAAAAAAAAAAAAAAAATCATGCATAAAACAGGATGCATAGAGTGATCTGACGTATTTTACTTTCTTTTGCTTTGGGGGGAGAGGGTCCTATATAATATGGCCTACAATATCAATAAATGATTTGCAAATGTGATTTCCTGGTCAAGTAACAAACGATTTGCAGAAGTATCAACTTGATTTCTTAACTTTTTATAAGAGCCCCTTTTCAAGTCATATGAAGGAGGTCAACCACTAAATGGGATGCCATTCTAACACAAAGACCACTGCCCACTCCATGCAATGCCGTCTGTGCCCCACATCCCACATTGATAAAATGACTTTAATCCTCCTTTGTGCCAGAGACTCAATGAGGAAAAGCTTTCAAATTATTACAAAGCACTTACTTTTCTTCTGAAAGTGCTCCATTAAGTATTTGCATTAAAAAAATGCTCACCCCGAATATCTGAATTTTTGATAAATTCCAACTGTTCAGCAAGCTCTTTCACTGTGTTATCTAGACCTTCTGCTTCTGCCTGTAGAGTATCTAGTTGTCTGGCTGTGCTGTTATTTTGCATAGCTGTGTCAGACAAATCCACTTCTACTTGTGCCATCTTTTCTGTGACATCTTTAGTAAGTTTCCTGTAAAGAGAAGGGTAAATGAACTTAAGGGCAAGAAACTCAAGGGAAAATTTGAAGTCTCATTTTTACATTTTCCACTAATACTGTATCCATTACTCTGTAATTTCAAATCGATTCAGTAGTTTATAACAGTTCATCTTCAAGTACTGGTTTTAATCTTATCATTAAGAGATTATGTTAAATCTAATGATTTTTCTTTCTTCAATGCTTTGAAGGAAAACACAGCAGTTCCACTCAGCTGTGTTGTGACAGATGGGCTATTTGAGGGATTCTGAATATCTGATGTAACATGAGCACAGATCCAGAGCATGCGTCCCACTCTGTAACATAAGCAGCTGCAAGCCCATACAATTCCACAAACTCAAAAGACATAAGTGACTCCCGTGTAGAATTATGGCTCCCAGCCACCTGCCAAAAACACTCCTATCTGAACCTCAGGGATCTCCTTCAAGATGAGACATGCAGAAAGAAAGCCCCATGGCCACCAGGAAGACAGTGGAAACAAGGCAAAGAAGCTTTTCATACACACCACCCTTCAGACAAAGTCTCATCAAAGGAGCCACCTTCCACCAACAAAGCAACCCTTTCATTTTTCCTGAGAAAGAAAGCATCACTGAGGATGGAATATGATAACCATTTACTTTGCACAATACTTCGTTTGGAATGCAAACCCAACTGCCTTTGTTCTGTATCTTCTGTCTCCAAAGCTGTACTTTAGGCATCTATTTGTAAATTACTCGCGTATGCAGTGCGCATGTGTGTACATATCACAAAGAAAGTGCAAATCACGAAGACCTCAGCTCTGGGTATCACCTAATGGAGTGTAATTGTCTTCTCAGGGATATAATCATATAAAAAACTGGGAAAATGTAGAGATGCTGAAAGGTTGGGAGCCATGCGAAAAACGATATTTAAGGCTGAGATAATACCATGACCCAACTCAAAGGAAAAGTGCTTAAAAGGATTTGTGGGTTAAATTACATTTTGTAAACCTGATGGCTTTTTTTCCTGACCTGAGGCTAGTTTCTTTTTTTCCAGTGCTTTGCTTTTATTAATCTGTTGATTCCCAGAGGGCTTTCATTTCTCCTCAGGTCTCATACAATGTTATAATTAAAAAAAAAATAAAATAAAAATCAAACCTTACATTGTAGATTTTTAAATAATGTCACTCAGGATCCTAAAACATGCATCCTTGGATACTGTGTTGGAAATAGATTAATGAAATGAGTTTTCCTGAGATGATTACTATCTGTGTGATTAGATGAAGAGCGAAGGTAGAACCAGAGCTGTCGGTGGAATGTAATCGCTCTTCTGGCGGCTCCTGAAGGATACCAGAGTTTTTTGTTCTCCCTTAAGGTGCATGACACCAAGGCCAAGAAATCATTTCTTAAGTGGGGTTGCATTCAGACCAGGGCCTTTTAAGGCTTGTTATCGCTTCATGTAAGAAGGCTGAGCTGTACTGTGGTCTTTTTTTTAATGAGGTAAAATTCCTCATTAAATGCATTATCGCCTCACATCAGATATCTCCTAACACCCTGATCAACCACATGATCTTGGGCACAAGATCTGAGGCTTGAAGTCAAGGGACCAGTTACTTTAAATCTAGAAGTTGTAGGAAGGATCTCCTACAAGGTACTTGAGCTAATGTCAGCTGTTAGCTTCCTGCTTCTCATACACAGTGTGGAGATGAATGAAAAGTCCGTCTGACTTCTTAGAGATGCTGATTAAAGTCCCATCACACAAAATTGCTCCTGTAGTTCTGGCATAATGTACAATCGCCTGAATGTATAGGATTTAGCCATGAAACGACCCCCCTGCTCCTGCCAAATGGGGAATCTAGAATAAAAACTCATAGCATTTGGAGAAGCACAAATGCTCCATATCCTTTCCTGTTTTGTCCTTTAGCCTAGATCTTATTTTGCTGTTTTGGGGGTCCTTTCTGGCAAAGGGAGTTGGAATGTTTGAGAACAGGAGAGATAATTGGGAGAAATGGGAAAAAAATAATCTCATAAAAGTTGAGCATCACTCAGCTCAATTCTCTCTGCTTTCACTGGCAAAATACACACTCTCCAATCAGAGATATGATTGCCCAGAGAAGGACTAAGAAGAGGAATTTTCATCGTAGGGAATCTATTAAAATTGGATGAATGAAGCCCGGCTCTAGTGGACCAATAGCTGAGCAGTAGAAATAACCTAGAAATAGGAGTCTTACTTGTGGTAATGGAATTTCCCTGGAAGTAGCAAAACATATGACAACAACTTATAATGTTTTCTGCAATTATATTACCATTTCATAGATTAATCCTTTTGTTACTCTGTAAGGAAAAAGTAGAGTATCCTCCCCTCCGCCGCAGGTGAGAAGGGAGGCTTGGAAGTGTGTGAGTCATTTTAGTTCACAAGCCTAGCAAGTAACCCAGTTTTGACTGTTATGGATCCTTTGTTTCTGGATCCAGACCTTCTACTGCCCAAGAGTTATTGTTTGCAGAGAAAAGTGCTGGACATAACATGCACACATTCTGCACTGCAGTCCCCACAACTCTGGGTCCATTCGCCCCCAAGCCCAGAGCAGTGCCTGCCAGAAAATGAATGCCCAGCATCTATTTTCACTCACAGCACTGACCACCCCTCCTGATGGAATCACTGCGCTGTTGATTCACCAAGTTGAAACAACATCGTGAGCTGTTACTCTGGCTTATCAACTACTTACTCTGCTTCTTCAAAGAGATGCCCGATGTTCTTCAGTGGCTCGGCAGCTGGGCTCTGGGCCAGGATGTCTCTGATCTCGTTGACTTTCTTCTCCACCGAGTCCACAGTCTCCCGGTAAGGCCCAATCACACCACTGATCTTCAAGGCCTTGGCTTTCTCCAGGAACTTCTGGGTCCTGTTGGTCAACTCAGCGATGATCACGTCCCAAAGAGCAAAGCACTGGTGGCAGGGCGTGCAGTCGGGGAAGACGCCCGAGTAGCCCCGGGTGCACTTGTCACAGCGTGGGCCCTCCACGCCCTCCACACACACACACTGGCCAGTGGACTGGTCACACTGTGGTGTCTCGATGCCCCTGGGGTCGCAGTCACAGGCTAGAAGGGAGACAGCAATGCTGGCTGAGCCACTAGAGCCCAAACAGCCACTAGGCAGTTACACCCTCAGCCACTGTTACACAGGAAGGTCTGTACATGGCCTACGGCAGTTGACCAATGACCCTCACAGAGACTATAGCCGCTCCCCCCACAACACGCGGTACCTCAACCCTGGCTAGCTGCTGCTTAACAATTATAGTGATAATAAATTTTTCTTTAAGTGAACACCATTGTGCATCATTGTACCTGCCTCTGTACACTGGTTTACATGCATCGTCTCACTTAATCCTCACAATAGCCCTATGGGATCCACGTATTACAATCATCAGCTTTATAGACGTGAAAACTGAGGTCTAGAGAGATTACGTGACTGCCAAGTTTTGCAGCAGGGAAGCGGCCAAGCCAGGAGTCTGACTCAGCACTTTGCAGCTCCCGAGTCCGTGCTTTTAAGCTCTGTCTTGCCTCTGTTCCCTTTTTTTGACCTGTCTGTAGATCCTGTCAGGACAGGACAGGGTCTGTCAGGTGATACCCTAAAGATGTGAGGCCTCTGGCCTAAGATAGAGCAGTGATGAGCAAGCAACATACCAACATCCCTCTACCCGGTCACAGAACAGTGAACAGTTGATGAAATGCAATAAGGTTGATATAGAGAAAACTAAATGAGAAAGAAGTCTCAGGAATTCTAAGCGTCTGGTTAAAAGGCTTTCAATTAAGTATCATCTAACTTATGGGTGCCTGCCATTGCAATAACCACCCCCAGCGCTAAGAACAGAGGCTCATAAAACATCTGAAGTGCAAAGGCCTTGGGAGCCATTCAGTCCCAACCTCTCACTTGGCCCAGTAGGGTTGGCATCTGAGGCACTGTGCCATTGAAGCCCGGCTCAGAGTCCCAAAGCTCGGATGACTAACTTGGTTTTCTATCAACACTTGGCATTTGTATTTGTTCAGTGTTTGAATAACAAAAGGCCTGCAGGGGGCACTAGGGGTAAGGAACCTGTCTGCTAGTGCAGGAAACGTAAGAGACTCGGGTTTGATCCATGGGTCGTGAAGATCCCCTAGAGAAGGAAATGGCCACCTGCTCCAGTACTCTTGCCTGGAAAATACCATGGACAGAGGAGCCTGGCGGACCTCAGTCTATGGATCGCAGAGTTGGACACAACTGAGCATGCACACACACTCACCCCTTATCCCTGGCCTTAAACCCCTTCTGGGAAAAGGTGGGGATAAAAATAAAAACAAAGATCCTATTTCCCTAAGTTGATTGTGGACTCCAAGGGCAGAGGTACACCTTTAACCATCTTTCCATTCTCAGCTCTGTGCACAGGGTTAACTCTCAAACTGGAGTTCAACTGTCTGCCAAACAAGGCTCTACCCTCATTTTTGATACAGGCACACGAGAGACATCAACACACCCCCTACAAAAGAAAATAATCTTCCTAGGACTCAATGTTAATTGTGGCAAAGCACAATGATGTTCACTGCAGCACTACTATATATGAAATAGATAACCAACCAGGACCTACTATAGAGCACAGGGAACTATACAATATTTTGTAATAATGCATAGTAGGAAATATACATATAACCGAAAATATACATGTAACTGAATCACTGTGCTGTACACCTGAAACTAATACAACATTGGAAAATCAACTATATTTCAATTAAAAACCAAAAAACCCTTCCTGAGTCAATAGTATTGTCTCCAAAAGACTTTCTAATGAAACATTTTCCAGAACCAGTTTCATGGATGGTCCTGGAAACAAAATACTCCACCTTCCAAAGCCAGAAAGATGTGTGTTTGTGGACTGGACCATTCACCTGACTCTCCTCACACCCTGCTTTGTATTGTTGCTTTAGCTTTTCCTGGCCTCTGTTTGCCAACTACAATCCACAATCTCAAGCACCAAGTTTGAGTAGAACAGTGTTATAAAAACTCAGGCTGCCTACTGGTGAATCCTGCCTTCCCCACACCCAGCTACCCGACCCTAGCTGGGACAAAAACTGAGTCATGCTTTCCATGTCTATAAGGGATAATGATTATACCTAGCCACTCTTAGGATTGCTTTCAGGATGAAATGAGAGTTCTATGATCAAGTAGCTTTGGGAAATTCTACGCTCTCCTTTTGAAAATTCAAAACAAACAGCATGTTAAAAACTCAGAAGAGTTCTGCATTAAAAACCTTGTTCCACACTTTTTTTTTTTACCCAGTCATATCCCATTATACTGTGGGATCTTTTTCTAGTGGAATACCTAATGACACCCCCCACACCCCCCAAAAAAGAAAGGGAAAGACTTTGGAAAACCACTGCCTCCATCAGTTTCTACAATCAAAGAGACTGGGAAGAACTTGGCTAATGCTTATATCTGAAGGTCTGTGTTGTTTAGCCTTCAGGAACGGATTTCCATATCATCTCATAGAATTCAGTCATCTTCCAGAAAGCTGTAAGTTACCTAGGTCATCTAAGTCCTAGCCTCTCAAACTCCAACAGGCATCAGAATCATGTACAGGGCTCATTTAACACATTCGCCCCATTTCTCCCCACAGATCTGGAATCAGTGGGGCCTGAGAATTTATATTTCTAGTAGTTGCCAAGAGATGCTGATACTGAGAGTCACTACATCCCATTTTGAGAAGTACTGACCATGTTATCTTCCCAGCTGTTCACCTTCCTTTTGCATGTTAAGTGTGTGTGTGTGTGTCTGTGTGGAGGAGGGGAGTGGAGCAATCATGACCTTCTAGTTCACCAATGTAAGCTGATGAATGGACCTAAGGACTTGTGTAAGCAGAGGGCCTTTGTGATGCCATTTGAAATGAATGAGGCTGTCAGGTGCTCCTGTCCTGCAGGCCCCAGTGGGGAGCCCTGTGTGGGGCCTCACGTGGCCCAGCAGATCTGTCCTACTATTTTTTGGCCGCACTATAGGATGCAGGATCTTAGTTCCCCGACCAGGGATGGAACCCATGCCCCCTGCATTGGAAGCAGAGAATCTTAACCACTGGACCACCAGGGAAGCCCCAGATCTGTCCTGCTTTACTGTTATGCTTAGGCTGGGGACAACAGTGCCAGATGGTGCATATGCTTTTAGTTTGCTTAGAAAATCTTTCTTTCCTGAAGATAATGCAAAGGTACAGTCCTAAAGAGGTTTTCACTGAATTCATGCTGGGAGCATGGGATGTGTACATATATTGAGTTTATTTTTAATTTCTCTAACAAGTGTTCATTTATGTCATTGGAATAGGCATGTCTTGCTCTCATTCTGTCGTGGCCTCTTTGAGGGGGAAAATATTGGTCCCAAACTGTGGGATTTAAAAGGCAAGTGGCCTCTCATTAAGACTTTCCTTGTCTTTCACACAGCTACGTGTTTTCTCATAGGAAGAATACCTACCTATGACTTAAGTCTTCCCAGAAGCATATTGCTAACGAGACAATAATAGAGTCTAAAACTGTGCCTTCCAACAAGTCACTTCAACAGAAAGGTTAGCAATGGAAGGCATATTTGGCAAATGATTACATAATGTGAAAAAAGCGGTCACGTTCTTTTCCCAAAATCTACCTAATTCTCATCCCAGCTGATCTCTGGACCCTGCCCCTCAAGACCAGTGTCCCAGAGGGTGGGCAGTGCTCTGGCACCTCCAGAGACCAGGACCTGTTTGCTGACCACATTCCTTTCCTCCATTTGAAAAGCAGAGTCAAATTTCATAGATGGCTGGATTGCAGTTTCATCACTGAAAAAGTCTGACTACCTAAAAATGTATCAGGTTTTCATTTCAAACTGACGCTGGTGAATTGTTAAAGCACCAGTGGACATGTGCTTCCTTCTTTTATTAAGTTTCCAGAACTGCTTCTCTGATGGGGTCACCTTGGAGGCAAGTACTAAAAGGCCCAAACTTATGACCTTGTAAAAAATACCCCCTAAGAGTATTTTCCTTTCTGCTGAAGCAGAAAGGTTGGTTCTCACCTGACAGTTTAAAACTTTACAGACAGTAAAGCTGTGAAGGAGACTCTCCAACCTCACATTCACTGGGACTGGGAAAATTTATCAAGTAATTGTACTGGTTGTCTCCAACAGGGCCAATGTGTTTTCTCCTCTTGAGAGGAAGGGATAGGAGTCCAGGGGACCTGCAACTCAGTGTGGCTTTAAAGAATGGCATTATTAGGTGAAGGACCAAAACCTTTCTCTTGGAAAGGACTATATATAGTGAAAGCTGTTGCCTGATTTTTAAGATGAACAAATCATGAAGATGAAGAACAGCATTCTAAAAATGAGACTGTCATCATTTTAATAAGCCATGAGAATTCCACCTTCCTATATAAATATATTCTTGGTTACGTGGGCAGTGGGTCATCTCTATTTTTACTAAGTTTTCTCCTCATTTAAAACAAGAGGTACAAACTATTAAGTATAAAATAAGCTACAAGGAGGGATTCCCTGGTGGTCCAGTGGTTAAGAATCCACCTTGCAATGCAGGGGACATGGGTTCAATCCCTGGTTGGGGAACTAAGATTCCATATGCTGCAGGGCAACTGAGCCTGTGTGTTACACCTACTGAGCTGGAGCACTCTGGAACCCATGCACCACAACTACAGAGCCTGAGCAACCAGAGACCAGGACACAGCTGGAGGGCCCACATGCCACAACAAAAGACCCCACGTGACACAATGAAGAAGACTGCCACAACTAAGACCCGCCGCAGCCAAATAAATAAGTACATAAAATAAGCTACAAGGATATATTGCACAACAGAGGGAATATAGTCACTATTAAAAAAAAAGCTATAAATGGAGCATAACCTTTAAAAATTTTTAATCACTATATTGGACACCTGTAACTTATATACTATTGTACAGCAATGATACTTCAACTAAAAAATTAATAAAACATGATCTCTAAGAGGTTGGTAGATGAAAAATAGTGTAACCATTTTACAGACTCTGAGATCTGGAGGAAAATTTCAGCAAGGAAACAGCAGAGTGGGAAATAGCCTACGTGCCTCTTTCTTAGCAAGTGTCCCTTTCTGCTTTCTTCGTATCCATCCCTTCTTGTCTGCAGACCTCCTCTGCCCACTGAAGAAAGTCCATCCTCAAGGGCTTTCCACCATCTGATGGCACTGAATCTCCTCTGTCTTTCCATGAAGACTGTTCCCATGACACCTGCCGAGGGACTCAGGTCCCTGCCTGGCTTCCCCCCGCCCCGACGCCTGCAGAGTTCAGCACCTCTCGTTTCCTGCTGGCTCCCTCCTCTGACACCTGCAGAGTTCAGCACCTCTCGTTTCCTGCCCTCCTGCAGCTTCATGCACTGTTTCCCCCCGGAGCCTGCAAGGGGCCCTGATCAGGGAGCGGCTCTCCTCCCCAGTGTCCAGATCCCACTGGGCACACTGGGCAGTAACTCAGGCTTGTGTTGGTCCCCACACCTTTCCTTTTGAACTTGAAGCTGCCTGGGGACCAAGAGAGTGCTCTCCTCACATCAGGGGACAGGGTTTACTCGTTTTTGTCATGAACCTGCCTCAATAGATCCCTGGGGATGTGCTCTCACACCAAAGGTTAATTCTTGCTTTACTTCGGCATTTCTATTTTACTCGAAGGGAAATTTCAATACTTTCTAATCTCTGAAATGTGATTTTCTTTTTCTGTAAATTCTCTAACCTCCTCCAGTCCCACATTTTTTTTTTTTTTTTTTTTTTTGCCTCAGTAGTATGATTTTAAATGGAAGTTTCAAAAGTTTTAAAACGGAAGTTGGAGAATAAATAGGATTCACCTGCAGAAATGAGCTGGCTGTCTGGCCCAGGAGTTGGTAAATGTTTTCTATAAAAGGCTCCATCACAACTCCTCAACACTGGTACTGCAGCAGAAAGGGAGAACGGACAATATGGACAAACCAGGGCATGACTGTGCTCCAGTCAAACCTTACTGAAGGGGGCTGACAGCTGGATCTGGTACATGGCTATGGACAAGCCTTCCCTCTACTAACAAAAATATCTGCAATTCTCTAAAGAGTCAAATTAAATCTGACTTCCTGAGCCACCCTGGAAATAAAGCAAAAAGGTGGGTGATTATAAAGGAATCCCAGCCTGAGAAAAGATGACAAGCATTAAAAAAACAAATTATGTCTGAGCAAAAATGTACTTCGATTTTCTACCAAAAACTACTGGAAATGAGAAACAAGCAGGATGAAAAAAACAGCCAGAAACTCTCACCTATGGCCCCTATTTCCAATCAGCCTGGCCTTTCCCAAGAGCCAGAGGCCTTGCCTCTGCGGTCTGCCAGTCAATAGAAGATTCCTCCTGTGACCCTTTGACTCCTCAGGGCATGGGGCAGAGCTCTGGGCAGAGGTTTTTCTCGGGCACGTTCAGGACTGGGTGGGCGAGCTCCTCTCCATCCAGCACAGTGATGGGCTTGTTCAGACTCAGCACTGTCGGCCAAGAGCCCCAACCCGCCTGGACAATGGGAACATTCAACAATTCACGAGCTGGAGGCTCAGCTCGTTTGTCTTTGACATAACTCCATTTTTTTCCATAAGGAGAATACTTAGCTATGACTTAAGTCTTTCTATAAGCATATTGTTAGTGAGGTGGCTCCAGAAAGTCTGAACTTGTGCCTTGTTCAACCGAAAGATTTGAAATTCACTCCTGGGCAGTGAGTGACTTAATCTGAGAAGACTGTTCACATTTTCATTCCCCATAGTTCAACCTAATTTCAGATAACACCTACTTGTGTTCCCGCTGGTTGCTGGACCCTGTCCCTTCAATCTCTTGCCCTCCCATTTGCACTGGTGACTGTGTTCCTGAACTCGATCTGCTCCTGCATTCCTGTCCCTGCCCTCATCAGATTATTCTGGTCTTGCTCCAACAGCCAGCTATCCTGTGTGCACAGGGCCCGTAGCTGGCCAGGACTCCCCCACTGCTGGCTGCAGTCAATTCTTGCCCTTTCTAGGTGCCTTGTCAGTTATGAACTTCCTTCATGGGGTGTCAAAAGCATTTGGGTCTCCACAGTTTCTTATGTAACAGGCTGACCTTTCCTCTGAGTAAAACAAACAAAAGAAGTTGGCGAACATCAATGCCATGGATTTCTCTCCTTGCAAAATTTCTAAAACATGATCTCACTTTTGACCTAAACAAGTTGATACTGTGCTTATAAGCCACAATTTCTCTGGCAGATTTAGAGGTGAAGGTTTAAAGATAAAAGGGTAAGGGGTAAAGTTCTGAGTGTTAAGTGAACAATCCTCTGATTGACTCTGACTCTGGGAAACAGGCTTTTCATGCTAACAAAGCTTAGATGGAGCAAAAGGTCAGAAAGTTTTGGCAGTCAAAGCTATTTTGCCAATGACACACGCTGACAGAATCAGGCTATAAGCATGATAGAACCATTATCTGGAGAAAATCAAGCCCCTGGGGCAGTATACGATTGAGAAATTTAACAAAATAGTGGTGAGAGTCCTGAAGAAACCAGATTTTAAGCAGGATTTTACTTGCAAGGGACCTCCTAGAGCAAGTGGTCCACTGAACGTCATGGACCTTCTAAAGGAAGTGAGAAAATCAGATTCCATTAAGAACCAACGTTGGGGACTGAAGAATGATGTATATGATTACATCTGTATATCTACACAGCCCTCGTCATCTCCTCTGGGGAGCAAACATTCGTCTCATCTAAGATACTGGCTCAGACCCTTCTGGCTACCCAGCAAATGAAAGAAACAAATCACAGGCCATTGATTCTGGTCATGTCTACTGCTTGAATCTTTGGACCGTTAAGAAACATATGAGCCGACTCTGAAACAACATGCAGTTTCTAGATTTGTGACTTTCAACAGAAGATTCTGAATGAACTGCTAACCTATATTATTTCTCACTACAGTTCAGTCTAAAAAACAGATTTTTTTAAAAAATGTAGTGTCCAACAGGGACCCAGAATTTCATACGTATAATGAAGAAAATATATCAAAGAGCAAATAAGAAAGTACAGAAGATATTTATCCATAGTTATAAACTTAAAACATAAGGAAGAAAACCCAAGTAGGAAAGAAAGAAGAGGAAAACAGTATAGGAACAGTCTACTAAAATCTTCTCCAAGAATGCTTTAAGATCTCAAAAATAACCTGGCAGGCAAAATATAGCAACAGCATAAAAACTAAGCAATCCTTCTGATTCACATGCCTGTAGCAATATCTTGTTCTTAAGAAAATATCAAGCTTTCCCTCAAAGTCCTAGTCAGTCACAAGCCTAAGGGAGAGTCTGGGTTTTCGTCACATTTAACACATGTGGTGGTCCTGTCTCCTGCTCCTCTGTTGCACTGAGGGTTCTAGGACGTTGCCCTCCGAGTTCCCACTGGTGGGGAGTGACAGTTGAGGGCTTTAACTGTCAGCACTATCTGCTTGTTTCACTGGGATCAAACCATCTTACCAGAACATTTAGCTCTGCTTGTGCCGACAAGGACGCTTACCCCAAAATACTGTTGGGGGGAATCAATGTGCAGAACTTGATGCTGAATATGAGCTCATTTTGCTTAAAAGCATTTAAAAAAGCCATTCTGATTACTCAGCCATAAAAACAGAATGAAATAATGCCATTTGCAGCAACATGGACAGACCTAGAGATGATCACACTAAGTGAGTCAGAGAAAGGCAGAGACTGTATGAATCACTTACATGTGGAATCTAAAAAAACAGTACAAGTGAACTTATTTACTGAACAGAAAAAGACCTACAGACACAGAAAATAAGCTTATGGTTATGAAAGGGAAAGGTGGTGGGGAAGGGATAAATTATGAGGTTGGGATTAACACATACACAGCTATATGTGAAACAGAAAAACAACAAAGACCTATGTACAGCGCAGAACTATATTCAGTATCTTGTAATAACACATAAGGGAAAAGAATCTGGAAAATACATATATATAACTGATTCACTATGATGTACATCTGAAATATTGTCAATCAACTATGTGTTCATGGCTCTGCGTCCGACTCTTTGCAACCCCATGGTTGCGAAAGTCAGCTACATCAAACAACTGCCAGGCTCCTCTGTCCAAGGGATTCTCTAGGCAAGAATACTGAAGTAGGTTGCCATGGCCTGCCCCAGGGGATCTTCCTGACCCAGGGATGGAACCTGGGTCTCCAGCATTGCAGGCAGACACTTACCATCTGAGTCACCAAGGAAATCAACTATGCTTCAATTTAAAAAATAAAGCCATTCCGTGTGATCTGGGGTGTGTATGTATGCTTGATTGTGCTGAGGCAGACAAACCTCAGCCCTGAGGAGTGAAGCCAGCAGTCAGCAGGTCCACTCTTACCACCTACATGTCTCCAGGGCTAGATGGGTTCCAGGTTTTGTGGTTGTTAAACATTGAGCGTGCATTTCTTTTGTAATTCAGCCTAGTTCTTATAGACAAGTTCACTTGTGCTGTACCGGACAGAAAGCTCCCACAGACACCCGGCCCATCCACTCACAAGTCCGGCGCCCATGCTCACCTCGGCACTCCACGCTGGGGTCCCCCCAGAAGAGCTCCTGGCACTCGCTGCAGGTGCGGCCTCCGAAGCCAGGCATGCAGTGGCACTGCCCTGTGAACTGAGGCCAAAGACAGACCTGTGTCAGATCAGCTGCGAGGCCGGGAGACCTAACGGCCTGCCTGAGAAGACCTCGCGCCTGACCTGACCAAGAAGAGGGAACCTCACCCCGATTGTGGGTGCCAAGGGCCCCAGGCTGGCATCTCCTAATCGCTCCTCTGCAAGTGGGGCTGGGAAGGCCCAGAGCAGGTTCCCTTTTGTTGACATGTTTCCTCACTCGTATCCTCATACGTCACTCACAAGCCTGGACCACCCGTGACTGTGTGACACACCGTTCTGTGTGTGTCAGGGAATAGGAGAACTTTCTACAATGTTGGCTATTGTTATGTGGCCCATTTCAGGCTGTGTGGCTAAGAAAAAAAAGTCTGATTCAACAGCCAGGTATTGGAAAAAATGGCCCCCCTGGTCCATTCTAAAGCAAGCTGCCCTCCCCCCCACCCCCTCCCGCTGCTGCTGGGGTCCTAGGCTGCTGTGCCCCAGTGGTATCCAGTGGGTACTCTATGCACATTACTTTACATTGTCCCAATCCCAACAAAGACAGGGGTCTGGGGGCCGTGCAGCCTCAGCAGGAAATGCTGGCTGATCTCGCGACGAGAGAGAAATAATGAGTTCTGAAAGAGATACTTCAGAGATGTTACTTCTTTCTTTTCCTTAAGCTGGAAGGCTCTATCCATCACTGACAAAAGGGTAGACCAAAGTGTGTATTTAGGATGCAGAAGTCTCAGCCCATCAACAAGTCCATGGGCAGAACATAAAATCAATCCATTCTAGACTTGTGGAGATGGTGTGTCTGTGGCTTCCTCCCTCGAGCCTGGTATGGAGGGCAGTGCAGGTTTGGGGGCAAGTGAGGGCGGATATCCAGTCTGTGCTGTATGTGCCAAGCTGGGTGTCCTGGTGCAAGGCTGTAACCACAAGGAGGGGTGCCTTTCTCTAACTGGGGCCCAGCCACCAAAGAGCTGTCATGTGGACTCAAAGTCCTCTTTCCTTATGCTATGATGGCTGCCCTGGGCGACAGTGCCTCACCTCATTACAGGATGGCCCGAAGGAATGAGCAGCATCGCAGCTGCAGGGGTCGCACCCTGTCCCACTGGCCAGTTGCCAGGTGTTGGGCGCACAGCGGTCACAGTTCTGGCCGATCACGTTAGGGAGGCAGAGGCACTGCCCGGTGGTTTTGTCGCACTGGCAGTCAGAGCCGTTACAGTGCTCTTGCACCGTGCCCAGGTAATTGCAGACACACTCTGAAAAAGAACCACCTGGTCAGATGCACTTACAAGGCCCACTCAGAAAATACAGACAGTGCGGAAGTCAACTACATCAAACAACGGCCACTTTATCTCTCTAGATTTCAACCTGGAAATGCAAACAAGAAGAGAAAGGAATGGAGGGGATTAAAAAAAAATTTTTGTTCTAAAACTGTGGTTCTTCATCTTATGATGTTCCACACAGCTCTGACATTTCCCAGGCAGACATGCAAAATGGCTGGCATGTATTTTCAAAAATACTTGATTTAATAAGTGGCTGGTGCATCATTGTAAGATTTAGGATTTAACTGGAAATAAAAACCAGGCTGTGGGAGCAGAGATACCTAATGATTTCAAACTCTTGGCAGGAAACAGCAGTCACGGCTGTGTGAGCCATGGCAGGTAGAGCCCTCTAAACTAGGAAGGCTTGAAGGAATCCAGTCCTGCTGGTCCTCAACATTCCGCACGTGTTTGTATCAACAAAGACAGGGGCCTGGGGGCCGTGCAGCCGCAGCAGGAAATGCTGGCTGATCTCGCGATAAGAGAGAAATAATGAGTTCTGAAAGAGATACTTCAGAGACGTTACTTCTTTCTTTTCCTTAAGCTGGAAGGCTCTATCCATCACTGACAAAAGGGTAGACCAAAGTGTGTATTTAGGATGCAGAAGTCTCAGCCCATCAACAAGTCCATGGGCAGAACATA
The DNA here is from genome assembly GCF_029407905.1 of Bubalus kerabau. NCBI lineage: Eukaryota > Metazoa > Chordata > Mammalia > Artiodactyla > Bovidae > Bubalus > Bubalus kerabau. The sequence goes on from NC_073631.1 coordinate 52,035,344, forward strand.
AAATCAATCCACTCTAGACTTGTGGAGACGGTGTGTCTGTGGCTTCCTCCCTCGGGCCTGGTGTGGAGGGCAGTGCAGGTCTGGGGCAGTGAGGAGCTCTGCGCCTGCTGTGGATCCAGTCCAGAGGCTGCCCGGCCACCCTGGTCTGAGGCATGTGGCGCTGGCTGCTGGTGAGCCCAAAGGCATATCCAGCCTCAGATAGCTGAGCTGCTTAGTTACCTAAGAAAATTGACCTGCACATGTCAGATGTTTATGCAATGCAAGGATGCATGGTGCTTATTTTAATAAAACTGTTTGCAAGTACAAAAAAAAAATCAATCCACTCTATCAATGGCATTTATCATGGGGACAGTGGCACAGCTTTTGGTTCCTTCTCAGGTGCTGAGCCACAGCTCAACACTTCAGTGCCAGGTACAAGGCTGTAAAAAAAAAAAAAAAAAATCATCCTTATCTTTCTCTTGTGGTTAGTGAAATTTTCTCTTTCTGAAGAAGTGTTTTACCTGATGAGATAATGGGCTTCCCTGGTAGCTCAGTCAGTAAAGAATCTGCCTGCAATGCAGGAGACATGGGTTCGATCCCTAGGTCGGGAAGATCCCCTGGAGAAGGGAATGGCAAAGCCACTCCAGTATTCTTGCCTGGAGAATTCCATGGACAGAGGACCCTGGTGGGCTACAGTCCAAGGAGTCACAAAGAGTCAGACATGAATTGAATGACTAACACAGATGAAATAAATCCCCTAAGAATAAAATCCCCCAAGAAGGAGGCAGGGGAGGAGGAGCAGGAGAGTGGAAGTCATTCTAAGGATGGGGCAGAGGGAGCGTGGTCTTACTGCGACAGTCCTGGCGGAGCGCGTCGCCATAGTATCCAAAGCGGCAGAGCTGGCAGCGCTCCCCCTCCGTGTGGTACAGGCACTTGAGGCACCTCCCGGTGTCCTTGTCGCAGGCTTCCGGGTCCGCTGTGTCGATGTTGTGGTGACACTGGCAAGGCTGACATGTGCCCCCCACCTCTGAGGGACTGCCAAAGAAGCCTGAGGCACACTCGTCACATCTGGAGCCTGTTGTCCAATAAAACCAGCACGGGGCCTTTGGCTTGCTGACTGCAAGATCTGGTCCCCCGACATTCCTGCCAACCAGAGAGCCCACCCAGGTGGTGCCTCGATCCCCAGGGCGCGAGTTACTGGGCCAAGCCTGGCCACGCTTTCAGGGAACGGGCTGCCAGTCGTGAAAGGCAGCAGGTTCTTTGCAGTGGTGGTGCTTCAGCCTTGGTTCTCTGCGGTCATGGTCGGGGAGGGACAGTTAGGAGAGTTCCAACCCATGGACTCAGCTCCTCATTACACAGGGATGCACAATCAGGAGCGAAATGATGTTTTCACAGCAAAAAGCTTAGCTTGACGTTAAATCTTAACCCAAGGATTATTTTCATTGAAAAACTCTGGCTCCTCCCTGAGCAACCTGAAAAATGGGGCCCTTTGTGACGACCAATTTCCCTTCTTAAGAGATTTCGAAGAGTAAACAAGTTCCTACTGTATAGCACAGGGAACTATATTCAATAGCCTGGGACAAACCACATGGAAAAGAACAGGAAAATGGATGAATATATGTATAACTGAGTCACTTGGTTGCACAGTGGAAATAAACAACATTGTAGATCAACTATATTTCAATAAATTTTTAAAAATCCTAAAAAGTGCAAATTGGCTGAGCTGTGTATAAGCATAAGGAGTATCTGAAACAGTGGCATCAAGGATGAAATAAAGGGAGTCTGTATGTACAACTTGCTACACTCCATGAATGCTGACAGATAATGTGAGTACAGCAAATAATGAAGAATATTTCTAGCTTTGATCAATTCTGTTGTCTGGGACTCGCAGATGGTATTTTTTCCTTCATTCTGCCCACTATTTGGCTACTTTACAAGACTCTCCTACTAGGTGTTGGATAAGGGAAGGAAGAAGTGAAATATAAATTAATCTTTATACTGGTTAGGAACAGAACTGGTTAAGAACATTAGACTTCACAGGGACTTTAAATGAACTTGTCATTGTGCTCTGTATTATAACATTTTTATCAGAGACATGAGAATCGAGACTATCCCACATACCAAACAGGAAAAGAACATCTTTTATGTTTCAGATTCCCTTCACTTTTAAATAAAGATTTTTTTTTAAAGTAACTAAATGGGCTCACTCTTCAGCTTTTCTTCTTTCTTAACCACTAACCTCATGAAGACACATCGTTTCCTCTGCGAGTCTGCACATCACTTACCAATGTATCCAGGATTACAGACACAGGCAAGCTGTAAAGAAACAGGGTCTTGATAGCAGCTACTGGCAAACTGGCGTCCGCTCTCGGGACCATCTGGGCAAGGACAAGGGCGGCAGTGGTCTCCTGACCCAATGATGGGGTCTCCGTAGTAACCAGCCAAGCACCTGTATCAGTTTCAGGAGAGAGAAGGTCATGAACTGCAGTGATAAGACATATGTTACAAGAAAAAGTCTAAGAAACCATGTTCTCTGTTTAGGAACATCATTCCTGATTCCTCATGTTTCCACATGAAGGACTTTCCAGTAGAGCAGTGGCTTAAACACTACTTTCAATCAGAATTCCCTGGAGGGCTTTTAAACACAGACTGCTGGGTTCTGTCTCCCGATTTAGGAGGTGACGCTGCCACCACTGGCTGGGGATCCCACAGAAGGACCACTGCATTAGAGTTACACCCCCGGCCTCACCTGGACTCTCATTCACTCCTCCCTAAAGAGGTACCTCTCCCCAAGTGCATGCTATCGTTCTAATAGCTGCCTGTCCTGGGCATTCAGGTCAGCTCCTTCTGTGCATTAAGGAGTTTGGGGGAAAGAGAGCTTGTGGTTGTTGGTCTCTGCCCATGCCTGGGTGGGGTGATGTGTCAGTAAGCCCATGGTGGCTTGTTCTACAATCCAGCCTTAATCAGTCAAAAGTAGAGAAAGATGCTCTCCAGATGCATGCCCCTTGTGTCTGTCTCTCAGGGATGAGAGATGGTATTGATCAGTTCCCAGACCCAACAGGTCCCACCTCCCTGCCTTACAGATAAGGCAGCCATGGAGCTGAAATGATTTGCAAAGCTCAAATGAATAGTTAGTAACAAACCACAATTTGGATTCAGCCTCCCAACTTTCAGCAAGGAATTCTTTTAGTATGCCAAGGTGCTTTTCAACATAACTGATAAGTTATGTATTAAATTTCCTATAGCATAAGAGCTTGAAGGAAGTTTGGATATCATCTAATCCAACTTAGTTATCCTACTATCATAAAGTTGGATATTCAGAGAGGTGAGCTAAATCACCCAAGATAGAGCAGGTCAGGAGCTGAATTGGGCCTGGAACTTCTAATTCAGTTTGTTTTTCTTTTTTTCTCTTTTTGAGGCAGAGGATTATTTTAAATGGGGAGTGGGGAAGGATGAAGAAATAGAAGGGGAAAGTTGTTCAGAGGGCATTAACCTTCTATTAGACACAGACACAATACAAGAACATATGTCCCAATTACATGCTGGGAAATCAACAGGAATGAAGCAATTCTGTGCAACAGTTTGAGAAATTTTCCTATGAGGCATTTCTAGGTGCAATACGTCCAAACACATCATGATAGAAACTGAGTGTTCACTTCCTGCCTCTTCCTTCTCTAATCCCCTTGGCAGTAATCTGAGTCTAGAGCTTCTTCTTAAAATCACAGGACTGGAGTTGACTATCTCGAGAAGAGGAAGAGAATGGGAAACCAGCTCAAACTAAATAGTGGCATCTGAAATATTTCAGTGAAATTCTGTCATCAAACTAGGGTTGAAAACCCTTCCTCCTCCTACATCCTTTTGAGTTCTCCTGCAAGCAATCAGAACGCTTTAGAAATATGATTTCACATCGGCCTTGTGGACAATCACCTCTGCTGACCAGTGTTCCCCACCTTCTTCACCCTTTTCATCTGATTTTCTCATCTGTCTGTCTTGAATTTATTTTCCATGTCCACTGAAACAATGGTAATGAAAAATCAAATGCAGAGAACAAAAAATGACACCAATACATTAATTTGTTCCTTTCAATCTTGTCTGTCTCCTATCTTTCTACAGCACAATCCTGTGGTTGGAAACACTTGACTTTTACTCTAAGGAGTAAATTCTTGAATACCATCCAGCACACAACTAAGAGCCGTGTATTTGCTGCCTTGCACAGCCTTATGCTGTAATCACATATTCAATTTTCACTAAAATTGAAAATTTTGCACTGACTGAAGCATTTGCTGAATATTTTTTTAAAAACAAAAGTACCATAGAGGGTGGATATCAGGAGAGGTTAATTGACTTGAAAGGTGGAGACTAGTATTCCCAAAACAGCAGATTCTAAGAGCATGTCTGCCTTTTTAAATTAGTAACGAATGATGTAAGTCAGGATGTAATTTTTTCATACAGACTATTTCTTACCTACTGAGCTGGGCTATAATATGATTAGAGGCATATTCTGTGTCCCATTCTTCCTATCCCTGGTACACTGCACTACATCCATAATAACTGTTCAATTAACATCTGCTAACTGGAGAAGGCGATGGCACCCCACTCCAGTATTCTTGCCTGGAAAACCCCATGGAAGGAGGAGCCTGGTGGGCTGCAGTCCATGGGGTCGCGAAGAGTTGGACACGACTGAAGCAACTTAGCAGCAGCAACTGGAGAACAGATCTACTTGTGCACATTTTACATGGGCTCCTGGAAACGCTAGCTGCATAAAACGTTGTGATCAACAGAGCCATTAAAGTGGCTAATCCCTATTTGGATTTGGTTTCTACTTTGACCCAAATTAGGAATTCACATTTCACAACTCTCACCCTAGGCCAGAATTGGCCGAGCCAGAGAGATGATTGCTGTGCAGCCTAGAAGGACTCTTCAAGAGGGCAGATTCCTGCCAGTTTTGTTCTCTGTTGTATCTCCCTCTGCCCTCAAACAATGCCTGGCACACAGAAGCTGTAAACGAAGTCTGTACTAGATAAATGAATGAGTTCCTAGAAAATACCAAGGGGATTAGAAATGAATGAGCAACCTGGAGCCTGGTAGAGAGTCATTCTGTGGTTTGTCTAAGATGCTGTTTGCTCAGTCAAAAACAACCTTGTTCTCTTTCTTTTCAAGAGGCGGCACATACCTCTCACAGTTATGCCCTGTGGTGTAGTCCTGGCAGCTCAAGCACTCCCCTGTCACTGAGTCGCAGTCATCGGCGTGGCCGTTGCACTGGCAGGGCTGGCAACTTGGAAAACCCCAGAACCCGGGTAAGCACCGGTCACATTGCCTCGTGTACACCCCCTGGAAGCAGTGGCACTGGCCAGTGATGGGGTCGCAGAAAGCATTGACAGATCCTTGCAGATGGCACTCACAAGCTGAAGAAATAGGCAACCAAGGGACCACGTTGAGAAACTGGTTAAATGCAAACACAGCTCTTATACGGGCTGGCCCCCTCCTTTCAGTGTAGAACGCTCATGGGCCTCTGTGATCAATTTCCGGAGTGCAGCATGCCTTCTGAAGCTGCATGACTTATGATGTGAATGAGTATGTTACAGTTCTTCTGATCAACTTACGTTTGCATCCGCTGGGCCCAAAGCCAAAGGTGCCAGGAGCACATCTGTCACACCTTCTTCCCACCACGTTCGGCCGGCACTGACACTGGCCTCCGTTAGGGTCGCAGACGGAACTTAAGGAGCCCTGAGGGTCGCACTCGCAAGCTACAGGGAAGACAGGCAAGAGCACATGACCCAGGGCAGCCACGCCTGCCACCGCGATAGCACCATGGCAGCATATCCCACCCAGTTCTGCACTGGCCCGTCCTTTTGCTCGGATTCTTCCCTGACCCCTCGTGGGTACCTCAGCTCATTCAGAATTCCCATTTAAAGCATTTATCTTCCCTCAGAGGGGTGTGAGGGAAGCAGCAGGAGCAAGTTGACAGATAAAAGCAGTTTTTCTAGGAAGGAGGTCACTAATGTTTTCTCTCTTTGCCTTCAAAGCTCAAATATCATAGGATCTTCAACAAAAGGCCAGTGACCTTTCGAAGAGCAAAACATCAATTTCAGTTATGGGATGCTCCTCTGATTTCATTCCAACTTCTTGCCCTGCATATGGCAAGTCACAGGGACATTTCCCTCATCCCCTATTCTTTGTGTATTTCTTGATGACTGAGTCCATTGTCAGAGGTGCTTTATCACTAACACACTCTTAAACAAACAAACATAAACTGCAGTTGAGACACTCTTTCCTTTGTGCTGTATGCCTAACAAAGAACTATTGGACATGCCTGCCAATGTATCTCATGATGCCAAGTGTCCTCGGAGCTTTTGAGAAAGAAGGGGCAGAAGCAGCAGCAGTGATACCTACCCAGGCCTGTCTGGTGCAACAGGGCAGAAATGCTAAAGATGATGTTTCTGCAAACATCAGTCATTGGCGTCTTCACAACGCTCCTGCTGTTCTCCAGACATCGGTATCTCTGAAAGGTTTCCCAGGCGCTGTTGGTGACCACCCCATCTCCTGAGCCTCCCACGGTGAAGATGTCCAGTGACTTACAGAATGGCATGAGAACAAGCTAGGAAGAAACCAGAACACACTGTTCTTAGGTGGCTGTCTGGGGTCACCAATTAACGCAAATCAACACATAAAAACCCCAAGTGCTTCTTTGACTGTTGGAAACAAAAAGAAATAAAAAACCCAGACTCATGGCGCCAAGTGGAAATCTTCTCATTCTTAAAACATTCTTGCCAGAAAAAGTATAGATACCCCTTACATAGTTTGATAAGTTTTGAAATGTCATTGTTCAGACACTTCCTATTTTCAGGAAGGATCAGCTTGAGTAGAGTCTTCCAGAGGGTGGAGTTTTATTAAAGTAAACAAGCAAAGTAACCTTGGAAGCAGGAAAGACTCCTCAGCACGATCCTCCACAAAGCCCTCTAGGGAAGCAGATGCACGGTGCCTGCCCAGTCCTCCCTGCTCACATCGGAAATGACCTCCACTTACGGAATCAATCAGGGTGTAGGGGCTGTCCACACCACTGTCCGAGGAGGTGTACTGGGGCAGTTCTAACCGCACGGTGTAGTTCACACCCTTCTCGAAGCACACAGGGCGGGGGAGGACCACGTACCTGCCCCGAAACAGAAAAGAAAAATAACAAAGGTCAACCTTTAAGCATCCAATCTATCAAAGCTCCCCGTAGATCCCAAAGGAAGGAATAGTCTATGTCTGGTTTTGGCTCTGAAATGGTTACTGTACAACTCACAAGGTGAGACACCAGCAAAATAATTAAATTGCATGTTTGTTCTACTGAGCTGCAAACCGCTGCCACACTGACCTGGAGCCAGGTGACAGGGACACCACCTGGTTGTCATCATCGGGAACAGTGTTTCCACACCGGCTGCTGGTTGGAATCTTGCCGGGCCGCTGCACCATGATGACAGCTTTCTCCCAGTGGTCGGGGAGCTAGAGTAAGAAGCAGAGGATCAGAAGGACGATTCGCTGGCCTGCTGCTGCCTGTTTGGAAGTCTCCAGCCACCTATCTTTTGCCAAGTTTAAATGGGAAACACTCACTTACATTTCCCTTCCCTCTTACCATGCTCTTGGCTGTTACCCCAGTTTCAGCCCAAATCTCCTCACCTGGACACTGAAACAGCCTCCCATAGCTCTCCTTGCCTCTCCCAATATCCCTTTCCATCCACCTTAAAACACACTTTATTATCTTTTATTAAAGTATAGTTGATTTACAATGTTGTGTTAGTTTCAGGGATACAACAAAGAGATTCAGTTATATATACATACATATCTATTTTTTCAGATTCTTTTCTGTTACAGGTTATTATAAGATATTGAATATAGTTCCCTGTGCTATATGGTTAGGTCCTTATTGTTTCAGTGTTCCATATATAGCAGTGTGCCTCTGTTAATCCAAAACTCCTAATTTATCCCTCCTCCCTTTCCCCTTTGGTAATCATAAATTTGTTTTCTCTGTCCGTGAGTCTATTTCTGTTGTGTAAATAAGTTCATTTGTGCCATATTTTAGATTCCGCATATAAATGGTTTCATATGATTATCTGTCTTTCTCTGACTAAAAAGCAAAAATTAAGAAGATTAAAAAAAGAACACTCAAACCCACAGCTTAAAGACAATCCCCTGTCCAAAACCCTTCAAAAGCTTCCTGTTAATACAGACTCCAATTTCATTTACTGATCCCAGCATTTCTCCTAACAGCCTCTCCAACCACCCTTTCTATGCAGAAGGACACTCCAACCACCCCTCCGTCTGCTGCTCATGCTATCCCTCACTTCCGCTTGTGTCAAAATTCTGTCTCCATCTTAAGACCTACAACTGCCTCTTTAGGAAATATCCTGGCAGCCCCAGGCAGTCTGGCTGGTATGAACCTCTCATCTTGCAGCACTGCTTGTGTCTCTGCTCTTATACTTTCCACCTTTGATGCCAGTTAGGGACACGTGTCCATCCCTGGGAGGGCAGGCCACGAGTGCAAGAAGAGGACCCAGAACGCTCTCATCACCACCTCAGTTCTCAGCAAGACTAAGTGCTTAACAAAGAGATCACTAAATGTTTGTGAAACTGAATTTAATAAAAATGTATATTTTTACTTTCGAGGAAGATAGAAAGTCAGAGAGGTTCCTCTATTCCAAGGCAGCCTGCACATTTCACAAAGACTCAGTGCCCATTAAAAGGAAAACTTTTACCAATATCCCCCAATCCCCATTAGTCCAATGAGGGGTTACCTGTGGCTCATAGCGAATTAGGATATCATACTCCATAGAATATGGTATGTTGTCAATGAAGAACTCCAAGTAAGCCCCTTCAGGCACTCGGACGAAGCCCGCTCCAGTCCAGGAAGGAATCCGGTCCTGGATATACTGCCGTTCCACTATGCTGACCCCCTAAGGACAAGGGGACAGGAGTGATGCTTTACTTGAAATGAAATTTGATGTTAACAGTCAAAGAAATCTGAAGGCACCCAAAGGTCTGAAACTGTAGATATGAAACCTATGTTTTGTTTTTTTTTTTGCAGCCACATTTTCCCAGTAGTTTCTATAATTTTTTGGAATATAAACAGGTAATTGGTTTCTCTTTAGTTTTTAAGTTGAGGTAGTATTGAGACACTGGAGATGGAATTAAGGCTTAGGATATACCTTCTATGATACAACCAGGGGAATGAGCATGAAGGAAGGAAAGAGAACATCCCAAATGCTGTTATGAGCAAGCCTAGGAGTGACCAGGTATATTCTGCATTTCTACAAGACTAGCCCAATATCTATGGGTGTATTTCTGTCATCCTCATTGGCATTTCTTTCAAGCTCCAGGTACAAATGAGGAAATGCGATACAGTCATGAATGTTCACTACTGATGAGTGAATTCTGATGGTCAATGAGATTGAGAATGGATCAATGTGAGTTGCTTAACTCAAGGGTGACTTTGAGTGTGTTCACAGGATTACATATAATACCTGTGATTAGTCACCTCCAAAGATGAAGTCTGTCCTCACCTATAATGAACGTGGGTGTGGCTTCACCATCTAGAGGTGAAAACTATGTTCCCCTGCTATCGAATCTGGTCTGGCCTTGTGACTTGTAACCAGCAAAATGTGAAAAAATGACCTTTTGTGTCTTCTTAGCCCAGACCTTAAGAGACCTGGCAGTTTCTGTTTCCTCCTTCTTGGAAGCCAGATGCCCTGGCAGAAGTCTCACTACTCTTCACGCTGTGAAGAAGCTCAAGACAGCTGTTTGGAGAACGGTGCTCAGCCAGCCTTCAGCTCTTTCTGCCACCCCAGCTGAAGTGCCAGACATGTATTTTAAGCCACTAACTTTTGGGATAGCTGTTATACAGCAATAGAAAACTGAAACAATATACTCTGAATGTTAACTATACTAGCTCAATAACTTTGGAATGTCAGTAGAGAATAGAAAAAAAAAACACCGAAAAACCAACCCCCTTAAAAACACAAATAGCCTTATTACTGAATGTTTTCAAGTCTTTCTGAGTGATGGATTTACCTAGTTTTAAATAGGACTATTCTCAAGAAGGCCTGGTCCTGATCCTTGCTTCATGCTCACTGATAAGATGCTCCTTACCTAGTCTCTTTACAAAATGTGTGTATCACATTACTGCCCCCCTCCACTCTGCTTTACCCACCTGGCAAGCACACCCCTACTTACAGGCCCGAAGTTGGCTTCTTCTGCTTCGTAGATGTAGTGATCCAAGGTGGTGAAGTAGTAGCCAGATTCCACTTCGCTGCACTGACGTCCGATCATGTGGGGTCGGCACAGGCACTGGCCCGACTCTGCAGAGCAACTGGCAAGGAAGCAGAGGGTCAGCGGTGCTCACCACATCCATCAGTGAACCCACTGGAAGCAGACCCATGTTTGCCATTAAACGGTAAATGGGGTGAAGTACTCAGGAGGGTATTCTTACTCCATTCTGAAAGTAAGTACATGGAAAAAACATTGCCTACCAATTAATCCCAAACTCCCGAGCTTCCCTGGTGGCTCAGATGGTAAAGCATCTGCCTACAATGTGGGAGACCTAGGTTTGATCCCTGGGTTAGGAAGCTCCCCTGGAGGAGGGCATGGCAACCCACTCCCGTATTTTTGCCTGGAGAATCCCCATGGACAGAGGTGCCTAGCAGGCTATAGTCCATGGGGGTCACAAAGAATTGGACACAACTGAGTAACCAAGCACAGCACCTGAGGTTGAAAGGTCTCAGTAACCTGACTTTTCAGTTTCTCTCCCCTGTGCTCTACCCTGCTCCATATGTGCCACGGCGGTGTTTCTGTAGCTATCACATATGTTCTTGCCAATGCAAGAACATATGTCTTTGGCAAATACAACCCCTTTCCTGGGCCTGACATCTAAATATCCAACTCTCAGAAGGACAGCTCCAACTCAGTGGTCCCAGAGGCTAATCACGGATCCAAGAGGGTAGCACCCAATCCCTGCCTTGGGAGAAGATACTACCCACCATTGCATCAGCCATGTCAGAAATCAGAAGGTATCCTCTAGATTCCCTCTTTGTAACCAATCAAGGGCCAAATTATGTGATAGCCCTTCCTAGGATCTTGGGTGTCTCTCCCCACTTCCCACTGACTAGGCTATGCCTTTCTTCCCTCTCTCATTCATGGTAAAAGCAGTTAAAGTCTTCTAACTGGTATCCTTATTGCCAGTCTTCCAACTTTCAACCAGAACTTCCACCTTCCCCAGAACTGCCCCAGTGACCTTTCTGAGATGCATTAACCATAACACTTCCAGGTGCAATGGCCTTGGGGCAGTGCGCCAGGCCCCGCTATCCCCTGCCCCCTAGTTTGGCCCTCCTCTTCCTTTCTGGCTTCTCCTCACCTCTCCCACCACACTGAGCGACTGAGTTTCTCCAGGGCGCTGGGGGACACATGACCTTTTCCCTTTGTTTCTCCTGTTCCTGCAGGCTGGGATGTCCCGCTCCCTCATTTACCCAGCAAAGACCCACCCATTCTTCTCGCAAGATTCAGCTCAGGCATCATGTTTCCTGACTGTCACTCCCCATCCCATAGAAGGAACCACCTTCTCCTTCACGCCATCACCTCCTTGCAGGAGAAACGTCAACAACTAAGCTGGTCCTGAAGTAGGGTTCATTACATTTGAGGCACTGTGTCTTCAAATTCTCCTAATTTTTCAACCATCATCCTTTCCTGAAGGCTTGTTTGGTTCCCTCCCTCTACTGTTCTCAAATGGTGCTTTCTGAGGCCTCAATTGTTTGTGCTCTGTACTAAGACATTTATTACTTTCTCTCTTGTTGTACAATTATTGATAGACCTACCTAACCCCTGAGTTGACAGGAAACTCTTTGAAGGCCTGGACTGTGCCTGACTCACCTCAGTTACCCTGCCCAACCCCCCAGCTGGCCCAGTGCTCAGCAACACAGACACACCCAAACATTGGTTCAAGATATAAATGCATGAAAGATAGGTGTTCTGAATTTTAAAAAGAAAAATACTATTTAATGGAAACAGTGCTTTTGTGTTATTGGTCATTATTTAGGTAATAAAGGCCTCAACTGTAACATACTCATTTGGTCCTCAGCCTACGTTTGTCTGTCTTTTCCCTGGTAACAGGAGTTTATGTACAGGATAAAACTGAATTACACAGAAAGCAAACTTATGGTCACCAAAGGGGAAAGAGGAGGGGAAGGGATAAATTAGGAGTCTGGGATCGACAGATACACACTGCTATATATAAAATAGGGAAACAACAAGAACCTATAGCACAGGGAACTATAGTCACTATCTTGTAATAATCTATAATGGAAAACAAGTCTGAAACAGAATATATATATATATATATGGATCATTTTGCAGGACACCTAAAACATTGTAACTCAAATATACTTCAATAAAAAAAACAAACAAAAAAACCCTGAATTACATGGACCCATCTTTACTTCATTAAAATCAAGACACGATTTGGAATTGTTACTTTAAATCTATTCCCAGAGAGGAAGAAAGCTTGCTCCAATTAGGATCTAACCTTCTTTAAACATAATCTAACCAACAACACCCATTTTCCAAAATTCAGGCATCAGGCATGACATCATATGGACAAAAGAAAATCCCTTCCTCCCAGCAGATGTTTACTAAGGGAACAAATGTCTCAAACATGAACCACCCAAGAAGAACACACACAAATCCTTTCTATGCTATCCACCACTAGAGAACAAGCAAATGAAGGTAAGGAAGAAGAGGTGGGCACACTCCTGAAGTACTTTTATCTGCAGCACAATTCTAAAGGAGAAACGACTCATGAGAACCTGACCTTGTGAAGGGAATTCCCCTCATGTCGGCCCCGCAGCCACACGCCCGTGTCTGCACACTTGAACTCCTGTTGCCAGTAGGTGTGGCTCCCATTCAACACTTACTCCTTTGGGGAACTCATTCACCAAAGGCTTTACCTGCCCCCATGCAGGTGGCCCTCACCCCTCGGAACTTCGCTCTGGTTGTCCACCTTCAGTCATGCGTGGGGCATTTCCATGATTTGTCCAGCTGTTACCTCTAATTCATATTGTCCCAAGCTATTCATCACCTCACACACTGATCTACCTTCAGCTCTGCTATTTCTATCAGCAGATTTAAAATTCCTCTGTTGTTGAACAGACGTATGGTTACCAAGGGGAGGTGGGGTGGGGTGGGATGGATTGGGAATTTGCAGGTAGTAGATGCAAACTGTTACATGAATGGATTAACAACAAGGTCTTACCGTATAGAAAAGGGAACTAGATTCACTATCCCATGATAAACCATAATGAAAAAGACTGTATGTATGTATAACAATCACTTTGCTGTACAGCACAAATTAACACAATACTGAAAATCAACTATATTTCAATTAAAAAAAATTTCTGATGTAGGTGAGACATAATCGTCCCTTTCCTTTATCCTTAATACAACACATGTTATTTCAAGATGGTTCTCGACTCAGCCATTTCCTCTTGTCACTGTGGCTACCCTAGTACCCTATGTCATCACTCCACACCTGTCACTCTATTCACCTCCCAAGTTGACCTCTCCAGCTCCTCTCTCTCCTCCACCCCATCCATCCTTTTACAAAGCCAAATGAGTCTTCCCAGAGCCCCACCTTCATCACTTCACAAAAGCCCACAACACAAAACGCTACCACTGTTTCTTCTTCTACCAAGTCATGGTGTCTCTACCTGGCTTCCAGCAGCCTCTATAACCTCTCCTCTGAAAACAACTGCTTTTCTTCCCGGTGCCCATCCTTGGCTTTAGCCGAGTCACACTCATACTCTTTTATAAATATTTACTGAGCAAATATTAGCCCTGGCAGCTGTGCTTCCTGGTGTTGATACTCTCCCCTTTCAGTTCATTGTCAGCTCTCTCTTTTTTGGCTCACTGTGCAGCATGCAGGATTTAGTTCCCCGAACAGCGATCAAACCGGAGCCCCCTGCTATGGAAGCATGGAGTCTTAACCACTGGACCACCGGAAAAGCCTCTGTCAATTCTCTTCTGAACAAATCCTTCCTTCCTCGTTAGTCCATTATTTCCCTTAAAATGAAACGGAGAAAGAAAAAGGGGAGAAAAAAATTGTCCCTGTCCTAAAGAACTTCCAATCTAATTGGTGGTGTAAACAAAAAAGAGCAATTGACCAATATAGCAAAATAAAATGCAGTTAGTGCCCACCCAGAGCTAAGAGCAAAGACAATGCTCATCTGAGTGAGGAGCTGAGGGGACACCAGGACAGAGGTGGCCCAGAGAAGACAGAAGGGCCGGGAGCAGACACGGTCAAAGGCAGACCAGGTCTCTACCACGCCACACTCATCCCATCTGTGCCTTCACTGGAAGCTCAAATATCGCCTCCTCCAGAGTGGAGACAAAGATTTAGTATGTGTCATTGTTCTTTCCTGTGTTCAAGCAAAGATCATTTCAGATAGAAATATACCCTTGATAATTATACAAGTTCCCTTCACCAATTTATCTACAACTAGATACAGATGCAATTCATTGGGCCAGTTGGGTAGAGTAATGACATAAAACAAATAAATCAGGGCCTGTGGCAGGCAGAAAAATGGCTCCCAAAGATGCCCATGTCCTCCATGTCCTCACCCCTGGATTCTATGGCCATGTTACCTTCATGTGGTACAAAAGACTTTCCTGATGGGACCAAGCTTAAGGACCTTGAGATGGGAGAGTACCGTAGGTTACCCAGGTGGGCCCAAGCAAATCACATGAATCCTTAAAAGCAGAGGAGAAGATCAGAGCTGTCCCACGAGGAGGATGTGACCCATCGTCACTGGTTGTGAAGGTGAAAGAAAGGAGTCAAGGAATGTGGGCAGCCTCAAGAAGGTGGGAACGGCCCTCCGCTGACAGCCAGCAGGAAAACGGGAACTGCATCCTGCAACCCAGAGGAACTGAATTCTGCCAACAGTGCAAGTGAGCAGGAAAGAGCCTCCCCAGAGCCTGCAGGTGGAAACAGACTGTAAGATCTTAAATTTATGTTGCTTTAGGCTGCTAAGTGGTGGTGGTAATTTGTTATGGCTCCAACAGAAACCTAATGAAGCCCTACTTTTTCCTCAAAGGATAAAGGCCAAGATTATTTCTCAAAAGGCAACCCTCCTACACTGTTGGTAGGAATGGAAATTGGTGCAGCCGGTATGGACAACAGTGTGGACATTCCTCAGGAAATTATAATAGAGCTGCCATATGATCCAGCAATTCTACTCCTAGGAATATACTTGGACAAACTGTAATTCAAAAAGATATATGCACCTCTATGTTCAGAACAGCACTATTCATAATAGCCAAGACGTGGAAATAACCTAAATATCTACTGACAGATGAATGAAGAAAGATGTGGTGTGTATATATATACACACACACACATATACACACAAAAGAATACTACTCAGCCATAAAAAGAATGAAATAATCCCATTTGCAGCAACATGGATGGACCTAGAGATTACCATACTAAGTGAAGTAAGTCAGACAGAAAGACAAATATCATATGATATCACTTGTGGAATCTAAAATATGACACAAACGAACCTATCTATGAAACAGAAACAGATTCTCAGATATAGAAAACAGATTTGTGGTTGCCAAGGGAGAGGGTAGTAGGGGAGGGGTGCTTTGGGAGTTTGGGATTAGCAGATGCAAACTATTACATATAAAATGGATAAACAACAAGGTCGTACTGTATCCTGGGGAACTATATTTAGTATCCTGGGATACACCATAATATCCCATAAAATAAACTGTGGAAAATTCTGAAAGAGATGGGAATACCAGACCACCTGACCTGCCTCTTGAGAAATTTGTATGCAGGTCAGGAAGCAACAGTTAGAACTGGACATGGAACAACAGACTGGTTCCAAATAGGAAAAGGAGTACGTCAAGGCTGTATATTGTCACCCTGCTTATTTAACTTATATGCAGAGTACATCATGAGAAACGCTGGACTGGAAGAAACACAAGCTGGAATCAAGATTGCCAGGAGAAATATCAATAACCTCAGATATGCAGATGACACCACCCTTATGGCAGAAAGTGAAGAGGAACTCAAAAGCCTCTTGATGAAGGTGAAAGTGGAGAGTGAAAAAGTTGGCTTAAGGCTCACCATTCAGAAAACGAAGATCATGGCATCCGGTCCCATCACTTCATGGGAAATAGATGGGGAAACAGTGGAAACAGTGTCAGACTTTATTTTTCTGGGCTCCAAAATCACTGCAGATGGTGACTGCAGCCATGAAATTAAAAGGCGCTTACTCCTTGGAAGGAAAATTATGACCAACCTAGATAGCATATTCAAAAGCAGAGACATTACTTTGCCAATAAAGGTCCATCTAGTCAAGGCTATGGTTTTTCCTGTGGTCATGTATGGATGTGAGAGTTGGACTGTGAAGAAGGCTGAGCGCTGAAGAATTGATGCTTTTGAACTGTGGTGTTGGAGAAGACTCTTGAGAGTCCCTTGGACTGCAAGGAGATCCAACCAGTCCATTCTAAAGGAGATCAGCCCTGGGATTTCTTTGGAAGGAATGATGCTAAAGCTGAAACTCCAGTACTTTGGCCACCTCATGCGATGAGTTGACTCACTGGAAAAGACTCTGATGCTGGGAGGTATTGGGGGCAAGAGGAGAAGGGGACGACAGAGGATGAGATGGCTGGATGGCATCACTGACTCGATGGACATGAGTCTGGGTGAACTCCGGGAGTTGGCGATGGACAGGGAGGCTTGGCGTGCTGCGAATCATGGGGTTGCAAAGAGTCGGACACGACTGAGCGACTGATCTGATCTGATATATACACATATAACTGAATCACTTTATTGTACAGCAGAAATTAATGCAACATTGTAAATCAACTATAATAAAATAAAAATTTTTTAAAACATCATTTTTCAAAAACACAGATTTCTCATAAATGTAGAAACTAAGGACTAGTAGAAGGAAAACTCATTTAAACAGTGATGAGCAGGGAAAATACTGTGCAATCTCAACCTTACTACTAAGAAGTTAAGCAAAAGAAAAACATTAAAGGACAAAACCCACTCCTCTGTTCAACACTGAAATCTCCAAAATTCAGATTACAAATAAGAATTGGTTCCACAGTGATGAGCAGTCAGCGTCATACGTTTTATCCAGAGTAGCTTTTCCATCCCCTCAACCAATCCCCACCCCCAATAGAATACTTTTTTAAAGAGTAGGACCTGTGTTCTATAACCTCTCTATGCCCAGCTGCCATAGCAATTAACAAAGGGTTAATTAATACATCAGGATCATTCAATACACTGATGAAAATATCTACTGACTTCTGCTCCGATTTCAGAGTACAATAAATTTCAGTTCTTCATTTGCTGAGCACGTTATCACTATGCTGGGGACAAAAGGAGATGCAAAAACAGGTACGACACAATCCCTGTTCAAAGAGATCTTCTAAATACAAGCAGCTATAACAAAGCAGAATCAGTGCTAATACAGATGCAGAAGTAACATGTTCTCACATCAAAGGAAGGTTGGGGGACTTAAGCCTAGGAAGGAGAGGTCTTCAAAAAAGTGGTGGGCTTCAAGCCAGATACCAAAGTCCTAAACAACACTGATGAAATAATTACAAAGGATGCTGCCAAGATATTTATATTTTTCAGTGTTTTTAAATATTTGCAAGTAGCATTTACTTAGCATGCACTCTTATTTATTAATTAAAGTGGGTTATCTACTAGGCAAAACGTCATTAACCTGGCTTGAGTCACATTATTTAAACAAATCAGACCTTACTTTAAAATATTCAAAAGTTGAGACTAGCTGTCAACATAATAGACATGGATTACTACACTTTTATTGTACTACCAAAAGTCATTCGGCTCATTAAACAAAAACATTAAAAAACTTTTTCCACTTCATGACTTTACAGTTACTCTGGCCCTGGCCAAAGTAACTAAGGAATGTTTGGGATTGATTTAGAGACTGCGTCTCCCAGGAAGAGTGCGTTTGATTTTTATATCATAAAAATCTAGTTTCTCAAATTCTTTGACTCGATCAATGTTTATTCAACATGGGTCTGAGGCAGAGCAAAGTAATATTGTCAGGGGAAGATATTTGAGTGCTTGTAACAAAACAATTCAGAAAGTGTAACTCTGAGTATCCGCTATGCAGAGTATTCTAGTAGAATAAGTGCTTTAGAAGGCAGGGCCTCTATCACCCCTGTGAGATTCTTAAAGTCCTTGTGGGGAAAAACAGCCTTGAAAAGGATCAGTACAGGGACTTTCCTGGTGGTCTGGTGGCTAAGACTCCTCACCCCCAATGCAGGGGGCCTGGGTTCAATCCCTGAGTCAGGGAACTAGATCCCACAACTCTGACCTGGAGCAGCCAAATAAATAAAGTAAAAAAACGAACAGGATCACTACAAAATACTGAAGAATCACAAGACTAGAGGCTTTTTAAAGGTTTCTTTTTTCCCCACCAATGATGCCAAAAGATAAGGCAGCTGTCTCGTCCATCACCCTAGAAAGATCAAATTACCCGCTTTAAAATCTTCACTAAAGGATATATGTACAACTGATTCACTTTACTGTAGAGCAGACACTAACACGACACTGTGAATCAACTATACTCCAATAAAAAAGACAAAAACAAAACTTGACTGAAATGTGTTGCTTCACAAGCTCTTGACTAGCACATTCTGGTTTTTATACAGTTTTGCAGGAGATTGGAAGGGTAGGCCAGGGGCTGTGTGTGGGTGGATTTAGAGACAGGAAGCATGGTGTGGAAGAGACAGAGACACGGCATTAGGAACAGGACATTCCTGAGTTTAGGACATAATTTGGAGAAGTAAGTGTGCTGCTTTCCTCTAATTAAGAAGGATTTTCGTAGTGATGACAGCTTTGAATTGAGGACTTGGTTATTACTAAAGGAATGATTTATCAGCATGTGTTCTGGGAGTCACCAAGGAAAGTCAGAACTGATTTCATTAACAGAGGGAGCAACTGGTCTCTTTCCGCATTTATGGACTTATTCTCGCTTCCTCCCCTCTGGCGGTTTTCTAAGAATGGACATTCACCCTGAGTTCCGAGGGCTACGTGCCGTCCTGAGTTTACTACATGATCTGGAACAGAACAAATCAACTACAGAGGCCAAACAGAACATGTTCTTGCTGCTTAAAGTCTCATTCCTTCCCAAGTAGACTATTACAGTGTTGGGAAAAACTTCTTGTTAGAGAGTCAATTTTTGAATCCATGAGGCTTACTCAATGAACTCAGCACATTCTCCCAGGCAAGATTCAAGGCCACAAGGAAACATCTGTCTATCCTCCCAACAGTCACTTACACTATTTTTACCAGATGTTCTGAATCTGATCCAGTAACACACAGAGACCAGAATTCTCTCTGACTCAAAGGTAATAAATCCAACTCCCACAAATCTAACATCTTGCCAAAATGTGTATTTTGATCATTTCGGGGAGAGTATCATATCTCATTGATTCAAGGAATGCCAACATATTTAAGTCCCTAAAATTATTGTATGTAATTTTCATTAATGTACTTGAAAGTTGTAAAAAAAAAAAAAAAAAAGAAAGAATGAAGAAGAAAATGAAAAGAGTCCTTACACAAATCAAATGGGACTCCACTTTTTGTCTTTTAGATTGGTGAAAAATAAAAGATTTGATGATACCAGCTGCTGGTGGAGATGGGAGAAAACAGTACTTTGTAACCAGTTGAGAAGAAAACAGATTAGCACCATCTGTCTGGAGAACAACCTGACATCTCCAGTAAAATAGAAAATACACATGCACTTTGACGCAGCTGTTCCATCACTGGGAATCCAATCTATAGACATGTCTACAAACATTCATCAAGATTACCCACAAGGATATTAAGCGCAACATTTCTGTTTGGTATGCACCACGTGCCATGTGGGATCTTAGTTCCTGACCAGAGAGCAAACCCACACACTCTGCCGTGGAAGCTCAGTCTTAATCACTGAACCATGGGGAACGTCTCTACAACATTTAAAATAATAATAAAATCAATAAATCATAGCACTATCACATGACAGAATACAAAAAAAGGGAGATAAAATTGATGCTGATATGAAAAACAGATCTCTAGATTAAAAAAACAAGTTGCAGAGTAACGTACATACACATATTATTTTGATTTATAAAAAAAGTTTGTACAACTAAGTAGGAAATCCTGGGCAATTTTTATTTCTTTGTACTGTCTATTTAAAAAATAACACCCAACATGTTATTTCAAAAGAAATGAGAGAAAAGAAATGGTCAGTTTTAAGATGTATTCTGAGCACCATTTTTATTTTCTAGAGACATACAAGGAATTGCTAACAGCGGCACTTTAAGGCAACGGAACTCAGTGGAGAAAAAAGGCAGGATACCTACATGAGCTGTCTGAATCTTTTTAAGCCATGGGCATGTACTGTGTTTATAATTTAAAAAATAATAAGGGAGTTCCCTGGCGGTCCAGTGGTTAGGACTCAATACCTTCACTGCTATGGCCCGGGTTGAATCCCAGGTCAGGGAACTAAGATCCCATAAGCTGTGTGACCAAAAAAAAAAAAAAAAACAAACCAGACCAGAAAAGTAAAATACAAAACAAGTAACACTATTAAAAACCAAGAAACATAAACAGACTAGAGAAGGCTTCAAAGCTAACTCTTGGACTGAATCAATCTTTAAAAATCTTTGCAATGGCACCCCACTCCAGTACTTTTGCCTGGTAACTCCCATGGATGGAGGAGCCTGGTGGGCTGCAGTCCATGGGGTCACTGGGAGTTGGACACGACTGAGCGACTTCACTTTCACTTTTCACTTTCATGCACTTGGAGAAGGAAATGGCAACCCACTCCAGTGTTCTTGCCTGGAGAATCCCAGGGCCAGGAGAGCCTGGTGGGCTGCCGTCTATGGGGTCGCACAGAGTCAGACACGACTGAAGTGACTTAGCAGCAGCAGCAGAACACAGGTAAAAGTGATTATCACGGATTCAAAGCAAAGGTAAATGTACTCTGCCTCTCAGGAAAACGCTAAGCGTCACCTTGTCCTAGAGGTCACGAGGACCCTGGGGGTGATGAGCCCAATACTGTCTGAGCAGCTCCACTCACCTATTGTTTAAGGCTCCCCCAATGTCACAGTCACAAGGTCGACATCCATCCAAGTCGTTGCTTAAGCCCCAGTGCTCTGGCTGCAGAACAAAAGATTAAACATCTAAAGAGGGGTTCCTGTAATTACACAATAGACCCAGCAAGAGACAAGTTACGGCGTGTTTTGGATGATGTTCCACCAAATGTTCATTTGCACCGTGAAAGCAGAAAGCCTACACAAGGCGTGAGTATTCTAGAATAAAGAACCGCAAGCTGCAGGTCACTGGGGTCAGAGAAGATTGCACATAGCCACATGGTAACCCCAGATCAGAGCAGTTTCTTTGCCCTGCAAATAACCTTCAACCAAAAATTAACATGAGCTGGCAGCAAATATGCCAATTTTCTTTAGAATTACTCTGGCAGTAAGTCAGTAATTATGAAAGCAATCACAAGAATGTTTTAAAAGACATAAAATAATTTTAAAAATTACCTTCATAAATATTCTCCAGATCACCATAGTGAACTTTTGGTCTACTTCCTTCTAGATTTTGTTTTTCTTGATGAACTTTTTCCCTACATAATCAAGATACTACTCACATCCTGTGGCTTTTTTTGACACCAGCATAAGCATTTCCCTCTTGTGTTACCATCATTTTCAATAGCAACAAAATATCATACTGTTTTGTTGTTGCTTAGTTGTTAAGTCCTGTCCAGCTCTTTGCTTCCCCATGGACTGTGTAGTCCACCAGGGTCCTCTGTCCACGGGATTTCCCAGGCAAGAATACTGGAGTGGGTTGCCATTTCTTCCTCCAAGGGATCTTACCAACCCAGGGATCAAACTGGTGTTTCCTGCATTGGCAGGTGATTTTTTTTTTACTGCTGTACCAGCAGGGAAACCATCACACTGTATAGAAACCCCCAAATTTATTTAAATATTTTCCCTACTGTTGCTTCCAAGTGTTTTTTGCTATTGATAAAAGATGCTATGAGTCTTCTAGTGAATTCATCTTTGACCAATTTTCTGATTATTTCATTAGGATAGATCCCCAGATGTGGAATTACTGGGTCAAAGGGTATGCACATTTCTACAGGCAATGGATACACATCTCCAAAATGCTTTTTGCAAAGTATGAGCCAATCTGTATTTTCATCACCAGCACTCGAGTACCAGCCTCTCACTATGACTTCACTTATTAGTCGGCATTACCATTGAAAAAAAACTTGTTAGTTTTGTCTGTAAAAACAGTACTTCACTCTGGTTTTATTTTACAGTTCTAATAGTAATGGTGAATATCTTGACAAAATTATTCATTAGTAATTTCTCTTTTGTGAATTGTCTACTAGTGGCTTTTATGATTTACACAAAAGGGTGTTTTGTAGGCAGAACCTACGAAACAACTGTGAAAATCATTCTCTACTGGACACCACATTCACAAACCACCCATCCCATGTAATTAGGATTTACCTACCAGACACTGGTCACAATGCTGTCCTGTCACCAGACGCTTACAGTAGCAGTAACCGGTCTCCGAATCACAAGGATTCCCGCCAGGAATCGTTCCCAGAGGATTGCAAGCACAAGCTTCATTAAAGATAAAATGAAGCAAAGAAACACAAGCCAAGTGAGTCTGTAGTCATCAACATGATAAAGAATTGCCAGGTAAAATGGGAATTACGTGCACACAAGAACTCCCAAACTTTTTAACACAAGTGCTTACATTTACAACCAAATGGATCTTCAGCGCTTAAACCATAGAAGCCTTCTTTGCAGATATCACAATGTTCTCCTTCCACGTATAATTTACACCGACACTGACCGGCAATGAGACCGGCAGAAAAGTCCGTGTAGCTGTCACAGATTCCCCCGTTCTGAGAACCAGCTGGGTCACATGTACATTCTAAGAAGGATGAGAAGCACCAGGTAACACAGTGTGTGTGTCTGCAGAAATACCTATGTTCCCTTCATCCCTCCAAATTTCACAAAAATAGACTAAAGAAGACTGGATTACCAACTAAGTTCCACTCCCGGCATCCTATATAGCAGCTAAAATAAGGCTAGGACTGAGTCCTGAGAGGATGGTTACTACTCGACTATTCAAGCTGAAAGGTGACCCAAACAGATCCCCCTCTCCCCGCCCCATCGTGACCTTCTCCTACGTACGTTCACAGAGACTAGGATCTCGGATGTCTCTCTCGGGGTGCTGGTAGTAAAACGGTTTGCACTGCTCACAATTGCGCCCCATCGTGTTGTGCTGACAGTCATCACACACCCCTCCGCTGACGTTGCCAGTGGCCAAGTAGACTGCCATGTCGAAGTGGCATGAGCTGGAGTGTTCGTTGCAGTTACACTCTGCAAAACAAGATCTACGTCAGGAAAAATCTTTTCAATCTACTTACCAGTGGAGGAGAAGGGGACGACAGAGGATGAGATGGTTGGACGGCATCACCTACTCAATGGACATGAGTTTGAGCAAACTCTGGGAGACAGTGAAGGACAGGGAAGCCCCGCATGCTGTAGTTCACAGGGTCACCAAGAGTCAGATACAACTACCAGTGGAGGGTGGGATTGATGGGAAGGAAGCTCATTTTGGAAACTGGGGATGAAGTTCAGGCAAAACAGCAACTGACAAGAAGGAACTGGCGATGGAAAAAACACATCTGCTTATGCCATCAGTTTAAATCCTAAATCATGCTGGAAACCTTCCAAGTGTGATCTTTATGAAATAACCTCATTTGCCCTCTTTGGAAGAGAACGGGCTATAAAAAGTGTAAAAGCTCTGAGGGAAGTCCCCTTGCAGGCTCACCTACAGGGAGGCTGCACTGCGTGGAGGACTCGTTTGGTTGTGTGCAGAGTGGGACAGGAATACATCACTCCAGAGGGTTTTCTAGGCGATATGTACCTGGGGAAGCCTGTGTGGGCTCTTGGCTTTGAGGAACATGGTATGAAGGCTGGGTTCTCTTCTTCCCCATTCCTACCACCACCCTAGGCCAGGCTCTATGAATCAGACCCCTAACAGCCATCAAGCCAGTCTTCTTGGGTCAGTCTGTTTCTCCTCTAGCCTGTTTGGCAGAGTCCTCTTGGTCCAACACAGCTTTAACCATCTCCCTCTCGTGCTCAACTATCCTCATCGACTCCTCTTGTCTTCTCACAAGGAAGCTTAACTCAGTTGGGTTCTCAAAGGGCTCTACAACTGGTCTTATCCATCCTAAAGGGAGGGACTGCGTCGTCCTGCCTTGGATGCACTGGTTTGATTAAACCCTAGAACCATGGAATCATGAATTAAACCACGATATCATGAGAATGTCCTAGGAGCCTTGTGTTTTGTATTCTCCTTATCTGAACTCCCTTCCACCTTCCCCCTGCTTTCTCCTCTTTATCTAAACAATCCTAACTACTTGCTAGGGCCCAGCTAGTTGTCCTTACTAACAAAAACCTTGACCACTCCAGCCCTCACTGGTTTCTGAGCTCCTAGCCCCTCTGTCCTCAGTGGGATCAGAGGCAGGCGTGCTTGCAGGGATGATCATCTATCAGCATCACTGTGTGAGGTGGGGAGGGTGGTGGTTTTCAAACTTCCCCTCTGCCCAGAGAATAGCACCAGGAGGGATGGTGGATGGATGGATGGAAGGAGGCCACAGGTTGCACCTGGGTTGGCACAGAACAAGGCTGACAAGTACTCCATTTCTCTTAGACCTTATGGATCCACACCACAATATCGTCTTCATTCATTTTTCTCTCAGTCAGTCATCTGGCCTTAAAAAAAGTGCAGTGTTACAGGTGGCACACAACATCTGCCAAACACATGGGTGCTGCTTAATAAGTGCTAATTGATTGAATGGATAATGGCTTCCTAGGAGTATTAGGGTGAGGCTGGGAAAAGGGTAGTAACTTTTCTTCCTTTTGCAAAATAGTGTACTATTATAGCATGTCTACTCAGAAAATGGATCCTGGGGTCTGAACTGATTCAAAACATCCCTTTGCCTAAGACTTACTTCTTTTTTTTCTTGTTGTTTTGGTACTGCTGCATATCTTACAGGACTTTAGTTTCCCAACCAGGGACTTTCACCACCCTTGGCAGTGAATGCTTGGAGTTCTAACCACTGGACCTCCACGGAATTCCCTGCCTGAAACTTACTTTTACAGGCATTGCTGTTTCGACCTTCAGCGGGTCTCCAAGGTAAATCATGGTAGAAATCCATGCACTGTTCACAGTTTAAGCCCTTGGTGTTATGCCTGCACATGCAGTGTCCGTGAACCTTGAAAGTTACAAAAACAGGAAAGAGCCAAGTAAGAGATATAGTAATGGCCAGACCTTCCCCACAAGCAGTGGAAAATATCATAGTCATAAATATCATACCTTTTTCATACTCATCTCTACCTCACTACAATGAGGGTTTCTTTGTTTTTATTTTCTAATTTTCTGTTTCAGTTTTAATTTTTTTCCCCCTTAGTTTTTGGCTGCAAGAGGCATGCGGAATCTTAGTTTCCAGACCAGGGACCAAACCCATGTCCCCTGCAGCGATAGAATGAAGTAGTAACCACTGAACAGTCAGGCAAAGTCCTGCTTTGTTTTTATTTTGTCCCTTCCCACTGTGAGTCCTGTCTTGATGGCTTTAATTCCCATCTCTAGGAACAGTTTCTACTGTTTAATAGGTACTCAATAAATATTTTTATTGAAGTATTGATCTAAAAAAACACAGAAGAGCAAAATTAGCCATTTAAGAATTTTTTTAAGTTTTAAAAAAATTAGTATAATACGAATCAACAAAAATTATAATGGAGAACTAAATGTGTATACATCACCAGGACCAATTCAATTTCCTGCAACCATTACCCCATACCATACAAAAGACAACTTTTCTCTGCTTGCTTTGCTTGGTTTTTGACTTCTGGCTCAGCACTTAAAAAACATTTTTTCAACCCAAAATGAGATTTTAAGAATTAATCAGTTGCCATGTTTACATTTTCAAGGAAAAAAATATAAAACATCAGAAAAAGAAGCAGATTATTTTGCTTGAGGAAGGGCCCACAATGTGTTCTTTTGCACACACCACCTGTCACTCGAGCCCCTGAGGTACATCAATGATAAATCAAT
This sequence comes from Bubalus kerabau, assembly GCF_029407905.1. Taxonomy (NCBI): domain Eukaryota; kingdom Metazoa; phylum Chordata; class Mammalia; order Artiodactyla; family Bovidae; genus Bubalus; species Bubalus kerabau. The sequence goes on from NC_073631.1 coordinate 52,061,538, forward strand.
TCTTCTCACCCAGCAAATATGCACGTACGCCCATCCCTCACGTAACACTAGTTTTTACAGAATGGAATTTAGAAACAGGACAGACAGGTCCACCTTGAACCCACCTCGACAGGAGTGTGATTAGCAGACTAAAATCCTCTAATTACAAGGTGATTTCGCAAAGACTGAAAAACAGTCCCAAAGCCCACACCACAGGACTCTATAGCATCTGACTCAAGAGTACAATGTACCATTAGATGCATGGGGGTGACAGGACTACAAGAGGTTAGCTACACACAGGATTTGTTACTGAGAAGAATTATCATCTACCTGGCATTCTCTGTAAGATGGAACAATAAGATCAAAAGGATCTATTCTCCGTTTAGGCTCTGTTAAAAATTTTACTTTCTCTGTGCAATAAAAGTTCTAACTGGAGGAAAGAGAAGGCAGAAGTTTTAGACAACTGAACACACTCATTCCTGCATCTTCACCTTTGTAGGTGAGGACTAACACTCTTTGAAAAGGTCAACAGCAACTAAGCAAGGCACATTTTTCATCCAGAAGTGAGGCCCATGGTCCAGCAGAGGCCCCGGTGCAGTCAGGAAAGCGAGATGTGAATTTCCATTTGCCATGTCCTTACTCCAGACCCTTTGGCAAAAGACTGAAACTCTGGTCTCTTCTAACAGGAATTATCAATTCATTTAGAAACTGGAAAAACACCCTAACTTTATCCATCTGGCAAGTATCCAAGTCCCCCTTTTTAAAATTACATAATTTGAAAACACAGAGAAAAACAATTATCATATATTAATGCATATATGTGGAATCCAGAAAAACAGTATAGATAATCTTATTTGCAAGACGGAAATAGAGGCAGAGAACAAAGGTATGGACACCAAGGAGGAGTGTAGGATGAATTGGGAGTTTGGGATTGATATATATACACTATTGATCCTATGTATAGAACAGATAACTAAGGAGAACCTAGTGGATAGCACAGGGAACTCTACTCAGTGCTCTGTGGTGACCAAAATGGGAAGGAAATCCAAAAAAGAGGGGATATATATATACACACACACACACACATATGGAGGGCATACCAACCCACTCTAGTATTCTTGCCTAGAGAATTCCACAGACAGAGGATCACAGATCAGATCAGATCAGTCGCTCAGTTGTGTCCGACTCTTTGCGACCCCATGAATCGCAGCACGCCAGGCCTCCCTGTCCATCACCAACACATGGGGTCACAAAGAATCTGACACAACTGAAACACCTTAGCGCACACACACATGTATATATATACATAGAGTTGATGCACTTTGCTGCACAGTAGAACATTGAAAAGCAAGTAAACGCTGATTAAAACTAATTTTAAAAATTTGAAAACACAGCATAAAAGTGGGAAAAGAATGAAACTTGGAGATCAAGATACAAAGTTCACTGACTCCAAAATGGTATCCTGTGGTTCTAGGTTCAAATTTCCAGTTTCTCTGGGCTGGTGTCAATTTATGCTTTCTGGAATGAAGGCTGGAATGCTTGTGGTTTTTAATCTTTCCTCAAGATGGGACTGTCAGTTGAGAAAAGTTTTTAATCCTTGTTGTATAAAATGTATACCACAGAGGCAGCCTGCAGCCACAATTTTCAAAAATTAATTCAGTGTTTGTGAAACGAGTAGTCCCCATGTTCTTGCAGTCCAAGAAAATCAGCAAACAGAAAATGAAAAAATCAACCACTGGAATGGTACAAAAGGCTATTAAATTTAAAAGGAAGTCTGGACAAACTCAAAATAAAACTCAAAATAAAAAGGCTTACGCTAAGACTAGCTTCAATTTGCTTTAAAGAATCACCTGTACAAAGGAGAAGGCTGCCTGGAGCATGTACTTACCATTCCTTCTACTTCTTCATTGACTCCGTCCACCGGGGCACACTCGCTGGCGTGGCCATAGCAGAAGCAGTTTCCTCGAACCACCATATCGTAAACCGCATAATAATACTTTTCTCTGATTTCCATTCTGGAATCCAAAAGGTTATCTCCCAAAGTATGTAGTTTCACAAACTTGATCCTCAAGTTGGTAATTTTTAAGAGATCTACGAAGGTCACCAAGAAGATGAAAAGTTTGATCAAACAAGCAAGACTTTGTTTGCAATTAAGACAACACCTTTCTTCTTTACAGAAACACATGACAAATAAAAATAGCTTATGTAAAGTTTACTTCCCTTTCATGATCTAGATGCATGTAATAATAAAGTTTAGCCTAAAGTGACAGTCTCTGGAAGAAAGGTTACTCCCTTCTCATCACCATTTAACAAGAACATCTATTCTGTGATGGATTTGTTGGCAGACGGATGTTGCAGAAAGAAGTGTGAAAGTAGAGAAATTTAAGAATGCAGTTGCATGCTTGCCAGAAGCCACTGGCACACAGTAATCTAAACTACTGCAATACCATCTGGTTCCCACAGCAACTAGTGTTAGTCTCAAAATCAGAAAATCCCATTTAGGTGGGCAAGAATTTATCAAAGCACCCTAATTGTCATTATTATTGTAAGATAGTTAGAAAACGTGTTTCTGTTTATTTCTGGAGGGAAAAATGCTACATGAAATTTCCCACCAATCAGATGAAATACAAGTTACTAAAATCGATTTGACATGATAGGATAACCATAATCAAGGGACTGACTATCTCAAACAAGTTTTGAAGCACCATTACAATCTACAACTTTTTTGGTCTTTGCTTTACAATACAATTTACCAATATAATTACCAATATATTACAGTAGCGTGAAGATAAAGGAGTTTAGTATTGGGATGTTGGGGCAGATTGCTTTCCTAAATAGAGGTTCTTGTAGAGAAATGTCTCTTATTTGAACTTTCCTTCCTTTTCCTGGGTTTATAGACCAATGCTTATTACAGAAGTAGGGTCGTCAATTACATTCTCTAGTAACTTGATAAACCAACAGTCATATAGCCTTCTCCATCAGTATATTCATTAATCACTAAATTGCTAAACATGAGTTACTGAACAGTCTACCTGCCCTCCCCTTTTAGCTCCATAACCTGAAACTGCTTCTAAGCTTTCCTTTCATTTCTGTGGATGGATTCTTACAATTTACAACACAGGACAATGGGGCATTTGCCCAATACATCAGATACTTTCAAAGCCTAGATACAATTTTAAATACTTATAACATATGCACGGCGTACAATGAAGACTATAGAAACAGCTGTGGGTTGAAAGAGAAAGTCTATGAGGCCATGCATTCAACTTAGGCTCTTTGTAAAAGCAAAAACTAAACAGAGAAATTGTGGTACTACTTCGCTGAATGGAATTTCTGAATGCCAACATTTTCTCCTGCACAGAACGAGCACAAGTGCCTATTGACAAGAGGCCAAAAAACAAACTTGAAGAGCAGCTGGAGTATTTAGAAACCCTTGAGCTGATCTCTGTGGAAGTCCTCAGAAGAGCAACTGTGCTCCCTTCGAGCTCTCCTACCATATTTAACAACATCTAAGCCTCAAATTGACTGCTGTTTTAAGAGGCACAATCACTTCTGAAGTGAGTCTCAGAGGACTCAAACAATAGGGACAGCTAAAGAGATATTGTTCCCTTGATCACAAAGTAAATCCAAAGCATGATCTGTTACAATGGATGCTTGTTTAATATAGAAATAGGTTTTCTGATGCCATTGAACAGCAAACACAATAGAATTCTAATGGCAGCACATTCCCCAAGTAAAACAAGTACCACCCAAAAGGAACAAACTTAGAGTCCCTTGAGAGACCCAGGAGGTGTTGGTCAAGGAATGTGTGCAGACACTTCTCGCAACTGGATTTTGAGAGCAGGGAGCACAGGTCTCCCAGAGCACACTTAGAAATGACACAAGGCTGAACGTGCCATTAAATATTTGGTATTATACTAAGCGAAGTCAGACAGGATATCGCTTATATGTGGGACCTAATTTTAAAAAATGATACAAATGAACTTATTGACAAAACAGAAAGATTTACAGATTTTGAAAACAAACTTATGGTTACCAAAGGGAAACATGGCGGGGCGGGGGTTGGGGGAAGGAGAGCTAAATCAGGAGCTTGGGATTAACGTACACACACTGCTGTATATAAGATAGATAACCAACAAGGACTTCCTGTATACAGCAGAAGGAACTCTACTCAATATTCTGGGATAACCTATATGAGAAAACTATATGGAAAATAATTAATATATATCTATAACTGAAACACTTTGCTGTACACCTGAAACTAATACATGGTAAACCAACTGTACTCAAGAAAAAAAATTTTTTAATAAAATTTAAACATGTAAAAAATGTGTTTGACGATAGGATGAATAAATTCTGGACCAGAGATGATCTGGGCCACTTGAAAAATTAATTTAAGTGGGGAAACAGTACTTCATGGCAATCTTCCCTGGAGTCCTTCACTTCTACTCTTTCATGCTGTGAGCTGGGGGTAAGAGTGTGTGTGCGCGCCATGGGGCTTGGTTAAAATTAGGGGAAGACCAGCAAGACCCTGCCCCAACTCTGCTCAGTTGACTGCACCTCAGCAGCTGGAGAGAGGGAGCCTCATCTTCGCTCTGAGGTGTAGGATCCAGTCTAGAAAAGGTCTGAGTGACAGCTGAAGGCAGCAACAAGAGTGGCAACAGCTTCACGGATCCAGCACTTTCTATGTGTCAGGCGCTTTGGTGAGTCATTTATATATATTAACTCATTTTCCTTCCACAACAACCATAAGGTCAATATGACTATCTCCATTTACAGATGAAAAAATAAAGACTAAGAAAAGTTTTAAATAAATTCCTTGCCTAAGATCACAGAATACACTGAAGCTAGAACTTAAACCCAGCTCTGTTGGACTCCAGAGCCCATTCTTTTAATTAGTGCACATTCTGCCTCCCAAGATCAAAATGTATTTTTGTGAAGACATAAGCATGGTTACTGAACAATGGAAAGCCCTCTGAACTGAGAGTCATAACAAGAACATTTAGGATCCGACATTAAATAGCCAAGTCACTTTATGCATGTTAGTCCAACCCTCTAAGCCTCAGTTGACTCATCTGGAAAATGGAACTACAACCCTCATTGATCATATTGAGCAAGGTTGAGACCCATGATTTCCCCCAGGATTCTTTCTTTTCTTCTTCCTCTGACAATAAGAGCCCTGGCCAAGACTTTGAGAACACACACAGCCACCGGCCAGAGGCTTCCCAGCATCTCCTGCAGTGCAGCCAGGGGGCTACTTTGGCCCATGGCGTGTGAACGGATGTGATGTATGGCTTCTAAGCCACTTGCCTTTTACTTGCCCCCTCTTGCAGATTGGTATAAGGATAAGATGAGGTTTTTCCAGGTCTCACCATGTGGACACAGACTATAAGCCACGAGAAACTTGGGAACCTGGGTGATCTAATGGCTAGAAGTGCCTGATTTAGCAATAAAAATACAAGGTGCTCAGTTACATTTGAATTTCAGATAAACAATTAATCATTTTGGTACAAATATGCCCCAAATACCACATGAGACACGGTTATCCTCACCCACAAATATTGCATGAAATATGCTCATACTAGTCACAAATATTAAGGGGATATAGTTATGCTAAAAAATAATTTATCATTTGTCTGAAAATTCATATTGAACAGGGTTTCAGCCTGTATTTTATCTGGTAAGACTGCTTGCTTGTGGCAGGTGAACAGCCTGGAAATCCCTCTGGGTGATTCTGTAAGAGCGAAATAAACTTTTTTGTCTGAGATGCTGCATTTTGGGGGACACTTTGTTGGCAACAGCCTAAAAGTGAAAGTGAACCTCACTCAGTTGTGTTCGACTCTTTGCAACCCTATGGACTACAGCCCACCAGGCTCCTCTGTCCATGGGATTCTCCAGGCAAGAATACTGGAGTGGGTTGCCATTGCCTTCTCCAGGGATCTTCCCAACCCAGGGTTTGAGCCCAGGTCTCCTGCATTGCAGGCAGACTCTTTACCGACTGAGCTGCCAGGGAAGCTAACCTGTACCTTAATTATACATGTGAGTTCAGTTGTGTCTGACTCTTTGCAAACACATGGGCTCCTCTGTCCATGGAATTTTCTAGGCAAGAATACTGGAGCAGGTTACCATTTCCTTCTCCAAGGTCTTTTGCCAACCCAGGGATTGAACCCATGTCTCTTGTGTCTCCTGCATTAGTAGAGAGACTGTTTACCAGGTGAGTCACCAGGGAAGCCTTAATTATACATATACATAATTATATATGTATACACATAATATATAGGATATATATTAATGTATCAGACACACACACAAATATCATATATGACTTTCCAGTTGGTACTAGTGGTAAAGAACCCGCCTGCCAGTTCAGGAAAACTTAAGAGCTTTGGGTTTGATCCCTGAGTCGGGAAGGTTCCCTGGAAGAGGGCATGGCAATCCACTGCAGTATTCTTGTCTGGAGAATCCCATGGACAGAGAAGCCTGGTGGGTTACAGTCCACAGGGTCGCAAGGAGTCAGACATGACTGAAGAAATTTAGCACACATACATTATTTTTATATACATACATACATACATATATATATATATAGAGAGAGAGAGAGAACAAAAAAGTAAATAAGGTATTATATGACCAGCATAATGGTTTGAGGACTTATGACATCAACCTTTTACTCTTATCAAAATATGTTCCTGTCAGTGAGGACTTTAATTGTTGTCAGTTTCAAGAGTTTCTGGTAGAGCACTGCAGAGAAAGAAGGAAATGAAGAGGGTGGATTTAGCACTGAGTATTTAGATTCTGGGTAGCAGTGGTCTGGGTAAACTTTCTCCCATGATTGCTGTTTTCCATCCAAGCTTTTATTTGAAAACAGGCTTACTCTGTATCCTTGGACTGTAAGGATCTTCTATTCTGAAAGCAGGATCTAAAGCACGAAATATCACCTAAAAATAGACATAAGACTAATTGATATTTTTGCTATGATCAAAAACTGGATTTGTAAATAGCATGGAAAATAAAAAGTATAAACAAACCTCTCCTTCCGTTGAGGGCTCAATGTCAGAATATCGGGAATCACAAATTATATCGTCAACTTTCTTCATGGGGCCGGTGGAAATGCCGGGAAATGAGCTCTCACAGTCATAAGCAAAGTATCTGTATACACCCCAGGTTTTTCCAAAGTCGGACGACCGTTCTATCAGCATAGCAGCTGGACGGAATGTCTAAAGGCAGAGTAGAAGAGACTCACTGCATGCTTTTATTGGTTATCTATATTTTTTTAAATCCCAGAGGAAAATATCACTCAACTGTGTACCACAAACCCTGACTGCATGTGGTTGGTATTTCACTGTGGCTGGATTTCAAATACTTCAAGCTGTTCCACGGAGCCTCTTCTTGCAGCAGTGTCTCGCCTCTAAATACTGCACTTTCTCCCACCCTATTAGAGACTAGTAAGCTGTTTCTCTTTAGAAGCTGATTATAAACAGGCCTTGGTGCAGACAAGTTTTGGCACACTGAGCCACCATGCCCATGACGTGACAGCTGAGGTTGATTGCTTGTTCCTTCACGCCGTCATTTAGTCATTCAGTAGATGTGTCATGACAGCCACTCAGTACCAGACATGGTCTAAGTGCTGTAACTCGTCCAATAAGCTCCAGGAATGGGTAGAAATCATTTGCAAAAATACCCATCACACTCTATAGTAGAGTCACATGCAGTGAGCTTTGGAAAAACAAGGGGAAGGAATTACTAACGCAAGAAGCTGGAGAACCCTGAAATTCCAGCTACACACCCCAAAGTAACTGAAAGCAGCGACTCAGATGACTCTCATACATAAACATTCAGAGCAGCATTATTCATAATCACCAACAAGTGGAAATCACTCAAGTGTCCATCAACGGATAATGGATACACGAAAGGCGATACACATAAGCAATGGACTATTATTACTCGGCAATAAACAGAACTGAAATTCAGATACTTCCTATGACATAGATGAACTTTGGAAACATTACTAAGTGTGGTCACTCACCTAGAGCTAGACATCCTGGACTGTGAAGTCATGCGGGTCTTAGGAAACATGTCTCCGAACAAAGCTAGTGGAGGTGATGGAAATCCAGCTAACCTATTTAAAATCTTAAAGATGACGCTGCTAAAGTGCTGCATGCAATATGCCAGCAAATTTGGAAAACTCAGCAATGGCCACAGGACTGGAAAAGGTCAGTTTTCATTCCAATACCAAAGAAAGGCAATGCCAAAGAAAGTTCAAATTACTGTAGAACTGTGTTCATGTCACATGGTAGCAACATAATGCTCAAAATCCTTCAAGCTAGGCTTCAGCAGTATGTGAACAGAGAAATTCCAGATGTACAAGCTAGATTTAGAAAAGCTATAGGAACCAGAGATCAAACTGCCAATATCTGATCATAGAGAAAGCAAGGGAATTCCAGAAAAGCATCTACTTCTGCTTCATTAACTAGACTAAAGACTTTGATTTTGTAAATCACAACAAACTGTGGAAAATTCTTCAAAAGATGGGAATACCAGACCACCTTATCTGTCTCCTGAGAAATCTGTATGCAGATCAAGAAGCAACAGTTAGAACTGAATGGACTGGTTCAAAATTAGAAAAGGAGTAAGTCAAGGCTGTATATAGTCACCCAGCTTATTTAACTTATATGCAGAGTTTGTCATGCTAAATGCCAGGCTGAATGACTCACAAGCTGGAATTAAAATTGCTGGGAGAAATATCAACAACCTCAGATATGCAGATTGTACCACTCTAGTGGCAGAAAGTGAAGAGGAACTAAAGAGCTTCTTGATGGGGGTGAAAGAGGAGAGTAAAAAGTTGGCTTAAAACTCAACATTCAAAAAACTAAGATCATGGCATCTGATCCCATCACTTCATGGCAAATAAATGGGGAAAATGTGGAAACCGTGTCTGATTTTATTTGCTTTGGCTCCAAAAATCACTGCAGATGGTATGTGCAGCCACAAAATTAAAAGATGTTTGCTCCTTGGAAGAAAAGCTATGATAAACCTAGACAGCATATTAAAAAGCAGAGACATCATTTTGCCAACAAAGGTCCATCTAGTCAAAGCTATGGTTTTTCCGGTATTCATGTATGGATGTGAGAGTTGGACTGTAAAAAAGGCTAAGCACCAAAGAATTGGTGCTTTCAAACTGTCATACTGGAGAAGACTCTTGAGAGTCCCTTGGACAGCAGGAGATCAAACCAGTCAATCCTAAAGGAAATCAACCTTCCATATTCACTGGAAGCACTGATGTTGAAGCACCATTACTTTGGCCACCTGATATGAACAGCCAACTCATTGGAAAAGACCCTAATGTTGGGAAAAATTGATGGCAAGAGAAGGGGCGACAGAGAATAGATGGTTGGATGGCATCACCAACTCAATGGATATGAGTTTGAGCAAAGTCTGGGAAATAGTGGCAGACAGGGAAGCCAGTGTGCTGCAGTCCACGGGGTCGCAACAAGTTGGACACAGCTGCTGACCAATAACAAGGGTCTTTAAAAGGGTAACTATGGCAAATAGATGGGGAAACAGTGGAAACAGTGACAGACTTTATTTTCGTGGGCTCCAAAATCACTGCAGATGGTGACTGCAGCCATGAAATTAAAAGACGCTTACTCCTTGGAAGAGAAGCTATGACCAACCTAGACAGCATATTAAAACATGTATACCTGTGGCGGATTCATTTTGATATTTGGCAAAACTAATACAATTATGTAAAGTTTAAAAATAAAATAAAATTAAAAAAAAAAAAAAAAGCAGAGACATTACTTTGCCAACAAAGGTTCATCTAGTCAAAGCTATGGTTTTTCCAGTAGTCATGTATGGATGTGAGAGCTGGACTGTAAAGAAAGCTGAGCACCAAAGAATTGATGCTTTTGAACTGTGGTATTGGAAGAGACTCTTGAGAGTCCCTTGGACTGCAAGGAGATCCAACCAGTCCATCCTAAAGGAAATCATTCCTGAATAGTCATTGGAAGGACTGATGCTGAAGCTGAAACTTCAATACTTTGGCCACCTGATGTGAAGAACTGACTCATTTGAAAAGACCCTGATGCTGGGAAAGATTGAAGGCATGAGGAGAAGAGGAGGACAGAGGATGAGATGGTTGGATGGCATCACCTACTCAATGGACATGAGTTTGAGTAAGCTAAGGGAGTTGGCAACAGACAGGGAGGCCTGGCGCACTGCAGTCCATGGGGTTACAAAGAGTCGGACACAACTGAGCGACTAAACTGAAGTGAAAGTAAAATGAGGTCATTGGACTGGGCCCTAATCCCATATGACTGATGTCTTTAAAGACGATATTCGGACATAGACAGGTACAGAGGTAAAGACACAGGGAGAAGACAGTCATGTACAAAGCCAAGGAGAGAAAGAGGCCACAGAAGAAACCACCTCTACTGACACCTTCATCTCAGACTACGTGCCTCCAGAACTCTAAGAAAATACATTTCTGTTGTCTGAGTCACCCAGTCTGTGCAGTTTGTTACGGCAGTCCTAGCACATTAACACACCTTCCCAACACATCTGTCTGACAGATGAGGAAATGAAGGCTCAGAGAGATCACCTAACTCGCCAGCTATTCGCAGAGAGGCTTCAATTGAGGCTGAGTGAAGACCTATCAAATCCAAGCTGAATGAAGATCTTTTCTGCCTCTCTGGTTTCTGGTGTAATAGCAGCCTGAAAAATGGATGTCAGAAGGAGAAAAAGGACAAGAATTCTGGAAACAAGCAGGACGCAGATTTAGGAGGTTGTGGTGAACAGGGACAACTGGAAATATGAGATGAAACAAAATGAACACTAAGAATAAGCAAATGCTTCAACAGTGATGAATGAAAGGTAAGCTGACTCAGCAAACAGAATCTGAACAAAGGCACTTCTGAATTCCAACCAGTGCTTGACTCATAGAGAACAACTATTGCGTGTTAGATAGGCTTGAAGATGTATTGGACAACACAGGGAATATAGCCAATATTTTGTAATAACTGTTACTGGAGAGTGACCTTTAAAAATTGTATAAAAATGAAAATTTTTTTCAGAGAGATCAAATGTTGCAGGCCAAGATGACCAAGAACTTGAACATAGCATATCATAAAAAACATATCATAAAAAAATAAATAAAATCTGGGTGACAACTTGATAGAAATCTGGGTGACAGCTAAAGTGAAAAGTAGTACATGCCCAGATCTCCTTGCACCTTCCTTAATCATCTTGATGGTCTTTCTCACTGATAAAAGGAGACAAGGATAAGGAAATGGAAAGTCATATTTTGATAGATTCTTTGACTTATGCATTTACTAGTTGTTCAGGCTTAATTTCTTTTTTACCTATTCAGAAATATAAGGAAATAATACTTTATATTAAACCTGAGAGAGTATTAGGCTAAGAATTTTAAAATAAGGGGGAAAAAACCCCAATAGCTAACTGAACCATGGCAAACCCTCCCACTGGACACGCCTCCTGGCTGGTGACACCTGGAGAGAGACTAGCCTGATGTCTCTATGTTGCAAGGGAGCCTTACAGCCGTCCTGGCTGTGCTTCCTTATTCCTCCCTTCTGGAACCTTCCAAGTCCCAAAAGGCCAATTTCCTGTGAGGTTAGGAAGCTGCTGGAAACCAGGACAATGCATTTTACCTACAGAAGGGAAGTCTTTCTATGCTGTTTGCTGAGTCATTGACCTTCTCAGGCCTTACACTGCTGCATGGCTGTCTCTGAATTTATACTAAATAAAAAAGCTGTGAGCTTGGAAATGTCTGGCTATGTACAAAAACAGACTGTCAATATGCTAACTAGATTATGCAAGCCTAAGAAAATCCAATCCAGTTCGTAAGCATCTATCTGCCTGAAAACATTCTCATATAATCCAGCAGTCCCAAGCCTGGGCCTGTATCCAGACTATAATTCGAAAAGATGTTCACATCAGCATTATTTATAATAACCAAGACATGGAGACAACCTAAATGTCAGTCTACAGACGAATGGATAAAGAAGATGTGGTACATATATACAATGGAATGTTACTTAGCCATAAAAAGAATGAAAGAATGCCATTTGTAGCAACACAGATGGACCTAGAGGTTATCATACTAAGTGAAACACAGAAAGACAAATACCATATGATATCACTTACACAGTTAAGTCCCCTACGTATGAACTTTCAAGTTCGGAATTCTCAAAGATGTGAACATGTTACTACCCAGACATCACTGGATCTTTTTTCTTCATGAGAGTAGATAGAATTGGATCCAGCAAGGAACCAGAACCTGTGCCATCAACATCAGGCGTGGGTGAAATCCCAGCTTGCCCTCCGTCTTCCTTGTTGATGACCCTTTAGCTCTACCATCTCCCACCTCCTTTCCCTCCTCCAGTTGGTAACTCTTCTCGCTGTTCCCTTGATGCCAGCCCCTAGATGTCAACTGTTGTACTGTACTACTGTACTTTCCAAACTATTGTAAGATTAAAAATGTTTTCTTTATTTTTTGTGTTGGCTTGTTCTTTTATGTATCATTTGTGTGAAAAGTATGATACACCAATTATAGTACAGTACTACACAGCTGATTGTGTTAATTAGGTACCTAGGCTAACTTTGTCGGTCTTACGAATAAACTGGACCTATGAACTCTCAAAACAGAACTTGTTGGTACATATGTGACTTATTGTATGGAATTTAAAATATGACACAAATGAACATATCTGTGAAACGGACTCACAGATATAGAGAACAGACTTTTGAATGCCAAGGGGGTAGGGATAAATTGGGAGTTTGGGATTAGCAGATGTAGCTATTATATGGGCTTCCCTGCTAGCTCAGCTTCCCTGGTAGCTCAGACAGTAAAGAATCTGCCTGCAGTGTAGGAGACTCAGGTTCGATTGCTGGGTTGCGAAGATCCCCTGGAGAAGGGAATGGTAATCCACTCCAGTATTCTTGCCTGGAGAATTCCATGGACAGTGAAGCCTGGCAGTCTATAGTCCATGAAGTCACAAAGAGTCAGACACAACTGAGTGACTAACACTTTCACTGTCACACTTCCTGGTGGCTCAAAAGGTAAAGAATCTGCCTGCAGTACAGAAGACCCAGGTTCAATCCCTGGGTCAGGAAGGTGCCAGTGGAAAAGGGAAATGCTACCCAAATAAATAAGGTTCTATTATATAGCACTGGGAACTATATTCAATATTCTGCAATAAACCATAATGGAAAAGAATATGGAAAAGAATGTGTATATATATATGTATATACATATATACATATATATATATATATATATATATATATATATATATATATACCTGAGTCATTTGTTGTATAGCACAACATTGTAAATCAACTATAGCTGAATAAAATAAATTTTAAAAAGAAATAAACACACTCTTCATCCTCATCCCCTTCCTGTCCTCACCACTCTTAATGGTATCAGCAGCCTCCAGGTTCCCCAGCTCGGACATCTCAGGAATCTTTGATTCATCCCTTTCCTAACCCTGCCTTCTGCTCTTCTGCTTCTAATCTTTCTCCAGTTCATGGTTCAACCTTTGACTCCCTTAACAAACAGAGGCTCCTCCTCTGGGTAATGACTCAAAGTTAGCAGTCGCAGAGGGTAGCAGAGTATGGCACCAAGGGGTGATGTATGATTAGAAAAAGCTCACCACGTCAGACTGCCAGGACGCCAGTTGCAGGAGGTGGCTCCCTCCTAGTTGAGAACCACAGCCCTGCCTAAGTCAGCTCCCCATTACCGCGGACCTTGAGAGCCCCCTGCCTCTATGCCTTCTCTTCTCCATGCCTCAGGCCCTCCTTTGCTTTTCCTCTTGGCTCCCTCATTTCCTGAAACACAGGTCTCATTTCCTGTCCATGGCTCGCCATCTCCTATAAAGTTCACACTCCTCAGGAAGGAAGCAAGGTCCTTCTGGCTATAGTCTTACTTCCTGTTGGTCCCCTCACTGGCCCAAGTGTAGACATCAAGGCATGTCTACATAGTACGTGCTGAACAAACTCTGTCCAAACTGTCCCACTGAGACAGAGAGAGAGAGAAGGCCTTTTCCTCTGTCAAGAAGGCCTTTTCTTCTACCTCTTCCTCCTAAAATCCTGCTCACTCTTCCTGACCCAGGTCAAGCGCAATCACAGTCCTCTCCTTGTAAAGCTTTCTCCTTTATTCCAGGCTAAAATGAATCTCCCCATCCTCCATGCTGATGTACATTATCTGAACTTCTGCTATAGCAGTGAGCACATCTTGCCTTGTATCCAGTTATTTGCAAGTACACCTTCTTCCCTTGGGCTTCCCAGGTGGCACTAGTGGTAAAGAACCCACTTGCCAATTCAGGAAAAATGGGTTCAATCCCTGGGTTGGGAAGATTCTCCTGAAGGAGGGCAGGGCAACCCACTCCAGTATTCTTGCCTGGAAAATTCCATGGACAGAGGAGCCTGGTGGGCTACAGTCCACGGGGTTGCAAACAATCAGACACAACTGAGCAACTGAACAACAACAGGCAGACAACATCTGAGGCTGAGTCTTAATTCTAACTGCCAGGTTGAGCTCATGGCCAATGAAGGAACAAAGTGGTTTAGAGGAAGTCCTCCCCTGCCTCATAGGAGCAGGTGTCACAGTGTAAACCTTCCCCCTACCCTTTCTCCAAGCAGCAAGAATGGGTTCCTGGGGAGAAGCAAGGGGATGAACCCAGGCCTGGGGACAGGTAGCCCAGCATCTCCCCTAGTCACATTTGACCTCAATGCCCACCCCGACCCTAGGCCTCCCAGGCTCACGCAGAGGACACAAGCAAGACTTTAGTGGTTACCTGCCCACATGGTAAATCAAATCTACCCTGGGCACCTTTTCTAAAACCTGCAAGGGTAGAGATAAGGCCCCCATGCCCAACAGAAAACGATTCAAAAGTGATTTTAATCTGAGAAGCAATAAGTAAATTATGGGTTTTGTGTGCACCAACATGTACTTTAAGCCATATGAAGCCTGTCATTTCCAGGCAGCTGCTTAAGAAGAAACAAAGAGACTTTGTACAGGGCCATTCCTTAGTCCTGGAGTCATTTTACATCTCTCAAAGAAAAAGGATGGGAAAAACATCCACACTGAAGAAAGCAGGCACATTTCTTAAAGAACTGTAAAACCATTCCCACAAATTTTGCAAAACCTTGAAAACCAAAGATAACACACTTCCTTTCCAGTTACCAAAGTCAGCATTAAAACATCAACCCAAGGGGGCAGGGATTTACTCTCCAGATGTTTTACTGTGGTTTGGGAGTGAGTCAAAGCTGTCTCTCTCCATGGGGAAATTAACAGATATCTAATTAAAAGTTTACAGTCGAATCATAGAACAGTGGCTCTCTCTACTTATTGCCACAAAGATAGAGTATCTGTTAAGTGTAGTTATCCATGCCCATGTTTAAAAGCTGCTCAATTATCCTAATTTATAGCAACAATAATGTTTAGGTTCCCACTTAGGCCAACTCACAACAGCCATCCATTCTGAAAGGGGGAATTACACAATGCTCTCATTTCTGAGAAAGAGAGGGATTCCTTACCTTGAAGGTCATGATGAGATGAGTGAAATGAAATTCTGCTTCCAAATCCAGTTGGATAGTGACATTCTCCACGCCTATAGGATATTTTTTAAAAACACAAAAGGAAATAGCAAGGTAAACAAGAACATCTGTGAACAATTGAGTCTATTCTCTTCAACTATCTTTATGCTCCTCATAGAAATTCTCTCTGCAGTCCACCTTAATCTGAAGATAAGATAATAACAATAACGGCCTGGCTTGATTGAGGTGATAAAGCACATCTCAGAATGACTCTTCGGTTGGTCATAAATCATTCTGGAGTTCAACGTATTGAATGTACTCCCTGGAACAAGACATCTGGCAGAATGCCTTTTTAGTTGCTGTTAAGAAGGACATCCTTTGCTTAGTAAAAACTAAAAGTCTTTCCAACTCTCTAAGCCAAGGGACACTCAAAGGGGAAATGAGAGGGGGCATTTCCTGTGCACAGTAGGGGTTCAGCTCTGCAGTCTAAAGCACAGGGACACAATCCAGTCGAAACACAAATATTCCTTTTTGTTTCTATGCAGCAGCAAAGAAAACAGGAGTCCATCATGAATGTGAGTTACTCTCCAATTTAGAAAAACCTATCCCTGATGGAGAAGCCTTTGGGTGCATTGCCACAATGGAGAAATAATGCCAAAGAGACAAAGAATGGGTCAAATAAATAAACTGCCCCAGAACAAATACTAACATCTTCCCTTTCAGGGGAAAGCCTGAACAAACAAATGAGCCTTTGCACTACGCCCTGGGGGTCAAGTCATCCCACTTTAAAAGGCTAAAAAGGCCACTGGAATTCCAGGGATGGACGGCACCTCCTCCACAATCCCCTGGGCCCTCGAGCCTGCCTGTTCGGTAAAGGAGACCTTTCCAGGTTTCTTGTGCTCCAGAGAGCTTTTGGGGGTTCAGCTTCCGGAGCAAGAGAGGTCTTAAATGCAGAAAGACAGGAATGTGTCAGAATGAATCATGTCACAGGCTGGTGTATTTTCAGGAAATCAGTAAGACTTTTGAAATAAACTCTCCCACTGGAAAACAGCCAAGTCAATTGGGGGTGGGGGTGGGGGAGGGAGGGAAAGTAGTCACTGGAACGGATATGAGTTAGTTGGAATGTTAAAGAAAAACAGTATCGTCATGCTAACTAACCTTATCTAACTTCTGAAAAAGAGCCATATTACAAACCGACTCTTGAGGTTTCTTTCTGAGCAACATGTTAGCTAAGCAACTGTCCGTCTCTCCCTTCCCAGGCTTTTAAGTACCTGAACTATTTGTTTAAAATGAAGAGATAACGAAATAATGTAAAGTCAGAGCAAGACTAGGACCAGTTCTGTAACATAAGAATGTATCTGCCGACGTGGGCTTGAAAAGCACATTCCATTTTAGATTCCTAACCTGATAAAGTGCTACAGGTTTTTTTTTTTTTTTTTTTTTTTTAATATGGGAAGAAAAATCCATGGAGAAAAGAACCAAGATCATTCTTCTATGGTATATGGTGTATGGTCAGACCTGGGAATAAAGCATGAGGGCTAAGTTAAAAGCAGCTGCACATTCCAAGCCCATTTCTGGGCCTGAGCACTGATAATTTAATGCATCATGTAAAGCTCAACTTGGATAAAACACACAGAAAATAGATAAAAATCACATTCATCAAGAAACTTCAAATTGTGAACCATCAGACAGCAGAGAGATGATAGGAGACAGTAACAATCCGTCTGACTTTCTAAAGACGAAGTTCCATCCATCTAATCCTATCTAATCTCTTATAACAGAGGCAGAGCTCTCAAGCCCCTTGGTTTGAAAATCCCTTCTTTCGGGCCTTTGTCCTCTCTTGTACCACAAACTCAGAGTTGTGGAAACTGATTAACACCTGACGTAACCAAGAAAAACCCTCCTCGAGAACTACAGAATTTGATGAACTATTTTACTGTCTATCAACTTGATACTGAGTTGAGGCACCCTTCTGTCTTTTTTTTTTGGCTGCATCACACTGCACGTAGTTAGCAGGGATGTTAGTTCCCTGACTAGGGACTGAACCCCGTGCCATCAGCAGTGAAACCATGGAGTCCTAACCACTGGACTGCAGGGGAATTCCCAAGGCATCCTTCTAATTGTCTTTTGGTCTCACTGGAAAAATGTGGACAGTGAGATCGGTCCCACATTTGTAATCAGATCTATGCTATTTTCCCCTGTAACTCAAGTGCAGACTTACAGAAACTTCTCTTTTACCCCGGACTCTCAACTTAGATACCCTCCTATAATAATTAACAAGGCTTTAACTGATAAATTGCTTTTTGACATCCAGTCTATCTCAATCAAGCTGATAACCAATGGAGTCCCAAAGCTTACCAATGAATAATCAACCTTCCCTAGAAATCAATAGTAGAAAGCATGTATAATTTCATAATCAATTAGAAATAAGTCTACGAAGAGACTTCCTCCTGGGAATTCCCTGGCGGTCCAGTGGTTAGGAGTCCATGCTTCTGCTGCAGGGGGGCCCAGGTTTGATCCCTGGTCGAGAACTAGGATCTTGAAAGCCTTGTGGCGCAAAAAAATGCTTCCTTTTTACAGACTGATAAATAACTGCAAAGCACCCCAAAGCTTCCTGAGCACAGGACACATAATAAAGGGATCTAGTAGTGCCCAGGCTTCCTCTGGCCGAGCTTAGATTCACTTCTTTGAGAGTCCTTTCTAATAAATGCTTTTTTAAAAAAGATATAAAGTTAACTCATTATTAACAACACATTAACTCTACTGTTAGTCGCCAAATTTCAGCATTTGACTTGGAAACAAAGGCAAAACTAAATTGAGCTTAGTTGCAGCACAATAGTAACATCATATTGGATGAATTTATTAAATCCCAACCCAAATGGCAAAGAAAGGAAAAAGGGTTGGATTCACACACTCGTTAGAAAAGTTGACTTAGGGTCATCATCCATGTTGAACGTCTGAGAAATTATGTCTAGTGTGTATTCATAGTACTATTACTAAATGTTCTCTAGATGGAAGGAAGGTGGTGGGCACTAATTTTGCCCTTTCTTTTGGAATTGATCAAAATGAAAGATGGCTGTTTTGCAGAAGGATAAGGGCCTGAGTGGGGCAAGGCCTTCCCATGCCCTCCCCAGACTGCCCCAGCACATTGCCACACTCCCCAAGGGCCCCTCAGGATGAAGACTATGAAATCCTCCTTTGGTTTCACATGAAAGACTTCTTTCTTACAGGAAGTGCATACTTCAAGAAGAATCAGATTTTACCAAGAGAAGTCAGTGCTCTGGGCAGTAAATCTGTCGAAGGCGATAATTCCAGGATAGAGAAACCAATCGTAATTACAAACACCCAGGCGCCTGTAAACACTTTCCAGGTAACCAATCACACTCCATGGAAGTTATTCCCACACCACACATACCATTTTCGGATTGCCACCAGATCTTAAGGCGGTTTGGAGCAAATGTCGTGACCACATTTTCAATGAGATGACTGTCAGGGTTGAGGGTTTCATGATAAGGATCTTGTGAATTGCATATGAAGCATTTTTTGTCCTCCTGAAAGCAAAGATAGTTTCACGAGTCTGGGAAGCAATCACACACTCGCATGCACACCAAAAATCAAGCCCACAATACAAAAATCAAACCTACTTTCTTCAAGAAAAACGAATGTGCCAAAATTACTTAAATGACCTCGCACATGTCTTTCACTTTTTAACTTAACGGAGTATGATATACTCTTGAAATTTTCCTCTTCTCTTGAAAATTCAAGGTCAAAAGTAAAAGAAGGCATTGTTTTCACAAGCTATTAATTTAATCAAAATGAAATTTCTAGGCTTAAGCCTTAATCTCAATGAATAGCTGGAAAAGCTTACTCTTGAGGCAAAATGCAGAGGAGGTTTTAGAGAATTTTTGCTGATATAAAGCAAACTGAAAATAAAAAGAGAACAATTCAACTGGCCTGATTTTCCAAAACCTATATAAGGCAGAAACCAAGTATTCAGTTCAGTTCAGTCGCTCAGTCGTGTCCGACTCTTTGCAACCCCATGAATCACGGCACGCCAGGCCTCCCTGTCCCTCACCAACTCCCGGAGTTCACCCAGACTCACGTCCATCGAGTCAGTGATGCCATCCAGCCATCTCATCCTCTGTCGTCCCCTTCTCCTCTTGCCCCCAATCCCTCCCAGCATCAGAGTCTTTTCCAATGAGTCAACTCTTTGCATGAAGTGGCCAAAGTACTGGAGTTTCAGCTTTAGCATCATTCCCTCCAAAGAAATCCCAGGGCTGATCTCCTTCAGAATGGACTGGTTGGATCTCCTTGCAGTCCAAGGGACTCTCAAGAGTCTTCTCCAACACCACAGTTCATTAGTCAGATATATTTAAGAAGCTTTGGGAACTACAGATTAAGACTTCTTAGCTTCTCCCCTGCCCCGACAGCGAATTCGTGGCAGCAGCGTGCAGGCTAGCTCACAAACTGCTCAGAGCAGAATATCCAGGAAGGGGACACCAGGCTGCCCTGTCAAGTTGGGAGCACTGACAACTGGGACCAAGTCAAAGAATGCCAAGGACCTGAACTGAAAAGTCTACCACTACTTTCAGTTTTAGAGTGGCTTTGAACTTCTGGCTTAACATTTTCCTTCTACCTAAAATGTGAGCCACGGCCAAAACAGCCTTCTTTGCACTCCATCATGTTGAATTGTAAACAGCAGCATCACTTAATGGTTCACTTTTCCACATGAGGCTGGGCTCTCTACCCAAGTTTTTCTGAACTGCTTATTAAGTCTGAAAATGATGCTGAGGCAGAAATCTGTTGAGATCCCACATACATCTTACAAACAACATTTAACACATTATCCACCTATGGATTTTTGCAGAAAGTAATGCCTGTGGTTGGCAATTTGTTACGTAAGTGAATACTGAAACACTCCTGTCAATAATGTTTGGGTAATGAAGGATGGATTAATATGTCTCTGGTCCTCCAGTCAGCAAGTCATTAAGCAAAGGTGATACCCTTGTAAGGATAGTATCAACCAACGATACTGCATTTGTATGTATTTAGCTAGCTATTAGTTATCACCTTCTTCCCAAAGGGATTTTAAGACTGGCAAGATATACTAACTAGAAAACAGAAACCAGAAATCAGGAATGCAGGGGAACCCTGGACACAATAATTCTGATTCCTGCCTCAAGTTTTACACCTGTTCAATGTTTGAGAGAATTACATGCCCAGTTCCTTTCTCTAGGCTCTGTATCTGAAGCATAGCATGCCTCTATGTGTGCTCGGTCATGTCTGACTCTTTGCAACCCCACGGACTATAGCCTGCCAGGTTTCTCTGTCCATGGGATTTTCCAGGCAAGAATACTGGAGTGAGTTGCCATTTCCTCCTCCCGGGGATCTTCCCGACCCAGGTATGGAATCCATGTCTCCTGCACTGAAGAAAGATTCTTTATCACTGAGCCACTGGGAAGCCCTGATATCTGAAGAGCACCCCACAATTTCATGGCTAATCATACAAACTAGAGAGTCTGGCTCTACTTGCTTTTAGACAAACAGTCCAATTCTCATTCTGGTCAAAGCCATTTTCAGGATCTGGTGATTCATTTACAGGATGTCCTGGCCTTGGAGGTAAATGTTAGCGTAATATTTTAGGTGAAATTTACATGCTAATGTTAAAAAAGGTAACATCAACTGCCTTTGGTGACTTGTAGTCAAGGAAACTAATACCAGAGAACAATTACCAGAACTTTAAAAAAGTGTAATTATAGCCTCCCTTCTAATCAGGAGGAAGCAGTCTAGACATCTCTGTATAAACCTGGAAGCAAATAAGTGGAATCTACTTTACCACATTCCTTTGGTTTAATTTATCAGGTTTTCAGAAAGGGCTCTCTTTCTGTTTTTTAAAAGTGACTCCATTTGAAGGCATCTGCATGCAAACCACACAATATCCTGTCCCTCTCCTGAAGGGCAGATCTACATGTAGGGGGAGTGACCAAATTTAGAGCAATTGACTTGGAACTTACCCTGTACAGGAGCCTAAACTCTTATGTTTGCTTTAGAGGCCAGAGATATCAGTCTCTTAAAAAAATCAAGGAAATGGATTCTGATTCTGGGTAGTTTATGCTTTGTACCTTCTTTCAAAATTAGTTTTATTAAAAATGTGACCTTTGAAATCTACGATCTGGATCCACTTTTAGAAACAGAAAACACTCTGAAATTTCATTTTGGTCCTCCTCTATCAGGGTACCATGGCAACCAGGGCATTTTGAAAAAGCAAGCATCTGATCCTGATAGCTAATGGAGGTGGATGGGAGCAGCACCAAATGAGGAGAGCAAAACATTGGAGTGCTTTTCTCCATGATTGGAGTGACCTTGCAAGGTATTTGTTAGGGCTGGAATACCCTTTATCCAAGTGAAAGACTTGGGGAAAACCCAAGATCACCACTCAGTATATAAAAAATGATGAGGACAAACCACCTTTTACACACATTTTCCAAAGAGGAATGATTGAAAAACAAAATTTAAAAAAAAAAAAAATGGGCTTTTGGAGACCCTGGGTCAGGGCTTGCGCACGGGCCCCAGATCTGTCTGCAGCTCTGCCTTTCTATACAGTGGCGGCAGGAAACGTTTGGCGGATGCAACTGTGCAAACTGATGAGGGAAAAGGGTGAGCTACCAGCCTGATCCCGGGACTCCCTGACTGCCGAGCTTCCTATCCGGATAGCTGGCAGGATATGGGGTCCCCTAGGCCTTCCCCTTCGGTGGGGACTGGAAGAGGTGTGCGCAGAGCCATCTCTCTGCCCTCACCTGGAGGTGGCTGACAATACAGTAAGGCTCGGGTTTGTGCAGCCCGCAGGTCGAGGTCACTGAGAGCTTCTGTGCTCGGCCGATGAGAAGGTCGCCTGTGGCCGGGTAGCAGCTGCCCTCCGCGCAGCCGTAGCTGAAATCGGGTTCTTGAGCGTTCACTCCGACTCCGCACAGGGCTGTGGAAGGGGCAGGCGGACAGCGTAGGGCACAAGCAGGGAGCGGGCCCAGGCAAAAAGAATAAGCAGGGGGCGGAGACAGAGTAGATTCGGGGGAAAAAGCAAGATACACAGGAAAGAGACACAATGGAGTGAGGCCGGGAAGGCAGAACGTGGAGAGGAGGATTCAGAAAGAAACAGATACAGCAGGTTTGTCCAGTAACTGAGAGCATCACTCCTAGGAAGCCCACCTACCCTCGCGCCCACCCTGATCAGCCCTGGGAAGCAGCTCCGGTCACTACGAGGTTCCTGGACCCGGACGCAGGGAGGCAGGCGGCCAAACGCCGCACACCCACTTGTATGTGAACTCGCACGCACACGGTAGCCTGTGCATCCTTGGGTGACAGTGCAAGTGTGTGCGTGGAAATTTGTAAGCGTGGGGACCCGTGAGTGTATGTGTCCACACACTCGGAGGTCGCCTACGCTTCGCCGGGGACGGGGGATCATGGGGTTCGCTGGGAACACCACTGTCCCGAACAAGGGGCGAGTGGTCAATCCCTGAGGCTTTTGACTGGCTTCAGGGATTCGTCATTCCAGGGAAGCTCCCGATCTAGCTGTTTCTGGCGTCATCCGGGGGCAAACAGCGATGGTTAATTAAAGCCACATGGCCCCAATTTGTTCCCAGGATGAAGCCTGCACTCAGCTCAGGCACTCTCCCGGATAGGCTTCTGAGGAGCCCTCGCAGCCTGACCCCAGAGCCCAGGAAGCCTGACCCCAGAGATGGAGAGTCCCACCGAAAAAGGGCCGGAGACGCAAAGCCCAGAGCGGGAGCTGCGGGAGCACTAGGAGCTCTGGGCACAAACACCCCAGGATGCGGTCCCCGGCCACCACCGAGGGCGCTGGCGATTAATCCCAAAGCAGATTTCTATCAAGTCCCTCTCCCCACAGGCTTCCCCCAAAGCTGAGTCCAACGGTTTGGCTATTCTTCCTGCAAGTCCAAGCCCACCCCTTCACACACACACCCCGCGCCCCTTTTCCTCTGAATTACCTAAGAAACTGAACGCGAACACCTGGAGCCGCCCCATTTCCAGTCCCTGCAGCCCAAGGGACACGGCCACCGAGCCGCCGGCTGTTTTTCCCAGTCTTCTTTTCTAGAGAGGTGGAGAGAAAAAAGGCAAATATTCAGAGAAGAGGGGGCCCTCGCATTTCCTGCCGCTCCCACGGAAGCGAAGGGTGGGAGGGTGGGGAGGGAAACATCGCGCCGCCACTGTGTCCTGCTCACCCGGCGGGACGAGCGCTCTCTCGGCGCCTGGCAGCCCCTGAGCCCAAAGAAGGGAATTAGAAAGTTTCGCCCTGGGAGGAACCAAGGGAGGCGCCTCTGCTCATGCGCACACGCGGAGTCAGGTCGGAGGGGGCCGGGCGGCCCCTGCTTGGCGGGGAGGGGGTGAGGTTCAGGTCCCACCCTCCCTCCGCTCCTCCTTTGTTTTAAGGCTGCATCTGCGGATGCGAAGGGGTAGTAGGTCTTCCAGTTCCGTGCGGGGCTGCTGGTAGACCGCCGGGTGCGTGTCCTGAGCGGTGCGTTGGGGTGCCCGAGGCGTTCGGGCGGGTCTGGGAGGTAGGTGTTCAAATCGCCTGGCGGGCGAGGGGGCTGGTCAGGACCTACCGCTTGCTCCTGCATTTACATTTATAAGGAGTGAGTCACGAAGAGGTGCCCAAGGCTGTAAACTCTAGCGCTAGGCGTGGGCTGGTTAACCCTTTAGAAAGAGGGTCACCTGGCAGGTTGTTTCCGAGAAAGCGGGGAAGCCCCCTGTCCTGCTGAACCCGGACTCGGAGCGACCTCGGATGTCTTCATTCCAAGGAAGCAAAGTGCTCTTCGCTCCGCTGCCTTTGTGCACCAACTCAGGACCTGCCTAGGGGGCCTGCCACCCAGGTGGCCACAGCATTGAATTACCCATCTAATTGTTTTTTTTAAATCGACTTTTAAATCCAAATCCAGACGTAAGGTGCGAATTCAAGTAACTTCTCTAACAACGATATAGGTTAGTTTATTGACACTTTACAATCTCCACAAAAGCACAACTTCGCAGATTCTCGGGAGGAATAACATGGCGTACAAATGCTGGGGTGGAAGAGAGGGCCTCTGATGTCGGGTCTCTAGCAGCCCTGAATGTGACCTGTCTGGTTAAATAAGGCGTAAATACACGCTCACCCAGCTCCTGGGAGTTGAGGGGGGAACAGAAGCTGGTGGTGTCATTTTGTGCCCCCCTTTCGGTAAACTAGCCCAGTTCTGCTGCCTTAGCAATGGCTGGAATCAAAGCTTGAGCTTTCTTTAGTCCTCTGGGCAAAAGTGCCCCCTGAAATGAGGGGAGTATGTTAGTTGTTAGTCCAGTCAGGAGATTTTACTTTCTAATTAATCACCCCAGCAGAAGGGTTTAAGTGGCCAGTTGGTCAGCTTTTAACTTGGTTGAAATGAAATAGGGCCCCGGGAAGTTTAATCATTAGACCATAGAGTAAGTTGCTTTGTGAGTTTATCTACATCCTTTTCCACTGAGGGAGTGGGGGAGCCTTAGGTTGTGGTGATACATTAATTATTCACCAAATCAGCACTTTGCCCTGCTTGTAGCCTCTGGAGATTTCTGCCTCTACATGATGCTCAGGATCCCTGGTGCTTTCTGGGCAGCCCTGAGCACCTAGACAGCTAGTGCTCTTGTGAAGGTCTAATATTGTGATGGAGGGTCTTCAGAACTTAAAAAGATTCACAGGTAAATGCCTTCTCCCTTTGTGGAACTTTGGATACCCTGGGCCAAAGTTGCTTATTAGTTTTTCATCCGTAGGAACTGCAGGCATCTCTGGTTCTGCCTCTTCTGGGAGCCCTCCTTGTTACTTGGTGGTTCTGTCTGTCACTGGTCAGTGTCCTCTGCTAGAGGGCAGACACCTTCAATACTCCTCTAAAGCCCCCCGTGCTCCTTACGACTTCACTTTCAGTAGGAAACTTACCTTTTCTCAAAAAAATAGATTTGTTGGGTTTTGTTTGTTTTTGCATGCATATATTCTGACCACTCGATCTATGAATGTGTCTGTCTGCATTCTCACCTTTATCTTTTGTGCTTCTTGTCCTGGAAAGTGTGTCCTGCTCTCACTTCCTGAGAGCAATGCTCTTTCACACACAAACCTGCTCAAGTCCCCCATTTTAAAGGCAAACAAAAAGAAAACCAAGAAGCTTTATTCTGCACACCTTCAACTCCATTCCTCCCTTTGACTTCATAGCCCACCTTCTTGAAAGGATAGTCTGCACTCTTGTTTCCTCCTGGCTTCTCCTCTATCCCATTGGAAAGCAGCTCTCATCTCCACCCTCTAATTGCCAAATGCAATGGATGTTCTCTGATTACTCTGTGGCATGATTCCTCATGATTCCTCCCTTCTTGAGATCTTTCCTTGGCTTCCAGGACACCATTCTATCTTAAAAAGTCCCATAGGACTTCAGTTCCCCACTCTTCCATTTCTCTCTGCCTTCTCTGATCCCTTACGCATTAAGCTTCTTTTCCAGCTGATTTCCTCTCTACTCACTATAATCCACATCCCTGGACTCTACCACCTTGGACTTGCTATTTCCCACATCGATAACTCTAACATATACCTTGCTTGGAATTTATACCCAGTTTCTAACAGCTTATTGACTATCACTACTTTTATGACTATAGACACATGGGCTACAAAACTGAACTCATCGCTCCACCCATCTCTTCTGTTTCTAGTTGCAGTTACTTGTACCTTGATTTCCCCCCTTAGCTCATACAGAATCATACAGAAATTGTATGATTCGCAGACCCAATACAAAATGAAAATGAGCATGTTGGGCCCCTTGTTTACAAATTCAGTGATTTCACGATGATGCCAATAGAGCATTGAACCAATCATGGGATCTTTCTGAGGGGGAGGCCTTGTGAGGCTACACAGATCATAAATACCCTTGAAGCCAGCTCAGCCTGGGAATCACACTGGATGGTTCCGTCTTCATCTCTTACCATCACTTGGGCCATTATTTCTATTTACTAGCAACTAACCCTCATGGCCCCATGGCTCCAACCTCATCATCCTGCCTTAGTCATCTCTCTTCTAGTATGACCTGAAAACCCACTTGCCTGGTGTTCCAACTGCCACACTCTACCCTACTCCAGTCTAACCCCCCATAACATGGCTGGAAGGATTTTCCAGAAGCATAGCTTTGATCACATCAAAAGCTTTCGATGGTTTCCCTCTGCCCATGTTAGCCTCCTGAGGTTCCCTAGATATGTTGTTGTTTAGTCACTAAGTCATGTCCAACTCTTTGTGACCCCATGGACTGTAAGCTGCTAGGCTCCTCAGTTCATGGGATTTCCCAGGCAAGAATACTGGAGCGGGTTGCCATTTCCTTCTCCAGGGGACCTTCCTGATCCAGGGATCAAACCCACGTCTCTTGCATTGGCAGGTGGATTCTTTACAGCGGAGCTACAAGGGAAGCCCTAGACATGACATACTACTTATACCTTCATTTCTCTGCCCTCCTTGACCTCAACTTAGAGAGCTGTCACACATCTTTGACGCCTCTAGTTAAACATGACTTCCTCCCCTCCATCTTCTGCAAACCTGAGTCTGTCTACTGGCACCTTGTAAAAGCCTGTTACAGCATACATGACATAATCCTGTGACTATTTGTTTACCTCCTTATCTCCCCCAATAGACATCAAGACAAATACCAGTGTTATGTAACATTCCTTTGTGCATAAACATTGTCTCATGTGACATCTTTGGTGCTCAATAAATGTTTCTTGAATCAAAGTAAATCAAGACTTGTTTCCATGTTTTAAAAACCTTCTTAAATGTCTACTTTTGCCTAACAAATTTCCAGGCCAAGACAAAAAGAATAATCATGACCAGACTTAAATGCTTCCCGATCTCACTCCTGAACAAAATTTTCCTCTCTGTTATATTTCAGACAACTTCCTCTGCTTTCTGAAGATCTTATAAGTTTAGGGCAAATGAATCCCTTTTGCTAGTGAAGCCCATCAATGCTTTACTCCTGCTGACAGAAGCCTCTTGTCCTGTACCTGTATGTACCTGGCAGTACCTGCTTCAGCCTAAGGCAGGCTTCTCTGGAGAGTTCTACAGCATTCTGAATGACAGATGGGACTGCCAATTGTTGGCTGTTCCATCTCAAAAGAATGTGTGACAGTTGTCTCCCTGAGGCATTATTTTTGTTCAAAAAAATCCAAGACATGCTTTCAAGATCACCTTTATCATCTTAGAATGCCACCTATGTGTATCATTTTAAATCCTTGAGTTGACAGTGATGTAACAAGGATGTCACATTCTAGACTTTCATCGTTAAGTCCTAAACCTGGCTATTTAACACTTATTCTCATGAAAATTACTAGGTTTTTGCTGTATTGAAACATAAGCTTCAGAATTTGTCTAGAAAAGCAAGTTCAATGACCAGTAAACTTTAGGACAAAAGTCACAGTATTTTCCACATACTTTTATAATATACAGGATAGTAATTTGTATCAATAGTTTTAAGTGTACTCCATCCCCATCCCCCACCAGCTACTGGGGGGTAAAGACTGTATTTTAGTGGAATTTGGATAAGTAACTAAAACTGAATAGCCACTAAGAGAGCACAAAGGAGTCATCACTGTCACCAGTAATGGAAAATGGAAAACATGAGGGCCTGAGTCAGGTAGTTTCAGTCTGGGACCCATACAATAGAAACTGTTGCTTAGGCTTACAGTAACATCCCTTTATCAGAAAACAGCTCCTAGATCTGAGGTGACTAGTCTGTCCATATTTTCAGCCCACATCACTGGATGGGGATCATCCCTGCATGGATTTCAGTAAGTTCCCATTTCCCTTTTCCCACTAATGGGTTTAGGGATGGGTATGGAACTTAAGTTTTCCAGTTAGGGTGACTTTGGGGATTTCTGTGGGAATTACTGGGATTTTCATGGAAGAGAAGAATACCTCTTCCGGACTTGGAGTTCTAGACATCTGCCCAGAACTAGTAGAGGCTGCTTGAAACTGGGACCAACACAGAGGAAAGCAAAACTAAGGGAAGTTGTAGGGCAAATCCTTAAGGACCACCTTAGAGGGACTGCCATGGTGGCCTAATGGTTGAAAATCTGCCTTCCAATGCAGGTGAACCCGGGTTCAATCCCTGGTCAGGGACCTAGGGTCCCACAAACTGTGGGGCAACTAAGCCCACGTGCTAAAAACTATAGAGCCCTGGAGCTCTGAAATCCATGTGCCACAACTAGAGAGCCCTTGCACTCTGGAGCCTGTGCACCAGAACTAGAGAGAAACCCACACACCACAGCCAAAGATCCTGCATGCCGCAACAAACATCTTGCATACTGCAACTTACACCTGATGTGGTCAAAAATAAAAAACAAACAAAAGAAAAAAGCCACATTGGAGTTTCTTGATCCAGCTGTGCCTGAAGCCAGCAGATATTACCTTAGTCAATAATTTTTTCTGGATCTGTAGTATAAGAGGAAACTTTGTTGTTTTTAGCCTGAGAGTTGGGAGGTCTTTGTCTTTTTGTTTTGACTGTAACATAGCCTAGTTTATCTTGACTGGTTCGGGCGGGTCTTTATCAATATGGTCTTAAAAATAGTCATCTACTCTCAAATATAGCAAAAGAAATGTCACAAGTGAGAGAGGACCCAGGTCAATATTTGAGTGTTTTAAGATAGCCACTAAAACAGGTGTAAGAAGGTCTCATCCATGCTCATCGCAGGTTTTCTGCAAGGCTGCACACATATTGCATTTTACCTCCTAATACGGAGCAAGATGATTCAGGTCACTGTTTTTTGTTTGTGGATTTTAATGTTTGGATGCTAACCTCGTTTAAAAATGAATAGGAGAGATTAATGTCTGAGGGAAAACTATAGAGCCTCAAGAAAGCTCTTAATTTTTTTTTTTAAATCAGATTTATAGCAGGATTAACTTCAGTGTAGTTCACCTTAAGACTTGAATACTAGTCAAGAGTTCAAATTTCATTTTTCTGGTGTATCTTATCTTTACCTTCATTCATGAGTGCCCTAGCTAAAGAAGAGCAGTAAAATATGTGGAATCTAGAAAAATTGGTATAGATGATCTTACTTGCAAATCAGAAATAGAGGCACAGACATAGAGAACTAACATATGGATACCAAGGGGGAACAAGAAGGTGAACTGGGAGATTGAGATTGACATATATACACTATTGATACTATGTATAAAATGGATAACTAATGAGAACTACTCAGCAGAGCAAACTCAGTGCTCTGTGGTGGCCTAAATGGGAAGGAAGTCCAAAAGAGAGGGGATATATGTAAACACATAGCTGATTCAGTTTGCTGTACAGCAAAAACTAATACAACATTATAATGCAACTATACTCCAAAAAATTAATTAAAAAAAAGAAGGGTGGTAGGAATTTTAAAAATGCAAATATTTGCCAATTCACAGATACGATTTAAGGCTATCAAAAGTAAAGGCTTTTGTTTCTTTGGTCAGCTTTTGTCACTTGTAATAGTACATTCAAACATTTTTGTTTGTATAAGTGGAAGTTTAAGAAATGACTACAACTTTGACTGTAGCCATGACATTAAAAGACACTTGCTCCTTCGAAGAATAGCTATGTCAAACCTAGACAGTGTTCTAAAAAGCAGACATCACTTTGCCGACAAAGGTCCGTATAGTCAAAGCTATGGTTTTTCCAGTAGTTATGTATGGATGTAAGAGTTGGATCATAAAGAAGGTTGAGCACAGAAGAACTGAGGCTTTTAAACTGTGATGCTGTAGAAGACTCTTGACACTCCCTTGGACAGCAAGGAGATCAAACCACTCAATCCTAAAGGAAATTAACCGTGACTATCCATTGGAAATACCAATGGATATTTGTATTGGTACTCTCTGATACTATCAGAGATACCAAAGGAACATTTCATGCAAAGATGAGCTCGATAAAGGACAGAAATGGTATGGACCTAACAGAAGCAGAAAATATTAAGAAGAGATGGCAAGAATACACAGAAGAACTGTACAAAAAAGATCTTCACGACCAAGATAATCACGATGGTGTGATCACTGACCTAGAGCCACACATCCTGGAATGTGAAGTCAAGTGGGCCTTAGAAAGCATCACTACGAACAAAGCTAGTGGAGGTGATGGAATTCCAGTTGAGCTATTCCAAATCCTGAAAGATGATGCTGTGAAAGTGCTGCACTCAATATGCTAGCACATTTGGAAAACTCAGCAGTGGCCACAGGACTGGAAAAGGTCAGTTTTCATTCCAATCCCAAAGAAAGGCAATGGCAAAGAATGCTCAAACTACCGCACAATTGCACTCATCTCACACGCTAGTAAAGTAATGCTCAAAATTCTCCAAGCCAGGCTTCAGCAATATGTGAACCGTGAACTTCCTGATGTTCAAGCTGGTTTTAGAAAAGGCAGAGGAACCAGAGATCAAATTTCCAACATCTGCTGGATCATCAAAAAAGCAAGAGAGTTCCAGAAAAACATCTATTTCTGCTTTATTGACTATGCCAAAGCCTTTGACTGTGTGGATCACAATAAACTGTGGAAAATTCTGAAAGAGATGGGGATACCAGACCACCTGATCTGACTCTTGAGAAATCTGAATGCAGGTCAGGAAGCAACAGTTAGAACTGGACATGGAACAACAGACTGGTTCCAAATAGGAAAAGGAGTTCGTCAAGGCTGTATATTGTCACCCTGTTTATTTAACTTCTATGCAGAGTACATCATGAGAAACACTGAACTGGAAGAAACACAAGCTGGAATCAAGATTGCCGGGAGAAATATCAATAACCTCAGATATGCAAATGACACCACTCTTATGGCAGAAAGTGAAGAGGAACTCAAAAGCCTCTTGATGAAAGTGAAAGTGGAGAGTGAAAAAGTTGGCTTAAAGCTCAACATTCAGAAAACGAAGATCATGGCATCCGGTCCCATCACTTCATGGGAAATAGATGGGGAAACAGTGGAAACAGTGTCAGACTATTTTTCTGGGCTCCAAAATCACTGCAGATGGTGACTGCAGCCATGAAATTAAAAGACGCTTACTCCTTGGAAGGAAAGTTATCACCAACCTAGACAGCATATTCAAAAGCAGAGACATTACTTTGCCAACAAATGTCCGTCTAGTCAAGGCTATGGTTTTTCCAGTGGTTGTGTATGGATGTGAGAGTTGGACTGTGAAGAAGGCTGAGAACCGAAGAATTGATGCTTTTGAACTGTGGTGTTGGAGAAGACTCTTGAGAGTCCCTTGGACTGCAAGGAGATCCAACCAGTCCATTCTGAAGGAGATCAGCCCTGGGATTTCTTTGGAAGGAATGATGCTGAAGCTGAAACTCCAGTACTTTGGCCACCTCATGCAAAGAGTTGACTCATTGGAAAAGACTCTGATGCTGGGAGGGATTGGGGGCAGGAGGAGAAGGGGACGACAGAGGATGAGATGGCTGGATGGCATCACTGACTCGATGGACGTGAGTCTGAGTGAACTCCAGGAGTTGGTGAGGGACAGAGAGGCCTGGCGTGCTGCAATTCATGGGGTCGCAAAGAGTCGGACACGACTGAGTGACTGATCTGATCTGATCTGATCTGATCCATTGGAAGGACTGATGCTGAAGCGCCAATACTTTGTCCACCTGACACAAAGAGCTGACTCATTGGAATAGATCCTAATGCTGGGGAAAACTGAGGGCAAGAGGAGAAGGGGGCAACAGAGGATGAGATGGTTGGATGGCATCACTGACTCAATGGACATGAGTTTGAGGAAACTCCAGGAGACAGTGATGGACAGAGAAACCTGGTGTGTTGCTGTTCATGGGGTCACAAAGAGTTGGACACGACTTAGCAACAGAACAACAATAATTTACTATAGAAATACTTAAGATATCTTATATTAGATACTTAGACAAAAATACCCTGCCATCTAAAATGTGCTTTTGAACTTCCCTGGTGGTATGGTGGACAGCAATCCACCTGCCAATGCAGGAGACATGGATTCGATCCTTGGTCGGGGAAGAGTCCACATGCCTCAGAGCAGCTGAGCCCATGCAACACAGCTACTAAAGCCCTCGCATCCTAGAGCCTGCATACCACAACTGCAGAGCCTGTATGCTGCAACTACTGAAACCCAGGAGCCCTAGAGCCTGTGCTCTGCAACAGGAGATGCCGCCACAATGGGACGCCCATGGACACCAAGGAAGAGTAGCCCCCTCTTGCCGCGACTAGAGAAAGCCCACACATAGCAACAATGACCCAGCACACCAATAAAAATGTGGTTTAAAATAAATTTGTATTGAAAGTCATCAATGTCAAGTTAAGAAGGCAACTAACACTCAGTGGTTGATGGTTACTAAGATTTAGAAAAACGTTCCTTAAAGGTAAGTTATGACCAATCTAGACAGTATAT
Organism: Bubalus kerabau; assembly: GCF_029407905.1. NCBI lineage: Eukaryota > Metazoa > Chordata > Mammalia > Artiodactyla > Bovidae > Bubalus > Bubalus kerabau. The sequence goes on from NC_073631.1 coordinate 52,094,487, forward strand.
TAAAAAGCAGAGACATTACTTTGCCAACAAAGGTCCGTTTACTCAAAGCTATGGTTTTTCCAGTAGTCACGTATGGATGTGAGATTTGGACTATAAAGAAAGCTGAGCACCGAAGAATTGATGCTTTTGAACTGTGTTGTTGGAGAAGACTCTTGAGAGTCCCTTGGACTGCAAGGAGATCCAACCAGTCCATCCTAAAGGAGATCAGTCCTGAATAGTCATTGGAAGGACTGATGCTGAAGCTGAAGCTCCAATACTTTGGCCACCTGATGTGACTGACTGACTCATTTGAAAAGACCCTGATGCTGGGAAAGATTGACGGTGGGAGGAGAAGGGGATGACAGAGTATGAAATGGTTGGATGGCATCACCGACTCAATGGACATGAGTTTGAGGAAACTCTGGGAGTTGGTAATGGACAGGGAGGGCTGGCCTGCTGCAGTCCATGGGGTCACAAAGAGTCGGACACAACTGAGCAACTGAACTGAACTGAAAGTTCATCTCTTCTAGCAATCCACCTAAAATCATATTTAAAGATTATTTTGAAACTTTTATTTCAGCTGGTGGTATTACTTCCTCAGCCTTTTAAAGATGCTGAAATTCACCAGTAGCCAGAGGAGGAAAAAAGGACTTTCTGTATTACAATATTTTAATTTTTAAATTCTCCTTTACTCTTTAAAAGAAAATTCAGGTTCTCCCTGGTGAAGGAAATGGCAACCCACTCCAGTATTCTTGCCTTGAGAATCCCACGGACAGAGGAGCCTGACCAGCTACAGTCCATGCGATCGTAAAGAGTCAGACATGGCTGAGCGACTAAGCATGCTCCAGTGTTGTATCCTGAAATAGAATACAACCACAGCTTTGGGTTTCAAAGAGACAAAATCATATTAGCTTAAGGAAAGAACTTATCCCAGAGAAAGTACAGCATATCAGTTCATTAAGAAGGTAGAGGCTGCTAATCCTGATGCTCTGAGAACACTGGTATATCAGACTTCATGGTTGGATCTTTGAGAGGCTGAATTGCTTCAATATTTCAATTGTATCTGATGATTCAGAAATCCAAAACCACATCCATTTTACATAAACATTAAATCAAGAGTAGCCAGAAAAAAAAAAATTCAGATTCTTTCTCTATTTGAAAGGTCAAGTTCAGGGACATCCCTCGTGGTCCAGTGGTTAAGAATCATCCTTGCTATGCAGTGGCCAGGAGTTCAATCCCTGGTCAGGGAACTAAGATCCCACACACTGCTGAGCAACTAAGCTGGATCACCACAACCACTGTGCTTGCACAGAGCCTGTACTCCAGAACGGAAGAGTCTGTGTGCTGCCATGAAAGCTCCTGAATGCAGTCAAATAAATAAATAATTTTTTTAAAAAAGAAAGAAAGGTAAAGTTCAGCTGCTAATGGGCCTAAGTCCTTGCTACATTTCCCCATGAGTTCCTATACTTGGGATTTTGTGGGTCCTTACTGAAATGCTTATGGAATGAAAAAGTGCTTTTAAAAATTTTTTTTTAATTATTTTTTAATTTAAGGATAATTGCCTTAGAGAATTGTGTTGGTTTCTGCCAAACATCAACATGAGAAAAAGCACTTCTTATTTAACCTATATTTTGAACCTAGCAGGTTCAGGCAACATCTGTACCAGAGGTTTGAACCAATAGTCTGATCTACTCCCTGGGTGCAAACCTATCTCATAGTTCTAGGTTGTTAATTATTACATAGGGTGATCTAAGAAACTAGATTTAATTAGCTAGTTAAATGTTCCACTAATATTCATGGCTTGTACTAGGAATGGTTCCGAGTTCTCAATTCAGTATTTTCACCCTGGGAAAATGGGGTCTTTGCTCTGAGCACATTTTAGAAGTGATGGAAATGCTAGTAAAAGCCATCTCTACTTTCCAAGAGATGCAGTCTTGCCTCATCTCTCCAACCCCCATGCCCTTGGCTTTCAAGAAGCATTAACACGACTGTAGTTCCTCTAAAGGAATAAGCCTGCTCTTCTGGAAAGCGAGCATTTATCTCATCATGGCTGTTGTGCTGTTGCCGCCAAAGCAGCTAATCAGATTTATGAAGGCCAGCCCACCCAGAGCAGTGGCTGCGTTTTTATCACATCAGAGACAAGTTAGCACTAGGTTTCACTCTAGGATTAGGTGCTGTCTCACAAATTGGGCTTTTCGCCAGACAAAGAAGTTGCAGCATGCATTTGCCCTTTTCAAGATCGCTAATAAAATGCTGCTATTAACCTCTAGGACTGCATGGATTTCTCAGTGATCCTATTTGGAAATTGTGGAATATGGAGCTGACAATAGAGTTACCAACTCATAGGACTTTTTAATCCAGGCGGTGATAATCTCCACTAATTGGCTGGCCTCTGACTTTGGCAACTACCCCATCTGCCTAATTAGTACCTTAAACCTTAGCAGCAACATATATCTCTTATTCTTTAAGATTTCTTGAGCATTTACTATGTGCTAAGCGCTGCTATGCACTAATGGTACATATTCTACATTCTGAGGCCAGGGTTGTCTAAATTGTATACACTATTGGTAAAGATCAGCAAGGGATAAAGTCTAGGATGAACATTATAGTTCTCTGTTTCTATAAATATATACATATGAATAGACAATGATGAAGTTATAGATGGAGGCAGAGCAAACAGACAATAGTGAGTAATTCGATGCCAAGTACTTGGTTTGGGAGTTAAAGAGAATTTTGCATTATCTGTAATATTTTAACTCTTTTTTAAAATAAGGAGACTATTTGTCTACAACTATTAATAGCATAATTAAAAAACAGACCTAACCAAAAGTCTTTTTTGACATACAAAGTGTTATTATTTTGAATAAACTATGTTATAAATTTTGAATAAGTCAGAGTTCTTATCTTGAAATATAAATTCAAAGACCTATAGAATTAAAATTGTTTCTCACAAATGGGTTTACCAAATGACATTACAAGGCTGTTAAATTGGGACCATATAAATTACATTTCTGTGTGCCTCAATTTCCTTATCTGTAAAAGGAGTACAAAGTTCAGGTACTTAACTGGGGGGTTGGGGTTAGCAGATGCAAACTAGTATATATAGAATAGGTAAATGACAAGGCCTGACTGCATAGCACAGGGAAAAAGAACTAGGTTCAATATCCTGTAGTAAGGCATAATGGAAAGAATATGAAGGAGAATCTATATATAACTGAATTTATATATATATATATAAATAACTGCTATACAACTTTGTTGTATAGCAGAAATTAACACATTGTAAATCAAAAACACTTCAGTTAAAAAAATTTTTTGAAACAGTCTGGGTGCCAGGACTTCCCTAGTGGTCCAGTGGCTAAGACTCCATGCTCTCAATGCAGGGAGCCTGAGTTCAGTCTCTGGTCAGGGAAGTAGATCCCACAGGTCACAACTGAAAGATCTTGCATGCTGCAAGGAAGATCAAAGGTCCCCCATGCTGCAACTAGGACTTGGTGCAGCCAAACCAATAGACTGAAAAAAAGTCCAGATGCTTTAGCACACTATTCAGGCTCTTTGTAATCTGGCTCCTATACAATCTCTCTCATTTCTGCATTCTCAGCCTATCAGTCTCCCACCCCCACTAAGCCTCCATAGATACACCATTCCCCAAACCCAGACCCTAATTTATGGCTCATCCCATTCCTTTTGCCTGGAATGCCCCTCCCTCTTCTCTGCCAAGCCAGCTTTTACTTATGCTCGAAGTTTACATGATGATAGCTCACCTGTGGAAGTTTCTCAATTCTATTCTCTAGGTATGATACTCAGACATATGCCTAGTGGATGGAGGAGGTCTTTCTAGATTTTTAGAATAGGTGTGCCACACCTGAGGTCATGCAACCCTCTCTCCCACTCACTACTGTACCCCCAGTACCAGCACCACACAGAGCACACAGCAGGTGCATAAAGAGTATTAAGGAAGTAACTGGTTAGTGCATGAATAGATTCTGTGTAGACTGAATTCCAAATGCCCTCAGAGCATCTTAATTGTCCTAATACTGAGCACAGACTGCAGCAGGCGTTTGCTGCATGTATTTGTTCAGTAAACACCTGGCATTATGTCCAGGGTGTTTTGGGAGGGGGGGGCAAATCATTCACAGGTAGTTCTTTAGCAAAATGAATCATATCCAATACACATTTGTACTTAAAAGAGCATGTAATATGTTTCATTTCCATGGGAAATATCCAAAAGTGAGTGGTTTGTGATCTAGATTCATGAAGGATTAATCAATGTACAGTATTAACTCAATATTAACTTGCTCTGTACCATTATGTGGAGAGTGTAAACGTACACAAGGATGACCAAGAAGTGACTGCACTTTCACAATCATGTAAGAAGCTGCATCGTGGCTCAACTGGTAAAGAATCCACCTGCAATGTGGATAGACCTGGGTTCGATCCCTGGGTTTGGAAGATCCCCTGGAGAAGGGAAAGGCTACCCACTCCAGTATTCTGGCCTGGAGAATTCCATGGACTGTATAGTCCATGGGGTTGCAAACAGCTGGACACGACTGAGCGACTTTCACAAGAAGCTGCAAGGTGGTGATTATATACATGGTTGAGTTAATGTCCCCAAGTCTTATCTATCGTCAGGCTCATAAGGGCACTAGTATAAGTGATTATTGGGAAGGTAAACTTGTGCCTTTCTGGAGCATTAGTATACATGTATTAGGGACTTCCCTGGTAGTCTGAGGGCCAAGACTCTGAACTTTCACTGCAGGGGGCCCTGGGTTTGATCGCTGGTCAGGGAAATAGCTCTTGCATGCCACAGCTAAGATCCAGTGGGGCCAAATAAATAAATATTTGAAATGTGTATTAAAATTATATATATATTTCAAATTGACTCTGGAAAAATATTTCAAATTAAGCATACACCATTTGTAACAAAAGAAAAACTGGAAATAACTTTAATGGTCCTCACTAGGGGATTAGTTAAATAATCATGATGGACTCCTGTAATGGAATACTCAGTTGCCTAAAAAGATGGGGCCTATTTTTATACCTGAAGGAAAAACTAGGCTCCAATTATGAAAAAAGTATACATATGCTTTATTTCTTGAGATTAAGAAGAGCTATCATTAGGAATTATCTGTGTATACAGCCTCAAATATTAGATGATAGCTTCCTCTTTTTTCTCCATTATTAATATGCATAGCCTTTGTTCTAAAAACTTAGTTTTTAATAGTTTACAGTAGTCGCATTCCTGTGGTTGGAAGAAAGAGTGACTCTACGTTTAGACATGAGTTCTTGTTAAAAGACTTTCCAACCTAGATGGAGATACTGGACAACGCTCTCATCGAAGAAAAGGGCCTGTCTTCTGACCAGCCTAGAATGAGGAAAAACAAATCAACCTTGTGGATATCCCTTAAAATATACAGGTACTTGATAGAAACTTGAGTTTGAGTTCCGTAGGAAGTGTCATGGTCTGTCTGGGTTTGAATGCAGCGTTACAGCAGCCAGGATGACTTTTTTAACCACTCCTTTGCTTCTATGTTCTAATCAAAGTATGGTAAACTGTGTTACCAGTTATAAGCTGATTTTTCTTAAAGAAAAATCAGAACTTTGTTTACATCAAAGTTTAAATCTTTAAAATTGTCTGCATAGTAAATATGCCTCCCACAGTAGGTTTAAAGAAACTGAGTATAAGGAGAAAATTTAGATGCACATTTTTCCGTATCAGACTGAAGAACAGAACATGGCATTTTTTTAATTAATGCTTTTTGGCCACGCTGTATAGCATACAGGATCTTAATTTTCTGACCAGGGATGGAATCTGGCCCACTGCAGAGGAAGTGCAGAGTCTTAACCACTGGCACTGTCAGAGAAGTTCCCCAAACTGGGATTTTTAAAAAGAAAAACTTGTAACTTAACATATCAATCATATCAATATAGATTGGCTTTTTACATTTATTTTATTCATATAAAATGTTATATGTCGTCTTTTCAAGTGAAAGCAATTATTCCCTTAATCCTGAATATCTGTTTTTTCCCATTCATATTTTGCCTTCCCTAGATGAGTCATGATGCAGTAATGCCAACACAAACCTAAACCTGAAGGTCATAAGATCCTAAGTGTTTATCTTTAGATATGCAATGTTTATACAGCTTCTCCAAGATCTGAGCTTCTTCCCATGGTACGAATCCCTGGAATTCTCACACATGAGTTTGCTTGCTAGATTTTTCAGGCTCCATTTAACTTTCAATTCTACTCTCTTTAGAATTTTCACAGAATGGTGACAACTTTAACAGACTCAGTTAACTGAGGATCAAGAAAAAACATTGAACAGTAAAAGGATGAATATGAAGATGTAAAAGAGGACATCAAAATCATAAAATGTGGGGGAACAGAGTAAGAAAATGCAGACTTTTTTCCCCCAGAATGTGAAAAATTATAAAACTACCAGTTGGAGCCTATAAAACTACCAGTTGAAGGCAATTAGAGATAGGAAGGGGTTAACATACTTGAAAGACAGGTAACCACAAATCAGAAACATACAATAGAGTCACAAAAATAAAAAGGCAGAGGAAAAAAACCCCGAAAGCAGAGAACATAAATATAAAACAAAAGAAAATTATCAAACCACAGAAGGAAAAAGAAATGGACAAAGAAGCATATAAAAATCAATAGTAAAATGAGGTTTAAATGGACAATAAATAGCTATCTATCAGTAATTACCTTAAATGTCAGTGGACTAAATGCTCCCATCCAAAGACACAGAGTGGCAGATTGGACTGAAAAACAAGAGCCTACAATATGCTGCCCAGAGAGATCCGCTTTAGCTCAAAGGACACACGTAGATTGAAAATGAAAGGATGGAAAAAGATATTTCATGCAAATATGGAAAAGGTAAGAAACTGAGGGTCGTAATATTCGTATCAGACAAAATAGACTAAAGAAAGGCCATAAAGAAAGATAAAGAAGGACACTATAGAGGTTGCCCTGGCAACTTAGTGGTAAAGAATCTGCCTGCCAACACAGGAGACATGGGTTTGATCCCTGATCTGGGAAGATCCCACATGCCTCGGAGCAACTAAGCCCATGCACCACAACTACTAAGCCCTCATGCAGCAGCTACTGAAGGCTGTGTGCCTAGAGCCTGTGCTCTGCAACACGAGAAGCCACAACAGTGAGAAGCCCGTGCACCGCAACAAAGAGTAGCCCTTGCTTGCCAAAACCAGAGAAAGCCGGCACACGGCAACGAAGACCCGGTGCAACCAAAAAGAAATACATACGTACATGCATACATAAAAACCATAGTTTAAAAAAAAAAACAACAAATCAAGAGTGGCTTCTTTGAAAGGGTGAACAAAATGGACAATCTCTGTCCAGGCTCACTGAGAAGAAAAGAGAGAGAACCCAAATAAATAAAATAAGAAATGACACAAAAAAGACGTAATTGACACCACAGAAATACAAAAAATTTGTAAGGGAATATTATGAACAATTAAATGTCAACAGATTTGATAATCTAGAAGAAATACAGAAGTTTCAAGAAACATATACCCACCAAAATTGAATCAAGAAGAAATGGATAATTTGAACAGACCAATCACTAAAAGCAAAATAGAATCTGTAATTTAAAAAACTGCCTACGTTTGTTAGCCATCTGTATGTCTTCTTTGGAGAAATGTCTATTTAGTTCTTTGGCCCATTTTTTGATTGGGTCATTTATTTTTCTGGAATTGAGCTGCAGGAGTTGCTTGTATATTTTTGAGATTAGTTGTTTGTCAGTTGCTTCATTTGCTATTATTTTCTCCCATTCTGAAGGCTGTCTTTTCACCTTGCTTATAGTTTCCTTCGTTGTGCAGAAGCTTTTAAGTTTAATTAGGTCCCATTTGTTAATTTTTGCTTTTATTTCCAATATTCTGGGAGGTGGGTCATAGAGGATCCTGCTGTGATTTATTGTAAAGTAATTAACCTCCAATTAAAAGAAATAAATTTATATTTAAAAATAAAAAATAAAAAACTGCCTACAAACAAAAGTCCAGGAGCAGATAGCTTCACAGGTGAATTCTACCAAACATACAAAGAACTTATATCAATTCTTTTCAAACTCTTCCAAAACCTGAAGAGGAAGAAACACTCCCAAAGACTGATGAAGCCACTATCACCCTGATACCAAGAGCAGACAAAGATATAACTAAAAAAGAAAACCATAGGCCATTATCTTTGATGAAAATAGATGCAAAAACTCTCAACAAAATATTAAGAAACTGAATCCAACAATGCATAAAAAAGATTATACACAACGACAAAGTGAGATTCATCCCACATTCACAAGGCTGGTTCAACATATGCCAAAATCAATGTATATACCACATCAACAAAAGAAAAGGCAAAACCCACATAATCATCAGTAAATGCAGAAAAAGCATTTGATAAAATTCAACCTTCACTAATGATAAAAGCTCTTATCAAAGTGGGTATAGAAGAGAATATATCTCAAGATAATAAAGCTATTTATGACAAACTCACAGCCAACAAGACTTCCCTTGTGGCTCAGATGGTAAAGCATCTGACTACAATGTGGGAGACCTAGGTTCAATCCCTGGGTTGGGAAGATCCTCTGGAGAAGGAAATGGCAACCCACTCCAGTACTCTTGCCTGGAAAATCCCATGGATGGAGGAGCCTGGTAGGCTACAGTCCATGGGGTGCCAAAGAGTCAGACATGACTGAGTGGCTAAACTTTCACTTTCTTTCACAGGCAACATAACACTCAGCATTGAAAGCTTAAAATGGCCTTCCCTGGTGGTCCAGTTGTTAAGAATCCACCTTGTAATGCAGGGGACACAGGTTTGATCCCTGGTTGGGGAACTAAGATCCCACATGCCACGGAGCAACTAAGCCCACGCACTGCCAACTACTGAGCCCACATGTTCCCAAGACCCTGTGCCACAACTAGAGAGTCCATGTGCTCCCACAACAGATCCTGCCTGGCTTCCCAGGTGGCACTAGTGGTAAAGAACCTTCCTGCCAATGCAAAGGACATAAGAGATGTGGGTTCGATCCCTTGGTCAGGAAGATCCCATGGAGGCGGGCATGGCAACCCTCTCTAGTATTCTTGCCGGGAGAATCCCATGGACAGAGGAGCCTGGTGAGATATGGTCCACAGGGTCACAAAGAATCAGACACAGCTGAAGCAATTCAGCATGCATGTAATACAATGAAGATCCTGCATGCCACAACTAAGACTCAACTCAGTCAAATAAATAAATATTAAAAAGAAGAAAAAGAAAAGCTGAAAACCCTTCTGCTAAAATCTGGAACAAGACCAGGAGGCCCACTCTCATCTCTTATATTCAAAATAACATTGGAAGTCTCAGCCACAGCAATCAGGCAAGACATAAAAGGTATCCAAATTGGAAGGAAAGAGGCAACACTGTCACTACGTGCAGATGACATATATAGAAAACCATAAAGACTCCACACTAAAACTACTAAAACTGATAAATGAATTTAGCAAGGTAGCGGGATATAAGATTAACATATAGAAATCTGTTGCATCTTTAACATCAACAATAAAGTATCAGAAATGGAATATAAAAAACAATCTGTTTTTAAAATTACACCCTGCCCTCCCGGGACTTCTTTGGTGGTCCAGTGGATAAGGATCTGCCTGCCAATGCAGGGGAAACAGGTTTGATCTCTGCTCTGGGAAGATTACACACGCCATGGGGCAACTAATCTTGCGCATCACATCTACTGACCCCACGTGCTGCGACTACTGAAGCCTGCGTGCCTAGAGCCCACGCTCTGCACCAAGGGAAGCCACTGCAATGAGAAACCCAAGCAACCCAACAAAGAGCAGCCCTCACTCTCTGCAACAAGAGGAAGCCCAGATGTAGCAACAAAAACCTAGCACAGCCAAAAATGAACAAATAAAAATTTAAAAAGAAATGGAAAGATATCCCATGCTTTTGGATCCCCAAACCGGCAGACCTAAACAGATGTTTCTATAAAGACATACAGACAACCAGTAAGCACATGAAAAGTTGCTCAACATCTCTAATTGTTAGAGAAATACAAATCAAATCTACAATGAAGTACCATTTCACATCAGTTCTAATGGCCATCATTAAGAAGTCTACAAGTAAATACTGACGATGTGGAGAAAAAGGTACCCTCCTACACTGTTGGTACAGCTGCTATGGAAAATAGTATGGAAGTTCCTCAGAAAACTAAAAATAGAATTATCATATGATCCAGCAATCCCATTCCTGCATATATATCCAGACAAAACTATAACTCAAAGATACATGCACCCCTATATTCACAACAGCACCATTCATAATAGCCAAGACGTGGGAACAACCTAAATGTCCACTGACAGATGAGTGGAGAAAAATGTGGCATATATATACAATGGAATATTGCTCAGTCATAAAGAGAATGAAATAATGCCATTTGCAGCAACGTGGATACAACTAGAGATGATCATGGTAAGTGAAGTCAGAAAGAGAAAGACAAATACCATGATATCACTTATACGTGGAATCTAAAATATGACACAGATGAACCTATTTATGAAACAGAAACAGAATCATAGACACGGAGAATAGACTGGTGGTTGCAAGGGGGCGGGGTTTGGGGAGGGATGGAGTGAGAGGTTGGGGTTAGCAGATATAAGCTGTTATATATAGAATGGACAAAAACAAGGTCCTGCTGTTTAGCACAGAGAGCTATATCCAGTATCCTATGACAAATCATAATGGATAATAATATAAAAAAAGAAAGACGTACATATACATATAACAGAATCACTTTGCTTTACAGCAATAATTAACACGACATTATAAATCAATTTAAAAAAGAAAACACATGGACTAATTTAGATAGTCACTTTGACAGAGGTAATAATCTGGATGGCTATTTGGTTACTATACAATTCTAGAAAATTTTATATCACATAGAACTAGTGCTCCCAAACAAGTAGTTCTTTTAGTAGTTAGATTTATTTTCCTACATAATTAAATGAATTCTTAAAATATATATCACAGAAAAATTTTTTTTTTCATTTTTTGCATGTAAGATCTTAATTCCCTGACCAGGGATTGAACCCATGCCCCCTGCAGTGGAAGCATGGAGTCCTAACCACTGGACCACCAGGGAAGTCCCCTGACAGTCATTTTACATCTTTCCCCATAAGACGTAATCTCTTCCACTGGTAGAGTTTATTGTTTGAGCATTTGGGTTTTTTTGCTGCTGTTGGTTTGGCTCATTTTTTAACACTACTGTCAACGTTTTGTGGGCTAAATATTTCAAAGTGTTCATTGCGAGAAAGTACCAGTCCTAAAGATTAGATATTAATTCTTAGTGTCACATTTGGATGAATAGAGAGAGCTTTGACATGCATTATCCTTAATCTATTACTGCATAGTAAACATAAGATAAAATGCAACCAACTGTCATCAACAGAACTATGACGGCTGGGCATGGGACTAAGTGAGATATTTCTGCAAATCATCTTGGCTGTTAAAAAAAAAATCACAAATTCTATGACCATGAGGAAAACACTTTACATTTCTATACTTTCTGATTAATGTGTTTAATATAGATTGTGGAAAGTGGCTTCATGTAACAGAGTTTTCAGTTATCAGGCTGACTCAGAAGTATGTTGATACAGCAGTAGAAACCTTCTAGCATGGCACTCATAAAATTTGATGAGAAGGTTAAAGATTATATGTAGGCTTGAATGCACTTACTTACAAAACATGGACTCACAGACAGAGGAAAAAAAAAACTTATGGTTACCAAAGGGGAAATGTGGAGGAAGGAGGGATAAATTTGGAGCTTGGGATTAACAGATATACACTCCTATTATAAATAAGATAGATGACCAACAAGGACCTACTGTATAGCACAGGGAACTATATTCAGTATCTTATAATAATCTATAATGGAAAAGAATCTGAAAAAGAATATATATATATACACACATATATATATGTGTAACTTACTTGCTGTATACCTGAAATACTGTAAAATCAACTATACTTCATTTTTTAAAAAGATTATATATAGGTTCAAGTTATTCCCCAGAGAAGAAAAAGCTAGGTGCTGGCAGATGAGCAGGTATTAAAAGAAGTTCTGCTTTGGCTGCTTTATGTTGGAGAGGGAAAAAATGAAGTGCTCCTTCTTTTACCCTTACAAGAGAGCAGAGGGCTGAGGGCAGGGAACGTGAAAGGAGAAACAGGGGGCCTTTTTCTGATTAACTGTAAGCTGGCAGTGCCTTACTAAAAACCTTAAAGCTTATAATGGAAAATGCCTGCAAGAAATTTGATCAAAGTTTAAAAACTGCTCACTTTCTGAAGCACCAGAATCAAGGCTGGGAAAGAACTTTTAGTTAGAAACACAGTGAATTTTTAAAAAGTTCTATTCAAGCTTGTTTTGGGAGGAGTGTGGCAAGGGGAAAAGAAGCATGTGTGGGCTTGTATGTGTGTGGGGGAGTGTGGGGTGTCAGGGAGTAGTGGGGATAAGGAGTTAGAGAGTAATGGGGGCAGGGGGAAAGGTTTGTATGCAGGAGAGTTTGATTAAACTCATTTGATTAGGATTACTCAGAAACTTACCAATTCCAGTTGTATTTATTAGTAGATAGATTTTGCATATGTCTTAAGCATATATAAATGTATAAACCTTTAAGTATTTGATATTTATAAAATTATGTTTTCAAATGTGTCCTTTAGTGTTTTATGCTTAGTCACTTAATGCAATCGATTTTTCTGGGCAAAGCCTGAACAAGTGAAAAGGGGAGGCTGCCCTTCTCCCTGGCTCAGTGGGCTGTGCCTGGGAAGTGCCCTGCTGCCTGTCTGCGAGGCCATGACCTTCATTTGGGAGTGGCTCACCCTCATTTCAGGCCCTGTGACTTGGAAAATGGCAACAGTCTTGTAAACACACGTACATGGTAGGAGGAAAAGAAGCGTGACCAACTGCAAAGTAAATAGACTAGATTTTGAGAGGCAAGAAAAGGGGACATAAGAGAGTGTGTGAGCTTGGCATGGGGGAGGAGTTTGCAGAGCATTTTCAATAGCTGCTCTGGAGTTGAGTTACCTAATGAGAGTGGTAGAGATGCGGAAAAGATTTCTTTTGTCTTATGTATTCTATTCCCATGTGACATTTTCCCCTCCAAATATGGAAGCAAAGATTTGAATTATACTCTGTAAGACAGCATGGAAAAACTGAACGAATGTTTTGGCCAACCCAATACATGTTTAGAGAGCTGAACTATATGGTGAGCTGGTTTCAAATTACGGTTGAAAAATTTCTAATTCAGCAGTGGTCTACAGAATGCCTGACTTGCAACGCTTTGGAGTCAGTTCATGGAACTAACATGTAAGTGGACAAATTAGTGTGTTCCACATTATACCAAGTTCTATAAGGGACATAGAAGTGACTGAAGATATACTCTGTGTTCTTATGGAACTTACTCTCTGGCTAGACAGGTAGAATTTATCAGCCAATCGGCAAAATAAGAGAACACTTCAGAAAAAGGGCTTTGAACCAGACTAGAGACAGAGAGACCTTCAGGGCAAAGTGAGCTTCCCTTAAGGCAACATCAGGTTTGGAGGAGAGAGAACAATTGAGGTTTCAAGGGGGGCAATACTACAGGAGCAACGACGGAAGGGCAAAGGAAAGGTAGCACATGTAACATGGCAGAGATTGTCTTAGAGCAGGGCTCCCCAGCCTCTGGGATCTAATGCCTCAGGATCTGAGCTGATGCCATAATAACAGAAACAAAGTGCGCAATAAATGTAATGTACTTGAATCATCCCGAAACCATCCTCCACCCCGGTCCATGGAAAAATTGTCTTCTACAAAACTGGTCCTTGATGCCCAAAAGATTTGGGACTGCAGTCTTAGAGGATTTCAGTCACACCTCACTCTTCTCAAAGCCCTTTCATGTGAACTGGCTCTGTGACCCTGGGCAGGGACTGGGGGTGGGGTAGGCCTGGTTTATTTATTGACTTTTTAAACATGAAAGAAATGAAAACTTGAGATACAAGAGACTATGAATCGCCTAGGGTCATGTAGGGGACATATCAGGATTTGCATCTATCATTTGACCCTTGGTCCCCTGTCCTCATAATACAGGGCAGTGGGGGCAGTTGTAGCAGTTTAGATAGAATTTAAAGTCCCCTTGGCCACCTCATGCGAAGAGTTGACTCATTGGAAAAGACCCTGACGCTGGAAGGGATTGGGGGCAGGAGGAGAAAGGGACAACAGAGGATGAGATGGCTGGATGGCATCACTGACTCAATGGATGTGAGTCTCAGTGAACTCCAGGAGTTGGTGATGGACAGGGAGGCCTGGTGTGCTGCAGTCCATGGGGTCGCAAAGAGTCAGACACGACTGATCGACTGAACTGAACTGAACTAGGACCCTTATGGCTTCCCTTGAGGCTCAGCTGGTAAAGAATTCACCTAGGGCTTCCCTTGTGGCTCAGTTGGTAAAGAATCTGCCCGCAATGCGGGAGACCTGGGTTTGATCCCTGGGTTGGGAAGATCCCCTGGAGAAGGGAAAGGCTACACACTCCAGTATTCTGGCCTGGAGAATTCCATGGACTGTATAGGCCATGGGGTCACAAAGACTTGGACATGACTGAGTGATTTTCACTTTCACTTAGGACCCTTAAGATACTAATAAGGATGTTGGTTCAGCTGCTTTAACCGAGTTCAAAACCCCAGTGCCATAAATAGGAGTTTGCTTTTCTATTGCATACAAGTTCAAGCTGGCAGGTAGTCCAGGCGAGTCAGGTACAGGCAGATGTGATCCACAAGGTCATTGGCCCTCTCTGTGCCCCAGGAGGCTGGGCTATCTGGACACATCAACCTGGTCCCTTGGTTCAGCTAGTGGGAAGCACTAGCAACAGAATAGACTTGAGATGAGGGGAGTGTGACTGCAGCGTGTTTGTCCCCCAAGACCCTCTACAGATCGTCACAGCTGGCTGCATCCTTTAATCAAAGATTACAGGTCCTTTTTCGTTTTTTGATTTTTTAGGGGGTAGGGTGGTGGTGCATGCCTTCAAGCTCGCAGGATCTTAGTTCCGCAGCCAGGGACTGAACCTGGGCCAGGGCAGTGAAAGTGCTAATTTCTAACCACTGGGCCACCAGGAAAGTCCCTATAGGTCATGCTGAGTGCCCCTTCTAGACACTCCATTCTAGTCTATAGTTTTCACCCTCTGTCCCTCAGCCCTGTCTAAAGCTGGCTATAGCCCCCTGACTGGTGCTGGATGTGGGATGCTGTCCTTTATGGTTTTCCTCCTCCCTGTCCACATCTTTGTCAGCAGTTTCTTATTAAACTGTCTGGCTCATGCCCTTGTCTCCTGCTGGGACCCTGACCAGCACAACCTTCCAGGAACCCGCACCCTTTCTACCGTGTTTCACCAGTGTTATCCTCATCTACATGGTTACTTCTGACTCACCATATTCTGGCCCAAATGAAAAAATAAACAGAAGCTGTATTCATTTCCTATGGTTGCAGTAACCAATCACCACAAACACAGGGCTTAAAACAACATGACTTTACCTTGCAGTTCTGTGGGTTCAAAGTCCAAGACAGGTCTCCCTGGGCTAAAGTCAAGGTGTCACATGATTGTGTTCTTTTCTGCAACCAGTGGAGGAGAACTCCCTTCCCGCTTGTTTCCAGCTTCTAGGGTGCCTTCCCTCCAGCTTCAAAATCACCAGTGTCAGCCAAGACCTTCCCTGGCTGTTGCTCACGAGTGTTTATGATTTCATTGAGCCCACCTGGGTAATCCAGGCTGCTTGCCCCGTGTCAAGATTAGCTGATTAGCAGATTAGCACTTCAATTCCAACTGTACTCCTAATTTCTCTTTGCCATATATGTATTACAGGTTACAGAGATGAGGATGTGGACATCATTTGGGGGTCATTATTCTGCCTATCCCCTGGAGAAAGAAATGGCACCCCACTCCAGTACTCTTGCCTGGAAAATTCCATGGATGGAGGACCCTGGTAGGCTACAGTCCATGGGGTCCCAAAGAGTCGGGCACAACTGAGCAACTTCACTAACTAACCTAAATTATTCTGCCTATCAGTGGACGAAGAGCCTCCTTTTTAAAAAATTGAATTATAGTTGATTTACAATGTTGTGTTAGTTTCAGGTATATAGCAGGGTGATTCAGTTATACATGTATGTATACATCTATTCTTTTTCAGATTCTTTTCCATTGTAGGTTATTACTAGATACTGAATATAGTTCCCTGTGTGATACAGTAGGTCCTTGCCATTTATCAATTTTATACATAGTAGTTTGTATCTATTAATCCAAACTTCTAATTTATCTCATCCTCCCCTCCCTTTCCCCTTTGGTAACCATAAATTTGTTTTCTATGTCTGTGAGTCTATTTCTAAACAGCTTCCTTTTACGGTTGTATCCTTGAAGTCACACTCAGCTGACCAACATCCTGTTGGACAGAATTTAGTCCAAAGTTCACACTGAACTCCAAGGGAGGTTGAGAAATATAGTCTAAGTAGGCAGCCCTGGGTCTGGTTAAACCATGGAGAGTTCTATTACCAAGAGAAAGAAGTGGGGTAATGAACAGCACTTTCTAGCCTGTGCCCTATATCAGGCTACTTTGTTCTTGCCAGGTTCTACTGTCTGTTTCCCTTCACTTCATCTTGCCCCCTGGTGCTTTGGCTAGTTGCACTCACCTACAGGTCCCGAGCCAGCCTTTACCTGGAATTGTAGTTTCTAATTTCGGAGAAGACACGGAACTATTTCCTTAACGGACCATATCGGATACCTTATCACCAGTTATCTCCTGATCGCCATAATGATTTTCGTGATCTTCATAATGAACTCGTAGATGAGCTGTAAATGTTACTAGCTGGTCTTTGGTAACAGGGTTTCCTCACACTTACTGGCCCACCCACGTCCTGTGTGACCCACCCAGCCCATGGTTCAGCACCTTGCCTCACCCTCCACATCCAGCGTCTTAGATGCTATCTACCTGCCGCTGCTGTTGAGTCTTCCAGTCTGTCTCTATCGATCTGGGCACTACTCCCAGTAACTTTGGCCCCCGGCTCCTGCCCTTCCCCCAACCCCTCCTCTTGATGTCAGAATTCAGCTTAGCTTTCTCTATGTTGGTCCCTCATACATCAACAGACCTCCAAGTGCTGGGTGGATGATTTAGGAAAGTATTAGAAAAAATTATAATGAGGCAAAGGAAACTGATACATATTGATGCCTGTAAGCATTTTATAGGAAGAATTAAAATGTGTCTTCTTCTAATCATATTTTCAGTTGACTATCACCTATGGGTGCTTTACATACTCTAATTCTTTTTTGGCTACTCACATCAAATTATCTTTCTTAGACAGGAGGCTGAGCCATGCCTTTTACCAGGAAAGTTGATGAAGCATTGCTTAGGCAGAATCCATGGATCTAAAATCAAGAGTGGAAATATATGTGATGCTCCTCACAATTATGCCTAAAAGACTCAAAGGCAAAATTTTACTTTCTGTACCCATGACATTAGGCTCTTGTCTCTAAGGAAGTGTGTTTTCACTTAATGACATAATAGTTGTTCTACTGAATTGGAATACATATCAATTTCCAGTTTTTCAGGCTCCTCATGCTAAATGATAAACAGGTTGCAAAAAATGGGGGTGGGGTGGGGGTGGATTATATAATAATTTCAATTGGATCTTGATTTTTAAAGGGAAATAGAGCTGTTGGGACACAGTGGCTAGAATCTGGACAGTTTAGTCCTGCCCTGTCCCAGGGAAAAACATAAGAGCATTCTCCCCTATTCATGCAGGACCTTCCAAGACTCAGAATCCTCAGGAAAGAAGGTTTGGGTGATTCTACCTGGCAAAGAGATGTTTGCTGAAGAAAGAACATAAAGAAAAATCAGAAATCCCCAACTACAACTTCTTGAGTAGTTATAAAAATGAAGACTGTGACCTCAATCTGTGTTTCTCAATCTGTGATGTTTTATAGATACTTATATTTTGTATTATAAAATACAAAATATATTTAACTTTTTAATCTAGTCCCCCACCCCTGCTATTCTGTACTTAGTATATGTTGGTGGTGAAATTTGTTATTTTGATTATGAGTTCAGTACATCAAGACAGACTTATAACAGAAGTGGAAAAGAAATGGAGTTCAGCTGGAGACCCAACTTGAAAGCTGGATGCACTGAATGCGTGATGGGGGACCTTCGGCTGGTTCCTCTGAAGACATGGGATGTACTTTCAGATGGCTGAGTGAATGCAACATTGTGTTTGGTGGAAATGCTTGTGTTCTGGAGGAAAAGATGGAATGAAGAATGTATTATGGTATTAGAAAGCCAAAGAGGTAAGCTGGAATGGAAACTTGTGATTCTTTGTTGCCTGGCAGCAAAACTCTTCTTACTCTGGAAGAGTTCAAAGATAGATGGAGGCCAAATTCCTTTTCTACTACCAAAGCCCAAAGGGGCAGACATTTTTCTCTTCTCACTCCCTGGCAGCCAGGGCACATGAAAAGGCTCAGCCAATTGGACACTTCCACCAGGGATGCTGAGTCATGACAAAGTGACTCAGGGTGCAGAGACAGTTGGAAATAAACAGGATGGTGGAGAGTGTCTATCACGACCAGCCTGAGCATCCTTACCTGAGTGTCACCTGAGGTGTGATCTTGAATATACGTCCAGATGCATAATTGTCCTTGGGTACATTTTCTCCAGCTGTTTCTTCATTTTTCTGTGCTATATCTTTTTGGTAAAATTCCCTTCCTGCTTGATAAACTAGCATTGGTTTTCAGCATTTGCAATCAAGGCAACTCAGACTGGAAAATATCATAGTGTTTGGGTTTTTTTGCTGTTAATTATTGGATTTCTTTCATTTTACCATAAGTAGTGCTGCAGTGGAGAAGGCAATGGCACCCCACTCCAGTACTCTTGCCTGGAGAATCCCATGGACGGAGGAGCCTGGTAGGCTGCAGTCCATGGGGTCGCGAAGAGTCGGACATGACTGAGCAACTTCACTTTGACTTTTCACTTTCATGCATTGGAGAAGGAAATGGCAACCCACTCCAGTGTTCTTGCCTGGAGAATCCCAGGGACGGGGGAGCCTGGTGGGCTGCCGTCTATGGGGTTACACAGAGTCAGACACGACTGAAGTGACTTAGCAGCAGCAGCAGCAGCAGTGCTACAGTGGAGAAGGCAATGGAAACCCACTCCAGTACTCTTGCCTGGAGAATCCCAGGGATGGAGGAGCCTGGTAGGCTGCCATCCATGGGGTCGCTAGGAGTCAAGACATGACTGAAGTGACTTAGAAGCAGCAGCAGCAGCAATGCTGCAGTGGATTATCCACAAAACTACCCCTCCCACCCTTGTGTTTAAGAATTTTTTTCTTAATGTACAAGTTTAACTGGTCTTAGTTTAGATCTTGCTATGAATTATCAAATTACTTTGCAATGTATAAGAGATACTGTTTTCACTGAATCTTTGCCTTGGTCACATCTTGAACAATGGATACAGCAAGTAATGGAAGTGAAGATGATTTACCCGACATTACTGAGGAATGAGATTTTCCACCAATGTACATTTAAAAAAAGATAACCAAAGATTATTTTCAACACCAAAGTTTTGAAAGCATAACCACTTTTTAATCACAATCTGTCCAAAGTCCATCACATAATTCCTAACCTCATCAAGCTACAATCCCTGGAGGCCCACAGAGATGATGGGTTTATCTTTGCCTTTGCACTCACACTTCACCCCAGATCACAGTGCTTTTGTCATGACTGTGGAATTTTCACTCTCTCCAGAACTCAACAGCATCCCCAGTCAGAGGATAGAAACTCTTCCCTCTTTAATCCTTTCTTTGCTCTGTGGCCTATTACTTGTACAGTCTGCCCACCAAAAAGGTAATTGACATGGTTATTGCAAACAGATCACCATGCTTGCAAAATTAAGTCTATCATTTGTACCAAGTTGAAAGTCAGTATCCCAGTGGGAAAGTTGGAGCATGTTCCACTCTCTATATTGGATAGAAATATGATAGCTGTGTTCTTTGACTCTGGCTCATTCTTTGTGCTGTTGGTGGAAATTTCCAAAAGTCCAAGTACTAAATGTGTGAAGGATTATAATCATATATTTCAAGAGAGATTTCTGGGATGGTTGTTTCTGTAGAAAAGTTTCATCCCATTCTTCAGAATCACCAGGGAAACTGTGATTTTCCTTGGTAACCTACATCTAAAGAAATTTCATATTTATATGTAATCATAAAGCCTCTTTGTTGAGTTTTTAAATCCATCTGTTAAGAGTCAGCCCTTAATGGAAATGGTTCCAGCTGCTTTTTCTCTTTCATACTGATGTATATTATTTCTTATTCACAAATGTGGGGCCAAATTCCCTTAAAATAATCCCTCTGAAGGAGAGCTTTCACAATGTGCTCTATTGTATAACATACATGCAACAGGTTAATATGAAATAACAGATCCATTTTGAAATGAAACAATCTGATCTTTTAAACTAAACAATTACATGATCACTAGTCTTTTAAAAATAAGCAGATTTTTACAGCAAATGTGGTTGCAGACAACTTATGAAAAGTAGCCCAGTATTTATCTTCCTTCTTCAATATTCCAACACTAGAATATTGTTCTAGTGTCATTTTGGGAAAACAGAATCCTTTGGTTGAGAGAATGAATACATAGGAAAGTGGGTGTAAAAACGAGTTACATTTTGAATTGTATGCATTTTACTCAGAATAGAATAAGAGTTTTACAGACAAAGCATATCCAAATAAAATATAGGACAATCTAGTATATGCCATCCATATTTATGCCATTCTAGTATTAGAGATATTGGTTTAATTTGTTTAAATCTATTTATCTTATTGTGTTAACATTTAATATGAGATTTATACTCATTGCTTTTTAAGTGTATAATATGTTATCACTGACTATATGTATAATATGTAGTAGATCTTTACAATGTACTCATCTTGCTTAATTGAAACATCTTGCCTGTTGATTAGAACTCCCCATTCTCCCAACCCCAAGTGCTGGCAACTTATTTAACACTTAGGCCATTGGATTGAAATGAATGTAAATACATACTTATTTATAGATTTACACTTGTAACATGCAAGTCATTATTTGTAAGCTATGAAAGGAAAGGAAGGCAAAAGCAAAGTTTTCTGAAACTAGAGATGATCTCTTTACTACTCCCTTTCTATTCCGCATGAAGTGGCATTTCCTTGGCCAGACTTCACTCCCCAGCCACGCTGGGCAAGGAGAGGACTCAGAGGAGGAGGCAGAAAAGGCTGGTCATTTGTGCTTCTCAGCTTCAGCACAGCTCCTCAGGTTTGCTCATCAGAAGCCAGAAATGAAGGCATACATGATTTTGCATTTTAACTCCACCTAACTGTAGCAGGTAGCATAGCTATTTTCTTGGTTGACAATTTCATTTTTAATGGCAATGACTTGATCTTCCAACTGTTTCAGCTGATCAGCTTTTTCTTGTTTACTAAGATTCAAAGCTTGGATCTTCTTTTCCAATTCTTAAGGAAGAAAATGGAGGAAATGTTTAATTAGGTCCCATTTGTTTATTTTTGCTTTTATTTCCATTACTCAAGAAGGTGGATCATAAAAGATTTTGCTGCAATTTATGTCACAGAGTGTTCTGCCCATGTTTTCTTCTAAGAATTTTTATAGTATCCAGTCTTACATTTCGGTCTTTAACCCATTCTGAATTTATTTTTGTGTATGGTGTTGGAGAATGTTCTAATTTCATTCTTTTACATGTAGCTGTCCAGTTTTCCCAGCACCACTTATTGAAGAGATTGTTTTTTTCTCCATTGTATATTCTTGCCTCCTTTGTCATAGATTAGGTGACCATAGGTGCATGGATTTATCTGGTCTTACTCCTGCTGCTGCTGCTAAGTCACTTCAGTTGTGTCCGACTCTGTGTGACCCCATAGATGGCAGCCCACCAGGCTCCTCCGTCCCTGGGATTCTCCAGGCAAGAACACTGGAGTGGGTTGCCATTTCCTTCTCCAATGCATGAAAGTGAAAAGTGAAAGTGAAGTCGCTCAGTCGTGTCCGACTCTCAGCGACCCCATGGACTGATGCCTACCAGGCTCCTCCATCCAAAGGATTTTCCAGGCAAGAGTACTGGAGTGGGGTGTCATTGCCTTCTTATCTATGATTGCATAAATCCATCCACACACCCATCCATGAATTCATCCATGCATGCATCCATCCAAGCATTTACTTATCTGTTCTTTATCCAACAAATACTTAGGAATTATAGTAAACCCTAACCAGGAGCTCATCAAGTAGTAGATGAAAGAGGTAGAGAGAGCTACATTTAACAGTGTGAGGTGGCCTTTAGAAAAGAAACTGACCTTCTTTAGTGGAACTTCTAAAAGAAAGAAGTAAGCGTTTTACTTCACTTGGTTGTATCACATGTGGATATTCAGTTGGTTTGGGGTTACTGTCAAACTAGCATGTAGCATGTAGCATAACAAGCTAGATTGCTGAAGAAATATGAACTGTCTTGTGAACAAAAGTTGAATTAACAGGTTATGCTTCAAATGGATAAAGAAGATTCAGGATATGTACTATAGCTATTTTCAAGTACTTGTGGGCAGAAAAGCAGAGTGTACATGTTTGGTCATCCCGAGGACATAGTATAAGACCAGCACATGAAAGCTCCATGAAGAAAGATTCTGTCTGAATATAAAGAATTTTCCCTGGCGGTCCAGTGGTTAAGACTCCATACTCTCAACACAGGGAGCATGGGTCTGATCCCTGGTTAGGATCAAACATGTTGCAAGGCACAACCAAAAAAAAAACAACAACAACTTTCTAGTAGTCACAGCAGTTCAAAGACTAAGAAGTTGCTATGGTAGGTGATGAGCATTCTATCAATCATTAGAAACTTTCATATACAGGCCATGTGGGATTGAAGAGGGGTTTTAGCATTAGACTATTTGTACTAAGAGAAAAATGTTAATGGATCCTGGTGTTTCTACCAAGTAATTTAATAAGAGCATGCTGGATACTCTTCTTTTGCCCCACCAGATCCATTCCCCATCCTGCCTGTCTTGGAAAGCCAGCCTCCCTGGATGACATCACCTGGGGCTCCCTTGACCTCTGGCTTTCATTCATACTTGGCGGCCAGGCAGTTCTGAGAAGTGATGGGTGGCGGGGGAGGGGAGTGAGCAGATTGCATCCCTGGGGTTCAGCAGGGTTCTGGCATTTCTGCCATCTTTTGAGTCCAGCTCCTGCAATGCGGCCTCCTCCCTTCTGCCCTGGTGTTCCCAGGGCTGCTTTCTAGCACTCACACTCCTGCTTCTCGTGGCTTCTTCAGGGATGCTAATGGCTTCTCTGCTGGTCACCCAGGACCTCCATGCCCTTGGTTGATGCCCTTAATTCCTGTGCTTCTACTCTAATTCCTTCCAACAAGAAATACAGCCTACTTACCTTCTCCCCTCAAACCAGGTCTAGCTTTCTTTGTCAGATGTTTGGACTAACAGAAAGTGGAAGAAATGATGTTGCTGGACCTCAAGAGCCTTGGGCCTTCTACTCACTCTAATGGAACCCTGTAACCACCAGGCTGTCAAGCAACCTAAGCTGAAAGACCCGGTGGAGAGAGGTACAGTACCTCAGCCAATCCTGGGCCCTGGCAGACCTATCAGTTGATCCATCAGCCAATGCAGCTGCTTGAGTAACACCCCAGGAGAGACCCACAGAAAAACAGTGCATGCTTGTTGTTCTAAGATGTTAAATTTGGGGAACAGTTTGTGATGTGTTGAATAGATAAGTGAGACAACTCTGCTTATAAACACACGATCCAGAATTGTATCCAAGTGTGTTTTCATTTCTTGCTAGGATCCTGACTGACACAAAGCTCTGCAGGGGGATCTTGGCTGTAGACTGGGGCCCACTCTCCACTCTCTTCACTTTGACCTCGTCAAGTTAAGTCAGGGCTCCTTTCTGGAATCCCACGGGCCTCTCTTCCTAACAGATGGAATAGAATGCAACCCTTGTGGTTCAGTCTGTTCCCAAGTGGCAGAGTTGGGAAGATGGCCAAACCAATGTCTTATTTTCCTATCTTGCTGAGTTGTGAAAACAGCTTTAAAGTGAGAAGACAGAAAGAAGTAGAAGGCATTATTTTTGGTCTCTCTGAGTAGATGTCCCCTGACTTAAACTTCTCTTCCAACTTAATTTCAAAAACTGTGAAAGTTTTAGTCTATGCGGGAAAGTGGAAACAATGTGGACCCTGACATAAAATATAAGACAGAAAGGATTCTCCTTGTGTTTTTGTTCCCATAACAGGGACCAAAGTCTGGGAATAATAAAAACTGATTCTTCATGGTATCACCCCTGCAGTTCAAGGTAAAAAAACATTTGTCCTTTTGAATCTTAGTATTTTTAAAATTATTAGGAAAACACTGAAAATGAAAAGCAGCTCACTATTTTTAAAACAATTCTACAAATGTAAAAAGTAGTATTTTTCCTTTTCACCCACCCCTTCCCCAGAGATATCCAACAGTAAGAGTATGGTGTTATTTTTCCTGACTTTGGCCCACACTGATATTGCATTTTCATTTTTTCATGTCACAGCAGTGAGATAAATGGTTATAGGGCCAAAGACTCATTTTATAATCAGTTCAGTTCAGTTGCTCAGTTGTGTCTGACTCTGAGACCCCATGGACTGCAGCATGCCAGGCTTCCCTGTCCTTCACCAACTCCTGGAGCTGGCTCAAACTCATGTACACTGAGTCATTGATGCCATCCAAGCATCTCATCCTCTGTCATCCCCTTTTCCTCCTGCCTTCAATCTTTCCCAGCATCAGGGTCTTTTCCAATGAGTCACTTCTTTGCATCAGGTGGCCAAAGTACTGGAGTTTCAGTTTTAGCATCAGTCCTTCCAATGAATATTCAGGACTGATTTCCTTTAGAATTCAATGGTTTGATCTTGCAGTCCAAGGGACTCTTAAGAGTCTTCTCCAATACCCCAGTTCAAAAGCATCAGTTCTTCAGCACTCAGCTTTCTTTATAGTCCAACTCCAGTATCCTTGCCTAGAAAATCCCATAAACAGAGGAGCCTGGTGGGCTACAATCCATGGGGTCACAAAGAGTCAGACACGACTGATCGATGCACACATCCATACATGACTACTGGAAAAACCATAGCTTTGACTGGATGGACCTTTGTTGGCAAAGTAATGACTCTGCTTTTTAATATGCTGTCTAGATTGGTCATAACTTTTCTTCCAAGGAGCAAGTGTCTTTTAATTTCATGGCTGCAGTCACCATCTGCAGTGATTTTGAAGCCCCCAAAATAAAAAGTCTCACTGTTTCCACTGTTTCCCCATCTATTTGCCTGAAGTGATGGGACCAGTTGCCATCATCTTAGTTTTTTAAATGTTGAGTTTTAAGCCAAATTTTTCACTCTCCTCTTTCACTTTCATCAAGAGGCTCTTTAGTTCTTTGCTTTCTGCCATAAGGGTAGTGTCATCTGCATATCTGAGGTTAGTGATATTTCTCCTTGGAATCCATTTTACACTAAAGAAGCCCTTATAAGTGAGGAGTTTCAGTTATTTTAATATTTTGAGGGTTACTTATATTCCAAATGAGTCTGGTTAACTTGAAAGCATTTGAGGTTGTTAAGTTGCTAAGCGGTGTCTGACTCTTTGTGATCTTATGGACTGCAGCTCTCCAGGCTTCCTTGTCCTTCACTATCTCCTGGAGCTTGCTTAAACTCATGCCCATTGATTAGATGATGCCATCCAACCATCTCTTCCTCTGTCATCCCCTTCTCTTCTTGCCCTCAGTGTTTCCCAGCATCAGGGTCTTTGGGAAACAATAAACACAACTAGAAGTAAAACTAGACCACTCATCATTTGATATTTCTTGATGATTTAGAGGTGGTTCAGGACATGACGACTGCCCAGAGCAATAACAAGTATCAGCTGTGGGAAAAGTAGACTGATTAACTTTCAAATTATGTGTTCTGTGTTTACATAACTGTTTATTTACTTAACCTCTGATGTCTGATGGAAACTAATTCTTTAGCCAAATTGGTCTAAGTTTTTCATGGTTCTTTGGCTTTTATTATTTAAGTTAATTTTTATTGACATGTAGTTACTTTGGGTTTTCCAGGTGGTGCAAGTGGTAAAGAATCTGCCTGCAATGCAGGAGACACCAGTTCAATCCCTGGTGGGGAACATCCTCTGGAGTAGGAAATGGCAACCCACTCAAGTATTCTTGCCTGGAAAATTCCATGGACAGAGAAGCCTGGCAGGCTATAGTTGCAAACAATCAGTCATGACTGAGCACGCATGCACGTAGTTCCTTTACAATGTTGGGTTAGTTTCTGCTGTAGTGTTAGTTTCTTCTGTACACCAGAGTGAATCAGCTATATATGTATACATATATTCCTTCTTTGTTTTTTGATTTCCCTCCCATTTAGTTCACCCTAGAGGTCTGAGTAGAGTTCCCTGAGCTATACAGTAGGCTCTCATTAGTTATCATATTACATATAGTATCAATATTTACTACACTTCTTGTGCATCAAAATTTCCATTTTGTTCAGAGTGTGTTTCCCTCCAAGTTGCTACCTACAGACCTGTGCTAAATGACGTAGCACTCTAGAGTCTAGATCATACTAACTCCAGAAAAGTAATTTGAAGGAGAAGAGAAAATGAGCAGCATAGGTTAGGACAGGGTTCCCCACCTTGGCATTAGTGAATTTTGGGCAGAATAACTGTTCACTGTCGGGGAGACATTGTGTGAATTATAGAACATTTAGCAACATCCCTAAACTCCATCCACTAGAACATTAGTTGAACCACTAGTTGTGACAAACAGGAATGTCTTCAAACATTTTTATCCCCAGGGGAGGGGAGAAAATCACCCCTGATTAAGAAGCACCAAATTAGGGAACTTTCTTGGTGGTCTAGTGCCTAAGACTCTGTGCTCCCAATGCAGGCGGCCTGGGTTGAATCCTTGTCAGGGAACTAGAATCCACAGGCTACAACTGAAGATCTCGCATGCCACAACTAAGACCCAGCACAAGACCTAGCACAGCCAAAGAAATAACAGAAGCACCAAATTAGGACAAGGGCATTTTAAGGTGACTAAAGGCAATTTCAGTGTGCTCCAATTAATACAGGTCAGAGTTCATCAATACTCTCTGAAGTAAGACCAGGCACAAGGCATGTTCTGTTACAGTCAGAAACCCAGCTCCTACTTCTGTCTCAACTCAGTGGACTCATAAGTGGCTAAACTGTGTCAACAATAAATTGAAACCAGTATTTGTCCTACTAGGAAGGTGGAATATTATTAATATGAGGTTATTGTCAAACTAGGGGAGTGCATAAAAGGATAGATAGAACTATTACATGATCTGGGAATCCTCAATGTGTGTATTCATCTGAAAGAAACAAAATCTGTATCTCAAAGAGATACTGCTCTCCTGTGTGCACTGCAGCACTATTCACAGTAGCCGAGACATGGAAACAACCTGTGTCTGTCCATGGATGACTGGATAGAAACAATGTGAGAGGCATACATACACGTATCAGATATATACATATATATGTATAAATATAGTTCAGCCATAAAAAAACAAGGAAATCTTGCCCATATGCAACAATGGATGAACCTAGCAATGGCACCCCACTCCAGCACTCTTGACTGGAAAATCCCATGGATGGAGGAGCCTGGAAGGCTGCGGTCCATGGAGTCGCTGAGTGTCGGACACGACTGAGTGACTTCCCTTTCACTTTTCCCTTTCATGCATTGGAGAAGGCAATGGCAACCCACTCCAGTGTTCTTGCCTGGAGAATCCCAGGGACGGGGGAGCCTGGTGGGCTGCCATCTATGGGGTCTCACAGAGTTGGACACGACTGAAGCGACTTAGCAGCAGCAGCAGCAGCAGAGGACATTATGCTAAGTGAAAATAAACCAGACAGAGAAAGACAAATACTATATGATCTCACTCATATGTGGAATCTAAACACACAGAATGAGGAGAATTGTGGCTGCCATGGGTTGGGGGAGTAGAGGACATTGGGCAGATGTTGGTCAAAGAATACAAACTTCCAGTTGTAAGATGAATGGTTCTGTGGATCAATCAAATTGTATTGTGCACACCAGTAGATCAGAAGCATTATTACCACATATA
The DNA here is from genome assembly GCF_029407905.1 of Bubalus kerabau. Taxonomy (NCBI): domain Eukaryota; kingdom Metazoa; phylum Chordata; class Mammalia; order Artiodactyla; family Bovidae; genus Bubalus; species Bubalus kerabau. The sequence goes on from NC_073631.1 coordinate 52,122,655, forward strand.
CAAAAAGGCTGGGCTTCCCTGGTGGCTCAGAGGGTAAAGAGTCTGCCTGCAATGCGGGAGACCCAGGTTCAATCCCCAGGTCAGGTAGATCCCCTGGAGAAGGAAATGGCAACTCACTCCAGTACTCTTGCCTGGAAAACTCCATGGATGGATGTGCCTGGTAGGCTTCATTCCATGGGATTGCAAAGAGTCGCACATGACTGAGCAACTTCACAGGCTTCCCTGGTAGCTCAGTCAGTAAAGAATCTGCCTGGAGTGCAGGAGACCCAGGTTCAATCCCTGGGTTGGGAAGATCCCCTGGAGAAGGAAATGGCAACCCACTCCAGTATTCTTGCCTGGAGAATCCCAGGGACAGAAAGGCCGGCTGGTACAGTCCATGGGGGTTACAAGAGTCGGACACAACTTAGTGACTAAACCACCACCAAAAAAGGTAATTATGTGAAGCAGTGGATGTGTTAACTTAATTGTAGTAGTCATTTCACAACATACATATTCATCAAATCATCACATTTTACACTTTAAATACATACAATTCTATTTGTCAATTATACCTCAAAAAAGCTGGGAACATATAAAGAAGAGGTACCTGCTCTTCTTCTCATCTTGTCCTCTGTGTCTCCAGCCAGTTCCGCTGCTGCATCTTTTAGCAGTTTCACTTTTCCTAATGTTTCCTTCGTCAGTCCTGATACGCTCATCTTATGCTGAAGAACAGCATATTGATTCTGTAGCTCAACAAACTCCTACAACAGAGCAACATTCTCGTTATCAGAAGATACTTGTAAAGCACGCACACACGTGATGTCTGCCTGATACTGTTCGTAAAAGGAGTAAGAGGCAACCCGTATCCACTCAATATGCTTGAGTCACTCTGAGCTGTCCAACATGGCTTTCATTGGCATTGTTTGTTTGTTTACAGGCTGCAAAAATTCTCAGCTTTAGTGAATTAAAAATGAAAATTTCCTGTTGTAAAATATCAAACATTTTTTTATGTGATGGCAACTGTTTATGAGGTACCCGTTTGTCCTGAAATATAAGGTCAGAGCTACACAGGACAGAAGTGGCTCAGTGCTGCCCTGGACAAAGGTCTCGGTTCAGTTGGGTTGAGCACTTACAAGTGCAAGGTGAAGGTCAGAGAGAGTGGTGAACATTCAGAAGCAGCAAGGACACAGGATTTGCTTGGTACAAAGGTGAGATAGGAACGTGGTAGGAAGGGAGGCAGGAGGTAGTGAAGCGCTCCCTCAGTATTAGAAGGGAAATCTTCAGGGTCAGCCTGAGTGGCTGACGACCTAGCACGTTAGACAGATGAATACAGGCCCGACCCAGGAGTGGACTATGGAAGTGGTAGCAGGTGGGCAGGAAGCACCTTTCTCAACCTCTGTTTCACAGAAAACACCCTCAACTCCCAAGTCAGCAGAAAATGTACCAAGCACATCAGGAATTAAGAGCAAGAAAATACACCAATTATAAAAAACACTTCAACCTCTTTCTTTTGCTTAAGCTGCTATATGAGTGAGACCAACCAAAGATTTCCTGCCAAGAAAATGAGTTGACAGCCTCTTTCAGCAACCGAAATGAATAGGCCATTTTCCACAACTGGTTCATGAACTCACTGATTTTTGTAACTCAATCTATTCTCTTTGGCAGGTGACTTGTACTTCTTTATCTGCTATGTGATTTAATTAGAGCAAAGGGCAAAGACGTACAGTTAGACCCATGACATACATTGTGAACATTTGGAAGTTTAGGATAAAATTCAACTAGATGGTGGTAAACAGTCTAACATAATATAGTCACAAAACTCTTCCTTGGGAGACAGCCCCCCATGTACAGAAGCGTCTCCATGCCCAGCGGGGTACCTACACACACACTATGGAACATGGACCAGCACTAAAGGAAATGCTGACAAATGGCACAAAAATCTGGGGTTAAGGGATTATCCTTCAAAGCAGCACTGTTTGTCTGCTCTTGGTGGCAGAGGTAGGATCAATGACCTCCTCAAGGCCCCCAGCCTGGTGCCGGGCCGCTTCAGCCTGAGCTCGTGCACGGACAGCCTCGCCTCGATTCCTCTGCAACGTGGTCTGCAGCTGGGCAAGTTCACCCTCCAACGCTGACTGGTGCTTTGCTACGTCCAGCTTATTCTTCATCTCCTTGGCCTGATTTTCAGCCTGCTGTTGATTGAAACACCAGAAAAGAAAAAAGTCTCTTTATGTAATAAACAAACAAGGAAATAAATGCTATAATGATCCCTCCACAAATAATCTAGGTGTAAAGGGAAAGAAAACTGTTCCATTGCTTTTTCTGTTCTATTAAAACAATGTTATAATAAGATGCTTCAGATAATAGGGTCTAAGAGAAAATATGGCACATATCAATGTGGCCACCCTCTGGCTTAAGAGTAAGTAATGCCATGAGCCAAGGCCTTGGGTGTACCACCCTCCTCTCCATACCTCCCTCCACCCCCTCAAAGGTTACCACTACCCTGAATCTAACAATTTTCATTCCACATAATTCCATTTCATTCCATGTGTGTGTGTGTGTATATATATATGTGTATATATATATATATATATATATATATATATATGTATGTATGTATATATTAGCTGTCTTTTTGGGTATTTCTAACAAAATACAGTATTTTCTACTTTTAAACTTTATACATATAGCATCCTGTGTTTTTCTGCAGTTTGAATTTTTAAATTCAAAATTATGTTTGTACAGGTCATTTAAGCCAATTTGCATAGCTCTTGTGTATTCACTTTTACCAATTTAAAGTGTCTCACAGTTTGACTGTACAAAAGTTGACTTTTCTCTTCTCTGGCGATGCAGGGGTGGCTTCTAATTTTTTTCTCCCTTATAAATAATAACAAACCCCTTACCCTTATTTAGACAGGGAGGCCTGGCGTGCTGCGGTTCATGGGGTCGCAAAGAGTCAGATACGACTGAGCAACTGAACTGAACTGAACTACCCTTATTCCTTATTTTGGTGACTATGCTTGTGATGTCTTAAAGTCTGATTTGTCATTTGTTATCTCTTTTGTTCTTTGGTCAAAGTTTCATACCTTCTTTGATTTTTCTTAAGCATAATAAACACTCTTATTTTGCATCAGATATCCAGAAATGGTTATATTTGAAGTCTCCTGCATTCTGATTCTCTTGTTTGCTATTTCTGATGATTCTTGCTTAAGGCAATTTGTTTCTTTATTATATGCTTTAAGGGAACCCTTTGAGGCTTGGGTTTAAGGTACAGTCCTTTGGAAAGGATTTCTCATGGCCTCTGTCAGGCATCTGAGGGCCTTGATAACTCAGGGTCACTTTAAATGACATTTTTAGCTTGGTTTATGGGGGTCACCCAGGTAGTATGGATTCTAGCCCCATCTTACCTGAGAGCCAGCTTGTTAATAATTCTCAGGGAAGATTAGCCCCCTCCACACAGAGGCTAGTGTCTTTACCATCTCTCTGTATGTAATGGTCTAACATTTTCCTTGAGGGTGCGCCTTTTAAGGTCCCTACTCTCTGCAGGGGCCTCATGGCCTCCTTGGATGGGTTTTTCTATTACTTGTGGCAGCTATGAAAACCAGCAGCACTGATACCCCAGGGACTGGCAGCTGCCCTCTGCCTGCTGTCGGCTTCCTGATCAATTACCTCTCTGGATCATGCTTTCCCATCATTTTTGGCCTCTGAAGCTGTCCTCCATTTTGTACCTATTCAGCAATGCATTTAAAAATGTTTTAAAATAACATTTTCAGGTTTCTTTTTTCCTTTGTGTACTGGTCCATCATGCTGCTAGAAAGAGAGAAGCCCCTTCCTGTGCCCTCGAGTATATGTGGGAGTTTTTCTAGAGTAGGAATCTGCAAGCTTTTTCTGTAAAGGGCCTGACAGTAAACATTTTATACATTGCTGTCCAGAAAATCTCTATTTCAACTATTCAACTCAGTGCTGTGGCTGCACTAATGATCTATGGACAATATGTGGCTGAATTCCAATTGAACTGTGTGACTTTGGACACTACAATAGTTGGTGGGTGCATGTGGCCCCTGGGCTGTATTTTGCCAACCCCTATTCTAGAGTAGATGCACAGAAGGAGAAAACCTGGAGGCCTTCTTTATTTTTTGCTCCTCTTCATATCTAACCTTTTTTTAATTTCCGGGTGTACTAATCCTGTTCTGGTGCTTTCTGCTTTTCTTTTCAGGATGCCTGTATTTAGATATCTAAAATGAGCTGAAGAACAGAGACTGAGGTGCTTGCAGTCTGCTGGGAAGGGGATGAGCCTTGAAGGAGAGATGCCATGGACTCTCAGACTAGGACCTGTTTTGTCCTTTAACTGTCAGGCTTCCTCTTCCAGACCCATCAGGTGAGTTAAAGCATGGCTTTATTCCTGCCAAACTCTGGATGGAACCCTTTCTTTTGGGTTATCTTTCAGTTTTAGGATATGCTGGTGAGATTTTATGTAAACTTCATTATAAAAGTCTGGCAACAATTAACTTAATTTCGTTGGTTGGTGAGCTTTCAAAGCTCTATGACTTTCCCTGGTATAAGAAGGGATAATATGACATTACTTATAGGTGGAATTTAAGATACAACACAAATAAATCTATTTACCAAACATAAACAGACTCATAGACATAGAGATCAGATTTCTGACTGCCAACATGGGGGGTGGGGGCGGAGGGCTGGGAGGGCTGGACTGGGTATTTGGGGGTGGTGGATGTTAAATATTACATCTATATACATTTAGAATGGATAAACAACAAGGTCCTACTCTATAGGACAGGGAGCTATATCCAATCTCTTGGGATAAACCATAATGGAAAAGAATATTTTAAGAAGAAGGAAAGTTATGACCAACCTAGATAGCATATTCAAAAGCAGAGACATTACTTTGCCAACAAATGTCCGTCTAGTCAAGGCTATGGTTTTTCCTGTGGTCATGTATGGATGTGAGAGTTGGACTGTGAAGAAGGCTGAGTGCCGAAGAATTGATGCTTTTGAACTGTGGTGTTGGAGAAGACTCTTGAGAGTCCCTTGGACTGCAAGGACATCCAACCAGTCCATTCTTAAGGAGATCAGCCCTGGGATTTCTTTGGAAGGAATGATGCTGAAGCTGAAACTCCAGTACTTTGGCCACCTCATGCGAAGAGTTGACTCATTGGAAAAGACTCTGATGCTGGGAGGGATTGGGGGCAGTAGGAGAAGGGGATGACAGAGGATGAGATGGCTGGATGGCATCACTGACTCAATGGACATGAGTCTGAGTGAACTCCGGGAGTTGGTGATGGACAGGGAGGCCTGGCATGCTGCGATTCATGGGGTCGCAAAGAGTCGGACACGACTGAGCAACTGAACTGAACTGAACTGATATATGTGTAAAACTGAATTACTCTGCTGAACAGCAAACACTGGCACAACACTGTAAATCAACTACACTTCAATTAAAAAATTAAAAAAAAAAAGAAGGGATAAACTGTCCTCAAATCTATCACTAACTAGCTGTGTGACCTTAGGCAAGTGACTTAGTCTCCCCAGGTCTTAGTTTCTTCATTTACAAGTTGGTGGTAGCGCTTGCTTTGTCCCCCAGGCTTGGCCAACAGTGAAAAGAGATAATGCTGGGAGAGCTCTGTAGAACATTAATTACACATATAATACTATCATAGTCTAATTTATCATCATAATAATCCCATTGAACAGGTAAGACAAGCATGACATTGGCAGACATAAAACCTGTGCTTTCTCTGCAGTTGAAGTTTATTTCAGGTTAGTTTCAAAGAAGATAAAGAAATACCTGAAGTTCGTTCTTTTTGAATTTTGTTATCTCGGCAGTCAGCTGTGTGATGGTAGAATCTGCCCGTCCTTGAGTGATTTGAACTTGCTGCAACTTATTCAACATTTTGCTGAGATTTGATAGAACATTTTCTGCTTTTCTGAGGTAAGATATTAACATATCAGATTAGACAAATATACAATTATTCATTTATTTCACCTTGAGAGTTCATTCGACTCAACCAAAAACTTTCCTGAATTATTCATAAAGTCTGTTTAAATTACTCTCAAGCAAGGCAAAGCACTGAAGTCTTCATTTTGAGAAACAGGTATATTTAAATGCCAATAAAAACACTTATATTGTATATGCCTACATAGGTACAGATTTTGCCAGGTATGGAAATCAAAGATATAGATATCATTTCTTAACTTGTCATAAGCAGAGCTGTTTGGGTAATAAAAGTGCCAAGCTCGGAACAACAACAAAAAACTATCTTCAGCCAGTTCTTTCCTGCCTCCTCAAACTTAAGCAATACTCTTGAGATTCTTATTGGAGGGTTGGGGGTGGGCAAGTCAAGAGGCTCTACAGAGAGCAAAGAGAGTGAAAGGCTTTGCATTTACAGGCTGTGTTTATTCAGGTTTATTTAAGCTTCACTGACATTCCAGCCGCCCAGGGGCCCAGTCAGAGGTTAAAATCACAAGCATTCCAAGTGATAGTCTATTTTATAGAAATGAGCTCACCTCAAGTCAACATTCACCAGATACTAAGATCTATGGGCTCAGAAGAACCTTTGAAAGAATGTACAAAGTCAGGGAGATAGCTGACTGACCTTAGTAGAGGCATAGTTAGAAATATTTGTATATAGCTAAATGGCAAAACATCCCCTTCTCCAATCAACCCATCCTCTCCTCTCAGTGGTCATTTTTTTTCTGTTTAAAGAAAAATACTATTTTTTTTAAGAGCAGTTTTAGGGTCACAGCAAAATTGAGAGGGAGGTACAGAGATTTCCCATACACTTATAACCTTCCCAGTCATTGACACCCCACACCAGAGGGTCCGTTTGTTACAACTGATGAATCTACACTGACACATCATAATCACCCAAAGTCCACAGTTTACATTAGGGCTCACTCTTGGTGTTGTCCATTCTGTGGGTTTGGACAAATGTATAATGACATGCATTTATCACTATAGTATCAAACTGAGTATTTTCACTGTCCTAAAATTCCTGTGTTTGCCTATTCATCCCTCTCCTCAATCCCTGCAACCACTGATCTTTTTTTTTTTCACTGTCCCCATAGTTGCGCTATTTCCAGAAGGTCTTAGAGTAAGAATCATACAGTATGTAGCTTTCCTTTTCTACACTTCTTTCTCTACAGTTACAGAAGGGGGTTCCAGAGTCTTGCCTTCTCATAACTCCCCCTATCCCCGTATCGTTTTACTATATTCCTTTTTCCCTTAGATTTTCAATGTATTGCTCATTATAGTACATTTGGAGAGCACTCCCCAAAAAAGAAGAAAGAAGAAAAAAATATCGGAGAGAAAATGTACCAATAATTCTACCACCTTTTATGATATTGGCATATTCTAACATTTTTGTCCTTATAAGATTTTTGCTTTCATGACTGAGAGCCTATTCTGTGTATAATGTGTTATCTTCTAAGAGTATTACCATTACACTGTAAGAATCTCTGCATGTCACTTCATCAGCATCATTTTTAACAGCAGTATGATTGTGCTGTAGTTACTTAATCTTCCTAGTTGTAAATAGTAAAACTGGGAGGGGCTGGGCTTTCAGTGGAGTCTGAGGGACTTTATTTGTATAAGTGGATGGTGAGATAGTTCAGGTCTCAACTCTGCTTCAGGGCATCCAAAAATGATGGTGGATGTAGATGATGGTACCATTATCCACTGACCCTATGACCTTGACTCACAGTACCCCACGATCATAAAAACATCAAGGTGGCTTCTCATCTTTGGTTAGTGAAGTTGACAAGGGCAAAAGGAAGCAAGAATTAGTTGACTTTGTGTGCTGTATATATAGTTCTACTCCAGTACTACTTTAGGGGCACTAGAGTCTTTTTCTTCTCTTCCTTACTATCATATCTTTTTAACGTGATATATATATATATATATTTTTTTTTAAGTTTAGATTTTCAAAGTACTGCTTATTGCCATAAATATAGAAAGAACCAAATATCAGTGTAAAAGAAGGAGGAAATATACAGATATTCCCATCACTTAATAAGATATTGGCATATAATTAATATAGGAGGAGTCTGGTAGGCTGCAGTCCATGGGGTCACTAAGAGTCAGACACGACTGAGCGTCTTCACTTTCACTTTTCACTTTCATGCATTGGAGAAGGAAATGGCAACCCACTCCAGTGTTCTTGCCTGGAGAATCCCAGGGACGGGGGAGCCTGGTGGGCTGCCGTCTATGGGGTCGCACAGAGTCGGACACGACTGAAGTGACTTAGCAGCAGCAGCAGCAGCAATATACGGCATTTACTGGCATATATTAGTATAAAGAGGTAACAGACCACAGGAAGGGCGCTCAGTCTAAGGAAAATGGGAAACCAGCATCTTTATGCACTGCCTCCCAGCTCCCCAGCTTTCTGGGGCACCTCCACAGACAACTTAGCCTTCACTTTGGGCAATGAACTATCAGAGGGTAATTTCATTTGAATGCTATGGCTCCTTAGGCAAATATTTTTCTGATGGCCTTTCAGCAGATTGCCTGTTAGAGCAGGAGGAGAATATTAATATTAATTGCACTTACTCAGCTGCTTCTGCCATCACCAAAACCTTCTGGGCTCCATCTGCTGCTTTGTTTAGCCTGTCCTCTTCTGTCCTGTAGTCCTCACAGAGTTGCATAAGTTTCTGTATTTTGTCAAGTTCATGGGTTAGATTTTGTGATGTTATTGGTAGATGGATGTCAAGTGCACAATTTGCCACCTTCTCTACGTCCTCTGGAGGCACGTTTTCCTCTTAAATAAGAAGATGCATTTTAGATAACTGTGTCTCCTTATCACTCTATCTTGTCAATAGCATCACAATGAATTATAAGCTAAATCTATTTGTATTTGATTAGTGTCCCTAGAATATAGGAACTAGACTGTAAGTGTCCCATAGACTCTTCCGCACCCTCAATTTTCCCTTCTCTGTGAAAGAAACACTGTTTGTGTAATGATAAACACAACCTGTACAAATGTTAGAAAAGTAACAGATTTGGGATATTTTGTGACCTACATAATGTCTTCACAATAATTGCTTATTGTAAGTACAGATTCAAAAGCAATTAAAATGTTTAGATGCCTGTCATTAATATTCAAAACCATGGAAAACTATTATGCATAGAATGGATCAGCAACAAGGTCCTACTGCATAGCACAGGGAACTATACTCAATATCCTGTTATAAGCCATCACGGAAAGGAATATAAAAAAGAATGTAAATATATGTTTAACTGAATCACTTTACTATGTAGCAGATATTAACAACAATATAAATCAGCTATAGTTCAATTAAAAAAAAAAGATTCAAACACCATGAATGAGACAATAGGGAAGCCCTGGGTTTGGACTCAACAAAACTCCACTCTAATCTCCCATGATATTAAAAAGGCTCACAATTGCCTATTACAAAGTGAATTAAGTCATAAAGAGAAACACAGATACTGTATATTAACACATATATATGGAATTTAGAAAGATGGTAACGATGATCCTATACACGAGGCAGCAAAAGAGACACAGATGTAAAGAACAGACTTTTGGACTCTGTGGGAGAAGGCCAGGGTGGGATGATTTGAGAGAATAGCACTGAAACATGTATATTACCATATGGAAAACAGATGACCAGTCCAAGTTCGATGCATGAAGCAGGGCACTCAAAACTGGTGCTCTGGGGCAACCCAGAGGGATGGGTGGGAAGGGAGGTGGAAGGAGGGTTCTGGATGGTGGGACACATGTACACCCATGGCTGATTCATGTTGATGTATGGCAAAAACCACCACAATACTGTAAAGTAGTTATCCTCCAATTAAAATAAATTAATTTAAAATAATAAAAAGGCTAACAATTTTTGCTTATCTGCATAACAGGGTAATTATATCTGATACTACTTCTCAAAAGCCTATTTTGAGAAGGGATATGACAAAATATAGTATGAGCAACATATTATCAAGAAACTTCTAAATACATTTATGCCCTTTTTTTCAGAAAATAGAATTGGCCTCCTTTGACAAACTGAAGTGGAAGATGTACTGTTGGTGTTTGGGGTAATAACTCTTTGTCTCTTTCTGGCTCCTTACTGAGGCACACATCCCGAGTCCCATGGGGGAAGTTAGAGATGAATTAGATACAGATCTGATCTCCAAGGGGTTTACATCAGGTCAGGAAATTATAAGTCATTCCAGATGATTACTGATATTTCATAAGAGGATAAGTGATAAATGTAAGACAAAATGATGCGGTGTTCAGAGGAAAGAGAAAATATTTCAGGAAGAACTTTAAGAAGACATTCAAATCCAGCCTTAGAAGCCCACACAGATTAAATCTGTGGAGATGTGGGTTGAAGGGACGGGTAAGGGCATTGTTAGCTCAGGCAAAAGCTCAGGGTGAAACAGATAAATAGTGTGTTTGGCTGGCCAGTGGAGGGGGTGTGTAAAAAGTATGTGAAAAAGTTAAAAAGTGTCTTAAAAAGTTTAAAAAAAAAGAGGTGAAGTTCAGGAAGGCTGGGATTGGATCACACAAGTCCCTAAAAGTGGGGCTAAGGAAACTGGACTTCATTCAAGAGACAATGGGAGCCATTGATGGCTTTCAGTATTTGAGTGACACGACCTAAGTATATATCTTCTTTGCAGTCATTCTGCCTTAGCTAGTTTTAATATAAAAGGACTATTTTACTTAGTTGTTTTTTTTTTTTTTTTTTAAGCTGTGCCACGTAGCTTGTGAGGTTTTAGTTCCCCAACCAGGGATTGAATCTGGGCCCTTAGCAGTGACTGTGCCAAGTCCTAACCACTGGACCGCCAGCAGATTCCCAAAGTGAATGTTTTACTTCCTATAATGCTTTTGAAAAAATGCAACAAGAATTTTTCATGAATAAATTAAAGCCATATTTTAAACAGAACCATGGATCTGGCTCTTTATAGAAATGGTAACTGTTTTGTTAAAAAGAAAAGTTCTAATAAAAAGTGAATTGAGCTTAATTCCACATTCAGTCATGAAACATTTATTGGCATTCATTATGAGATTAAAAATTAAAATTTAAATGATTATAGATTCACTTTCAGGAAAAGTGACACAAAACTCTGTTAATAAGGAATTCAGATCACAAGGAAAATATTAAGATGGTCAAAGAAGAGCTGCCTAGTGTGGCCGCCATAAATGTTATACTTTTATTTGGGCTTTACAGCCAAGAAAAATGAAGAAACTGGGTGGGCGAAAGGCACCACTTCCTGGTGACCAAGAATTTAGGGACCCTGGCCAGGGAAGTTCCTTTTATGGAACAGGATTTTTCTTGATGCCTAGCCTAATTTTTGTTGTAATAATCTGAACACAGTCCCCCACCCCCCTCCCCCCCGCCCCCAATTCCTTCGGCTAATTAAAGTGACATTTTTATTGTGACTCTATTTAAAGTGACATTCTAGTAGCAATGAGAACCAGGACAGTATAGCAATAGGCTCTATGATCCAGTGAACTAGGAGGAAAACAGGGAGAACCTGCTTTGTGATCTGTTGCTTGAGCTCAGGACTGTATTTTACCATTTTCATACAACAGCCGTGGCAGTTCTGATATTTAGTTTTGGTGTCTGAATTAACTTGTATCTGCAGAAATAGCTAATGTGTTCCTCACATTGACATTGATTATGAGATTAAATCTACTGGATTAAATCACAGATCTACTAGGATATGTGCCTAGTAAATATCAATCCATCTAGCTTCTCATTGAAAATTTGCTTTTGAACAAATGTCCATCTGACTGAGTTCATACCCAGTCACTTTCACTGATTATTTTGCTCATTTTTACTGATTATTTTCACTCCTTATTTTTTTCTTATTTTGAAAATCAGTATTAGAGCTGCTAATACAATTTCTAGAAACAATGAAATAGAACTTGGCCACAGGGGTCTCTTATAAAAATCAATAGCAAAGAGATTTAATAAAGTGACTCCAAAGATTGTAACTGACATCCTAACTGTCTATTAATTCATGTGGAGATATTAAATTACTGAATTTGGAAGATGGCGGTGGGAAAGAAAGCTTTCTCAGATCAATTCCATGTGGTATTGTACCCAAATGACATTATTTGCAGAAAGTGAGGTTTTCAGGTCAATTTCCAGCTGTACTATTTGATTTTTATCTTTAATTGATAATTCTCTGGAGTTTAAAACAAACCCTTCCCAGGGACTTCCCTGGTAGTCCATTGGTTAAAGTTATGCACTTCCACTGCAGGGGGCATGGGTTCAATCCACGGTCAGGAAACTAAGATCCGTAGGCGTGGGGTGATCAAAAACAAAACAACAAACCTCTCCTAAAATAAGGCACTATGAGGGATATTAAGTTTATAATCATAATAATAATGAATCAAATAGTTCCCTCTGGCAGTCACAGAAAGCCAACATGAGTCTTGGAAAATAGTCGATAACAGTTATCCAAAATAATCAGTATTTTAGATGCCACTTTACTACAGTATTTGATATACTAACCAGCAATTGGCATACCTTGATCTCACTCTGTCAGATTGTGGAATCTGACAGAGTCTTCATGTTAGATTTTCCTTTAAAAAAATAATATAATTTTAAACGCTAAGTTCACTTGTTTGGAATGTTAACTAAATTCTAGGATTTATTACTAAATTAACCTTATATAGAGAACCATATTTTTTGATACAGTTAGTATTTTGCAATTGCTTTCATTAAGAAATTTAAGATCAACAAGTATGTCTTGTTTTGGATTTAGCCATGTGATTTCCAATTAATGTAATTTGGAATTGGTTGATGCTTCAGTATACATTGAAAAGGAAGAAAAAGAGGAGGAGATGGGGGAGGGGAGGGGGAAAGAAGGAGGAACAAAAATTAGTCCTAATATTTAAAAACAATTACCTAACAAAAATATTTTCAGTTTTATTAGAAGATTCACTTTTTTTTTTATCATTCACTGATTTATTATCTCTACAAAACACACTAGCCATTCATCGTTTAAATCTCTGACTTCATTAGAAACCGTTTTAACACTTTTTCTCCCTCCTGCCATAAAAATACAGTAATTTGCTTAAAAACAAAACAAAACAAAACACCACACCTAAGAACAAGTGTTCTGGTTTCCTCTCATTCAAATAGTATGTCCCTCAGTGACAGCAGTTTGTACATCAGTAACACAGTAAGCTGAAGACTGAGGTTCATTCATTCCACTGCTCCTCCACTTGAAAGTGCTAATAAGCTACGGAAACTGCTCTCTCTCTTTCATCTCTGCATCCTAACATATGTACAACCGAAACCACCAATTAAGAAATCACTATAGTGTTGAACTTTGCTTAACTTCATTAGATTAAATGAATGCAACTTACCTTTAGCATTATATTCAAAAAAATACGTAAGCTTCAAGGTCCCCAATAATTTGGAGTACTGAACTAGATAACCACCTTAAAGACACTTCAGACAGAAGTAATGCATTACGTAAAGAGAGGTTTCCAGAACTTGCTGTTAGAACCTAAGCATACATGGACAACACTGACGTCAGCCACTGTTCACAACGTTTTACTCTGCAGGCAGTCCTTTGCCATTGGTCAGCTTTAGGAGCCGAAGTCCAGCAGGAAAGTGCGTGGTGCACCGGATTCACCAGCTCTTAAGTCGCTACTGTTTTCTCTTCCTTACTGAAAGGTTGTACTGAGCCAGGCTTTACCCATGACAGGCCAGCAACATGAACACTTTTATTGTGCTGTTCTTCAGGCTTCTTTTTCTGAGTCAGCATCTTCTCTCTGGCTTCATCATGGACAGAAGGATTCCATGGAGAAAAGCTAATTGCATAGGGGTCTTCTATTTTAGGTTGATCAAACAAGCGAGCAGTGCACACCTTAACACTGTCGACCACTTTACTTTTAAAAAGCTGAATATCTTTCTCGTACAGTACTGCAGCCTCTGGGTTCACGGGGCTTGCCGTATGGATCTTGCAGAAGACTCGCCTTGCGTACATCAGTACTTGCCAAATGTGGTTATGGTTCCGCCTCCATTTTGCAAACGCTCTCTTCACATCCAGTTCACCTGAGGCAGGATCCACTAGTGGGTGAAAGACGGGAACATCGAACACCAGACGTGGACAGTCACCATCTGGGTAGTTATCAGGGATATAAACTGTAAACTTAAATACGCCATCTTGATAAAGTCCATGCCGTATGAATATTACTCTAAACCACATTAATGCAGATCGATAAGATGGCTGCACATAGACACCTGGTAACTTCTGCTTCACAACCAAGGTAAACTCTGCAAGAAGGGAGTACTCCAGGTAGAAAGGTCCGTAGGAAGCATGCGTGCCATTTGTTGACCGTGTTGCTGGGGCAGGAGATGTAGGCTTAGTTATGGGCAAAGCATTTTTGGGAATAGAAGGCAGCTGTTTCTTTGGAGCAGTGCGTGGAGGACTGGTTTTCACCTCCCCTGTTAATGTCTTCTCTTCACCATCAGACCGTTTGCGTACAGAGCTTGTAGACATGCTCCAGAAAGGGTTCATAACGTGTGCTCCAAACAAAGAAATTCAGTGGTCTGTGTCATCAAATTCTTCTGGCCTCAGAATTCACTTCACCACAGCCTGGCAGCACACCTAACCTCGGTGTTTTCAATGCAGTGCTCCCAGCGGCTGAGCGCCGTCGCAGTCCCACAGCATCTCTGGCCGCAACGCCAGCCCAGCCCCTGCCTACTCTCCGCTCCGCCCGGCCCTGTTCAGAAGATTCACTTTTTGTTCTTCAGATTCACTTTGGTTTTTCATATTCCTCAGTTTCTTTCTTAGTTGTAGTGTACTCTTTTTGCAAACTTCTGCCAGTTTACTTATATTTCTGATCTGGAATAGAAAAAACAAAAAAGAGGCAAACATGACAATCAGGCATATTCTGTGATGTCTCATTGCTTAGCTGACCAAATAGAACTCACTAAAACTAAAATAGAAGTCTAGATAACTAAACAATAGATTCATGTTAAAGGACTCTTTTAAAAGATGATATTGGTTGTTTTCATCATCCTGTTTTCTTAATAATGTAAACTTCTCTCTTAAAACATTATTAGTGATCAAAATTGCTATTTGAAAACAATGACTTTTCCTGATATAAATTGAAAATACAAATTTTCTTTTTAGGAGATGTTAGTATTTTAGGGTATCAAAAAATTTCACAGAATTACAGTGATCATCATGTTTAGGAAGCTGAGAACATTTTCTTTAATATAAGTTAAAATATTAATTTTAATAAGTTTAACATAAGTTAAAATCGTTACTCTTTTAAACATTCTTCAAATTCAAATAATATACTCTCTTTGAGTGTATAAAGGAAGCATTCTTTCTTTTAATAAATGAGTTTGAACTCAGAGCAGGCTACAAAAATAAATTACAAATACTGTGTATACTTGGAAAAACAATAAGGACTAAAATGCTTACAACTTAGAAGTGAAAATTCTTAACTGCATGATTTGAAAAAGGTCATGGACTTTTTCTTGGATTCCAAAAAATGAGAGAAAGAATGGAGAGCAATAGAACAATATCACCCACAAGTTGAGCTGCACTGAATAAATTAATTGTGACAGAAGCAGGGCTAATTAGGATCAAGCATAGTTAGGGGAAAAAAATCTCCCTTTATTTCCCCATAAAAAAGCCAGCTTAATTTAAGCCATACAGATTCTGTGGAAAAGGATTTAATGGTAGTCACTGGCAAATGATGAAAAAAAACAGAAATATTTACATGATGAAAAATAGGTACCTTAATTTTTTGGAGTTGTTCCTTAATTCTCTAGAACTTTTTAAACTTTAAAATGGATACCAGTTGCTAAGAGAGATTTTAAAAGTTCTTATCACAGGAAAGAAAATGTAACTACATGTGGTGATGGATGGATATTAACTAAATTTATTGTACTAATCATTTCACAATATATACATATATCAAATCATTATGTTGTTCACCTAAAATTAATACAAATTTCCTATGTCAATTATACTTCAATAAAAAATAAAGTGGAGAAATTGTGAGTAAGAATACATAGAAGAAAGATGAGAATTTTCAGAAATAAATACTCTGGTCACGAAGCACTAAATTACACAGATGAAATCTCAATGTAGATTAGTTGATGCCATATTCAGAAAGAACAAGAATGCTAAATTACTTCACTCTTAAAACATCTCTCTGCAATCCATCCTCTGTCACGACTCCTGAGAATTCTCTCGTAATCTCTTCTGGCATGCTTTCCCCTTCTAATCAAGAGGAAAATAGCACACCATTTTATCAACATGACAACCTTCATCCTTTTCTAGTTCTCCATTTATATGTTGATTAAGCAAGATTCTGCTATTATATATTTCAGGGGTTATCTTTTAAAAGTAATCACTTAACATGGGACTTATTTAAATGGCGTGAGATTTCTGGTTTTTGAGGAGGGACACAATAGTAGTTTAATATTGCATGAAATGGTTAAGGGTTGATTTAAGCACAGGGATGCAAGACCAGGATTCGTATTTGTTCACTGTTGAATTCCCAGCATGTAAATAAATGCCCAGCATGCAATAGGTACTCATCGAATATTTGTTAAAGCACTGAAGGATAATATATAAGTGAAAAAACTAGGTGGCAATACAAATTTGAATGCTAAGTCGCTTCAGTCATGTCTGACTCTTTGTGATCCTATGGATTCTAGCCTGCCAGGATCTCTGTCCATGGGACTCTGCAGGTAAGAATACTGGAGGGATTGCCATGCCCTCCTCCAGGAGATCTTCCAGACCCAGGGATTGAACCTGCATCTCATGTCTCCTGCAGTGGCAAGCAGGTTCTTTACCACTAGCGCCACAGATGCCTAAGTAAACAAAAAATGTCAACATTTAGGATGTGTAGGGATGTTCTTTGGGAGAAGGCAGTGGCACCCCACTCCAATAATGTTGCCTGGAAAATCCCATGGATGGAGGAGCCTGGTAGGCTGCAGTCCATGGGGTCGCTAAGAGTTGGACACAACTGAGCGACTTCACTTTCACTTTTCACTTTCATGCATTGGAGAAGGAAATGGCAACCCACTCCAGTGTTCTTGCCTGGAGAATCCCAGGGACAGGGGAGCCTGGTGGGCTGCCGTCTATGGGGTCGCACAGAGTTGGACACTACTGAATTGACTTAGCAGCAGCAGCAGCAGCAGGGATGTTCTTCAACCTGACTATAATCAGAGACCTGCTCCAGAACATGGATTCTGGAGCCCGTGGAGCAAGGATATAGGATAAGCTGGGGCTCAGGTCCATGGAGACGAGGCTCATGGAACAAATGGCTGCTCTGCAGTGTGTATGTGCAGGAGTGTGTATCTTAGCTTTGGTTCTCACCCCATTTTCAAGTCTGGCTCTGTATCTTTCTTTCAATTCTGAGGCCCAGACGTCTGCACGTACATTTCCTTTCTGTTCAGGAGTTGGTTTCTGCCACTTGCAAACAAGAGGGCTGACTGATATAATATTTATCTTATATTGATTAAAAAAATGCAGCTTTTTTCAGCTTTTCTTCTTCAAAGGCTCTATATATATTGCCAAAAAAAAAGGAAACTAGGGAGCATACCATCTTATTTTCAAGATGAACACAATGTACTCACAAAACTCTTAAATTTGTTTTTATCCTTTCAAGATGAATATAACGTATTCATCAAAAAGCCTGAAGAAAACTAGGTAACTGAAAATTATACTCATTTTTTAGAAATGATTTTTAAAATCGTTTAAAATTATTTGAGATTCTGTTATCAGGTACTTAAATATTAAAACAACTTTATCATATCAACCTAAGAAGGAGTTTAAAGAAGGGTATAATCCTATTAAAAACATTTTCTAACATTAAATTCTAACATTAAAATTTGTCTATTTAGTAGAATTTCAAACACATTCTTGAATTAATGAAAAATTATTCTTTACTTGGAGATTTCTATAGTTTTCAAACCTCCAAGGCTAGGAATTTACACATTTCTATGCAGCGTTTGCTATAAAGGAATCATAATCAAACGTCTATGTATGTCCTACGAACATATACTTTGTTTTTCTCTTCTCTTTCTTTCCATACACACACACACAATGTTATACACACATACGTACACGTTTATACGTCATATATATGAGAAAATATGTCAATATTCTCATCTCCTTCTAAATCACCGTTTATAGTCATGTCTATATTTTTAGGGCTTCTTTGGTGGCTCAGATGGTAAGTCAGGAGGATCCAGGTTCGATCCCCTGGAGTTTGGAAGATCCCCTGGGATTTGGAAGATCCCCTGGAGAAGGGCATGGCAACCCACTCCAGGATACTTGCCTGGAGAATTCCATGGACAGAGGAGCCTGGTGGGCTACAGTCCATGGTTTACAAGGGTTTACAAGGGTTTACAAAGAGTCAGACATGACTGAGCAACTAACCCTTTCATAACTTTTCTTTATTTTTATTCTGCATTTCCAGGCAAAAAAATACCTAACATCTAGAATCTATTCTTCCACTTAGAAGATAAATGGACATTTTAAAAATTTCAAGCAGTATGCTTTTTTAAAAATTGCTATAGCTTTGCAAATAAAGCATGAGAAGACATCATTTACCTGTTTCTTCAACCTGTGAACTTGGCTGTTCAAACTGTGAACCACAGATTCTGCTTCCTGAGCTTTCTGCAGGGCATTCCTTGAGAGGGCTGGGGAGCCGTAACAGCTCGGGCTGCCACAGGATGAGAGCACACAGGCCGTGTCCTCTCCCGCTCCACACACCTAAGAGGAAAAGGGATCTATGTGAAAAAGTGACTTGGCAGAGGGTTTTTCTAACGTCATCCAGGCTCACTGAGGCAAGACACTGCTCTATTCATGTGTGTTTTTTCAACAGTTGTTCATGCTTAATATGTAGATATGACCCATTAAATGTTTCCTAGTTAACTGAATACGTATCTAACTTATTTGTTGTTAGCACTGGTGGCAATCAATAACACTTTCATACTTATGGTTTATTTGGAAAATATTAAGCATTTCCATGTTAATTTCATCTTTTTAAAAATAAAAACTACCTTTCACTTATGAAGCAGGAGGAGTAAATGTCCACAGTCTGTACCATTTGGGAAATAGTAAATAGTATAAAATAATAAAATTAAGCCACAATCTTTACTTTTTGATTTTTTTCAAACTTGGACTTCAGAAATTTAAAAAATTATTTTTAGATTAAACATAGGTTATATTATTTATATATTATTCCTATACTTATAAAATATAAACTAAAAATGAAATAAAACATTAGACAGGGAAATAGAAAAGATTTGTATATCAAGTCGGGCTTCCCAGGTAGTCCAGTGGTAAAGATTCTACCTGCCAAGGCAGGAGATGCGGGCTTGATTTCTGGGTTGGGAAGATTCTGTGGAAAAGAAAATGGCAACCCACTCCAGTATTCCTGCCTGGAAAATTCCATGGACAGAGAAGCCTGGCTACAGTCCATGGTGTCCCTAAGAGTCAGACACGACTGAGTGATCAAGCACACACATATCAAGTAAAAACCACAGATACTTTTACTATACTGTCATGAATATTTACCTTTTCTTGCAATATTTGAATATTTGGTATCTTGATCTGCTTTAATTTCTCCAATACAAGTCTTCTTTTGAGGTTAGTGTATCTAAGATGCGAAGGAAGTCATTCTGGTATTTTTGGAGTTGTTTATGATGGATGTAGTTTCATTAGTTTTCTTTTCAGTAGATAGAGAACTCTGATAATACTTCTTTGATGTTCTTTGAAAAATCTACATCAACACCAATTGAGGTAAGATAAATTTTGTGGAAACAACTGAAATTATACATGGGCTATCAACATAATTGTTCTCCAACTTGACTAGACTATCTTGCTCTCAATGATCAATACAAAATTCAACATCCATTCCCTTGAGTTTGCACTTCATGGGGAAAAGTTGGAAGTCCTGTCATAGATACAGATGGAATACCTACAGAGCACTGAGGTTTAAGTCTGCAGACATAGATTTGAATGCTGGCTTCTCCCTTTACTGTGAGGGTATGTCCTTGAGCAAACCCGTTAGTCTTTTAGAGTATGTTTCTTGTAAATTAGTGATAATACTTTGTGAAGATTAAGGGAAATAATATAAAAATACTCTGTGAAATGTTTCACATGTGTAAGGTATTAATTTTGACTACCTATATGAACTCTAAGATGATGAACCAAGTTTATCCCACTACATAGCACAGAAGTTGACAAACTCATTCTACCAAGGCCAGAGTATAAATGTTTTAGGCCACCCCACTCCAGTACTCTTGCCTGGAAAATCCCATGGATGGAGGAGCCTGGTGGGCTGCAGTCCATGGGGTCGCTAAGAGTTGGACACGACTGAGCGACTTCACTTTTCACTTTTCACTTTCATGCATTGGAGAAGGAAATGGCAACCCACTCCAGTGTTCTTGCCTGGAGAATCCCAGGGACGGGGGAGCCTGGTGGGCTGCCGTCTATGGGGTCGCAGAGTTGGACACGACTGAAGCGACTTAGCAGCAGCAGCAACCATTACGTTGCTGTCACAACTACTCAACTCTGCCACTGTAACAGTAACCATGTAAATAAATAGGTGAGACTGTCTCCTAATGAAACTTTATTTGTAAAAATAGACTGGGAGGGGAAATATGTATACCTGTGGTTGATTCATATTGATGTATGGCAGAAACTAACATAGTCTTGTAAAGCAATTATCCTCCAATTAAAAGTAAATAATTTTTTTAAAAAAAGGAAAAAAAAAAACACCTACCACAGGCTGTGGGTAGGATCTGCAGGCTGACTGTAGTTTGCTGACCTGTCAGAAAAGGCAGAGGAACCAGAGATTAAATTGCCAACATCTGCTGGATCATCGTAAAAGCAAGAGAGTTCCAGAAAAACATCTATTTCTGCTTTATTGACTATGCCAAAGCCTTTGACTGTGTGGATCACAATAAACTGGAAAATTCTGAAAGAGATGGGAATACCAGACCACCTGAGCTGCCTCTTGAGAAACCTATATGCAGGTCAGGAAGCAACAGTTAGAACTGGACATGGAACAACAGACTGGTTCCAAATAGGAAAAGGACTATGTCAAGGCTGTATATTGTCACCCTGCTTATTTAACTTATATGCAGAGTACATCATGAGAAACGCTGGACTGGGAGAAACACAAGTTGGAATCAAGATTGCTGGGAGAAATATCAATAACCTCAGATATGCAGATGACACCACCCTTATGGCATAAAGTGAAGAGGAACTCAAAAGCCTCTTGATGAAAGTGATAGTGGAGAGTGAAAAAGTTGGCTTAAAGCTCAATATTCAGAAAACGAGATCACGGCATCTGGTCCCATCACTTCATGGGAAATAGATGGGGAAACAGTGGAAACAGTGTCAGACTTCATTTTTCTGGGCTCCCAAATCACTGCAGATGGTGACTGCAGCCATGAAATTAAAAGACGCTTACTCCTTGGAAGGAAAGTGTTGACCAACCTAGACAGCTTATTCAAAAGCAGAGACACTACTTTGCCAACAAAGGTTCGTCTAGTCAAGGCTATGGTTTTTCCAGTGGTCATGTATGGATGTGAGAGTTGGACTGTGAAGAAGGCTGAGTGCCAAAGAATTGATGCTTTTGAACTGTGGTGTTGGAGAAGACTCTTGAGAGTCCCTTGGACTGCAAGGAGATCCAACCAGTCCATTCTGAAGGAGATCAGCCCTGGGATTTCTTTGGAAGGAATGATGCTAAAGCTGAAACTCCAGTACTTTGGCCACCTCACGCGAAGAGTTGACTCATTGGAAAAGACCCTGATGCTGGGAGGGATTGGGGGCAGGAGGAGAAGGGGACGACAGAGGATGAGATGGCTGGATGGCATCACTGACTCGATGGACGAGAATCTGGGTGAACTCCGGGAGTTGGTGATGGACAGGGAGGCCTGGCGTGCTGCGATTCATGGGGTCGCAAAGAGTTGGACACGACTGAGCGACTGAACTGAACTGAACTGGGGTTGAAGCTGATGACAACAGCTACTGTGCTAAGGTGAAAGTCACTCAGTCGTGTCCGACTCTCTGTGACCCCACGGATTGTAGCCTGCCAGGCTCCTCTGTCCATGGAATTCTCCAGGCAAGAATGGGTAGCCGTTCCCTTCTCCAGGGGATCTTCCCAACCCAGGGATCAAACCCACGTCTCCTGCATTGCAGGAAGATTCTTTACTGCCTGAGCCGCCAAACGGTGCTAAGTGCTTTCTATATACCGGTACTTCTGATCAATTTTCATCCTTAATTTTACAAAACACTGAGAATTAGCCCAAACCCCATTTTATAAGTGGAAAAACGAGGCTCTGATGACAGTAAATTCTCACTGATAGTAAGAGATGCAGCAAGGATTTGAAGCTAGGTAGTTTGACTCTAGAGACTGTGTTCTTAAACACTTCTCTATATTTTGATAGAAATACAAATTCCTGTAAGCATAATGTGATGTTTTAATGTAAATGATAGCATATTAGGGTTTTAGACTATTTTAGGAACCAAAGGTTCATGATTCTGATCTTTACTCCATACATAACCAGAGTCCAGGCATGACAGCCACTCTTTATCTTCTAAACATTCCTGGTTTTTATACTAATGCACTCGGATGGCATCACTGACTCAATAGACATGAGTATGAGGAAACTCTGGGAGTTGGTGATGGACAGGGAGGCCTGGTTTGCTGCAATCCATGAGGTGGCAAAGAGTTAGACATGACTGAGTGACTGAACTGAACTCTTAATATATCATGATTTTTATTTACCATGAACCACTTCCCTAAACAGACAAAAATCATCTTTCTATTGTTTGTGATGATTTTCTGCCTTGATTTATCTGGCAAATTTATCTTTATTCTATGAAGCCTTTTCTAATATACCCAGGACTAATACCATTCTCTCTATTTTGTTCCTGAAGCAGTTTGAAGATGCTCTAACAGAGTCTGTTCACTGTTTGGGGTTGTTTATATGCCTGGCTTTTCCACATGAGATTGGGGTGACTTCAGGGTGAGGACTGGCTGAATTTACTGCCTGTCTCTGATGCCCAGTACAGTGTCAGGCATTGAGAAAAAGCCCAGTAACTGCTGTTGGAATGCAAGTTTGAGAGGATCAGCATGGGTCAGTTTTGCTTTCTTCTATCTGGCTTGGGTGACTGCTGATGGATTTTCAATTCTTTCATTGGGCACCTTCTTCCAGATTAGGAATCAGAACAAATTCCTTACTCTTTATATGGCATTTATTAAGCATCATCAATAGTGATTTCATTAAATCCAGGCCTTCCTTTAGCGTCATAATTGCCATCTATTTTTTTTTTTCTCTTTTAGCTCAAGATCAGATGACAAACAGGAGCACAGACATAGGATAAGGAAAACAGATGATGCTTTTGCCTTGAGATAGGTTTCATCTCTCAACTAGATGGGTTCTGTGTGAATAAGATCAGTGCTACCTCTCCTGGTAGTTAACAAGATGTCTGTCCATTTCCAAACATAACAAGGATCTCACGGGAAAAGAGGCTATGACTTAATTCAAATTTTGTTTCAGAGTTCCATTTCTCCTCCAAGTTGGTCTTGGCTTTGGCACGGCTCCCATTCATTTTTAAAAACTATGCAATATGTACTACAGCCCTCTAGTGTGTTACATGTCTCCAAATTCCTACAAAGTTCTTACAAGAAATATGGAAGTTCTTTTTGATTCATATTCTTTTGTGTTTATGATTGCTGGAATCTGAGAGGCTTATATTCAGGAAGGTATCAAAACATATCTCTCTCATTTTCTTATGGCCACATTAGAATTTCCAAGCTGATGATTACACAAGATCCTTGTGTGGCTTGGCATCTGAATACTTTGGGTTTTAGTATATGTTTAGTATTGCATAATTGTTAGCATTTTTTTGTGCAAATGCTATCCAGTCTCTGCAATGTTTTAAGAAGTTGAAATATTCGTGCACAAATAATACCTTTAATGGGTATGTTTTCATGTTTTAAAGTGCTTGGGCGCTGTGGCAATAAGCACAGGGTGATTCACTAATGGAATGCACTATGGATTTTATCAACTTCTGTCCAGAAACAGACAGTTAGGGTACATTTTCTCTCTTACCCATGAGGCTTGCGTTCCAGGCACTGGAGTGTAGATCATTTCCTTCCTGAAGATCTTCAAGTAAGAGGTTTGTTTCATCCCTCATTCTGACTATTGTTTCTTTCAGGTCTTCAAATTCATCCACTGTTTTCAGCTGTTCACTTAGTTGCATGATTTGTTTCCTATAGGGGGAAATGAGAGTAAATGTAGCAAAGCTTATATTACATTTGACAGATTGGTGGAAAACACACACACACACACACACACACACACACACACACAAAGAAACTGCCCTCATTATTAAGTATCCTCATACTTTGGGTGGATTTCAACTGCAGTAGTCTGACTTCTGAATCTATGCTTATGGACATCCTGAGTGCTCTGTCCTTCCCCTACTGCCATTTTGATTTGTAATTTACCCAGCGAACATTTATTATTTAACTAAACCAGGCCTGGAGAATACAATCATAGAGAAAACAGCTTTGCCCACAGGAGGTCCTCAGTGAGGTAGTGGCAAATGAACTACAAAGACATGGAAAGAGGGAGAAGGAAACACATCCTTTCTCTGAGGTTGTCAGGAAAGGCTTCAGAGAGGGGGCGGCGTTTGGGTGGTTGTTACAGAGGAACAGGAGTTCAACAGGTGGACCAGGAAGGGGCAGGCGTCCCTTACCATTTCAGACCTGGCACTAGGACTCCTGTTCCTTTTGCTTTCTTCTCTCTGGCTCTGCTCTGGGCTCTTGCACTCTCTTTGTTTGGACCATCCACTATGGACTGGCTCCTTCTGCTTTCTCAGTTCCATTTTACCTGCTAGGTCTGACAACCACAAACTAGTGGTCCATGGGACAAGCTCATTCTCAGCCATGTTTCTTTGGCCTATACAGTGCTTTTAAAAAGTGCTATTGAATTAGCTGCCTATATTTTAAAGTGGGGACATTTCCATAGAAATCTGGATATCTGACATCACTTAAAAAGTGGGGAGCTCTGGGGACCCACAGTCTTTACTAGGGTATGGAAGTGCTTGTTCCCACCTGCCAGCTTGATCTGAACATGTTACTACCCTGGGCCCTAGAGCTGTGTTTATGATGCCAGTGGCCCTTCCTCTGAACTAACCAGGTGAGTTGCATCATCCTCCCTGTGTAACTTTTAAGCAATTACTATATACTTCTGGAATTCTTGTCTGGTGACAAAACTGACAAAGTGAATGGCCTTATATTTACACTTGTGTTTTATATGACATGAAACTTTGTAGCTTCAACTATTCTTTAATCCATGAGCTTTTCTGGGGAGGAGGAATGTTTTTTTATAGAACCATAATCTTCTTGGTTTCTTTGTAGACTGTGTGCTCCTAGATGGGTAGAAACTATACCCAACTCATCCTCATTTGCCCAGATCAGGTCAGTAAACTTCTTCTGTAAAGGGTGAGAAAGTAAATATTTCAGGCCTTGGGGGCCATAGCATCCTTATCACAACTGCTCAACTCTGTCATTGCAGAGGGACAGCAGCCACAGAGGATGTAAATGATGGGTATGGCTGTGTTCCAATAAAACTTCATTTACAAAAAATGTGATGGGTTGGATGTTGCTTGTGAACTATGTCTTGCTGACTCCTGGCCCACAGCAATCAACATCATCTCTAGAACTATTTGATGAATGAAAAAATGATATTGCATTTTGAAAGAACTATTGTACTCATTATACAACTTCACAGTAATGTATGGGCGTGTAAACAACTGAGGAATTTGGGAACATTAAGCAAATTTCTCTGAGTACATGGTTGAAAAAAAATTGTGTATTAGAAACCTTCTTACTTCCAATTTTGTGTCCTTCAGCTCTGCTGAGTTTGGGCTTCCCGATTAACCGTGTGGTTGCCTTTTTGTTATAATCAATGACATTCTGAAAAATCACATGCAATCCTAGCTAGATAGGAAAGAGACAGACAGATATGATCCTCAGCCTGGTCACTAATTGAACAATGGTCATTCTCCTAATGTTAACAAAGGTACATTTCTAAGCCGAAAGCGGTTAAAGCTCTCGGGAGTTAAGGTAAATCAGGCACTTGGCGACCTATTACTTTTGCACAAACCTTACCGAACAGAGTCATGATAATCCTTGACTTTTGAGAATTCCTCAGATGAGAAAACAGGATGTCTCCAAATCCTTTCTATTTCAGACATGTTTTCTCTGAGGCCTTTGAAGTCGGCCTCACAGACAGGCAGGGTCTCTCTTTTATCTTCCATGTTAGCAGCCAGCCTAATTAACCCTTGCACCACTGTGGAGAGGGAAGAAATAGTGTGGTCCCATTGATCAAAGCACAAGTGACACCGAAGACAAGTGGGGAATTCCTGGTCATGACCCCGGGCTCAGCGATCACATCGGGGGCCGCTAATGCCCTCCTGGCATCGACACGTGCCTGTGTCCTGGTCACAGACAGGCTTCTGGGAACCTTCCTTGTTGCAGTCACATGCTGAAAAAGATGGGAGAAGGAGCAGAGAATGTTAGTCACCTGGCCTTTGGCTCCTTACCAGCTCAAGAATAAAGTCCCTTCCTCTTCCCTGAGAAACTTCCTAAATCCCATTTCTAAGGTGAACATTTAAAGCAGGTTAATTTCAGAGATCTTTGCAATGGCCATTAAAACATAGCATCCCTCTTTTCACTCCAGACAAATCAGCTCCTGGGGTTTTTGTTCTGTTTTTTGTTTTTGTTTTGGCCACGCCACTTGGCTTGCAGGATTAGTTCTCCGACCAGGGATTGAAACTGTGTCTCCTGCAGTGCAAGCGTGGAGTCCTAACCACTGGACTGCCAGGGAAGTCCCAGGTCTTGGTTCTTACATGGGCATTATTAGATGTCATTTTTACTGCAAGTGTGTGAGTTGTTCACATGTGGGTTCTTCACCTATGTGAGTGAAGAGTATCGATCTAATGACACACTTGTGGACAGCTGCTACTGTTCCTGCAGGGTAGTTCAGGCATGTCACAGACTCTCTAAGAAGGCCCATGATCACACTTTTTCTTAGTGAAACCCAGCCTGGATGTGGTGTCTTCCTTGCATAAGAAAGACTGTTCTGTTCTCAAAAAAGTGTGTGTGTGGAATCTCCCTTTGGTATTTACCCAAAGGAATTCAAAACACGTCCACATAAAAACCTACCAATGGATGTTTATAGCAACGTTATGCATAATTGCCAACTTAGATGTAACCAAGATGTCTAGGTGAATGGATAAAGAAACTGTGATATATCCAGACAATTAAATATTATTCAGCATTATAAAGAAATGAGTGTTAAGCCATAAAAAAAACATGGAGGAAACTTAGGGCTTACTACTAAATGAAAGAAGTCACTTTGAAAAAGTTAAATATTGTAATATGATTCCAGCTACAGGATATTCTGAAAAGGCAAAACTATAGAGACAGTAAACAGATCAGTTGTTGCCAGGGGTTAAGGGGTGTGTAAGGATGGATAGAAGGCAAAGCACAGAGGATTTTTAAGGCAGTGGAAATACCCTGTATGATACTATGCTGATAGATACATGTCATTAGACATCTGTCTAAACCCAATACCAAGTCAACCCTAATATAAACTATGAGCTTTGATGATTACAATATATCAATATAGGTTCATCAATTGTAACGAATGTACCACTCTTGTGGGGAGGTTGATAATGAGGGAGGGCATGCATATGTAGGGTCTGGGAGTACATATGGGAAATCTCTGCCTTCCTCTCAATTTTCCTATGAACCTAAAACTGCTCTAAAAAAAAAAGTCTTTTCAAAAAATGGGGAACATTAAGGTTACCATCTTAATTAAAAGAAAAACAAACAAAAAAAACCTCGGATGTTAGGTGGTGGTCCAATGGTTCGGACACCCTGGTGGTCCAGTGGTTAGGGCTGCATGCTTTCACTGCCGAGGGCTTGGGTTCAGTCACTGGTCTAGGAGCAGATCCATAGCCATGCAGTGTAGCCAAAAAATAAACAAAAACTCTCCCCAAACCGGATACTATATGTGCTTCAGATGAGTAGGTTGTTGATTACAGCTAAGGATGGAGGATGAAGAGAGCTACTGAAGTTATTTGAAGCAATTATTATTATTATTGAAGCAATTTCCGAAAGGTCAGGGAATCACTAGCCTATGCCACAGGCTTAACTGTAAGGAACAAGTGATTTAAAAATCCATTTGGCAGCCTAAGTGGGAATAATGCCAATTACAAATAAAAACTAATTAACACACTGGGCTCCTCCAATAGACATCATCTGTCTGGCCCATTCGTTTTGGTCCAGAGGCCTCTGCAGGAACCCCTGGGGGGACTCTGTGCATTTCACCACCTGGAGGCCAAGGCTCCCCCTTATTGTCTGTTCTTCTCCAGGAGCACTAGTGGGGTCTGTAGCCTGAGCTGACCATTTGCAAAGTTTCCTCTATGAAAGCATTTTTATAAAATAAGATTATTAAAATATTAGAGGGACACAGGAATATAGGCTCTCTAAGAAAGATTTTCTAAGAGCCAACATTCCTTCCTGGTTTTTAAAGTAGCAATTCCACTTGGAAAATTACATCTTTGAATGTGGCAAAAAACCAAAGGCTTTTTTTTTTTAACCACAAAAGCACATTTATAAAGGAATGGGCAGGAAGAAAGAGTTCCCATATGTGGCTACACAGAATAGAAATGACCGCAATGGTAAGTCCATCACATCTGATATTTCTTTAGTTTGACTTCTTTTGGAAGTGGATTTCAAAAAGGGGTTCAAAAATCCCTCCTCCTAGAACCAACCCAGACTCTACATTATCACTGTCCAATATGGTAGCTACTAACCACATGTGTTATTTAAATATAAATGGATTAAATGAAATAAACACTTGTTTTTCTCACTTGCAATAGCCACAGTGCAAGTGCTCAATACAACTAGCGGTCCCTGCACTGGATAGTTCGGATGTAAAATGGTTCCATGTTTGCAGAAAGTAGTAGGAAACAGCCTTGCCCTGGAAATTCTCTGGCAGTCCAGAGGTTAAGGCTCCACTTTTCCACTGTGGGGACATGGGTTCGATCCCTTGTCCAGGAACTGAGATCCCATATACTGTGAGGCACAGCTAAAAAATAAATAAAAAGACAATCTTATTTTCTAAAGATGCTAGGAGCACTGGCTGTGTATTAAGAAAAAATAAATAGAAATAAACAGCCCTGCTTTAAATCCTATAACTAGTGCTAATGGAATGAAAGGCACTAGGAATACAAACTCCTCAGGTTTGGAGGCCTTGCCTTCTTTGTTCACTACCCTGAGGACCCAGTAGACACTCTGTGAATATTTTTAAATAAATAAATAAGTGAATCTGTGATAAACCCCAAGTTATGAAAGCCATGTTAAGAAAACATGTGCTCTGCTGGCTTCTTATGATCCATTTCCCAGCCTCTACCTTGATCCAAATTAGCTGTTTTCGTCAGCATGCTTCCAGATGGCAGAAAATTGGCTACAAGTTATGATCTCAAAAATCTGTTCCATATTAACAACTTTGAGGAATTTTAATATAACCTAACATTCAATATAGTGCAAAGTTTTAATATAAGAGAAAAAACTTGTAAGGGCTAAAAATACTTTTTTTTTTTTTTTTCCAAAACTAAGACTAAAGTTTGTGAATTTTCAAATATAAAGCATGATACCATAAAATTCCTAGATGAGAACTTAGGCAAAACATTCTCTGACATAAATCATACTAATGTTTTCTTAGGTCAGTCTCCCAAGGCAATGGAAATAAAAATGAAAATAAACAAATGGGACCTAATCAAACTTATAAGCTTTTGCACAGCAAAGGAAGCCATAAACAAAATGAAAAGACAGTCTGTGGACTGGGAGAGAATATTTGCAAAGGACATGATCAACAAGGGCTTAATTTCCAAAATATACAAGCAGCTCATACAACTCAATGACAAAACAAAACAAAGAAAACCAAACAACCCAATTGAAAAAAGGGCAGAAGACCTAAACAAACATTTTTCTAAAGAAGACATACAGATGGCCAACAGGCACATGAAGAGATGCTCAACACTGAGAAATGCAAATCAAAACTATAATGAGTTACACCTTATATTGGTCAGATGACCATTATGAAAATGTCTAGGGCTTCCCTGGTGGCTCAGTGGTAAAGAATCTGCCTGCCACTGCAGGAGACATGGATTCGATCCCTGATCCAGGAAGATCCCACATACCACAAAGCAAATAAGCCACAAGTATTGAGCTGTACTCTAGAGCCCAGGAACTGGAACTACTGAGCCAGCACCGCAACAACTGAAGCCCTCGCACCCTAGAGCCTGTGCTTCACAACAAGAGAAGCACTGCAACGAGAAGCCGGAGCGCCGCAACCAGAAAGTACTCCCACTCTGCACAACTAGGGAAAGCCTGCAGCAAGGAAGACTCAGCACAGCCAAAAATAATAAATAAATTATATATTAAAAAATATATAAACAACAAATACTGGAGAAGTATGGAGAAAAGGGAACCCTCCTACACTATTGGTGGGAATGTAAATTGGTACAGCCACTACGGAGAACCATATGGAGGTTACTCAAAAAACTAAAAATAGAGTTGTCATATGGTCTAGCAATTCCACTCCTGGGCATATGGCTGGATACATACACCCCTATGATCATAGCAGCACTATTCACAATAGCCAAGACATGGTTACAACCTAAATGTACCTAAATGGATGGATAAAAGACATGGTACATATATATAATGGAACACTGCTGCTGCTGCTAAGTCACTTCAGTCGTGTCCAACTCTGTGCGACCCCATAGACGGAAGACCACCAGGCTCCCCCATCCCTGGGCTTCTCCAGGCAAGAACACTGGAGTAGGTTGCCATTTCCTTCTCCAATGCATGAAAGTGAAAAGTGAAAGTGAAGTCGCTCAGTCGTATCCAACTCTTAGCGACCCCATGGACTGCAGCCCACCAGGCTCCTCCATCCATGGGATTTTCCAGGCAAGAGTACTGGAGTGGGGTGCCGTTGCCTTCTCCGTAATGGAACACTACATAGCCATAAAAAGAATGAAATAATGCTATTTGCAGCAATGTGGATGGACTTAGAGATTATCATACTAAGTGAAGGAAGTTAGAAAGAGGAAGACAATACCATATGATGTTACTTACATGTGGAATCTAAAACATGCCACAAATGAATTTATTTTACAAAACAGAGATAGACTCACAGAGAACAGACTGGTTGCCAAGGGGGAGGGGAAGGATTGGGAGTTTGGGATTAGCAAACGCAAACTATTATATATAGGATGGATAAACAACAAGATCCTACTATATAGCATGTGTGTATGTGCTAAGTCACTTCAGTTGTGTCCGACTGTGTGCAACCCTATGAACTATAGCCTGCCAGGCTCCTCTGTCCAAGGGATTCTCCAGGCAAGAATACTGGAGTGGATTGCCATGCCCTCCTTCAGGGGATTTTCCTGACCCAGGGATGGAACTGGCGTCTCTTGATGTCTCCTGCATTGGCAGGTGGGTTCTTTACCACTAGTGCCTCCTGGGAAGCCCACACTATATAGCCCAGGGAGCTATAGTTAATATCTTGTGAAAAACCATAATGGAAAAGAAAAAAGAGAAATCTAATTGGTTTATACAGCTTTCATTTTATTAATATCTTATAGAATTTTTTTTTAAGTTTGTGAATTTTCTACCAAATAAAGGAATTTAAAATTCAGTTGGTTCACAGCAAGCCTGTGGTAGGACCAGGTTGACTGTACTCACATTTTTAGAACCAATACTTACGAATGCATCGCCCTAGGGGATCCTCATAATGATTCTCCTCACATTCAGAGCAGTGTTTCCCATCATAGTCTAATCTACACGGACACTGGCCTGTAACCTGTGAGAATGGTCATGGGTAAGAAATTGGCAAGCTTTATGATCTAAAAAAAATGCAAATTAATACAAAACAACTTTTCCCTCCAGTGATTTAGGACATACAGCTGTGCAGAGGCAGGAGGAGGATTCCCATGGTCAGCAACCACCCCCGACAACACCAAGGATCAAGAGTTAATGCGTTTCGGCTGAGGGCTCTTGAATATACCGCCTGCTTCCAGCTGTTCAGGGACAGGTGGCCTCAAACTGGGAAACGGTCACAGATGTAAATGAAAACAAAACAGATAATAGGAAATGGGCCACATTCTTCTCCTCTACAGTTCTGGGAGTTCTCCCCTAAGAGAGAGAGACCAATGACCTGGTTTTAACATCCATCAATAAGTTTGGCAAATGTTTCCATTATGAAATGTTAATTGGAGTCTTTCCAAATTGGGCTAGTGTTTTTCCTTCACAAACTTTTTTTTTTTTTTTTTTGGTAAATGAAGCTTAATCATTTAGTGACAATTATTTAACTGTATTTTGGAGAGAGGGCTGAACTTCTCTGTATCCTCCCAACTGGATTCTTGACCAGATTTTCTGAACACTGAGGAGATTAGAAAATTAATGGGAAAAAACACAAAGCAAATCACTATTGTTATGGTCCTACATTATACTTGACCAAATCTGCATACCCAACGACGACTCCAGAAGTAGCTGAATTCTTAAAGTGAACGGACTACTAAAACTTCTACCCATCTCTGGAGTAACCACTGGCTTTTGATCAAATATAGGGAGCTGCGGGAGCCTGTAGTCCCAAGAGTTATCATGTTGCCACATTGTCTTTGACTGTTGGGCAATGCTTTACGTATGTTGATGCAGAATCTGCTCCTTGTAACTTGCTCCCGTTGTTCTAAGTCCAGTCTTAAGGAAATTGCACAAAACATATAGCTTCCCTCTTCCTTTGTATAGTCCATCTCTCAACTAGAGGTGGCCGTTCTCAACTTGTATACGCTTCGTTATTTTAAATCAATCACCCCTAAGACTTCATCACAAAATAGCATGGTGCTTCTCCACTATCCACAAACACTAGTTTGTCAATTCAGTGCTTAAAATGTGGTACTCAGAAATGAAAACAATGTTCCTGGGAGTCATCTGACCAGTACAGAGGACAAGTGGGACAAGAGAGGCTGCCCTGGAGCTGGGCGTGGCACTCCCACTCCTGCCTGAATGGACATCCCCTCTTTGGCAGCCAAGCCGCACCACTGGTTCACTTGCAGCACACAATGAAAATCTCCCAGATGTTTTTCACACAAACTGGTGCCAAGTTATTACTCCCTCTCTGCATTTGTGCAATGAATTTACAAAACCCAATTGCAAAACTTTATTTTTATTCCACTGACATGTCATATTGTTTCCAGTCAATAAGACAGTTGTAAAATATCTTGTCTCTTGTTCTGTCTTGATCATATTAACTTACAATTTTGTAGTATCTGCAAATTTGATACATATGTTTCTCCATCAAAATTGTTGATGAAAATATTGCATAGCATATTTGCTTCTCTAAGAATGCACTAGGGACCACCTATGGGCCGACACAGAGACATTTATCAGTAGTTGTTTAAACAGCTGGAAATCTCAATGATCGTGTGGCTCTTCTATACTCCAATGAAAGTGTTTCCTGATTGTAAAGAGCAAACTTCCCCAAGGAATCCCCTGTGGACCAGATTACCCCAAATACCCTTGTCATAAGCAGGTCTTTGGTTAAACCAACACCATCTGATTTTCAGCTTTGTAGGCTTCCCTTAGCCTCTATGGCTGAACTGTGGTCACTGCCAAGTGCTCCTACAAATATGCTTCCCAAAAAGTCTAAGAAGCATACCAGACAGTGATGTCATGAGCATGAGGACTTCCTCATGAATTAAGGAGCCAAACAGTGTGTAGAAATCTGCTAATTTTTTCAACATGTTCTGTGGTTGGTAGCTGCAGGTGTGATGAGTGGAGAGGAGCATATAAAATAGTCATGGTCCTCTAGTGCCCAGATCTTGGTTTCTAACATCATTCTCCAATAGAAGGAACCAGTGCTCCTTAAAGAAATGGCTAATTCTAGGGCAGAGGCAGGAAATATATAAAAGGAGCTTAAAGCATCTTGCAGTGCAAAAAGTAGGGAGGTAGTTAAAAAAAAACAAAAACACACCAACAATATTGAGGTATGTCAAAGGCCTAAAGAAACCAACTGAAAAAGTGTCCCATGACCAAAGCTGGAACAACTTGAAGAACAAAATTAAGTAGTGTTGATTTATAACTCAAAGTATAGTACAAATATCGTTGAGTTCACTGATATAAAAAATGATTAAACAAATGAAATCAGAAATAACAGACAAAACTCCAGTGCAGAAGAATAGAATAATTTATGGAGATACTCTGCCCTCAAGGGGACAGAGCATAACTCCCTACTCCTTAAGTGTGGTACTGTGCTTAGTGCTTTCTTCCAAAGGAGTACAGTATGGAAAAGAGCAAAAGGATCACTTTCCAGAGGAGAAACTTGACACACACTGCTTCAGCCAGGAGGTCAAGGTTCAGGGCAGCAGTGACAAGCTATGTAAATAGTGTATAGCTTTGATGTGATGTGATGAGAACAGCACTTGACCTCCATGGGTCATCTTTTTCTCAAAATCCATAATCCAAGTCTTACCACGAGAGAAACAGAAATGTGACCTGAAGGACATTTTACAAAATACTCAAAACTGTTATGGCATCAAAAATAAGGAAAGTCTAAGAAACTGTCACAACCAAGAGCAACCTAAGGAGATACGGTGACTGAATGTCACGTGGTATTCTGAAGTCTTGGAACAGAAAAAGGGCATCAGATAAAAAACTAATCAAATATGAATAAATTATGAACATTAATGATAATGTATCAACACTAATTCATTAATTATGAGAAATACACCATACTAACATATAGTAAATTTAATAATAGAGAAAACTTGGTGTGGGGTACATCTTCTCTATCTTCATAACTTTTCTGTAAACCTAAGTCTATCTTAATATAAAAAGTTATTAAGGAAAAAAAGGCCATGGTGTGCATTTGTGTGGATATGGGTTGGAGGAAGGAAGCTCAGAGATAAAGAAAAAGAGAAGGGGAAACCCATTCTATATATAAGAACTACTTCAAAACTTTACTTCTACAAAATTTGACCTTTAATAAGTTGAACAGTGGAGTTGAAATTGGAGGTGAGACATACTTATTAATTGGGAAGATTCCAGCTTCTGAAATGGGCATTTTGATTCTAATTAAGCCCTAATCCCTATACTGTGGATTCGACTCAAAAACTTCTCATCATTGTTTTACCCTTCTTTTCACATCTCTATTAATGGGAAAAGTGTTTCAAAGAATATATTTACTAAGCAAAAAACCTTATCATGAGATTGTTTTTTCCTTAAATAATGTTAATATTCTTTAAAAATTTTTCATTCTCATTGTTTCATTGACTGAAAACCATATGTGCAGTTAAGTGTAGAGTTAATTGTACATGAAACAATAAAGATTTGCTCCTGGACTGCATTCTCTAGAAACAATTGCTGCTGGTCTGGTAGCTTGAAGATAAATAAAATAAGAGGACATCTTTTTTAACCATACGTAAAGCAACTGGTGAACCATGGGAATGACAGCTTGATTTTTAAAGATGGAATTATGGATTCTGAAGGCACTCAGTTTTAATTCTGGTTAGTAGTCAATTCTGATTAATGATGGATTTCTTGGGGCTTCCCTATGCTTCTATGTACAAAACAGTGAAAGAGAAGGTTGTGATTTGAATCTTGACTTGCCCAGTCCCAGTGAGGACTGGAGAAAGCTGAATGGGGCAGAGCTTAACTTTCAGACCCTTATTCTCTCTTCTTTGGTGCTTTTCATTCCTTGATAAATGTAGACTCTATGCCCATAAAAGGCCAATCCTATCTAAAAACACTGATTAACAGCAATACATAAAGAAAACATTCTTTACATGTTTAGAAAGCATGTCTCCCCACTGTGTCTCATTCTGACACCATAGGAAGTTGAAAGTTTCTTGCCTGGTCACAGTGGCTGCTGAGCAAGGTCCGGAGGTCATAATCACATGGCTGACATCCTCTGCCAGGGACCAGATTCCAGTATCCAACAGCACAATGGTCACAGGTCCGGCCTGTGACGCTGGGCAGACATGGGCACGTGCCAGTGTCAGGATCACAGAGGCAAGCTTCCCCACCGGGGGGACACTCAGTGGGACTCACTCCAGAGGGATGACAAGAGCACCCTAGAAGCACAGAGCCATCATTGGGGGTGAATCCACGATAACACTGGCAGTCAACAACCCATACAGATAGCTTTTTAGAATGAAGGCATCATTTCTTTAAAAGGCCCGAGGAATAAGCATTTCACAAGAACAGAATTTATCAAAGAATCTAAGTAGGTTGAATTCATTCAACTGTTTTTGATCTCCCCCAACTATGATTTCCTATGCTTCAGCCAACTATGTCCCAAGAGCTCACAATTAGGATGAATGAAAGTATCACTGTTTCCTCACATCAGTCACCAAAGTTCCACTTAAGCCAATGATCTGAAAACAAATGGTTTACTAAATTGACTTGGGTGAACTGAAATAATTAAAATATTTCCTAAAAATGAATAGCAGATTCCTTGTCTTTCTTTATCATGGAATTAAACCCTTGACCTCTTCTACATCAGTGATTCTCCTCTTTATACATTAAAGTCTGGTTGATGAGCTGGTTACAATGCCGATTCCTGGGCTCCACGCCACAGAGATCCAATTCTCTGAGGTCTGAGGCAGTCCAGGAATCTGCATAATGATACTCCACCTCCATCCCTGGGTGATTCTGGCAGAGGGCACAGGGGTACACACTCTGAGAAAGAAGACTTCAAATCCTGCAGGGCATGTGCTGAAGTGTACAGTTACAAAAGGCACACTTACAACACCCATGAGTTATTAGTGTAATGACACTGAGCTGCGTGTGCACTGCACCCATTTCTGCTGCTGAATGGACATCAGCCCAGTCTCTGTGGGTGCTGGCACTACGGACCTAACTGAAGTGAGTACAGGAGTGGCTACCACAGTTCAAGTTGCCACGTTTCCTGCCAAGAGCTTTGCAGACTTACTCGTGCAGGTCTGATTGAGGGCCGATCCAAAGTAACCTGGTTTGCAGAGCTGGCAGTTGGGGCCCTGAGTGTTGTACAGACATTTAAGGCACTCCCCTGTGACCGGGCTGCAGGACCCTGGATCAGTTACATCAATGTTGTTGCTACAGGCACATGGCCGGCAGGGTGCTCCAGAAATTCTTGGATTTCCATAGAAACCAGCAGAGCATTCTCCACATTGCACACCTGAAAGAAGGGGAGAAGAGAAGAGAAGAGAATGAGATAAGAAGTGTGTGTGTGTGCGCACATGTATGTGGAGAGTGATGTGGATAATTGGACTCCTCTGGGGATTACGAAAGGTCACACATTTGGGGTGAATAAGAGAAAGTGTTCTAAATTAAAACCATTTTCATTTACTATTCATTCAGAGAATAAAAAGGTTATTTGGATATAGAAAGTTCTTGGTGAAGAACTGACTTTAGTCTTTCTTAAAAAACCACAGAGTTGTGAGTTCAGGATTCCTGGGTCCTCAAATAACCAAAACCACTCAAATATGCCTCTGGATCCAAAACTAATCTCAGCCCATGTTCTCCATGCGGCACTCCAAGCCTTACCCAATCTTAGAGGTGAAACAGCAGCAGCCTGAGATAACATGCCTGGAGGTGCAGAGGGGTGAGTAGTTTTCCTGACATGCGAACCTCTGAGGGTTTTTTAAGCAACAGTTAGAACTGGACATGGAACAACAGACTGGTTCCAAATAGGGAAAGGAGTACGTCAAGGCTGTATATTGTCACCCTGTTTATTTAACTTATATGCAGAGTACATCATGAGAAACGCTGGACTGGAAGAAACACAAGCTGGAATCAAGATTGCTGGGAGAAATATCAATAACCTCAGATATGCAGATGACACCACCCTTATGGCAGAAAGTGAAGAGGAACTCAAAAGCCTCTTGATGAAAGTGAAAGTGGGGAGTGAAAAAGTTGGCTTAAAGCTCAACATTCAGAAAACGAAGATCATGGCATCCAGTCCCACCACTTCCTGGGAAATAGATGGGGAAACAGTGGAAACAGTGTCAGACTTTATTTTTCTGGGCTCCAAAATCACTGCAGATGGTGACTGCAGCCATGAAATTAAAAGACACTTACTCCTTGGAAGGAAAGTTATGACCAACCTAGATAGCATATTCAAAAGCAGAGACATTACTTTGCCAACAAAAGTTCATCTAGTCAAGGCTATGGTTTTTCCAGTGGTCATGTATGGATGTGAGAGTTGGACTGTGAAGAAGGCTGAGTGCCAAAGAATTGATGCTTTTGAGCTGTGGTGTTGGAGAGGACTCTTGAGAGTCCCTTGGACTGCAAGGAGATCCAACCAGTCCATTCTGAAGGAGATCAAGCCCTGGGATTTCTTTGGAAGGAATGATGCTGAAGCTGAAACTCCAGTACTTTGGCCACCTCATGCAAAGAGTTGACTCATTGGAAAAGACTTGGATGCTGGGAGGGATTGGGGGCAAGAGGAGAAGGGGACAACAGAGGATGAGATAGCTGGATGGCCTCACTGACTCAATGGACGTGAGTCTGAGTGAACTCCGGGAGTTGGTGATGGACGGGGAGGCCTGGCGTACTGCGATTCATGGGGCTGCAAAGAGTTGGACACGACTGAGCGACTGATCTGATAGGACACTTTGAGGGTATTTCCATGAAAGATAGTGGAAAACCATCCCATCTCTCCTACACTCTACTCTTTGAATCACGAAGGCAACTGCCAATGTTTAGGTGCCCAAACCCTGGGTCCACCTTCCATTTTTTGGTTTATTCCATTTAGAAGTGGTCTCATACCTCAACGATGGTCTCAGCTCTTAAGAACTGACCAACCAAGCCAGAGTGTACATGGAGAAGAGGCTGTAAGATTAACTAGAGACATATGTAACCTTAGAGATAAGAAATAAACAATGGCCATGTGATTTATCATGATGGTAATTATAATAAAAAAAATAATAATGCCATATTTTTAGTATCATTAAATCATACAGACGTCATGATTTTTTTCCTTGTTTGTGTTGTATATTTGCACTTGTGCTTAAACTCCTTAAATAAAATTTTTGATTGAGGGACAGACATAGCTGCTAAGTCACTTCACTCGTGTCTGACTCTATGCGACCGCATAGACGGCAGCCCACCAGGCTCCCCCGTCCCTGATTCTCCAGGCAAGAACACTGGAGTGGGATGCCATTTCCTTCTCCAATGCATGAAAGTGAAAAGTGAAAGGGAAGTCGCTCAGTCGCGTCCGACTCTTAGTGACCCTATGGACTGCAGCCTACCAGGCTCCTCTGTCCATGGGATTTTCCAGGCAATAGTACTGGAGTGGGTTGCCATTGCCTTCTCCGGGACAGACGTAGATATTGAATTAATTTTTGCAGTATCTGTACATTATCCAAATTGGTGCTTTAAGACATCTGAAAAAAATCAGTTATATCTGTGAAATATCAAATTGATTACTTGAAATTATATAAATAAAGCATTTGAATGATTTTTATTAAAAAATTTTGTGTTTTATATATATATCAATATATAAAACTTAACACATATTTATATTACTTAACACATCATGATTTTAAATAAATTATTTTGATTTGAGCTCATTTGGTCAATTTTCAAGACCATCATTTAAAAACATAAGCTCTGTGATATGAGTTTTTGTCACTGGTTTTTGAACCATTCAAATGCTTTGTTCTGAAAAGTAGCAATTTACCAAATTGTGTCTTCTTTCCATTATCCTATTATATCCTGTATCACTAATTTTTCCAAGGCAGATACATTATGAATATGTGATCATTTTTTAGATAGCAATGTAGGATGAGAAGGAAAAACAACATCATGAAGTATACTGCATACCTGCATAACCTTGAAGACAATTGCAGATTACATCTGAGTTCCAAAGATTCTGATAACAGGAATGGGCAAAATACCGATTGCCGGAGGGAATATCTGGACACAGGCAAGGACGGCAGGACTGTCCTGAAGAAGGATTTCCATAGTAACCATCGATGCATCTGTCAAGGCAAATTCTTTTTACTAAGATGTTCCCAGGAAAAGCTCACATTAGCCAATGTGGATTTGCTATGCTTTAGGACAGTAACATTACTTTGCCAACAAAGGTCCATCTAGTCAAGGCTATGGTTTTTCCAGCAGTCATGTATGGATGTGAGAGTTGAACTATAAAGAAAGCTGAGCACTGAAGAATTGATGCTTTTGAACTGTGGTGTTAGAGAAGACTCTTGAGAGTCCCTTGGACTGCAAGGAGATCCAATCAGTCCATCCTAAAGGAGACCAGTCCTGGGTGTTCATTGGAAGGACTGATGCTGAGGCTGAAACTCCAATACTTTGGCCGCCTGATGCGAATAACTGACTCATTAGAAAAGACCCTGATGCTGGGAGGGATTAGGGGCAGAAGGAGAAGGGGACGACAGAGGATGAGATGGCTGGATGGCATCACCAACTCAATGGACATGAGTTTGGGTAAACTCTGGGAGTTGGTGATGGACAGGGAGGTCTGGCGCCCTGCAGTCCATGGGGTCGCAAAGAGTTGGACACAATTGAGTGACTGAACTGAAGTGAGGACAATGCAACTCTTAAAACTCAACATTTTAGAAGATGGTCATTTGCTCTGTAGAAAGGTTTTCTGCTTCATATTGAAAGTCCCACAGCTTAGTCATTAAACTGGGTATCATAGCATCTAATTTACATGTATATTTTAGGGATATAAAAAGCAAGGTGCCAGGCAAATGCATGTTACTGATTTATCAAAGTCCAGTTCATAACAAGATTTTGAAGGATGATGAAATGACGCTCTATCTTCCCCTGCCCGTCGCCATCACTCTACACTTCAATACGATTGATTCTCTACTCAGTGGTCCTTTAGAGAATGTTGTAAAATTAGAACAAAAGGAAAAAAAAAAGTGCATATGAATGCTATACTTTTCACAGTTTCTCCCAGTTGTAAATCCGCCACAGTTGAAGTATGACCCAGTTTCTGGATCACAAAGTTCAGCGAACCCATTACAAAGGCAGGGGTGGCAGTTGGGAAATCCGAAGTAGCCTGCCAGGCACTGGTCACAATGGCGGCCGGCCACCTCTCCATGGCAGGGGCACTGTCCCGTTACTTGGTCACATATGGTGCTCTTTGAGCCTTGAGGGTGGCAGTGACAAGCTGAGCAAAACAGAGAGAGACCTGTCAGGGTCAAGGGGCTAGTGGAGGGTTGGTGAGAGAGTCTCAGTTCTGATATCATAATCTCTAATTTACTGCATCAACCCAATCAAGGTAAATAAATTTGAGTCCATACAGTGCTTAGAATAGAGCCTTGCATATACGTGCTCAGTTGGCAAGTTATATCTGACTCTGTGCAACCCCATGGACTGTAGTCCACCAGGCTTCTCTGTCCATGGAATTTTCCAGGAAGAACACTGGAGTGGGTTGCCATTTCCTACTTCAGGGTATCTTCCCACAGGGATCAGTCTGTGTCTCCTACACCCAGTTATATATGATTTGTTAATAAGAATTCACTGATTTCATTTGATCAACAGTATATTGTGGACAACTGCAGTGTATTTTTTTTAACTGTGGAATGACATATGACATCATATTAGTTTCAAGTGTACTACATAATGATTTCATATTTGTATATATTGAAAAATGATCACCATCGTTGTCTAATTAATCTGTCACGACACACAGTTACAATATTTGTCTTGTGATGAGATCTTTTAGGATTTGTTCTCTTATAACTTTCAAACATATAATACAGTATTATTAACTAAAGTCACCATGCAGTACATTACATTCCCATGACTTACTTATTATATAGCTGGAAGTTTGTACCTTTTGACTTTGTTCACTCATTTTGCCCACCTCACCTCTGGCAACCACTAATCTATTGGTGCTCTATATCCATGAACTTGATTTTTGTTTGTTTGATTTACATTCACACATAAATGAGATCATACTCTTAGAGAGTGAACTTATGGTTACCAAGGGTAAAGGGTAGACAGGAGAGATAGACTGGGAGTTTGGAATTGACAAGTACATACTACTATGATACATGTACATACATAACTGAATCAATTTGTTGTACACCTAAACCTAACACAATATTGTTAATCAACTATCCTCTCATATAAAATAAAATAATAAAAATAGAGAAAATGCGATCACACAGAATTTGTTGTCTTCTATCTGACTTATTTCACTCAGCATGAACCCTCTAGGTCCATTCGAGTTGCTGCAGATGTCAAGATTTCCTTTTTAAATGACTGAATAATATTCCATTATTATATTATAGATATATGTATCAGTTCAGGTCAGTTCAGTTGCTCAGTTGTGTCTGACTCTTTGCAACCCCATGGATTGTAGCAACTAGGCCTCCCTGTCCATCACCAGCTCCCAGAGTTTACTCAAACTCATGTCCATTGAGTCAGTGATGCCATCCAACCATCTCATCCTCTGTAGTCCCCTTCTCCTCCTACCTTCAATCTTCCCCAGCATCAGAATCTTTTCAAATGAGTCAGTTCTTCATATAGGGTCACCAAAGTATTGGATTTTCAACTTCAGCATCAGACCTTCCAATTAATATTTTCAGGACTGATTTCCTTTAGGATGGACTGGTTGGATCTCCTTGCAGTCCAAGGGACTCTCAAAAGTCTTCTCTAATACCACAGTTCAAAAGCATCAGATCTTTGGCACTCAGCTTTCTTAATAGTCCAATTCTCATATCCATACATGACTACTAGCAAAAACATAGCTTTGACTAAACAGACCTTTGTTGGTAAAGTCATGCCTCTGCTTTTTAATATGCTGTCTGGGTTGGTCATAGCTTTTCTTCCAAGGAGCAAGCGTCTTTTAATTTCATGGCTGCAGTCACCATCTGCAGTGATTTTGGAGCCCAAAAAATTAAAGTCTGTCACTGTTTCCACTGTTTCCCCATCTATTTGTTATGAAGTAATGGGACCAGATGCCATGATCTTCGTTTTCTGAATGTTGAGCTTTAAGCCAACTTTTTCACTCTCCACTTTCACTTTCATCAAGAGGCTCTTTAGTTCTTCTTCCTTTTTGCCATAAGCATGGTGTCATCTGCATATCTGAGGTTATTGATATTTCTCCTGGAAATCTTGATTCCAGATTGTGCTTTATGCAGCCCAGCATTTCTCATGATGTACTCTGCATATAAGTTAAATAAACAGGGTGACAATATACAGCCTTGATGTACTCCTTTCCCTATTTGGAATCAGTCTGTTTTTCCATGTCTAGTTC
The DNA here is from genome assembly GCF_029407905.1 of Bubalus kerabau. NCBI lineage: Eukaryota > Metazoa > Chordata > Mammalia > Artiodactyla > Bovidae > Bubalus > Bubalus kerabau. Next base: position 52,165,981 of record NC_073631.1, read on the forward strand.
TAACTGTTGCTTCCTGACCTACATACAGGTTTCTCAAGAGGCAGGTCAGGTGGTCTGGTATTCCCACCTCTTTCAGAATTTTCCAGTTTGTTGTGATCCACACAGTCAAAGGCTTTGGCATAGTCAATAAAGCAGAAGTAGATGTTTTTCTGGAACTCTCTTGCTTTTTTGATGATCCAGCAGATATTGGCAATTTGATTTCTGGTTCCTCTGCTTTTTCTAAATCCAGCTTCAATATCTGGAAGTTCACAGTTCACATATTGTTGAAGCCTGGCTTGGAGAATTTTGAGCATTACTTTACTAACATGTGAGATGAGTGCAATTGTGTGGTAGTTTGAGCATTCTTTGGCATTACTTTTCTTTGGGATTGGAATGAAAACTGACCTTTTCCAGTCCTGTGACCACTGCTGAGTTTTCCAAACTTGCTGGCATATTGAGTGCAGCACTTTCACAGCATCATCTTTTCAGATTTATATATCATATATTATATCATGGAAATACATATCTATATATACATCACATTTCATCTATTCATCTGTTGGTGGAAACTTAGGTTGTTTCCATACCTTGGCTACTGTAAATAATGCTGCAGTGGACAAGAGGGTGCAAGTATCTTTCCAAGTTAGTATTTTCATTTTCTTTGCATAAATACCCAGAAGTAGAACTGCTGGATCATATGGTAGCTCTTTTTAAGTTTTTGAGGAGTCACCGTACTGTTTTTCATAGTAGCTGCACCAATTTACATTCCTAGTGTACAGGGTTCCCTTTTCTCCACATCCTTGCCAACACTCATTATTTCTTGTCTTTTTTGGTAATAGAATTTCTAATAGACGTGAGGTGGTATCTCATTGTGGTTTTGATTTGCATTTCTCTGATGGCTAGCAATCCTTAGCATCTTTTCATGTAGCTATTGGCCATATGTGTATCTTCTTCGGAAAAATGTCTATTCAGACATTCTATCCTCTGTCCATTTCAATCAAGTGTCATAAGTGCTGTTTATACAGAGCATCTGAATAAGTAATGTTTTTAATGATTCAAATGTCCATGAAACTTAGGATTCAAACTTTCCGATTATAAAAATAAGAAGAACCATACTTAAATGGCTAGATTTTTCTTTTCCCTATGTGAGATAATAGAGATTCAATTTTTTTCTGGTAAATTGCAGAATTCTTTGAGCCAATCTTCCCTATACAAAAATGTGATGCTTGTTTGTTTGACAGGGTGGTACGTGGAAGAAATGTTTTTTCCTTTGTGTGTCGGCATTTCATAATTTTTTTAAGGAAGAGGAAAAGAAACGATGGACCAAAGCACTGTTTGCTGGGTAGACAACCATGCCCAGGTGATGACCAGGAAGGTGCACCATCTCTCTGAATCATAACTGAAAAGACATGTTCCCTGATTTGGAAGGAGAATTAACCTACCTGGGTGTTTTCATGGTTCCTAAGGAAGATTTCTCAGTGGGGAGCAGTGTTTTCACTAATGGTTTACACTGTGAACAGAGAACTATTTACCCTGAACATGACAGTCTTGGTAAAGAATTAGCAATGCTAGATGAAGCCTCACCTAAGCCTTTATTAATGGGTGGCTTATGAAATGAGTTCCAAGGTTAGTTGTAACCCCAGCAGCAGAAAGGGTAAAATTTTGGCGACAGGGTCATCCCACTTTTCAACTTCCCAATCTTATGTTTTAGCCTTTCCAACCACTGGGTTTATGAACCAGGTAATAAAGCTGGGGTTACACAGACAACTCCATGGGGTTCTCACATCCTTCCTGGGCTACTACGGAGCTCTGCACACAGTCAGTGCCCGCTGCATGAAAGAATAAAGTATGGCAGAAAAATTTTCAGTGTTTTACCTACATTGATAGTCTGAACAATATAGTCAAATTCCCAATTCCACCCCTTTTAAACTCCCCACATTGATTTTCCTGCCTTTAAAACGCCAAGGTTGAGAACACATGTGTTTTCCCCGTCTGGGTTTTGCTACGTACGGTGACAGCCATGTTGCCCCAAACCATAGCTTCCCGTTGAGCACGTGTCACAGCAGCGGCCAGTCACACCGGCTTACACCGGCACTGGCCCCCCAGTCGGCTGCCGCTGGGTCCCTTCGAGCCCTGTGGATGACACCTGCAAGCTGCAGGGAACAAAGGAAGTTAGAGGGAAAGGAAGTGACCGCAAAGCACCTCAGCCCATTAGTAGCTCTAGTTTTGATCTGTCTCATTGGATACCTCTACCTCCTTGGATTATAAAGATTAAAGACAATCATGCCTGTGAAGTACTTAGCATAGTGTTTGGCACAAAGTAAGTGCTCAATAAACACTACTTGATACACATCACTTAGCAGTAAACATTACTTAACAAGTTACTGAAAGGCTTGAAATAGATCACTTCAATCATTAGTTGTCCCAATGTAATTCTTATTGATGCTATTATTTCTTCAATTCCTGATGATCCATGTTGATGCTGGATTATGCCTTTCATTTCCCTTATTCCATCTTTCATGAAATTGTGGGCATCCTGAAGCCAGAGTCCTGCATGGAAGAAGCATCTGACTGGAACTGAGGAAGCCCAGACTCTCATTGTGGCTATCACTCTATAGCACTGATTCCTAGCTAGAGGGGAGATCTTGCTCCCCAGGGGACATATGATAAAGTCTGGAGACATTTGTGGATGTCACACCTAGGGGGAGGGTGCTGCTGATATCAGGTGGGCAGGGGGTAGGGTAGCTGTTAAACATCTTACAATGCACAGGATAGAGCCCCCTTCCCAGCAAAGTAGTACCCAGACCTAGATTTCAAAAGTGCTGAAACCCTGTTCTACAGCTTGGTGAAATGGGCAAGCCACCTCATGTTTTGGACTCAGTCTCATTTATTAAATGAAGGTTGAGGGATGAAAGAGGTTGTTTATAGTTCATTCTAGCCCTAACATTCCAGGATTCCAAAGAAATATTTTAGGACTGTTGTTCCAGAAATCTGGCATGCCCCAAGTGACTGCCAGGCCCTTCTTTTATGTACTTTTTCTGTACTGTAAGTTATGATTTCAACACGTGGAGAGAATGCACTGTATATCTAATCACTGAGCAATTGGTATTTACATTGGCTGTTGAGCTAAAACATATTAAACCATTTCACTCATGTTTCCTTGTATAGACAACAGCGCTTCAGCAGAGCCCATTGAACAGATACTCACCCACGGCCCAGTTGTGCAGCCTGGCAGACAAACTGGCTATAAGTCTTTCACATGCTCCAGGGAGCACCTGAGGTCCCGATGCTGAGGCAATTTCAACACAGTTGTGCAGCTGATATTCATCTAAATCCTGCTTGCTGCAGAAATTCTTCAGTGAGTTGATTTGCGGAATAAGACCAAGCTTTTAAAATAACGAAAAAAAAAAAAGATTTCTGTTCATAGTAGGATCCTGTTCAAGATTCCAGTTATTAAAATAATTAGATCTATGAGAGTCATGCTTGAAGAGAGACTCAATTTCATCCTTTTAATTGCATGCAACTGAAGATTTTAAGATTTTCAATTTATTTAAGAAATCTTCAACTAAATATTTACATTTGTTGACTTATGGCAAAGAAAATAAACCTTTATCTTTTTATTATTATATTTTTTACTTGCTAATCAATTTGTCTTAGATTTGAAAGATTGCTAACTAGACTACTTGTGATGTAATGACAAGTTCAGTTTAGGGATTTTCCTGGTGGTAGAGCGGATAAGAATCCACCTGCCAGTGCAGGGGACACAGGTTTGATCCTCGTTCCAGGAAAATCCCACATGTCACAGAGCAACTAAGCCAGTGTACCACCACTACTGAGCCTGCACTCTGGAGATCAAGAACTGCGAGTACTGAGCCCACATGCCGCAAAATAAATAATTAAAAAAATTATGACTTAGATGGTGCACTCTGTAGTATTACTCTGGAACTCTAATTTCACAAAACTCTCCTCTAGAAAGTTTTGTCTTTTTCTATGGCTGATTCATGTTGATGATGTTTGGCAGAAACTAACACAATACTCTAAAGCAATTATCCTTCAATTAAAAATAAACACATTAAAAAAGAGAAAGTTTTGTCTTTTTCAGTTACACATGAACAGTGCTATTCTACATCAAACAATCTGCCTCTTGGGTGACTTGCAGTGCAGATTAACATCTTAAACCTCTGAGAAGTGCTGCAAGAAAGTTACCTTTCTTTTTACTGATTTATAGTTGATTTATAATGCTCTGTTAGTTTCAGGTGTACAGTACAGTAGTTCAGTTGTATATATATAAAAGAATATATATTGGAGTAGGAAATAGCAACCCACTCCAGTATTCTTGCCTGGAAGATCCAATGGGCAGAGGAGCCTGGCAGGCAACAGTTCATGGGGTCATAGAGAGTCAGATATGACTGAGTGCATGCACACATACACAAGAATATATATACATACATATGTATTCTTTTTCAGATTTATTTCCCTTATAGGTTATTACAAAATATTGACTTTAGTTCCCTGTGCTATACAGCAGGTCCTTGTTTATCTATTTCATGTAGTTTGTATCCGTTAATCCCAATCTTCTAATTCATCCCACCCCATCCTTTTCCCCTTTGATAACTATAAGCTTGTTTTCTGTTTTATTTGACAGAATGTGGTCCACTGGAGAAGGGAATGGCAAACCACTTCAGTATTCTTGCCTTGAGAATCCCATGAACAGTATGAAAAGACAAAATGATAGGATACTGAAAGAGAAACTCCGCAGGTCAGTAGGTGCCCAATATGCTACTGGAGATCAGTGGAGAAATAACTCCAGAAAGAATGAAGGGATGGAGCCAAAGCAAAAACAATATCCAGCTGTGGATGTGACTGGTGATAGAAGCAAGGTCCGATGCTGTAAAGAGCAATATTGCATAGGAACCTGGAATGTCAGGTCCATGAATCAAGGCAAATTGGAAGTGGTCAAACAAGAGATGGCAAGAGTGAATGTTGATATTCTAGGAATCAGCGAACTGAAATGGACTGGAATGGGTGAATTTAACTCAGATGACCATTATATTTACTACTGTGAGCAGGAATCCCTCAGAAGAATGGAGTGGCCATCATGGTCAACAAAAGAGTCCGAAATGCAGTACTTGGATGCAATCTCAAAAATGACAGAATGATCTCTGTTCGTTTCCAAGGCAAACCATTCAATATCACAGTAATCCAAGTCTATGCCCCGACCAGTAACGCTGAAGAAGCTGAAGTTGAACGGTTCTATGAAGACCTACAAGACCTTTTAGAACTAACACCCAAAAAAGATGTCCTTTTCATTATAGGGGACTGGAATGCAAAAGTAGGAAGTCAAGAAACACCTGGAGTAACAGGCAAATTTGGCCTTGGAGTACAGAATGAAGCAGGGCAAAGACTAACAGAGTTTTGCCAAGAAAATGCACTGGTCATAACAAACACCCTCTTCCAACAACACAAGAGAAGACTATTCATGGGCATCACCAGATGGTCAACACTGAAATCAGATTGATTATATTCTTTGCAGCCAAAGATGGAGAAGCTCTATATAGTCAGCAAAAACAAGACCAGGAGCTGACTGTGGCTCAGACCATGAACTCCTTATTGCCAAATTCAGACTCAAATTGAAGAAAGTAGGGAAAACCACTAGACCATTCAGGTATGACCTAAATCAAATCCCTTATGATTATACAGTGGAAGTGAGAAATAGATTTAAGGGCCTAGATCTGATAGATAGAGTGCCTGATGAACTATGGACTGAGGTTTGTGACATTGTACAGGAGACAGGGATCAAGACCATTCCCATAGAAAAGAAATGCAAAAAAACAAAATGGCTGTCTGGGGAGGCCTTACAAATAGCTGTGAAAAGAAGAGAAGGGAAAAGCAAAGGAGAAAAGATATAAGCATCTGAATGCAGAGTTCCAAAGAATAGCAAGAAGAGATAAGATCTTCAGCGATCAATGCAAAGAAATAAAGGAAAACAACAGAATGGCAAAGACTAGGGATCTCTTCAAGAAAATCAGAGATACCAAAGGAACATTTCATGCAAAGATGGGCTTGATAAAGGACAGAAATGGTATGGACCTAACAGAAGCAGAAGATATTAAGAAGAGATGGCAAGAATACACAGAAGAACTGTACAAAAAAGATCTTCATGACCCAGATAATCACAATGGTGTGATCACTGACCTAGAGCCAGACATCCTGGAATGTGAAGTCAAGTGGGCCTTAGAAAGCATCACTACGAACAAAGCTAGTGGAGGTGATGGAATTCCAGTTGAGCTATTCCAAATCCTGAAAGATGATGCTGTGAAAGTGCTGCATTCAATATGCCAGGAAATTTGGAAAACTCAGCAGTGGCCACAGGACTGGAAAAGGTCAGTTTTCATTCCAATCCCAAAGAAAGGCAATGGCAAAGAATGCTCAAACTACCGCACAATTGCACTCATCTCACACGCTAGTAAAGTAATGCTCAAAATTCTCCAAGCCAGGCTTCAGCAATATGTGAACCGTGAACTTCCTGATGTTCAAGCTGGTTTTAGAAAAGGCAGAGGAACCAAAGATCAAATTGCCAACATCCGCTGGATCATGGAAAAAGCAAGAGAGTTCCAGAAAAACACCTATTTCTCATTTATTGACTGTGCCAAAGCCTTTGACTGTGCGGATCACAATAAACTGTGGACAATTCTTCAAGAGATGGGAATACCAGACCACCTGACCTGCCTCTTGAGAAATTTGTATGCAGGTCAGGAAGCAACAGTTAGAACTGGACATGGAACAACAGACTGGTTCCAAATAGGAAAAGGAGTTCATCAAGGCTGTATATTGTCACCCTGCTTATTTAACTTATATGCAGAGTACATCATGAGAAACGCTGGACTGGAAGAAACACAAGCTGGAATCAAGATTGCCGGGAGAAATATCAATAACCTCAGATCTGCAGATGACAGCACCCTTATGGCAGAAAGTGAAGAGGAACTCAAAAGCCTCTTGATGAAAGTGAAAGTGGAGAGTGAAAAAGTTGGCTTAAAGCTCAACATTCAGAAAATGAAGATCATGGCATCCAGTCCCACCACTTCCTGGGAAATAGATGGGGAAACAGTGGAAACAGTGTCAGACTTTATTTTTCTGGGCTCCAAAATCACTGCAGATGGTGACTGCAGCCATGAAATTAAAAGATGCTTACTCCTTGGAAGGAAAGTTATGACCAGCCTAGACAATATATTCAAAAGCAGAGACATTACTTTGCCAACAAAGGTTCGTCTAGTCAAGGCTATGGTTTTTCCTGTGGTCATGTATTGATGTGAGAGTTGGACTGTGAAGAGGCCTAGCGCTGAAGAATTGATGCTTTTGAACTGTGGTGTTGGAGAGGACTCTTGAGAGTCCCTTGGACTGCAAGGAGATCCAACCAGTCCATTCTGAAGGAGATCAGCCCTGGGATTTCTTTGGAAGGAATGATGCTGAAGCTGAAACTCCAGTACTTTGGCCACCTCATGCAAAGAGTTGACTCATTGGAAAAGACTCTGATGCTGGGAGGGATTGGGGCAGGAGGAGAAGGGGACGACAGAGGATGAGATGGCTGGATGGCATCACTGACTTGATGGACATGAGTCTGAGTGAACTCCGGGAGTTGGTGATGGACAGGGAGGCCTGGCGTGCTGCGATTCATGGAGTCGCAAAGAGTTGGACACGACTGAGCGACTGATCTGATCTGATCTGATAGAAAAATTCTGATCTGATAGAAAAATACTTTCAAAACTCAGTGTTTCCACACTTATTTTATCACTTGGTCCTATATCTAAATCATATTTATTAACATCCTGTATGCTAGTGCTTCACAGATGCATTTTGGGAATTGCTGGCTAAAACCACACAGCTATTATGGGGACAAGGACATCATTTCAAGCTTATTCTCAAGGAGGAATGATCTATAGTTTAATAGTTACATGAAGAATAACTATCTCTTTAGGTTTCTTGAGATTTTATCTAAATTATAACCTAATACTGTTCAAAATGTTTCCTTATGACTTGGTTGAAATAGTGAAGAATGGTATAGCAAACTGATCACCAAGTTTGTCATTTTGAACAACTGGTGGAAAAAACAGCACTGAAAATAAGTTTGAATTCAACAGGTCAAGTTGGGAGGTGAACCTGATGGCTCAGATATATCTCCCCTGATCTTTTTGCTTTGTCTACACTGACGTTAGTTTCCATGGGTTTTACTTCAACCCTCTTCAGTCTTTTCCTTCCTGTCCTCTGACACACCCACACCGCGGGGTGCAATCTCAAACTTGGATGACGGTTTCAGTAATCCAGACTATTTCTACTCCTCAAATTTCTAACCTCATCCTCCCAGCATGTCACTGCCTCTCACTCCTCAAATTCCATACAGAAAACAGGTAACAGCAAAGGGACTGGAGTCTCCTACTTCCTGTTGCCCAAGCTCCTGTCTCACAAGGACTGACAGCCGTCCTCACCTCTGTGAGCTGGTGAAGGAGAGGTGTCCCAGGGGAAGAGATGTCCTGGCAGCTACGCCCTGTGCCCTAGGGGACTTTCCTGTGGAATATGGACGGGGAAGCCTGGTGTGCTCCAGTCCATGGGGTCTCAGAGAGTTGGACACGACTTAGTGACTGAAGAACAATGCCCTCCTTCTTCAGTCTTTTCCTTTCAGTTGACATCTGTATGTGCTTAAATCTCTCCCGTCTGTAAAGTCACCTCCTTGATCTCAAATACGTCTCCTGCTGCTGCCTTGTCTCTTGATTCCTCAGCAGTCACATTTCTTTAACAGTTGTTTCCTTGCCATCTTCACTACCACCTCTCCCATTTACCCTTCACGCCAACGCAACAGCTCTCCCCTAAATGTTGGGGCTCCTTGGGGTTCTCTCACGGGCTCTCTTCTTACCCCACATCCATTTCTTAAGTGATTGTAATGAAGCTGTGTCTTTGGTTTTCATCTGCATTTATGTCTGCTGCCGTATCTCAGTCCTGGGTCCCAGCTCTGCACAGACGAGCCTATCGGCTGTCCCACAGGTACTGCCAATCAAACACACCCACAACCTGCTTTCCTTTCAGTGCCTATTGCCAGGAAATAGTGCCACAATCTGCCAAGCTGCTTGGTGTAGGAAAGTGAAGGCCGTCTTCGATACCTGCCTCTTCATCATCAACACGCCCAATCCATCCCACTTGATCCCACCTCCAACATCAAGTTCTTCACGAGCCTGGTCAATCTGACCAACTGATATGTCTAGAATGTGTTTATTGCTCTTCATTTCCCATCACTTCCCTAATCTAGGCCACCCAGATGACCATGGGGACAGCCCCAAAGATGTCCCATCTTCCACTTTTGTCTCCCCTCCGTCATAAATTTTCTACCCTATTGCCACAGCAAACTTTTAAAAGGCAGTCTATTCAGATAACATTCCTTCTTCAAAGTTTCAGTGACTTCCCATCGCCTCAGGATATCTAAGTCACATTTCTTTTCATTCTGCTGCTCCTTGACCTCTCAGCTCACTGGTTCTCTATGTGGGAGGTACCCACCCCACATGGGGCATTTTAGAAATTCCAATGGGTAATTTTGGCTGTCAAAGTAATTGGGTGAGGTGTGTGACTGGCATTTACTGGGTGGAGATCAGAAATGCTAGACATTCTCACAAAAAGGAAAATCAGCTCATGTCTCTGATAGCTTTAAGATCCATGAAGGAGGATTCTGTTTATAGTTATCAGTTGAAAGCTTTACCCTGTGATTTTAAAACATGTTAAACTTGTTTACAGCACTCCTGCTTGCATGGCTGTCTCATATGTAGTGATTCTACATGTATGAGCATCTCCACACTTCACTGTCTCCCAGTGTGTTCATGTCCATGCATGTACATATTGAAGTGCATACTATATCTCCATAAATTACTTCCCTTTTATTTCTCCTTTATGTTTGCACATAACACTGATAGTATTTAGAAGTTGTGTGTTCAGGTAGGCTATAATTCCTGTGAATTTCTCTGCAGGATAGGAAAGAGTGATACAAAATATTTGTAATAAGAAGGGAAGGTTGTGTCAGATGACATTTAGAGCCACGGCCTGAGCCAAACCAAATGACCTGTCACAACTCCCAGTATCTGTCATGACTGCGCTGTCACTTCCTGTATAACTGTCTACATCTCCTCCTTAGAGCGTCAGCCCCGGTGAGGGCAGGGAAGGTTCCAGTCTTATTTACACCTATGCCTATCCCAGTGGCTAATTTTCAGTAAATACTTATTAAAAATTCTGCAGTAAAGAAGTATACATGCATTCTTAGTATTATTGTATCTTTAAGTTGATACTAGAATGACTCTGCATTCTGCAAACACAAACCAAGCAGGGTGACACTCAGAAGGAAGCCAGATGCATTAGGCTTAGGAGTGAGGGCAGCCAATCCAGGACTACTGTTTACAGTTCTTGGTCAGACTTGGTTTAAGAGTTGGCCATTCTTGGCACCAAGCCGATGGAACAGATGACAAGAGTTCCTGTTAGCTACAGAGGTTTCTAATGCTGACTCACTTCCCCTAGAAACTTCTAAGGATTTTATATTATCAACTACAGTCCATCCCATGGTTTAAAAGAAGAATGTCAGTTTTATATTCTAGAATGCGTTTTCTACGTTTGAGTCTCAGCACATTTTTATGGATGCACCTATCATGTAATTAGGGCTATCGAAAAAAAAATGAACTGACTCATAAACAAAAGATATTTGTGCAGAAGGGTTGAACACAGCTTTCCTCTGGTTTTCTTGGTAATGCATCTCAGTTAATCAGGCTACAGAGGAGAATGAACTTAGAGAGGGTCAAGTTCCAAGCAATTGAGTATTTCCCAGAACAGCAGAATTGCTTTAGTCTGTAATCATAATGTGCAAGGATTTTCTCCTACTGTCGTCCTGGGCCAGGGACTCTCGGGGACATTGCAGGTGCCCTGCTCAGATCTCCCCACCCACCAGCCGCTGTGGCACTGGATGCTGAAAGCTCACAGCTGCTCCCTTCTCCAGAGAACTGGACTCAGTCACTGTGTCCAGGAGTGAGTGTGCTCCCTGGGGGGCTGGGGGTGGGGTGGGGAGCCTGTAGCCGACGATGACACGGGCACACCAATACTACCCCTTCACCTCCATGTGGAACCAACCCATGGGGCAGTTCACGCCCCAGAGCTCCCCGAGCCGTCCTGGCTGAGTTCCTTCTGCTGTCTCCTCACTCCTCTTTCCCAATGAGCACCTCAAATCAGGAGCACCCGAATCTCTGCTTATAAGGAATCTCACCGTAAAATGATGACTAAAGGCCTCTTCTGGGGTTTCGGACAGTTTGCCAAGATCTGGTGGCTCTCTTATTTTTTATTTTGGTTTTAGGATTTTTCATGGCTATATGTAAGAGAATGGTCACTTGATAATTGACCAAATGGACATATTTTTAGTTAATTTCAAATTGTCCATGTATATTCTACATCTATCAAACATCATTGCAGTGGTTTTGTTTACACAGCTGTCTTCTATATCAGGCTGAGGATGTGTTGAGGGCAAGAACCAGATTTTTTTCCCCTCAGGAATCAGTACAGTGCCTGGTTTTACCCTCAGAGAATGGGTGATGAATAGACAATTTGGATGGATGCATTTAACACAGCATCCAGTGATTACTTTGGAATTTATAAACTTTAGAAATATTTAGGACATGGATTTAAAATGAGAAGTAACTTGGCTCTCATAAATATAAGTTTCACGACTGTTACGATTACAATAATAACATCCCTTTGTTACTAGGAATCCTTATTTTCTTCCTTTTCCTTTCTTTTCTCTGCCTGGGTTCCCACCTGTCAGGTTTTTTTCCCCCTTAATTAAACGTGTTGGATTTGATTTGATTTTCTTTGTAACTCACATGTTGGTTCATGAGTCCAGTTCTATTTAAAGTTCCTCGTCAGAATATGAATTATATGGGTTAGGGAAATCATGACAGTTCACATTTTCCATTCAGGAGTTGGTTTCTACTTTCCATTTCAATTATACTGAATTTCAGAGAAACAATGAATAACTTTTCAGTATGTCTCAAGTAATATTTGAGAGCAATATTTGGCACATATTTACATCATATTCAAATTTAACTGGGTGCCCTGTACCTTTCCTCCCTCCATCTCTCCCTCTTTCCTTCCTTCCTTTCTTTCCTAAAACTTGCAATCCCATCTTTGATAAAGTAATCTTGAATAATGGCCTTTTTAAAATGTTATAATAGCTGAACTTACTGGATAAAAATCCAAGTAAGTCCAAGTATGGGCCAAGTATACCTGCCCCATACTAAATTCTATAACAGATAATGAAATTAAGAAGCTCTAGCTTATAAATTAAAAATGTTCAATAGTTATAAACTGAAGTTTGAAGACACAATACACAAAATATGGAGAGAGAGATATACATATGTATATACTTATATATAGCTAATTAAATCAGGGGTTGACAAACTTCCTATAAAAGATCAATAGTGGAGGACAGAAGGAAGGCTCAAGAGGGAGGGGATATATATTCATATTCATATATGTATATATGTATGTGTATATATATGAATGACTGATTCAAGTTGTTGCATAGCAGAAACCAATAAAACATTGTAAAACAATTTTCTGCCAATTAAAAAAATTCTTTAAAAACTCAGGAAGGCCAGATAGTTAATATTTTGGCTTTATGATCATAAGGTCTCTGCTGCAAATACTCAGTGGTGCCTTTGGAGCTTGAAAGCAGCATAGATAATATGTAAACAAACAGGCATGTCTGTGTTCCAATAAAATTTGGTAGGGTTGTAGTATGCCAATTAAATTACGATATTAGGAGATTCTCGCAGATATTTAAAAATAAAATTTAACAAGCAATTTGATTTTTATCGACAAAATTTTTAAAAATCTCACACAATTCTGTACAATTCTGCTAATGGTGGGATGAAACTGGCACTTTTATGCATTACTGATGATCCTGAAAATTAATTGATGAATACCTACCAGAAAATTAATTTGACAGATTTCAAGAGCCATGAAATTTTGGTAAAGTAGGACTGCATTTTAAAATATTAAAAAAATATACCAACTATGCAGAGTTATAAAAAATAGAAGCGACTTAAATGACCACAAGTAAAGGAATAGGTAAGTAGATTAAGTAAATTTATTCAGTGTCTAAACTCTGCCCAGTGACAGGCTGAGCCTAAAGTTGTGGACTGAATGAAAGGTTTGGAATGAATACCTGTGGCCCAAATTTGGAGGAGAAAAAAATGAAAGAAGTTACTCAAGGAAACACTATGCATGGTTCCTAAAAATGGTAAGCTTACAAAAGTACCAGAAGAAAATGCTTATGATATAATATAAAGTGCCAAAAAAAACCCATGAAAAAAAATCTTGTCTGAGCACTCTGATTACAATGATAGAAAAGCATAATAGGTAGAAAATGGGAAGTTACAAGATGACAATAAGTAACTAATTATTGGTGGACTGTCTCCCCAAACTTTCTATAATGCAAGTACACAGTTGTGGCTCCAGGCAGAGATGCTGGAATCAGGCCTTCTGGCTCTGAATTCTCATTCCTCACTCACTAGCTCTGTGACCCTTTGCTTCAGTTCTGTCTGTAAAATGGGAATAAACACAGACTTCCCTCACAGAGTTGTCATGAAGTCTCAACAACAGAATATTGAAAACACTTCAAACTGGGGCTGACAAGTGCTGTTCTGGAAGATTTGCCATTGTTATGCGATGATCTTCATAAACAGGAGATGATTTTCATAATGAAACAAATAGATTTCTATTTCTCATGAAACACTGCAAAGTACAACCATACATGTACAATTAGAATGGAACTCAGTTCAGAAGGAAGCACCCACAAGGCTTTGTAGTACTTACAGAATCAACCAGGGTGTGTGAATGAGCCTTGAACCTTCCTTCTAAAGGCTGGGAAAAATAGACATCAAGGGAATATTGTACATCTGGTTCTAAACAGATGGGTGTGGGAAGCAGCATGATTCTGTATTAAAAGAAATAAAGCAAAAACTCAGTGTCAAAAGTACAGTTATATAAGCTAAGCAGCCATTGCATTTGGTGTGTTCCACGTGTGCTGTGAAGCGGGTTCCACTGCCGGATGGAGGCTTGGTTTAGATCTAGACCAGCTCAGGTGGGTTGGGTGGTTGGTTCACATTCAGATTCTCTGTGGCTCTATCACAGGATTGTGCCAAATAGCAAAACCTTGGGAACTGGCCAAGGGGTGTCGCGACTGCTCTGGGGAAAGGATGGAGTAAATGTACTCCCTCCCATCTATCAGGCTAATATTAACAAGGTTTCTGTTTTATTCAGCCACAAATCTCCAATGCAAAATTACTGGCCTGAAAACTAGACTTTCGGCTGCTGAGATAACTCAAACTGAACATTGTACTCTTATTTTTGTAGCATTTTATTTGTTCACATCTCCAGGCATCTGGGGGAACAGAAAACAAACATTCAGGATCAGAGTCAGGCTGTCTGGGCTGGAGCCCTGGTTCTGCTATACATCAGCTATAAAACTTGAGCAAGTCATGGAAATGTTCTCAGTTTCCTCCTCATCTGATGAAGACAAGATCTACCTCATTGAGTTGTTAGGAAAATTCAACGTGATATTAAATGTAAATCATAGTGTAGCATATGTGAATGTGAAGTTGCTCAGTTGTGTCCGACTCTTTGCGCCCCCATGGACTGTAGCCTACCAGGCTCCTCTGTCCATGGGATTTTCCAGGCAAGAGTACTGGAGTGGATTGCCATTTCCTTCTCCAAGGGATCTTCCCAACCCAGGGATCGAACCCAGGTCTCCCGCATTGTAGACAAACGCTTTACCGTCTGAGCCACCAGGTGAAGCATATACTGCTAAGTCACTTCAGTCGTGTCCGACTCTGCTAAGTCACTTCAGTCGTGTCCGACTCTGTGCGACCCCATAGACGGCAGCCCACCAGGCTCCCCTGTCCCTGGGATTCTCCAGGCAAGAACACTGGAGTGGGTTGCCATTTCCTTCTCCAATGCATGAAAGTGAAAAGTGAAAGGGAAGTCGCTCAGTCATGTCCGACCCTCAGCGACCCCATGGACTGCAGCCTTCCAGGCTCCTCCATCCATGGGATTTTCCAGCAAGAGTACTGGAGTGGGGTGCCATTGCCTTCTCCGGGTGAAGCATATAGTAAACACTTAATAAACATTACCGTCTCCTTTGATACACCTCTTCTCCCACATAGTTCCTGGTTACAAAATACTGATAGAAAAACAACATTCTAAGAAATCTTCAGCATTTGAGGCCAGGTCCCCATGCATACCTGAAAGCTGCTGGTAAAGCCTGAGGCTTTGGCTGTAGGGTCTCGCGTGTGCAGTGCTTGCTTGCTCCAATGGGGTTAATCACCACCTGGATGGTCCAGTCATCTGCAGACTAGACAGGCATCATATAAGGGCATGTTCCTGTGAGGATGCATGCACCAACATATTTCTATTGGATAGTGCACGGGATAAATTTGCAACCCAAAGTCTGCTTGGAAAATGGAGTTTTGCATTTGTGAGAAGAGAGTCACCCTCAGGCCTAACTTTCTGGTATTTGAATTATGATCCAGGTAGAAAGAATATTGTTTATGGCCATAGATGTAATTCCTGGGTCTAGAAAACCCCTGGGACTCTGGAAGGTCTAATCTTTTATTTATTTTTTTTTAACTTTCTATTTTATATTGGGATATAGCCAATTAACAAACAATGTAGTGATAGTTTCAGGTGAACAGTGAAGGGACTCAGATACATGTATCCATTCTCCCCCAAACTCCCCTCTCATTCAGGCTGCCACCTAACACTGAGCAGAGTTCCCTGTGCTCAACAGTAGGACCCTGTTGGTCTTTCATTTTAAATACAGCTGTGTGCACATGTCCATCTCAAACTCCCTAAACATCCCCTGAAGGTCCAATCTTTAACGTCTGTCTCCCAAAGAGTCAATTAATTCATTATGTTCTTGGATCACAGCACAAAAGGAAAAAAAGGAATCTTTTACAAAAGGATACATATTTCTTTCAAACCATTGCATAAATATTCTTATATAAATTTATTATTTATATAATTATTATTTATTAAATAATTTTAATATTATATTACCAGATATATTTACATGTGTATAAATATATATATATAGAGAGAGTACATATATGCTAATTATCTAAACTCTAGAAGTCTCACAATCTGGAAAAGCTTTTTAAAGCTGTCAGAGATATGTTCTGTCTATACAAAAATTTATATATATTTATACATACATGTTTATATACACGTATCTTTTTAAAAAATGACGTTCTCGTCATACTCACCATGTCAAAGTGCCTTCAAGTCCCTTGCTTTTAATTTGTTAAGTGAGAAATTAAGAAGTATGTCATATTAAGAGTTTCAAAGTAGATCATCCACTCTGGTCATACAACAGACAACGAGCCCTTTCAGAATGTGGTCCCCAGAGGGACGCTGGGGGCTCTGAGACCACCCCCAGCCACATAAAATATTTTTCAGGGGAGATGGTCTATGGAGTTTCAGACCACCAAAGAAAAGATTATGCAACAAAAACTCTAGATCAAGTGTTTTTCTAATTTGGTTTCTCTTCTTTCTTAGATATTTCTCAAAAGGCAGGGGAAGGGCTCAAAAGGGAGGAGGCAAGAGGACCAGGTTGGTTTGAGCTTTGCTTTTGTCCCTGGTAAAATCCAAGTGCAAATAAATGCCTCTTCTGCATCCCCATGAGTCTAAATCTCTGTACATATGTTGCTTATTACACTTTTAGGGGGAAAAATGTCCCAGGAGGGCAGGATTTGCATTATTTGAGTTATTTATTATTCTTATACAAACATTTCATCACCACTTCCCTAGACTTAGTATCTTAAATCTATAGCTCCGGCTTTAGTTTCTCTCCATGAAATAATGTGTGTGTAACATATGGCTCCCTGTGTTGCTTTAATATCTACAGGAAACATTTTGGTTTACAATGCTATCCAGATGTTCAACTTTCTGCAAATCCTGTTATGATGAACCTAGGCAAGACTGGAATGGAAACACTTAGCTTGAGAATGTATTTCTTTCAGCTTGGAACCACCAGCACAGAAGGGGAGTTGAAGGATACCTGAGTTTCATAGCGAATGGCAACTGTGAAATCCATGGGAACAGCAAATCTCAAATCAGCTCCAGGGAGAACTCTGGCAAATCCAGGTCCCGTCCATGTAACAGGCATCCCAGGAACTGGCTCTCGGAAAAAGATGGAAACAGCAGGCAGTTGGTCAGAAGTCACCGAGCCCTAAAATAGGAGAGGAATGAACACAACTTTGCTTAGAGTGAAGCGTTGGAAGAGAAAATAAAAAACCTCATGTATTTCTTGATGTGTATATGATCCATCTGGGTTCTGGATAAATTATTCCAACCAGGACACATTCCAGAATACCACGGAGAATAAAGTGCTGATTCTGCAGCTGTGGAACATATGTTACTGTATAGAATGATCACTTGGAAAGCAAGATCACTGGCCAGCACGTGAAGTACCCCACGTGTCATAAACTGAGTGATTCCACATTGGTGACCTTGGCTTTTCTCAGATATGACTATGGAGTTCTGGCCAAAATATGAAGGGAAAGAAAATATTCCCATGCCTACTTCATGGATTTTGCCTAATTATGCATGACAATGATAAAACCACATGGATTTGTTTTTTCTAGATATTTATTTCATGCAAATGTGAGAAATGATCTTCTCCCATCTGCTTGGGGGCACATGAGTACAAAAGTGCTCACACACTTGGCTGATTAGCAGCCCTGCTGGTCTCGATGCTGGACGTCAGCCTGGGACCATCTGGACCTGTAGATAATACTTCCTTGATGACTTCTGCATCTGCCTCTCAACACTTCCAGCCTCCACTGGAATTCTGCCTCTTTCTTACTTTTTGCCTGTGTTGCTGCAACAGTGTCTTGGCTGTTCTCTCTGTGGTCCCTCTAGTCCAATACATACCACACACTGCTGCCAAAGAGCATTTCAAACACGTTCTCACTGCCAACAACCTCACGCCCAAATTACTTAGCCTGAAGTTCAAGTTGCTCTGTGATCTACCACAAACTGCTCTTTACTTGACAAATGTTTATTTAGGAACAATTCAATCCCAGCCTCTGAATCAGATGCAAAGATGAATAGACTAGAATCTCTGCCACAGAGGAGTTTAAGGTAAATAAGAAATGAGATGGAGGTGTGTGTAAACTCATTCTGCAACATTTTCAAACTTTAAAAAAGTACTCTGGGGACATCCCTGGTGGTTCACTGGCTAAGACTCCATGCTTCCAATGCAGGGGGGCCTGGGTTCGATCCCTGGGTGGGGGAATTAGATCCTACATGCTGCAACTAAGAGGTCACATGCTGTAACTAAAGAACCTGTTCTAAGACCTGGAGCAGTCAAATAAATAAAAATATTTTAGAAATAGTAAAATAATAAAATTTTAAAAAGTATCTTGGAAATTGCAGCAGACAGTGTAGGTACCCCATGGGATCCCCTTTACCTGGTACACCCATCCCCCATTTGTTGTATAAGTGTGACTTCTAACAGCTCACACTTGCCCCTTCTCTGGAGAATTGCCCTCTTACATCCCCACCCCTACGCCTAGGGTAGCTCACAGCCAATGACTGCCTGTGTGTTAGTCGCTTAGTCATGTCCAATTCTTTGTGACCCCATGGACTGTAGCCCGCCAGGCCCCTCTGTCCATGGGATTTTCCAGGCAAGAATACTGGAGTGGGTTGCCATTTCCTTCTCCAGGGGATCTTCCCAACCAAGGAATCAAACCCAGGTCTCCTGCATTGCAGGCAGATTCTTTACTCTCTGAGCCACCGGGGAAGCCACCAATGACTGCCTGATAGGGTATAAAAGGCTGGCCCTGTGGTCTCAAGGGTAGGAAAACTTTATCTGCAGTTTATGTTTCTGACTTTCTCTATGGGTCAATCCAAGGTTTGTTTTGCCTGAGACCACCTCTGACTCTTTCTCCTCCTCCATCTTATTTCCTTCATTCTCTTAAAGAGTTTTCCTAAAGAAGATTGCCTTTGTAAATCATTTGCACATGACTCCAGTCTCAGGCTCTGTTTCTAGGGCCCCTGACCTGAAATAGTTGGTAGCAGACAACCAACCGAGTGAACCTAAAAGTAGACTTGAAAATGCATTCCTGGAGGGGAATCACTTACTGTTCAGGTGGCAACAGGACCTCAGTGGGTACCATGTTGATGACCTTGTGGAGCAGCAGAGCCATTGCTAAAACTGTCATCTGGGGCAAACTGGGACAGGATAAAGAGGGGAGGGGAGGCACTGACATGAGCAATATTTCTGGCATCGACAGATATGGGTTAAAAGGACTGTGGGCCCGGATGGCTGCTATTGGTTGTCACTGGTACATTCGATGAAGATGGAGGCCTCAGGGCAATTTACAGTCAAATGTGAGAATCAGAAGGGCTCCTTGGCAGCATTTAAAGAGACTCTTGGGACTTCCCTGGTGGACCATGGTTAAAACCTTGCACTTCCAACGCAGGGGGCGTGGGTTTGATCTCTGGTTGGGGAACTAAGGTCCCACATGCTGCACAGCACAACCTAAAATAAAATAAAGAGACTTCCATCTCTTTTAGTGAGAGGGTAGGAAAAATCCAAGACCAGGCATGATACTTTATTGAAAAATTTGTAGAACTTCAGGGAGGGCTCACTTCTCAGCCTGGGTAAATCACCTATGCCAAAGTCAGAGCTTCCCTTCTCAGGGAATCAGGGGGGTCTGTCCATGAGAACCATGAACCCTGAGGTTCTCCTGAGCACTCTTGGACTATATATGTAGTCTACTCACCCTTATTAGAAAAGAGTCCTCCCCCAATCTGCCTCCATCCCTGCCTCATTTGAAGATTATCCACAAATCTCAAATGATGCAGGTGCCTTAAAAGAAAACAAGTATATTCCTCAGCATCTGCCCCCCTGAGCACTTGCCTAATAATCAGGGTCAAATTTCAGCATGCTGTGCTGGATCTCCTAGAGAGACCTGCTTAACATGAACCAGTAGCAACTGGGAGAGGATGGCTGGGCATGGATCATGAGGGGTGCCAGACCAAGGGGGCAGACTATGAAACCAGGTAAGGAGAGCTTGCTTGTTTGGGGTCACTGGTGATATAGGTTTTAGCTACTTGGCAAGGGCCCTGGAGCCCTGCGAGATGAATCTAATATGTTGCTGGAGTAGTTCTTAGAAGCTTGGCAAAAGCTGTAGTTCCGAGTAATGAAGCAGAGCTGCCAGAACTGCTGCAGCAGGCTGGGGAGGATGGGCCACAAGGCTCAAAGAACTGTGGGTGCTAGAATGGACATAAAGTCCAAGGCTGGAAAACCCATCTACTGACTATGCTCCATTTATCAAGAGAGTGAGGAATGAACTGGTGAGGGGGCCACCAGGATCGCTGAGAAGCTGAGGACTGTGTACCCTCTGTAGGGTGGTAGGACAAAACATCACAAATCTGAGCTCCTCAGTAGCAGTGCAGAGGACACCATCACAGACTGTCAAAGGCTGGGGAACATTTAACTCTCAAAAGCAAGCAAAGTTGGAATAGGAGACAAGGTGGCTGACCTATGGGAATCTTCTATGAAGATGATTAGTAGAACATGATGTTCCTAGAAGCATGACAGATGAGCAGTCAACAAAATATTGCTTAATAGATATAAGTGATCTATGGGATCAAAAGTGATCAAGGGACTTCCCTGGTGGTCCAGTGGTTTAAAATCTTCCTGCCAATACAGGGAACCTAGGTTTAATCCCTGGTCAGGGAAGATCCCACACGCCACGGGGCAACTAAGCTCATGTGCCTCAACTACTGAAGCCCGTGCACCTAGAGCCTGTGCTCTGCAACAAGAGAAGCCGCTGCTTGCTGCAACTAGAGAAAGCCTGGGCACAGCAATGAAAACCCAGTGCAGCCAAAAACAAATAAATGAAGTTTTAAAAAAATCAATTGAAGAGCTTTTTTAAAAAGTGATCAAGTATGAACTGACAGAAAGCTGAACTGTTGGAATGTACCTGCTTAGCAGTTGGCATTGATTCTATGGTCTAGCAGTTGGCATTGATTCTACTCATTGATTCTATGAGTAGGGTTAGTGCTCTTAAGGTAGGAAATGTCGAGTAAAAGCTTGAGAAACGCCCACCCTCCACTGCCCATCCCACACACTAAGCCAAGACAGTAAATAAAAACCAATACTGCAAATCAGAGGTGTCCTCAAAGCGCCACTCTCAAGACTTGGTGGGTCCCCTATCACATCCGCATTACAAATTTAATACAAATGTAACCAAATTGCAGCCCCAACTTGCAGATATGATGATGGATGGAATATCATGACCAGGGTGTACCAACACCAGTGTGTACACTCTGGTACATAATATGCAGCTACTGAAATGAAAAGGAAGAGAAATAAATTGTATTTGCTTGGGATGGGCAGTAGTGTGTATTGTATATATTTAGTCTTGCCCCAAAGTTGTTAATTCTCTTGCTTGCTGTAATAGCATAGTCCAAAAGAATCTGGACCAACCAGATGTTCTATAAAATATCATACTGATCCCCTATCTTGAAGGACAGCGAAGAGGATTCTTTGGTCTATGGCAATGTTATGTGGTATCCCATAACACTGGTGAGAATCAGACACTCTGTGGCCCCGGTCAGCACCCCTACTCTCTGATGGCTCACAGAATGTCTATTTTACCGGTGTGGGAAAACACAACTTCCTCAGCCCAAAGGATCCACTTTACAGTAAAAGTCTATCAGTGGTCATGTGACTTTGGGATTCACTGTTCCTCCACAAACCATGGCATCCAGAAGATGCTAACTTGAGACTGCGGTAGGATGGGGCCCCTAAAAGATCCATCAGCCCCACTGGCTTGGAAATGACATGCTATGAGACGGGGAAGTTTTCTTCTAGAGGCTGTTTAAGGAGTACATAAACCAATGGTCTTTATGTGATGCTATGTCCCCAGGAGGGAGAAAGCACAGGTTTGGGAATGAAGTATCCAAATTCACTGTCATTTCCAGTGACCATGAATTTCTTGTGCTGGCAACTCCAGGCTCTACGGGATTAGATGTCTTAATTCTTGGGTAGGGACAAAGAATTCCACTACTTTAAAGCTGCTGGATGGTCACGCTCCTGCACAGAGTGAGCTTAAGAAGCAAGCGGGTAGAGTCAGCTTCACGGGCATATAGCCTGTGCAGCTGCATGAGACCCCATACTTAGAAGGACCCCATGCTTAGAAGGACCCCATGCTTAGAAGGACCCCATGCTTGGTTTACTGCTCTTATCATCTTGAAATAATTAAGATTTAACAAGTTGTTTCCTAAGTGAAATGTCCTAGGACAATGGAGCATGCACAAGGACAGAAGACATATGCACAGCGTATGTCTGCTTCCTTGCTGCCTCGTTTGCATGCAGGGCACACAATGCCCATGAGCATGGGATTCAAATGGACCTACTACACTTAGGCATTCAGGAGACTCAGAGGCAGTACAAAGTTAGTGTACTACATCTATGACTAAGTAAGCAGGGGTGCCAACAGCTCCAAGAAGCTGAGTTTTCTGTTCCAACCAGAAATTTCTTTGAAAGCAGAAAGAAGGGAATGACATTCTAAGAAACACATTATTCATGTTACTTCCTTGTGTCAGCCAACTACTTACACTGAAAATGATAACTAGAAGGAAAAAGGACAATAGGCCACTCAGAGTTTCTTTTCCTTTCAGTCCCTCCTTACTCATCAATAAGCTGAAGGTACTGTTGGTCAAACACATATTAAGACATGAAATAATAGCCGAGTTAGTTTTGCGCAGCATTCCCATTGTTCTAGGAAGAATAAAATATATATGCATGGTGATGGTTTAGTCACTAAAGTGTGTCTGACTCTGCGACTCCATGGACTGTAGCCTGCTAGGCTCCTCTGTCCATGGGGTTTTCCAGGCAAGAATACTGGAGTGGGTTGCCATTTCCTTCTCCTATATATACACATACATACATATATACGTATATGACTCCAAAATAAAAATTGTGTAATTTCAATGATTATGTGTATGAATTGAGTGCTCTTATGTTTGCAATTAAAATTGGCATTGCATGCTATGGAGATGAATAGTATAATTCATGCTAATAATTAAATGTTTAAATATTTCTTTACTTAGAATGACATTAAATAGCATATAAAATATTTTGACAAGTTGAGAGACAGAGACAAGGGAAGAAAGTAAATTTTAATTTTACTATCTTCAAGGGGCCCTTTCCCTATTTTCTATTTTGGCTGTACATCATTCAGGATCTTAGTTTCCCTGTCAGGGATCAAACCCATACACCCTGCAGTAGACAGATGGAGTCCTAACTACGGGACCACAAGGGGAGTCCCCCTAATTTCTCAATTAGGGGGCTCTGCATTTAATTTCTATTTTGCCCTGGCCCTGCCCATGGGTCTGAGCACGCCAGGAGTGAGCTGGAATTGATGCTGTTAGCGTACTGCCTGGTTCCCTTTATTGGACCACTCTATCTTGCCACCAGTTCCTGGGACTGTTAGCTGCTATGTCTCACCACTGCTCCCTTCTGAGAACTGCCCTTGGCTGAAGGGAGCTGCCTCACTTGGGAGGTGATCTGGGTCTGCCCTGGCAGTTTGTAGCCATACAACAGGCCAGCCCTGAGGCCTCAGTGGAGGACAACTCTATGGTGCAATGTGTGTTTCAGAGTTTCCCCAGGGAAGCAGGCAAGGCTAGACTACCCTAGATGCCATCCTTGCCTCACTTTTCCCCCTCCCCAGCCTCCTGCCCTCCTTCCTGACAGGTTTCTCCTGATGAGCACTCCTTCAACAAAGCACAGGCATTCAGATCTCTGTTGCATTCTCTGTTTCTAGGGAACCCAACCTAAGACAGTGATTTAGGGTGTACGTATATGCACACACACACTTATGTAAAAGTTTCACCAAAAAATATGCCGTTGCTTTATAGTCTTTTATTGTACTAAGTTGATCCAGTCAATTGATTTCATGACCTACTTACCAACAGGCATGACCTGCAGTTTGAAAATTACTGACCTATGGGACCCTAGAGATGGAAACAATTACTATGTCCGGATGTTAGGGTAGTGAATGTCACAGAAGGATAAATCTGAATTAGGCCTTAAGGGATGACTACAGGTTTTCCAAGTGAGTAATACAGAAGTAGTTGTTTCGGGTGAGAGTCAGGAGAGGAGTCTGTGGCTGCTTACAACAGTGCTTCTCAAAGTGCTTCCAGGGATCACTCATATTACTAGGGGTGCTTGGCAAACGCAGGTTTCTTTTTTCCCCAAATGATCCAAAAAGTATTTATTAAAAAAAATCAATATGCCAAACATCTCAAATATCTAAATCCAATTGAAGATCACAAAATGTATCTATGTTTTCCTAAAGTCTCTGCAGGTTCCAAATTGAGCCTCACTGCTCTAGAGCAACACTGTCTAATTGAACTTCCTGCAATAGTGAAAATGTTCCATATCTGCACTACCCAGTATAGCAGTCCAATGTGGCTATGGAGTTACTTGAAAAAATATGCAGGTTTCATGACACTAGTCAAATTCCCCGATTCAGCATCTCAAGTGGAAGGCCCTAGCATCTGCATTCGAAACAAGTTCCCTGGGTGATACTTCTGTGCAGTAAAATCAGGAAGTTCACTGATCTGGGCCACGGGGAACAAGAGCACTCCCAACCCTTCTTTTTCAGGTGGACTTCAGCTTGAGATGCCTGGAGTCAGAGAAGGCTTTCTGGACAGGTGGCATGGAGACAGAGACAAGTAGAAGAGCAAACTGCTTTGGCGTGCACATGAACGGAGGACCACCACACATGAAGCCTTCTCTGACCCTCGGCTGGAGGTGGTTCTCCTTAAGGGAAATTCGGAACACGTTTTGTGCACCTCTTCACGCACCCCACCCTGAAATGCATTCATTGTCTGTGTACATGCCTCATTTCTTCCACAACAATCTCAAGGGCAGGCTTTCTATGTCTAGGTATTTCTGTTTTCATTCTTTCAATCAAGAAAGTCTCTTAGGCATAAAGAACTGTTTCAAATGCCGGTTGTATGAACAGGACAGCCAACATCTGCTTTCTTTTGCTTTTCCAACATGTCCCTTCGTGCAAACACACAGGAATGCTCAGTAAAGACCCCGGCATAACGAATGAACAAATAGACCTAAAGTTATCCTGCCTTCAATTAAATAGTAGTTGACTGGCCACAGGGTTTTCTGGTCTCCTGTAGCCTGCAGAAGCTATTGGAGGCAGGGCCCTGAGAACGCAGCATTACCGTGTCACTCATACCAGCACTGATCAACTACAGCCATTTCAGAATCAAGAGCATAGTCACACATCATCCTCAGGGTCACCAACATGTCCTTTGTCTTCAACCAGGAAGACTACCCTTTCTCAGCACTGTACCTCTCCTTTTTAAAAAGACAAGAAAATATGAATGCATAGTTTGACTCTTCAACTCTCCAGAATCTTACTTTCCCAAAGTTTTCACTCTGTAGAGAAATAAAGCTAATGAGGTTTTCCCCAGAGTCTCTAGTTACTTTGAGTGTGCTTCTTCCTTTCCTTCACTCTATTCTTGAGGATAATAAGAGCTTAGAGCACTCTATTCTTGAGCACTTACACGAGCCAGGCATGGTTCTAAGTGCATTACCCAGGTTATTTGCTTCTAGCAGAATAGACAATGACCCTGAAGAAATGGTTTACCTCATTCTGTTCATCTGCTTGTATGCTTTGCTGATTTTTTCTCAGTATTATATTTCCTTTGTCAATTATGAAATCATCTCCTTGTTGCTGGAAATACACATCGCATGTAGGCAAAGCAGTTGCTAATATCTTAAAAAGAAAAGAAATGGTAGTTTAAGTAACGAACAACGGTTTTAATTTTACCATAGTTGAAGAGTTTCAGATTCTACCATAATTTAAAAGGGAATCATGCTGCTGCTGCTGCTGCTGCTGCTTAGTCGCTTCAGTCGTGTCCGACTCTGTGCGACCCCAGAGACAGCAGCCCACCAGGCTCCCCTGTCCCTGGGATTCTCCAGGCAAGAACACTGGAGTGGGTTGCCATTTCCTTCTCCAAAAGGGAATCATGATTCTCACTTAATAGCTTCGGGAGGAAGTCATGGAGGCAGCTTAAACTTTTTTGTTTCTCTGTGAAAATGTGAAATTTTAGGTGGTTATAAGGCTATGTGTTGAGTTTTCTTTTCAAGGGCTATTATACTAGTGTAATTTTAAACTGGGAAAACATTTATTCTTTGCTATTGGTTTTATGGTGTTTTGAACATTAACAATATGCATGATATACCAATTCAAAGATTTATTAGATGTTGTAATTTTGACACCTTCAGACCAATTTCTCTTAGTTCTCATGGTCTGTAAAATTTGGCTTTAAATGTTTCCATAAGAGATTATATCAGGACAGCAAAATTCCACCAACTAAACTAAAACAGCAGAATTGCATCCATACAACTTCAGTTTCCTTAAAATCCTGGGTTTTGTGGGACTCACTTTTATATTATCTCCTAGTCATTCAGTTGTCTACACAACTGAATGTGTGAATTAGAATCTCCAATTGTTAAAATCTTCAATCAGTTAGAAGCTCCAATTGTTCATTTCCAGGTTTTCGCTGTACCCTGTGTATTAATCACTCAGTTGTGTCTGACTCTTTCTGACTCCATGGACTGTAGCCTGCCAGGCTCCTCTGTCCATGGAATTCTCCAGGCAAGGATACTGGAGTGTGCAGTCATTCCCTTCTCCAAGGGATCTTCCCAAGCCAGGGATTGAACCTGGGTCTCCTGCATTGCAGGCAGATTTGTTACTGTCTGAGCCACCAGGGAAGCCCCTATATGTTTGCTGGATGTTTCACTGTGAGTTTTACAGACAGTTTTTAATTTCACAGATGCTCTGGTTGTTCACTGTGAGTGGGAAGCCCTGAGCCCTCTATTCTAGTGGTCACTGTTCAGACTCTTGACTAGGCTGTTCAGTCAGCTCCTTTGGACAGGACCCCCAGGATTATGTTTATTTGTCCTCTTCATTTTTTCCCCTCACTAATTATGTTCATCTTACAACACAAAATCATAAACTATTTTACTAATTTTACACAGAAAGCATATTATGGAATACTATAATAAATGCCATAGTATGTTAAATTCAATCAATATTAACTTTTTTGGCCATGTTTAATTTCTATAAGAAAACAAGTCAGGTGCTTCCCAAACTGTGTACAAATCATGTGGGGATCTTGCTAACATGCAGACTGGATTCAGTAGGTCTAGATGGAGGCTGAGAGTCTCCAAGTCTAATGAATCCACAGATGATGCCACTGTTGTTGGTCTGCCCACCATATTTTGAGTAGCAAGGATGTTGCCATAGACTGAATGCTTGTGTTCCCCTGCTAAATTCCTATGTTGAAATCGAATCTCCATTGTGATGGTCTTAGGAGGCGGGGTTCTGCGAGGTGATTAGGTCATGAAGGCAGAGTCCTCATGAATGGGATTAGTGCCCTTACAAAAGACGCCTGAGAGAAATCCCTTGTTATGTGAGGACTTAGTGAAAAAAACAGCCATCTAAGAACCAGGAAGAGGGTCTCAGACATTGAATCGGTAGGTACCCTGACCTTGGACTTCCCAGCCTTCAGAACTGTGAGAAATAAGTTCATGTTGTTTATAAGCCATCCAGTCTATGGTATTTTTAGCAGCCTGCACAGACTAAGAAAGATTAGATAGACAGGTAGGTATATATGGATGGATGGATAGATGTAGATATATAGATATCTTTTTGAAGACCTACCAAGAAAGTTAATTGTCATTCTTCTTAGCTCTCCAATTTGAGTATTAAAACAATTACTTGTAAGATGGGTTTTGGATTCATGTCCCTTTGTGTCTCCGTTTTCCATCCTCTCTCTTCTCCCTGAAACTGGCCCCTTCTCCATCCCTGTCTGGACTACTGCAGATGGTGCTGCTCCAAACCAGGCTCTACTCCCGCTGGATGGTGTCTATGAGGACACAGAGGCAGTCTTTGTCACGTCATTCCTTTGCTCAGAAAGATTCAAAATTTAGTCTCTTTAATGGTGGTGGTTTAGCTGCTAAGTTGTGTTCAACTCTTTCAACACCATGGACTGCAGTGCACCAGGCTTCTCTGTCCGTGGGATTTTCCAGTCAAGAATACTGGAGTGGGTGGTCATTTCCTTCTCCAGGGGATCATCCCGACCCAGGGATCAAACTCGAGTCTTCTGCATAGAAGGCAGACTCTTTACTATTGAGCCACCAGGGAAGCCCAGCCTCTTTAGTAGGAAAATCTAATTTTATCTTCCAGTACTTCTTCTCTACGTAAACTTTCTGTTCTACCTGTGAATACACCTGCGTTGTTTCTCCTCTGAGTTATTATTTGGAACTTTTCTGGCTGGATTGTCTTTTCCCCAAGTCCACCAATGGAAACAATTAGTTTCAAGGCTCAGTCCAGATGATTCTACCTGTGTGTTAAGTCCATTCATAAAGATTCAGTCATGGCTCTAAAATCCTGAAGCACTTATGGACTCTTCTTGTTTTACGGCACTGTCCCCATCTTGAGCTATTTAAGAAAAGTATTGCTGCTGCTGCTAAGTCGCTTCAGTCGTGTCCGACTCTGTGCGACCCCATAGACGGCTGCCAACCAGGCTCCTCCGTCCCTGGGATTCTCCAGGCAGGAACACTGGAGTGGGTTGCCATTTCCTTCTCCAATGCGTGAAAGTGAAAAGTGAAAGTCCAGTCGCTCGGTCGTGTCCGACTCTTCGCGACCCCATGGACTGCAGCCCAACAGGCTCCTCCACCCATGGGATTTTCCAGGCAAGAGTACTGGAGTGGGGTGCCATTGGGCACAGACCTTAACTAATCCCTTTCTATGCCAATCAGCCTGGGTCTCAGAATTATGCACCTGGCTGTAAACTGGGGTTCTCGTGACACTTTCCCTGGGTTTGATCATTTTCTAGAATGACTCACAGAGCTCACAGAATCGCTTATTTATGCTTACTGTTTTTTTTTTTGTATAATAAAGGATATGATGAAAGGATATAGATGAACAGTCAGATGAACATGTACATAGGGTGAGGACTGGAAGAGACCCAGACACAGGAGTGATAGGGTAACAGGCAGGAAGGCCAGGGGTCTCCAAATGGAGGAAATAGCCTGCAAGTGTCAGACATTTTTCTCTCTCTTAAGCCGCAGGAGGAAACAAACTAGCAATATTTTTTTCCTTCTCTATACAAATTTAAAGAGAGGTTTCTCTTAAAATACTGTGTTGCCATAATGACACCTGGTTTCGCCTGAAGTTAGCTATTCTTGAGCCTAGAGATAACCAATGCCTTTTTCTTATGGAAAAGTTTGTCTTAAGCTATGCTAATGTACTACGCCTTTACCCCAAACTCTGTCTCCAAGTCGGTTCCGCCTCTTGGCCCAAAACCTACTTGACAAACCAGTTTGTTATACTCAGATATTGTTCCCCTAATCTATGTAAATGAAACTATTTGTATGGTGGTCTGCCCTTCTTTAAGATTCAAGTTAATTATTTTATGGCCCAGGATAAACCATTTGGTGCCATTCTGAATTATAAGACATTCCTTTCTTTCATTAACAGACTGCTAGTGACTATATAACATCCAGCTAAAGACTAGCAAGGGGGTGCTCTTTCTGCCCCCTTCTGATGCCTATGTCAGAAGCTTTCTCTATCTCCTTTATGCTTTAATAAAACTTTATTACACAAAAGCTCTGAGCGATCAAGCCTGGTCTCTGGCCCCGGATTGAATTCTTCTCCTCTGGGGAACAAGAATCCCGGTGTATTCGCGTGATTCAACAACAACCTTTCAGGAGCTTCTGTCTCCTTGGAGCTGGGCTGCACCACCCCCAGCACACTGATGTGGCCACCAACCTGGCTGTTCTCTGAACCCAGTACTTGCGGGAATTGTATGGAGGCTTTAGCCCACAGACTTGACGGATCGTTACCTCAATCTCCCTCACCTCTTCCCTTCCTGGAGGATAGGGTGTGGGGCTAAAAGTTTCAAGTGTCTAATACTTTCTGGTGACCAACCACTGACCTGAAGCCATCCAGAGTTACCTCATCAGGACAAACGACACTCCTCTCACCCAGGAAAGTCCAAAGGATTTAGTAGTTCTGTGTCAGCAGCCAGGGTCAAAGACCAAACATTAGAACAAAGGATGCTCCTGGTGCTCTCATCCCTTAGAAAAGCTCAAAGGTTCTAGGAGCTCTGGGCCGGGAACCAGGAACCAACATCATTAGGTATATTTTTTTCTATTATTTCATGATAGTTGGAGCCTAAATATCAATATTCTCTTCCCAAAGTTGTTTTTTTTTTTTTTTTTTTTTTTCCCAGTTACTCTCATAAATCTGCAACACTAAAAACCATGAAGAAGAATCCAGACATGGGATTGTTTTATCTTGACTCTACCCATTGCAGTGCTGAATCGAGGTCAGGACAGTGCAAGCCTTCTCTTCCTGCCCCACTTTTAGTCAGGAAGAGAGCAAATTCCAAGCCTCTTCAGGAGTATCTTCATCCCTCCCACCAGTCATGTCCAGATTAGGAAGAGATCTCAGGAAATGACTTAGTCACTGGAACCTGGGATGAGTTCCCAGTTTTCCATCCAATCCTGCCCTTAGAGTCAACTTTCATACGCCTTCTCCCCTTAAAGTCATTGCCTTTTCCTGTGTCAGATTCCTGCCTGTGGCTGGAGTCACAGGCGTGTGAGTGCTATCAGAGTCTAACTTAACTTTTCTCTGTTGGGTTCGGATGCTTGTGTTTGTCCCCCTCATAAGACTTTGAGATAAATATTTTTAGGGAGCATGCCCCACAGGACTGTGACTTGTAATGAATGGGACCAAGGGGGCATTTTCAATCACACACCCCTACAACCAGCGCTGAGGACTGCTAATCCAAGATCAGCTTCAGGAGGTTGGTGAGCACATCTTACACTTGGTTTGGTACCAGATTCATTCACTCAGTAGCAGAGATTCACAGCTTTCTGTTATGCACCAATCACAGCGCTCTGCACTAGAGCCACAGTGGTGATGGAATAACACACACCCTCCCTTCCCTCTCACGGCTTATAGTGTCATCAGGGAACGCTCAATAAACGTTCCCTATCTGACGGGTACCTTGAAAGAGCAAGAGTCAAGTTTGTGTAATCACAACTTAATCCAATTCACACTTCTGTGCCAGCCTCTGTGTTGGAATGGGGCTATAAAAATAAAATAGAATGCAAACTCTGCCCTTAAGACTTTATAGAATCTGCAATTCCGTAATAGAATCAACTCTGCTCCGTGTTTGTGGGCAAAACCACTCTCTTCCGGGTACCTTACCCACAATCTCAAGGGTGTGCTTTAAGTATTTACCTACACTCCACCAGATGAAGTCTGTAAGGAGAGTCAGTGAAATACGAACCAAAGGTGCCAGGCCCTGAAGCGGCGTGGCTTCCTCCGCCTCGTAGAGGTAGAAATTCAAAGGAGCAAAGAAATAGCCAGGCGCTGGCTCAGCGCAGCTGCGACCTGTGACGTGGGGGCGACAGTCACACTGCCCATTCTTGGGTGAGCACCTGTGGGGAAACAAACCCACCTTGTGAAAAAAAAGTGGAGGTGGGGGGGCAAGTGTAAGATAAGGGCCTAGGGGTGCTGGGGTAAGTGCCCTCTGGATTTGAGTCCATTCTTTGAGTCCATCAATCAGTCATTCTGGGGAAGATGTGGAGAGGCAATGGGATCTACAGGTCTGGTGTTTTTATTAACTTTTTATTTTATATTGGAGTATAGTTGATTAACAATGTTGTTCTAGTTTCAAGTGTACAGCAAAATGATTCAGCTATACATACACATGTATCTATTCTTTTTCAAATTCTTTTTGAATATAGTTCCCTGTGCTATACACTAGATTCTTGCTTGTTATCCATTTTAAATACAGCAGTATGTTCATGTCAATCCCAAACTTCCCATCTATCCCTCCCCTAGCCATTTTCTCCTTATGGTAACCATAAGCTCATTCTCTCAGCTCTACAGGTCTGATCTTGACAAACCAACCCAGATCCATGAAACCCTGGTCACCACTTCTGTCCTCAGTGGCTCTCTGCTTCTCCTCTAAAAACTGCACAAAGGAGAATGCTGGACCTCTCTTTACACGCTGACAAGACGTTGGTGTTTCAGGTGGGTCAGGTCATACATGTGCAGTGATATTTCCCACCACCTTGGGATTCCCAAGTAACAGAACTGTTTTCTCAGCCTCAGAAATACCTGAAGTGAAAGAAATCAAGTGGGCTATCTTTAATGTCTCAAGATTGCTGCTTTTCAACGCCCTTTGCCTGCGTGGAATGACTTCACTTCCGACTGTCAGCATGTCCTCATAAGTGTGCTTTTGCTTATTTTATGGAAATGGGGCTGAGGAATACTGCCACAAAACTCACTCATTTTACTGACTGACTTGTTGGAATAAGCACCTCCAATATCACAGTTGCAGGGAGAACATCAATGGAGGTGATTTTCTAGTCCCCAGTATCCAGCCTACAAACAGAAAATGCTCAGTTGAGTCCAGTTGTGAAGCTACCTGCTTCTCTGAAGTATGGTATTAATATTAAAAGCACTACAAGTCAATTGTCAACAGTAAACAGCCACAGGGCCTGAACAATCACACAGCAGCTTGCTTGCCTATAGCCCTGATAATGATCTTCTAAAAGTAAACATCTATTCCCAGGACTCACGAAGAGGGTAGGTAGGTTGTCTATGTATTGCTTCGAATGGAATTGCAATGGATAATCACTAAGGACCTACCACATAGCACAGGGATGTCTATTCAATATTCTGTGAAAACCTAAATGAGAAAAGAATCTGAAAAAGAACAGATATAGGTATAACTGAATCACTTTGCTGTATACCTAAAATACAACATTGTAAATCAACTATACTCCAATTAAAAAAAAAAAAGAAATGCAATAGAAATCTCACAGTTCTTCTGATAGCACAAATTTTAGCTTCAAGCTGGGTTGTTTAAGGCCAGTCAGGAGAAATTCTTCAACTAGCCTACTTGCAACTGTTTGCATAAAACCAATGGAGTCTCTTACTATAAAACCCCTAGGGATTTTTACTTCCACACTACAGCAATGTTTGTGAGTTAAAAAAAAAAATTATTCAGCTGATAGTGAGATCTTGTATGAATTATCACCGTTCAGTAGAATCGCTTACTTATAAATAATTGTTTTGGCATAACAAACTCTCCCCATGTGAGAGATCCAACTCTCTTCTTCAAGACTTTTCTCATCATTGCAACATCTTGACCTTTATTCGATATAAACAGCTGGTGAGATACAAACAACTACCTCTCAATTCTGACGTTTACTATAAAAGACTCAGAAAAAGACTCCCCTGCTCAAATATCTATTTAACAAGCTCAGGTGAAATTAAGATCTAGGTTGGCATGGAATTCTCATTTGAAATGGGTTTGTTAAGTATCCATATTTTTTGTTGTTATCTTGGTACAATTTTATGCCCAGTTTTACTCAAACAGATTTATTTTAAACATTAAAAGTTGGCACAATTTGTTACATAACACAGCTAAGGGCTTTTGAAATCTTTTTCCCCAAACCAAACTTCAGTTTCGGCAAAAGCAATGTGAACTGAGCTGCTTTTCTCAGGCTGGGGTTGTGAGAACCCCCGCGAGGCAGCATATGCTGTAATGCTGGCCCCCAGTGCACCATCGACAGATCTGCATGGGGTACCAAGCAGAGGCCTTGGCTCAGCCATGATGGACAAGATTCCCCAATAGTGGCCCCCGCTCAGTTAGTTTCCTTTTGCAAGAACAATGGCAGTTAACTAGCTAAGAAAAAAAGTCAGCCCGAGTCTAAGGTTTGTCTGGAACGATGTGATGTGGTGTCTCTGTTGACCTGTTCACTAGCTCTACACTATTTTGTGTTGCCCGTTCATGGTCATGGAACTTGGCCCAGCTCACCTTCCAACAAGAAACTTCTAGATTACCTGTCCTGTGGTAGAGTTCCCTTTTCATCTTTTCTCCTTGCTGTCTTTTCCCTCCTCCTCTGCCTCATCCCCATGTGTTTTCAGTAAAGCAACTTACAGTATTAGCACAAACTATGTTGTAACAGACATATGTTTCTTATTTATCAGCTACATTTCTTCAGACACATCAAGGTCACTGTTCTTTTATTAGGTTAAGTTTTTGTTTTTTCTTTCTAAAATGTCACGGTGGGCTGCCAAGTTTGGAGGACAAAGGAAAGAGCTGGATTTTTAACTCTCTAAATGCATGACACATTTCTTATGGCGGGAACATGTTTTATTTTGCTAATTTGAGACATACATGCTCATGTGTGTAGTAGTCTGTGAAAAATCCAAGGGCTTATTTCCCACAGGAATCTACAATACATTTAAACTTGATTTTTTTTTTAATGAGCTCATCCAAAAATAATTTTGGGCAAGGAGTGGTAGGGGTGGGAAACTGACTGTATATTAAAAGACTCCATGATCTGGTAGCCTTAACAAGGGGTTGGTGGGTGGGTGGGGTGGGGGGCAGCAAATAAATGCTCTTACACTCTATTGCTTGCACTTTCAGGAGAAGAACAGATAAAAACTATTGTCTGGGTGGGTTCAGATCCATTGGGTAAATGTTATGCTGGTAAATGTTTAACAACTAGCTTTCTGCAGAAAGATAGGGGCTGATTTCCAGTGTTTGCTGACTTCTGCAGCATAAATCCTTTTAC
This sequence comes from Bubalus kerabau, assembly GCF_029407905.1. Taxonomy (NCBI): domain Eukaryota; kingdom Metazoa; phylum Chordata; class Mammalia; order Artiodactyla; family Bovidae; genus Bubalus; species Bubalus kerabau. The sequence goes on from NC_073631.1 coordinate 52,200,752, forward strand.
CACAGGAGTACTGAAATAAAACAGGGCAAGGAAAGTGATCAACAAGACCAAGTCTCTTCTAGTCAATGGCAGTAGAAGACCACATCACTCCCTAAAGCGGGGGATTTTGTGCTCAGTTGCATCTGACTCTTTGTAACCCTGACAGGCTCCTCTGTCCCTGGGGATTCTCCAGGCATGATTACTGGACTGGATTGCCATCCCCTCCTCCAGGGGATCTTCCCAAACCAGGGATCAAACCCAGGCCTCCCGCATTGCAGGCAGATTCTTTTACCATCTGAGCCACCAGAGAAGCCCCCCTAAAAGGGGAATCAGAGGCAAATACATACAGTGCATTCTTCACAGTGTAGTCCTGTAGCAAACGACTGACACAAGCATTGGCCTGTATCCACATCACAGGTCAAGAGCAGCAGACTCCCAAGGGGGTGACAGTCGCAGGCTGAAAGCACATCGAACATAGTTATTCTCATTTTGACTTCTTCACATTGGTAAACCTTATTAGCTTACATTGAGCAAAACATGGCCATGAGAACCCTGAGCAGCCTGCCCTGCCAAGTTCACTGTCTGCCTGGCCGCACCACTATTGCACTTCATTCAACTTTCCCCAGGAAAGCCAATGCCAGACACTCTCAGAGCCCTCATGTGGTTCTGCTGCTGCTGCTAAGTCACTTCAGTCGTGTCCGACTCCGTGTGACCCCATAGACGGCAGCCCACCAGGCTCCCCCGTCCCTGGGACTCTCCAGGCAAGAACACTGGAGTGGGTTGCCATTTCCTTCTCCAATGCATGCAAGTGAAAAGTGAAAGTGAAGTTGCTCAGTCGTGTCTGACTCTTAGTGACCCCATGGACTGCAGCCCACCAGGCTCCTCCATCCATGGGATTTTCCAGGCAAGAGTACTGGAGTGGGATGCCATTGCCTTCTCCATCATGTGGTTCTACTGGGTGCCAATTAGGAGGAGACAAGAGGTCATGCATGTTGGGGAGTGGGGCACAGTTCTCCTAAGTGATGCTGGCTGGATTAAGTGACTAGGGGCAAGTGTTTCTAAGCATCGTGGTTATTATTAATGGCTCCCTCTCTGGCAGATGCCATCTATTATAACCCTTTCTCTCCTCTTTTTTAGCGCCTCTTTACTTTTTTTCTTTTTTATTGTCTCTCTCTTTTTCTCTTCCACTCATAGGTATTGTTGAATTCTGTTTATGTTGTGAAGGCTAAGAAATTGTGCAACCAGAGCAAGATAGGTGTTTTCCCTGCTGAATCTGCTACAGGAAAAGCTAATGTGCTTGAAAACAGCCCAAATGTCCTTCAACTGATGAGTGGATAAATATTCCAAAGGATGGAATATTATTTAGCAATGAAAAGATATGAAGTTGCTACAACATGGATAAACCTTGAAAACATTGTGGTAAGCAAGAAAAGCCAGACACAAAACACCACACATTATATGATTCTCCTTTATGAAATGTCCACAATAGGCAAATCTATAGAAACAGAAGCATCATTGACTCAATGGATGTAAATTTGAGCAAACTCTGGGAAATACTGGAGGACAGAGGAGACTGGCATGCTACAGTCCATGGGGTCACAAAGAGTCAGACACGACTTAGTGACCAAACAACATAGAAACATAAAGTAGATCAGTGCTTGACTAGGGCTGGTGGGATGGGAGGTGGTAGCTAGAGTGTTTCTTTTCTTCTTTATAGTAAAACATATATAACATAAACTTTACCATCTTCACCATTTTCAAGCACATAGTTCAATAATGTTACCTACACTAAAACTGTTGTGCAACCAGTCTCCAGAACTCTTCATCTTGCAAAACTGAAACTCTGTATCATTAAATACCATCTCTCTGTTCCTCCTCCCTCCCCCAAGCCCTTAGCAACCACCAGTCTATGTTCTGTTTCTATGGATTTCACTTAACAAAATGCTTTCAAGGTTCATCCATGTTGTAGGATGGATCAGGATTTCCCTTCTTTTTAAGGCTGAATAATATTCCATCATGCATACATACCACATTTTGTTTATCCATTCATTCATCAATGGATGCCTGGGTTGCTCCCACCTTTTGACTGTTGTGAATAGTACTTCTATTAACATAGGCATGCAAATCATCTTTAAGATGCTGCTTTCAATTTTGAGGATATATAACCAGAAATAAGAGTATGGGGTTTCTTTAAGGTAATGAAAATGTTCTAAAATTGATTGTAGTGATGGTTACACACTCTGAATATACTACAAATCATTGAATTGTATACTTTAAAAAGTGAATTGTATGGCATGTGAATTATATGTAACTAAATCTTTGACAAAAGAAAAATCAAAACAAAACCCAGTTTGGGCCCATTTCTTGGAGGGCATAATGTTAGTCAGTGAACCAGTGTAAATGCCTGGAGTACTGAGAGGTATACTGGGAAATTGGCTTAGCTATATAATTAATTACCCTGAAATTAAATTTTACATCAAATCCAAAAAGAAGAGCATTTAAAAAATAGAATGATTCATCATGCTGCTTTCTAAACATGCAAATAATCCACAGTTCCTTATATGGGTATAACACAGAGCATGACACTGTGATTAAAGGGAAATAATTAACCCAGACTTTCTGAGGAATCAGCAGCTCTCTGAGACCCCAGGCAGCCTTAAATTTCTGTGATCCTAGAGCCAAGGGGCTTCCTATTTGGCCCTCAAAAACTCTGAAGTTATTTCTATTTTCCCATGACTCCTTCCTTGCTTCTTTTTCCCCCCAGTTGAAAATTGCCTAAGAAGTCATCAATCTATGCAAAAATGCATAATGTAATTTAACAAATTTGTAGAACAGAATCCTGGTAGAGGATTTTTCTTTTTTAATTTAAAGGTTTCATAAAGGCATTAAATTTCTTGGTAGCTATCCTGCATTTGCCTGGAAAATCCCATGGGCGGAGGAGCCTGGTAGGCTGCAGTCCATGGGGTCGCTAGGAGCGACTTCACTTTCACTTTTCACTTTCATGCATTGGAGAAGGAAATGGCAACCCACTCCAGTGTTCTTGCCTGCAGAATCCCAGGGATGGGGGAGCCTGGTGGGCTGCTGTTTATGTGGTCGCACAGAGTTGGACACGACTGAAGCAACTTAGCAGCAGCAGCAGCAGCAGCAGCGGCGTTTGCTCCAGCAGTGAAAGTGTGAGCGCCCCCTGCTGGTTCTTGATGATTAAACTCAGCAAACCACCTAAAATAGTTCTCCACTAATTCACTAAAATTTGCGAGAGATTTTGTGTCACTAAAAAAAAAAAAAAAAAAAAAAAAAAAAATTTCAGAGAATGCTGGGACTTAAGTATTTACAATGACCAAATGTTAGCATTGACAGGGGCAGCTCCAAGCCTCAAAATGCATTCAAGGTGATGATCCAGCTGCTGCTGACTTACACTGACAGCCGAGGGGGTCGGTGGTGCTCAGTCCATAGTGGTTTGGCATGCATCTATCACATTTTGCTCCTTCCACGTTCTCCTTACACAGGCATTGGCCGGTCATAGGCCCCAAGTCAGAATCAGAGTGGCTCACACAAAGCCCACCAGAAATGGTCCCATCAGGGTCACACTCACAAGCTGGGGACAGATGTGCATTATCTTAATTAACTTCAAATTGTGGGAACCCTGAAATAGAAGCATACTGCTTTACCTTCACTATAACTGTTTTAGCTGTTTAAATACAATAAATATGTTTGAATAATTAAACCAGTGAGCAAGGGCTGCTTGGATATGTCTCCCATATCTCAGAACTAGAAAAATATTGAATAATACATAAATATATTTTAAAAAGAATTTTAAGTGATTCTAAAGGAAGAGGACCAGAGAAAGTCTATTATGAAAGCTAGATGTTAAGGACAGATTGATGAAAAAAAAGTAACAAACCGTAAAATTTATGTGGGTCACAAACAACCCTGAATAGCCAAAGCAATCTTAAGAAAAGAACGAAGCTGGAGCCACCATGCTTCCTGATTTCAAATTATATTACAAAACAATAGTAATCAAAAGAGCATGGCATTGGCATAAAAATAAACACATAACCCAGTGGAACAGAACAGAGGGCCCAGTGACAGACCCACACATGTATGGTCAACTAATTTATGACAAAGGAGTCAAGACTATATGCCAGGGAAATGCCAGTCTCTTCAATAAAAGACATTGGGAAGACTGAACAGCCATGTGCAAAAGAAAAAACTGGATCCCTCTCTTACACCATTCACAAAAATTAATTCAAGATGGACTGAAGACTTGAATGTGAGATCTTAAACCAGAAAACTTCTGGAAGAAAACACAGGCAGCAAACTCTTTGATATCTGTCCTGGCAATGATTGTTTGCGTTTGAAATCAAAATCAAAGGTGAACAAAAGGAAAAATAAACAAGTGGTACCATATCAAACTTAAAAGCTTCTGCACAGCAAAGGAAACCACCCACAAAATGAAGAGGCAGTCTACTGGCAAGGACAAGAAATAACAAGTGTTTTCAAGGATGTGAAGAAAGGGAACTTTTTTGTTCTGTTGATGGGAATGTAAATTGGTGCAGCCACTATGGAAAGCGATATCGACGTTCCCCCCAAATTAAAAAATATGAAATACCCAGAAATTCCATTGCTAGGTACTTATCTGAAGAAAATGAAAACACTAATTTAAAAAGATACATGAACTCTATGTTCATTGCAGCATTCTTTATAATAGGCAAGACATGGAAGCAACTTAAGCAATCAATAGATAGAATACAGAAATATACCACATTGTGTATATTTACACAATGGAATATTATACAGTCACAAAAGAATGAATTCTCGCCATTTGTGGCAAAATGGGTGGATATTTAGGGCATTATGCTTAGTGAAATAAGGTAGACAAAGACAAATACCACATGATCTCACTTACATATAGAATCTCAAAAAAATCCCCAAAGCAAACTCACAGTTACACAGAATAAATTGGTGATTTCCAGAGGTGGGGATGAGAGAGATGGGTGAAGGTAGTCAAGAGGCACAAATTTCCAGTTACAGAATAAATAAACCATTACTGTAATGTACAGCATGGTGAACATAGTTAATAGTGTATCCTACACTGAAAGTTGCTAAGACAGTAGATTTTAAAAGTCCTCATCACAAGGAAAAAATTGTAACTATGTGTGGTAATGAATGCCAACTAGACTTACTGTGGTGATAATTTTGCAATATACACAAACATGAGTCACATTCTATACCTGAAACTGATAAAATGTCATATATCAATTATATCTCAGTTTAAACATCAGATTGATTATTTTCGGGGTGATGAAAATGTTGTGGAGCTAAGTAGGGGTAGTGGTTGCAAAACATTGTGCCAGTGAATTGTGTTCACTTTAAAATGGTCAATTTTATGTTATATGAATTTCATCTCAATTTTTAAAAAGATTTTTAAAAGACTCTAAAGGTGAAAATAAGGTCAAGAGATAAGTAAGAGTGGGATGGTGTAATAAAACATGTATCATATATTTGATTTCATACACTATAAAGGCACCAAGGGACATGATAAAGAGGGGAAAAAATCACATAAAATGTTTACCAAGTCTCTGAAATATGGTTGTTAAGAAAGTAAATCTGTCCTTCCCATTACAGAAAAATATGTTACAAAGGTAAGAGCTATCATTCTTTTTGAGTCTTCTTGGAAAGGAGCACCTTCAAGAAAGAAAAAGAGAGAATAAGAAATGTTCAAATCTTTGTTTTAATTTTGGAAATCTGTTGGTGGGGCAAAAGCTTAGATGAAGAGATTTTGGAAAATGAGATAAACAGTCATATGTAACAAAAGTAACAACCTCCTCCACCTTTTTTTTTTTTTTCCAGTAGAAATTCAAACAATTAAAAGAAGGAATGTCATATGAAAAAGGATGCTGGTAATATAAGTAATTCCAGTGGGTAAAAGCTAGAAATGTAGCGCTTGACTGAGTATAAGAAAGAACAGTTGGGGCTGCCCAATACAGCAGCCTTCTTAATCACTGGAGGTCTGGTTGTGACTTTGGCATAGAGGACAGTGCATTCATTAGTAGACATGAGATGACCAACAAGGTCATCTTGTATCTTCGTGGACCTGTGTTTTCAAGGGATTCCACTTTTAAGGAAAGCAATAAAGATTTTTTAAAAATGAATATCTGGATTCTAAGAAACAACTATGTAAAGATTTATACATGTTTGCTTGGGAGTAATAAAACAAAACCCTCAAGTCTAAAGCAATGTTTACCTAACCACCATTTAGGTTAGTGTATTTAGGGGAAAAAATTTAGTCAGTTTGGAATCACTGAAGCAAACAGTTGTCAGACAGAATCTTTTGTTTGATTTTCAGTTGTTTATTACTGGATTGTGACTGGTGATAAAATCTTACTATGGAAAACTAGCACTTACTATGGAAAACTGACTTCTGTTTAGTTTGGGGAAAAACCCCACAATTTTCTTCTAATTAAAGCCAGTTGCTTCTAGGAAGGAAAGAATAAACTAAGTTCATTTTAGAAGTAGCCAAAAGGAAAAAAACTCATCTTTATCTGGGAGACACTCCAAAGGGTCAGCAATGAGCTCCAGAGTATAATTTAATTATACACAGAAATATCCTTTGGGAAAGGGAAACGGGTAAATGGCCAGTAAGTTTGAAATAATCCTTCATTGTGGCCTTTAGAGTAGAAGTCCAATAAAATCTTTTCAGGTCACACAATTAAATTTCAGCAAACATATTATTGGTGGAGTCTACCAAATATTTGTTTCTTCTGTATCACATTCAACTGTGTCTTAAATCAAAGAAGACTTAAAACTGGTCAATGCTTAGGCCTGGAATCTGATCATGTAAATATTTAGGCTCAAACTAGGACAGCTTAGAGAAAATTTATATGAGAATGCTGGTCAAATACACATCATCTGTGTACACACGCTTACAAACACATAAATATGTGCTTAGAGAAGCTAAGAAGTCTCAAAATTGTTTTTTTTTACAAGCTCCTCATTTGCCTTTCCTTGAGAAACTCCTTATTCACAAAGAATGGTTTTTAAATTTCAAATCAAGGGTACTAATTTTCTTTCCTTCTTTTCCTCCAAAAGCACTATTAAGTTAATACTAAGTGCTCTTAAAGAGCAAGACTCTGGTTGATGAACTTTATTTGAAATATTTTGTTTAGTTATTTCTAACCTCTTTTCAGATTCCCAGATTATGTTTCTAAACACTGTATTTTCCTGATTCCATCTAAGAAATTTCATCCTCATTTATAAATATAGAGCTTTATAAACATTAATAAAAGTTGTGTGTGTTTGCATGTGTGTGTGTGTATGTGTGAGAGAGAGAAAGATGGGGGCAGAAGGACAGGGAGGGAGAGAGAAGTGGATTATGGATTCTGGTAAAAAATGTAGGGCACTTAGCACATCAATTTAAAGAAATATGTTTTATGAGGACCCAATTCATAGCACCCTACTCCAGTACTCTTGCCTGGAAAATCCCATGGATGGAGGAGTCTGGTAGGCTGCAGTCCATGGGGTCGCTAGGAGTTGGACATGACTGAGCAACTTCACTTTCACTTTTCACTTTCATGCATTGGAGAAGGAAATGGCAAACCACTCCAGTGTTCTTGCCTGGAGAATCCCAGGGGCGGGGGAGCCTGGTGGGCTGCCGTCTATGGGGTCACACAGAGTCAGATATGACAGAAGCGACTTAGCAGCAGCAATTCTTTATATTAAACAGGGCATGTAAGATAAATTTCTTTTTTTTTTTTTAAGGTAAACTTTTATACAATCAGCTACCTACTGAGTAATCTGAGCAAAAATATTTCATTTATGCTTATTCCACATCATGATGATTTAAACTTTAAAATCTAGGACATTGTATGTATTTGGAGTGAATGCTGATTTACTTTTGCATGCTGCTGCTGCTGCTGCTAAGTCGCTTCAGTCGCGTCTGACTCTGTGCGACCCCAGAGATGGCAGCCCACCAGGCTCCCCTGTCCCTGGGATTCTCCAGGCAAGAACACTGGAGTGGGTTGCCATTTCCTTCTCCAGTGCATGAAAGTGAAAAGTGAAAGTGAAGTCACTCAGTCATGTCCGACTTCTAGCAACCCCATGGACTGCAGCCCACCAGGCCCCTCCATCCATGGGATTTTCCAGGCAAGAGTACTGGAGTGGCATAAAACTTCAATTTATGTATTATGATTATGTAAAGTCTGAAACTGGAGTTTCATAGCAAATGCCTCAGACTTCCCAGGTGGTGCAGTGGTAAAGAATCTGCCTGTCAATGCAGGAGCCATGGGTTCAATCCCTGGGTTAACAAGATCCCCTAGAGGAGGAAATGGCAACCCACTCCAGTAATCTTGCCTAGAGAATCCCACATAGAGAGGAGCAGGACGGGTTGCAGTCCATAGGGTTGCAAAGAGTCAGACATGAGTGAGCAAGCACGCAGCGTAATATCATTTATCTCGTTTGAAAACATGTCAACATGTATCATTTGTTGGTGAAAAACGTGTGAAAGTGTAAAAAGAAGCAAGGTAATGATAGTTTATCCATAGGAAGGAGGGTAGACAAAGAGGAGAAGTGGGTAGCTAGAATATCCCATTCATAGTGCTATAGTGTTGTAGTAATGTCCTGAAGGTGAAAGGGCAAAATACTATGTTCTGACAAAGCTAGTGGTGGGTATATTATTTATATTATATATATAAAATGTTATTTTCTATTATTTTTATCTATGCCTAAAATATTATCTTTTAAAAGTTGAGATTAATAACATGAAAAACTTGTAAACATTAAAAAAAGAAAAATGAGAGACTTCCCTGGTGGTCCAGCGGCTGAGACTCATGGGGACAGGGTTCAGTCCCTGGTCAGGGAACGAGATCCCACATGCCACAACTGAGTTCACATGCCACCACAACAAAGATTTAAGTTCCCACATACCACAGCCAAGACCTGGTGTAGCCATAAAGATGCTTTTTTTTTTTTAAAGGAAAAATGAAACAAGGTAAATTAGCTTAGCAAAACTGAACCATCTACAGCCAAATGATATAGCCAATCTCCGTACTTAATTACTTCCCTGAGCTAACACTGCAGGCCCTTGTGGCAGCTTCTGAAACTATCGCCCCCTTCTGGTTGAATCCAGACCAGGCTCCTAATTCATCAATATCAGCCCCGGGAGCTCAGTGGGTAAAGAAACTCTCTGTGGTGCAGGACACCCGGGTTCAATCCCTGGGTCAGGAAGATCCCCTCAGGAAGGAAATGGCAACCCACTCCAGTATTCTTGCCTGGAAAATCCTATGGATGGAGGAGCCTGGCAGACTACAGTCCATGGGGTTGCAAGAGTAGGACACGACTTAGCGACTGAACCACCACAGCCATGGCTGCGAGACCACAGGGCGGGACCTAGATTATCTGGCCCAACTTGTTCAGAGAGAGAAAAGCTCAGAACCAAAGTGATTTTGCAATTCCCACCGCTACGAGAGCAGTTTGGAGATGCTGCTGAGCCCAGTGGGGGCCAGTTCCATCAGCCCCTGCTCAGATGAGGGGCGAGGATGGGTCAGAGGCTGGGGACTCACGAATGCACACGTCAGGATCCGAGATGGCCTTAAGGGGGTCCCTGTAGAAGAGAGGTCTGCAGCGGTCACAGTGCTGGCCCTGGGTGTTGTGCTGGCAGTCGTCACACACGCCCCCACTGCGGCCCCCACTCGCCAGGTACGCAGTCATGTCGAAGTGACAGCAGTCAGAGTGGCCATTACAGTGATGAGCTGAAAACCCAGCAAAGTTATGAGAGATTGCCAAGGTCCCCACGGTGAGCATCCCAGGGATGGTGGCTCCATGCTCCATCACCAATTTCCCCTCCTCCACTTTCTTCAGACTCCTTACACCAAGTACATGGAAGCTTAAAAGAGTTGCTTTCAAGGATCTTTTTAGCACTCCAATTCTCCTCATATACTCTCTATAGAATGTGTTCTCGAAATGTTCACTATTTAGATTTTTTTTTTTAATCAAGCAGAGAAATACAAATCATTTGGGTGATCTAAAAGCCATAGGATGCAATATTTTTTGTTGCTGTTGCTGTTTTTCAATAAAGAATATGTTTATATTCTTTACCTCTGTGCTTTCCAGGCAGCACAGAGGTAAAGAATCTACCTGCCAATGCAGGAGATGTGGGTTTGTCTGGGTTGGGAAGATCCCCTAGAGGAAGAAATGGCAACCCCCTCTGGTATTCTGGCCTGGAGAATCCCAAATACAGAGGAATGTGGTGGGCTACAGTCCTTGGGGTGGCAAAGAATTAGATATTAGACTGAGCACACAGCACACACGAAGAATATGCTTACTGACTCAGACTGGTAAATCTGAAGGTTTTACATCACCTGTTTGGTAGTATGGTAGCACTGGATTCTCCAGATTAGATGCTAGAGCTGGGTCCAGCCAGCCTCTTCTTCTCTAGGGCAGAACTGCTGGAAGTGGGGCTAAATGTCATTTTCTTCCCAACAGGCGCTTACCCAGATCTTCAGAAGGAAAGGCAGTCTGTTTAAAGGGATCTGTGTATCTTTGTGGTAATATCTATGCTACTTGCCTGGTTGGGTTTTTCCCTGTAAACAGCATAAGCTTGGGCCACATTTTGCTGGGTCGTGTCCACTGTGACACCCCTGGATGGGGATTTTTCATAAGAGCTCATCTAATAACCTCTTTGTCAAATCCTGTTTTTCCCACATTTGGGAAAAGAAACTGAATAACAGCTTTAGAAATGCATCAAAATTCAGAGGCAGAAAACACATGACTAAACTCCCTCCTATCTTTTTAAGTCTAAATATTTTATTAAAAAACACAATAGCCTGTCAACTCCATCCTGGGCCTCATTTCTCATATCTTATCTGACATATGGGTTTAAGGTCACATTCACTGAGTGTATATTTATTCAGGAAAACAGTGGGGCTCTTTGTACAAATTCTAGCGGTCACCAGATTGCTGGAGTGACACCATCCCCGCTGATATTACCCCCCCCATGGCTGTGCCCCTCCTATGGAAAGGGCCACACAACATATAATCTAGTTGTTCAAATTAATGTTAAGTTTTGGTGTGAGGGTTGGAGAAGCTGGTGTTCTTCTGTGCAGGAGGCACGAGAATATCACACAGTTGGAGCTGGAAGTCACAAGTTCACCCCCTGTGGTGCCAGAAGCCCAGCAGAAACCAGCTAAATGTTCTCCAAAAGAAGGGAAAGCAGAGACTGTGTAAGGAGTTTCGTATAAGGAAACTCAGTCTATGCTAAGAACTGAGGTCCACCCACCTCGGCAAGCACTGTCCAGGAGGCCCGTGGCTGGCCTCCAAGGAACATCCTGGAAGAAGTCCTTGCACCTCTCACAGTTTGGGCCGTCTGTACTGTGCTGACAGATGCATCGACCATGAACCTGCATGCGTGAGGAACGTGAACGGTGAGAACACAGGGCTCGTCTTTGAACTTTGAGGACATTGGGGTTCTTTAAATGGAAAATGAAATACCAGCCCGAGGGGGTCTCTCTGGGTCTTAGTTTTCCACGTGTTAGTTATAATACGAACCCTGACTGTCTACTATTACTTGCTTAATTAGCTTTTAAACTTTTTAATTTTATAAACTTTTTAAATTTTAAGATGCATAAGTGAACATTTATAAGGAATTCATTGTTTTTCTGAATTTTGGTATCAGGGAACACATGGCCTGAACACAGGCCCTTGGCAAACTGAGAGCCAGGATGGAGAATGTGTATGTGTGTGCATGAGTGCGTGTATGTGTGTGCACAAGTGCGTGTGTGGGGGGGATGATTTAGGAACTTCAGGGAATTAGAAAACTAAAACTGGAAAAAGGTGTGGGATTCTCTTGATTTTTCACAAAATGCCCTCAGTGCCCACATTCCCAGGGAAAATTTCCATTTCTGGTGAAACATATGAGGTGTCTAAGCGGAAAGATCTATAGCCTCCAGCCTTGTCCGTTATGACCAATAGTTCAAAACTATTTTTAGTTAGACACACTCCCAAGACTCTGAACAAAATTAAATTCTTCTACTGTATTATTCCTTTAAGATTAGTCCCAGGAGTGGAGAAGATCTGCACTGCTTAGGACAGAGTCATAGCGTGTCACTCGAGGTGATGGCTTTGGACAGCATCAGATGTCACTCAAACACTTTGGCACTGAGCCCAGGCTCTCACATGAATAGACCTTCAATACATTTTTATGAGACAATGTATGTGACATGGTTCCTCCCCATCAAATCTCCATTTCCTAAAAAACCAATAAACAAGAGAGATAAGATGGACCATCTGGAAATCATAAATTACAAATTCTGCCCATTAGCTCAATGATGGCCACATGTGGCAGAATTCACAAGAACTTCTGTCCAGAGAACCAAAGGCCCCCACATGGCCTGATGGGCCAGACTGAATGATATCTGCCTGGCACAAAGAGGGCTCTTGGATTGTTGATCCCCACATACAGAGTCTGACATACATTCAGCACTAAGACAGTGAAGGGAAGATAGGAGAGCCGATCTTGCTCTCAGGTGAGTTTGTAACTCATCATGCCTGGAGGGCTGAAAACATCACCGCGCGTCTTCTGTGTTGAACCACATTCACTAGCATGGCCATTGCAAAAACAGCTTCCTCGAACCACCATCTCATACATAGTAGTATTTATCAAGGGAATCATTTTGCCTTCTTCCAAGCAAAATATCCCCGAGAGTATGGAGCCTGGTAAAGTTTATCTTCAGGTTTGTTAATGTCACAAGGTCTAGAGAAAGGAAAATAATGAAATTAATAAATCAAAGTGCATTAGGTTGGATGGGTTCACAGCACCCTTCTTGACCGATACTGTCTTACCATCCTATAGACATGCAATGACAAAGAATCCCCCTTACATGAAGTTTTACAAAAGAAGTGCCCCTGGGGCACTCTTGTACAGGATCATTTCTTGTAAGATATTTGTAATTTACGTGAATATGAGCTGAATTCAGGACTCATTTAAATTTAGACACTGCCATTCCTAAACAAGCAGCAGCTTATGTTCTGGTTCAGTAGACACTACCCAAATTGTTTTCATCTCAATTAACCACGATAACAACAACAACAAAAGATTTTATTTCTAGGAAAGAAACCGAAGAAAGGAAATTCTACCTCACCACCAGTGGAGGGTTCAATATCCGAATATCTGGAGTCACAAACAAGGTCTCCCACTCCCTGGGCCTGGCCAGATGTGATGTTAGGGAAGGAAGTAGCACAATCTTTGGCAAAATATTTGAACACTCTCCAGGTGTGTCCATAGTCTGTGGAGCGTTCAACTAACATTGCAGCAGGCCGAAAAGTCTAGAAGAAAAATCAGTTAAACTTGTCATGCTTCGCAAAAGTAGAATTTATAACCCATTCCAGATTGACAATAATTTTGAATTCCATTTTTAGTACCTTTATTTGTATCTTTTCAAATCTATTCTAAGGAATTCTCTGGTGGTTCCACTGCAGAGGGCATATGTTCAATCCCTGGTCAGGCCACTAAGATTCCCCATGCCATGCAGCAAGGCCAAGAAAATGAAAAGAAAAAAAAATCTACTCTACCATGAACACACCAAAATCTTTCTATCAAGTGGGCGACTATTTATGAGCATATGTTTTGTCTCAGAATCAAATTCCATTTTAAAATTGTTTCTGTATAAATTAATTGAAGAAAAATGGCATGTACTTTTTTTAAAAAAACCAATGCAGTTGACATTTTTATAGCAATCTGCATGTGGTTTTCTTCATTAAGAATACTTTTCCTCTGGCAAAGGCTTCAAAACCTACCATAAAGTTTACCCGGTTCCCCAGAGTTGACTTAGCCATGTCAGATAACTCCCCAGCATTCTAATCGTACATCTATTTCTGCACTTGTCACTCTGCATTGTAATTTCAAAATTATATATCTGTTTATACCTATGACTAGACTGTGAGTTCTTTGAAATCAAAGACTACTTCTTAAATTTTTAAAACTTTTAATTTTATGTTCATCTTTTATGGCTAAAACCTAGCACCAGGCCTGACAAAATTAGAATTCTGATGAATGATTAAAGAATGACGATAGCACAGATTTTCTCTGGCATCTAACTCAGTAAAGAGCCTTTAAATTTTCTTCCTCTTTTGATCACATTTTTTTTTTTTTTTTTTTTGTATTTCCTGAAATAATTTACAGTGCCTGGCCTTTTATCCTCCAAATTATCTTTCTAGTTCTTGTCATCTCTAGCACCCCAGAGCTTGGAGGTTTTCTTTCTCCTGCATCTTCTAAGACTCACTCTCTCTTTTCTTTTTTGTTAATCATGTAAGTTATTATTTAATGAGCACTGGTGTTTTTTTGTTTTTCATTCAAGAGCAAAAGCCCAGATAACAAAGCTCCAGTCTGGATTTTAACAGCTTTTTGTTCTCTGCAGGGGAGCAAGGAAGTGAAATCTAAGGTATGCCGAGCATTTGGTAAGTAGATAAGGGGGCAGCAGTCTACTCTTCTGTACCTTAAAGGTCAGAATAAGGTGACTGAGCTGAAATAAGGCCTCTAGGTCCAGTCTGATGCTGACATGATCAAGACCTAAAGGAAAATCCAGAAAGAAGAAAATCAGTGATTTTGAGAGACAACTGTTTACCTTGCTAATTCCTCAACTGTCTGTAATGAAACCCTTTGGAATCTTATGGCTGGTGATTAACACTCTTGCCAGGTCTGTTGGAGTGGCTTTCCATGCCATTCACACTCAGGATAAGGTCTGCTGCTGCTGCTAAGTTGCTTCAGTCATGTCTGACTCTGTGCGACCCCATACACGGCAGCTCACCAGGCTCCCCTGTCCCTGGGATTCTCCAGGCAAGAACACTGGAGTGGGTCGCCATTTCCTTCTCCAATGCATGAAAGTGAAAAGTGAAAGTAAAGTCGCTCAGTCGTGTCTGACTCTTTGCGACCCCATGGACTGCAGTCTACCAGGCTCCTCCATCCATGGGATTTTCCAGGCAAGGGTAATATTTCCCTGATTGCGCCCACATTTATATTTTAGTGACAACACGCACAGCCACAGTGTGGCAGTATGGCACTCCACCAAGGGAGTTCCTGGATGGTCCCTGTAGGTAGAAAGAGAGGGCTCATTGTGTTCACCTTAAATCTTGACTTCATATAAGCTAGTAGCCAGCACATGGCAAACACCCACACCTTCTCCTTCCAACAGCTACAAGGAAGCACTTGACCTAGCTGTATTGTCACTCAGCAGAAAACACATCTTGGATTTTTCTCCTGGGACTGAGGGTCTGTGGGTGCCTCTGTGGCAACCAATCATGTTCCTGTCCAGTGGATGACACTGAAAAAGCTTCATACTATGCTTGCCCTAAATCATCTTATATACTGATGATGATGATTTCCTTACTCCCTTCTCATTGTCTAGAGTCCCCTACAGGAAATACATTTAGGTATTCAAAGACAATAGAGGGACTATAGCCTGAACATCCTGGCCAGGACTTTGCACTGAGACAGCTTGGTGCCATCCAGGTATAGCACGGATGTGAAGTATCAGCTCCAATCCAGACATGATGGAAGCTGCTCTCTAGAGTGGAACTGTCCAATGGATGTATGAGTCCCATGGGTGACTTAAAATTTTCCAGCAGGCGTATTTTACAAAGTAAAAAGAAACAGGAGAAATTATTTATATTTATTACATATATCGCCAATGCATGAAAGTGAAAAGTGAAAGTGAAGTCGCTCAGTCATGTTTGACTCTTCGCAATGGACGGCAGCCTACCAGGCTCCTCTGTCCATGGGATTTTCCAGGAAAGAGTACTGGAGTGCATTGCCATTGCCTTCTCTGCTATATATCTATAAAATATATTTATCCATATATTATAAATAACATGACATAAATAATACACACTACAGATAATAAATATATATAATATATATATATTATAGATAATATATTGTGTGCTGTGCTCAGTCATGTCAAACTCTTTGCAACCCCACAGACTATAGCCTGCTAGGTTCCTCTGTCCATGGGATTCTCCAGGCAAAAATGTTGGAGTAGGTTGCCATTTTCTACTCCAGAGGATCTTCTCAACTCAAAGATCAAATCCACGTCTCTTGTATCTCCTGCATTGGCAGGTGGATTCTTTAACACTGTACCACCTAGGAAACCCTAGATAGACAATACATTATCTGTAATTTATTTATATATTTAAATCATATGTATGATATAAATATTATATATAATACACTGCCTAAATATATTATATATAAATATATACTATACCTAATCCAATATATCAAAAATATTCTCACTTCAATATGTAGTCAATATTTTAGGAGAAAAACTATTAAAAATTCCAACATATGGAGGCTGAACAACACACTGCTGAATAACCAACAAATCACAGAAGAAATCAAAAAAGAAATCAAAATTTGCATAGAAATAAATGAAAATGAAAACACAACAACCCAAAACCTGTGGGACACGGTAAAAGCAGTCCTAAGGGGAAAGTTCATAGCAATACAGGCATACCTCAAGAAACAAGAAAAAAGTCAAATAAATAACCTAACTCTACACCTAAAGCAACTAGAAAAGGAAGAAATGAAGAACCCCAGGGTTAGTAGAAGGAAAGAAATCTTAAAAATTAGAGCAGAAATAAATGCAAAAGAAACGAAAGAGACCATAGCAAAAATCAACAAAACCAAAAGCTGGTTCTTTGGAAGGATAAATAAAATTGACAAACCATTAGCCAGACTCATCAAGAAACAAAGGGAGAAAAATCAAATCAATAAAATTAGAAACGAAAATGGAGAGATCACAACAGACAACACAGAAATACAAAGGATCATAAGAGACTACTATCAACAATTATATGCCAATAAAATGGACAACGTGGAAGAAATGGACAAATTTTTAGAAAAGTACAACTTTCCAAAACTCGACCAGGAAGAAATAGAAAATCTTAACAGACTCATCATAAGCACAGAAATTGAAACTGTAATCAAAAATCTTCCAGCAAACAAAAGCCCAGGTCCAGATGGCTTCACAGCTGAATTCTACCAAAAATTTAGAGAAGAGCTAACACCTATCCTGCTCAAACTCATCCAGAAAATTGCAGAGGAAGGTAAACTTCCAAACTCATTCTATGAGGCCACCATCGCCCTAATACCAAAACCTGACAAAGATCCCACAAAAAAAGAAAACTACAGGCCAATATCACTGATGAACATAGACACAAAAATCCTTAACAAAATTCTAGCAATCAGAATCCAACAACACATTAAAAAGATCATACACCATGACCAAGTGGGCTTTATCCCAGGGATGCAAGGATTCTTCAATATCTGCAAGTCAATCAATGTAATACACCACATTAACAAATTGAAAAATAAAAACCATATGATTATCTCAATAGATGCAGAGAAAGCCTTTGACAAAATTCAACATCCATTTATGATAAAAACTCTCCAGAAAGCAGGAATAGAAGGAACATACCTCAACATAATAAAAGCTATGTATGACAAACCCACAGCAAACATTATCCTCAATGGTGAAAAATTGAAAGCATTTCCTCTAAAGTCAGGAACAAGACAAGGGTGCCCATTTTCACCATTACTATTCAACATAGTTTTGGAAGTTTTGGCCACAGCAATCAGAGCAGAAAAAGAAATAAAAGGAATCCAAATTGGAAAAGAAGAAGTAAAACTCTCACTGTTTGCAGATGACATGATCCTCTACATAGAAAACCCTAAAGACTCCACCAGAAAATTACTAGAACTAATCAACAACTATAGTAAAGTTGCAGGATATAAAATCAACACACAGAAATCCCTTGCATTCCTATACACTAATAATGAGAAAACAGAAAGAGAAATTAAGGAAACAATTCCATTCACCATTGCAACGGAAAGAATAAAATACTTAGGAATATATCTACCTAAAGAAACTAAAGACCTATATATAGAAAACTATAAAACACTGGTGAAAGAAATCAAAGAGGACACTAACAGATGGAGAAATATACCATGTTCATGGATTGGAAGAATCAATATAGTGAAAATGAGTATACTACCCAAAGCAATCTATAGATTCAATGCAATCTCTATCAAGCTACCAACAGCATTCTTCACAGAGCTAGAACAAATAATTTCACAATTTGTATGGAAATACAAAAAACCTCGAATAGCCAAAGCGATCTTGAGAAAGAAGAATGGAACTGGAGAACGCAACCTACCTGACTTCAGGCTCTACTACAAAGCCACAGTTATCAAGACAGTATGGTACTGGCACAAAGACAGAAATATAGATCAATGGAACAAAATAGAAAGCCCAGAGATAAATCCACGCACATATGGACACCTTATCTTTGACAAAGGAGGCAAGAATATACAATGGATTAAAGACAATCTCTTTAACAAGTGGTGCTGGGAACTCTGGTCAACCACTTGTAAAAGAATGAAACTAGAACACTTTCTAACACCATACACAAAAATAAACTCAAAATGGATTAAAGATCTCAATGTAAGACCAGAAACTATAAAACTCCTAGAGGAGAACATAGGCAAAACACTCTTTGACATACATCACAGCAGTATCCTCTATGACCCACGTCCCAGAATATTGGAAATAAAAGCAAAAATAAACAAATGGGACCTAATTAACCTTAAAAGCTTCTGCACATCAAAGGAAACTATTATCAAGGTGAAAAGACAGCCTTCAGAATGGGAGAAGATAATAGCAAATGAAGCAACTGACAAACAACTAATCTCGAGAATATACAAGCAACTCCTACAGCTCAACTCCAGAAAAATAAATGACCCAATCAAAAAATGGGCCAAAGAACTAAATAGACATTTCTCCAAAGAAGACATCCAGATGGCTAACAAACACATGAAAAGATGCTCAACATCACTCATTATCAGAGAAATGCACATCAAAACCACTATGAGGTACCATTTCACACCAGTCAGAATGGCTGCGATCCAAAAGTCTACAAGTAATAAATGCTGGAGAGGGTGTGGAGAAAAGGGAACCCTCTTACACTGTTGGTGGGAATGCAAACTAGTACAGCCACTATGGAGAACAGTGTGGAGATTCCTTAAAAAACTGGAAATAGAACTGCCTTATGATCCAGCAATCCCACTGCTGGGCATACACACTGAGGAAACCAGAAGGGAAAGAGACACGTGTACCTCAATGTTCATCGCAGCACTGTTTATAACAGCCAGGACATGGAAGCAACCTAGATGTCCATCAACAGATGAATGGATAAGAGAGCTGTGGTACATATACACAATGGAGTATTACTCAGCCATCAAAAAGAATACATTTGAATCAGTTCTAATGAGGTGGATGAAACTGGAGCCTATTATACAGAGTGAAGTAAGCCAGAAGGAAAAACACCAATACAGTATACTAACGCATATATATGGAATTTAGAAAGATGGTAACAATAACCCTGTGTACGAGACAGCAAAAGAGACACTGATGTATAGAACAGTCTTATGGACTCTGTGGGAGAGGGAGAGGGTGGGAAGATTTGGGAGAATGGCATTGAAACATGTAAAATATCATGTATGAAACGAGTTGCCAGTCCAGGTTCGATGCACGATACTGAATGCTTGGGGCTAGCGCACTGGGATGACCCAGAGGGATGGTATGGGGAGGGAGGAGGGAGGAGGGTTCAGGATGGGGAACACATGTATACCTGTGGTGGATTCATTTTGATATTTGGCAAAACTAATACAATTATGTAAAATTTAAAAATAAAATAAAATTAAAAAATAAAATAAAATAAAAATAAAAATTAGTGATGCTTTATTATACATACTTCTTTTCCCAAACTAAGTCTTAGAAACCCGGGATGTTTTTACACACATAGCACATCTTGGTTTGGATTCAGTTCAGTTCAGTTGCTCAGTCGTGTCCGACTCTTTGCGACCCTGTGGACTGCAGTATGCCAGGCTTCCCTGTCCATCACCAACTCCCAGAGCTTACTCAAACTCATGTCCATCAAGTGAGTGATGCCATCCAACCATCTCATCCTCTGTCGTCCCCTTCTCCTGCCTTCAATCTTTTCCAGCATCAGGGTCTTTTCCAATGAGTCAGTTCTTTGCATCAGGTGGCCAAAGTATTGGAGCTTCAGCTTCAGCATCAGTCCTTCCAATGAATATTCAGGGCTGATTTCCTTTAGGATGGACTGGTTGGATCCCCTTGTAGTCCAAGGGACTCTCAAGAGTCTTCCCCAACACCACAGTTCAAAAGCATCAATTCTTTGGTGTTCAGCTTTCTTTACAGGCCAAATCTCACATCCATACATGACTACTGAAAAAAACCATAGCTTTGCTTCCAAGAAGCAAGCATCTTTTAATTTTATGGCTGCAGTCACCATCTTCAGTGATTTTGGAGCCCCCCAAAATAGTCTCTCACTGTTTCGTTTCCCCATCTGTTTGCCCTGAAGTGATGGGACCAGATGCCGTGATCTTAGTGTTATGAATGTTGAGTTTTAAGCCAACTTTTCTCTCTCCTCTTTCACTTTTATCAAGAGGCTCTTTAGTTCTTCTTTGCTTTCTTCCATAAGGGTGGTGTCATCTGCATATATGAGGTTATTGTTATTTCTCCCGACAATCTTGATTCCAGCTTGTGCTTCATGCAGCCCGGCATTTTGCATGATGTACTCTGCATATGGGCTTCCCTCATAGCTCAGTTGGTAAAGAATCCGCCTGCAATGCAGGAGACCCCGGTTCAATTCCTGGATTGGGAAGATCTGCTGGAGAAGGGAAAGGCTACCCATTCCAGTATTCTGGCTTGGAGAATTCCATGGACTGCATAGTCCATGGGGTTGCAAAGAGTGAGACATGACTGAGTGACTCTCAGTTTGACTCTGCATATGAGTTAAATAAGCAGGGTAACAATATACAGCCTTGACATACTCCTTTCCATATTTGGAACCAGTCTGTTGTTCCATGTCTAACTGTTGCTTCTTGACCTGAATATAGATTTCTCAGGAGGCAGGTCAGGTGGTCTGGTATTCTCATCACTTGAAGAATTTTCCACAGTTTGTTGTGATCCACACAGTCAAAGGCTTTGGCGTGGTCAATAAAGCAGAATTAGATGTTTTTCTGGAACTCTCTTGCTTTTTTGATGATCCAACGTATATTGGCAGTTTGATCTCTGGTTCCTGTGTCTGTTTTAAATACAGCTTGAACATTTGGAACTTCTAAGTTCATGTACTGTGGAAGCCTAGCTTGGAGAATTTTGAGCATTACATTGCTATCGTGTAAGATGAGTGCAATTGTGCAGTAGTTTGAACATTCTTTGGCACTGACTTTCTTTGGGATTGGAATGAAAACTGACCTTTTTCAGTCCTGTGGCCACCGCTGAGTTTTCCTATTTTGCTGGCATATTGAATGCAGCACTTTCACAGCATCATCTTTTAGCATTTGAAATAGCTCAACTGGAATTCTGTTACCTCCACTAGATTTGTTCATAGCGATGCTTCCTAAGGCCCACTTGACTTCACATTCCAGGATGTCTGACTCTAGGTGAGTGATCACACCATCGTGGTTATCTGGGTCATGAAAATCTTTTCTGTATAGTTCTTCTGTGTGTTCTTGCCACCTCTTCTTAATATCTTCTGCTTCTGTTAGGTGGATTAGCCATGTTTTATGTGCTCAGTAGCCATGTGTGGAGCCGCAATATTGGAAAGTCTAGCTCCAGAGAACAATGACCTGACTGTGGTGAACTGGGATATAGCTTAGTGTTCTAGGGTGAATGGCTTGGGGAAGAGTTTGTTGCTGAGAGAGCAGCCACATTTCAGGCTCTGTGTCAAAGGCCCCAGCTCTTTCTGGAAAGGAGATCATCTGTTCCCTCTTATTCTCAACCAAGCACTCAGTTGAGAACACATCTTCTGTGCAGTCAGCTTTGACAAAAGGGCATTCCCTCTTAAGGAGACATGGAATGAATGCTGGGCATGTGGATCAAAGCAGGTGTGAAGCAAAAATGGTCCCATTCATCAGCATGGTAAAAACTGCCAACATTGACTAAGGAGAGTCCAACGAGAGACCAATCATTAGGATCCAAATGAACTAGCATTTAATAGACACCAATCAATGATCTTACCTATTATGATTTTTCCCACATTCCCCTGTTATGGCCTGGGATCCCTTTAGGGAAATATGTTTAGAGTCCGAACAGAATAGAGGAATTGTAGTCCAAGGTGAGAGATGCAGGGATGTGGCAAATGGAATCCTCTGGGGGGATTAGAGCTCCAGACCAGTGTTGAAGAGGGTCCATCATGAGTGAATGAGCTACATTAAACACATAAAGCTGGGGTGGGAAATAGGGAATCCCTGATCAGGTCCAAATTTACAGGGGCATCTAGGAAACAGGGCCAGTGTGAGGTTCAGGATCACAATGTCATGAACAGGGAAGGGCAAAAACCAGGAAGGAAAGAATTGCAGTCAGTAGCCAACTATCCTTTCAATTAAATTTTTACATTAAAATTTTTGATTTGCAGAAAGAAATATCCTTTCTCTTTCTGCGTTCATATGTTGAAGAAGGAAAAAGCACATGGCATTAACTCTCAGACTTCCCCTGGCATTATTATTTCTGTTTACATCAGTGTATTTTTTATTAGGCTTAATTTACCAATACCTCATAAACTACTCCCATCTCCCTTTTTATTTTCCCAAAGAACAAGAGCATACAGAACTGTTCCCCACATGAAAAAAGTAAAACATTCTCAGGTATGTGCTTAAAAAATACTTCTATTTCTCAAGAGGAAAATATTCTTTCTTAAAATGAAAATTGAATTCTGCTTTTATACAGGGTTTTACATTCTCAGTGGATATTATTGCACTTCAATATAACTCCTTGTGTGATAGTGCCAAAATCATACAGAGAGAAAGATACCTTACAAAAATGTGAAGAAATAAAAAACTGAACAGAAACTTGGTCATACCATTTTCAGATTGCCACCACTTCTTTTCTCTCTCTGGTTCAAAACCTGTGATTACGTTCTCGATGGTGCGGCTGTTGGGTTGGGTGTGTGGATCATATGGAAATCTGGAATCACAGATGAAGCATTTTTGTTCCCCCTGGAAAACACATCATTAAAATTAAAAATAAATAGTCGTCATTACTTATTGTTGATCTGAATTTAAAAACAAGCTGGATGTGCTATATTTGTCATTCAATCTAGCTAAAAATAAAAAGCAGAGGAAATGACAAGACATAAATTTTTCCATCAATAGGTGCTTGACTACCAAAACAAACAAAATTAAGACTTGACTTAGAAATTTTATAAATGTAAACATTTGGGACAAAATTGCAAATTTGTAGAACTAATCATTTTTTTCTCATACAAGGAGCAGAGGGTTTAGAGTTTGTTTTATAGAAAAATAACTAGGATATACTCGAGTTGGAATAACTTCCTTTAGTTAAAAAAAAAATTAGTAAGAAATTAATGAAACAATTGGCCATTAGTTTATCTGCAACCATCATCCTTTCTCTCTCAGATATTATTTTTGGCATAAAAGCTTCCAGAGCCAAAACCTTTACTATGCACATGTGGATTTTGTAAGAATTTCATTAAACTCATTACAGAGAGACCCACCCTCTTGTCTTGCCAGGTAGAAGGTTTTTGTCAATTGGAACTAATTTTGCTTGGGATGGATTTTCAAAGGTTTTAACAGTCAAGACTGGCCTTTTGAGTTTGCATCCACTTGTAGGTGTACTTACTTACAACTCCTGAGGAACTCTCCCAAAGGCCTGTCAATGGCCTGCACAGTTGTTCTGGCTAATATTTGTGGGACTCTGGAGGAGCATTTTTGCAAAGCTTCCAGGAAGCAGGAGTGATTTCTTACAATCCTCCATATTGGAAATTGCCCAAAACAGCAAATATGCTGGTAGGTATTCAGCAAACGTTGGATTTTATGCTTGACCATGGCTTACAAGGGCCTAGGTAATCTGACCAGTCGCACCTCTTTTGTTAAACAAATGCATGATGATTTTAATGACTATTTCAGCTACAGATTGTCAAAGTAAACCAGACTTTCAAGAGAGTGTTATAATCTTCTTATAATCACTGGCCACCATAAGCCCTTATACTTGAATAAAGCCAAAATGCCCTTTAGAAATTAAGGACCAGTACAAGTTAGATCAGTTCTGCATATGGGGAGATTTGCCCCACATCTGTCCTAATAGAGCAACAGGAGCCCAGTGATTCCACCAAAAGTTGCCAAGACTTGAAAATATTTCCAATACTATGGAAAATATTGGGGAAAATGTTTAACTTCAGGCTGTTTATTTTTTTTCTGTAAACATGTTAGAAGTACAGTCTTTGATGGAACTGGCTACAGAGGATGCTTAGTTGTGGCAAATAGATATGAGAGGCCCAACCTGGGTAACACTCTGAGTCAATGCTGACTTAAACATTTGGAAGAGAATCTTTTGCTTGAGAGCTCTTTGCTAGTTGATGGATGAAAAAAAAATTATCCTCCATGCCACATGAATTTTATATAACTAATGCTTATAGTTTCACCTGTAATGCTTTGTCAGCTAGAAGATATTGTGGGATTTTTTTTCCCCCAGTTCTAAGATTTTTAAGATTTCTGATTCCCTAGACTGAAGAAGTTCTGGAGTTTGTTTTACTTCTATTTGGTGTAACTTTGCCTTATAGGAATATCAAGTTCTAATTATTTTAACATCAAGTTCAAATAATTAGGCTCATGACAATGTAAGCAGATGCCAATGGTGGAAAGACAAGATGGGTGAGGCCGGTGTTGCAAAGTTCCTAATATTAGAGTTGGGAACCACTGCTTTGTCCAGGGGACCTGGCCTTAGGAAAGCTACTTGAAGGGCCTTCCATCCCACCTGACCTAAAATTGAGCAAAACTTCTACAGTGTCACTTTCTTGCCCATGTAGAGAATTTGCTTTCTTATACAAGTACTTCCTAAACTTAGACCAGGGCTAAGCACTCAAGTATTGTCTCCACTTATTTATAATCACCCTCATTTACTAAAACCAATGAGAACACAAAGCCTTCCCAGATGCCTCCAGGAGTTGCCTTACACAAACAATACATGGAAAAACCTGGGTCACTAACATTAGGCTTACACCCAGCTTCCTTCCTGCACATCCTCTCAGTTAAGGGGTTGACACAATTGCCTCAGGCTTTTGAGCAGGTGTGATACTCAGATGACTTTGGATGCTTGTTTCAGAGCCCAGGGAAGAAAAAAAGCAACTTGTCCTTTTATAAGACTGGTCTTTAAGAATAAAAGGTACAAAAAGATGTTCACATTGGGACTTGATAGTCTCTAAATAAGACAATTTCCAAGTGGCATTGAGACACTGGCAGACAATCAATTCCAAGTCTACACTCTGTCCATCTCCATCTAAAGTAGGGCAGTAAGAGCCCATGTTCAGCATAATAACCCTGAACCCTGAGGATCTTCCATCTTCATCCAACTCATCAATTATTTAATAAGTCCACTCCACTGGAGTCACTAAAGCAGCCCATTAGAACATATATTGTATAGTAGTCCCTTCAAAGACTGAACAAAAAAAACCCACCTTTTTTGTTTAATTCTAAAGGTAACAAGAAATAGATGAAGCCCGTCTTCCTTATTCCCCAGTTGGTAATGGTTTCCCAGATGTTGAATTGAATCACTTGTGTCTCTGATGTTTGGGAAGGTGGACTGTTTCCTTTTTTCTCCTGTTGTCTGGACGGCCCTAGATGTACTTGGAAAAAAATCTACATCACTGATGAAATCATGTCCCAACAAGTAAACAAAGATCCAACCCACCTCGAGGTGGCTGAGGATGCAGTATTTCTGGGCTCTGTCCAGTCCACAGGTAGAAGCAGCCGTGAGCTGCCCACTGTGACCCACCAGGAGATCACCGGTTGGGGGCTGACAGGCACCTCTGCTGCATTCATCTTGAGCTTCCACGTAACTGAGCAACCCTTGAAAACATGATAGAAACAGAACACATGAGACAGTCTAAGGGTGGTAGAAGGCTTAAAGAAGTGACTGGTTAAGTGGGAGAGTTGACAGTCCACCTATTTTTAATACTAGTTCTGTGATCATGAAGACCCTGGTGGTGGATACTGTTGGCACCTGCAGCCTGATGGAAATCTCTTAGCGTAGGCGGTTATGCCATCTGTGCTCATGTCCCCACCTGGATCAGCTGAAGCCAGTGACCTATGGATGCACGTTTCTCAGCCATTGCCTCAAGGCTGGGATCCACTCTGTGATGCAGTTTATGCTCAAAGTCTCTTCTGGGAGGAGGTTGAAGCTGGACTCCTGCTGGGACCCCATTCTGGCTCCAATGCTCTCACTCTCTCCCTCTTCAGAGCACTGCCTCAATAAATTACTTGCACGAAATCCTTGTCTCAGGCTCTGCTTCTAGGAAACCTGACCTTAAACAACCTCCATTCACTGGAAATTCTCTGTGTGTCCTTTTAGGGCAAATAATAAAGATAAATACACAGACATGAGGAAGGAGAGTCCTAATCCTGACTCTTATATCTGTTGTTCCAACCTGGAGGAAAATCAACTGGAGAAATTAAGAAATCCTTGGGAAATAACTTTCTCTTAAAATATGTAAATTCAGTTGACCTCCCTTTACAACCTGGAGTGCTGGATTCCGACACACCATGGAACAGATCATGTTTCTTTGGGATAAAAGATGGCACAGATGGAATTCCAGACTGTATAGTACACTTAACCCTTGGTACCTGCCAGGCAACAGATCTGTCATGAAGGGTTCAGTCACAGAGCATTAAAGGGCAGCTCTATCTCAATTGTCACAATTCTCTACTTTTCATGAGAAACCTCTGAGATAATATCCTTAAATGTTGGTTTAAAAATGATTTTTAAAGTTCTGTTTGTCTTAAAATGTTAAATTCTGAGTTAATATAACTTAAATCTCTATATGTGAATACAGGGTGGGTAATCCACACTATTTCCTGCCTGCACAGCTTGTCTGCTTTATTCCTTAATGTTAAAGTTACACACTTATAACCCATAACATATTAGTAGATTTTGTTTACTGTTGGACTGAATAAAAGAAAGCAAAAGTCTTACAGGGAATAAGGTCTAAACTGAACACACTCTAAAGCTAAATACATTATGCTAAAGCTATAATGTGAGTCCTCTATTTTATTGATAGCTATTTATAGAAATAGTTACACTTTTATTTTCTTTTTTGGGCTTCCCTTGTGGCTCAGCTGGTAAAGAATCCGCCTGCAGTGCGGGAGACCTGGGTTCGATCCCTGGGTTGGGAAGATCCCCTGAAGAAGGGAAAGGCTACCCACTCCAGTATTCTGACCTGGAGAATTCCATGAACTGTAGAGTCCATGGGGTCGAAAGAGTCAGACACGACTGAGAAACTTTCACTTTCATACTTCTTTTAAAAGCATATTTGAACAGGACAGTATTTTTAAAAATTCAATTAAATGGTTAGAATTCTTTTTTTTTTTTTTTTTTTTTGCTTCTTAAAGCCAAAATCTAGGAACTAGTTTTCTCTTGATTGCAACTCAAACTGCAGACATGATAATTTTGCAGAAATAAAACAGCCTCTGGATTGAAAGACACAGGACCCAGAAGAGCTAAAACAATTTAAAAAATATTTCTACTTGATATTAAGGTTTACTATGTATCCACAGTAAGCAAGAAAATGTAATATTGGTTGAGAGACAGACCCATAGATTAATAGAATAGAGACCTTGGAAATAGACCTACACAAATATGATCAACTGATTTTTGAGGTTCAAAGGTGGATGAAGGACAGTCTCTCAACAAGCAGTGCTGAAGCAGTTGGACATTCAGAGGCAAAAAAAGGAACTATAACCAAAACCTCACACTGTATACAAATATTAACAAAAATGGATCATGGACTTAAAAAGTAAAATATAAAACTCCTACAAACACATAGGAGATTTGGGCAATTTAGGGCTAGGCAAAGCATTTTTAGAATTGACAATAAGAGCATGATTCATAAAAGGAAAACTGGAACCTCATCAAAATTAAAAACTTTATGAAGAGGTAAAAAAGCAAGGAGAATATAATTACCAATCACATATCTGACAAACCCCTTGACCTAGAATATATAGTGTTAGTCGCTCAGTCATGTCCAACTCTTTGCAACCCCATGGACTGTAGCCCGCCAAGCCCGTCAGGCTCCTCCGTCAGTGGGATTTTCCAAGCAAGAATACTGGAGTGGACTGCCATTTCCTTCTCCAGAGAATATATAAAGAGCTCTCAAAACTCAACATTAAAAAACCAATCCAATTAGAAAATGGCAAGCAACATGAATAGACATTTCACTGAAGCAAATACATAGATGGCAAATAAGCACCTGAGAAGACGTTCAGCATCATCAGTCACTAGGGAGACGCAAATCAAAATCACAATAGTACTGCATATCCATCAGAATAGCTAAAAAACAATCAAAAACAAACAAACAAACAAACCAAAACTGGTAACTCCAGCTGCTAGAGAGGATGTGGAAAAACTGGATTACTTATACACTGCTGGTAGGAATATAAAATGGAACAGTCACTCTGGGGAAAAGTATGATAGTTTCTTATAAAGCTAAGCATGTGCTTATCATACAACCCAGCACTTACAGTCTTAGGTAATCATCCCAGAAAAATTAAAACTTATATTCACACAAAAAACTGTACAGCATCTTTATAATAGCCCCAAACTGGAAAGAACCCAGATGTCTTTCAATGGGTAAATGGTTAAGTCTTTCCTGGTGGCTCAGATGGTGAAGAATCTGCTTGCAATGCAGGAGACCCATGTTCAATTCCTGAGTCGGGAAGATCTGCTGGAGAAGGAAATGGCAACCCACTCCAGTATTCCTGCCTGGAGAATTTCATGACCGAGGAGCCTGGTGGGCTACAGTCTATGGGGTCGCAAAGAGTTGGACACGACTGAGAGACTATCACTCACTAAGTAAAGTGTAGTCTGTCCATACCTTGGGATGGTACTGAGCAGTAAAAAAAGGAAGGAATCATTGAAACATACAACACCGTGGATGAATACCCAAGGAATTACAGTGAGTAAATAACGCCCACCTCAAAAAGTATGTACTGCGTATTTCCATTTCTTTAATGATGAAATTATAGAGATGGGTAACAGATTCATGGTGGCCAGGGGTGATAGAGGCAGGGAGGAAGGGAGCTGGATGTGGGTATAAAAGGGTATTACTAGGGAATCCTTGAGTTTGATAGAGCTCTGGGAGTTGGTGATGGACAGGGAAGCTGGGCATGCTGCAGTCCATGGGGTCGCAAAGAGTCGGACACGACTGAGTGACTGAACTACCTGGGGGAATCCTTGAAGTGATAGAACTATTCTCTACCTTAACTGTGGTGACGGGCTCATGAATCTAGGCTTTTGATAAAATTGCATAGAATTAAATATACAGACACACACTCACACATACATGAAAGGGAACATGTAAAACTGGGGGACTCTAAATAAGGTTAATGGACTATTTCAGTGTCAGTTTCTTGGTTGTATATTGTACTGTAGTTACTCCAAGTGCTATCATTTGTAGAAACTGGGTAAAATGGGATCTCTCTGTATTATTTCTTACAACTGCATGAGAATCTGCAATTATCTCAATGCAAAAAAATTTTAAAAAAACAAACAATTCTCTCTCTCCTCAAAAATCATCCCCATCGGCCTCTGGATGGTGAATCATGTAAATCCCACACTCTAAAATAATACACACAGGATGGGTTCCAGCTGCTCCTATATATTATTCCTTTGAGACAAGAGAATTTATGGCAAATTCTGTTTTAAGCAGACAGAGGTGGGAGGGATGAGCCTAAAAGGAAAAATAATTACCATACTGTGGAATAAGCTTGCTTTCTCCTCAGGTTTTTTGATGGTAAAAGTAAGAGTTTTCTTCATGGATTTGTTTTGCATTTAATGGATTACTTTCCTTTAACTTGCCCTCCAAAAATACAGGCTATTGAAAAATACTCATTCTCTTGTGTACACATTTCCCACATCTATTCTGTTCATCTGATGATTTTGTGATTAAATGGCAACCCACTCCAGTGTTCTTGCCTGGAGAATCCCAGGGATGGGGCGGCCTGGTGGGCTGCCGTCTGTGGGGTCGCACAGAGTCGGACACGACTGAAGCGACTTAGCAGCAGCAAACATATGTAGATCATGGTTCTACAGTTAAGAATATGATCATAATGTCTCCTTCCCCATAGGTTACCAAATGTCACTTTTGGGAATTTTCCATCTTCCATCTCCTTGTAAAGATTATTATACTACAACAAAGCATGACATTTCTTTCTCTTTGAGATATGTTAAGTTCCCCTCATACACTTTAAAAATCTTATTGTATAATAAATGATTCTAGCTTGGTTAACATGGATTTTTTCTTTTTATTCACCCAACAATCCAAACCCAAAGTTCCTTTTATTTCCTAGAATTGGCATCAAGGATAAACACCTAATTTGAAGTTTGGACTTAACAGACAGAGGCTTTTTCAAAAAGGTCAGGTATAAAATCTCTGTTAGTGCTACATGTGGACTAGCTAAGATTTCCCTCCCAGGGATTTATTCTTTTAGACAAGTTTCATCCTGAATTATTTCACTGGAATTGTTACCTTAAAGATTAAACATGTTTTTATAACCTGACTTGGCCAAACTTGTTTTAACCAGGTATGTACTTTTCAGAAATAAAAAGTATTCCAAGACTTTGGGAAATGGAACTATTATTCGTGTAATATTCTACAGTCAAATATGAACTTTTGATCTAAAATACTTGGCAGAAAGAGGCTAGAAACATTAAGTAGTTAAAGCTTCATGCCTGAACATAGATAGACTCAGAAATATCCTTCCTGGATTAAAGCTTTCAATTGCCAAGTTATTACATGAGCATTAGGTTGGAAATGATTCAGAGAATAATGATGTTTCAGTCTTTAGAAAACCAATGTATTGCTAAAAAATTACATACAATTTGAGGACAGGATCTTATTAAAAATGAATTTTGGAAAGCTGGTGATTTAAAGAAAATATACAGTAAATTTTCTGTAAAGTCAAGGGTCATTTTATAGATATAACTATTACTATATGATCTCAGTAACTGCACATTGTTACACTTTTCTTAAACACATGCAGTGTTTTCATCTACGTTAGAATTCACTTCAGAGTTCAGAAGCTATACACATACACATTC
Source organism: Bubalus kerabau (assembly GCF_029407905.1). NCBI lineage: Eukaryota > Metazoa > Chordata > Mammalia > Artiodactyla > Bovidae > Bubalus > Bubalus kerabau. The sequence goes on from NC_073631.1 coordinate 52,231,912, forward strand.
ATTTACATACTCACATACATTACTATGAGGGAGAAAACATGCAAAGGATGCAGATTGGTTAAGATGTGTACTTTGTAAACAGTTCCCCAAGCCTGGGACCAATTTTATGATTCTTTATCTTCCTTTGCCAGAATGCAAGACAGGGGGTTTAAATAAGCATAAGTATTTATATCAGAGAAGGCAATGGCACCCCACTCCAGTACTCATGCCTGGAGAATCCCATGGGCGGAAGAGCCTGTTGGGCTGCCGTCTATGGGGTCGCACAGAGTCGGACACGACTGACGCGACTTTGCAGCAGCAGCAGGTATTTCTATAAATGCCTGTGGTTGAACTATGGGCTTCCCAGGTGGCTCAGTGGTAAAGAATCTGCCTGCCAATGCAGGAGATGCAAGAGACAAGAGTTCAATCCCTGGGTTGGGAAGATCCCCTGGAGGAAGGCTGAGTAGAGGTTGGGGGAGAGGAAGTGTCTCCTGATTGAGGAGGCATCTCTGAGATGCTGTGGGGAGGTTTAGAACATTGGCAAGATGTGAGTAAGTTACCGTGTGGAGGGGCTGGGAGAAGATGCTGTGATTGGTTGCTTCTGGTTTTGAACACTGGTTTAATCCCTAAGAGAACAACCAAAGCAGATGTAGATGGGGACTTCCCTGGTGGTCCAGTGGTTGGGACTCTGTGCTTCGTCTCCTGACCAAGGTGTGGGTTCAATCCCTGGTCAGGAGACTAAGAATCTTGCATGCCCATAGAGTGGCCAATAAACCCCCCCCCCCCCCCAAACAACAAAGAAAACAGAACAACAATAAAACAGATGTAGATGAAACCAACTCTTCTCGGCCTCTCTGAGGCCAGACCTAGCCTTCCTAGTTCTGAGGGAGTACAGACCAGTGAGTCTCCTCTTCTAGTGGCTGGTGGCTCATCTCTGAGGCAGAAAACTTTCTACAGAGAACAAATGAACATTTACCATCTACAGCTGTTCTTTCCATCATGACCAGTCAAGCCAACTGAGAATTTGTCTCAGCATTGGGGAATTGTATGGAGAAGGAAATGGCAACCCACTCTGGTATTCTTGCCAGGAGAATTCCATGGACAGAGGAGACTGGCAGGTTACAGTCCATGGGGTTGCAAAGAGTCAGACAAGACTGAGAGACTATCACTCACTCACTTGGGAATTGTAAAATTAAAAGAGATTCTTCGAGTCTGCTGCCATGAAGAAATTCAGCATGAATCTTTGAAGATTCTAAGCAATTTAGATGGTACTCACCCAAAGCAGGGCTGTTATAGACACAAAAAGTTCAGGATCAAAGAGAGTAATTGTTGGCAACCTCTTCTCTATGACTAATGTAAGTGATTACTTACATTATGTAATGTAAGAATGTAAGAAGAACATTATGTAATGTAAGAATCACTTAATGTAAGTGATTCTCAGCTTATTAAAGACTGCTCAGTCATGGAGAATTTGGCCTTTTAGCTCAGAGCTGCTACTTACTCAGAAGAGAATTTTGCCTATAAATTCTTTATGAGATTTCATCACTAGGTTAAGTGCTACATTCAAAGCAAAGTTATTTTTAAAAATTAAAATGCATTGTATTTGTAAATTAAGAATCTGAAAGTATTTTGCTCTTTTAAGTGTCTTTATCTGCTGCTGTGAATACTCCACTAAAGACTGACAGAAATAGCTATATGGGGATACTAGCCATGTTTGAATGAAACTTTCTGGTTGCTTGACACAATTATACAACAGAAGAGTCATGCGAATATCTTGTTAGTATAGAAAAATGGGGTGGATATGTTTAAAACCTATTTCCAGTAAATATTTTAGAACAATTCAATTCAAACAGAAAATGGATTTTGACATTACTCACCAAGGTGCAAAAGAAAGGTCAGTTGAAATTGCATTCTTTTGTCAGTAAAAAATTAAATTCAGTTCTGCTAGGTTTAGGGGGGAAACAAAAGGAAGGTAAAGTCAGTAACTGATAGAATCAAAAATTGTCATCAATTTTAAGTGACTTGAAAATTTGTCTGATGGTCTTTCTTTGGGTATTTATCATCCTTTAGTCTTCTTTTTCTCTCCTTTTAAAAACCTAAGTGAATAGTTAATTTACAATGTTTCATTAGTTTCAAGTATATCTGATGATTCTTTGAGACACAAAAATACCCACAGTGCCCAACTCCTTAAATAATAAGTGTATACACTTTTTTGCAAATATTTGTTTTATAGTTTCTGAAGTCACAGAATGTAATCATTAATCTATTTTGTCCATTTTATTTATTTAGAAAAAACTTTAATTATACAATGAACATGTGTACTTACTGTTGAAAAAATAGAAAAATCAGAAGGCAAAATTGAATTGTTACCCATTGAACTACTGTCCAGAGAAAAGTAGTTAATATCTTGCTCTTTGTTTTTCCATACTTTTTTGCTTGCATATAAATATTTCCCCAAAGTAGTACAATACTGCATGCTTGCTTCAATCTATACATCCCAGGCATCTTTCTGTACCAAGAAAAACATTTTTACATCAGGGAATTTCCACTTACGGAAGGATATCAGGACCACTGAGGGGCTTCCACAAACCCAAGCTGTGTCCCCCTTTGTAGATTCAGCTATGCCCCTCTAGACAGAGGGCCCCCACAAGTCACTGTTGTAAGGGACCTTGACACAGATGGAAGTACCCATGGGCCTCTGTGAGTTGGGAAGAGGGGAAGTGAAATGCTCTCCTGTACCAGTATTTTAAATGACTGGATGGTATACTCCTGAATGCAGGAACCAGAGTTTAACAAATGCGCTACAGGTTGACATGCACTTCCTTTCTTATATTTTCCTGTTACAAATATTTTTGCCAAGTCTTTGTTCATATCCTTAACTATTCCTCAGGATATGAAGTGGAAGCCCTGGATCAAAGAGTGTACCTGTGCTCGTGTGTAAATGAAATGTTGATGCTGTTATCAACAGCCACATGGAAAGTTGGTCCCAACTTATACTCTCACCAACAGACTATGGGAACAACCATCGGCCTGAATAGAAATTTTTAAACCTTGTCAATTTAAAAAGCAAAAAATTATACCTCATCATTATTAATGTTTTTGCTAGAAGAGCAGTGAATATAAAATATTTCTCATGTACTTACAGGAGAGAATTTTATTTCCATTATGGCTTATTATAAACTGTGGAAAATTCTGAAAGAGATGGGAATACCAGAACACCTGACCTGCCTCTTGAGAAATCTGTATGCAGGTCAGGAAGCAACAGTTAGAACTGGACGTGGAACAACAGACTGGTTCCAAACAGGAAAAGAAGTACATCAAGGCTGTATATTATCACCCTGCTTATTTAACTTATACGCAGAGTACATCATGAGAAATGCTGGACTGGAAGAAACACAAGCTGGAATCAAGATTGCTGGGAGAAATATCAATAACCTCAGATATGCAGATGACACCACCCTTATGGCAGAAAGTGAAGAGGAACTCAAAAGCCTCTTGATGAAAGTGAAAGTGGAGAGTGAAAAAGTTGGCTTAAAGCTCAACATTCAGAAAACAAAGATCATGGCATCTGGTCCCATCACTTCATGGGAAATAGATGGAGAAACAGTGGAAACAGCGTCAGACTTTATTTTTTTGGGCTCCAAAATCACTGCAGATGGTGACTGCAGCCACGAAATTAAAAGACACTTACTCCTTGGAAGGAAAGTTATGACCAACCTAGATAGCATATTCAAAAGCAGAGACATTACTTTGCCAACAAAGGTCCGTCTAGTCAAGGCTATGGTTTTTCCTGTGGTCATGTATGGATGTGAGAGTTGGACTGTGAAGAAGGCTGAGCGCCGAAGAATTGATGCTTTTGAGCTGTGGTGTTGGAGAAGACTCTTGAGAGTCCCTTGGACTGCAAGGAGATCCAACCAGTCCATTCTGAAGGAGATCAGCCCTGGGATTTCTTTGGAGGGAATGATGCTGAAGCTGAAACTCCAGTACTTTGGCTACCTCATGCGAAGAGTTGACTCATTGGAAAAGACTCTGATGCTGGGAGGGATTGGGGGCAGGAGGAGAAGGGGATGACAGAGGATGAGATGGCTGGATGGCCTCACTGACTCGATGGACCTGAGTCTGAGTGAACTCCGGGAGTTGGTGATGGACAGGGAGGTCTGGCATGCTGCGATTCATGGGGTCGCAAAGAGTCGGACACGACTGAGGGACTGAACTGAACTGAACTGAACATGATATTGAATATAGCTCCCTGTGTTAAGAGATTTTTTTTTTTCTTTTGACATTCTCTTCTTCAAGGCTTTTCCTAATGAGATTTTGGTTTCTCCTGCGAGTCCCACATTTCAATCCCTCTAATCTTTCACTCCCTACTCTGCAGCATCAATACAGCATTTCCTACTTCCTGAACCCTTTTCTCATGCAGATTCCTTTGCCTTGAATGCCACTCACCTGAACTTCAATGCCAGCCTCTTTATGAAGTTTTTTTAAGGGTGTTTTGAAATGACTGACTGTAGGCAAATTTCCCATTCTGGGAAGCTCTTCACATGGCTTGGGTTCATTTTGCATCTTGAATGCTATACGGAAATCACTCACTGAGAAGCAAACTCCCTGCTGTATCCTTATTTGAAAATAAGCACTATCTGCTTTAAAAAAAAGTTTGCAACTTTGGACTAATGATCTTACACAAAACCTTGCAAAGTCCTATAGGAGAATCCAGAATGGAGCCTTAGGAAGGTTTATTGCTGCGGGCCACCTGAATCTGGGCATTTTTTTTTTTTAGGTGGTACTTTCTTATTGTTTTATTATTATTATTTTTTCTCATTTAGTCAGTTATCCAGCTACACTTTTGATAACATGAAATTCCCCAATCTGATGTCCCCCTGGATTCAGTACTCCAGCCTACATGCTTCTTTCATTCTAGATATGCACAAACATTAAGAGTGATTATCCTTTTAATAGGAATGGGCAATATAAACAAAGTTTGAAAGTATTATTCTCTATAATCAAATAAATCAAATTGAGTGAGACAATAATTTACGAGCCTACTATTCAGGGCTTGAAATATTCTAGGCTGAGTGGATGAAGGTAATTAAAGTGCTGCATAGGAAATATAATGCCATACCTGTTTCTCCCCAGTGGGAATCCATTCACAGAGCAGATTCCAAACTGAAAGACTGCTTCCAACTACAGGCCATGGACTAAAATTTCCCTCCTTTGCAAAGATGGGAGGGATGCAGATTGCAGAATTCTAAGGACTCAGGATTTAGAGAGAAAGGAGGCAGAACTGCATTGCTGATGGCAGGAGGAAAAGAACACATGAAATACCTTTCGCAGAGCATCTGGAGGGAACAGAGCTTCCTCTGTGATGAAAATGAACCTCTGGGAACTTTCTCCGTCCAAGAGTTATCATTAAGTGTTAACAAAGCCATGATAAGAAGAAGTGAACTTCTAAGCATAAATCAATTGGTTCAAGAGTGACTTGCCCCAAAGAAGAGGAGGAGGAGTGGAAGCAGATCCAGACTGGATCAGAATAGATACGCTTCTCTTATCAATAATTGCTTATGGATTTTCATCAGTTTTTCAGTGAGGGAATGAATGACAGAATCACAGAACTTATCTGGTCACTGGTGGTCGTGGTAAAGAATCTGTCTGCCGATGCAGGAGATGCAACAGATGCGGGTTTGGTCCTTGGGTCAGGAAGACTCCCCTGGAGAAGGAAATGGCAACCCACTCCAGTATTCTTGCCCGGAAAATCTCATGGACAGAGGAGCCTGGTGGGCCACAGTCTACGGGGTCACAAAGGGACACCACTGAACACATGTGCACGCACGCGTGCACACACACACACACACATCTGATCATCTGCCTGTTGAGTGCCTCCACTTAGAGCAGCAGGTCATAGCCCTGGCTGTACCTTAGAAACACCTGGGGAGATTCTTTTTTAATGAGTTCTCTAAAAAATGTTTATTTCATGATAAAACACACATAAAATTTACCATCTTAACTATTTTAAAGTATACAGTTCAGTAGTCCTAAGTACACTCACATTGTTACACACCCCATTTCTAAAACTCTTCTCAGCTTATAAAACTGAAACTCTGTACCCAGTATCAACCTGTCATTCCCCTGTCCCCCAGCCCCATTCTGCTTTCTGACTCTATGAAATTGGCTACTCTAGGCATTTCATGGAAGTGCAATCATGTGGTAGCTGTCTTTGCGACTCTTATTCACTTAGCATAATACCTTCGAGGTGCATCCGTGTTGTAGCGTGTGTCAGAATCTCCTTCCTCCTTAAAGTTGAATGATATTTCACTGTGTGTACCTGGGGAGATTTTTTTTAAAACAGTCAAGGCTCAGGTTCACCTCAGACCAATTCAATCAGAATTGCTAGGGGTGGGATCCAGGCATCAGTGTGTTTATGACACTCCCCAGAGGATTCTGTATATGTAGCCAGTGGTGAATGCCACCTTGAATGCCATACGGAAATCACTCACTGAGAAGTGTACCCACTGTGGCATACTTATTTGGAAATAAGCTCTATCTAAATATCTAAAACCAAAACATCTAAAACTCATTGGACTGCGGCCTACCAGGCTCCTCCATCCATGGGATTTTCCAGGCAAGAATACTGGAGTGGGGTGCCATTGCCTTCTCCTAAAACTCATTAGTTTGTCCCATATACATGCTTGCCTCTTGAATTCCATTCTCAGAGGATTGTTAAACCTGGGGAGCTTTAAAAATCCTGCTGCCCATAGTATTCCACACAAATTAAATCAGAATATCTGATGACACAAATAGATGGATAAAGATATATTATGTTCTTGATTTGGAAGAATCAATATTGTCAAAATGACTACATTGCCAAAGGAAATCTACAGATTCAATACACACCCTATCAAATTACCAATGGCATTTTTCACAAAATGTTTTAAATTTGTATGGAAACACAAAGATCCCAAATAGCCAAAGCATTCCTAAGAAAGAAAAACAGAGCTAGAGAAATCAGACTGTCTGATTTCAGAATATACTGCAAAGCTACAGACATCAAAACAGTATTGTACTGGTACAAAAACAGAAATATAGATCAATGGAATAGGATATAAAGCCCAGAAATAAGCCCAGACCCCTACAGTCAATTAATCTGTGACATATGAAGCAAGAATATACATAGAGAAATGACAATATCCTCATTAAGTGGTGCTGGGAAAATTGGACACTTACATGTAAAAGAATGAAATTAGAACATTCACTAATACCATACACAAAAATAAACTCAAAATGGATTAAAGACCTAAATGTAAGGCCAGAACCTATAAAATTCTTAAAAGAAAATAGGGAGAACATTCTTTGACATAAATTACAGCCAGATCTTTTTTGATTCACATCCTAGAGTAATGAAAATAAAAACAAAAATAAACAAATGTGACCTAATCAAATTTAAAAACTTTTACACAGTGAAGGAAACCATAAACAAAACAAAAAGACAACCCATGGAATGGGAGAAAATATTTGCAAATGAAGCCACCAACAAGGGATTAACCTCCAAAATATACAAACAGCTCATGCAACTGTATATCCAAAAAACCCAAATGATCCAATCAAAAGATGGGCAGAAAATCTAAATAGACATTTCTCCATAGATGACATATAGATGGCCAAAAATCACATGAAAATATGTTCAACATCACTGATTATTAGAGAAATGCAAATCAAAACTACAATGAGGTATCACCTCATACCCATCAGAATGGCCATAATCAAAAAGTCTACAAAGGATAAATGTTGGAGAGAGTATGGAGAACCCTTCTACACAGTGGAAATGCCAGTTGGTGCAGCCATTATGGAGAACTATACAGAGGTTTCTTTAAAAACTAAAAACTAAACTATAATATGATCCAGCAATCTTATGCCTGGGCATATATCTGGAGAAAACCATAATTAGAAAAGACACATACACCCCAATGTTCATTGCAGCACTATTTACAATAGGCAAGACATGGATGCAATCTAAATGCCCATTGACAGATGAATGGATACAGATGTGTTTTATATATATATATATATATGAGAAAATGTTACTCAGTCATAAAAATGTACATAATAATGTCACTTGCAGTGACATGGATAGACCTAGAGACTGTCATATTGATTGAAGTAAGTCAGACAAAGACAAATATCATGATATTGCTTGTAGATAGAATCTAAAAAAAATGGTACAAATGAACTTCTTTACAAAACATAACTAGTCACATATGTAGAAAACAAACTTAGGGTTACTGAGGCAGATAAGTGGGGTGGAGGTATTGACATATGCTCATACTATCTATAAAAGACATAGCTAATAAGAGTACTGTATAGCACAGGGAACTCTACTCAATACTCTCTAATGACCTAGGTAGGAAAAGAATCTAAAAAAAAAAGAGTGGATATGTGTATAACTGATGGACTTTGCTATACAGCTGAAACTAACACATTGTAAATCAAGTATACTCCAATAAAAATTAATTAAAAAAATAACATTCCAGGACACAAACAAGAAGTTCAACACCCTTGGGCAGTCACCACTCCTGCCCCCTTCCCCCCCAACAATCTGCCTCTTCCTGCAGCCCCTGGGAAGTACTAATCTACTCTTTCCGTACATTGGCCTAGTCTGCATACTTCAAATACAACCATTTGTGGGCAATTTGTGGTCCTTTGTGACTGACTTCTTTCAATTAGCATGATATTTCTAAGATTCATCCATGTTGTAGCATGAATCAATAATGCACTTTTTTTTATGCTAAGTAATATTCCATTATAGGGATATGCCATATTCTATTTATTCATCATTGGGTAGACATTTGGGTTTTTTCCTATTCTTTGGCTATCATGAATGCTGCTGCAATTAACATTTATCTATAATTTTGTATGGATGCATGCTTCCATTTCTCTTGGGTAGATACCTAGGAGTGGAAACATTGTTTTTTTTTTTTTTTTTAATATGATTTTGTCTAGACCTTCCTATTAGATTGTAAACCCTTAAAGGCAAATATTCATCTTTTAGCCCCTGGTAGTACCTAGAAAAATATCAAAAATATTTGCTGACTTGAATTCATTGCAGCTTTCATTTTGGGGTTTAAAATATGCCAGTCTCTGACCTCAGCACTAAGTGACATATGATATTTCTAGCTTGAATTTTATTTACTGGCTATTCCATTAACTTCAGCTTCTCTGCCTTCACTGGAAGGCCTCAGCTGTGCCCTAGAAGTGCCCCTTTGTCTTGGTTTCAAAATGTTGGTGTAAATTGTCAACCCTGGGTGTTCCCTGGTGCTAAACTTTTTCCTGCCTCTTCCTCCACAGTCTCTTTCTGTGGCTTCAAGTTCCTGATTTTATTATATATGTAAATATTGTTTTCCAGAGCTCCACTATGAAACTGGGCTGTCTTTTAATCTGAAGATTTAAATGATGTAATAGGAAGCACTTGGATGGTATAGAGGGCTAGAGATGATTACACAGTGCTACGTATTTTTATATCACAGCTGGAAGACAGTCCTTGTCTCCATTTAGAACTGATCTTAGAACTATGCTTTGTCAAACAACCCTGAACCACATCCTGTGAAGGATTTACAGATTTCAGGTCAGAAGAACTGGCTTGGAGCTCGAAGCATTCATCCTGTGGGGTTCTCAAGAGCCCAGTAGAATGATGGGTGGAAAATGGGCTTGGGTTCCCGGCTCCCCTTCCTCTACCGAGATAATGGGAGTGGCCTCAAAGGACTGCCAACATGGGGGTTTAAAATCCTTCAGCTCTCTGAAATCCGTGAGGCAGATGTGAGTTAGTTCTGGTTAATTCAGGTGACTAAAAATATTCTCCCTGAAATGAACCAATAAAATATGATGAAGGGACAGAAATTACCCCTGATTTTCTTACTTCTCTGTATTATACAGCAAATGGACCTTGGACTTCCTGTTATCATTTTGATTCCTCGTATTTTCCCCTCACTCAATTCTACCTCCTGGAATTGAGTCTCCTTCCTTCTCATTGAGCATGGATGATGGCTGATTTCTGCAATTACACTGAAATGTAAGCCTATAGCAGCTTGCCTCTTCTCACATGCGCAGGGGTTCTCATAGGATTGGTTTCCGCCTCCCCCGCTTCCCCTTCGCAGAGCACATTTGGCAAGTGCCTGCAGACGCTTCCCCTGGTCACAGCAGGGGAAGGGGATGCTACTGACATCTAGTGGGTAGAAGCCAGAGATGCTGCTAAATGAATATCCGACAATGCACAGGGCAGCCCCAGTCCCCCTAACAAAGAACTATTAGCCTCAACTATCAACAATACTGAGTTCTGAACCCCTGCAGGTGGCTCCAGTACCCCTAGCTGAGGGCCCGCCACCCCACCTTTCCTTCCCTAAGTGGTTCAGCCCTAGTCTTACTCCCAGTTTTCTGTTTCCCATTTTAGGTGATTGGCTTCAAACTAGAAGAGTGTTACAGTAAGCTTATGGCAGAAAGTGAAGAGGAACTAAAAAGCCTCTTGATGAAAGTGAAAGTGGCTTACAGCTCAACATTCAGAAAACGAAGATCATGGCATCCGGTCCCACCACTTCATGGGAAATAGATGGGGAAACAGTGGAAACAGTGTCAGACTTTATTTTTGGGGGCTCCAAAATCACTGCAGGTGGTGACTGCAGCCATGAAATTAAAAGATACTTACTCCTTGGAAGGAAAGTTATGACCAATTTAGACAGCATATTGAAAAGCAGAGACATTACTTTGCCAACAAAGGTCCGTCTAGTCAAGGCTATGGTTTTTCCTGTGGTCATGTATGGATGTGAGAATTGAACTGTGAAGAAAGCTGAGTGCTGAAGAATTGATGCTTTTGAACTGTGGTGTTAGAGAAGACTCTTGAGAGTCCCTTGGACTGCAAGGATAATTTTAACAAATTTATAGCATTATATACTTCCTTTGTGACTCAGACAGGAAAGAATCTATGTGCAATGCAGGAGACCTGGATTCAATCCCTGGGTTGGTTAGATGCCCTGAAGAAGGGAATGGCAACCCACTCCAGGATTCTTGCCTGGAGAATCCCATGCACAAAGGAGCCTGACAGGCTACAGTCCATGGGGTCTCAGAGTCGGACATGACCGAGCGACTGACACTACTACTCAACTTCTTTTTTGACTCACCTGAAAGATCCAACCAGTCCATCCTAAAGGAGATCAGTCCTGGGTGTTCATTGGAAGGACTGATGCTGAAACTCCAGTACTTTGACCACCTCATGGGAAGAGTTGACTCATTGGAAAAGCAATGACTAGGAGTGGATATCAGGGCTACAGGAACAAACTGCAACATTCCTACCGAATTTATAACTAAGTTCTTAGGTTATGTGTAGCTGCTATAATATTAAGGAGATAGATTCAAAAAGAATCAGAGGCTTACACAAGCTCACTAAAGCAAGTGAGTTCCCATGCCCTCTTTTTTAAAAATTTTTTTAAAAATTAAATTTATTTTAATTAAAGGCTAATTGCTGCTAAGTCACTTCAGTCGTGTCCGACTCTGTGTGACCCCATAGACGGCAGCCCACCAGGCTCCCTGTCCCTGGGATTCTCCAGGCAAGAACACTGGAGTGGGTTGCCATTTACAATAAAACATCTATTTCTGCTTTATTGACTATGCCAAAGCCTTTGACTGTGTGCATCACAATAAACTGTGGAAAATTCGGAAAGAGATGGGAATACCAGAACACCTGATCTACCTCTTGAGAAATCTGTATGCAGGTCAGGAAGCAACAGTTAGAACCGGACATGGAACAACAGACTGGTTCCAAATAGGAAAAGGAGTACGTCAAGGCTGTATATTGTCACCCTGCTTATTTAACTTATATGCAGAGTACATCATGAAAAATGCTGGACTGGAAGAAACACAAGCTGGAATCAAAATTGCCGGGAGAAATATCAATAACCTCAGATATGCAGATGACACCACCCTTATGGCAGAAAGTGAAGAGGAACTCAAAAGCCTCTTGATGAAGGTGAAAGTGGAGAGTGAAAAAGTTGGCTTAAAGCTCAACATTCAGAAAACGAAGATCATGGCATCTGGTCCCACCACTTCATGGGAAATAGAGGGGGAAACAGTGGAAACAGTGTCAGACTTTATTTTTCTGGGCTCCAAAATCACTACAGATGGTGACTGCAGCCATGAAATTAAAAGACGCTTACACCTTGGAAGGAAAGTTATGACCAACCTAGATAGCATATTCAAAAGCAGAGACATTACTTTGCCAACAAATGTCCGTCTAGTCAAGGCTATGGTTTTTCCTGTGGTCATGTATGGATGTGAGAGTTGGACTGTGAAGAAGGCTGAGCACCGAAGAATTGATGCTTTTGAACTGTGGTGTTGGAGAAGACTCTTGAGAGTCCCTTGGACTGCAAGGAGATCCAACCAGTCCATTCTGAGGGAGATCAGCCCTGGGATTTCTTTGGAAGGAATGATGCTAAAGCTGAAACTCCAGTACTTTGGCCACCTCATGTGAAGAGTTGACTCATTGGAAAAGACTCTGATGCTGGGAGGGATTGGGGGCAGGAGGAGAAGGGGATGACAGAGGATGAGATGGCTGGATGGCCTCACTGACTCGATGAACGTGAGTCTGAGTGAACTCTGGGAGTTGGTGATGGACAGGGAGGCCTGGCGTGCTGCGATTCATGGGGTCGCAAAGAGTCAGACACAACTGAGAGACTGATCTGATCTGATCTGATTGGTTTTGCCATACATCAACATGAATCCACCACGGATGTTTGAGAAAATGAACTGTTTGTTGTGAGGTGGGGTATGGATGAAAGGTATGAACCTATTCAAATAATGTTAATTACTACTTGAAATAATAATGTTTTACAAAGTAAACTCTGAACCTGGAAGAGAGTGGTTGGCATGTGCAGATGTTTTCACTATTCACTAAGTAGTAGTGTGTTTTGCTTGTACATCCAACTTTACCTTCAAAAACCAAGATTCTGGTGGCCTGGAGAAAAGAAGCTGTGTCTGATGAAACTTACAAAGAAAGAGTGAGACAGTCCATGGAATATTCTGGCTCCTAGAATGTAAGTAGTAAACATATCCTTTACAAATACGACTTTAAGACAAAATTATCTAACCCATCTACCGATTTAGAGTGGCAAATATCAAAAAGAAGTATTGGCTCATTCTGAACAAAAAGATTAAATTAAAAATCCAGAAGGCTAGCTCACGGCTGGGCCACGGCCTCTGCTGTTCTTGCCTATAACTGCTGCCCATGACACAGCGTGTGTTCACCCTCAGGGCACAAAAGGTCAGTTTTTCAGGATCCACTCAGCCTTGAAAGACTTCCCCCCATTTTTACCCTTACCCGGAGACTTTGGCAGTACATGCTCTAATATAGAAGTTCTGGAAATGATGTTATTCAGCATCTTCTAGATTGCAAGTGATAGGTTTATGGGCTCCATTATTTAATTGAATTTGAGTAAATCAACATCACCAAGAAATGTTTATATTTTCAAATGCCAAATAGATAAAACAGAAAATATTCTCTTCTTTTATAGTCTTCTTGGGCTTCCCTTGTGGCTCAGCTGGTAAAGAATCCACCCGCAATGTGGGAGACCTGGGTTCGATCCCTGGGTTGAGAAGATCACCTGGAGAAGGGAACAGCTACCCACTCTAGTATCCTGGCCTGGAGAATTCCATGGTCTGTATAGTCCACAGGGTCACAGAGAGTTGGACACAACTGAACGACTTTCACTTTCTTTAATGTTGGTGTTTCTTCTGGCTTTATCATCTGAGAGTCCCCTGTCTCTTCCTCTGTGCATTTCTCAGAAAAACTCATTCAGACAGGTTAGTGACTTAATCCACTTCTTTCTCTTCTCTAACCCACCTACTTCCCTGAGCTTCAGCTCCTTGTTTCTAATCACTTATGGACATCTCTATCTGGATGACTCACCAGTACCTCAATCATACGATGTTTACAGGTGAACTCTTGTTTTGTTCAAACCTGTCCATCTTCTTCATTTCCATCTCAGTTAATGGCATCTTTATCTACCCATTTGTTCAAGCCAGGAACCTCAGTTATGAGACAGGCCTGGCACCTGGGATCCTTGGCTGCAATGCTTGCCCCTGGACAAATGTTGCATTGAGCAACAAAGTCCAAAGAAACTATACGGGACTAAAAATACCTGTGTGCATGAGTAGCGGGGAAATTCTGGACCCACGAGATACAAAGAGACCAAAAAAACCCAGTTGCCACTTTTGAAGAGCCTGGAACAAAAACAAGGTACTGTGTATGCCCCCTGCACACACCACCACCTAAGGGATGGGCAAAACACCTAATGCACCCTCCAGCCTGACCCCTGGACACACCCCTACCCTCATCCCACATAAGGAGCAGGCTGGCCCCCGCGCAGGGACCAAGCGAGCAAAGAACTTGTTGTTTTCACTCCCCACTGCTGCAGCAGGGATCCCCATAAAGCCTTGCCTGAAGTTCTTGTCTGGCCTCTAGTCAATTTCTACTGACTGAGGAAGGCCAAGAATGCTGGTTGGTAACAGCTATGCTTAATTTCTTCCTTTCCCTTCCATTCTCCTGAGACACAGAGGCAAAATCTGAGCGTGAACGCTGAACAATGGATGGGGTCCAGTGACAAAGAGGGAAGTGGCCATAGCTATTCCTTCTGCTGTTTTCCCCTCAGCTCAGCATCAGTGACTGTCCTCGGGCCCTGGCTTGCACTAGGACACTGCTCTTGTCCTTTCAGAGGGAGCTTGTGGGGCTTAGACTGGGTCCCAGACAATACCCACCTGCAAGACTTGAAGGCACAGTTTGAAAGAGCACCTGATCCTTGCCATTTCTATTCCCCCAAGACTGTTAGGAAGTCTTACCTTTCACTGGCTGTTTACTCCAAAGATCCTTTCAAGAACAGTGTGGTGCAGGAAAGGGGAGTTGGTGTTGGGAAGTGGGGAGAGAAGGCTATTATTGACTGTTTTATTTTGCTTAGAAAGACCAAATTTAGTATTTTGGGGGCAAGGTCCTGATGACCAAACAAAGGTATGTGTGCCTCACTGACTCAAGGCAGAAATTTTAAAACATTACATTTTTAGTATGGTTCTTAGCTTTTCTCAAGATGAGATCATCAAATAATTTTTATGAAGGAAATCCCCTGATTTCCAAATGCTGTCAAGCCAGCTTTAAAACAACAACAACAACAACTGCATTTATCCTTTCTTCTATTGCCTTACATCAATATGTTAAGCAGGGATATCCTCATTTCTGACCCAGACTCCAGGTGCCTTCTAACCCTCATCCTTACTCCTTCTGAGCCTCATCCTCATCGTCACCAGAGAACACAGACTTACACCTGTCACTTCCTGGCTTACAAACCTGCATCGGGTCCCTTTCACTGGCAGGAGTTTCTTAGTTGGGAGGACAACACATGTGCCCAAGCTGGCCCCAGACTCTCCATGTTCCCTGCAGGAGAGTGGCTGTGCGCCACCCATTCTGTCCCCACTATTCATGTGCTGTTATGCCTTATGCCTTTGCACAGAACACCATTCTGCCATCGCTGTTTGTCCTTTAGCTTTCACCCTGTCTAAAGCTTTTCTTCTCTCCTCCTGGCAGAGCTGGCTACTCCATCTTCTTCACGATGAAATGACAGCCTTTCTGTGGTGGTGAAGGATCGCTCTTAGTCTCCCCCTAATTACTTTTTTACAATGTGATGGCATGGACCACAGGGAAGACCCATCCTTGTTGCTCTTCCTCTGACTCCATGAACTGGGCTGCTCATGTTTCCAAGAAGCCAAAGGTTCAGTTCTGGCAGGTAAACTCCTCCGTATCCTCTGATCTTCATCCTCCTCACACTCACCATCCAGTACCCAAGGGCCCAGTGCTGGATATTCTAGTGCCCACAAGGGGGCAGCACTCCTCACCCACCAGGCAGGCTTTCTCTTCCCTTCCCGTTCTACAGGGTTGGTCTAGGGTCTCTTTCTAGCAGGTAGCTTGGCCCAATATTAGGTATCTGTCTTTTCCATATCTACCTTGAGCCTCCCCTTTTACTGGGATCCAAGCACTTTGCTTTCTCCTTTGAGGTGCGTCCCTCTTTACATCAGCTTCTTTCCATGGCTCTGCCTCAGGGGACAGATCATCAATATTTTAAGTCTTACGGATTTTCCACTGCTGGCTTTTGCTTAATCTCCACCAAGGAGACCATTAGCAGAATTCAGACACATCTGGCCTGTTCTTCTCTGCTTCCTACTCCAGCCCTGGAATGAACTGATTCTCCTTAAGAAGTTGCTATCCGGACAGTTTTTGGAACTATGGCAGTTCGTCATCTGTCTTTCTGTGATGAAGTCACCTGGGCATAATCTTCTACCCCACAAAGTTTTTGGCCAAGGATATAAAAGATATCACATGCTGTTTTCCCACATGTCAAGTTTAGGTCAGAGCACACAGTGGATGCTTTCTTTTTGAATGGACTAATATTAAGTTGCTGAAACTACCAACAAAATCATAATGAGAGGCTTTCTTGGTAGCTCGGTGGTAAAGAACCCGCCTACCAATGCAGGAGACACGGGTTTGATCCCTGATCTGGGAAGATCTCACATGCTGCATGGCAACTAAGCCTGTGCACCACCACTATTGAGCCTGTGCTCTAGAGCCCAGGAGTCGCAACTACTGAGCCCATGCAGCACAACTACTGAGCCCATGTGCATCCTAGAGTTGGTGCTCTGCAAGGAGAAGCTACTTCAATGAGAAGCCCGCACACCGCAGCTAGAGAGTAGCCCCTGCTAACAGCAACTGCAGAAAAAGCCAACACAGCAACGAAGACTCAGCACAGACAAAAATAAAAATTAATACATACAATTATCTAAAAAATCATATGCAGAAATCTATAGATGAGAAAAGTCTCAATCTCTTAATATGGAATTAGATTCTAAACTATGGGGCATGTGATTTGAACTTCTCTGGGTCAGCTTTCATTCAGCCTAAGTTGTCAGAGTGGATGGACCCAGAAAGTAATCAAATGAAATTTTCAGGGAGCAGAGCATTCAAGACAAGAGAGGGACAATTTTCTCTAGTGTCTAGTAATTTAGAACAGCTAGAACATTCTCCTGCATGCCCTAATAAGGTCCTGTGGTAATTTAAGTCAACTGTTATTTCTCTAATCACCGTCTGCTTTTCTTCACAAAATGTAGCTTCCTTTCTTCTCCCCCCATCTTTTAGACCTTCTTTGTTTTCTTCTCTTATCATTTTCTCTTCTTGTTTTCTCTAAAGCCAATTTTAATTGCCAGGGAAAATGCAGGGATATTTTGTTCCCTTTCTTTATTGATTCATTTTTTCTAGTTCATGCTTCAGTAATCATTTTCAGGCAGCTTGACACTTATCAGCTATAAAACATGCTGAATTAGACAGAAAAGACCCTAACCCCACTCCAATCTACTTCCAGGGGGACCAAACGGAATACTTCCTTTTTGGTTCTCAACACTTGGTCAACTCCCTGTTGACTCAGGTTCGTCCTAAACAATGGCTTCCCTTGCCTTGTGGCTCACCAAGTAGAACCAGTGCAGAAACTGCAGGTTTAAGTGGTTCAGGACTCCATGTGGTTTGGAACTGCATTCTCCTCCAAAGATGGCTTATATAATAGGAATAAAACTAAGGCAGAGCTTAAATTTCACTCACGCGTCATTAAACTCACGTGTATATTAAACTCCCCATTTAAAATCTCCTATGCAGTTTCCATGGATAAGTTTGTTAGTGCTTGAAAGGACATATTTGGGATCCCTACAAGCTCATGGAGAATGATAGTCATGAATTAAGCCAAAACTGTTCATTTTTTATACAACATTGACAGATTATAGATTCCATAAATGTTCCTCTGACACTACTTCTGTAGGCCTTTAGGCTCTTTCAGAATAGTTTTTCAGTGGTTCTTGTTACTTGTGTTTTTATTTATTGCTATATTTTAAGTTGATGCCATGGTAGTTTTCAATTTTGTTCCCTACAGGCCATGAATCTGTTCACTTCTGACAGACTGAAAAGCAAACTCCGAAGACTGGAATCACATCTTTTTCCCTTTGGGACTGAGAGGAAGCTTGTGGACAGTATCTGCTGAACTAACTTGTTTTATTTCTTTTTAAAACCCAACAGCTCCCATAAAGCACCACAGAGTAAGAGACCAGAGAGCAGCATTTGATTTTTAGGTAGAAATATCCACAGGGGTTAACTGAAATAAAAGGATTTTTCTGTTTGTTCATTTGATTGGTTGGTGATCTGTTGTATTAATCAAATGCTATTTCCCCTTTTAGTCTTTTAAATTATTGTGCAAAATGTGAAACCCTAAACACTAAATATTGGTGTATATTTAAAAGTTGTTTCAAACATCAGGGATTTCACAAAAAAGTGTTTTCCTTTTGAAATAAGTAAACTTAAAAGGCTTGTTGCATTCTTGGGTGATTGTATCATATCTCGAGGGGTTTTTGCCTGATATATGTATCTAGAGTTTTATAATGAAAATTGAAGAGACAGCATCATTTACATTTCATAAATTTACTTTCAAATAACCATGCATGGGTTACTACGCCACTTAGAAAGCCCAGCCTCTCAGTACAGCATATATATGTATATATGTGTATATATTTGCCCATGTCGCACAGCATGTTCCCTGACCAGGGCTGATCCTGTGCCACCTGCACCGAAGGTGTGGAGCCCTAACCCCTGGACCTCCAGGGAAGTCCCCCGGTATAGCTCTTCTTAATCAAGGGCTTGGCTTCTCTCATTTTCCAAAAAGAAAACAGCTTTAGTGCTTTCCCTGAAATACAATATATGCTCATTGACCTGACATCAGATAACATAAAGAAGCTGAAAATAAAAATCACCTCAAAGCCCACAGTCTTTTGGTGGGGATCTTTCCAGATGTCTCCCCGTCTCGTTCCTGCTCTTTCATCTTTCAGAAACAGAGGGTGGGCAGGCTGCAGGGCAGAAGCAGCTCCCAGACTTAGCAGTGTGGGGTCCTAGCTCTACTTCTCTATTCATAAGACCTTTGACGCAGGTAAATTCCATTAGGTATAATTTACATACCATAAAATCCACCTAAGTGTATAGTTAAATACATTTGGTTGAACTCAAATGCGGGAGAATGTAATGTTTCACACCTCTGGGATAAGATATTTCCTTTGAAGGCAGCCTGGAAAGAAATTCCCTGGTGCAGCCTTCTCTCAGCCAGGCGATCGTTGTCCTGCTGGTGGCCTGGCCGGCCTTTTGCTCCTTGGTGACCCACCTCACTATC
This sequence comes from Bubalus kerabau, assembly GCF_029407905.1. Taxonomy (NCBI): domain Eukaryota; kingdom Metazoa; phylum Chordata; class Mammalia; order Artiodactyla; family Bovidae; genus Bubalus; species Bubalus kerabau. The sequence continues at coordinate 52,251,159 of NC_073631.1, forward strand.
CTTCCCAGACTCAAGGGGATTTTGTGAGGGCTCAGGAGTCTTTCCTGGGTACAAGGAGGCTTGCAAGTCCTGACGGGATGTGTGGAGGGCTACAAAGTCTCAGGAGACACTGAAACAGCTAAATGGCCTTTCAGAAGATTCTGTGAACCTAAAGGAGGCTAAGATCACAATGCTCCCTGGAGCTGACACATGCTGCCAAAACTGCGAAAGGACAGATGGGTGTGGGCATGCCTAAAAAGTGTTCAGGCAGAAAGGAAGCTGCCAAACCTCCCTGAGAGGACTGATGTCAATTGCCCTGTGTTACCTCAGAGTCACCAAAAGCAGAGCCCGTTGGTGCCTGGAGAGAACCTTTACTTTTTACAAAGAGTAGATTTACTCTTTGGTCTCTTTTAAAACCAACTTTCCTGTTTTTGTCTTCATAGAGGAAGAAGGGAAAATTCATATAGTCTACAGTGACCTGGGCCTGAGGTAATCCTGGCACCTCCCACCTCAGAACCTGCCTTGGAATGTTCTAGTTACCAGACTATGGCAGATGGAGCTCACAGGGCATTTTAGAGCAAGCCAGGGGACTCAAGTTCATCCATGTACCTTTATAAGTCCTACCGGAATTTCTAAAATGTATTTCAGTACTTATGGGAAAGTGTTAAAATGGACCAAGTGTTAAGTTGTTGATAAATGTGTACAGCTGTGTCATTCCTATGCACAAGTGGTTAACACAGAGTCATGGATAATTACAGTCCTAAGTCTTTGCCCTCAAGATGAGGAAACTAAAATCCAGAGCATAAAATGACTCGGCTAAAGCATATACTGGTCCACAGCCGTCCTCCATCCTTACTCTATCAGCTCTGCTTGATGCTCATGCTTCTTTTACTTCACTCCTTGGTGGGTGCCTTTGTGGCAAGGTGTCACACTAGCATACTTTAGGGTTTCAGTGAGTGCAAAGACGCGGAAGTGTTTTGAAGGAGAATGAGGCATAATCAGTTATTGAATTCACATAGTCACCTTGTGCACTGCTGCTGCTAAGTCGCTTCAGTTGTGTCCGACTCTGTGCGATCCCATAGATGGCAGCCCACCAGGCTCCCCCGTCCCTGGGATTCTCCAGGCAAGAACACTGGAGTGGGTTGCCATTTCCTTCTCCAATGCATGAAAGTGAAAAGTGAAAGTGAAGTCGCTCAGTCGTGTCCAACTCTTAGCGACCCCATGAACTACAGCCTACCAGGCTCCTCCGTCCATGGGATTTTCCAGGCAAGAGTATTGGAGTGGGGTGCCATTGCCTTCACTAGGTACTAAGTTATCATTTTACAGATGATGAAACTGAAGCACAAAGAAGCAACTTACCCATGGTTACACAGATAGCAACATTTCCTCTGATTCTCCTGAAATAAACTGACATAACAAGGAGGCAGAGGAAGAAGTAATAAAGACCAGGATGTTGGGTAACAAGAGACAGAACCAATCCTCTTAGAGCCCTTCCCTCCAATCACACTTAACTGTGCCAGGAGAAATTGTGAAAATCGTAGAAATGAGAATAAAATTACTAGTGTTCATGTGTACTGCGTTCTTCCTAATTATCAATGCCTTCCATAGTCTTTGAGTTACTTTATAACTCTGTTAAGTCTTAGAGTACTACTGAGAGCAATGCAAATAACGCTTGTCCATAGAGGTGCAAAACATATTCTGAGAGGGCTTCCTTGATGGTCTAGTGGTTAAGAATCCACCTGCCAATGCAGGGGGACATGGGCACAATCCTTGGTCCAGGAGGATCCCACATGCTGCGGAATAGCCAAGCCCATGCTCCACAACTGCTGAGCCTGCACTCTAGAGCCCATGCTTCACAGTAAGAGAAGCCACCACAATGAGTAACCTGTGCACTGCAATGAAGAGAGCCCCACTCTCTGCAACGAGAGAAAGCCTGCACGCAGGAATGAAGACCCAGCACAAGGTAATTGTGACACTAGTAATTTTATTCTCATTTCTACGATTTTCACAATTTCTCCTGGCACAGTTAAGTGTGATTGGAGGGAAGGGCTCTAAGAGGATTGGTTCTGTCTCTTGTTACCCAACATCCTGGTCTTTATTACTTCTTCCTCTGCCTCCTTATTATGTCAGTTTATTTCAGGAGAATCAGAGGAAATGTTGCTATCTGTGTAACCATGGGCAAGTTGCTTCTTTGTGCTTCAGTTTCATCATCTGTAAAATGATAACTTAGTACCTAGTGAAGGTACTAAGCACAACCCAAATAACAAGTAAATCCTTTAAAAAATGTATCCTGAGGAGATGCAATTGTAAGATGCCTTATAAATATTAACTAATATGAATTCAGCATTTCTGATGGCTGAAAAGCCATTTTCGAAAGCACATATACATGTGCTTTTGAAATTTCCCCTTTGGACTGGTTGTAACTGGTAGTAACATTTTGCTGGTTTCCTCATTAATTAACAAGTTAGATAAAATCTTTAGCATACGTTTAATGTTTCAACAAGAGTAAGAAGTAATGCTTCAAGGAGAGTAAAAATGTAGATTATTTTTAGAATGTGTTTGAGCCTATATGACTATCAGTCTAAAGCAAACAGATATAGGAAGAGGTTAACATCTGAAAAACAGGGCAACCACAAGTCAAAAATATACATTAGATTCACAAAAACCAGAAACAGAACTGGAAATCATCAAACCACAAAAAGAAAAAGAAAGGAAAAAGGAGGAAACATAGAACCAATTGGAAACAAGGTTTAAAGTGGCAACAAATACATATGTATCAATAATTACCGTAAATGTCAATGAACTGAATGCTCCAATCAAAAGACAAAGTGGCAGACTGGATAAAGAACAAGAGCCTACAATATGTTGTCTACAAGAGATGTACCTTACTGCAAAGGACACATATAGACTGAAAATGAGGAGTTGGAAAAAGATGTTACATACAAATAGAAATAAGTGGAAGTTGCGATACTCCTATCAGACAAAACAGACTTTAAAATGAAAAGCCATACAGAGAGATAAAGACAGACATTATATAATGAAAAAAGGATCAGTACAAGAAGAGGATTTTACATTCGTCAATGTATATGCACCTAATATAGTAGGAGCACTCAAACACATAAAACAAATACTAGCAGGCATAAAGGGAGAAATTGATGGGACCACAATAATAGGATGTTTTAACACCACATTCTTATCAATGGACAGATATTCTAGAGAGAAAATAAATAAGGCAACAGAGATCCTAAATATACAAGTTAGACTTCATTGATATTTTCAGGACATTACATCCAAAGATCCCAGAATATACATTCTTTTCAAGTGCACCTGGAACATTCTCTAGGACTGTCCACATACTAGGGCACAAAACTAACCTCAACAAATTTAAGAGTATATTTTGATCATCTTCTCTGACCACAATGGAATGAAACTAGAAATGAACCACAGGAAAAGAGAGGGGAAAAAAGATTACACGGAGACTAAACAACAGGCTACTAAAAAGTCAATGGGTAAATGAGGAACTCAAAAAAAGAAATTAAAAAATACCTTGAGATGAACACTGAAAACACAACCATATGAAATCTATGAGATACAGCAAAAGCAAAACTGAGATACTCTCAGTTCTTTGAGGGAAGTTCAAAGTGATACAGGCCTTTCTCCAAAAACAAGAAAAACATCAAACAACAACCTAACCTATCACTTAAAAGAACTAGAAAAAGAAGAACAAACAAAACCTAGTCAGCAGAAGGAAGTAAATAACAAAGATTAGAGAGGAAATAAATAGAGGTTAAAAAGCAATAAAGCCAACAGCTGGTTTTTGAAAGTGTAAACAAAGTTGACAAACCTCTAGTCAGGCTCACCAAGAAAAGAGGAAAGACATAAAATAAGAAATGAAAAAGGAGAAATCTTGACTGATACCACAGAAATACAAAAAAATTACAAAAGAGTACTATGAACAATTATACGCCAACAAGCTTGACAACCTAGAAAAAATGGACAATGTTCTAGAAACACGGTGATGGTGCTGGTTTAGTTGCTCAGTCATGTCTGACTCTCGCAGCCCCATGGACTGTAGCCTGCTAGGCTCTTCTGTCCATGGGATTCTCCAGGCAAGAATACCTGAGTGGGTTGCCATTTCCTTCTCCATTCTAGAAACATACAGCCCTCCAAAAGTGAATCAAGAAGAAACAGATAATTTGAACAGACTGATCACTAGAAGTGAAATACAATCTGTAATAAAGAAGAAAACCTACATACAAAAGCCCAGGACTACATGACTTCACAGAGGAATTCTATCAAACATACAAAGAATTTATACCAACTCTTCTCCAACTCTTCCGAAAGACTGAAGAGGAGGGAATACTCCCAAAGACATTTTATGAAGTCTGATACATAAAACAAACAAAGAGACCACTGAAAAAGAATATTACACAGACTTCCCTGGTGGTCCAGTGGTTAAGAATCTGCCTGCCAAAACAGGGGATGTAGGTTCAATCCTTGGTCCAGGATGATTTCACATGCGGCAGGGCAACTAAGCCCATGTGCTGCAGCCACGGAAGCCTGAATGCTCTAGAGCCTATGCTCTGCAACAAGAGAAGCCACCACGATGAGAGCCCGTGCACTGCAACTAGAGAGTAGCCCCTGTGTGCAGCAATAACAACCCAAATTAAAGTAATACACATTAACAAAAGGAGAGACAAAACCACATGATCATCTCAGTGATGCAGGAAAAAGCATTAGACTCTGCTCAATGTTAGCTGGCAGCCTGGATAGGAGGGGACTTGGGAGAAGATGGATCCATGTGTATGTATGACTGAGTCCCTTTGCTATCCACCTGAAACTATCACAACATTGCTAACTGGCTACACTCCAGGACAAAATTAAAGTTTAAAACAATTCAATATCCATTCATGATGAAAGCTCTTACCAAAGTGGGTTTAGACGGAACATATCTCAACATAATAAAAGCTATTTATGATAAACCCACAGCCAATATAATACTCAAAGGTGAAAAGCTGGAAGCCTTCCCAGTGAAATCCGGAACAAGGATGCCCACTCTCACCTCATCTATTCAACATAGTATTGGAAGTCCTAGCCACAGCAATCAGACAAGAAATAAAAGGTATCCAAACTGGAATGGAAGATGTATGTGCTGACATGATACTATATACAGAAAACTGTATGGACTATAAACAAAAGCTAGTAGATAAATAAATTCAGCAAAGTAGCAGGATGTAAGATTAACATCCAGAAATAAGTTGCATTTCTTTATATTAACAATGAAATATCAGAAAGAGAATGTTTAGAAAACAGTGCCTTTTAAAATCACACCAAACCGCCCCCCCAAAAAAAACCCCTAGGAATAATCCTGACCAAGGAGGTGAAAACTTCTAAGTTGAAAACTATAAAACATTAATAAAAGAAACTAAAGAGGATTCAAAGAAAGAATAATGGTAAATGGCAATATTACCCAAAGGAATTTATAGATTTAATGTGATATCTGTCAAATTACCTATGATATTTCTCTCAGAACTAGAACAAATAATCCAAGAATTTATATAGAACCATACAAGACCCAGAATTACTAAAGCAACCCTGAAGCAAAAAAAGCAGGAGGCAAAACCTTCTCAGACTTCAGACAATACCACAAAGCCACAGTAATCAAAATAGTGTGGTACTGGTACAAAAACAGACACAGATCAATGGAACAGAATGGAGAGCCCAGAGACAAACCCACACCCCTGTGGTCAATTAATCTTCCACAAGGGAAGCAAGAATATACGATAGGAAAAAGACAGTCTCCTCAGCAAGGTGCTGGGGAACTTGGACAGCTGCATGTAAGTCAATGAAGTTAGAACACACCCTGACACCAGGCACAAAAATACTCATAATGGCTTAAAGACTTAGACATATAACTACTGCACAATTGCACTCATCTCACATGCTAGTAAAGTAATGCTCAAAATTCTCCAAGCCAGGCTTCAGCAATATGTGAACCGTGAACTTCCTGATGTTCAAGCTGGTTTTAGAAAAGGCAGAGGAACCAGAGATCAAATTGCCAACATTCGCTGGATCATAGAAAAAGCAAGAGAGTTCCAGAAAAACATCTATTTCTGCTTTATTGACTATGCCAAAGCCTTTGACTGTGTGGATCACAATAAACTGTGGGAAATTCTGAAAGAGATGTGAATACCAGACCACCTGATCTGCCTCTTGAGAAATCTGTATGCAGGTCAGGAAGCAACAATTAGAACTGGACATGGAACAATAGACTGGTTCCAAATAGGAAAAGGAGTTCATCAAGGCTGTATATTGTCACCCTGTTTATTTAACTTATATGCAGAGTACATCATGAGAAACGCTGGACTGGAAGAAACACAAGCTGGAATCAGGATTGCTGGGAGAAATATCAATAACCTCAGATATGCAGATGACACCACCCTTATGGCAGAAAGTGAAGAGGAATTCAAAAGCCTCTTGATGAAAGTGATAGTGGAGAGTGAACAAGTTGGCTTAAAGCTCAACATTCAGAAAATGAAGATCATGGCATCTGGTCCCACCACTTCATGGAAACAGATGGGGAAACAGTGGAAACGGTATCAGACTTTATTTTTCTGGGCTCCAAAATCACTGCAGATGGTGACTGCAGCCATGAAATTAAAAGATGCTTACTCCTTGGAAGGAAAGTTATGACCAACCTAGATAGCATATTCAAAAACACAGACATTACTTTGCCAACAAATGTCCGTCTAGTTAAGGCTATGGTTTTTCCTGTGGTCATGTATGGATGTGAGAGTTGGACTGTGAAGAAGGCTGAGCGCTGAAGAATTGATGCTTTTGAACTGTGGTGTTGGAGAAGACTCTTGAGAGTCCCGTGGACTGCAAGGAGATCCAACCAGTCCATTCTGAAGAAGATCAGCCCTGGGATTTCTTTGGAAGGAATGATGCTAAAGCTGAAACTCCAGTACTTTGGCCACCTCATGCGAAGAGTTGACTCATTGGAAAAGACTCTGATGCTGGGAGGGATTGGGGGCAAGAGGAGGAGGGGACGACAGAGGATGAGATGGCTGGATGGCATCACTGACTCAATGAACATGAGTCTGAGTGAACTCCGGGAGTTGGTGATGGACAGGGAGGCCTGGCATGCTGCGATTCACGGGGTCGCGAAGAGTGGGACATGACTGAGCGACTGAACTGATCTGATCTGATGACATGACACCATAAAGCTTTTAGAAGAGAGCATATGCAAAGCATTCTCTGACAAACTGTACCAATGTTTTCTTAGGTCAGTCTCCCAAGGTAGCAGAAATAAAATTAAAAAATAGATGGGACCTAATCAAAGTTACAAGTTTTTGCACAGCAAAGAAACCATTAAAAAAAAAAATGAAAAGACAACCTACAAAATGGGAGAAAATATTTGCAAACAATGTGACCCACCATGGCTTAATCTCCCAAATATACAAATAGCTTATAAAACTCAACAGCAGCAAAAAGCAAGCAACCCAATCAAAAAGTGGGTAGAAACTCCAAATAGACTTTTTCTCAAAGGAGGAATAGATGGCCAACAGGCATGTGAAAAGATGCTCAACATCACTAATTATCAGAGAAATGCAAATCAACACTACAATGAAGTACCATCTCACACCAGTTAGAATGGCCATCAATAAAAAGTCTACAAATAACAAATGCTAGAGAATGTGTGGAGAAAAGGGAACTCTCCTGCACTGTGGGTGGAAATGTAAGTTGGTGCATCCTCTCTGGAAAACAGTATGGAAGCTCCTTTAAAAATCTAAAAATAGAGCTACCGTATGACCCTGCAATCCCATTTCTGGGTACATATTCAGACAAAACCATAATTCAAAAAGACACATATGTCCCTATGTTCATGGCAGCACTATTCACAACAGCCAAGACACAGAAACAACCTAAATGTCCATCAACAGATGAATGGATAAAGATATGGTACGTATATATAATGGACTACTCCTCTGCCATAAAAAAGAAGGAAATAATGCCATTTGTAGCAACATGGATGGACCTAGAGATTATCATATAAGTGAAGTAAGTCAGAAAGAGAAAGACAAATACCATGTGATATCATTTATATGGGAAATCTAAAATGTGGCCAAATGAACCACCCACACAACAAAGAGAAAAGACTTGTGGGTGCCACGGGGAAGAGGGATGAACTAGGAGGTTGGGCTAGGTATACGCTAACTATTACATTCAGAATGGATAAATAACAAGGTCCTACAGTAAAGCACAGGGAACTATATTCAACTTCCATTAGAGCTAAACCACTTCCTAACTCTTCAGTCTGAAGTCTCTGGTTCCCCCACTGGGTACACGTAACACCCGTATGGGTGTATCTCCTGTAGCTACTGTCTTCTGTGTTACGATAATTGACTCTCTCTACGCTGTCATTCCTCCTCTGCTAACCCCTTGAGGACACGGATTGGATAACAAGTGTATTTGAATATCACAGCATCTGAATACTTAATAATTAGTTATCAATCTATTTTTATTTTGAGGGGGCTGAATTAACAATAAGGACCAATCTACTTTTTAAAGATAAAATGATGGGGGTGGGAAGGGATACATTAGGAGTTTGGGATTAAAATATACACACTATTGTATTAAAATAGATAACCAACAAGGATCTACTATATAGCACAGGAAACTCTAGTCAATACTTGTAATAACCTATAATGAAAAAGAAACTAAAAAAAGTATGTATACATATATTAACCAAATTCATTAGTGAGTACACCATTTCTCACTGAAAAAAAATCCTGTTCAATCCAGTTTGCTAGCTATGAGAATGCCATCTAAAAGGTCTTGGTCTCAGTTTTAAATCTAAAATGTAGTATTATTGTGTGACATTGTATAAATTATTTCATGCTTCTATGCCTGAGTACTGTATATGTAAAACTGAATTAACTATGTCACCTTCTTTCATTAATGTTCTGAATAGTAAATGAAACGATGTATAAAAGCTAGTTACAATTCCAGTACACATCAGTGGCTTTATGTGGCGCTCGTGGTAAAGAACCCACCTGCCAATGCAGGAGATGCCAGAGACACAAGTTCAATCCCTGGGTCAGAAGATCCCCTGGAGTAAGACATGGCAACCCACTCCAGTATTTGCCTGGGAAAGCCCATGGACAGAGGAGGCCGACAGGCTACAGTCCCTGGGGCTGCAGAGAATCAGTCACAACCAAGTGACTGAGCACACACATACCCATGCCTGAGTACTTTATGTGTAAAACTAAATTAACCGTGTCACCTTCTTTCATCAATGTTCTGAGTATTAAATGATATGTTGTATAAATGCTAATTACAGTTCCAGTGCACATCAGGGGCTCAATAAATCAGAGCTAGCTAGCTGTGTTTGTAGTGACAATGGTAGCAACCGTAGTAGTAACAATACTCAACAATACCTCATTAATATTTCTTACACTATACTTTGATACTGTGATTAGACAGTTAAGTCTTTGACTATCTTATCCTTATCCATGAGTTTCGAAGCCTCTCCTGCTCATTTTTCCATCTCCATTCATTCTTTGGTTTTTCTACCTTGCCCTTGCCCTGTCCAGGAGCTTTTTCGGAACACCTGAGGCATCCCGTATCACTCAGTTTGCTTAAATACTCTACAGAGCCCAATCCTGTTTTTTGGCAGCTCTTTCTACTGCTCTGAATTTTCACTTTCAGAAGGCACTGTTAGTGATAAGAGCCAAGGGGTCCATGAAAATATGGTTAGGAGCAAGATTTGCAGGAAATTCTAAGTACTTTCAAGGAGCTAAGCACTGTACATTTCAAGTGCCATCCCCACACTGGCATAAATTCTTTCCTCAATCTGCTGATTTGCTTTCTCAGCTTCTGGCATGGATTTCTCACCTTGTCTTGTTACAGGATTTATCATCTCAGATGACCTAAAAATTCTGAGACCATGAGGAGTTTGATGCCATCTCAGTCTACCACAAGCCAAGGCACAAATGTCAATTCCTTGAAGGCACTGACTCTTTGTTCCCTTTGCAACTCTCATCTATATAGTGTATTGTGGAAGCTACAGGAGGCATTGGCAGGATACAATTCCTATTTATTGTGCTATGAGTTGAATTTGCCCTCCCTTTTCCCAAATCCATTTTTTGAAGTTTTAGTTCCCTTTCAGAGAAGGCAATGGCAACCCACTCCAGTACTCTTGCCTGGAAAATCCCATGGGCAGAGGAGCCTGGTGGGCTGCAGTCCATGGGGTCGGGAAAAGTCGGACACGACTGAGTGACTTCACTTTCACTTTCATGCATTGGAGAAGGAAATGGCAACCCACTCCAGTGTTCTTGCCTGGAGAATCCCAGGGACGGGGAGCCTGGTGGGCTGCCGTCTATGGGGTCACACAGAGTCGGACACGACTGAAGTGACTTAGCAGCAGCAGCTCCCTTTACTTCAGAATGTGGCCTTATCTGGGAACTGCATAGTTAGTTAAGATGAGCTCATGCTGGAGTAGGGTGGGCCCCCAATCCAACATGATTGATATTCTTACAAAAAGGAAAAATTTGGACATGCAGAAGCATGCACAAAGGAAGACACCACATGAAAACTGGAGTTATGTTGCCAACAAGTCAAGGAAGCTGGGAGAGGAGCCTGGAGCAGATCATTCTCTAGAGACTTGGGAGGGTGCACGGCCCTGCCAACACCTTGGTCTTAGATCTTGACCTCTCAGAACTGTGAGTCAATACACTCCTGACGTTGAAGCTGCCCTGTGTGTGGTCCATTTTATGGCAACCCCAGCAAATGAATACATCCTGGCAGCACACTCTGCATCCTTCTTTTCCCCTGATCCCAGTATTGGGGATGGGGATTTATTACCACCTAGAAATCACTGCCTTTGGGGTTTGTTGACCTTGCTACTTTTCAAAATTGAAGGCCCTCTACTCCACCCCCTGTATTAGTTTCCAGTTGCTGCAGTAACAAAATCACCATAAACTTAGTGGCTTAAAAGAAAAAAGAAAACACTTTCTTATCTTACAGTTCTGAGGTTGGAAATTCAGAATTAGTCTCATTGGGCTCAAGTCAAGGTGTCAGCCAGTCTAGTTCCTTTCTGAGGTTCTGTGGGAAGATTCCATTCCTTGACTTGCTCATCTTCTAGAAGCTGCCTGCTTCCTGCAGCCCCTGGTACTCGAATCTCTTGTTCCCAATGTCACATCTCCTACTCCTCACTCTGACACTTCTGCCTCCCTCTATAAGAACCTTGTGATTATACTGGGCCCACTCAGATGATCCAGAATTATCTCCCCATCTCAAGAGTCTTGAATGAATCACATTTGCAAAGTAATTTTCATCATGTAAGGTAACATATTCACCAGGTTCAGAGATTAAGACGTGGATCTCTTCAGGGATCCATTATTTTGATCACCATGCCTCTTTCCATCCTCATCCTTTCTGAATTCCACTCATCTTTCAAGGTCCTCTCCTAGGACTTCACTTCCTCAGTCCACAGTGACATTGGTCTTTGTAATGATAGCTTATATACCACCACAGGGCCTGGTCCTAGATCCCTAATTGTTGGACATGAAGTCACTTGGTTTCTCTAAATTGCTCTGAAGATGCCTTGAGTATAGACTGTTGTATACACTCCTCTGGCTCTCCTTCAACACTGGATACTGGCCATGTACCTAAAGATGTAAAAATTGCTTGGCGGAAGGATCCATTCTTTTTTTTTAAAGCCATACTGTGCCACATGTGGGATCTTGGTTCTGCTGGTGAATCTGCACCCCATTGGACTGCCAGGGAAGTCCTTGATCCACTGTTCTTTGGAGCAACAAGAGGTAGAGCAGCAAATCCAGGTCTCCAAGTTTCCCCTCTTTTTTCTCATTTTGCTCACTTAAGACAGAGGTAGGACTGAGCTTGGCTGAGCGGATCTGAGACCCCCAAATCATCACCTATCTGTGAACTTTACTCCAGAGTAGATCTGGTAAGCAGTTAGCATGGCCTTCATATTTTGTGTCCTTTCCTTCTCTGTAGAAAATAACAATCATGACACAGCTAACAATCTCAAGTAAGTACCAACAATGTTTAAAGAACTTTATGAAGCTCTTATAAATGTGGGGAAAGTTGAGGAGGCTTTGGTTCTGCCTTGGAGCATCTGGCAGCCTCACAACAAGCAGAGCTGGACAGTGCTTAAAAACTGGCTGTCCTATGTTCTAATATCAGAAAACAGTAACACATGGATCTCTATTCTTACATAAATGTGGTTCCAAGCCTGGTTAGACAGACCTGCAGCAATGCCAAAGAATGTTCAAACTACTGCACAATTGCACTCATCTCACATGCTAGCAAAGTAATGCTCAGAATTCTCCAAGCCAGGCTTCAGTAGTACATGAACTGTGAACATCCAGATGTTTAAGCTGGATTTAGAAAAGGCAGAGGAACCAGAGATCAAATTGCCAACATGCTTTGGATCATTGAAAAAGCAAGAGAGTTCCAGAAAAACATCTACTTCTGCTTTATTGTCTACCCCAAAGCCATTGACTGTATGGATTTCAACAAACTGTGAAAAATTCTTCAAGAGATGGGAATACCAGACCACCTTACCTGCCTCCTGAGAAATCTGTATGCAGGTTAAGAAGCAACAGTTAGAACCAGGCATGAACAACAGATTGGTTCCAAATTGGGAAAGGAGTAGGTCAAGGATGTATATTGCCAGCTGGCTTGTTTAACTTATATGCAGAGTATACCATGTGAAAAGCCAGGCTGCATGAAGCACAAGCTGGAATCAAGATTGCTGGGAGAAATATCAATAACCTCAGATACGTAGATGAAACCACCCTTATGGCAGAAAGCAAAGAAGAACTAAAGAGCCTCTTCATGAAAGTGAAAGAGGAGAGTGAAAAAGTTGGCTTAAACCTCAACATTCAGAAAACTAAGATTATGGCATCTGGTCCTATTACTTCATGAGAGATAGATGGGCAACAGTGGAAACAGTGACAGACTTTATTTTTTGGGGCTTAAAAATGACTGCAGATGGTGACTTCAGCCATAAAATTAAAAGATGCTTGCTCCTTGGAAGAAAAGTTATGACCAACCTAGATAGCACATTAAAAAGCAGAGACATTACTTTGCCAAAAAAGGTCCATCTAGTCAAGGCTATGGTTTTTCCAGTAGTCATGTGTGGATGTGAGAGTTGGACTATAAAGAAAGCTGAGCACCAAAGAATTGATGCTTTTGAACTGTGGTGTTGGAGAAAACTCTTTGAGAGTCCCTTGAACAGCAAGGAGATCCAACCAGTCCATCCTAAAGGAGATCAGTCCTGAGTGTCCATTGGAAGGACTGATGCTGAAGCTGAAACGCCAATACTTTGGCCACCTGATACGAAGAGCTGACTTACTGGAAAAGACCCTGATTCTGGGAAAGACTGAAGGCAGGAGAAGAAGGGGATGACAGAAGATGAGATGGTTGGATGGCATCACCAACTCGCTGGACATGAGTTTGAGCAAGTTCTGGGAGTTGGTGATGGGCAGGGAAGCCTGGCATGCTGCAGTCCATGGGATCACAAAGAGTTGAACATGACTGAGCAACTGAACTGATTGAACCCTAGGTATTTAGGAAAGATACCATGTCTTTCCCTTTCCTAGCGTTTGGACTGAGTGCCTACTGACCTTTACAAAGAGCAAGGTTTGCTTATATTTTTCAATAGTTTCCATAACTGAAGAGACCTTTGTCCTTGGCCAACTCTCTCTCTCTCCATTTTGAATATCAGAGTTTTATTGAATGTAGCTTAGGTTTAAGGAGAAATAATTTAAAGGGGGGATGGGGCTAGTATTTGGCATCAGACACACTTGAGTTTACGTGTTAGATCTCTTCTACGGCTGTGTGATCTCTGGCAAGAAAAGCTGTGCCACCTCACGGGACCGATGAGAATATTAAGAGGGGATGGACACTGCTTCCTAGAGTAACTGGCATTTCATAGGCACTAAAGGCAGGTTAGTTCTTTTATTCTGTTTCCTTATTTTAACACAACAAATTCTAGCTAACTAAAGAGGATTAACTGCTGAAAAACATCTATAAAGTAGAAAAACACCACAAAGATTGTTTGCCTCTGGGGGATGGAATGTGAAAAAATAATTTGCAAAGGATTATGTCTCAGTCTGTTTGGGCTGCCATAATAAAATACCCTAGAATGTGTGGCTTAAATGACAGAAACTGATTTTCTCAGTTTCTGGAGGCTGGAAGTTCCAGGTCAAGGTGCCAGACAGCACAGTTCCTGGTGAGATGCTGCTTCCTGCCTTCTATGTAGATGGCTGCCTTCTCTCCATATTCTCACATGGGGGTTGGGGCTTTAACATAATAGTTTTGGGGAAACAGCACTGAAATTGAAACTGTGATTTAAAAACTCCCAACAGGACTTCCCTGGTAGCTCAGTGGTAAAGAATCTGCCTGCCAATGCAGAGGACACGGGTTGGGGACACGGGTTGAGTCCCTGGTCTGGGAAGATCCCACATGCCGAGGGACGTTAAAGCCAGTGCGCCACAACTACTGAGCCTGAGCTCTAGAGCCTGGGAACCTCAGCTACTAAGCCTGAGTGCCATAGAGCTCGTTCTCCAAAACAAGATAAACCGCGGCAATAAGAAGCCCACACATCGAAACAAAAGAAGCCCACACATCGAAACAAGAGAAGCCCGGATGGCCACAAGTAGAGAGAACCCAAGCGCAGCATTGAAGACCCAGTGCAGCCATAAATAAATAAACCTGAAAAAAAAAAAAAAGACCTGATGGCTTCACATTTGAATTCTATCAAACATTTAGAGAAGAATTAACGGCTATCCTTCTGAAACTGTTCCCAAAAAATTACAGAGGAAGGAAAACTTCCAAACTCATTCTGTGAGGCCACCATCACTCTGATATCAAAACCAGATGAAGATACCACACACACATACATTACAGGCCTACATCCCCTGATGAACACAGACAAAAAATCCTCAACAAAATACTAGTAATCTGAATCCAACAATACCTTAAAAAGATCATACACCATGATCAAGTGGGATTCATCCCAGAGATGCAAGGACTTTTCAATATCTGCAAATCTATCAATGTGATACACCACATCAACAAACTGAAGAATAAAAACCATATGATCATCTCAATAGATGAAGAAAAAGCTTTTGACAAAATTCAACTCCCATTTATGATTAAAAACTCTCCTGACAGTGGGCACAGAGGGAACATACCTCAACACAATAAAGACAAATGTATACGACAAATCTACAGCTAGCATCATACTCAATGGTGAAAAACTGAAAGCATTTCCTCTAAGATCAGGGACAAGACAAGGATAGCCACTCTCATCACTTTTATTCAACATAGTTTTGGAAGTCCATCTATGGCAATCAGAGAAAAAAAAAGAAGTAAAGGGAATAAAAATTGGAAAAGAAGTTAAATGGTCACTGTTTGCAGATGACATGATACTACACAGAGAAGATCCTAAAGATAATACAAGAAAACTATTAGAACTCATCAATGAATTTGGTAAGGCTGCAGGTTACAAAATCAATACACAGAAATCTGTTGCATTTCTATACACTAACAGCAAAAAAGATTTTCCAGTGGTCATGTATGGATGTGAGAGTTGGACTGTGAAGAAAGCTGAGTGCCGAAGAATTGATGCTTTTGAACTGAGGTGTTGGAGAAGACTCTTGAGAGTCCCTTGGACAGCAAGGAGATCCAACCAGTCCATCCTAAAGGAGATCAGTCCTGGGTGTTCATTGGAAGGACTGATGCTGAAGCTGAAACTCCAGTACTTTGGCCACCTCATGCGAAGAGTTGACTCATTAGAAAAGACCCTGATGCTGGGAGGGATTGGGGGCAGGAGAAGAAGGGGACGACAGAGGATGAGATGGCTGGATGGAATCACTGACTCGATGGACATGAGTTTGGGTAAACTCTGAGAGTTGGTGATGGACAGGGAGACCTGGCGTGCTGCACTTCATGGGGTCGCAAAGAGTCGGACATGATTGAGCTACTAAACTGAACTGACTGAACAGCAAAAGATCAGAAAGAGAAATTCAAGAAACAATTCCATTTACCATCACACCAAAAAGAATACCTCAGAATAAACCTACCAAAGGAGACAAAAGACCTGTACTAATCTGCCTACCAATGCTGGAGACACGGGTTCAATCCCCGATCTGGGAAGATCCCACGTGCCATGGAGCAGTTAAGCCTATGTGCCACAACTATTGAGCCCATGTGCTGCAACTACTGAAGCCCATGCTCTACAACAAGACAAGACACCACAGTGAGAAGCCTGGGCACTGCAAATAGAGTAGTCCCCACTTGTCACAACAAGAGAAATAGTCTATGCAACAATGAAGACCCAGCATAGCCAAAAAAAATAATAAAATAAAGACAATTAATACATTAAAAAAAGAAATAAACCCATGCACCCATGGTCAATTAATCTGTGAGGAAGCAAGGAAGCAAGACTACACAATGTTGGAAAGAGTCTCTTCAACAAATGGTGCTGGGAAAATTGTCCAGTACACATAAAAAAGTGAAATTAGATCATTCTGTAACACCATTCACAAAAATAAGCTCAAAATGGATTAAAGACCTAAATGTAAGACCATACACTATAAAACTCCTACAGGAAAACACAAGCAGACCACTCTCTGACATAAATCGCAGAAATATCTTTTTTGATCTGTTTTCCAGAATATGGAAATGAAAAATAAATGGAGCCTAAACTTGAAAGTTTTTGCACAGCAAAGAGAACAATAAACAAAAAAAGAACAACCCACAGATCGGGAGAAAATATTTGTAAATGCTATGACTGATGAGGGATTAAACTCCAAAATTTACCAATAGCTCATGATGCTTAACAGCATCAAAACAACCTAATCGAAAAAACAACAGAAGGCCTAAATAGATATTTCTCCAAAGAAGATATACAGATGGCCAAGAGGCATATGAAAAGATGTCCAACATCACTAATTGTTAAATGCAAATCAAAACTATAATGAGATATCACCTCATATCAGTCAAAATAGCTAGCATAAAAAAATCCACAAATAATAAATGCTAGAGAGGGTATGGAGAGAAGGGAACCCTCCTAAACTGTTGGTAAAATGTAAATTGGTACAGCCACTATGGAGAACAGTATGGAGGTTCTTTAAAAAACTAAAAATAGTTACCATATGACCCTGCAATTCCACTCTTGGGCATATATCTGGAGAAAACACTGTTTACAACAGCCAAGACATGGAAGCAGCCTAAATGTCCCTTGACAGAGGAATGGATAAAGATGACGTGGTACATATATACAGTGAAATATTATGCAGCCATCAAAAGAATGAAATAATACCATTTGCAGCAACACGGATGGATCTAGAGATTGTCATACTGAATGAAGTAAGTCACACAGAGAAGGAGAAATATCCCATGACATCCCTCATATGTGGATTATAAAAGGAAATGATACAAATGAACTTACAAAACAGAAACAGACTCACAGACCTAGAGAATGAACTTATGGTTGCCAGAGGGAAGGATGTGGGAAGGGATAGTTAGGGAGTTTGGGATGGACACGTAGACACCTGTATTTAAAATGGGTAACGAACAAGGACTGACTGTTTAGCACAGGGAACTCTGCTAAAGGTTATGTGGCAGCCTGGATGGCAGGGGAGTTTGGGGGAGAATGGATACATGTATATGTATGGCTGAGTCCCTTCACTGTTCACCTGAAATCGTCACAACATTATTCATCGTCTATCCCGCAATACAAAATAAAAAGTTTAAAGAAACAGTTTTGGAGAGCGTTCCTATGGCTCACTACAGAGAAATAGGGCTTCTAATGTTACCTACTTTCTGGGAGCCCTATTGTCTGGGAAAAGGAGAAAGGAGAATATGACTTTTCATTTGAAAGGTCAAGGATTCCCCAGTTAGCTGAGCACCAGCCTCACACATCCAGAAACTTTCCAATCCTTGGGTGGTTGGAATTCAACTTGCTCCTGAGGCTTCCTGGGCTTCCCGAGCTGAGTGGGAAGGTGATCATGGACAAACCTGCCCCGAGAGTCATGACACCTCGGATTCCTGGGCACTTACTCTTTGGATAGCCAGCCTCTGACTCCAGGCCCTGAAACTGGCCTTCTCCCTGCCACAGTCCCCTCCTGCCAGCCATCCTCTAGCATCCAGCTGCCCTCCATCCCCCTGGCCCCTTTCCTAACCTCTAGGGCTGGCAGCCACCTAGGCACCTATCCAGACTTTGTCTCACCTCCTGGGACAATCGCCCCTGTACCACCCTGAGAGTCCACTGGGACAGTAAATATTCATCCTTTTTGGTCCTATTAGACACCAGAGCTCAAGTTACTCCAGGAAATCCCTCTAAATTCCCCAAACAGGAGCCCTTCTCTTACAGGGCTCTGCTGGTTAAACCATCATAGGAGCATAAATGTATTCAATGCCATGATTTGGCCATTCACCTCAAAGGGCTTCCTCTGGGGGTGCCCCTCCCAGCTCCTGTTTCCCTCCTGTGGGCATGGATGCCCTGACATGACAACACGCCACCTGCAACAAGCCCAGGTTCTTGACTTACTGGTGGAACATGCCAAATGGATGCCAAGGACTCCTCTTCCTCCAGTCAGGATGGTAAACAGCCCCCAGCACCACCGTTAACAGAGCACTGAAGGCTTATGCTCTGCGTTACTCACATGCTTGAGATGGGAGTCAGCAGGCCCTTTTATTTAATACCCATGTGGCTGGTACTTAAGCCCCTACTGACTCATGGAACCTCACCACTGACTATTGGAACCACAATGCTCAGGCAGTTCCTAATACAGGATTGAGTGAGGTCATAAATGGGCCCAAGGAGAGGCCTTCGAAGTTGCTGACCTAGCTCATATGTTCTATTCTGTTCTTATTACATAGGAATCCCAGGGCTAACTTGCTTTTACTTTGGAAGGGGTTCCACACACATTTTGAGGCTCCCAATGGGATATGTGAACAATCCTGCAAGGATACATAACCTCTGCTGCCAGGACTTAAACACCATACAATTGCAAAGTGCTGTTCTTGGCATCATATTGATGACCTTAGACTGACAGTCCCTTCGAGGAAGCAGCAGGCAGCCTTGTATGTCCTCCCACACCAGTTACAGCAATGTGGCTGGGCAATTACCCTTCCTGAGACCTAAGGCCCTCCTCACCTGAAAAGTTTCAGGGCATCATGTGGTCCTCTAAGGGCCGAGAAACCTCCCCAACAGCCAAAACATCAGTTACTCACATTACACCACCCCCATACTTAGGCAAAACACATACTAGGTCTTTGCATGTTCTGGAGGCACACATCCCTCATCTCTGTCTTTGCCCATATGTGCAATCACATGCATGATTCTGCCACCTTCTGTTGGGATGAAGCCCAACAGTGGGCTTCAGAAGCAGTTCAGCAGACAGTCCAACAAACCTTACCTTTAATGCCCTCTGACCCTACTTTCCAAGTCAAGAGCCTGGCCACATCTGACTATGCCTCCTGTTAGTGTCTGGACCAAACAGGAGTTAACCTGGCTTCTTAAAGACTTTTAGACTAAGCACCTACCCACAGTGTGCTTCCCTGGTGGCTTAGACAGTAAAGAATCTGTCTGAAATGTGGGAGTCATGGGTTTGATCCCTGGGTTGGGAAGATTCCCTGGAGAAGCACCTACCCACAGTAGCAGCCCCAAAATACCCACCTTGAGTGCAGTTGTGGGCATCCTCTTAGGCTCTTACAGAAACTGAGGCCCTAAGTAGCCTCCACCCCACTACTCCAAATCCATGTCCCGATAAAGGCTTGGGTTAGAGATGCCTCCCAATGGAAGTCCAGCATGGCTCTCAGTGCCTCTTTGGTAAAATGGAAATGTACCTTTAGGATAGGGCCACACCTGATGTCAAAGGCCTTTCCGGATTACAGGAAGATGTGGCTTCCCCATGCTCAGCCCCTTGCCTGGGAGACTTGAGGAGGTAACGGTGCTTCCTCTCCCCCACTGTGGCTCCTTGGGGAGCCCCTTGGGAACAAATGTCTGGGATGGATGGGGAGTCTGTGCTCTTCACAGATGGCACCATTCCAGTGCAGCTGGAAGACGCGGCTCCACCCACCTCTCCTCGGGCACCTCCCTGGAGGAGGGGAGGGGCTCTCCTGCTCAGCCCAGGTGATGGAACTCGTGACTGTGCACCCAACCCTCAAGGAGGCCATACCACAACCTTTTGCAGAGCCACATAGTCAGACTCTTGGGTTGTCACTAATGACCTTGTGGTTTGGTCTGACCATGGGCTGAGGGGCAATTTTCTCACAGAAGGCAAGCCCACCCAGGAGACCCAGATATAAAAGGAATTAGTTAAGTCCCCAGGTCCTATCATTTCTACCCACATTTCTGCTTACACTAACTTCACCTCATCAGAAGCCATTGTCAACAATCCAGGAGACCCTCTCATAAGCCCTCCATACTCAGCCCGGTACAGGGCTCAGGGTACCTATCATTCCATCAACTCGACAAATAGGCTGCACAACCTCAGGTCACCAGGGAGTTGCGCCTTATCGACTTGACCACAAGGGGGCAGGACTCTCCCCTCCAGCAGCCGCCAAGGTTGCAACAAAGTGCCTTCTCTGCTCCCAAGCCGCACACCAGAGATCATCCAGATCGGGGACACATTCCTAGAGAAACCACCACACGCCTGAGGGCAGAATGGCTTCCTTGGCCCACCGCCCTTTTCTGCTGGGGCTTCCAGAAAGGGTGTTCCAATCACCAATGCTTACCAGAGCTTCCTTTTGGCAACCCCCAACCAGAACTCCTCTTCTAAATAGGTTCTCTCTTTCTTCTTTATGCCTGTTCGCTTTGGATGGACAGACATCACAGACTCTGACCAGGAGACCTCTCAGGAGATTCCACAGTGGCCTCTGCAATCTAACACTCTTTGGATATTCCATTCACGTTAGGCCTGCAGGCAGCTGGTCTCACGGAGCATTTTAATGACCTTCTTAAAGAAACACTCAGGGTCTTCCCTGGTGGTACAGTGGATAAGAATCTGCCTGCCAATGCAGGGGACACAGGTTTGATCCTTGGATCAGGAGGATCCCACATACCATGGGGAAACTAAGCCCGTGTGCCACAACTACTGACCCCATGCTCCAGAGCCCGTGAACCACAGCTACTTAAGCTTGAACACCTGAGAGCCTGTGCTCCACTATGAGAAGCCCCATACTGCAACAAGCAGCAGCTCCGACCCGCCAAAACTAGACGCAGCCTGTGCACAGCCACGAAGACCCAGCACAGCCAAATACAAAATAAATTAAATAAATGCAATTATATATATAGATATATGCAAAGAATCTGCCTGCCAATGCAGGAGATGCAAGAGACAAGGGTTTGATCCCTGAGTGGGGAAGATCTCCTGGAGAAGGAAGTGGCAACCCACTCCAGTTATTCTTGCCTGGAGAATCCCATGGCCAGAGGAGCCTGGTGAGCTACAGTATATGGATTTGCAAAGAGTTGGACATGACTGAGTGACTAAGCAACAACACAACAAAAATACACATTAAAAAAAAGAGACACTCAAATTACTTTCAGGCACGTGTCTCCAAAAGGGATCAAACTCTTGTCCCGGTATTTCTAACCAATAGCATCACTATTAATAGGCTGAGGCCAGCACAAAACACATCTATAAACACAGTTTTATTGGGACTTGGCCACACCCGTTTTATTAAGTGTCTGACACACCTGTGGTTGATGTCCTTGCAGAGCTGAGTAGCTGTAATGCAGAACACATGGCCTGAGAAGCCTCAATTATTTGCTATCCAGGCCTTTACAGAAAAGGTTTGACAACCCTGCTCCACTGTGTGGTGTTTGGGTTGCAGGAGGGCAAAAGGGGCAGGCAGTACAGTTGGGAGGCTAGAAATAAAGAGATGCTGCATGTATTCAACACAAAGTTTGGAAAAAATAGAACCAGCTGTTGGGTAGGAGAGGAGAAAATGCCGACTCTGCCTTGATTGAGCCAACGTGGGGCCATTTACTGAGACTGGGTGCACTGGGCAGAGAAGAGTTAGCATATAAAACAACTGAAGATTTACATTTCGAACAAGTTAATTCTGAGATGTCACTGTGACCTCATCAGGATGGAGAATTGAGAGCTAGGAAACAGATGTTGTTTAGCCCAGGAGAGCAAACATTAGGGACAGCAGAAAGGAAAAAGGAAGGTCATGAAAAGTTTGGGGGAGAAAAATAAGAAAGAGAAGAAGGATACCTTGAAGCACTGAGCTGGAGACGCCAACAAGCCGGGGTTTCAAAAAAGCCACACCGAGACGCAAGTTAGGGGGGACTGCCTCCCAACGCTTGGGAGGTCTGGGTGGATACCAGAGCTGACATGCATCCTCAGATGCCTGACAGGCGTTGACCTCATGGCCCGCTGGAGTGAGGGAGAGATGGCTTCCAGCTGACCTTCCTCTAGAAGTCAGGTTGAATCCTAACCCCTTGCATTTACCACATGGAGATGAGAGCAGGGCCAAAGGTTCCCCACCTCCCCACCCCTGCGCCTTAATCTCCTTGGGCCAGCTGACCAGAGAATGAGAAAGAACCAAGAGACAAGTCACTTAGGCCCAACTCTTTTTTCTTTTTTCCCTTTAAAAAACAGGAGTATCAAAGCTCAAGAAAACTTTTGAAAAATAAGATAATTTAAAAAGAAGAAAAAAACAGCATTATTGATATAATGGTGGACTTAAAACGAACCGACTGTCAGTTACTTATCCAGCAAAGGTGGGTTTCTTCCGGATCATACCAGAACTGCAACCCCTGACTTACAACCATCGTGAGCCACGAGCAAATCCCGCCCACAGCATGGGAAGAAATAGGCTTCTTACAGGGGGAGCTGGGAGGGCAGGAGCAAACAAAGAGCCCTTGGCTTCTCATTGGCTGAGTCCTTGCTGGGAAAGGAGTCTTTTTCCTGTTGGGCTCTGCTCTCAGCATAGGATGTGAGAGCATCCCCTTCTGCTCTTCCAACTCAATTTGAGATTTCTCAAATTTGTTGATTTTTTTTTTATAGTATACCCATTTTAAGTATATAGTCCTGACAAATGAACACACCCCTGTAAACAACACCATAATCAAAATATAGACCATTTCCATTGCCCCTAAAAGCTTCCGCAGCCCTTTTGTAGTAAATCCCTCCCCATAGCTCAGCCCCAAGCAACCACAGATATGCTTTCCATCATTGTAGATTAGTTTTGCTTGTTCCAGTGTTTCACATAAATGAAACTTGTTTGCCAATTGAATGAATGAATGACCTGTATCAGTAGTTTATTCCTCTTTACTGTGGTTAGTATTTCATTACTATAAATGTTGGTCTGTTACAACAGAATTGTTTCCTCTATTACCTGATGATGAACACTTCAGTTATTTCAACTTTTTTTTGCTGTTATGAAAAGAGCCTAGTTTCTTCTTTTCATCTCAGAAGGTAAATCCCTTCTATGCCTACAGGCAGGAGAGAGGAGAGACTGGAGTGGAGGTTGACTCCAGCGTTGCCCACACGTTAGGATGCATCAGAATCGCCTAGAGTACTGTGAAAACACAGATGCTGGTCTCCACTCCCAGAACTGATTCAGTAGATCTGGGGTGGGTCCAGAATTTGCATGGCTCTCCAGGAGTGCTGATGCTGTTGTTCCAGGGACCATACTTGGAGAACCACTGATCTTGCGGGGTCTCCTGAAAAAATCAGGAGGACGGGGAGGGGGAGTGACCCATCCTGTGGTGCTGTACTCATCACAAGGCTCATTTACACACAGCCCTGATCACTCTCAGACACACGTAGGCTTAGGGATGGTTTGTCTTACAGCTTTATTGAGGTATAACTTACATTCCACAGATTCACTTAGGTATACAATTCAGTGATTTTTAGTAAATTTATCAAGTTGTGCCATTGTCGGCACTGGTCCAGATTTAGAACATTTACATCACTCTAGAAAAATCCCTCCGGCCAATTTACAGTAATCCCTGTTCCCATTCCCAGACAACCTACTTTGTCTTTACAGACTTGCTTTTTTGGACATTTCAAATAAATGGAATCATGCAGTATGTGGTCTTTTGTGTCTGGCTTTTTAATTTAACATAATGCTACCCTTGGTCCTCTATGTTGCAATAGGTATTAGTACTTTAAAAAAACTACTAAATAGTATCTTATTTAATTATATGGATTCATTGTTTAATTGCATGGATAGACCACATTGTCTTTATGCATTCATTAGTTCCCGGACATCTGGGTTGTTGTTTGGCTATTATGATGAATGCTCCTTTGAACATTTGTATACAAGTCTTTGCATAGACATATTTTTCCAGTTCTTTTTCAGTACATACCAGGAGTGGAATGTCTGGGTCATAAGGTAAATTTATATTTAACATTTTAAGAAATGGCCAAACTGTTTTTCAAAGTACCATTTTATAATCCCAGCAACGATGCGGAGTCCATTTTCCCTAGATACGTTATTGTTGTTTTTTACTGGGACAAATACAAGATAATTTGAGATCAACCTGTACGAAGAAATGTATTCAAAACACTGTTCATTAAATACTTTAAATGCACATACAAGAGTGTAGAAACATGTTTCTTGTGGCCAGTTTCAGTCTTGTCTGTACATTAGAATCATCTGGGGAGCTTTGAAAAATTCTGATGCCAGGCTATGTCTCAGACAATTAGAACAGAGACACAGTGGAGTGAGTGGGCAGGCATGAGGACTTCAGTGCTCCCCAGGTGAGTCCAGTGTGCAGGCTGAGTCTGCTCCTACTCAAGCGCACAAACACAGGCACAAAGTTTGTTGATTAAAAACAAGTTTGTTGAGTCACTCGCTGAGATAATAGCTAAATAGCTACAGCTGAAGCAAGACAGTGTCTCCAGAACACACTGAGTGAGACCGGAGAGGTTTGAAGGCTATAGAAATAAAAAGGAATATACCGTCTGGTTAGACAAGTCAGGAATCTAAGCACCATCTTGGATCTCTCCCTTTCCATCATCCTTCCATATCTGATCTATCACTCCCATTAACTTCCTTCCTAAATATCTTTAAAATCCACCCACTTCTCTCCATCTCCAGTGATATGATCTGGATCCAACCTCTATCATCTCTTATCTAAACAACTGCGAAGCTTCCAAGTGGCTTCTTATCAACCTTCCTGGCTCCTTTCCAGCCCATTCTCGACGCTAAATCCTAAGAATTCCACCTCATTCACAAACAGATCTGGTCATATAACCCTTTTCTTTAACCTTTTTAATTACTCCTCACTTTCCACTGCACCTTGACTAAATACAAAAACCTACCCTTTGGTGCTCAGGGCCCAGTATGCTGTGGCCCGGGCATCTGCTCCTGACGCAGGGCCCCTCCTGGGCAGTGGTTCTATCCTGCCTTCTCCTCCTGGGTCCCACTGTCCCCCAGCTCCCAGCTTCTCAGGGAAGCCTCCTGACCACCCTGCACAGCTCAGTCTCCTCCATCACTTGCTCTCATGGACCCCGTGCCTTCCCCTTGCAGCATTTATACCTCAGTTTGCTTCTTTAATATAAATACCCTGGGAGTATTCTTTCCCTCTCCTGCTTTTTCTAAAGTGAACAAGAAAAGCTGTCTGTGCTTAAACTGTGCTTACTGTGTTAACCAGCCACAGAATATCAAACCACTTGTGGCAGACAAGATGGCATGATGGGGAGAGAGGGGAGGGACCATTTTAGGATCCTGCCCCTCCTTCACAACCACCAGCTTGCAGGTGAGGTTGTCTGGAGGGAGCCAGGAGGCCGACTCCTCCTCCTTTCGCTCTGCTGATGGGCCACCAGCCACCCGGCCACCGTACAAGGAAGCAGATACTGATGAGGCTCCTGGTGACACAGATGATGCCCTGGAGGTTGTGAACTCCTCAGAGAAAGCTGCCAACTCCGTTTCTCCCAGTTACAGCAGGCAATCATTTTCTGCATGATCAGATCCAGTCTGATTATCAAAGGTCCTTGGCACTATTTCTCCAGAGGCTTTGTTTTCCCAGTTCTTTGTTTTGTTTTCCATTGAATAAGGTACGGGAGCCCTCTGGTGGCAATTTGTAGAAAAATCTCATGAGCAGGAGAGAGATGCTTAGTTGGGGTAAGAAGTCTCAGTTCTTCACATTTCTTTCCTTTGCCTCCACAAGCTATTTCCAATTATTTTATCAGACATTAAAAGTAAACCAGGTTACACTGGGTTATATCAATTATCTAATGTCTTCTCCAACTTGTGAAGTCAATTTATAAACATAAATCTTAAAGAACTGAACAATAAAAAAAAGGCTTGCTGAAATTACTTAAATTACAAAAGTAAAATTAATCATTATACTATAAATTACAGAAATACCAATTACATTTTGTTTTGAATTTTCACATCTTAGGTCTTCAATAAAATTTAAATTTACAAAAAAAAAAGAGAGGAAAAAAAAGTAAAGCAGGGCCATTATAAACCATCTGAACAATAAGGCATCAGCAAACCAATGTTTTTTGTGGTCAGGCTTACAACTGGCCAGGCTGTGTTGCTAAACTGACCTGTGACTGATGATGTGGTCCAAGGACGTCGACTGAATCTGGCCCATGGTATAGACTGGAGACCCTGACTTGCTGCTCAAAAGTGAATGCTCTCCATGGTAGAAGGACTAAGGTCTACATAGGGTCTATTAGCATCATTCAGTTGACGCATGTATCACATTGGTATCCAAGTAACTGTGTAGGGAGGGGGAGCTCTGTGCCAGCACAAGGTCTTATGGGTATAAAGCTGGGACCAAGGGCAGGTGGAGGAACAAGCCAGGTCTTGGCTATTTACAGAGCTGGACAGTTATGAGACTCAAGAAGAATTGGGCTGCTGAGAAGGGGGTGGATGACACATTCGTCAGTGCTACTTGTCCACACTCAAGCTGTTTCATCAAGCAGGAGAAGTTAAGGAATCCAGTTGCCATGGCTGGAGATGGCGGATGTCCAGGCAGGTAGAAGAAAGGATGACAACAGGGAACAGCTCGTGGTGATCGGGCTTCAGGAAAGGAAGCAGCATCTAACTTCTCAGACTGTTTCTCCAAAGACTGGTTAATATCTATTCCTGCTTTGCATTACAATATTTGATATGCCCCTCTTTTATTAGCTCTTTTTCATATTGTTTAGCTTTTCATTTAACTTTTCTCTGCCTTTTAAAAGCAAAAATCAAACTCTGTATTATATTTTAAAACATTAGGGGGAATTCCCTGTTGGTCCAGTGGTTAGGACTCCGAGTTTCCACTGCCGGGGGCCAAGGTTTGATCCCTGGTCAGGGAACTAAGATCCTTCAAGCAATGTGATGCAGCCAATAAATAAAATAAAATAAAACATCAGGAACTCTAGGTTTGAAGAAGAATCACAAAGAGATCATGACCTTTTAACAGTTACTTTTTTGACGGAAATCCAGTCACTTCTGCCTGTACTGTTAAATATACCATTACTCGGACATTCATATTCCACTAGGAACATGATATATTACAAGAGACAGAAGGACTTTTAAAACCACATTTAACTTTTAATACAAACTCTGTTGCACTAGTACAGAAATGACCCCTTCATGCACAGATAAATTTAGCATCTGCCATTGTGGAAGAGGAAAAACTATACTGTTCTTGTCTCCCCCACCCCACCCCCATACATTGGTAAATTTGAAGTAACTTATCTGTGTGCTCTCTGATGCCAAGGCAAGCCTGTCTGGTTTTTCTGGATTTCCACAAGAAAGGCTGATCTGTGAAAAGTGAAGACTGGAGACATTAAACTATGTAGGGCCATCTTTACCTGGGATTACTTCAAACTGTGCTTCGGCAAAGCTCTGAAAATTTCTTCTAGAAACCTGCTGTCTGTATGGAAAATAGTTCACTCTTTCAGTTTCACAGCAAAAAGAGAAAATAAAACCCCAGAAGGCATTTAAGTAAATGCTTTCCAATCCCACACACTGTATTAATTAGCTAACATTTTATACAGTACAACATAAACATTGTTGGCATGTTTATTTGTATGTAACCCCTAAGCATATAGCATCTACACTCTAAGCGTATTTACAAATTCAACAAAATATCTACATATAAAAAGCTTTACTTAAAATTAAACTTGATGCAAGTTATGAGAAACCAATTTATTGGCAAATGAAACTGAGCATTCCTTCAACCATAGGTTGTTATAGAATTTCATATGTGGAAGGAAACCATTTGATAGATATTATTTATGAAGCTGGTAGAATATATATGCTTATTTTCAAAACCACAGATGTAATCCCTTTGACTGTTGGCCTTGTTAGCACTTGTCAGATTTCTTAGATTCTGCAAGGCATCCATGTAATTTGCATACACACTGTTTAATGCTGCAGAGTTTCAAAAGCTGCCACATAGGTAATGACTTAGAGAAAAATATATTCCTGTTGCTTTGCTTTATGTGCTTTTTTTTTGAAATAACTTTAAAAAAAATTTTCTACCAAGTTCCCATCTTTCTTACTGAATGTGACTTGTTTTAATAGAAACCATAAGAGACCATAAAATCATCATATGCTCCAGTTGGTGATAAAACTTTTCTTTTTAGACATATGGGGGGAAATGCTCCTTAAAATAAATTGTCTTCATTTTACTGTCACAGTTCCTTTTTATACCCCAACATTGCCATCTTCATGAACTCTGCCTTTTCCAAGTGACTTTTAGACAATGACAATAATCTAGGACTCCGAGTTGACTGTACCAAATGATATAGAAGGCAGTATGTTGTGGAATGCTTATCATCTGAAGGCACTGCATATGTCTTGCCCTGTGCTTTCTGGAATAATTTTGGAAATTTAATTGGAGTGATCTGTTTGAGATTCTCTTGGTCTGGCACAAGTGCCAAAATGCATTGCGATACACATCGTTTATGCCTAAAAATCACGGACCAGGATGGAGAGAGGATGTAAAAAGTAGAACACTGTACCAATATAACACCTCGATGATTAAGAGGTCAGTGGAGTAAGAGGAGCAAAGAGCAGGTAAGAGAGTCTCAGTAAGCATCAGCAAATGTACCTGTCATAATTAACTCATTTAGCAAGTATATATTGTACATATGGTTCCTAACAGTCTCCCAAAAAGACTAACGACAGCTAGACATAGAGTCACCAATTTCACGACAATGTCCACAAAGACATTGAAGTTCTAGAGAATACTACAGTAACACTCTTGACAATGAAAACGGAATTCCTACTTAGGGGTTCAGCGGAGGAGAGTATCAAACAAAGTATCAACCCATGTTTGATTAACATACACAGGTATATCCTTTAAAGGTGTAGCATTTTTCATGCAACCTATTGAACTGTATCCCAAAGTGGGTAGAAGGTGATCTGTTGATGATGCTGTAACATTTTTTTTTTTTATCAGTTCTTAGGAAATCAAGATGACCTATGTTGAATGAAAAAGTATGCATTTTGCACTGCAGTTCACATTAAGATATCATTTGACTGAGTTACGTTCTTGCTTTGACAGTTCTCATCATATGAACACCCAGCTGCACATAGACTTTCTGCCTCTATGTTCATAGTATGAGAAGGCGGACAGACAAGTGCTTATTAAGATAAACATTTGAGAAAAGTTGGATACTGGCAAAGAGCTCACAAATTAGACAAATGAATTCATGGCGTTGACAGGAGATGGTGCCTCTGAGCTTTCGTTTCCTTCAGCTGGTTCTTTCTCTTTCTTACCACTGTACTGTCCGATAAAGGAGCCGTCCTCATTGAACTGGCCATTCACTCCCTCTCCATAGTCAACTAGGCTATCATCGCTATCTTCCTTTTTCACAGTCCTGTCTGAAGGTGTTCGACTGCCTTTTTTTAAAGGCTTGTGGTCTTCCGCATCACTGGAAAAAAAAGATAAAACATGTTCATCGAGATGGGCCCTTAGGTAAAATGCTTGGTTCTCAAAGATCAGGCATGCAAATTATGAGGAAGCATTTGGCGCCCTGAGCTTCTCTAGCCCAATCTAATCTCCAGGTGGCCTTCAATGACTGGAATGTGGTTGGAATGAAAGTAGAGTGCAGAAATGGTTTAATCATGAAGTCTTCGACAGGTGGATGGCTTCACAGGGTGATGTCAATATCAATGACAGATTCTGGCCCCTGATTTGGAAGCAACTCAGAAATTGTCACAAGCATTACCAAAAGAATAATTGAAAAAACTTGAAAATCATCACTATTTTACTAGAATTCAAAAGGGTGTAAAAGCTTATGGTAGAGAAGTTAGTATGTTAAACTGCATAATATTTCTGATTCTTTGGATATGAATGGAGAATGATTTTGGTTAAGTGTGAAATATGGATTTTTGTTTTTCTGAGCAAGAAGCAAAATCCTGCATCTCAAATCATTGTGTTATTGAGTGCAGGCCAGACTTGTAAACTTGAACCTTACCTTTCAAGAGACCTACACATTCCATTAAAGGGATGCAGAAGAAACAAATGAAAATAGCCTAAGAAAAAAAGCAAAATCCTTATACTGATTGCATACAGTATTATTTTTGATTAGTTAATGGGTAAAGATTTATTAATTTGGAAAGAAACATAACTGAACTTCAGGGCATTACATCTGTACTATTAGTAGTGTGTTAATATATTCTGACAAGTGTGAGTGATGCCCAAATGTAAAAGCCAGTATCTCCTGCCCTCTTCTTTACCCCACTATTCCCTTCTCCCCAGTGTGTTATGCAGCTGATCCATATCAGATGGTAATCTGAGGAGTGCAACTTAATAAACATATGTAGGACTCTCTATATATCTGCTTATGTCTCTGTTAAACCCCTAAGTATAACATCTGGAAGTAGAAGACTAATTACTATATTTAAGAGCATTCACTCAAATGGTCATATAACTAGGTATGCACGCTGACCTAGTCCTTAACAGGTAATATTTGGTTTAAAAAAAAGCAATGACATATTTTGTATTCTTTCAAAGAACAAAAATGGGAAACATAAACATTAGTTTAAAAAAATTTGAAAGATTTCATGTAAAAGAGAGGCCCCTGAGCTGTAATATTTCATCTAGCAACTTGTGCTAGGACTTTACTATTCCCTTTCCTTTGAAAAATAACTTCTTTCTAGCCAAGATACAAATATTTCATGGTATATGGATATTCTGGCCAATAATTCCTACTAGGGTCTCCAGTTTTTCATCAAGAAGAAAATTTCAAGACTGGAAAATAATATTGGCTTTACATGACATTGATGTATGCTATTGAAAATTACCTGTGTTAGTAATACACAAGTGCTTGTTACAAAGTGAATAAATGATATTATCACTGTTGTTAGTAAATAACCAGGGAGGAATCACAGAATTTTGTAATGGCCTGTGCCTGGGAAATGTCAGGGGACATAGGGACATAGCAGCCAGTCTCCAACCTGGTACAAGAATGACTTGCACATTTTTGGAATTTAATCATTAGCTTCTAAGCTGTGCTTGAATACTTCCTGTGAGTTATTGCCCATAACTTGGTGAGAAAATTCCACTGAAGAATTTAATGATGAGCAGAATTTTGTTACCTTGATCCCAACTATTAATATTATTCTGCTTTAGAGAACTAATGTTCCAAGGTGTACACTCCAGGAAATTCTAGTCTAGGACATTTCTTTGATTCATCCATCCACCCATCTATCTATCCACCCACCCACCATACATCTAATAAATGTTCATTTAGTGCCTACTCTACAACAGGTTTGAGTCACTGCAGATATAGCAATAAACAAAATAGACTAAAACCCTCACTAAGTTTACTTTTTGAAGGGGAAAATACAGACAATCAACATATTTAAAAAATTAGTCACAGAGTGTGTCAGAAGGTGATTAGTTCTACGGAAAATACAGAGCTGAGTAAAGAGAATGGAGGGTGTCAGGGGAGGGGATGGAAAGTTGACATTCAAGTAGGATTTCCAGAGGGGGCCTTGTTAAGAAGTGATATCTGATCAAAGACTTAAAAAGAGTTGAGTTAGTCAGGTAGACAGCTGGAGGGAGAGCCATTATGACAGGTAAATAGTTCAGATGCCCTATAGGAGGGCAAGCCTGTTCTAGGAATGGAAAAGCAGCTTGGCGTGGGAGACAGGGAGAGAGGAAGAGAGGGGAGAGAGAGACTGAGATTAAGGGGTGATAGATCAGGTCATGTAAGGATCTGTCTCACTGAGACAGGAAGTCAGTGGAGGGAATTCAATGGATGCGTGACCTGATATGATTTACATTTTTAAAGGATTACTGTCATCAGTATTGCAAATAGCCTACGCTAGAGGGAGGGGTTGGTGAACTACACCAAAATTGGGCTGTGCTCATTTATTACGTATTGTTTATAGCTGCTTCAGTACTACAACAGAATTATAGAGTTGCAACAGAAACCATGCAACTTGTTAAGTCTAAAATACTTATCGTTGGACCTTTTACAGAAAGTTAGCCAACTCCTGCTCCAGGGGGCCAGGGAGATTACTGTGATAATTCACGAGTGAGAGGACTGTGACTCGGGACAGAGTGGAACACTGGGCTGGTACAAAGTGGTATTACAGACATATTCTGAAGACTGCACCAATAGGACTTCCTGATGGGTTAGATATGGAAGAAACAGAGAAAAAGACAACACCAACATTTCTGGCTTGAGTAGCATGAAGGATGGAATTACCCTTACTCTGGAATGCAGCATGTTTGGGCTAGAAGACTGGTGGTCCAGTTTTGGACATGTTCAAATTTGACATGTCAGAGGAACCATTCATTTTGTGAGATAGTATAACACTATATAACACTGATATCTAAAACCAACAAGAACAATTTGAGAAAGTAAAAGTAACATTACAGGCTAATTTCACTTAGGAACATAGATGAGAAAAATCTCAGAGAAATCATGAGCAAATAGAATTTAGCAATTGGCTAAAAAGAGAATATAGCATGACCAGGTTGGGTTTATCCCAAGAATGCAAGCTTATTGTAGCATTAAAACATGATGTATAGGACAGTCTTTTGGACTCTGTGGGAGAGGGAGAGGGTGGGATGATTTGGGAGAATGGCATTGAAATATGTATAATATCATATATGAAATGAGTTGCCAGTCCAGGTTCGATGCATGATACTGGATGCTTGGGGCTGGTGCACTGGGACGACCCAGAGGGATGGTAGGGGGAGGGGAGGGAGGAGGGAGGAGGGTTCAGGATGGGGAACACATGTATACCTGTGGCAGATTCATTTTGATATATGGCAAAACCAATACAATATTGTAAAGTTAAATAAAAAAAAAACAAGAACAATAAAAAACAAAAAAAATACCAATTCATGTAATTCACCATTTTTGCAAAAGAAAAAAAAATTTTTATGATTATCCCAGTAGATTTAGAAAAAAAGTTTTATGGTAAAACTTTACCATAAAGGTAAAATCTGAAGAAAAGATTTAGGAAAAAAGTTTCATTCACAATAAAACTTTAATATACTAGGGACAGAAGTGTCTTTCTTAAATGTGTCTATAAGAAACCCTGAGTTAATGTCATCCTTGATGGTGAATGTTGAAAGTTTCTTGTTTAACATCAGAAATAACAATTCTAATCAAAACTGAATTGGAAAATACTAAGTGACATGATGAGAAAAAGAAATAGAAGTCATATATATTAAGAAGAAGAGAACCATCATTATTCATAAATAGTATGATTACATACATAAAAAATTGGAAAGAACCTATAGGCAAACATTAGAATAAAAAGAGAGCTTAGTAACATTGTTTAAAAATATCATGTATGAAACGAGTTGCCAGTCCAGGTTCCATGCACAATACTGGATGCTTGGGGCTAGTGCACTGGGACGACCCAGAGGGATGGTATGGGGAGGGAGGAGGGAGGAGGAAGGAGGGTGCAGGATGGGGAACACATGTATACCTGTGGCAGATTCATTTTGATATTTGGCAAAACTAATACAATTATGTAAAGTTTAAAAAATAAAATAAAATTAAAAAAAAAAAGATGAGTCTCAAAAAAAAATCATATTAGCATAAAAGTAAGTTTGATCTAAGTACTTACAAACAATTGGAAAATGAAATTTTAAAAATAATTCCATTTAGGATACCACAAAAATATAAAGTAGATAAGAACAAATCCAACAAAAATATGTGTAAGAGTCCCAAGAAGAAAATGAAACCTGCATTCAAAGCTATTGAATAAGAGGAAAATAAATGGAGAGATATATCATAACCATGAATAGGAAGACCTCTGGTAACTGTGTTAACTTTCTTTACATTGTTTATTAGATTCAGTTTATTTCCAGTAAAAACACAGCAGGCTTTTATATGGATCTTGGCAAGCTGATTCTAAGATATATAAGAACATGAAAAGAGTCAAGAATATTTAAAATTTCTTGAGGAAGAATCACAAAGTTGGAGGACTTGACCCACTAGCTATCAAGACTCACCCCAAGCTACTATATTAAGACAATTTAATTTTGGTGCAGAGATAGACAAACTTCTGAGTGGAATAGAATATCAGACCCTGAAATGGAAATACAGGAAGATCTTTTTGTTGGTTTTATTCCTACATCAAAAAATTTTTGACATTATCCTATTGCAAAATCTGGGCTTCGCTGCTGGCTCAGATGGTAAAGAATCCATCTGCAATGCAGAAGACTCTGGTTTGATCTCTGGGTTGGGAAGATTCCCTGGAGAAGGGAATGGCTACTCACTGCAGTACTCTTACCTGGAGAATTCTATGGACAGAGGAGCCTGGCAGGCTACAGTCCATGGGGTCACAAAGAGTCAGACAGGACTGAGTTGCTAACACACACACACATTGGACAATTTTTTTTGTAGCAACTTTTTTTTTCATTAAAAAATTTTTATTTATTTTTAATTGGAGGATAATTGCTTTACAATGTTATGTTGGTTTCTGCCATATATCAACATGAATCATGCTATCATAACTGGGACAACTTTTAAAATCCTATTTTCCAACTATTTCCTGGTAGCAAGAAATATAATTGACTTTTACATTATTTTTTTTTTAGGCAGCATTACTGAACTCTCTTATGAACTCTAATATCTTCCTACAGATTTATTTGGATTTTTACACACATAATCGGATCAGTTATGAATAACGGCCAGCCAGTAAGGGGCTCCCCAGAAACATCCTTTCCAGTTTAAAGGCCACACGTGTGTGCTTAGTTGCTCAGTCGTGACTGACTCTTTGTGACCCCATGGACTGCCTACCTAGCTCCTCCATCCATGGGAATCTCCAGGCAAGAATACTGGAGTGGGCTGCTGTAGTGGGCGAGAATCTATAGCAACATGGGCTGTGTTCAAAAGACATGAAGTAAGGAAATGGGATATTCTATTCACAGAGTCTTTCCAGGAAAAGCTGTTCAGAGGCAGCTCAAGATATTTTAAAGACATGTGATATAATGTCCTACTTCAGGAATTAGAATCTGGTTAAATGAGAAAAATATTTATGAGGCACCAGCACAGCGCCTGGCATGTGAACAGTACCTAACAAATGAGAGTGCCCATCTACCTGCCATCACACCTCTTGGCTCCACTCCAGACTCCCTGCCTCAGAGAGACTTTTTCCTATGAAATACCTTGTATAACACATACACTTAGAACTTTCCAGATGAGATGGGTGGTGACAAGTCTGTGATGAAGCTCTGAATGAATGCCTGCCTCTTTTCAACTCAAAGATGAATTCTCTAATGACAGAGTAAGTCAACTGCTTTTGACATTGTGCCAAGGGAAGCTGCTTGGTCAAGTTTCAGTATGAAGGGGTAGTTTCCCAAACAAGAGGAATTTAAAAGCTACAGAAGATCATTGAAAAATCATATCCTTATTTAGCTATGTGGTATTTAAAGCTTAAAAAAAATCCATCCATGTTTTTATGAGAATTTTTTAAGGACAGAAGGTATCAGATGTTAATTCTTAGCCTGGAATGGCAAAGATGAACAAGTTCCCCCAAAAGTAATAAAATCATCATAAAATAGTACATATAGCCACAAAATATGTTTTTGATACATATAATCATATCAGTCATGGATAATGATTATCTTTATTCAAGGCTATAAGTTGTGAAATGGAATGGAACCTTTAAAACTCAGCTCCTGCATTACTCCCTCTGGGACAACTTCTTGTGCCACCTCCTTCAAGGCCATGAACTTGGCTTTGGCTTCCTGTCCCTGCTCCCTTGGCACCTTGGCTGTATTCCTTCCCTTCCAGTGCACTCTTTACACTATGCCCAGATTGTCCTTTTACTTCCCTGCATCCCTTCCTCGACTATTAACTAGTGAAATAAGAGTCTATTGGTTTTAAAAATCTCCACAGCCTAGAATACAGTAGGCACTCAATAAATATTGGCTGAATGAATTCATTGTAAAATAACAATAAAAGAGTGTGCATTTTAGAAATTCTTTAAAATTCCAACTTTAACTTTTTTTTTCATTTTTTTTCTTCATCAATTTTATGATGTCAGACAAAGCACTGGAACCAATTCTTTCCTTCTCTTACCCTAAAGAATCAATTTTAGAGAGTTCACTTTTTTAAAATAGCTGTGCACACAGAAAGTATCCATTGAATGCCTGCAAAGTAAAAACGCAGCAATGATGGATACATCTGTGATCACTAGGTCTGATTCTCCTGTGGTCACCACCCTACCATGGTCAAATCACACTGCAATAATTTGTGACATTCACAAACCAAACACTCCCTCTAAAAGTCCGTCACTGTTTATACTGCTCATGATCAGTTTACGTCTCTGAGCAGAATAAATCTAAAGTATATATCAAATGCAATATATGTGCACATCATCCGTGCCTCACGAACATGGGTTAGCAAGCGTGCAACAGGATCATGCTCACATGACAAGACTTCCACGCCAAGAGCCTCCCTCAAATACCATGGTCCCATGGCTTATGACCTATGTTCATTCTGGTTTTTAAAGGGATGGATCTAAAGGACAAAAAAATACACAGTTGGTTACATTGTTTCTCTGATTTTTCTATATGTTAGTAAGGATGCAGATCCTACTGTCTGTATAATTAAAGAAACAAACAAAGAAAGCTGCAGGCTTCCACCAGAGGGTGACTGTTTGGGGGTGGGTGTTGGAGTGAGAGTACAAGGTTACAGCATATGCAAAAAAAAAAAAAAAACCATCAAATTTGGCCATTGAAGTTCCATCCTTTTTGCACTATGAAATACTCCCTGGCTCAGAGCCAATCACATAGAAATGGCTTCATCCTCAAGCATGAGAATAAGCAAATCATCAACAGAATTCATTAACATTTAGGCAATAGTCCTGATTTTGTGTGTGTCTGTGTGTGATAGAATATTAATTTATTTTCAGAATGAAAAAGAATAAGAATCAATAAATAATACAGAGCTCAAAAACTTCTAGAAGGTGCAAAATAGACAAGGGACTCGTGATTTTCACTCTTGTGACATTTAAGTGTATTATTCAAAATTCTATAATAAACAGTTGAATCCATTTTCATTCATGTGACATCTAAGGAATGAACGGTTTTTTAGTTTCTTCCAGTAGAAAAGAAACCAAAGGAAAAAAATTCTCAGGTCATGCCAGGAAGTCATAAGACAAAGCCACATCGGTAGCAAAGGGTGGCTGGGTGTTTTGGGAAGTGATTTCACTCGTGGGATTGTCCTTATGAACTTTCAGCTTCAATGAAAAAAAATCACTGAGTTGTGTTTCAGGTTTAAGACACCTGTCAGAACCTTATCTCCTTTGGCAATTCGCAGATCTATAGAATTTCAAGTTTTTTTTCTTCACACATGAACCAATGAGTTTGTTTTTAATAAACCCAAGGGAGAGTCTTTGTCTTCTGAGAAACTCAAGGCATTAGCTAAAAACAGCTATTTGAAAATGCTTCACGAACATACCACATATGAATTAACACCAAGACAAAGAAACATGACCAAAGAAATATAAACACAGTGATAATGAGGCCAGTAACTAAATACCTACTATGTTCTGCTCTGAAACCCCAAATCACATTAAAACTCATTGGTAGATGGTTTATAAAGGAGCACAGAAATCATAGAACTAGAAACCTTCAGAGATTATCTCATACTTGAACAACTCTGTTATTTTAGAGATGGAACAAACTGACACTTGGATTAAATGTCAAATCTAAAGAAATCAAAGGTAAGGGCTAAGTTGACAGCAAAACTAAGTCTCTTGATTCCAGATGAGTTCACATTCAACCTAGATTTCAATCATGTTTTAATGGAGTAGGCAGAAAAGGGACCCTGAGAAAGCCTTACTACAATCGATCATGGTTTCACGTAACTATAAGAGAAAGCTGACATTTGAGATGCACAGAGTGAGCAGTATGTTGCCAGATTCATTTGGGCATGATAATGTAGAACAGAAATCCATCACCATTGGAAGAATATATGGAGAGCAATAGTTTGTTTTTGGTTTGTGCAGATACATAACTTTTTCAGGCTATATAAAAAATTTGACTTTATTACAATAAACAGTGGTGGAGAAGGCAATGACACCCCACTCCAGTACTCTTGCCTGGAAAATCCCATGGACGGAGGAGCCTGGTAGGCTGTAGTCCATGGGGTTGCTAAGAGTTGGACATGACTGAGTGATTTCACTTTCACTTTTCACTTTCATGCCTTGGAGAAGGAAATGGCAACCCACTCCAGTGTTCTTGCCTGGAGAATCCCAGCGACGGGGGAGCCTGGTGGGCTGCTGTCTATGGGGTCGCACAGAGTCAGACACGACTGAAGCGACTGAGCAGTAGCAGCAGAAGCACATATCTTGGGTAGAATTCTAGTCATAGGAACACTAAAAATAACAAATTGTTTAGTAATTCCGGACTCTCTTACTTTACAGGAGAAATATGTAGGAGAGTGAATGAAATCAGCAAAGATTTCAACTCATCCTGTGTTAAGGCCTGGCTACCCTTGGCTGTGACCCTCTGCAGGCTGCTTTAATGCGTTAATATTACTTTGTGGATGGACCAGTGGGGATGCTGAATGAGGTTTTCATACCCTTTCAGCCTTGTAGTCAACATCTGACATCAAGACAACCCTCACTAGATGTTTTTCTGTATCCTAAGATCCAGAATTCTGAAGAGTTTTAAAAATCATAGTCACCTCTTCTGGAAAGGAGATTACAATGAAAGATGAGGTGCTGAGACACACAGGCAAAGCACTTATATCTGTGTGGAGACTGGTGTGAATCCAACTTTGTAAAAAAAAAATACATAGTTTTTTTCAGTCAGTTCTCATATTTCTTACCCTTGGCTTTATTTTGCCCCTCGTGATGTTGACATGGTCATACCAAAAATGAGCTCTAGAGATAAGTAAAAATGAATACACATATCTTATTTATAAATATCATCTGGCAGTCACAAATAGTGACACATTTTATTTTACCTAAAAGCCTTTTCTTCTGGCAAGAGAGCCTCAATACTGGCTCAGTGCATATTTAAAAGATTATATAATCAAGAGGCTTACACAAAGAAAGAACAAGGTGTAAAAGCATTTTTGATTAATAGATGCATTCTTTTTGGAATACCAAAATCCCAATGTTTTAACTGAATAAATATATCTTTTGTTTCTGCTTTTAAACATATCTAAAACAATCATTTATCTCTCTTAAATACCTACACCCCTAGGCAAGAAAATCTTTGTTTAAAGAAATCTTTTTGTTTTTTAAAAAAACTATTTAGCACATAGGTTACATTACATTTGTCCTTAATGATGGAGCCAAGCTAAGAACATTTTATTTACCAAAACCCTGTGAATTAACACACTGCCTCCAGAGCTGTGATATTTCTTAATAATTAAGAGCTTCTAAAACCACCACTGAAGTGGTCATTGAAGTGAAGTGAAGTGAAAGTTGCTCAGTTGTGTCTGACTCTTTGTGACCCCATGGACTGTAGCCTGCCAGGCTTCTCTGTCCATGGAATTCTCCAGGCAAGAATACTGGAGTGGGCAGCCATTCCCTTCTCCAGGGGATCGTCCCAACCCAGGGATTAAACCCAGATCTCCCACATTGCAGGCGGATTCTGTACCATCTGAGTCACCAGAGAAGCCCATGAATACTGGAGTGGGTAGCCTATCCCTTCTCCAGGGAATCTTCCCAACCCAGGAATCAAACCGGGGTCTCCTGCATTCCAGGAGGATTCTTTACCAGCTGAGTTACCAGGGAAACCCTCCTAGCCATCATTTTATGATTAATAGGAAGGTGTACAGGAACCTGTTTTGGTTAAAAAAAAAAAAACCTTCTAATCCAAGATGGAAAGAGTAACATCAGTTTTACAAAAGCACTGCTTGGAGAATGACAGGGATAGTTTGCTTTATAATGCAGGTTTGTAGAGTACTATTGTTTTAACTCTTATTGTAACACTTGAGCTTTTCTATGTTGATCAATTATAGCAAGGGTCTCTGGAAAACAGGCCAGAGTGGGAGACGCTCCATCTCCAAACCTATTAATACAAAGGCAATTTATAATGAAAAAGTAGGATTTTTTTTTTTTTTTTTGGTCTATGCCATGCAGCTGGTGAGAACATGGTTCTCTGACCAGGGATAAAACCCAGGTCCTGGCAGTGAAAGTGCCAAGTCCTAACCAAAAGTGAGATTACTTTAACTGTGAGGGATGTGTAAACATTTATACCCAGAAGTGTTTCTTAACTAATTTTTGAGATAAATAAGCAATTCCAGGCAGAGCATGTTCCTGGCTGAATCCTATTCTAGGCATGACTGAGTATGGTATCTGCGCAGGGCAGGGAGAATGAAGGGTGACTAAGAAGCAGGGGGCTCACCTGTATTCTCCAAAAGTGCCATCATCTTCCTTCATAGGCTGGATTTCAGGATCTGCGTGGGCATCTTCCTTTTCTTTAACTAAAAAATTACAAAAAAAACATTATTCGATCCTGTGTTTCCTTATTCAAAGTCTTTA
This sequence comes from Bubalus kerabau, assembly GCF_029407905.1. Lineage (NCBI taxonomy): Eukaryota > Metazoa > Chordata > Mammalia > Artiodactyla > Bovidae > Bubalus > Bubalus kerabau. The sequence goes on from NC_073631.1 coordinate 52,292,073, forward strand.
AGAGCACACTCTATGAGACATATAGCAGTGGGGAAATTATTCTATATGCCATAGATGATACGCAACCAGATGTATCATGTGGCCATCCATTTATTTATTGGCCCCACCTCCCCAGTCAAGGATCGAATGTAAGCCATGGTAGTGAAAGCCCAGAATCTTAACCACTAGGCCACTAGGGAACTCCCTATGCATATATTTTGATGTATTAGTCTCTTGGAGTTAACCTAGAAAAACAGAATAGGTTAGAATAACCTAGAATATTTTGTTAACAGATAAAGTTAACCTCATGAAAGCATTTTGGCACAAGTTTCTTACTCACTTAATAGAAGAATAAGTCTTAAGTTTCTAAGATTTCCCCCTATTTTACCAATCTATCTGTTAACTATATTCATGTGTACAAGTTGCTTTGGAAATCTATTCTTTTGTAGATTTTCCCCCCTGTCATTGAAAGGGAAATGGCCAGGTAAAAAGAAAATAGAAATTCACTGGATCTATTAAATTGAACAAAACATTAACCGTATAGGGAAAGCACTATTACACATCATATCAGGATCCAGTTCATGCATTACCTCCTTTAGAAAACTTCATGTTTTCCTTCTGCTACTGCCTGTTGGTTTTAGATGCTATTTCAGTACCTGTGACTCATGTGAAGCCTAAGGAAGCAGAGTCACTAATATCTTCAGAGGACAGATTCATTTGCTCCTCCAAAATTGTCTTTTGATCCTTGGCAATTTTTAGGCTTCTATTACATACAAAGGGATCAGCCAGTGTCTGAACAGAAAGTCCGAATGTATGGCTCTGGGAAGATACACTTATTGTAGTCTCTGTGATGACTCTCATGATCTCTTTTTAGTTTCACAGATTATCATGCAGCATTAGAGGACAATTTCAATCTCTGTTTCTTACCTGGATATTTACCACCTTTGTTTCTTCTGATGAAGCAAACAATCAGCAAAATTAAGATCAGGAGAGCAACAGCACACATTAGACCAATGAACCAGCCCTGAGTTGCTATATCCACTTGCCGGCTTGCCATCGCTGGAAAACAAGTCAATGGTGTCAGTGCCAATGGGTTAAGGAGGAGGTGAGAAGTGTTGTAGCTTCTTGCAGCAAAAAACTGCCATGTACATGAGCTTTTCTATATTTTACATGTGGCCCCACATTGGAATCTGCCAGCTACCAATCAGGAGTTACATAAATATTCAACTGGTGAAAAATCTTCAACAATTAAGAAAATTCAAATAGAGAAATCTGACTGCTAACACATTCAATGCTAACAAACCCTGCTGAGCATTGCATTCAGTTATTTTCACTATGTATTTTCAACAGAAACATAGTCCCAAACCCATTAAAACATTTATTGTTTACAGGATAAGTTGTATTTACGATGATAAGAATAGAAGATCATTTTAAACAGAACAGAATGTATACATCTAATGGAGTATTTTTCTTTCAAAGGAACCACTTTCAGAGGCTAAAATATCATTACAATAATGTTGCCATTTTCCCCAAATGTTTTACAAACTGTTAAAAAGAAAACTTTCCACACATGAAACCTGTCCACATAAGATAACCAACCTTATTACTTTATATAACATCTTGATTTGTACACAAAATATTTCTTAGATTTATTTTTCATTTCATTTGCCAGAGTTCTGAAGGCTCTGGGGAAATTTCTGAAAAATCTTATTTACCATAAAAGGTTCAACATGTAATATTCAAAATCACTCAGGATCCAATCCAAAAACTATTAGGTCTATCTTTATCAGTGGTATTACTGGAGTAAGTGGCCAGTTTAAAGAGAATAATACTCAATCACATGTATACAGATTAAGCCTTCATCTACTCTGAGTCAAATAATGTGAAACCCTTTATTCAACCAATCACAGTATGCAAATCTCCTAAGAAAAACACAGAATAATTAGCATTTCCAGTATTGTTCAAAAGTGTCAATCAAATGGGACAAAGTGCAGCATCAATGGCTAATCAGAAAAGCCCTTGAGAATTTGTTTCAAGACACTGGTATAAAATTTTTTTAAAACCTTGATTTTTTCCCTCTTTTTACCTTAATCAAGGTAAAGGGTTTTCTTCTTTTTATTGGTAAGAATGCCTGTATATTCTTTTAATTTGACTGGATTTCTTCTGAATCCATTAACATGGTTGGGTTAGGTGAATGTGATTGCTGGATGCAGAAAGAAGCATGGTGACAAGTATCCCAGGCTACTGTACATTGCAAAAACAGCACCTTATTGCCGTTTTTCTCCACTCAAAGGATAGGGAGAAAAATGAAATGCTTAAAATCAAGTGTGAAGAGGAATGTGAAAAATTATGTGGATGTGTGTTGAAGAAATAAAATGAGAAGTGAAATACATTCTTTGGAATATGAATCAAATTGCAGGTAGCCAGTCCCAGTAGCCTCTTGGGCCTCACTGGGTGGAGGGCTTTTGAGTTGTATCATCACTAGATACAACTGAAGCAGGAGTATGGGCAGGGCTCCCCTTCCATACACATACCATAACCATCACGGGGAGGATGAAGATGAGGATGACGATAACGAGAACTAACATTTTGAAACTTACTCTACTAGGCACTGTACTGAGGGCAAAATCTCATTCAGTCTTCACAAAAATCCTTTGAGGCAGGCATGAGGAATAAACTCAGGCTCGGAAGGGTAAAGACCTTGTCTGAGAGTCAGAGCTTCACCCAAGACTGTGGATTCCAAAGAATATGGTACCAGCCATTGCACACTACTGCTATAATGCACTGGTGTCCGGGCATCAACTCTGCAGAAGTCTTTACAAAGAATAAAATGCTGTAGGGACTTGCATCTTTTAAATATTTTAAAAGTCCATCATTACACATACTCTGGCAACATAGTTCTGTCAGTTTACACATGGTCTCTGATTGAGTACATTTTCTTCAAAGCTGAACCAAAAATTAACTGATGTAAGTCTATGGAGCCTTTGCTTGAAGTTACAGAGTCCTTGTTTGTAACATGCTTAATGCTTTACAGTCCTGTAATAAATACTATCTGCATTTACATTTTTCATCTAATTATGTGCAACTGATTAGGGCAAAATGCAAGAAGATACCGAAGTATCAGCACAGACATTGTCTTAGGAAGATACCAACTGTCAAAACTGAACTGCCAGTTGGTGGTTTGTGGCTATGCAGCTATGCACAAAGTGGAAATGTTTCTTGACAGCTGATAAAGGAACCTCCAAGTTGACTTTGTGTTTTGCCCCTGTGTCTAAAGAAAAAAAGTATGTCTCACTGCCCCATCTATTTAAGACTGGGCAGATACAGGATGTTAAGAGGTGCATATGTGTGTATGCTCACACACACTTTCAAGTGTACCAGAAGTTGACATAAAATAAAAATTATGTAAAATAAAAATTATGAAAAGAGCTTCTATTGATTTCCCATCCACATAAAAAGGAATATGAAGTCCAGAATGACTATAAGAGACTTTAAATGTTACAGGACATTCCAAAATCATCTTAACTAAAATGCACATATTACTACAAATCCAAGTCAAGGCCACTGCTGTGCATCTCTCTCTCTCGCACACACACATATACACAATGAAGACTGTGAGGTTTTTTTCTTCTTGAATAAGAGTTAGTAGGATTGGGTAGGGGAGCAACAGAGGATTGTCCTTTTATTTAAAAATTTTACAGTAAAAATCTATTCATGTATTAGTTGAATAAGCCATATAGCAATACATTAAACAAATAGACAGACCTAAAGAATATGAAAACAGAAAAGAAACCAGAGACATGAAATTGATTTTGTTTCCTAGAAGTTAGTCTTAACAACAGTCTTCTCTGTCACCTTGCTTGTTGTCTCATGTTTAACCTGCATTCTGTGGGAGTAGGTCTTTGAGGAAAATGTCCTTGAGTACTTAGGATCATAAAATAAGCATGGAAGACAACAGACTCACAGACTTAGGAAACAAACATATGGATACCAAAGGGGAAAGATGGGAGGAGGGATAGATATACACACTACTATATTTAAAACAAATAACCAATAAGGACCTACTGTATAGTCCAGGGAACTCTGCTCAACATTCTGTAATAACCTAACTGGAAAAAGAACAGATACATGTATATGTACAACTGAATCACTTTGTTGTACATCTGAAACTAAAACAATATTGTTAATTCAACTATACTCCAATATAAAATAAAATTAAAAAAATTTTTTTAAAACATGAAAGAAAAAGAGTGAGATAAATGGCTATTTTTGAAGAATCCATTATGTATAAAAGTGACCTGTTGAAGAGTTAAAATAGTTAGAAATGTTTAAAAAGGGAAAAAAATTACTTTGGTCAAAGTTTGGAGGCAGTTGACCAAACAAACAAACAGAAAAAACCAGAACTCACTGGGGGCAAAAAACCCAAACTGTTGGGCCCAGTAAATTTCAATCTGTTTTAAATCTTTTGTGAAAGAAGAGAAGAGACTCAGTGATTGGGGGAAAGAGGTGAGAAAGCAAGAAAAAGAGGTAGGAGTCTTAACAAACATGCAGGTAAGAAGCACAATAGCAGGATATCATCTCTAGCCTTGTTTTGCAGTGTGTGCCATAGGAGGAAATTATGAAATAGACCTTAGGGACTTCCCTAGTGGTCCAGTGATTTAATACTTCACTTTCCAATGCAGGAGAGTTCAGCTTCGATCCCTGGTGGGGGAGCTAAGATCCCACATGCCTTATGGCCAAAAAACCAAAACACAAAACAGAAGTAATATGGTAACAAAAATCAATAAAGACTTAATAAAAATGGTTCATATCAGACAAATAATCAAAGAAATAGATCTTAAAAAACCAGTATCAGAGAAAGAGACGGTGTCATGCTAAGAAGAGTCACGAAACAAGCACGGGTGAAAGTTGAGTTGAGTCTAGGTTTCTAAAATGAACAGAACTCAGAGAGAGAAGCAACTCATTCACACGGAGAATTAAAAATTCAGCCAGGATGCTATGTTTCCATGCCAGGCACTAGCATTCGCACCTTGAACTCTAGCTGGAGTGAGAATCAAGAGTAGCAGAAGATCATGAACTCTACAGTTCATCCCACAGCCCTACAGGATAGACAGAGAAACTAGGGGGATCAGCAAGCTGGATCAACAGCATCTGACATCCTAGAGCTAATATGTTAAGTAAGGTCACTGCGGTTTAATGGATGTTTATCCCCTTAACAGGAAGGCCTGGTGTGCTGCAGTCCACGGGGTTGCAATGCAGAGTCGGACAGGACTGAGTGACTGAACTGAACTGAACTGATTCTCTTAACAGTTACATTTACATGTCAAAGGTGACAATAGCTGGTTGTGGCCTTATCCTATTCTCCATTGCTGACACACAAGAATGGCCCACCCCTGAGGGCTCATCTTGAAACTTACTTGCCAGCTGCTGCTATTATTGTAGGTATAACCACATCAAAGACAAATTGTTTTCTAATGGGTTTCGTTTGCTTTCCGTCCTAGAAAATGCCGTAACTTGATTTTGTGAATGGAATCTAATTCTAGCTAGATCTGCAAAGTAGGAGCACGCTGGGACCATGAAGGGTCCAGAATAGATGGAAAGACATTCCAAGAGCTGAACAGAATGGTCATTTTTGCTGCTGTTGTTTTTGCTTATTTGTTGGCCATGTGGGATCTTAGCTCCTTGACCAGTGCCCCCTGCACTGGAAGGCAAAATTCTTAACCACTGGACTGCCAGGGAAGTTCCTGAAGTGGTCACTTTGCAGACAACCTGTTCCCCTTGGGATGTGGGCCTCTGTGGCCTTAAATGGTGGGTGTTTGTCAGTTCAGTTCAGTTCAGTCGCTCAGTCGTGTCCGACTCTTTGTGACCCCATGAATCGCAGCACATGCGTGTAGAGAGAGCTTATTCTTGGTGTTGAAAATATGAGCTCTCCTGCATTCTAGCTGGGTGATAGGGCAGGCCCTTCACCTCTCATTACTGGTTGTTGACATGGGGTGGAAGTGGGTAATAACAGTCTCCTTCACAAGATTGTTGTAAGGACTGAATGAGAAAAGCCAAGAAAAGCATTCACCTAGTTGAGATTAGCACTGAATAAATGCTAATACTAGGGCTGTTACTATTATTAGCATCCTAACTCTATATGGACAGAATAGATAATTGAGCTTTTAGTATTTTGAAATTAAAAGTTCTCAGTAATAAAAAACACCTTGTCCTGCTGGCTGTGAACGGCAATTCCTCTTTTAATGCGGAATTTTCCTAGAACTCTGTACACTTACGGATATGAAAGTACAAAGAAGAGAATAACAGAAAAATATTTTTCCTTAAGCATTATGATTTTAGCATATGAATATTTTCATAAGGTATTTTAATACTACATTTATTTAATATGTTCTTAAATATTACCTATGGTTTTTCTTTTTTTCAAACCACTCATGTTCTTTTCTAAATTAGAAGAAATGAGTTTAAAAATCATGAGGCTTGGGTAAGGAAAGACACACAAAAAAATACATATTTTCCTATGGGTTCTACAGGAAATGCAACATTTCCCCAAGAATGCATGAAATGAGTGAATATAACATGATTTTATGAATCATAAAATGAACACATACCACACAACCCTTTAAATTGAAGCAAATAGGGATTATTTTCCATCTTATGAGGAAATATGGATATTTTTACACCTTACAAGAACATTTTTCTTTATTTTAGAGACTTAAATGTTCTTGTGTATTTTGATAATATTCACCTAACTAAAATATATACAAGCAGTCAAATATGGTATGATAATGAAGTACACGAATTTAATAACTTTTTGTTCTACAGCAGTTTAATATTCTTCACATCAGTTGTCACACAAACTGCAGGGTTCGGTTGGATTACAGTCCATTTTGACATTAAAAATTGTGACTTTATCAATGAGCTGTTTCAGCTCTAAAGCATTTCAAAAATTCTGTTCTAACTCTGAGGGAAAGTTGAGACATATAAATGACGTGAAAAATTGAGTCACCTAAATCATGTAGGTTAAGAATCATATTTACCTCTGGTTTTATAATGGTTTTGGCAAAAATGTGATTAGAAGGGGACTTCCTCAATTCTGTAATTCATTTGATATAAAGAGCCAAAGACAATTAAAAACCCAACTCACCACCCAACTGGGTCCCACAGACACTCTCAGCCCTACCCACGATACGGCTCCATCAGCCTCCCATCTCCAACTGGAGCACTGGGTGGCTTCACTTCTGACTGGGAGCCAGAACTGGTGTGGTGTGCACCTCACCTGGGCCTGTCTCAAACACATCCTCTGAACTCACAAAACCAGAGTCCCCCTCAGCACCAACTCGAACTTTGTATGCTGTTCCTGGCATTAGACCCTTTAACCCAAAGAAGCTCCGAGAACCATTTACAATTTCTCTCCTCCATTCTTCTTTGCCTATGGAAATTTTGCAAAAACAACATATTGGAATGTTTTAAGGGAACGGAAGTCATTTAATGCTTCAAGAAAGGAAAATACACATTATAGGCAAAAGACAAAATCTAAGGTGCTTCAGTTTATCATTTTAGGGGATATAAGTTGAGTTGTGTCAAATAAATCCATGAAAATGAACAGCTACATGACAACGTCCTCAAAGAAAAATCAACTGGATATCAGATGACATTTTAACTGCATATATACCCACTGGATTACATCTTTTTAACACAAAGGAAACTTTTTCATCTTTACCTTGCCTTGTGAAATTACTGAATTTCTCTAATGATATTTATGAAAAGAACTGTAATACATTAAACAGCTTGATCCAACTATGGAAAGAACTGTTTTGTTTTTTTTTTTATTCACAAGACAAATCTTTCAGTAAACTTAAATGCCTTCAAATTTACCCAAGTTATAGATTCAATCTTTCTCAAGTACTGGTGTTTCTAAACTCATAGGTTTTTTTTTTTTTTTTTTTTTTAATATTTACTTGCACAATAAGGGCCTAAACAGAAAGTCGAACTATATTCAAAATTTTGTCACAAACATTCACTGGCCACCCAGCTCATTAAGTGCAGAGCACTGTATTAAGGAGGAGGACTGGGTTCTCATACACTCTGAAAATGAAAGTTGCCCCATCTCCTAGTAGATGTGGCCAGGATGTAAGTAGAGTACCTGACTTGGGAATATATTAAACATAGAAATAAAATTATTTTTTATTATTCTTACTTACAAGTCATGGGTAAAGAGTTTTAAGTACCACAATCTAAAAATAACAAATGCAATGGAACTTATTATGTCCCTTGTATTTCATAACATGAACCAACGAGACTCCTAGTTATGTATAAAATATATAGGTTGATGGTTCACTCTAATTTTTTCACATACATTGGATTCATTTATTTAGATCAAGTTATTTTTCCAGACGATCCACAGTACATCCTGAAGATGTTCTCAATCTCTTCAAATATAGCCCCCCAATTAAAACCCAGGTAATGAAATCATTTCTTACTGCCAGCTACACCATATTCAACATAAAAGTTCACAAGCTCTGGTCCCTCATATTCCCAACTGATATTGGCTGAGGTCTCAGTAGCGGCAGTAGTAAGTTTGCTGATCCCGGGGTATACTGCTTAAAATAAATATACAATAGAAAAAATAAAACAGATAGACAGACAAGTCAAATTGCAAAATCAAACACACACACAATGTAAAATAAGTTTAAGTACTCTGAAATTGTTCAAGTCAAATGAAATTGATTGTTAACAGAGTTCATTTCTACTGCACTTTAGAAAGGTTTTCGTTTCTTAAGTTACAGCATTGGGAAATAAATGAGAAATCAGAAATAATGACACACACGTATTAAAATGTATGAGTTCTATGATGTGGGTCCTAAACACTATAAACTGTTGTCCACGAGGGACAGTCTGAGAACATCAGTCTCCATGTACTGATGTACAGTGGGGATGGGGAGCTGACAATGCTAGGGGCAGAGGTCACAGGGTATGAGACTGCAAGGTCAAACCCAACACTAGTGGCTGCTTTTCCATGCTACTTATCATCTCAGTGTAGGCCTTTAATGAATTGGTGTTTAGATAAGAAAAAGAGTAGTGGCTTCTGATGTGTTTTGAGTCACAGATTTCTTTAAGAATCTGCCTCTGGGAAATTCAGGGGCCCCAGGTGAGAAGCATCTGCCCTGGAGAAGGTTGGATAGTTAGGGTACACTGAAAAAGAAGCTGCAAAGAAAATGCTCAATACTAGTTAGCAGAAGTGAAGAAACAAGAAATAAAATGAATAAGAACTATTTCTCTGGACACAGTCCAGAGAGCAAGACAATCTTACTTGACGACTGTTTATTACATACCACGTTCTGAGAAAATCATAGTGTAATCTAAACTAAGGCCACCTGATGTGAAGAACTGACTTCTTGGAAAAGACCCTGTTGCTGGGAAAGATTGAAGGTGGGAGGAGAAGGGGACGACAGAGGATGAGATGGTTGGATGGCATCACTGAATCAATGGACATGAGTTTGAGTAAGCTCTGGGAGCTGGTGATGGACAGGGAAGCCTGGCGTAATGCAGTCCATGGGGTCCCAAGGAGTCGGACACAATTGAGTGACTGAACTAAGCTGAACTGAATCTAAACAGCTTCCTGAAACATCAGATTATGGAACCTACATGATGCTACATGCTTGCCACCTAGTTAAGATGACATCTACAGTCATTGAAAGATGTTATTTGGCTACCTGAGCCTGACAATTCTATCAGCCTTACCACAATGGCCTACAGTAAAAATGACATAGGTATAGCTATATTAACTTGAGTAGTTAAGCAGTGATAAATCAGATTATTATCCCAGGGGAAATATCCTAAGATAGTAAACCAAAAAGCAGGAATGGGTTTATTCAAGCTCTGAAATTAAATTCCAAATTATGTTATATAATTTAGAAGCCAAAGCCTCTACCGAAATAAATTCAATGAAATAGCATTTCTTAGAATCAAAAAGAGAAGTATATTAAACAAATTCAATAATGCATTTGACCTCTGAGATCTAATTCACCCTCACATATATATTGCATGCCCCTCTGTGCTAAAGATGGGGGGCAGCAGAAAGCAAAACTGATTATGGAATTACACAGGGTCCTTCTGTGGACCTAACTGATTTTAGTTGTCCGAGGTATTCCTTTTAAAGGAATTGTAATAAAAATATGATCAATCAACAGAGACACAGTTAAAACATTCCCTGTATCTAAAGCATCAGTGGCTAAGAATCCAGGCAAAACACTAATTTTCCTCAAAACTTTGGAATCACGGAACTGAGGAATGTAGTCTTGGTGTAATTATGGAAGATGTTCAAGGCAGAACCATACCTTCCAACAGAAGAGCAATTTGCTGCTGCTTCTTTTTTTGCTGATTATTAAAGATACCCAGAGAAGACATTACAATTTCCTAAGGTTATCCTGTTGGGCCCTTCTTATTACAGAGAATTCTAACCCTCTTTGCTTTTAATCCCCAGTCATGCACTTACTGAACCAACACTCTTGAGGACCTCTGATGTGCTGGTGTCATTTCTCCACTGGGCTTTATCTAGTCTGCATCTAATCCCTCTTCCTACTGTAAGTCATTCTCTGCAGAGACCACCAGCAGAGTTAACTAAGCTTTAACTTCCAAAACCACATCTCTGATTCTGTCACTTCCCTGTTTCAGATGTGGATGGCTTACTCTGCCCACAGGTGGACTGCTGTGTTTAACCCAAATATCCTGTGGGTTTTTAAACCCTGTGACGTTGTTTATGCCACCTCCCAAGAATTTATACAACCCACCTTCCTGATTCATCTGCCAAAATTCCATCTGTCCTTCAAAGCCCAGTTCAACATTACTTTCCTTGGGAAGTTTTTCCTGATCCTGTTTGGCAAAATAAATGGTTCACTCCTCTAAGATCAGATAATGTTTTGTTCCAGTTCCATCTATTTTCACTCTTTTTTAATGTGTTGTCTTACCTGCTAGATTAGAAGCACACCAAAGGCAGAAATTGCCTTACTGTCCAACACACAGAGCCTTAAAAAGGGCTGGAGCTTTTTCTGGGCCAGGTAGACATGAGCTGTTGAACCTTCTCTATAGTTGGGGATTTGGAGCGGGGAGAGGGGTTATTCCTTTGTTTGTTTTTGGTTTTGTTTGGTCCAGGCCAAATAAAGTTGTGCACTTTAAACTTGCTTTTGACTCACTGGCCTTGTTTCTTGACCTGATCAGTAGCTGTGGGACTGACTCTGGTATACGGATAAAGTGAGAGTCTGACCACAGAGAGGATTCGTCACCAGTCCCTTAGGCAGAGCTCTCCTCTGCTGTCCTGTTTGACCACAGTCAGCTGCTGATTCAGTCAAGAACTAGGTTCAGTTCTTGACTTGCCAGTTAGTTTTTCCCTATTCCTTTGCCCGAACTGGTCCCCTCACACAAATGCTCTGATGCCTGCTCCCAAGGTGAGAAAGTAGGTAATAATCCATAGATAAAGCAGTGTCTATCCATCAGCAGTACTGGGACCATAAGTCAAATCCATTCTCCATGTGTTTTCAGTTCATTTCTACAGATGCCTTCACAGGTCTGTTTCCCCAGAGACCCTGGAACTATTGAAAGGGACATAGAAATTGAACAAAGGCAGCCAAATGACTACAATTTCTTACACCAGTATTGAGAGTTCTGACCAAAGACCAAAAGAAGTGACTCCTGAAGACCTCAAGAGTGTAAGAGTACCTATTTCCATGCTCAAACTCAGAAGAGTGGTAAGAAAAAGGGTTAGCTTAGAATAATACACCTAACTGAATTCTCTTGGTTTCTAATTCATGATTTTGATAATCATTTTGTAATTCTATATTTGAAAGCTTGGGTTTCATGAACATCTCTTAAAATCTGTAAGAAAATTTTAAAATGTAAATTTCAAATCTATCTTAATGAAGAAGGAAAACAGAGAAGAGAATAGAATTCATTCCTAGAATGAAAAAAGAAATATTTTAAGGAAGGACAACCCAGGGAGACAAATTATTCTTCAGCACTTTCAAGTCTCATCATGGTTAAATATCATCACTTTATGTAACCAATGTTTAATTACTGGTATACTATTAAATGAAACAATATAGAAAAGAAGGTTAGATTTAGCTTTTTTAAAAAAATTTTAAACACCATAATCTTATCTGAGTTCCACCAGATTTCAACACTGGGGGCTTCAGGAACCTTCTGAGACTCTATTTTTGCTCATCTCTATAATAAGAAGTAATTCAGAATTCAATTTAGTAACATCAAATGGTAAAACCGCAACTATTTTAATTAAGATTTCTTTTAGTTCATCTTAATTCATTAAAATCAGCGGGTGATATTTTTTCCACTGGCATGCATGTCCTTTTCCAATATGACAAGTCAGTGGAAAACGCAGACAATCCTGCCACAGCTCAATTACTCGGCTACTGCCTCTAGGCAGAGCCCAGTGACAGGCTGCTGCACAGGGAAAGAGGCCAGGCTTTCTCTGGAATGGTCCCATGAAAGGGTCTAAGGGGAGCCCAGCAGCAAATTATTGTAAAACAACCAAGGATTTTAATGGACATGTAACCATCCCTGGAAAAAAGTATGCATAAAAAAGAAAGGCTCGCATCCTTATATGCTCTTGTGAAAATTTTGAATTTTTACAACTTTGTTCTTTGGAGTCTAAAAACACCTATAAAACATTGTTAAGTTGATTGAAAATAGCCATAGTTCTTACTCTATCATTCTGAAATCTAGCTGATCTACATTTTATAATTTACCAAGACTCTGAGTATCAGATTTGTAAGAAAAGAAAAGATAAGATTAGGTCCAAGCTCCTAATATTTGAACAATTTAGGGCAAAGTGCTTATTTATTTTGGTTGACTTGTTCTTCATTCCCATTTGTACTTATTTGGTCTGTCGAAGTCCAAGAAAATCCCTGGCCAGGGGTGTTCTCCATGGGTACAGGGCCCAGTGAGGAGGGAGGTCTCTACTGCTCACTAAAAAGCTGACGGATCTGCCAAGAGTCAAAGACTGAGGGAATCTCTGGGTGGAAGAAATAACTACAGCTCATTCAAGCACCATTCTCCCAACCAATCTTCCTCACCCAGAGATCTGTGAGCAATAAAGGAGAACAAAAGTAATTCCCTGTGATTGCTGGTGCTTCCCCAGAGAAGAGAGACTTGGTGTAGTTTGGTGAAGACAGAAATGGAGTAACACAGCTGAGTAGAGCATGTGGGCTGCCTAACATTGCTCAGAGGGGACCCCGCTGGGGAGACTTTCAGTCCTGGACCAGTTGGAGCGTACAGCGAAGTCAAAATTCCAAGTGGACAGTGCAGTGTGATGCCAGCAATGTGTATACTGAGTTTAGAAGGACGGCTAAATCAGATTAGAACGGGAAGCTCAGTTGATCTGATTTCTTACTGGCTGTTTTCATCACAGGGCTAGTATTTCTGAGCCCTTCATAGACAGCATGGTCATCATGAGGGGCTGTGATAAAGTCACAGTTTGGGTCATGTCTGATCCAGCCACAATCCTTAGCATTAAAAGCCAAGAATAGGATTTGGACCTGGGATAAGTCTTGAGAAAAGGTGAATTCAATGTGCGGCTTTCTCTTTGTAAAAAAAGGCTAGACATGAATTTTAAAGTCAAGATCTTGCAGGATCTTATCTTTCTGTTGGCGTTTCAGAGCTTATTTTATTTTCACTTTGAACCCATGCTGCACTTCCCCATGGTTAACATGGCAAATTTCACACATGTAGAAAGTCATGCAGATGAATTATTTTACCTTTGCCTGCACCTACATCAGGTGGGAGAATACCAGCTTTCATGAAGGGAAACAGAAACAGGACACTATATAGTTAGCATGTAAAGCTACATAAAACACTTCTTAAAATGCTAAAGCATGCAAGAAGAATGGAGTGTATCACATCAGTGTACCACCGCAGGGTATGCTGGTGTTCCCAAACTTACCAGGAATCAAATCCCCACATTACTTAAAGTGCTTTATTCATGCTTATGTAAGATGCTTAGGAGATTTCAAACCAAATTTCAATTTCTAATGTTATGGAAGATAATCAAATAAATAACCCTTAAGCAGTTCTATAATTTAGAGGCATGCAAAATCTTTTACTTTTTTTTTTTATCATTTTTACTGAATCTAAAGTTTTTCAAAATCATTTTTAAAAGTATGAAAGGAAGAGTTCTTTGCTTTCCTAAATACTTTAATGAGGCTCTTTTGCTTTCTCTGTACCAGATGGCATAGCAAACTATGAAGTCCCATGCTCAAACATAAAAGTAAATGCATTATTTAATAACTGTTTTGATTTCCTTGCCAGAAAATCTAAATCAGTATGTAGACTAGCAAATTTTTTCTGATGAATCTAGACCATAACCAGAATCACGTGTATTTATTTGTGTATAGGTCTGCATGTCTGTGTGTGCATGAATGTGTGTTACACATATATGTACGTATATGTGTGTGTGTATCTATATGCAAAGTTGTAGACTGGGAAAAAACATTGTCTTGAACTGTGAATTCAAGTGTGGCAAAATGTTGTAATTTCCTACTCTCACTTTAATTTTTTTTTTTTCACTTTAATATTTTAATACATGTTTAAAAGGGACTTAAAAAACAAACAGCAAATCATTATTCCAGTATGAATTAAATCATTTTTTATATATATTTCAGAAAGAGAAGTTACTAATACATGTTTGTATTAGTTGGGTAGCATGGATACTTCCACGGTAAGAAGGAAAGAAAAAACATGATTTCTGTCTCATGATACTTCTAATTACATGGATTTTATACATACCCAGCTTACCTTCATCCACAGTTGTTATTGCTTCTTCTGTTATTTGAATTCCTGATCCTGCTGCTGTTCGCGCATAGAAATAAAACTTATACCGAGTGCTGAAATTTAAATTTTTTAAAGTCCAGCGGGTCTTGTTGGCAGGAATTTTCAGATCTACCAGAGGGCCTAATTCATGTGTGCTATTAACTGTCAACAAGAACATAAACAAAATAAAGTAATAAAGTAAATGAACAAACCAAACAAAAACAAACACATTGACAGAGAACAAAGCAATGGTTACCAGAAGGGAAGGTGTGTCAGGAGAAGGGGAAATGGGTAATAGGGTCAACTGTGTGGTGACGGATAGAAGCTGAACTTCTAGTGGTGTATACGGAAGAGTACATACAGAAGCTGTAGTGTATACAGAAGTCAAAACAGTACTGTACACATGAAACCTACATAATGTTGGAAACCAATGTTTCCCCCATTAAAAAAGCAAAGTCATTCCCCATTCACTGCTGTAGGAACAGTATCATAAATAAATGCATCAACCCAAAATGTTAAACCTGGATTACACTGATTTGTGTAACCTTACTCACTCTTTGTCCAACATAATTGATAACCTTACCTAGTCCTATAAATGGGAGATTGGGATTGACATACACAAACTACTATATATAAAATAGATAACTAATAAAGACCTACTGTATAGCACAGGGAACTCTTCTCAATATCCTTATACTGGCCTATGTGGGAAAAGAATCTAAAAAATGAGTGGATATATGTGTGTGTATATATATATGTGTGTGTATATATATATATATATATATATATATATATGTGTGTGTGTGTGTGTGTATATAACTGAATCATTCTTAGCTGTACACCTGAAATTAACACAACACTGTAAATCAACACACTCCAATAAAGATTACAAAAAAGAGAAGGATCTCAGGATTCACCCTGTGATTATAATACAAATGCATCTATGTAAGTATATATGTACATACATAGACAGGTATTTAATTTTGCTTTTGCAAGCCTTTTAAATATAAAATAAACTATGGAATTAATCATTTAAAAATTTCTATAATATGGTGTAACAAGGGGAAATATAGTCTCCATTGGATTCTAAGCTGGGAGAATTTTATACACATATACATAGACAGATATTTAATATATATACACAAACACAGACAGATATTTAATTTTGCTTTTGCAAGCCTTTTAAATATAAAAAATAAACTATAGGATTAACCATTTAAAAAATTCCTATAACATGGTGCAACAAGGGGAAATAAAGTCTCCATTGGCTTCTAAGATGGGAGAATTTTATAGCTGAATCTCAATAGCATTTCTAATCTCTGTTTTTGCAGATGGAGTCATGTGTTCTTAAATAACCCCTAAACTTGTCTTCAGGGGCCTTGTGCCAAATGTACCCCTTTTCTTCCCATTTTCTGGTTCTACATAATGCCCACATATGTAAGGATAGTACCCCCCTAAACCCCATGCTCAAGGTTTGTGTTATTCTACAGATCATTTATATTCAAAAGCATATATGTAATTTTTATTTAAAAAGTATGATTTGAAGTTCCTTCTAGAACAGTTGAAAGTGTATATATATATATATATATATATACACTTTCATATATATAGAATATATATATATATATATTCTACAGCTGTAAGGAAACAACTCGTTTGTATTTTAAGATAACTGTTAAGATCTTTTCCTTCTTAAGCCATATTCCCCAATTTCTTTCTCCCCATAACTTACTTGGCTGATATTTTAAGGTATACTCTGTCAAAATGCCATTCGGGTGGCTTGGTGGCTCCCATTCCAAAGTGAGAGAATCTAGTGTTGGATTAACAATCTTCAAAGAGGACGGAGCGCTGGGGACTTTAAATGAGAAGTAGAGTCAACACAAAGGTTTTTGAATGTTTCAAATTGCATTAAAGTGACATATTTCATCAGATCTACACTATGCATCAAAATTTTTATAACTAATTCTTATTCATGATTCAGCTGAAAATATGTTAATAGAAACCTGTTCTGCCTCACCATTTCCGTCTAAAGTCATTAAAACCATTCTTTCCAAATACATAAGGACTTTGCCTTGATACAGACCCAAACTAACGTTCAAACTAATATTGTTGTTGTTCTTTTAAAGAGACAGTACTTGTTTGTTTCTTGAATGGGGTCTTAATAAAAGCAAACTAGTAACTGAGCAGAACTAGTAATCTAACCAGACCTGCAAGTAGAAGCAGTTACATTCTGGGCCATGAAGGACTGTTTTCCCCAACAAACCAGGAGTCTGCAAACAGTCAGAACACGCTGCTTGCTAGGCTCTGGGCCTGAGCCAGCCTGTCCAGGTGCAGAGGAGCTCTTATCCCAAGAGCTGACAGATGCCCAGCATCTCATGGTGATGGACAACAGCCCGGTTGCTGGCAAACCCCTGGCTCTGGGGAAGGCCTGCAGGGAATCAGGATCTCTGTGGCAGAGGCTGGCTGATTACCAGGGGAAACATGCCTGGTCTTTTATCCCCTTCCTCATGAGGATGAGGGATGATGGCAGTCCTCCTCCATGATCGTTACCTTCTCTACCTAACCTACCACGCTCCCTAAACCCTCCTGTCATTACAGCCAGAAACCAGGTAGTCAACTGGAATTTCTCCCTCTGCTTCATTTTTACCATCTCTGGAACATGAAATTCTGCCACATCCACTGTGGTAACCTCAACTATATCCCTTCCCTCCTCACCTCTCAGCTGCTGTCCCCTTCAGGCCCTCTATATAATTCCAGGTTTCTTCACATCACCCCTTTGAGAGTCTGACGCCCATAAACTCTCCCCTGAAAAATACATATCTCTTGTATATAACACTAGGGTGTTCATGGAGCTCCTTAAACCCATCCATCAACCTCTTAAGAGACTACAGTTCCAGGTTAAGAGCTCCTGGTTTGAGGGTTAATATCCATAGCATTTAAGATCAGCCATCATACTGGTCCTCCCAAACTCAACTTCCTCTCTTTTCTCACCATTCTTGGCGGCCTAACTTACGGTTCCCTGAAGGAGCCATGCTGCTTCCTACCTTTGTGTCTTGGACATACTACTTCCTCTTTTGTCTGTCCTTCAATCTCCTGGCCCTCTTTTCTATGGCACCAGCCCCTGAGCTATCTAAAGAACCAGTTTAAGGTCTCACCAGTGAAAGCCTCCAGTGGAAGGAGCCCTGACCTCCAAGGAGCAGTGAGGTTGAGGACAAGGCATTGTAATGAGATGGGAGTTAGGACACAGGTGACTCTCAGAGGCTGCTGGGCAGCTGCCAACACCACAAGCCCTTCAACCAGAAGTCAGGACAGGGTTTGTTTGTAAACTGCTTTTATCTGTGTCTGGGTATACGCTTGAAAAAAAAATACTAATTAAAAAAGATATATGCACCCCAATGTTCACAGCAGCATTATTTACAATTTCTAAGATATGGAAGCAGCCTAAGTGTCCACCAACAGATCAACGAATAAAGAAGATATGGTACATATATACAAGGGAATACTACTCAGTTATAAAAAGAATGAAATAATGCCATTTGCAGCAACATGGAGGAACTTGGAGGGTATTATGCTAAAGGAAGTAAGTGAGACAGAGAAAGACAAATACTATATGATACCACTTATATGTGGAATCTAAAAAATACAACAAACTAGTGAATTTAATAAAAACGAAGCAGACTCACATATATAGAGAGCAGACTAGTGGTTATCAGTTTGGAGTGGCAGGGGGAGGAGGAATCCAGAGGTAGAGGAGTAAGAGGTACAAACTATTAGGTATAAAAATAAGCTTCATGAATATATTTACAACATTTATAATATTGGGAATAATTTACATTTATAATATTGGGAATATAGCCAATATTTTATAACTATAAATGGAGTATTACCTTTAAAATTGTGAATCGCTATACTGTATAACTATAACTTACATAATATTTGTATTGCAACTATACTTCACCAGGCTCCCAGGTGACTGTGCCCAGACTCCTCCAGCCCCAACTCCTGCATCAGTGTGTTTGGTTCTCTGCACCCCCCAACTCCCTGCCCCCGCTGCCATGGCCTGCACTTGGAGATACTCTTCCCAACACATTCTGTCAAGACCTCCAACCTTCGGGGACTTCCCTGGTGGTCAGTGGTTAAGACTCCATGCTTCCAATGCAGGGAGCACAGCTTCACCTCTGGTTGGGGAATTAAGATCCCACATGCTGTGTTAGCATGAACTCTGAAGCTACACAGAAAAAAGTAACCTACAACCTAGAGGATTCTTTCCTTTCTAGATGTTTTTCTCAGGCAATCACATTTCGTCCTGATGCTTTTTGGCTAAGGTAATTGAGGTTTAAAGAAGTTACATAACTTGCTTTAGGTCAGAAAGTTAATGATCCAGGTCAGCATCAAATTAGCAAGGTTCTACAAGGCATTGTAATAAGATGGGAGCATTGTACATCTCACTGTAATGAGATGCTTCCATATCTTAGCACTTGTAAATAATGCTGCTGTGAATATTGGGGTGCATGTATCTTTTTTAATTAGTATTTTTTTCAAACATATACCCAGACATGGATAAAAGCAGTTTACAGACAAACCCTGTCCTGACTTCTGGTTGTAGGGCTCATGGTGTTGGCAGCTGCCCAGCAGCCTCTCAGACTCACCTGAGTGTCCCAACTCCCATCTCATTACAATGCCTTGTAGAACCTTGCGTAAGTGTCCATCAATGGATAAGTGGATAAAGAAGCTGTGGTACATATATACAATGGGATACTACTCAGCCATAAAAAGAACGGAATTTTGCCATTTGTAGCAACATGGATGGACTTGCAGGGTATTATGCTAAGACAGACAGAGAAAGATTTTTGGCAGTATGACTAAGTGTGGAGAAAAATGTTGAGAGAAAGGTGGTTTTGGGGAAGCCTGTGAAGCCTCATCCACAGCCTCAGGCCATAGATGAGCTGACACTTTGCCCGTTCTGTGTGTGGTGTGTTCATCTATGGGACAAATCACATTTGGCTTCCAGAATATACCTTACTTTGGGGCCCTTCTGTTATCCAAAGCCTCTCGAGATGTGCCATATTCTCCTAGGAGCTCAGAAATACATCCACCCTACCTCCTTCCGGAGTATTGAAGACCTTGTCGGGGCTGGCTGGGCCCTCCCCTTTCCCATTGACCACACGGACATTCAGTGTGTAGTGGCTAAAGGGCTCCAGCCCAGGCAACATGCCATGAGTCTTGCTGCCCTGGAAAGTGAGGATCTTCTTTTCAATGTGGCGTCTGTTTCTTGTCAATGAACTCTGTGCCTTCCAGTAGTAAATCTGAAACAGCAAGAAGAAAAGTCAGGGATGGACAAGGGAATCAACGGAATCTTCATGATCACAAAATTAAAGCTTTGTGTTTTCCCCTAGAAAGTTCCCTGGGTACATTTTAGACTAGATGAACAATGGACAGATATTGATTTGGAGGCAAGCGAGTAGGACCCCACAGGTAGTGAGAGAAATTAAGAATATTTGATGAAGCTGGACTCTACTATTTTGTTAGAGGAGTCTAAGTGAAACTAAAGAAATGAAACAGCATGAGACCCATAGAGAAGAATTTAAGTGTCCTTTACTTATATAAAATATTCTAAAAGTAAAAATCATTGTTGTTGTTGAGTTGCTAAGTTGTGTCTGACTCTTACAACCCCGTGAAAAAAATTAAAGATTATTGTCCGATATTTACAAACTTTTCCAGACTTAATACAACTTGAAGTACAATATATCATTTAGTTTAATCCTAAACCCACAGAAAAGGTGTCACAACTTTTATTATGACTGTTCCTATAGTACAGATGAGCCCCTGGGCCATCAAGAGGCAAGAAGACCCTCTACAAAGTCTATGGCTTTCTCACTAAACCAAACTGCATTGCTTAATTAAAAGTACTTATTTTTTGGCATTAGATTGCAGACACAGATTTTGAAGAGATAAAGTATCGATTAACTTTGGATAAAAATGCAGAATTGCTATTTATTAAGTCCTCTTAAATTCTCTTAGGAGTTTAAAAGCACTTTCAAAAGAAATCAACGTATCTACAGAATCTGGCCAAATTGAACGTGATGCAGTGCAAAAACTGGCCTCTAGATGTCAGGGTTTAACAAGTCAAAGCAGTGACTTCTTGGTCGCTAGGAAAATTCTTTGACCATCTGTCAATCAAAAATATGAACCAGTCTTTCTACCCTTCCCAAGAACAAAGAAAATTGATGTTTATAAGAATGACCTAGTTGGGACTACATGATCTTGACCTACAATCTAAATTATTAACAACAAAAGTCCACATTGTTCTCAGGATAATTTTGTTTATTCAACACATGTCACTATTGCTTTAAAGCTAGGTGCATTTCATTACATTGTAGCTTTCTGAACAATAGTTTTTCCCATTTAATGCATTCCTTAGCTGTTGAGTTGGCAGACTGTTAGATTACATGTGGGATAAGTAGAGAAAGTACTTTTCTCTCACTTTGTGACCAGTGAGATTTTGATCTGATTCTAGCTGGGATGCTGCAGAGGTGGCTTGCTAGATGAACTCTCAAGGCTTCCGCCAGCCAAGAAAAGTGAATCTGGCATTGCCTTTCACTTAGATGGGCAGGTTCTAAGAAAAGAACAAGAAAAGTGTCTTTCACTTGCCCGATAGCCCTGCAGGTGTCCTCGGATACTTTTCAGAGGTACAGGGTCCCAGTGCACCTCAGCTAAGGTGCTGTTTACCACGTTGACACGCACATTCCCGGGAGCCACCATTGGGACTGGGGAAGATGAGAAAGGGGGGTAAGAAGTATCAATGTCATTTTGAATTTCATGCAAAAATGTCACTGTCTTATAATTTTGACTTGACACATGCCCCAATCCTATTCTACGAATTATCAAGGAGGAGAGTAATTTTTCATTTTTGATATCTGTTCATTTGAGTTTGTGAGAATAACATATCTTTTTAAAAAGTAATAACTTTTAACATTCTGAACCGATTTTCTATCCCAGGGACGGGGAAGCCTGGTGGGCTGCCGTCTATGGGGTCGCACAGAGTCGGACACGACTGACGCGACTTAGCAGCAGCAGCAGCAGGCTGTTTAAATGCAGAAATGTTGAGCAAAATAACTGCTGCCTCTCTCCTTCCCAATCTAAGTAGTACCTCTGGACATGGCCTTGACCTGTACGTTGGCAGTGTGTTTTGCTGGGGGAAAATATACACAAAATAGCATCAGACACTTACGGTCTTCTCCAGAATGTCCCATGACGGCAGCTGGCTCTGGGGCAAACCCTGCATCGTTCAGGGCCTGAACTTTGATCAGGTATGGAACAAAGGTTGGGGTGCCCGAGACAATGTATTTGGATACATTTGCCACAACCACAGACGTCCATTCATCATCGCCATCCTTCTGGCGCCAGCTAACTTTGTACTGAAGGCCTGGCCCATTAGATTCAAAACCATTCAAGGGCTATAAGAAAAGTCAGATAATCAGAGCTTATAAAACAGATTGCACCATCTCATACTGGAATGGCAAGTTCGATTCCCAGACTTAAGGACAGTGAGCACTGAGACAGTAAAATATAAGCTATGAACAGTTTTCTCCAGGAAACTTTCTGTCTTTTTTTCACATGTGATGAGATTCATAGCTTGTTTGGGATCAACACTTCAAAGGTAGTTAATTTCTATCTTGAAGTAGTAAAAACCACCCAAGCCTCTCAAATTCTGGCTTCACAGTTATGGGTGGGTGACATAAAACTTTTCAGTTATATAATTTCCTTTATGTATTTCTGCTTGTGTGACAGTACATCAGTCTCTAGTTTACTTGGAGACTGAAACTTGTGAACTACTTCTTTATTAAAAAAAAAAAAAGATACTGGCATATTCTGTCCTGTTTCTCCATGCATGTATATAAATATACACAAAGGTGTAAGCATCTTAAGTATGGCCCTGTATGGGTCTATCTAAAGTAAGTTTTAAAAAACCACAAGTAAATATATATTAATTTTTCAAGTCCAGAAAATACACACAGGCCAAAAAGAAAATAGTAGAAGTTGACTACTGGTACATGTCTTCTAGATGGTTCTTTATGATGACAATAATTTTAGTCAGCATTTATTGAGCATGTATATGTGTTAGGCACCGTCCTACGTGCTTGCTATGCATTAACTCCTTTAATCTTATGAGGGGGGTTCATTGCTATTCCCATCATACAGATACATGATGGAGATGTTAAGTGTTACACAGTTAGTAAGTGGCAAAGCTGGGATTTGCATCCATTCATTCTGGCTCCAAGGATCAAGCTTTTAACTACTACACTATAAATAAATAAAGAGTCCCCAAAATGGATGAAACAGGATTTTTAATATGGATATTATTTAAAAACAACTTTCTGGGATAGGGGAGGGGAAGGAGGATCATGAGGCAGGGGATATATGTGTTAATATGGCTGATTCGAGTTGTTATATGACAGAAACCAACACAACATTGTAAAGAAATTTTCCTCCAATTAAAAAAAAATATAAAAACAACTTTTCTTTCCACTGTAAATATACCAAGGAAAATTGAAGATTTCAGACATAGCTCACCTTCCATGTAATCACCAAATTATCTGGCTCTGATCCCAGCCCTTCCACAGCTGTGGGATTTTTATCAGGTTCTAGAAGTCAAGCAGCCACACACTCATAAGCTTTGATCTTTTGCAAACAGTGGAAAACTTTTCTATTTTATTTCATATCACAGAGGTCCTGCTTTACCTGCAGCTTTAGTCAAATACTGCTCAGATGCCTCGCTGGGCAGACTCCTCCCCAGGTTGTTTTCCGCCATCACTCGGAAGGAATAGTTGACATAGGGTGACAGCTTCAGCTGGGCTGTGGTCTGTGTTCCAGGAACTTCAGTTTGGTGGTGCCACAGCCCTGGCTCATGCATTGCATCTTCATACTCAATGATGAATTCTGGCCATACCACATACATGCAACAAACCCAAGACATGAACTCATTCACCCAACGGTAGGTTACTAGGATAATGAACCAGATAATCTAACAAGAGCAGCCAAACATGAGTTATCTCACTTTCAAGAAAAAATCATTGGGATATTTTGACTTCAGAGTCCTATTATTGTCCTCAACATTTAAGCAGATCCAATAATGTTTGGTATTCTTTCTTTAGCTTGTTGAGTTAAAATTATTTAGAAGTGACCCACATATTTCTACGAAAGTTTAAACAATGAAAAAATGACTGATTTTTGTTTTCCACAACAGGAGAAGTTAAATTAAATACAAGAAGATACCATTTCCCACTACATAGACTGGCAACAATCAAGCATTTAACATACTTTGCGGACTTGGACATAGGGAAATGAGCGTTCTTATACATTGCGGGAAGCATGAATTGGTACAACTTCAATGGAGCACAATTTAGAAGATCTAACAATATTTAACTCAGATACCCTTTGATTGAGAAACTGTGCTTCCAGCAATTTATTTTGAATAAATGTGCTTATGCATATGTTCAAAAATACATGAAAAGGAATCCACATGGCAGCATTGTTTGCAAGTGAAACAACCTAATTGCAAACAAACTAAATGTTCATCAGTAGAACACTGATTAAATAAATTATGATGCACCCCCACAATGGAATATTCTGCAGCTGTAAAAAATGAATAGGGCTGCGCCACATGTACTGAAACAGAACGATTTCTAAAATATATTGTTAAGTGACACCAAGAAGTGTTCAGAACATGATCCAGTGTGTGCTGGATACTACAGCTGTGTAAACGTAAAAAGATTTACTACGACGTACACACACACACACACGCGCCTGAATGTACATGTTACTTCTCAGAGGACACAAACTGTAATACTGGTGTCACTGCAGGAACTGAGAGTCAGGGGTGGGAGGAAGACTTACTTTTTAATGGATACCTTCTCTCTTGTCTCTATTAAAATTTTGTGGTATGTGTGTTTTATCCTTGTAAAAACAGGTATTTATTTGAAAAGATGAATGCACCACAATGCAGCACTACTTACAATAGTTCAATGCAGTACTATTTACAACAGCCAAAACACAGAAGCAGTCTAGATGTCCACTGACAGATCAATGCATAAAGAAGATATAGTATATAAATACAAGGGAATATTACTCAGCCATAAAAAGAATGACGTAATGCCACATGTGGCAACATGGGTGGACCTAGACATTATGATATTAAGTGAAGTAACACAGGCAGAGAAAGACAAATATCATACAATATTGCTTATATGTTTAATTCAAAAGAAAATGATGCAAATGAACTTATATACAAAGCAGAAATATACCCATAGACATAGAAAACAAACTTATGGTTATCAAAGGGGAAATGTAGGGAGAGGGATAAATGAGGAGTTTGGGACTGACATAAACACACTACTCTGTATAAAAGAGATAACCTACAAAGACATATGGTACACCACAGGAAACTATACTCAATATTTTGTAATAACCTAGAATGTGAAAAAATAGGTATAAGTGAATCATTCTGCTGTACATGTGAAACTAACAACATTGCAAATCAAGTATACTTCAATTAAAAAATAAATGGAAAAAAGGTTATTTAGATATTCATTAATTATCTACTACTTGCCATGTACCATGATACGAATTATAGATACAAAAATGAACTAGAAATATGTGTTGCACTGCACATCACTTAGTGATGCACTAAGCTCATCCTTAGAGTTCTCCTTCTAATCTGCATTAATTTGCTAGTGATCTCCAGCTTCATAAACTGATGACCTTCACATTTATATCTTTAGCCTCTATCTCTTCCCTGAACTGCAGTCTTGGATACTTAATCACCTACTCAAGAATTCCACTTGTTTGTTGAGTACGGCATCTCAAATTGGATGTGACCAAGACTGATCCCAATCTTCAGCCCAACTAGTAGTGACAACTCAGGCCAGACTCTTGAAGTCCTTTTTGATTCCTCTCTTTCTCTCAAATGCTCAACAGTTCTGTTAGCTGTATTTTTTAAATATATGCAAAATTTCAGCTTACCATTTCTCAACTTCTCCATCCCCATGAGCTAATATAAGACATGAAGATTTCTTGTGTGAATTACTGCATAACCTCCTAACTCACAAGTTCCCAAACTTCTCAGTCATGGTAGGCTTATGTTCCAGTACCTTTTTTCATGGCTCCTTTAGGTCAAAAGAAATACCTAACATTTCCAAGTAGTAAGGAGTTAGGTCCATATAAACTAATAAGTATTTATATCTTAACTTAAAATGAACAGGAAACCACATAACTTCTCTAACCTCGTCAACAAATTAGACACCACCTTCCTCCTTTCCTGTTTCACACTGATTTTCACACAGTATTTGCTTTTTTATCACAGCGAAGGCTTTGCAGAGATATGACATTGTCACAATGTGACATAGCACTATTAATACTGAAGCTGTGAAGTACCTCCAGCTAGTATTTCATGGGGTGTCTGACAGATGTCACTGTATTTATTTATTTTTTTGATGTCACTGTATTTAAAAAAAAAAAACCAAAATTTAAAAATCACAAACTTAACATCTGGAGGCATGCCTGTGAGTTTGCTGAAGTTCTGCATGGAATTTCAATGAATGATTTGAGAACCATGGTCCTGCCTGGTCTCACCACCCTGCTACCCTCTTGTTTCTCTATAGACTATTTTCAGTAGAATAGCCAGTGTGATCCACTGTTGTTTAGTCACAAAGTCATGTCTGACTCTTTTGCAACCCCATGGTCTGCAGCCTGCCAGGCTCCTCTGTCCATGGCATTTCCCAGGCAAGAACACTGGAGTGGATTGCCATTTCCTTCTCCAGGGGATCTTCCCCACCCAGGGCTTGATCCTGTTTCTCCTGCATTGCAGGGGATTCTTTGCTGCTGAGCCATTGGGGAATCCCAGCGTGATCCATTCCTCTATTTAAGTTCCTCCAATTCCTTCCCAACCTCTACAATGGAATGCACGGTCCTACACATGCACATCCCACTCCCCCACCAGCTCTCTGCCTCTTTGACCTTCTCTCCTACTTCACTTCCTCTTGTTCATTTCACTCCAGCTACAGTGGCTTCTGAGCAGACACGCTCCTATCTCAGGGTCTTTGCTCTTTCTCTTGCTCTCCCCGGGAAATTCTTCCTCCAGATAACTACATAGCGTGTTCAGTACCTCCTTCTTCATGTCTTAATTGACATACACAAACATTACCTTCTTTTTTTTAAAATTGATTATTTTGTAATTGAAGCATCGTTGATTTACAATATTGTGCTAGTTTCAGGTATATAGCAAAGTGATTTGGTAATACATATATAGAAGAATCCAACTATAATCATTTCCCACTACAGTTTATTACAATATATTGAATACAGTTCCCTGTGCTAAACAGTAAATCCTTGTTTATCTATTTCATATATAGTAGTGTAAACCTGTTAATCAAAAATTCCTAATTTATTCCTTCTGCCTTTCCCTTTGGTGACCATACATTTGTTTTCTATGTCTATGAGTCTGCTTCCGTTTTGTAGATATGTTCATTTGCACCATTTTTTAGAACCATATATAAGTGATATCATGTAAGATTTGTCTTCTATGTCTTACTTCACTTAGTATGATAATTTCTAGGCCCATCCATGTTGCTGCAAATGGCATTACTTCATTTTTGATGGCCGAGTAGTATTCCATTTTCTTCACTCATTCACGTGTTGATGGACATTTAAGTTACTTCTATGTCTTGGCAGATGATTGTAAACAATGCTGCAATGAATACTGGGGTACATGTGTCTTTTTGACTTAGGGCTTTCATCTTTTCTGGATATGTGCACAGGGATGGGATTGCTGGATCACATGGTAACTCTATTTTCAGTTTTTTTAAGGAAACTCCATACTGTTTTCCAGAGAAATGCTACCTTATTAATGTAGCTTTTCCTAACAACCTTGTTTGTAATTATATCCCTTACCCCTGTATTCTTTAATCTCCTTTTCCTGCTTTGTTCTTTGTGTGGCCTAAACATGGACATACACACACACAGCTGTGTGTGTATATATGCTTATATTTGACTCCTCTAGAAAGCAGATGCAGAGACAGAACTAAATGTGTACAGTGTCAATTTTTACATGTATATGGAGGGTTAGGGTTAGTGTTGGGGTTAGGGTTAGGTAAGTAAAGTGACTTTTCAAACCCGCAAGCGGTAACAGAGCTCAGTGCAGACATCTGAGGTGTCTTTCTTTCCATTAGCCCTTGCTATAAAGTGACACATTCACCAGTGTGAACTCCTCACCTTGATGACATCAGCCTAGAGAATAAAATCAGGTGAGGGACCATGCCATAAGGATACTGGAAGAGCTTAGTAAAATTAGGCTATGGATAAGCTTAGAAGTTTTAAAATCAAACAGATACTTAAGAGAGTAGACACACGTCTGTAATGTTTATGCTTCATGAAGACTAAATTGCTTTACAGTGATTAAGATAATTCTTTTTTTTTTTTTTTTTTTTTTTTTTTTAACTTTTTTTTTTTTTTTTTTTAATTTTATTTTATTTTTAAACTTTACATAACTGTATTAGATTTGCCAAATATCAAAATGAATCCGCCACAGATAATTCTAAAACGATGTACATGTTGATTTATTATACCTGCTGTAAAGCAGAATAGTTCCAATTAAATTAAGCAAAAACCTCTCCTCTGTCTTCTGTTCTTTAGTGATATTCCTTTCTCAATGGATTTTCAGTCCTTGATCAGAACATTCATTTCATTCATGCCAAGTCTTCCTGTTCATCCAGTATATTAACCAGACTTAGCTGGTGAGGATGCTTAGAGACTTTATTTACCCAGGTTAAAATGACCCCATCAGATTTCAAGGCATTTCTATTCTTCATTCATTCATTCAACAAATATCTATTAAGTACCTATTATATACCAGGCATTCTTCTGAAACAAGTTAGTCAAAAATCTCTACCCGTATGGAGTGTATATTTTAGTTGAGGACACAAATAAGATAAAAAAATTATTACTGTATTACTGTGTACAGTGTCTATATATATATATATATGTATATATGTGCATGGAGAAGGCAATGGCACCCCACTCCAGTATTTTTGCCTGGAAAATCCCATGGACGGAGGAGCCTGGTAGGCTGCAGTCCATGGGGTCGCTAGGAGTTGGACACGACTGAGCGACTTCACTTTCACTTTTCACTTTCACGCACTGGAGAAGGAAATGGCAACCCACTTCAGTGTTCTTGCCTGGAGAATCCCAGGGACAGAGGAGCCTGGTGGGCTGCCATCTATGGGGTTGCACAGAGTTGGACATGACTGAAGTGACTTAGCAGCAGCAGCAGCATATATGTGCATATATGTATACATTTATATGTACACATACATATACACACACTACTCAGATCTCTTTTTGAGAGAGAACCCACTACCAGGAATGTCAACAGTAGGCTCTATCTGCTGCCCCTTTCCCAAGGATCAGCTGCGGCGTTCCCGTGAGGCCACTCTCCACCTGATCTAGTCCAATGACTGAGCACAGCGAGGGCCCTAGACTCAGCCCCACCCTCTGCGGAACTTCCCCCTGGGGTCCTTGCTGACCTGGCTGAGACGGTCTGTACTGGAGTCTGAGAGTTCTCCCACACACCTCTCCTTCCTCTCTCCTTTCACAGACATCGGACCTGCATTGCAACCTGAAGATCTTTCCTGCCTACTGCTGCTTTCTCTCCCTTTTATCTTCCATGGGCTCTTTCCCAAATAACCTCTCTAGGCTGATGTCATCAAAGTGAGGAGTTTAAGGAGTTAACACTGGTGAATGTGTCACTTTATAGCAAGGGCTAATGGAAAGAAAGACACCTCAGATGTCTACACTGAGTTCTGTTACCAGTTGAGTGTTTGAAAAGTCACTTTACTTACCTCAATTTTCTAAGATTTAGACTGGTCTTTCTGTTATTTTCTCCCATATTAATGGGCAAAATATCTTGCAATATATCTTGCTACTTTGGTAGAAATTGAGGGTGATTCTTACGGATCTTTAACACAAAAGGACAGTCTATTCACTTAATTACCATCTTTATCCATCAGTGTCCCAAACCAGAAACTGTAACCAAGAATGACTCCAGCTCTGAGGAGAGGTGAGCCATAAATAAATGTTTTGGTTCCGTGAGAAATGAAGCAGAGGATGCCAGGAAATATCTCTGCGGGAAATTTCAATTGCATGTGACAGAATGCTTTGAAAATACTCATAAAGTTTACCAGTGAAAAAGCAAATGACATCACATACTTGTAATAGGACTATTGTTGTCATCGCCTGGGGTCCATGACAGCTGAACACTCCTGTCCAGTTGATCTGTCAGTTCTAAATCAAAGGGAGGATTTGGGACATCTGTAGATCAAACACATACATCACAGTTAACCATCCGACCTTGAGGGTCTCCGTTACTTGTGCTACTATTCACAGAGGGGACTCTTAAAGACACAGAGCACGTAATGGCCAATGAGCATGCAACCGAAAGGAAATGAAAACAGCTGAGGCTGCTGGGAACGCACACACCATCCAGGAGAACCCCTCATTGAGCTCTGCTTGTATCTTTTTCAAATGAAACTAAGTCCCTTGTCACCAAAGCCAGTGGAATGGACAAGTATGGTTCTCCAGCACTCTCAGTGTGTGTCTTTTCATAAACACAGATGAGCACAAACAGAAACAATAATATGGAAGCTGAATTTCTAACAAATGGGAAATAGAGAATGGCAAACGCTGAAAAACAAAATACAGGTAAATGCATGTAGTGTTAAAAGAAGCTGCAAATATTCTTTCTGAAACATGCTAAACTACAGATTTGGGGGCACTTGAAGAATATTCATATTTTTAAGGGAATTATAAAATTGATGCTATGCAGCTAGCCCTTAGCATGCATACCTTATGTGCATGCTCAGTACTCGTCAGGCATATGGGGAGGTGTGTTTATTCTCAGAGGACACCAGGGTATAGACACCTGTTGGGATGAAGGTGTCCCAGAAGCATGTCTGCCTCTTCTAATGGTGCACTTGAAATCCAGAGAGTTAATGTTCCCCTTGGGTCTTTTCCTGACCTTACTCTTGGCAGTACCTCTGGCTCTTGGACAAACCAGAAGCCATATAAAAATGTAAGCACTTCTTTGATACTAGTAAAGAAGCAGTAAATGTCTATAAAGGACAGCTATTCTATAGTATAATTCATGGTATCTATAAAATCCAGCTGAGTTTTTGCCACAAAATTAATTTTTATATTTAACACTGAAAAAAGATGAGGGTTCTTCAGTCAAAAACATTTCAGGAAAAAAATTCTGATTTATTTTTCCAACTCAGAAAAATCAACATGAAATGGAAGTGTCCTCTTTTTTGTCTATCTTTAGTGATTTATCTTCTGTGAACACAGTGAATTGGTGGTTTTCTCTGACACAAAGGTCAAATGTTGTTCTAGACATCCACTGTTTTCCTATGTAAATTTCTTGAAAAGGGAACCCCCAAACAACATTTAGCTTTCCAAAACAACTTTTAATAGATTGAAAATCTAATTTTGGGAATGATGTATGAAATTGCTTTTCCTGTCTGTAAAAGGTGGACAATAGCTTTCGAAAAGCACTATGCTACTTTACAAAGAAATGATATCAAAGAGGGACTTTCATTAAATTCAACGACTTTGTAATAACACATGAAATACTTGGAACTGAGTGGCAATATATGCAGTGAGAAGTTCCAGGGTTACAATGGAAAAATGATTCACAGCAGTAAATGGATAACACAGCTGAACATCTGACAGAGCCCCTTTCCTTAAAGAAACACAAGGACGTGATGGAGATAAGAAAGTAAAGGAGTTTTTCTGCACGTGTGAAATTGTTCAAAAGAAAACAGAGAAAAAGGACTTATATTAGTTTACCGTAAATGGGAGCTGGAGTTGGAGTAGGAGCTAGAAAGGACAGTAATATAAACGATTTTAATCAAAATTAGTAATGGAAAGATATAAGATAGCACAAAAAAGACAAAGACTGAGCATGATCAAGATTATAAAACTGAGCCTTATGTTTAGCTGCAAGGCATGGCATTGATAAACATACAGGAACAATTTGGGGGTAAAACCTCTTCAGTTTTAAATAAAAGTAGATTAACTGCTCTGTCTTATAAAAATATCACTAATATGCATAACCACCATTTTAATTCCAGTGCTGCTATAGGGTACATTTATGCTGGAATTATTTCCTCAAAGGACTCTTTCAAAAAAGATGTGGGTATTTAACTCACCTATAAAATGGTAAAACTGTAACAAGAAAATAGTTACAATTGACAATTTTTCCTTTCAATCCTAAAACAGGGCAGCCAGTTGTACTATACGTGTTTTAGTTCTTACCGACAACGCTAAGCACAGCGCTGGCCGAAACGTTGTCCAGAGTTGTGTTGGCCACACACGTGTAGGTCCCACCATCATCATCGTTGACATCAGCGACCACCAAATGGTCCTTGTCAACGGTGAACCTGCAATATCACATGTTCAGAGTGGCTGAAATGGACACCCAGCCACACCCCATAACCATTTTACTGGCACGAAAACAACAGTGAATTTGATAGAAGGGAAAGACGATAAAGACTAGCAGCACATCAGAGCTAAAATCCTGTACAATACATGTCACTTTGATAATGATTATAGTTGGAAAATATTTTGAATGAATGAGAAGCTTGCTTTGAAATGATGACAAGTCCTCTGGTCCAGTGGGTTTTAACAATGCCTCTGGAGTTTTAGGCACTTCCTCAAGACCAGGGGCTGAGGTGGGGGCAGTTCCAGTTATCCTGACTAAACGGCTTTCCTATGGCTTCTACGACTACCACTCATCCAGCTCAATTTTTAACAAAGTGTATATTTTTTAAAAAGTTATAATTATTGTTGTTTATTTTTCATTGAAGTATATATACTTGATGTTTCACGTATACAGCAAAGCGATTCAGTTTTATTTTTTAAATATATATATTTAAAAAAAATATATATAGTCTTAAATATATTTAGTCTTACTAAATATATTTACTTAAATATATATAGTCTTCTCTGGTAGCTCAGACGGGAAAGCATCTGCCTACAATGCAGGAGACCCGGCTTCAATCCCTAGGTTGGGAAGATCTCCTGGAGAAGGGAATGGCAACCGACTCCAGTATTCTTGCCCTCCCCGCAAAAAAAAGGGGCTCAAAGAAATATTTTGGGGACTTCCCTGGTGGCTCAGATGGTAAAGCATCTACCTGCAATGCGGGAGACCTGGGTTTGATCCCTGGGTCGGGAAAATCCCCTGGAGAAGGAAATGGCAACCCACTCCAGTACTCTTTCCTGGAAAATTCCATGGACAGAGGAGCCTTGTAGGCTACAGTCCATGGGGTCGCAAAGAGTTGGACATGATTGAGCGACTTCATTCACTCACTCAAATATATATAAATGAATAAGAATATAAATAAGAAGAGTATATATGTACATATATATACATATATATATACATATTCTCTTTTTCAGATTCTTTTCTGTTATAGGTTATTATAAGATGCTGAATATAATTCCCTGTACTACACAGTAGGTTCTTGCTGTTCATCTATTTTACATATAGTAGTGTGCATCTGTTAATCTCAAATTCCCAATTTACTCCACCCCCATCCCTTTCACCTTTGGTAACTGTAAGTTTGTTTTCTAAGTCTGTGATTCTGTTTTATAAATAAGTTCATTTGTATCATTTTTCTAGATTCCATATATAAGTGATATCACATGGTATTTTTCTTTGACTTACTTCACTTAGTATGATAATGTCTAGATCCATCCATGTTGCTGCAAATGGCATTATTTCATTCTTTTTTATGGCTAAGGAATTCATCATTTACTGCAGAAACTTTGTATCATTTTTCCATATGCATAATTTACAATAGGGGAAATGATTTGCAATAGAAGAAAATAAATGCAAACAATACCGATCAGGTTTATCACTAGAAACAGGAAGATTTAGATCACCAGTCACTAAGAAGAGTTTTCTAAAAGTTTCTTGTAAGCATGACAGTTTTCCCAGTAGGTCAAAAATCTATGCAAATAGGATTCATGCATGGTTTTAACGAAGCCACATAAATCATTAACTGCATTCACAGGGGATTTCCAAGCTAAACCTTTAGCTAACTTAGTCCAATGGTCATTTCTTCATACTTCCTTCTCATTTTTATCAATTCAGATCCCAGGGATAAAACTGACCGGCTGAAGCACAGAACTAGATGGAAACCCTGGGCACAGAAAAGGCCACATAGTTCTTTTAAGGAAAATTTACAGGCAAGAGGGCACCATTAAGGCACAGTTGAAAAAAAGCCACAGAAACCATTTCTACCAGCAGATAGCATTCCTTCCCACTGGGGTGATGACTGTAGCCCCCCTGTATCTGCTCAAATTCTCCCGTTCAACTGTGTACCCCATCAAACCCACCTGAAAATGGGCATGACCTTTCCTCCATTCCAAGCTAGAGGAATGCAGCATGCTCAGGCTCTTTCAAATTCTTTACTTGTTTTATTTTTCTCCTCCTCCTTCTATTGGCTTTAGGTAAAATGAAAAGAAAACTCCCCTTCCAAATAAAAACTAGAGTCCTGTAAAATACTGATGAGGATTCAGGCACACTCTGATGATTAAAGAGATCACATTTCTGCTTATTTGTAAAAGGGAATGAACACATCTGTTGAGACTGCACTGTACATGGCAGCAAACAGTGGACATTGTCCAAGATCTGAAAGGAATTTTTGCATCCTGAATTACATACACCAACATACAGAAATAGACAAACATTCTCAGGGTCTTATTTCCATAACTTGATACCTTTCTAGGTCTCAACACTTTACAGCAAGGAAAGGAAATGTATATCTACTTTGAAGAGCGAGCAGAAATTTTAAAAGTGTAATCATTAAGTCACTATACAGGAACTTCCCTGGAAGTCCACTGGTTAAGACTTTGCCTTTCATGGCAGGGGGGTGAGGGTTCAATCCCTGGTCGAGGAGCTAAGATCCCACATGCCTCAAGCCAAAAACATGGAATAGAAATGATATTGTAACAAATTCAATAAAGGCTTTAAAAATGGTCCATGTCAACAAATCTTCCAAAAAAGTCACTATACAGCAAACCTCTAGTTCAAGAGCAGCTTAAAGAGAGAAGGATGAGAAAGGAAAGGCATTGTCTTCAAATACCTTCCATCATTGGGCAGCTCCCCGTGGTCTTTCAGCCACGTGACAGTGGGGATTAAGGTGTGATCGTGTTTCACTTTGCATTCAAAGGACACAGTGCTCCCTCTTTGCACAACTGCATATTCAGGCTGTTTAATGATCCTTGTTGGATCTGAAATGGAAAGTTACTGTTATCCATTGCCAAAGCTGGAGAATTTAACAAAATCAAAATACAGAGAACAGACTTGTGGTTGCCAAGGCAGAGGAGGATGGGGGAGGGATAGATTGGAAGTTTGGGATTAGCAGATGCAAAATATTACATATAGGATGGATAAACAACAAGGTTCTACTGTGTAGCACAGGGAATTATATCCAATATGCTGTGGTAAACCACAATGGAAAAGAGTATGAAAAAAAAGTATGTATATATACACACATACACACACACACACACACACACACACATATATAACTGAATCACTTTGCTGTACAGCAGAAATTAGCACAACATTATAAATCAACTATACTTCAATAAAATAATTTTTTTTTAAAACCTGGGGAATTTGCTCAAAGACACATAATACATAAAAAATGTTTGCCACCTTGCCTCACCTTTGATTTCCAGGTGAACATCATTCTTTGCCATTCCTAACTTATTCCGTGCAACACATGTATAAGTTCCTGTACTGTCCTTCTGGGCCACAGGAATTTCCAAAGTTCCATTTTCATGTAAAACATAAATATCTTCACGAAGAGCACTCCCTTTAGCGCCCTTAAACCTTCATTATGAAAACCATCACAATGAGAAAAACACATCATAGTTTGAAGTCAGACATAAAATGCCCTGTTCAAGGTCAACACATCATGATCTGCATTACCAGATGATGCTCACAGACTTCAAATCTGTGTAAGCATACTGCATGCGTGTCAGTCAGGGGGGTTGGGGTGGGGGGGTCAATGCAAAGAGAGGATGTCAAACTAGAAAACTTAGTGATAAATGGTGCTTAAAGAATGAGGGTGATAATACTAAATACTTAAGTGATAATTTTCATTATGAGAGATTCATAATTTAATAATCACATTATTATCTATTTTATCTCTAATAAATGAAAAAACAGACAAAATGAAGACTGCTCCTTTGACCTTTTCCTCCTACAGTGATGTGTCTGTAACTCCATCTGCAGAGATTTCAACATCAAGGTTACAAGGGTTGTACTTTTGAGAGTATAAATAGAAAAATATTCAGAGAGGAGAAAGAAACAAGCATACATGTAAAGTACATCTACATTCAGCTTCTGGGCTAGCATCAAGAGAAGTGAAGATGGACTCACAGACTTAGAGAATGAACTTATGGTGGCAGGCCGAAGGGATAGTTAGGGAGCCTGGGATGGGCTTCCCTAGGGGCTCAGACCGTGAAGGATCTGCCTGCAATGTGGGAGACCTGGGTTCAATCCCTAGATTTGGAAGATCCCCTGAAGGAGGGAACGGCTACCCACTCCAGGATTTTTGCCTGGAGAATCCCATGAACAGAGGAGCCTGACAGGTCCAGGGGTTGCAAAGATTCGGACAAGACTGAGCGACTTTCACTTGGGATGGACACGTACACAATGCTATATTTAAAATGGATAACCAACAAGAACCTGCTGTATAGCACATGCAACTCTGCTCAATGTTATATGGCAGCCTGGATGGGAGAGGGGTCTGGGGGAGAATGGATACATGTATATGTATGGCTGAGTCCCTTTGCTATCCACCGGAAACTATCACAACATTGTTAATTGACCATACCCCCTGCACAAAATAAAAAGTTCAGAAGAAGAAGTGAGGATGGATGAAAAGAGGTGAAAGACTAAGCATTAACTCTTCTCCTTTGCTAGGAAATTTTCTGCATAAGCATCCATGTTTGTGTTTTAATCCAATACCTGGCTTTAATCTCACAGCAAGAAGTAGAGCCCCACAGTGTCTGCCAGCTGACAGAGGATCCTTAAATGAATGTTCCAATTTTCTTTCACTCATTCTTTCTGACCGGTTGCCTCTCTTGGCCTTGTCTCTTTCAGCTCAGACTAAAGCAAGCTGGGAGGATGAACAGGACTAGTACCAGGAGGGATACGTGAAATGGAATGGTCTAAAGAGGGACTGAAAGACACGGAGGGAGCTTGGCTGGACGCAAGCCAGCATGCTCAGTGGGAGGGGAACACTGCTAATAGCAAATTCTGTTTTTAAGCTTATGGACCCTGCTCGCACCTCAGATGATATTTTTATGATCAAGGAATGTCCCTCAACCTATCTCTCCAGCCAGCATTCATGACATCCCAGGTGATATCGTGGCACTGTAATTTTAATTTTTTTTTTCAAAAACATTTATATATCCCTCTAGGGTGGACAAAGCATACTGCCAAGAAGATTATCCATGTGACAGTATTTAGCACAGAGCAAGTCATTAATAAATATTTGTAATACATTTAATAATTAATAAGATGATGGATTCTTCCCTGCTTTTTCTCCTATCTGTGCTCTGACTAAAACCCTACATACTGAGAAATTTGAAAGCTCTAGCAAATGTAAATATGCCAAACAGACAGGACCGCTACTTACCACTCGATGGTAGGCAGAGGAGACCCAAAGAAGGCACAGTCCAGTAAGGCAGCTCTGTTTGCGATGACCTGATAGAGTGTGTTTGCAGATGTAAGGATTCGTGGTGGCTCAGCTAAAAATGTCGTGGAAAGGTAAAGTAAATATTAAGATAAAATAAACATTTAGGCCCACTGTGCATTTCTGCATCTTTTTAAGGTCATCAGAGTTCATAGTAAGGCACAGCCAATGTATCTCTCCCCTTACGTTCTCAGGCAGGTATGACCCTACTGGTCACTCAAGGTGGAAAAACACAAGTTTTCTCCCTCTGTCTCACATTTGCATCTTACTCAGGCATAGTTTGTGATAACTGATTTCTTTATATCTCCTACTATACTGTGAGTTCCTTGTAGGCAAGGAATGGAACTTTTTACTGTCTTCTTTCCATAAATGAGCACAGTATCTGGCACAAAATAATGACTAAATACATTTTTGTTGAATGGCCCATCAGAACACACAAGTTGGCAGAAAAAAGCAGAATGCTGAATGACTCAAAACACAACCAGAATCGGAACTGCTTCCTGTACATCCATCAACATCGTGATGGCTCAGCTCTTCATGTGATTTTACTGACCTTCATTTCAAGCATGAAGGAAAAAATACCACATATTGGTTGGCTTCCTGACCTTAATTCTATTTGAAAGGGAGCCTATTCCACTTAAAGAGTTGAAATATAATTCCTTGGTATCATAAAAACCATGCTCATATAAATTTTACTTCTAACAAATCTGGTATTTTAGTCATTTTTGTTTCATAAGGGAAATAAAATGTTCACAAAAACCAACCACTTCAGAACATTTATGACATAGTTTTCTAAACATATTAATATGAATTGATAAATAAATATACATCTGTGACTTAGATCAATGCTAAACATTATGATTAACGACTGATTTTCAAAAATCAGAATCATGAAATTTTCATTTGACTTGTCAGTTTCTAAGGATGGTACAATAGTCACATTCAGTTATTAAGAGCAAACCAATGCTCTTTTCCTTTTGAGAGGTTTGACACAATGTAACCACCAGATTGTATCTTATCTATCTTCCTATATCCCTTCCAGCTCCAAGTTCTATGCCACTGCACAGCAGATGCTTAATGTATTTCTGCTGAAAGAATGAAAAACAACAATGGTCATTAATTGAATCTGCTGTGGCTTTAATACAGGGAGAGCTTACCCAGCACATTTACAAATGCATTTGCCAGTAAATATCCATATTCGTTAGAGGCATTGCACTGATACACTGCACTTGATCTTTCTTGAACTTTGGAAAAAATAATGGTGTCGCCATCTATTTTTCTGCTGGGGTCATCAGGGGCAACTGTTTGGAAAGAAAAACAAAAAGTATACTTTCATTCCTATTTACTTAAAAGATGTACAACTTGAGGTCTAATTTAGAGTAAGCAGAAGACCGATCTAGGTATATATGCAGTAAGAAAGAAAACCAACAACCAGGCAGCAACCATCAATTTCCTTTCTCAGAATTTAGTTATCACTTATCAGCATGGGTATCCACTTGATATCCATTCAGTTTTAAATGGATTGATTCTTTTCAATATTATTTTGACAGAGGTAGGAGAAATAAACCACAAGTTAGGTGTAAATTGCAAGACAAATTCAGGAAAACATTACCTTGTTCACAAAAAATTACTGTAATTTATGAGAAGGAAAGTTAATTATCCAGTGTTAATCACTCAGTTGTATTCAACTCTTTATGACCCCATGGACTATAGCCCATCAGGCTCTTCTGTCCATGGAATTCTCCAGGCAAGAATACTGGAGTGGGTTGCCATTTCTTCCTCCAGAGGATCTTCCCGACCCAGGGATCAAACTTGGGTCTCTTGCAGTGCAGGCAGATTCTTTACTGTCTGAGCCACCAGGAGGAGATAGCAAAAAGTAGTCCAAAAATATAAAACCCTCTACATCATCTGAACTTGTATATTTTAAAAGCCTCTTACTGAAACAGATATGTAAATAAGTATAGGGTTAATTATCAAATGTGAAAATATGTATTTTCCTGCTTTGGCAATTCGGGAAGCTAAAGTAGAAATAAACTGTGTGAAATTTCTCTTAAAGGTAGAAGTTTCAGCTAAATCTCTCAAGTATCTAAAAAAAATGTTAAGACCACAGTTGATCGTATCTAAAGCGGAATGGAACAAGTTGGCAATATATGAGAATTCAGTCCAATGCATGACCAACAATTTGGAAATGCCATGCTATTGTACATATATTTATTTTTGTGAACACTAAATCTTAGGGTGTAACCTTACATGGCTTTAAAAGTGCACTAAAAGGGGTATTAGGCATCTGTCTCAGCATGCTGATCAAAAACAACTCTCAATAACAGCACCCATATATGCAATATCCCAGATAAACCATAATGGAAAAGAATAAGAAAAAAAAGTCTATCTATGTATAACTGAATCACTTTTCTGTATATCAGAAATTAATGTGGCATGGTAAATCAACTATACTTCAATAAAATAAATTAAAACAATAAATAATAGCACCCTTCCTCTTAAACTGCTCTTGGAACCTGAACCACTTACTAGCCTGTACTTACATTCTAAACACCATTTCTCCTCTTTGATGACAGGAAAAGGATGGGCACCTAAGACATATTTATTACTGCCTTTAGACTCCTTTATCACTTTAAAAAGTTTCATCTGTGGATTATTAATGAAGATAAATAACAAAAGACATCACGCTAGTGTTATCCATCCTTGTTTAATCACACATATTCAAAGTATCATGCCCACTCATTCTCATTCTGCATTAGTTGAGGCTAATGACTAATTAGTTGAGGCTGCATTACTGAGGCTGAGCAAGTTACTCTAAACTTAGTGGCTTAAAACTACACACATTTACTATCACACCATTCTGTACGTAGTTGTATGTCTGACATTCCAATCACAATTGATAGCTAACTTAGAAAATCATCTTAGTATAGCACATGGAACGCTGCTCAACGTTATGAGGCAGCCTGGATGCAAGGAGTGTTTGAGGGAGAATGAATACTTGTGTATGTATGACTGGTTCCCTTTGCAGCTGACCTGAAACTATCACAACATTGTTTGCTAATTGGCTATGCCCCAATAAAGTAAGTAATAAGTGTTAGTTGCTCAGTCAGTCGTGCCCGACTCTTTGCGATCCCATGGACTGCAGCCTACCAGGCTCCTCCGTCCATGAGATTTTCCAGGCAAGGATACTGGAGTGGGGTGCCATTTCCTTCTCCAGGGGATCTTCCCAACCCAGGGATTGAACCCGGGTCTCCTGCACTGCAGGCAGATTCTCTACTGACTGAGCTACAAGCGAAGCCCTATACCCCAATACAAAATAAAAATTTTTTAAAATAAAAAAATCAAATCAAAAGAAAAATAAAAAGGAAGAAAGACTATTCTCTTAGACAGTCCAGTTACTTCAACTAGTGATGGAGTGACCCACGGTGCTTTGAGTTGGTGGACTTCCCTGGGTCTAGTGGTTACGACTCCCTGCTCCCATTGCCTGGGCATGGGTTCGATCCCTGGTTGGGGAACTAAGATCCTGAATGCTGTGTTGTGGCCAAAAAAAAAAAAAAAAAAAAAAAAGAAACAATTTGAGTTGGCACCTTAGCTCACATCCACTGTTTATGATTCTAATGATTTCAAAATGGCCTTAAGGAGCATGTTCTTCCAAACAAAATAAAAATACAAGTTTCAATTCCTTGGACACAGTATAGATTTCCTCAGAAGAGGAATGACATGCTACACTGGCCTAGGAAGTGGATGAGACCTGTGGCCGACTGTCAGGTACCCTGAGAATGCAGCATCCCTCAGGGAGGCCTGTGTTCCCTGTCCTGCATCCCAAGTCTAGGATCATCTCGGCCTTGCTGACTCACACATTCTCAGCAATGTCCTTCCACTGCCTCGGCACAGCGCGTTAGGAGAGAGCAGCATCTCTGGAGTCTCATCTATCAATTATTCTCAGTGTTTTGGACCCAAAAGTTGGGCTCCCTGTGCATTCTGACTGCACATGGATCCGCCAGGCAGTGGAGGGCTGGGAGTCCCTCCCAGGTCCTTGAATATATCGAGCTCTTAAAACCTACATCACTGTGTGTTTAATGGGGATAGAGTTCCAGTTTTTCATGGTGAGAAAGTTCTGGAGATCTATTTCACAATCGTGTGAAAGTACTGTACTAAGTACTAAATGAAGTCGCTCAGTCATGTGCGACTCTTTGCGACCCCGTGGACCGTAGCCTACCAGGCTCCTCCATCCATGGGATTTTCCAAGCAAGAATACTGGAGTAGGGTGCCATTTCCTTCTCCAGGGGATCTTCCCAGCCCAGGGATCGAACCCAGGTCTCCTGCATTGCAGGCAGATGCTTTACCCTCTGAGCCATCAGGGAACTGTACTCTTAAAAATGATTAAGACAGCAAATTTTCTGTTATGTGTGTGTGTGTTTTTAACTGAAGTATAGTTGATTTACAATGTTGTACCAATCTTGATATACAGCAAGTGACTCAGTTTTACACATATATACATTCTTTTAAAAATAATTTGTCTATACTGCTTTATCCAGGAGATTGGATCGAGTTCCCTGTGCTGACAGTAGGATCTGTTATGTGTTTTTTCATCCACAGTAAAAAGTTACCTCGCCACGAACATGGAAGACCAGCTCAACTCACAAAGCCAGTAGGACCATCTTCTCCTGGTGGGGGTTCATCAAGCACAACGCACACCATTTACAACAGCCTTTATGTAGCCCACGGCTTGTTTTTTTTCCTGCTCTCATCCCTTTCCAATTTTTTTTTTCTTTAACCTGAGAGGCCTCTGAGTGTATCTGCCTTATTTCTGCTAAATGGAGCAGCCTCCAAATATTTATTTTTGGGGATGTATTTAGGAATCAAATAACCCCTCTAGGTAAGCGTAATAAGAGTAAATAAGCACATATTTCTCCATGGGGATTTGGTCTACCAGCCAAATGCTGGTTTGGTTTTCCTTGAGTACTTACTAAGGAAACACCAGCAAACCCGGGACCGTCACAGTGACATACGGGAGCTCAGCAGGTACTGGACAAAGAATGAAACCACTGGTGCAGAGAGATTTGAAGCCTTTGAATTCTGTGTCCTGGCTATGGAGTGGGAGTAACTCTCCAGTATCTAAACCCAAATTGCCCAAAGAAATAATAATTAATTCCAGGAATACCAACTTCAGTTGCT
Source organism: Bubalus kerabau (assembly GCF_029407905.1). Classification (NCBI taxonomy): domain Eukaryota; kingdom Metazoa; phylum Chordata; class Mammalia; order Artiodactyla; family Bovidae; genus Bubalus; species Bubalus kerabau. The sequence goes on from NC_073631.1 coordinate 52,334,873, forward strand.
ATAAATGCACACTGGGTGAAGAAACTTAAGAGCACAGACATCACCACCGTACAAAGCCCCAGAGGTGAGGTTCAGAACTGGGCTGACAGTCTTCCAATCATACTTTCTTTTATTCTACCCTTCCTGACATGGCTGGCCAAAACCATGAATGTTTCCAACATTTAGAAAATAAGATAAACAATAAGTGCCACTATACATGTAAAAACTACTATCAAATTTTAAAATATTTTTGTACCTAATGCATAGTTTTATTTTAAAAAGAGCTTCATGAAACAGACTAAGGAGAGAGAAGTATATGTATCTTGAAGATGAGAAACTAGAGACTTAGTGGTTTGTTTAATGTACACTTACTGCTCAGATTTCCTGAGTTAGTCTCCTCTATAAACATCTCCCGAAATTTGAACAGCTGTGCATAATGTAGAACAAATCTCTGAATGAAGAGATGAATTTTCTTCATGTAGGTATTACATCCCCTGTGAAGGGATGGCCACTGAGCCCTTTGGAAAAAAGATGACTTGGTGGAATCTTGGGGAGTCCTAGACCACATCTCCTTTCCTCTGCCTGCTTATTATGTATCACTGTCTTTCAATCCCTCCCTCCAATATCAGCAAAATATGTAACTGTGGCAGGAGGAAGCCTTCTGTCTACTCTTATTCTCTTCATTCCATCCCCTTCTCATCTTTTAGAGAAAAGGGGACTTTTAACATAATAATAGTATGATCTTACAGATGCTCCACTTGGAAGAATTCGAGAGATCTACCTCAATTCACAAGGGGTATGATTAAAGACCTACAAGCACTAGGCTCTCCCACTGTCTCCCAGGACAAGGTCAGGAATCTTGGTGTCCACAGCCTTGACCTTGGACATTTTCTTTCTGGTCCTGGGTTCTATTTTCACACTTTCCCAGACACTGTGGGTCACACAATAAAAATTAGGAGTTCTTTTTTGGCATCAGCATCTCTGCAGCTGTGTTCTTGACTTCTGCAGGTGGTTTCAAACATATTTTATGCAAATTCCATATTTAATACTTTTTTTTTTTTTTTGCTTCAAGGAAAGTTTAAAGTAACCTGGCCAGTCCTAGGGGGATAGAGCTTTGAAAGACATTGAGATTAGGGCCTTGACTCTTTCTGAATGAATTCTTCCAGTTTTGTAAAACAGTAGGTGCCAGGTCTTAAATGCACAGTCACAAACCAGCAACACTATATTTTGCTAACAAAACCCAAGTCTGACCCTTTCCTGTTCTGACCCACTTTCTCCTTTTATTGGCAGCCAGAACCTACAGAGGTGGGGGCGAGGTGGGGGGAAGAGAGTGACACATCAGGTGACTGTCTACACATCAGGAGTGGGGAGGTATCTGGTACTGTGGTCCTCTGATAATGTTCTCTGTTGCACGGTGCCTGGTGGGGAGGTCAGGCACCTGGTGGGATGCCGCACTATGATGCTGCAGAAGCACAGCTGTTCCTGCCCCTGTCACTCAGCAACTGGTCCAGCCAAGGTTTCTGCAACCTCCTAGGGAGAATGTGTCAGCAAGCCAGCCTGTGCTCCCAGCTAACCTTTGAGGTCTACTCTGGCTCCCCCTTTAATCCTTATCATGCCGATTCTGTGTTGTATATTGTAGCAGATCTTGCTCTCTCCTGCCTTCTCCTGTCTCTCTGCCATCCTTCACTGATGAATGTATCTGGGGGTTGCAAACTCAGCAAACTATAGATGACAAGCCGCAGTTTCTTGTTTCCAGAATGTCCCCAAACCTCAGTTCTATTCAGAGGCCTCTGAATTAAAAGGTAAATTATCAAGCAGGGCGGACAGGGGAGAGGCAGGAGGCTCCTCAAACTTGGACAGATATTTGGACAGTTTTCTTCTTCATTTACTCCCTATCTTGGATCAGGGAGGTCAGTGCAAGGAGGGGGCATATAGAGTTCACTTTAACTAGCTGTTTAAGACTCAGTGTCTCAAATGAAATTATTTACAGAAAGACTCACAGACATAGGTAACAGACTTATAGGTGGGGAGCACTGGGGATATGGATTGAGAATTTGGGATTAGCAGATGTAAACTATTACATTTAGATTAGATAAACAATAAGGTCCAACTGTGGAGCACAGGAAACTATATTCAATATTCTGGGATAAATTGTAACAGAAAAGAAAATGAAAAAGAATGTATATACATGTATAACTGAATCACTCTGTTGTACAGCAGAAATTCATACATTACAAATCAACTATACATGAATACAATTAAAATTTTTTAAAAAATTGAACATTGAAAAATTTTTTAAATTATTTAAAAATTTAAAAAACAGACTTAGGGTCTAGCCAAGAAGTCATTCACCAGAAGCTGTAGATGGACCAGTGGCTGAGAGTTGGGGTGGGGAACTGTACTGCCCCTAACGTGCCCTCCTGCAGAGAGCTGTGAGTCCCCACCAGGTGCCTCAAACCCATCAGCTTTCAATTCTGAGATTACAAACAGTAATCCATGCATTTTTAGTTTGGCCTCCAGATGTGAAGGAAGACACCTCCCAGGGACACTTCTCATCAGTTCAGTTCAATTCAGTCACTCAGTCATGTCCAACTCTTTGCGACCCCATGGACTGCAGCATGCCAGACCTCCCTGTCCATCACCAACTCCTGCAACTTACTCAAACTCATGTCCATCAAGTCGGTGATGCCATCCAACCATCTCATCCTCTGTCATCCCCTTCTCCTCCCACCCTCAATCTTTCCCAGTATCAGGGTCTTTTCCAGTGAGTCAGCTCTTTGCATCAGGTGACCAAAGTATTGGAGTTTCAGCTTCAGCATCAGTCCTTCCAATGAATATTCAGGACTGATTTCCTTTAGGGTGGACTGGTCGGATCTCCTTGCAGTCCAAGGGACCCTCAAGAGTCTTCTCCAAAACCACATTTCAAAAGTATCAATTCTTTGGTGCTCAGCTTTCTTTATACACTTCTCATCACCTCGGTATAAACAGACAGCATCTGCTCCCGGCACTGAGTCCCTGGCTTTGCTGCCAGGCTGCATGGCATTTTCTCTTCCTACTTGTCCACCAGAGTGCCCACTCTGAGGCATACCAGAGGCAGAGGGGCCCTTGATCTGCAGGCATCGTCAACTCTGATCCCAGCTCTGCTCAGTCTCTTAAGACATACTTTGGGGATGGAAGAAATCAACTGGTTTTGAACCTGATTTGAGAGATTTTATTCTAACTCTTTCTGCTCTGGACCCAATCAGATGATCTGGGGTTATAGCAGACAGGTTCCACTTGTCTCCAGGGACCTACACCCCATCCCCCAAATGCCAGCCTTTCATAGTTGATCCTTCCCCCAAATATTTCATTTAAAGGGGAATGTCTATGAGTGAAACTTCAAAGCTCATTTTAAAAACTGAAGTCTAGTTGACTTACAATATTATATTAATTTCAGGTGTACAACACAGTGATTCAATATTTTATAATAGATCATACTCCAAATAAATTTACAAAATACTGGCTATATTCCCTGTGCTGGACATTACACCCTTCAGTCTTACTTATGTTATACCCAAATAGTGCAAAACTCTCAATACAGCTGGAGTTACAGATTCCCTGAGAGGCACCACCTGTGCCTCGTTTGGAAGGATCACAAGCTGAGAGAAACAGAAGGAAAGATCAGCTTCCTTATTTTATCTCCCCTCATCCCTGTGTCACTGACCCACCTACATCTCAATTTCCCTCTGCTTCTGATTGCATTCTGGCTGCTGAGTTTAAGGCTTTATCTTTGCAACATTCCCTGGCTCCACAGTTTCCCCAATGAGAAATGATGGATGTCCCCTCCCACTTGTCAGTTTCACGGAGGCCAGATCTCAGGGGTATGTTTAACCTTCCATAAATCGGCACAGAATCTCTGAGCTACGAAACTTCAGCTACCGAAAGTGCTGAGCATGCTCCATCCCTTATTGCCATTCTGAATACATTCCTACCAGAAAACTTACTTTTTAGTTCAGGGCTTCCTTCCACTTCTCAGTTTTCACTCATATGTCCCTGAGAGTGGCAACAGCTTCCCAATGCACAACCACAAAATATTCTGCAGTTCTTCCTGATTCTGATCCTAGCTAAAATTAGGAGTAGAAATATCCAAACCCATTTTGCTGGACCCTTATGTATCTGTGCTCTTCCAGGAACATATTTCCTTTTACAATAAACACAGGCTGTCTGATTCTGCGCATCTGATAAAGATTGTGTTCTGTGACAAACTACTAATAAACACTCACAGAAGCGGGTCTCTCACTCTACCTAGACCTGGAGCAGTAAGACCTTGATGGTGAGAATTATCAGGAACTTGGGCTGTTTAAAATCTGCCAGTATTTTTCAGATTCATCTTAGGGTGAAGACTATTTCATGAAAGCCAGTTTAATGGATCTTTTGGGTATGGGAGAGTAGAACCAATTTCTGATTCTGGCTTGGAGGCAATGAAGGGCTTCCCTGATAGCTCAGTTGGTAAGGAATCTGCCTGCAATGCATGAGACCCCCGTTGGATTCCTGGGTCAGGAAGATCTGCTGGAGAAGGGATAGGCTACCCACTCCAGTATTCTTGGGCTTCCCTTGTGGCTCAGCTGGTAAAGAATTCGCCTGCAAAGCGGGCGACCTGGGTTTGATCCCTGGGTTGGGAAGATCCCCTGGAGAAGAGAAAGGCTACCCACTCCAGTATTCCGGCCTAGAGAATTCCGTGGACTGTATAGTCCATGGGGTCGCAAAGAGTTGGACACGACTGAGTGATTTTCACTTTGGAAGGAATGAGGAGTCAAGCTGCTCTATATCGTATCTTAATTCTGAAGGTTGTCTTTAATGAATGGCTTTACAGATTATTATGCTACTGATAGGGAGGGTGAACATGATGCGGGGTTTTAAACAGAAACCAATTTTTCTCTCTCTCTCCTAAGAAGGGGAAAACATCCAAAGATTCTCCTGTCAATAGCAGCTGGTGGTAGGTGGAATCAAGAAAACGGAGAGGCAGTGGGCTCTCTGTGGATGGCCATGCTTAGGAATCCAAGAGGAGGGAGATGCAATATCCATTTTAATTTTCTTTTTTTCTTTGCTATAATGCCCTTCTATGAGACTCAAGCATCTAATCAAGTCTTGTAAAACTGGTCTTTGCTATGACTTAGAAGATTGAGGGACAGCCTGTGGCTACACTCTGGGGGACTGTTCTAGGCAGCCTGGAGAAGCTGGCTGAGAGCTGGAGTGGTCCAGGGAAGGTGGCAGAAGAGGTGATACTTGGCAGTTGAGATCATGTAAACATTGTTCAGGAATTATCTCAGTAATACTTGGGGAGGGAAGACGGGTCAAAGACAGAACATCCAGCATACGACTGAGGTCAGAAGATATGTTCTTCTTTGGGCATTAAATGGAACAGTGACCTCTCAAGACTGGAGAACTTGGGAACATCTGAGCTCTATTAGGAATAGGCCTAATACTTTAAAACCTCTTTAAATTAAGACAGCTGTATTTCTTATTGCCATATCCACTGTCTCTATTCCTAGCCTCCCTAACACCTCCTCCAACTCCTGTGATGTTTCCACACATCACTTGACATTTTGAACAAAGAAGATAATGTGAACTTTCCAGTGGGTGTTTATTTCTCACCCTGTCACTGTTCCTATGACTCACACAAAAAACAAGAACAACTGCAAATTTCCAATCAGTGCATGCTGTTCTGTTAATAGCATAAACAATTCAGTCATAATAAATTATGCCTAAAGATAACAAAATTAAAATCTAAAGGTAATCTGGTCCTTCTGTGTAACTTATACATGACTTCCTTCCTTAAGTCAAGCTATTTTATCATCATTTGTCTCCTGTGGAGAAATCACTATGCTCCAAAAACACACTGCGACTGGAGCCAATCAAGGAAACTTACTTTCTATCGGGACTCCATTTGATAACCAGCTAATTCTGGGTTTTGGGTTGCCATTCGCTCTGCAGATGAGGGTTCCATCCTCTTCAGGGGACAGCACAAGATTTTGAGGTGCTATGATCCAGTATGGAGCCGCTTTACGAGAAAAGGAGAAAAACACCACAAAATTTAATCAATTATTCTAGGAAATTTAGTACACCGAACCATCTTAATGATAAAAATAAGTATGTTGCAAACCATTTGTTAATTTCATTTTTTTTAAGAGTGAACAGACTTCTAAGTTATACTTCAAAGAACACTTCAGATTTTCAAAAGAATGTTTAAAGAGACTCACTGACATCTATGTATCATTTCAAGAGCCTTTTGATTCAAATATCATCATCTTGTTCTACACTGTATGGATCAGATATCAAAGAGGTAACAGATTTCTCTAAAGTTGTACAGCAATTTAGAGGTACAGATAGGGATACGAAAGAGGAATTTAAATTCTAAGCCCTGTAGAATATATACAGTTATAAAATTAGTAAGCAATTTTTAAAGCTTTGCAGTTTTTGAAGCGCTGCCAAGTGAGTATAGTGTTCCTGTAAGTCCTTCACCGGCTTTCTCTAATGTTAACATCTTACAAAACCATGGTACAGATACCAGAACAAGAAATTAGCATTGCTACAATACCATCAACCCAACTACACACTGTACTAGACTTTCCTGTTTTTCCACTGTCTTATTTCTGTTCCAGGACCCTGTCCTGGATACCACATTGCATTTAATTGTCACATCTTCCTACTTAGTTTCCTCTGATCTGAAAGTTTCTTGGTCTTTCTTTGTTTTTCATGAACCTGAGACTTTTAAAGACTACTAGTAAGTTATTTTGTAGAACATCTTTTTTTTTTTTAATCAAGAGCTTTTCATTTTTTATAACAAGGAACAATATTCTAGTTTTATCATTATCAGGACAGAAGTGGAGAAAAGTAATTATATGTGTGTTAGCTGTGTAAACGTATCAATGTTAATTACTTCCCCAACTCTATAAATAAGTTCTCTATCATCTCTTTTTTTTTCATAAAGCAATTTTTCTTTGAACTTCTTTCTAGACTTAGAAAGGAGTACTAGTCAATTGAATTCTTTCAGGGATAAATCAAGCTTACTAAATTGATTAATCTTCATATTTTTCCTAAGGCACATTCTCCATTTCTTATCTGTGACCAAAATATTTTGTGAACCATTCCAACACGCCCTCATTTCTAGAGAATGTTTATACCAGCGACTATTGAATTCTCATACAGATCAATAGGAAGGTTTTAAGAGAAACAAAAGCTTTTCCACCTAAGGTCAAATTTAGTGATTTCTGAGTGAAGAATTCCTGAATTGCTAGATTATAATCACCATCCAACCAGCATCATTAGTATCATCATAATTCTTTTTTAAAAAAGATTATATTCCATTTACAGTTATTATCAAATACAATTATTATTATCAAATACTGTGTTGTACAATAGATCCTTGTAGCTTATTTTGAAAATCATAGTTCGTACCTCTTAACCTCCTACTTCTTTATTGCCCTCCCTCCTTCCCTCTCCCCACTGGTAACCACTATGGTACACCGGTTTTCACTCGAGTTTTTCCTGATGATTTTTCACGATTCAACTGAGGTTCTGAGTGATTGAACCTTCTAACTGCATTAAATCTGGGAGCACACAACATCGACATGGCTTATTCTGGTTTATGAACCTCGATCACTTGGTTAGAGTGATGCCTGCCAGCTCTCTCCACTGTAAAGTTACCATTTTCCTGCTTCCCACATTCTGTTCACTAGAAGCAGGCAACTTCAGCCCTTACTCAAGGGGAGGGCGATTAAGCTCTCTCTCCTTAAAGGATGAGGAGTGAAGAATCTGTGGACATATATTAAACCTGCCTCAGTAATTAATCTGGATGTGGGTGGCTAAGGGGAGAAAAAACACTGAGGCTATGCAAACAACCTGTTTCTCTTGAAAGTTTGACCAAGTAATTTCATCATTTTATTTATTTACTTTTGAGAGTTATATTTTATTAAAATGTACGCCCAGGAGACAGGACTCTCAGATCACTTTGAGGGACTGCTCTGAAGAGGCAAGGGGGCATCCAGTAATTTTAGCTCTTGCCTACAGCAGTTACAACTGTGGAATTCTAATGGTGATTTTCTATTTCCTTCATTCTTTCAACATTTATTAATTGGAATCCTCTGCAAGGAAGATCTGAGGGAGCAAAGTTTTAACCTGATTTAAAAGCACTATAAATGGCAATGAGAAGAGATTCAACGTACCATGAGTACTGATATAAATTTACATTATTATTACCGAAGAATATAATTAAAGGCATTTAATGAAAGATTCTCATGGAGGCAAGAACCATGCATTTTAGACAACGATATACCTTTAACTGTGACGGAAATGGTATGATGGATGGCTCCTAATGCATTTTTGGCTATACACTGGTAATTTCCAGAGTCTGCTTCTGTAACCTGAATGATTTGCAGAGTTTTCTTAAAGTTCCTATAAAATGTCCGATTGATGGGGAGTGTTCCATCTTCTTTTATCCAGTAAATAATTGGGGTAGGCCTGATAAGGTAAACAGAAAATAACATCACAAAAAAAATTCGTGATAAAGATCATGAGGAACAGATAAATATTTTAAGTAGCACCACACTTTAATTAAGTAATGCTCAAAACCTTACATTTCAGTCTGTAAGTTACCATTTTCACACAAGCTAACTGATGGCACACCATGATGACTTCAGGGATCTGTTGAGAATGGCAGTGAGACTTACTTGACTGAAGGGACCTAATTATTATCTTCAAAGTTCTGATGAAGGAGACACTCTTGGAAAATTTTGCATGCCTGGACTATATCGATCAAAAGAATGACCATGAAATTAATGATACAGAGTTGCAATCTTTTTTAACTTTTTTTTTTAATGTGGGCCATTTTAAAAGTCTTCATTGAATTTTTGTTCTAATATTTCTTCTCTTTTTATGTTTTGGTTTTTTGGCCATGAGCCACATGGGATCTTAGTTCCCTGACCAGGGACTGAACCCATACCCCCTGTACTCTTAGCCACTAGACTGCCAGGGCAGTCCTTCAAGTTACAATTTTTTAATCAGCCAGACTTAAAAAGGTTAGAGAAAGAAAGGTTAGAGAAAAACTAACCTAAGGTTAGTTTTTGTGCCCATAAACTTCCATACATATTTCCATACCAAATGGAAGAATCTCCCTATCTTATAACAGGCTATCTGATGATGTGAATGAAGTGATTAGAGGAATCATGCTGTTATTTTAATTTCATTATTAGTGATATTTTTAAAACATTATATCAATTGACAGAGGTAGGCCCAACTCACATGTTACTTATACCATTTCTCATCTATGTTTCTTATTAAATTATGAACTATAGAGACAGATGAAAAGTCAGACTTAGGCTTAGAGTTAAAAAGATCTGCTTCAAAATTCCTACCCTACTCCTAAACTGCTCTCTGATTTTGGATCTCTGGACTTTTGGGGCCTCAGTTTCTTCCATTGCCTTAATGGAGACAATAATGCTTGTTTTGATCTGGTGACCTGAGAAGGTTTTCATGAGGGTAAAATAAAAATCCATTCAGTGTATTTACTAAGCACTAAACTATAGATCCCCTGGAGGGGGGCATGGCAACCCACTCCAGTATTCTTGCCTGGAGACTCAACATGGATAGAGGAGCCTGGTGGGCTACAGTCCGTGAGTTCCCAGAGTCAGACATGACTGAGTGACTAAGCACGCCTCGGCCCAAACTATATAGACCAGGGCTTCCCAGGTGGTGCTAGCGGTAAAGACCAAAGCAGGAAACCCAAGAGACAGGGGTTCAGTCTCAGGGTTGGGAAGATCCCGTGGAGAAGGAAATGGCAACTCACTCCAGTATTGTTGCCTGGAATATCCCATGGACAGAGGAGCCCGGTGGGCTGCAGTTCGTGGGGTCACAGAGTTGGACACATAAACACATAAACACAAACTATAGGCCAAGTATTAAGTTGTGTGTTGGGAAGATAAAAAAAAAAAAAAAAAAGAATGGTCCAGGCCCTCAGGAAGAACACAATATTTATCATTAGAAATACTAGTGGGATTAATGGGTTGTAGAATTGTTTTTGTTTGTTTACTTGAATAAAAATAACTGAACAGATATACTTGATGAACTGGGTCATGAGTAGTATTTCTTGACATGGCCAGCAGGGGCCTCCATGTGTCTCCAGAGGTATTAATAAAATTTTTCCTGGAGGCCGATTCTGGGCTTCTAGGAAGGAATGTGATACTCTGAGTCACCAGGTCAAGGACAGCACTGATAAAAACACAACACAACATGTTTCTGAGAGTCCAGTCAATGTTCCAGAAATGTGCCTTATCAATGGTACTTACTCTATGCCAGGCATGAGAGGAAAGTATTCAGAAGCTTGCTTCCAGCGTTTGCCTCATATAACAGCTGTTCCTGCAGCTGAGCTGAGGCTTCCCTGGGATTCCTCTCAAGGGCACATGGGTTCTGGGGGTGGTATCAGTTTTGAGGTGTGCATAGATGAGACAGGGCTTCCCTGGTGGCTCAGATGGTAAAGAATCCACCTACAATGTGGGAGACCTGGGTTCGAGCCCTGGATTGGGAAGACCTCCTAGAGAAGGGCATGGCAACCCACTCCAGTATTCTTGCCTAGAGAATTCCCATGGACAGAGCCTGGCTGGCTACAGTCCATGGGGTCACAAAGAGTTGGACACGACTAAGTAACTAAGTATACACATAGATGAGACAGCTGCAAAGAAGCTGGTCTGGTGACCAGCGCTAGGAGGTAGAGGATGGGACAGCATGCCAGTGTCAAGGCTAGGCACTAAGAGGCTGAATAAGCCTCCGCTGTCAGGAGAATCAGCCAGAGCTCAATTGCCTAGAAGGATGTGAAAAATTCATGATCAGGAGCTCCCCTGCCCTGCTAACAGCAGGAGACCCAGAGCTGTGAACCCAAGGCTGAGCTGCTCAGAAGATGCGTAAGCAGGCTCAAATGAAATCAGTCAGAGCCAGCCCTGTTACGGCACAACTGCATACTTGTAGACAAATCATAAATGACAAATAGCTATTGGTTTTAAGCCTCTAAGTTTTGAGATGATCTGTTAGACAACAGTAGCAAAATAATAAGCTTAATTACAACAATCATAAGGTGATTACTGACACTTATTTCTAAAGGAACATTTACATTAACAAAATATTTTCATAATATTAAATAACACATGGCCCGTTTTGGAAGTAATCATAACATTTTTCTCGATTGCTTAACGGAGTCTCTATCAGTGATTCCTGCTATGAAACAATATTAATGTCTCTCTACCAATCTACTATGTTTATATAAGAAATGGACATCAAGACAGACAGTGTTAACTCACAGCCCTTCTGCAATGCACTCAAGGGAAAGGACATTTCCTCTTAATTCCTCTTTGCGACTTGTATTGCCGTCTGGAGTTAAAAATGTTGGTGGCCTCTGTCTATGTGATTTAGCTGCAAACAAGAAGATCAATATGCATTCCAAGTAAGAATATGGATTTCTAGAAGAACAATTCACTGTCTAAAAATCTAATCCCTTTTCAAATCGATTTACTATTGATTGTGAAATTTGTTAAACAAATACATACATACTCCTTGCCTTATAAATAGCCATACTCAGTTGGCCAGAAGTAGAAACTATTTTGGTTGCATAAGAACTAATATTGAGGACTATTTTCCTTTGTATATTTTCCTAATTTGGGTTTAGGGTTCTATGTATTTTTGGTGGGTTGGTAAAGTTTCAAAATGTAGACATAGAGAGGAAAATTATGTTATCAAATTATCCACCTCTCAAGATGAGTACTCAGGTCAAAGGGAAAATGAGCTATCTATTTTCTGGAAGATGTTAGATTTTTCTGAAAGATATGACAATGGACAAGGTCTTTTGGTTTACCCTAGGGACAATATTATAGTCAATTCCATTAATTAATCATGAAGATAAATCATGGTGGACATCTAATATATCAAGATACCCAAAATTGCAAGGTTTACAGAAAACAAAACAAAACTAGAAAGTGACTGGCAGAGGTCTGGCAAATGTGTGCCACAGATTATGGGTGAAGTTAAAGAAATTAAAGTTGGTTTCCTCAATGGAAAAATAAAGAGGGCTCAAGTCAGAGATCTCAGGGAGGTGTATATATATATATATATATATGGAGAGAGAGAGAGAGAGAGACTACCTTTATGTTTCATGAAGAAAAATCATATGGAGACCTGGCCTAAATGTGTCCTTATCCTCTGGTGGCGTCTCAGAAGAACTTAAAGTAGATATCCTACCATCTTGAGGCTCTAAGAGCCCTTTAAGAGTGTGCAACACTTGAATGTGTTATCTACTTGATGCTCATAAAAACTGAAAAGATAATATATAAATTATCCTCACTTCTCAGAAGAAAAAGCTGAACACCAGAAAAGGTATTACTGAAGACAAATTAAGAGTTTTCCTTAGATTTTAGAGATGGTGGAGGAAATCATACCCCTTTGAAAAATCACTTTGAAGGTGATTTCGAGGTCCATATTTTTCAGGAGTATTTTAATATAAAATAAAATAATATGAAATAAGGTAAAAATAAAATAAAAGTAAGGCAGGAGTTATGGTATGTTACCCTGGCCATTGATAGTACCTTAGTGCTTTTTACTTCATATCTCAAGGGTAAAAAATTAGTACAGCAGAAATTTGAGCTTATGGATAATTTAAGAGGACCCCATATTCAGAACCCATAATTTTCATTCATAGACTCTATATTTAAGATCCATGTTTCCCTTAAGGAAATAAAATTCTTTTCCTTTTAAAAGAATGATGTTAAATCTATTTTTAAAAGATTGTTTCCACTGAAGATAGTGTCTTGATTTTAAACTAAATTAAGAGAAATACTATTTCTAATTATATGACATTGATAAGGTCATGTGAAAACAGATGGAAAATACAATGCTTTCCTGTCAAAATCCGGTTAACGTTAGTTGCTAAAGGTTATTAAGACTTTGATGTTAGTATTTTAGCAGGTTAATGTACCTTGCCAATTCTTATTAATCTATGAGAAAAGTTTATGAGCCAGACAAAAAATGAAAAATGTAATTCTAAACATATATGAAAGATTTTTTTTCCAAATTTTGTGGGATGATTCTTTACATGAAAACAGTTATAGTAACTTTTGTTATTATACATACAACATGGAACATGTTTTAATGACATGTTTGAGAGCTCAAAGCTAAATTTATATGAAACATACATTGATTCTAGTGGTATTAAACATGTAACTAGGAATTTTGTAAAGAAATCAGGTTAAACAGCCATGGAGGTGAAGTTAGTGAACTAAATTCTACAATGAAGAAGAAATACCAGTTACAATCAATCACCAAAACTCACCACCATAAAACTCAGTGTCACTCAAATTAGCAGCTATAGTGTCATTCAATTCATCCACTGAAATAAACAGAATATTATGAAGAATGCAAAAAGAAGTGGAGAGAGAATTGTAAAAAAAGAAAAAAAAGTACTGGGCAACAAAACATAAACCACCATGCTGACCAAGTGCCATCCCAACCTAGTAAAAACAGTGCTTTGCATTGTACATGACTATTTCATTAATTCACTGAGCCACCCCCAACCAGTAAGATGCAGACATATAACTGAAGCTGCAGGACTCCCAGTTAATGGCACTGTGGAGCATAAACCACAAGCAAATGCTCAGAACACTAAGAACTGGGTTGGCCAAAAAGTTCATTCAGCTTTTTCTGTAACATCTTACCAATGTTCTGGCCAAACCAATAGATTCAGGAAGTTGTCATAGAAACAAGAATGGTAATAACAGTAAAAACTGTAAAATACAGTAAAGTAGGCAAGCTTCCTATAATACACATGCCAACACTTTCGTGACTATTCACAGGTACTTCCCTGATCAATGAATCTGTTTACTTCAAAGTTAGTGGGAATTAATAGTTAACATACTTGCACACATTTGTAAACATCATTGCAAGAGAGTTTTTGGAAATCGAACTCTTACCTGAAATCACCTTAACAGAAATTGGTTGCTTCTGCTGTATGGTTTGAGTGTGATTAAATCTGGCGTAACAGATGTAGTCTTCCCGGGTGTCCTCTGGGAGCACATTGGAAAAGTAAAGGTCTCCATTCAGACCTTGGGAAACTCTCTCACTCTGTGGAAGTCTTTGAAAGGCTGGAGAATGGCAGAGAGGTATCTAGATCATTCCATCACAAAGTGGCCACTTTCCAAATTAGCAAGATAACTGTATCTACTAATAAATAGTCCTGTGAACTTCACTTGCATGTATTTTTTTCCTCTATAAAGTTCTTTTGAGTAAAAGCAAATAATCGCAAAAAGAAAAGACATATGAATTAAAATCCCAACTGTACCTGCCAGACCCTAACTTCTCTAGAGTGGGGGCAGAGGTGAGACTAAAGCTGCCCAGTGAAGGGTTTTAGAAAACAAGTGTAAACCAAAAAATGTTTTATGGAACGAGTTTGTGTGACTTTTCCTAACATTTAAGTTAATCCCTAAGTACCAGATCACCTGACCTGCCTCTTGAGAAATCTGTATGCAGGTCAGGAAGCAACAACAGTTAGAACTGGACATGGAACAACAGACTGGTTCCAAATAGGAAAAGGAGTATGTCAAGGCTGTTATATTGTCACCCTGCTTATTTAATTTATATGCAGAGTACATCATGAGAAATGCTGGGCTAGAGGAAGCACAAGCTGGACTCAAGATTGCTGGAAGAAATATCAATAACCTCAGATATGCAGATGACACCACCCTTATGGCAAAAAGTGAAGAACTAAAGAGCTTCTTGATGAAAGTGAAAGAGGAGAGTGAAAAAGTTGGCTTAAAGATCAACATTCAGAAAACTAAGATCATGGCATCTGGTCCCATCACTTCATGGGAAATAGATGGGGAAACAGTGGAAACAGTGGCAGACTTTATTTTCTTGGGCTTCAAAGTCACTGCAGATGGTGACTGAAGCCATGAAATTAAAAGACGCTTACTCCTTGGAAGGGAAGTTATGACCAACCTAGACAGCATGTTAAAAAGCAGAGACATTACTTTGCCAACAAAAGTCCGTCTAGTCAAGGCTATGGTTTTTCCAGTGGTCATGTATGGATGTGAGAGTTGGACTATAAAGAAAGCTGAGTGTCAAAGAATTGATGCTTTTGAACTGTGGTGTGGGAGAAGATGACACCACCCTTATGGCAAAAAGTGAAGTCCATCCTAAAGGAGATCAGTCCTGGGCGTTCATTGGAAGGACTGATGTTGAGGCTGAAACTCCAGTACTCTGGCCACCTGATGTGAAGAACTGACTCACTGGAAAAGACCCTGATGCTGGGAAAGATTGAGGGTGGGAGGAGAAGGGGATGACAGAGGATGAGACGGTTGGATGGCATCACCGACTCAATGGACATGAATTTGGGTAAACTCTAGGAGTTGGTGATGGACAGGGAGGCCTGGCGTGCTGCAGTCCATGGGATCACAAAGAGTCGGACACGACTGAGTGATTGAACTGAACTGAACGAGTATTAATCACAGATACACACATATCTCGGAAAATGCATTATGGAAGCTTATAAGGATGTTAACTTGGGTTGCATCTACATACACAGTCAGACACTCAATACTGTGATAGCATCTGATGGTGATGACCTAGGCCCTGGACAAAGTGTCAGACGGATCAAGGTCCCTGCCTTGTCTGAGTGCAGGATAGGGATCTAACTGGAGAATCAGGCAGCAAACAGGCAATTAACAACAGGGTGCAATACTGATTTAACGATGCACATGTGTGCCTCAGAGGCCCCCCCCCATACCCAGCCTCCCTCACCTCCTCTATCTTTTCTTTTCTGTGTTACCAATTACCTTCTCACATACAGTATGTTTTACCTGTTGTGTGTATGGCTCATAGCCCATCTCCCTGAACTAGAACTTAAGTTCCAGAAGGGCAGAGGCCGTCATCTGCTTGGGCCACTATTGTAGCCCTGAAAATGCACCTGGTCCTTCATAGAATCTCTGTAATTAAATGAGTACAAGCAGCACTGTGACTTCCCAGTTTCACGTTTAACAACAGACTTCCCCTCAGGTCCAAGGAAATGTCTAGCCTTAAGAAAGGAGGGGAGATTTTCTAAGGAGATGAAGGACTCAGGGAAGTGGGACCACTGATCTATGTGTGAACTTACACTTGGCTGGCTAGCATGCTTCCTGAGGCTTCTGACTCAGTTCACTGGGAGAGTGCTTCAGCTCTGAAGTGAGAGAACTAGGAAAAATCGCACCTCTCAGTTGCCTCTGGCCAAGTGTTAACATCTCCTGGGAGGAGGATTTCTCAGTCTGAGTCAAACAGCTATGTTCCTCCAGCAGCAGGTACCCTACCCAATCATCATGAAATGCAAAATGATGGGTAGAAGCCTGCAGCTCCCTTGGGTGGGAGAAGGCAGGGAAATCTGGAGACAGACTTTGAAAGGATGCCGGTTAACCATGTGAACCAAGTTTGTGGTCAGGATGGGGGTTTGGTTGGCGGTTGTAAATTCATGGTTGGAAGTCACTAACCAGGGAAAGAGTTGTTTTAAAAAATAACTCAGAAAAATAATGTATGTTTATTTTATGAATACAAAGAGTTAAATATAGGGATATATTTATCTTCTTTCATTTCTCCTGCTGTATTTTATTGTGGATTAGTGTTGGGAGATCAAATGAAAGGGAATGGGATTTTATGAGGGTGGGAACACTTTGCCCATTGAATTCCTTTGTATTGCATTGGGAAAAAAATGTATGCAGATAGGAATAATTTGGTAAGGTCATCTTGCCAGGAGAATGCTATACATATCTGAATTTTTTTCTCATACCCACATGCAATTTCACTTCAAAAATCCAGAGGCATTGTCAACGGCCTAAATGTATGGAAATGACATAACCAGCAGTGCAATATGAAAATAAATTAGTTTCGTATTCAGATGATTCTGAGACGTCACATGTAAACCTCTCTTTATTAAGCAGAAAAGTCATCATTTCTGAATAAGAAGCAAAAGCCAATTACTGGGCTTCACTTTGGCAGTGAGAGTTGGATACTGTTATTCTAAACCGTAGATATCACTCAGTTCTACTTGATTGGTTACTTATGCTTTCAAAATCTGTAAAAGTTATTACATAATCATATGAAAAATATTTTTGTCCATTTATCCATTTATATATATATTTCCCACTTCTCTGTGATACCTTCTCTGAGTGATTTCATATAAGAGTCGAAAATGGAAATGAAATGTGAAAGCTAGATTTTATCTTCTGTAATGTGAACAGCTTGTGATTTCAAAGGAAATCAAGTCACTGAGAATAGAATGTATTCCCCACAAGTATTTTCAACCCTTCCCACCATTCCACCCAAAGGATTCCTGTCAAGGACAATGGCAACCCCCATGTTGCCAAATTCAATAATTATTTCTCGATCAGACTGGAAGCTGTCTCATCTCTCAGCAATGTTTGAAACGACTGATATTCTGTCTTCTTGGCCCTTTTTCTTCCCCTTGTTTTGGGGATAGCTCCTCTCTCTGTTTTCTTCTTACTAAAGCCACTGATCTTTCTCATCTACTTTTCTTTGCTCCCTAAATGTCTGGCCCCAGGAGGGCCCTGGTCTCAGCCCCCAGGCTGTGCTCTTCATCACCTGCATTTCTTCCCTCAATTCTCTTCTCCAGACTCTGACTGTAAGAAGCATCTCTGCACTAACATCCACGAATGGCTGGAAAGAGCCCTGAATCTTTCTTCTGACTCATGAAGCTCTAACTCACTGGACACCTTCACAAGGATGCCTCAGAGGCTTCTTGCGTTCAAAACCCTGGTTCCTAGTCTCCAAGCAGAAACACATGCTACCTCCAAAGTAACATGCTAACGGGAGGCTTGGAAGGGTAGGAGAGCAGAGCAACAAACAATCCCCTAAGTTTAGAGAAGGGGTGGATAGACGTTACAATGACTAATGAATGACTTCATTTCCCTGTGCCTCAGTTCCCTCACCTAAAAAGTGACGTCATCTGAGTTGCCTCGTGGGGCTGCTGTAAAAAATAGATGAGATAACTCATGTAGTCCTTAGCCAAGCGACAGGCACTTGGGCACTAAATGCCTAAGTAGCTATTGTTACTACTGTATATAAAATAGATGATAAGCAAGCATCTACTGTATATAGCACAGGGACCTGTGCTCAGTCCTCTGTAATAACCTAAATGGGAAAAGAATTTGTATATGTGTAACTGAGTCACTGGGTTGTATACCTGAAACTAACACACACTGCAAATCAACTATATTCCAATATAAGATAAAAAATTAACTAAAAAATATTAGCTGTTACTGGGGATAAAATACCAAAAACAATAAAAAGACACAAAACATTCGGAACAGTTTTATTTCCTTTCCTCCATGGGCTTCTGCTGTTTTAGGAAAGGACAACTGCATTTTACCAGTTGTTCAGTCTCAGTCTTTGGGGTTACCTTTGATTCTGCTCTCTCATGCCTCCATCCTGACCCCAAAAAATCCTGGAAGAGACTTTGAAATTATATTTGGAATCTATTTCTTACCCACTCAACTACTACTACCCAAGTCAGAGTTCCCATCAACTGTTGTCCAGATCACAGCACTGGTCTCCGAACAGGCTGCTCTTTTCTTCTTTCTGTCCTCTCTATTCTCCAGGCATGAACCGAAGTGATGTTCTTACTATCTGTTCTGTGTCAGGTGAAGCAGCTCCTTCAATGGCTCTCTACTTCATTGAAAGCAAAAGCCAAAGTCTTACGCATCGAGTCCCTGGACTTTCCCGACTTCTTCTCTGCCTGTCACCCTTGGATTAGTCAGCCTGGCCACACCTGTCCTTGGGGTTTACACTGGTTTTCTCTTTCCACCCAGATAGTGAAGGTCTGCCTACTCTTTAATTCCTGTAAATTTCTGCTCAAAACTCTGCCTATTTTTGTCCATAGCACTTACTGTCAACTGATGCATATTTTCCAAATACACTTACAGTCTGCTTCTTTCTCTCCTTCCTTTTATTCCCACTGCAATGAATATAAATTCAGTGAGAGCAGGATCTTTGGTTTATTTAGAGAGGCACCTGGTACATGGTAGTTCAGTCCAGTGGCTCAGTCGTGTCCAACTCTTTGCGACCCCATGGATTGCAACACGTCAGGCTTCCCTGTCCATCACCAACTCCCAGAGTTTGTTCAAACTCATGTCCATTGAGTCCATGATGCCATCTAACCATCTAATCCTCTGTCATCCCCTTTTCCTCCTGCCTTCAATCTTTCCCAGCATCAGGGTATTTTCCAATGAGTTAGTTCTTTGCATCAGGTGGCCAAGGTATCGGAGTTTCAGCTTCAGCATCAGTCCTTCCAATGAATATTTGGGACTGATTTCCTTTAGGATTGACTGGTTTGATTTCCTTGTAGTTCAAGGGACTCTCAAGAGTCTTCTCCAACACCATAGTTCAAAAGCATCAATTTTTTGGCACTCAGCTTTCTTTATGGTCCAAATCTCACATCCATACACGACTATTGGAAAAACCACAGCTTTGACTATATGGACCTTTGTCAGTAAAGTAATGTCTCTACTTTTTTATATACTGTCTAGGTTGGCCATAGCTTTTTCTCCAAGCAGCAGGCATCTTTTAATTTCATGGCTGCAGTCACCATCTGCAGTGATTTCGGAGCCCAAGAAAATAAAGTCTGTCACTGTTTCCATTGTTTCCCCATACATTTGTGATGAAGTGACGGGACTGAATGCCATGATCTTCATTTTTTGAATGTTGGGTTTTAAGCCAGCTTTTTCGCTCTCCTCTTTCACTTTCAAGAGGCTCTTTAGTTCCTCTTTGCTTTCTGCCATTAAGGTGGTGTCATCTGTATATCTGAGATTATTGATATTTCTCCTGGCAATCTTGATTCCAGCTTGTGCTTCATCCAGCCCAGCATTTCTCATGATGTACTCTGCATATAAGGTAAATAAGCAGGGTGATAATATATAGCCTTGACATACTCCTTTCCTAATTTGGATCCAGTCCAAATTGGGAACTGGACAACTCCAACTGTTCCTTCTTGACCTGCAAACAGATTTCTCAGGAGGCAGGTAAGGTGGTCTGGTATTCCCATCTCTTTAAAAATTTTCCCATTTGTTGTGATCCACACAGTCAAAGGCTTTAGGGTAGTCAATGAAGCAGAAGTATATGTTTTTTCTAGAATTCTCTAGCTTTTTCTATGATCCAATGGATGTTGCAATTTGATCTCTGGTTCCTCTGCCTTTTCTAAATCTGCTTGAACATCTGGACGTTCTCAGTTCATGTGCTGTTGAAGCCCAGCTTGGAGAATTTTGAGCATTACTTTGCTGGCGTATAAGATGAGTGCAATTGTGCGGTAGTTTGAGCATTCTTTGGCATTGCCTTTCTTTGGGATTGGAATGAAAACTGACCTTTCCTAGTCCTGTGGCCACTGCTGAGTTTTCCAATTTTGCTGGCATATTGAGTGCAGCACTTCCACAGCATCATCTTTTAGGACTTGAAATAGCTCAACTGGAATTCCATCACCTCTACTAACTTCATTCATAGTGATGCTTCTTAAGGCTCACTTGACTTCACACTCCAGGATGTCTGGCTCTAGGTGAGTGATCACACCATCGTGGTTATCCAGGTCAATAAGATCTTTTTTGTATAGTTCTTCTGTGTATTCCCGCCACCTCTTCTTAATATCTTCTACTTCTGTTAGGTCCATACTGTTTCTGTCCTTTATTGTGCCCATCTTTGCATGACATGTTCCCTTGGTATCTCTAATTTTCTTGAAGAGTTATCTAGTCTTTCCCATTCTATTGCTTTCCTCTATTTCTTTGTATTGATTACTTAGGAAGGATTTATAATCTCTCCTTGCTATTCTTTGGAACTCTGCATTCAGATGGATATATCTTTCCTTTTCTCCTTTGTCTTTAGCTTCTCTTCTTTTCTCAGCTCTTTGTAAGGCCTTCTCAGACAACCATTTTGCCTTTTTGTATTTCTTCTTCTTGGGTATGGTTCTGATCACTGCTTTTCATACAATGTTACGAACCTCCTTCCATAGTTCTTGAGGCACTCTATCTACCAGATCTAATCCCTTCAATCTATTTGTCACTTCCACTGTATAATCATAAGGGATTTGATTTAGGTCATACCTGAAAGTTCTAGTGTTTTCCCCTATTTTCTTCAATTTAAGTCTGAATTTGGCAATAAGGAGTTCATAATCTTGAGCCACAGTCAGCTCCCAGTCTTGTTTTTGCTGACTGTATAGAGCTTCTCCATCTTTGGCTGCAAAGAATATAATCAATCTGATTTCGGTATTGATCATCTGGTGATGTCCATGTGTAGAATGGTCTCTTGTGTTATTGGAGGAGGGTGTTTGTGATGATCAGTGTGTTCTGTTGGCAAAAGCCTGTTAGCCTTTGTACTGCTTCATTTTGTACTCCAAGGCTAAACTTGCCTGTTATTCCAGGTAGCTCTCAACTTCCTACTTTTGCATTCCAGTCCCCTATGATGAAAAGGCCATCTTTTTTGGGTGTTAGTTCTAGAAGGTTTTGTAGGTCTTCCTAGGACTGTTCAACTTCAGCTTCTTTAGCATTACTGGTCAGGGCATAGACTTGGATTGCTGTGATATTGAATGGTTTGCCTTGGAAACAAACAGAGATCATTCTGTTGTTTTTGAGATGGCACCCAAGTACTGCATTTGGATGCTTCTGTTGACTATGAGGGCTACTCCACTTCCTCTAAGGGATTCTTCTTTGGTCCCACCCTTTAGAACAAGATCCAGATTCCCCCACAGCCAGTCCCTCCCATCAGGAAGCTTCCACACGCCTCTTATCCTTATCCATCAGAGGGCAGACAGAATGGAAACCACAATTACAGAAAATTAACCAAACTGATCACTTGGATCACAGCCTTGTCCAATTCAATGAAACTATGAGCCATGCTGTGTAGGGCCACCCAAGACCAACATGTCACGGTGGAGAGTTCTGACAAAATGTGGTCTACTAGAGAAGGGAATGGCAAACTGCTTTAGTATTCTTGCCTTGAGAACCCCATGAACAGTATGAAAAGGCAAAAAGATATGACATTGAAAGATGAATTCCTCAGGTCAGTAGGTGCCCAATATGCTACTGGAGAAGAGTGGAGAAATAGCTCTAGAACGAGTGAAGAGGCTGAGCTAAAGTGAAACAATGCCCAGCTGTGGATGTGACTGGTGATGGAAGTAAAGTTCGATGCTGTAAAGGACAATTTTGCATAGGAACCTGGAATGTTAGGTCTATGAATCAAGGTAAATAGGTACATAGTAGGTATTCAATAAAACAGAGCAAATGAATGAAATGATATGTGATTTGTTTTCCTGAGCATCTCTAAAAAAATTATAAACATGAATCACAGGAGGTAATCATTGACTTGGATCGCCAATAATCATAAGACTCATGAAGAAAGTTCATATTTTTAAAACTTACAATTATCCATCCAGAATATTATGGGTGGTGGTAACCCAATTGGTGGTCTGCAGGGAAGGACCAAAGACTGGCCATTTCGAAGTATTATTGGTTCAAGCTTTTCTTTGGTCCACAACGGTGACCCTAATAAAATAAAATAATAACTTCTAAGTTATTTCTGCACTGGAAAACAAAAAAAGCACTATAAAGAAAGATAAACCAAACTTGTAGAGAAATAGTAACTTGGAATTTATGGAAATTAAGATAAATTTTTCAAAAAATTATATTCATAGGATAAGTTCTAAGTCAGCAAGTCCATTTCTAAGAATTTACATTAAATAAATCCTTGAAGATACATAATGATTTTGTTAAAAGCATGCTTTTCACAAAAGAACAAAAAACATTTATATATGTAAAAAGATTTGTGAAAGAAATAATAGTAAAGCTATACTTTTGAATAAAATAGTGTTAGATGTTGTATAAAGACAGTTAAACAATAAGTATAAGATTAATATAATAAACATGATATGTAGATAAGCCAAAAAGGTTACAAATTAAGAATGAGTTTGTTTTCAATAAGTACACACTTATCTGCCTAGGTAAAAATATAAAAAACAGTAATTTCCTTGAATGAAAGGATTCGTGAACAATTTTTACATTTCTTTTTTGTTCATTTGTAGTTGATTTGTTCTGTAAAGCACAAATATTATACACATAATTGAAAAAAGCTTTAAAAATGATCAGACTTTCAAATGGCCACTGTTCTTTAAATACATGCTCTTGGGCTGTTGAGAGGATGTACTGACTGTTGCAAAAAGAGTTACAATAATATGAAGATGATGAGGCCACTCTGTTTCCAGTGAAATTTTGATATAAAAATGTTTAAAGAAATATATGCACTCTAATGTTCATGTTCATAGCAACATTATTTACAATAGCTAAGATACGGAAGCAACCTAAGTGTCTATCAACAGATGACTGGATAAAGAAGTCGTGTGTGTGTGTGTGTGACATATAATGAAATATTGGGCTTCCCTGGGGCTCAGATGGTAAAGAACCTGCCTGCAATGCAGGAGACCTGGGTTCAACCCTGGGTCAGAAAGATTCCCTGGAGAAGGGAATGGCTACCCACTCCAGTAATCTTGCCTGGAGAATTCCTTGGACAGAGGAGCCTGGTAGGCTATAGTCCATGGGGTCGCAAGAGTCAGACATGACTGAACAACTAACACTTTCACTTTCACACAATGGAATATTACTCAGCCATAAAACAGAATGAAAATTGGACACCTGCAGCAACATAGATGGACTTGTAGGGCACTGTGATAAGTGAAATAGGTCTCTTTGTACAGAGCAAGACAAATAGATGATATCATTTATATGTGGAATCTAAAAAATATAACAAATTAGTGAATATAACAAAACGGCAGTGGACTCACAGACATATACTCACTCACTCACAAACTAGTGGCTCCCAGTGGGAAGAGGGAAGAGGAGAGAGGCAATATAGGGGGAAGGAGTTAAGAACTACAAACTGCTGTGCATAAAGTAAGTTACAAGGATATATTACATAACACAGGAAATATAACCAATTTTTATAATATTCTTAAATGGAAATGGGAGAAAATAATAGCAAATGAAGCAACTGACAAACATCTAATCTCAAAAATATACAAGCAACTCCTGCAGCTCAATTCCAGAAAAATAAATGACCCAATCAAAAAATGGGCCAAAGAACTAAATAGACATTTCTCCAAAGAAGACATACAGATGGCTAACAAACACATGAAAAGACGCTCAACATCACTCATTATCAGAGAAATGCAAATCAAAACCACAATGAGGTATCATTTCACGCCAGTCAGAATGGCTGTGATCCAAAAGTCTATAAGCAATAAATGCTAGAGAGGATGTGGAGAAAAGGGAACCCTCTTATACTGTTGGTGGGAATGCAAATTAGTACAGCCACTATGGAGAACAGTGTGGAGATGCCTTAAAAAACTGGAAATAGAACTGCCATACGACGCAGCAATCCCACTGCTGGGCGTACACACTGAGGAAACCAGAAGGGAAAGAGACACGTGTACCCCAATGTTCATCGTAGCACTGTTTATAATAGCCAGGACATGGAAGCAACCTAGATGTCCATCAGCAGATGAATGGATAAGCGAGCTGTGGTACATATACACAATGGAGTATTACTCAGCCATTAAAAAGAATACATTTGAATCAGTTCTAACGAGGTGGATGAAACTGGAGCCTATTATACAGAGTGAAGTAAGGCAGAAAGAAAAACACCAATACAGTATACTAACGCATATATATGGAATTTAGAAAGATGGTAACGACAACCCTGTATGTGAGACAGCAAAAGAGACACAGATATATAGAACAGTCTTATGGACTCTGTGGGAGAGGGAGTGGGGGGGATGATTTGGGAGAATGGCATTAAAACATGTACAATATCATATAAGAAATGAATCACCAGTCTGGGTTCGATGCAGGATACAGGAAGCTTGGGGCTGGTGCATTGGGATGACTCGGAGGGATGGTGTGGGGAGGGAGGTGGGAGGGGGGTTCAGGATGGGGAACACGTGTACACCCGTGGCGGATGCATGTTGATGTATGGCAAAACCAATACAATATTGTAAAGTAAAAAAATAATGATAATAAAAAATAAAAAAAGAAGTAAACTCCAAAAAAAAAAGGAGTATAACCTTTAAAATTGTGAATCATTATATTATATACATATAACCTATATAATAAAGTACATCAACCATACTTCAATTAAAAAATGTTTAAAGAAGTTACACTTATACCTCAATTACCCATTTTATATTGAATTTATCTCCATCTGACTATATGGACTATGCTTGTACATAAGATTCAGGAGAAATTAATGATTAGATCAATCTGAGGAAGAAGCATTTTTCTTACCCCTGGTGATTTATTCTGGACTTCTACAAAAGACACACTGGTTTGGCAAAACATTAGGCTGACGAATTGGGAAAGGTGGAAAAGGGTGATGATTTTCATGCAAAATAAGCCAGAGTACTGGCATCAGTGCCACTGCCTTCTTGTAGTGGTTATTTGGATGATGTAACAGATGCTGGTGTTGGAGCCAGACTTTAAAAAGGGTCCTGTTCAGCGAACAGGTCTGACTTACTGGATGGACGGATGACAATGTTATTAGAAATCGCAGCCCCGCGTTCGTTCCTGGCTGTACACTGATAGACTCCTTCATAGGTCTCTGCTTTCCCCTCGCTCATGATGTTGATTGTGAGGGTTCCTGAGCCAGGCTTCATGGTGACGAGAGGGTCTTTATCTATGTCAAAATGAGTCCCATTTCGGGTCCAGGAAAAGCTGCCAGGCACATAGAGGATTAAGCTTGTTAACAGTCCAGAAAAACAGGATTACTTGCTCTTTAACAAATTCCTTGTAGTTTTATGAGTTTCTGAATAATTAGACTTTAATATTCAATAAAAGAGCAATAAGCTCCATACCTAAAATGTTTCACTGAATCGTGACTTAGAAAAAAGTGCTGACCATACATACTAAGGTTCATGTCTTCATCAGAAGTACCAAAATCTGACTCAATAAAGAAACCATGCATACAAATTGCCTGTCATTTTTCAAAGAAAATATTGTAAGTAGGTCACCAAGGCACATCTTCTTAGAGCTTTATTACATTTTTATTATAAACTCCATTGTTTATAGAATTGATAACCTGTCTATGAAAATTTGCTCCAGGGTGAAGTGTAACATGAAAGGCCTTTACAAGTACTAATATATGTGTATATTATAAGTGATCAGACTAGTGTCAAGTTACCACAAGGCAAAGTGTGAGTTGGGAGGAGAGGAAGACACTTGAATTCAATGGTATTTTAAATGTCAGGTTTCATTAAAAAAGTGACCATTCTATATAAAATATATTTGAGAATTTTTAATCTAGAGATGATTTTGTAAATTTCTGGGAAAGTATTTCAAATTGGCAACTAACAGCCTTCTTTTTCAGCTTTGTTTATATAAAATGAATGACTGCCTTATATAAAAGCCACAGAAGTCATGTAATAAAAGACTTGGTAACTGGTTACAAATGAACAACGGCCATGCTCTTACACAAGCATTAATTTCTAAACTTTTCCATGATTCCCAAGCCCTCTTGGATTTCCCTTCCCACTGTTTACCCATTTACTGGGAGCTGTCACACCTCCTAAGGCAGGAGGCAGTGGTAGTGGATGCTACTGGCTTATGGTAAATAGAGATTAAGGATGCTGTAAAATATCCTACAATGCACAGGAGAGCTCTGCCTCCATAACGAAAAATTATCCAGCCCAAAATATCAACAGAGCTAAGGTGGAGAAATCCTGCCTAACAGGGAGTTATAGGAAGTATTAAGTGAGTATTCAAGTGAAGGGGACACTGTCCATCATAGGACATTACATTAGGGCTTAAGCACTCAAATATTTCTAATAATATAGCAGAACAGATTGTTTTAAGCCAGCCTTTGATGGAAATTTTTGATATCCTTAGGTATTTACTGCCAGTTAATTTTTTCCTCTGGTGCCAGTCTGTGATAGATTAGTAAGGCTGGTCATAGACAAACTCAGAAATACAATATTGAGAAAATCTCCTTTCTATTTTATAACTTTAAAAATTCCACATTATATGTCCATAATAATCATCCAATTCTTGAAAACTTCCATATATTACAGGACAAGTTACAGATCACCCACTAAGGAGGTGTGGAACCTGGATAAGGTTACCTAGCATTATTGGGCATCAGTTTTCCCTCTATAAAATATATTGGCTGGACAAGATAATGTTTAATGTTTCTCCCAAGTCTAAAATGCTCTGCAGTGCTCATGCCAAGATGCATATAAAGCGTCCTGAGTGTTGAACTCTGCCATGTTTGGAAAACCACTTGGAGCTATTTTATAGATTTCGAGAGAGCTAGGAGAGATCTTAGAAGTTGTGTAATTCAGCTTCTTTATTTTATAGATAAAGACACCAAGGCCCATACAGAAGGAATTTGCCCATGTCACAGGCTGTCAGAAGGCTCTTTTGACATCTTCCCACAATTTTTTAGCATGTCACACATAAAGCTATCAGTATGGAAATGCAACCATCTGGGTTTTTAGGAAGAACCAACTGAATTTAATTAAAAGCAGAAAGACAAAACAATGAACCTACAGACATTATTAAATGACACTTTAATAATAGGTGAAAGTGTGAAAGTAAAAGTGTTTGTCGCTCAGTCGTGTCTGACTCTCTTTGACTCCATGGACCGTAGCCCGCCAGGCTTCTCTGTTCATGGGATTCTCCAGGCAAGAATACTGGAGTGGGTTGCAATTCCCTTCTCCAGGGGATTGTCCTTACCCAGGGATCTATCAGTGCTTCTTTTCAGTATTATAACAACAGAAAGCACACCTACCTTGGAGGAGGTTTCCCCTTTGCCTCACACTGGATTACAATATTCTCTCGAGGGTCAATAATGTAATCTTTTGGAGACTGTTGAGTGATGGTTGGTGGTTGCACCACTTAATTGTAGAAAGAAGAACAATGGATAGAAATAAATTATTTAATATTGTAATAGTAATCATTTTTTTTTCTGTATCAAAATCACTTACCCTAGACTAAATATGCTCCAAATGTTTTTAGTAATTTCTCTTGTGGCAACACACAACTCAGCAGATTCTTGGCTAAAAGACTCTTAAAATTTTGGAGTCAAGACATAACTCCCTTTTGGTAACTTTATTTGTGTTCATAAAGCCCATTTTCCCACACTGAAAGTTTGGGAAATTCTTTACCAATATAAGCTTAAAATTAAGATTTTCATTTCTGATGTAACAATGAGAAATTTCTCTGAGACCTTTGGTTCAAATGATGCTTTTTGATAAAATTTAAGTTACGAGTAAATTTGCAACTTTATTAAAGAGTAACTGCTTTATAGTTCATTCCTGGGTTCATGTAAATGAATACACTGGTAACAAATATATTTGAGAAGCACTGTTAAAAAGATGATTAAATTAGAGACTTGACATGTCTGATTAGAGCCAGGAGGAAGGTGGCTACTAGGAACAGAGATAAAACAGGCTTATTTAGAAGAGGAATTGGGAAGCTCTCTGTTATAAGAAACAATATTCTCATTTCAGTCTTCAAAGTGCTATGTGATAATTTATTATCACATTGTAGGAAGAAACTATTCTGACCCAGAACAACTGAATCTGAAAAAAACCTGGTATGTGGACATTTGATGTTCAAGTCACTCTAAGATTACCATGCCCTCCTTGTGAAATCAGAATCACAGAGTGTAGAACAGGAAGGGAAGGGAGAAATAATCTATTTTGACTTCTTCTGTTGCCTAATGCAGCAAAATAGCTTGACTTCCTAGGCAAGCAGAGAGAAGCAAAGTATCCTGGGTACAAGGTAACTACCTTGCACACCTCCAAAGCAAGCTGTTTACACAGACCACAATGGTTCTCAATCTGGTCACATCTAGAGATGATTCTGGTTGTCACCACTGGGGTGGGAGTGGTCCTGGCATCTGGTGGGTAGAGGCCAGGGATGCTGCTAAAACATCTTACAGGGTACAGGACATCTTTATAATGTAAAGACTTGGTATTTGGTTCATTTAAGTTTTTCATATTTCAGACTGTCCCTTTCCTCTGCAACTATGCTCTGGGCTTCCTTTGTGAAACTTCTTCCATCTGCCAATCAAGTTATTTCCCAAAGCTTCCTAACTGTTCTCTGCCTTTGTCTTTCTTTCTTGTGGGGGAACTGTGCACATGACTAAACCGACCACTTCCATGGCTTAAAATGTCTTATAAATCTGCAGGCATGATTCTGTTTTCTTTGTCTCCAATCTTGTGTCTATTGACCAGACAGCTCTTACTAAATATCCAAAGAACACCTAAAATACAGATCAAAAATGGAACTCATAATTGCCATCATTTACTGTGCACCTGTTAGCTGCAGGATACTGCACAGTGTCAATTTCAACTCCCTTTAGCAAGATCCATCCCCTTCCTTATCCTAAGCCAGCTGCTCCTTTCAGCCTCTAGCACTGTCCAGGGGAGCCTCATCCTTTCCAGCCCAGTCAGTTACCGATGCTGGGTAGCAGTTTGGTCTAACAAATAAGAACTAGTCTGTCTGTTTTTCACCAGCTGTGAGAATTCAAGCAAGTTTCTTAACTTCTGTGAGCCCTCATTTCCGTAAAGGGAAAACAGGGTTTGAAAGTGGTATCTACCTCCTAGGGTTGCTGGGAAAATCAAATGAAATTACTTGTGCAAAATTCTTAGTCCATGCCAAACTGTAATGGTTCAGTGATATTACCTGTATTTAGATTATTATCATAGTCATTTTTATTTAGACCAGCTTCACTTTGCAGAGATCCTTTAGGCTCTGGCAGTATAGAGTCTGGGATGATGGAAAGAAGCTTAGAATTCCCCACTAAGGGATCAGCAGGCATAGGTTGTGGGTAAGGGGGACTTTTAGGAGTGATTCAATCTGATTTCTTGTGCTTTTCTGAGAGTGACAGAGATGCAAGGGTGGTGGTCTCAGACCCAGAACTTAATGGAGCTGGTTTAGCTGCCACAAGTCATGGCCAGGAGCTGACCATCTAGATGGAACTCTTTGAACAGTGCTGAGGTTACTGGGCAACCAACAAGGGCTATGGAGTAACAAGGGGAAAAGGTGATTTTATATAATTGTCCTGGTTAATCCAATACCAAAGAATTTTTCAAATGCTTGAAAATTATTATAATTTTTTAGGTAGATGATAGGTGGTGCCCAGCTGTCAGAGGCAGCAGTTTTAGATTAGAGCATGCCACTCAGAAAGGATGTGAGTGGGGGTTGCTTGTCTTTTGTATACTTCCAAACAAGATTCAAACTCTCTGGGCCATTTTACTGATGACATTAAGAAACACTAGTCTACCCAGTCCTGCAGATTGAGCAAGTATATGAATGAACTCTGCTGAAGTACCTGCAAGTGCCCAACTCCTATATATATCCAAAGACATGTTTTTATTCCAGCCAGCTTTTAACAGCATTTAGAACCAGAAGTTCTCTTCCAATTTTGTGGTTCTCATTGAGTTACATCAGATGTGAATGAAGCGCAGAAGTTAGTAGTGCAGAATATTGGTAAAAGAAAAACAGTAATACCTGAGTTCAGAATTCATGCAGGGAATATATTCAACCTGCTTCTTGGAATTTCATTGCAATGCTTAGCCACAGTAAACACACATGCTTAAAAAGACGTTAGCCATGAAAATAAAATCGTGCATTTAATTCACAGTATTCATTCAAAAACAAAGACACAGTCAAATTTTCACACTGCCTGGTAATGACCGAAAGACACTTACAGTCTTCAAGAAGTTTTGCTTTTTCCCCATCAATATCAGCAGGTGAGTGGGCGAACAGGATTAAAGAAAACCAGATGTTAGTAATAGGAACGTTAGCACCCTGAAGATAATAGGGGCGTCTTGTCTATTTTATTTAATCTAAAAAACCAGTAGAGCAAAGGTGGAGCTGGTGAAGTAGCAAGAGAAAGAAACCCCCATTAAAGGTTTTGTTTATTCCTGAAGCAGTGATTTCTACAGAAACATAAGGGAAGAACAAAAGAGATGCTATAGGCCCCAAAAAATGATTCTTCCAGGAATAGGAATGGGTAATTCCATGCCATACATGTTGTGCTGGACAAGTAATTATGTTCAATTTGAAAAATAGCCTAAATCTACAATTAATCTGAGTTGTCACATACTGTGTTGTGTCTGATCCTATTATTCCAGACATCACTATGCACATGGTAATGATACCTAACAATGGGATACTGCCACAAGGAGAGTGCTCCATCCAAGTCAAATCCAGCACTGATTTGAGGTTTTTCTATTTCCATGGTTAATCCCCATGTTGGTAATTGCACTTTTCAGACAGTTGACATATTTCTGCTTCAGAATGCCTCAGTCACCCAGGGCTGCTAGTACCTACCCCAAGGTGCAGAAGAGGTGTAAGGAACTGGGGCAGGAAGAAACTGCATTAGCATGCAATTCACATGATTCCGCTGTGCTGCCTGTCATTACTACTTGCAAAGGTTAATGCAGGAGCGCCTGGGTTGTCTGTGACTTTCTTTTCATCATGGTTCTGCCTCTTCTCCATTAGCAGCGATAATTGAGTTAGCCGTAGGTGACTGTTTCCCTCTGATTGTTAGATTGAGCAGTCAGATTAAGGGAGAATATATTTAACACAAGAGAGAACAAAAGCATTTCTCTCAATGCTTTTCTCTCACTTCTACATATCTGCTAGGGCAAATGCTTACTTAGGCATTCAAACACCAATGGGCTTAACCAATCATATCTTTTTTTTTTTTAATTGAAATTAAAGTCACTGAATGAATATCTTTTGAAAAGAAGTTGAATGTTGCATTTTCTTATACTTTAAAGATGCACAGCAAAAGGAGTCAACAAAGCATGGGGCCCATCACATCTCTTCTTCCCATTGGCAGTTGCAATCTCTTTGGTTAAAAAAAAACAAAAAAAAAACAAAAAAAAAACCGACATAACAACAATTGAATTGCCCCAGGAAAGTGTTATCTTCCTTGCACCTTGGAAAGCTTGCCAAACAGATGTTCTATTCAAGAAGCTAATGGATTTAAAGAGGTCATGTAGATTAGGGATAAAGAATAAATCAATTCTGAAGTACAGTAATTGTCCAGATTTGAAATTCTGCTTTCCATTGCAGGAAAAGTAACCCGTTGGCACTTAGCATTATCTGTAATTTTTCAGACGCCACCCAGCTCGGGGAGAGTGCAGCATATATGGTGCTTTATTGAGGAAAGGGTGGGCTCCTATAGTAGCTGTTACTTGCTCCATTCTAAATAGCAATTTTGCTGAAGACTTGTTTTATTCTCAACATTGACATCTTGGTCTTTAATCACCATTTTTAAAACAAAGACCTTTCACTAGGCTTTGATAAGACACATTTTCTAGCTCTAAACTCATACTTAAGATTCAAAACTCCAAAGTGAACTTTGGAGAGGTGGGAAGGGGATAAACGGGGAGGGGGGCGGTAATCCATGATCATTCTTTTTATTGGCGTATAGTTGCTTTACAATTCTGTTAGTCTCTGCCGTACAACATCGTGAGTCAGCTAAATGTATACATATATTCCCCCTTCTTGAGCCTCCTTCCCCATCCCACCCCTCTAGGTCATCACAGAGCCCCGACCTCCCTGAGCCACACAGCAGCTTCTCTCTAGCTATCTATTTCACACCTGGCAGTGGACACGTGTCAACGCTACTCTCTCAGTTCGTCCCTCCCTCTCCTTCCCTGCCTGTGTCCAAAAGCAATTCCTGCAGGATGGCTTCTATAAAAAGTTGCCTGTTGGGAAGATCAGCTCACACTTCACTCCTTCTTGGGCCAGCCCCCTCAGTGGTACACCAAAAGGATCTGAAGGGAGGGAAAGACTGATAGGGAGGGGACCATGTGTCTGACCCATTCAATGGCCTTTTCTAGAGTCTGATTCTTTTTTTTCCTAGGGATTGATTCTTTATAAACACCAGGTGCTGTTTGATTTGCTTTTCAGGATCACACAGACGGTCCTCCATCCACACTGTTCAGAGTGATGGTAAATGCCAGGGAGGTTCTGGCTCCAGGGGCTCAGAGCTTTGCAATTTTAAGACTTACGATCAAGAGGGACTTCCAGGGCACTAATCATCTGGCACAGGAAGAGCATCAGCGGCGCTCTGCCTGCAGATAAGCGCTTCTTTTTCGGCATTATTTTAAGCTGCATTAGCTGAGCTCCTGCTGAGCCCCACAAGCTGAATTTCCTTTTCTTCTTTCACAAAAGATTTGTGTGCAGTGTTTCAATAATTCTCATGCAGGAAACTGAAAAAGGATAGAGGAAGAATGAGTGTAATCTTTTTTTTTTTGAAAGAAGGAAATGAAGAGAGGAAGTCTGCAGTTCAGAACATCAGTTCTGTATTATACATGAACTCTAAATGGGAGCTAACTTTTAAATATTTAACTCTGAGGACTGAAAGAATCATTTATTCATAAATCAGCTAAAATTAGGTCAGAAATATTTGCAATGATGTCAAGCAAAACCTGTTAGTGCCATCCTTCTGGTTTTCCCAGTTTAAATATCTGTGTTTATATCAGAGGCTACCATGTCTCTAATAGAGCAAGAAAACTTAGCTTTGAATTGGTTAAAAGGTGTGACTTTGAAGGGGAGGCCTAATGGCTTCTCTTTTCCAGAGATTCTCTCTGTGAAAGTTCAGGGTGTGGTTGTCAATTTGTTTCAAACCTCAAACACTGATTTACTGGCAGAGCCACCAAGAATATTGGCCTTTTCCGTCTCTTACCTGGACTGTGGCAACAGACACGCCTGGGCTCTGAGTTCCAGGTCTTCCTCACTGCAGCAACCCTCTGAAACAATGCTGACTAATTTTCTCAAAAGGTCTTTGGTTAAATCATCAGAGTAGTCTCATGGACCTACCCAATAAAGTTCAAATACCCTTAAACAGGTAATAAAAAACTTCAATGATCTGGTCTGAGTTTATCCTACCAACCTTATTTCCTCCTATTTCCACATAAGTTATTATTTTTGTTTGTTTGTTTGTCAGTTTGACTGCCTGATTCTGCTTTTCTTTCTTGGGCCAGTCCTTCAATATGCTTTGAGTTTTCCCAACTTCTTGCCTTGGTTTATCCTACTCCTTTTACCTGGAATGTCCTCTCCACCAAATTTCCTCATCAGTGTCCAAAGGATTTCTTTATAGATCATTGAAAATGGAAACACAAGCTGACCACTCAAATAAAGTCATTTATTTCGTCCTCTGAGAACCCCTGAAATTCCTTGTTTTATTCATCATGTTATTATACAGGTATATACTTTTGGGGGATATGCATGCTCTCTCCCCTACTACTTCAGACAAAGATTGTGCCTCTCCCATCTTTATAACCTAAAATAGTGTACCTGGCACATGAAAGTGTCTACCGTACACAAGAAAACATGAGCACAAACACAGAATGTCAGACAGGCTTCTGTCCGACAGCAGACTCCTGCGTGAAATGATGGGTATAATCTTCTCCCTAAGAGATGCTAGTGACCAATAGCTCTCTCTCAAGAAGGTAGGAGAGATGCCATTATTATAAACTAGGGTCATTTATGCAGTTTCATTACTGAATTATTTGTGTAATTGTGTATTTTTAAAATGTCTATCTTTCCCACTCAACTGAAAACCTCCAAAGAGTAGGGACCACATCTTCCGTGTTCCCTATCATGTCCCCAGAGCTCATCACAGTGTCTGGCATATGGTAAGGAGTAAATAATATTGGCAGAAAAAAAAAGGCAGGGAAAGGGGAAAGATGAGGTTGTATTCAGAGAGGCACTCTGACCACAGTCTATCTAAGGCTATATTTATATTTATACTTATGTGCATGCATGCATGCTCAGTCATGCCTGACTCTTTGCGATCCCATGGACTGTAGCCCGCCAGGCTTCTCCGTCCTTGGGATATTCCAAGCAAGAATACTGGAGTGGGTTGCCATTTCCTCTTCCAGGGGATCTTCCCAACCCAGGGATTGAACCCACATTGACAGGCAGATTCTTTACCATCATAGCACTTGGGAATCCCTGGTTTCCTACCAGAATTCTTCAGTTTCTTACTCAATTCAGCATTATGGTCTAAAAGTCACAAAACTATTTCTCTAAAAGTCCTTTATATAAATCCTCTTGAAGAGGAGGCATTTTTACAAAGGTAACAGAGTGAAACCATAACTGTCTATATTTACACTACTTGGTTTGAAAACCAAACTCTTATCAATCTGGTCAAATTAGTTGGCATATTATGTCTGTGTGTGGAAGAGAGCTTAAATTTATAAAAGAGAAATGAAATGATGCTGATAACATGTGTTTTGCTAGCAACTGAGTTCTGATTTGAACATGATTATAACTGTAGTTGTGTATTTCTTGCAAAACAAATATAAAAATATGCTAAACAAATGCAAAAAATTCCAAACATAGACATTATACATATATAAATATTATTTTATGAATGAAACATCCATACTGTGTGCTTTCATTTAAGATCCAGGAAATTTGTCTTTCTATATTACAATACATAAACATCACGATTTAAACATTGAGAGGCAGGTAGAGAAGCTCACCCAACCATTACTAACCAAAATATAAACCAGACTGTCTTTCTGTGCATGCAAAGCAGTTCTATATTATTTAATCAGATTTACTTAGGTCTTTCATGATTTTTTCTGTTGAAATGCTAGTTGTGAATTTATAGATAGTCTTCAAGGAAAATAAAACATAAATGGCAAGATGACCCTAAAACAAGTCAATGATACATGCTACACATACTGAGAGAAAACTATAGAACCAAACATTGAGAAAACAAAGGGAACACCTGCCTGAATTGTGTGTCAAACTAACTGAGTTTATTCAATTTAAGTGCCTGGAATAGATGCCAGAGAACTAAAACACTTTCTAGAAGCTGTACAAATAAATTGTAATGCACATAAGATCTTAAGCAACTACATACAGTTTCTAAGCTCTTCATTCATTATTTGTTTCCCTGAATGCCTTAACTGTTCATCCTTCAAAACAGAGAAACTATTAGACAACATCCTATAAAAGAAAGTATCATTCAACCTGCTTATCTTTTCAGAATATATATGGAATAAAATACTGCACATTAAATCACAGTGTTGTATAAAGAAAAAAATAAAAATCTTAAGAAAAATTGAGACAGCACTTACTTAAAGAGACATGAGTAAATCTTCATAATGAGAGGAGGTCATGAACTATAATAAATGAAGATGCAGTCTCTCATCAGAAGCTGTAAGCTCATTTAAACCAATAGCCACAAAATCATCTCCAGTGTAGGTTCTGTTTGGGGAAGACAAAGCAATGGCCCAGCCCATCCTCTGAATCCTGCCCATGGAAAATCACTGACTTCTCCTAGGAATGCCAGCACAGGTGAATAACCCAGTCTCTAAGGACAGTGCTAGGTCCCTGAAAGTCACAGTGAAAATCAAATACAGCTACAGAAAAGTGAACTTTCTCTCTGTAAGAGGGATGGACTTCGCATGTCTCACAGAGGAAAGCCACTGCTTCTGCACTCTGAGTACTGACGTCAGAGCCCTGCCCTGCCAGGAGCCCACCTGCCTTGAAGTTTACCTTGGAACAATGGTCACTCTCTTTTACGTGAGAATCATGAACCAAAACTAAATGGTTTATGCAATTACATTAAGATGAATGAAACCCCCATCTGAAATAGCATCTTGTTTAGTCAAGTTATAGGGCATGCTAGCACAACATAGTTTGTAATTTAAAAAAAATATTTGCCACAGACATTTTAAAGCATACTTGAATGAGAAAGATGATAGGTTCATCTTCAGAATACACATCACCCCAATATTTAAAACTACATATTGTTAAAATGACCCAGAGTAATCATAAACAGGAAAGCCTTTTACTATTCTGCTTCATTTAACTCCATTCAAAGTGACTTTTCACATGTTACCTTTAGAATCTCCGAAACAGGAGAGAAAAAAAAATCTCCCTTCTTTAGTAAACTTTTCACCATTAGGAAAGAAAGAAAACTTAAGGTTCCCTTATTTCTTGTGTATAAAATTCATATTAAATCATACAAGCACGCGTTTTAACAAAGGTTTCATACTCCTGTTGCTTACCTAAGAAGTCTTGCCGTTAGAAAGAAAAGAAAATCTTTGCTTTTCTCAAATGAGACATGAAATTAATTTGAATGAAAAAAAAATAGCGGTTCTCTACCAGAACCAGGAGGCCATGCATTACTTACCACTTTATTCTAGCCTATTTGTACTTTTTAGCATCCCAACATGGGTGGTTCAGTGCTGACTGCACAGTGTAACATGATCTACTCTCTAAGCCAATAAACAAAGATGCTTATGTGACTGCACGCCCTTTGGCACGCTAATTATTGCTCTGGTGAGCCATCAGCGGCCGCCCTCTCTGAGTGGATAGCTAACTGGAAGTGGCATCATCTTGACTGTGAAAGGTATTTTTTAGCAGCCAACTCAGGATGGTTACTGTTTCTTAATTGAAGTACAGTTCATTTACAATGTTGTATCAGTTTCTGATATACACAAAGTGATTGATATATGTATCTGTGTGTATATAAATATTCTTTTTCATATTATTTTCCATTATGGTTTATTACAGGATGCTGGACATAGTTCCTATGCTATATAGTAGGACCCTGTTGTTTTCCTATTTTATATATAGTAGTTTGTGTCTGCTAATTCCAAACTTCTAATTTATCCCTCCTCCATCCCCTTCCCCCTTAGGTAACCACAAGTCTGTTCTCTATGTCTGTGAGTCTGTTTCCGTTTTTAACATAAGTTCATTTATGTGATGTTCTAGATTCCACATATCAGTGATAGTGATGTCACATTGTATGTCTTTGGATTACTTCACCTAGCATGATAATCTCTGCTGCTGCTGCTGCTAAGTCGCTTCAGTCGTGTCCGACTCTGTGTGACCCCATAGATGGCAGCCCACCAGGCCCCGCCTCTCCAGGCAAGAACACTGGAGTGGGTTGCCATTTCCTCCTCCAATGCATGAAAGTGAAAAGTGAAAGTGAAGTCGCTCAGTCGTGTCTGACTCTTAGCAACCCCATGGACTGCAGCCACCAGGCTCCTTCGTCCATGGGATTTTCCAGGCAAGAGTACTGGAGTGGGGTGCCATTGCCTTCTCCCTGATAATCTCTAGGTCCATCTATGTTGCTGCAAATGGCATTATTTTGTTCTTCTTTTTTTTTTTTTTACAGCTGAGTAGTATTGGGATGGTTATTTTTTATATTTTGTTAAACACTTACCAAAAGGAATAAGCATATTAATGCCCAATCCTAGCCCATACCTGTGCTTGTCAGTCATAAGTTTTGAGTCTGAGACTATGGAAGGAAGATTAGAGAGAAATTGACAAACACTTCATATAGTTAACACATCAACAAAGTCATACAAACCTACATAACTCCACTACCATGAATGTGCCTTAGAAAAAAGGAGTTTTGGATTATGTGACTTTAGAGACTGTATGATCTCTTCAAATAACAAGGCAAATCTTGTGAAGCAAAGGAACATGTTTATAATTCCTTCTGAGCCCCAAAGGATGTCCCTTAATAGAAACTCTACAAGGAATCTGATACCTAGAACCTGAAATAATACTGAAGGAATAGAGGACAAGTAACAGATGCTTTTTAACCAAATAATAGATGATAGAATACATCTTGACAATAGCTCAAATCTCCATTCCTCAGAGCACTATAACTGATTATCTTGCTAGGTATTCACAGAACCATAGAAAATAGGAAAGCAGGTATTTTACCCATTTAACAGATGAGAGAAAAAAAAATCATGGGGCCATTATTCATTGGGACCTTCTCTATGCCAAGAATCACACTGAGTTTGTTCCATGTGTTAACTTATCTCATCTTGCCAATAACCCCAAACAAGAACTCTCTTTCCTTTCCCAGTTTACTGATAAGGAATCTGAGATGCAGGATGGTAAAGTCATTTGCTTAAGGACACACATGATATGTAAAGTGACAGACCCAAAGCTCCAGTGCTTCTGAAAAGTTCTGGCGCTTCCAGCTTGTCATACCCTGAGAGGCCTCTAGCATATCCCTTCCTCTCATATCCTCTTATTTTGCACTCAGCCAATAAGCAAACAGAATTACCAAACTTAGTCACTGATGTTAAAAACAAACAAACAAGTGTTAATGGTTTCTGAATGTCTACAGAAGATTTTCCTAGAGCACATCTCCAGGGGCCTCTTCACAATAGATTGCATGTGAATAGTGACCACTAGACATGCATTGCACACTTGCCCTGACCTTTTGAAGGAACCGCAAGTTAGTACAATGGAGACAAGACAGACTTTTAGAGAGTTAATTTTAAAAGTAGGCAATGTAACTAAGGAGAACAGTATGAAGGTTCTTTAAAAGACTAAAAATAGAGTTGTCATATGAGCCAGTAATCCTATTCCTGGGTAAATATCCAGAAAAGACAAAAATTCCACTTCAAAAAAACAGATGCACCTCAATGTTCATAGGAGCATTATTCAAAACAGTCAAGACATGGAAGCAACCTAAATGTCAACTGACATATGGGTGGATAAGGAAGATGTGATATGTATGTGTGTACTGTGCTGTGTTCAGTCATGTCCAGCTCTTCACGACACCATGGACTGCAGCCCGCCAGGGTTCTCTGTCCATGGGGACTCTCCCGGCAAGAATACTGGAGTGGGTTGCCATGCCCTCCTCCAGGGGATCTTCCTAACCCAGGGATCGAACCTGCGTCTCTTGTGTCTCCTGCATCGGCAGGCGGATTCTTTACTACTAGTGTCACCTGGGAAGCCCACTGTGTAGCACAGGGAACTAACTATATTCAATATCTTATAATCTATAGTGGAAAAAAAAATCCAAAAAAGTATATTAATACCTATATCTATCTGAATCACTATGTGTACACCTGAAACATAGTAACTCTACTATACTTCAATTTATAACAAAAAGGGGCCACAAAATTTTTTTAAAAATTAAAAAATAAAAATAAAAAGATGCTAAATGGCTCAAAAAAGTATGTAATATATAAGGAGATGGTACAACATTCATAAGGTACAAAAGATCATATAATCCAAAGTAAGCAACACAATCCCAGTTTCTCCCTGGGGAAGGTTATTATTACCAAGTTTTGTGAATTCTTATAGAGGTATTTTATGTATAAAGAGGTCTACAAATACATAAAACAATATTTTAAGGGGCTCTTAGATACAGAAAACAGCTTTAAATCCTCTTTGCCATTGAAGTTAGATCAAAAATAGGCAAGTCTTTCAATAAAATCTAGTTATTTACATCACATAAAATTATTTGGATATAGTCTTTTTCAATCTTCCTTACTTTAAATTTAGCACAGAAATTACAAGAAAGGAAATAGAGAATGATCTAATTGAGAGAGCTAAGATGAAGGACGAAGTGTGCTTACTGAAAAGTCCATGCGTATATATGTATGACAGAAACACTTTGCTGTACAGAAGAAATTAACACAACATTGTAGATCAACTAACACTTCAGTTTAAAAAATCAAACATACACAAATGCACAAAAGTCCGTAAGGGCGAGACTAATGGTGACCCTGACCAATGGTGGTGCCTGTCCCACATGTGTCCACCAATTATCTGGTGACAGTTGTCAGGATTAGCTTCAGGGGTGACAGAGAGAGAGCTGATGAGAAAGGAAGGATGGGTAGAGTGAGAGGAACAGTATACATGTGTGTGCTAAGTTGCTCAGTCATGTCCAACTCTTTGTGACTCCATGGACTGTAGCTAGCCAGGCTCCTCTGTCCATGGGGATTCTCCAGGCAAGAATACTGGAGTGGGTTGCCAAGCCTTCCTCCAGGGGATTTTTCCAACCCAGAGATCGAACCCACATCTCTTACATCTCCAGCATTGGCAAGTGGGTTCTTTACCACTAGCATCACCTGGGAGTTTCTCAAAGGAAGCCTTCCTCATCCTACCTCCAAATCCAATCACACTCAACTAAACAGACCAGAGAGGAAACTCTTCCCAATGAATGCTTGCCCTACTCACAGTCTGTCTTTCTGCACTGACCCCACCACCCTGACTGAGGCTAGAAGAATCAGGCGTGGGTGTCTGACCAAAGGCCATGTAGTGCCTGTGAGATGACTTGGCGATTTTAGAGGGCTCGAGAGTGACCAACCAATTGGCAGCAAATTCCTTTTTCATGGGGAGAGTGAATATGAAGCAGAAAGAGAGAATAAGTCACAGTTAGGAGAAGGAACAAAGGTCAAAGATGACACAGAGGCAAGGCAGCATGAGAAACCATGAGTCAGCAGGGGATATGAGGTGTCCTGAGCAGAATGAAGCCAGTAGGCAGTAACAGAATCAGTGGAAATGGTCAACTGAGTGCCCGTAGCATTGGTGAACACCTCAGGTGATGACAAGGACCTGCTCCATTTGTACTATGATCACCGGGTCTCTAAAACTCTTGGCATCCCGAACAATGTTCCAATTCTCTGTGAGGTTTGCCAGAACAGTGGTTGTGGCTGAAAGATCTTCCCATCTTTCTTCCATCCTGTGAATTCTAAAATAAGCCTTCATTAGTGTGGTAGGTAGACTGTTACATCGCTCGCCCCCAGGAAGCACCCCTCCAGCATCCATCCCTCTGTGTAGCCCCCTCCCACAATGACTCTGGGCTTGGTCACAGGACGTGTTTTGGCCAATGAGATTTTAGCAAGGATTATGCAAATTGAGAGGTATGATTAGCACTTGCGCACTGGGGCTTTCCTCTTGTAATGCTCCTTCTGGGAAGCTTAGCTCGACTATGGATGATGAGAGGAGAGAGTGGAAAGAGACCTTACATAGACGAAAGATCATCTTGGACTTTCTGGGCTCCACTGAGCTCCCAGCTGAAAGCAGCTGAATAAACCACATGACATAGAAGAACCATCTGAGACAGAACAATCAGATGTCAATCACCTGAAGGTTAACAGAGCCTCAGAATTTAAAAAAAAATCATCAACTGTTTCAAGTCACAAAATTTGGGGGTGATTTGTTACATAGCCACAGATACCCAAAATAATAAAACTCAGACTGACTGTTCCTTGCAACCAGAAAGGTGCTAATATACCCATTTAAGAGGGTTGATGATTCCGGTGCACATATCTCCTTACAATATCATGGCTGGAGCTACAGGAATCCTAAATGAATAGTCTGGTGATGACTCTAAAATTATCCAATTTTATTATCCAATTTTATAATCTGAAGAAAATCACCTAGGAAGTGGACCTTGCTTTGAAGGAATAGACCTGTCTCTAAGGCCTACCTTTTTTCTTTTCCTCCCCCTTTTCTTTGATACCCTGTTTAGTAGGAGAATAAGTAGATCCAAATAGAAGCCAAGATAGAACACTAGAAAAATACATAATTCCTCTATATACTTCCTTGTATGTACAGCCAAAGAGTACAGACTTGTTATAGTTCTCATACAAAACTTGTACTCAATAAATAGAAAATAATTACCACTGACTCCAAAGAAAACGTTTTACCCTAAAATAATTGAGGGCAAGAGGAAAAGGAAGTGACAGGATGAAGTGGTTGGATAGTATCATTAATTCAATGGACATGAAATTGGGCAAACTGAGGGTGAAAGACGAAGGAGTCTGGTGCGCTGCAGTTCATGGGCTCACAAAGAGTCAGACATGACTGAGCAACTAAAAAAAACAAGGCCTGATTTAGTATTTTAGGTATTCTATCAATCTATTTCTAATGCATAAAAGCAAAAATTAAGCTAGAGAATAGGATGAGAGGGAGCTCCATGAAGGTCTGCCTCTCTTACCTTCTGATCTTCATGAATCAGACCAGAATCTGCTAGTGTTCTATCTTGGCTTCTACTTGGATCTACTTATTCTCCTACTAAACAGGGTATCAAAGAAAAGGGGGAGGAAAAGAAAAAAGGCAGGCCTTAGAGACAGGTCTATTCCTTCAAAGCAAGGTCCACTTCCTAGGTGATTTTCTTCAGATTATAAAACAGAAACAAAGTTCCAATTTTTAAACATGGAAAGTAG
Source organism: Bubalus kerabau (assembly GCF_029407905.1). Classification (NCBI taxonomy): domain Eukaryota; kingdom Metazoa; phylum Chordata; class Mammalia; order Artiodactyla; family Bovidae; genus Bubalus; species Bubalus kerabau. Next base: position 52,377,912 of record NC_073631.1, read on the forward strand.
GGAATAGCTCTAAGGGTGAAGTCTAACAACTGGAAAATTAAATCTGAAATACGGGCCTTGATAGTAATATATTCAGAAACATTTGTCAAGTCACTGAAACAAGTTCTGGCTCTATTTATCTTCTTGTAAACAGAGATTTCTATAAATATCACTGAGAAGATGTAAGGATCAGAAACAGTTTATTAAAACTTTCAGCAGAAAAGGCCCTGCAGGATATTAGTATTCTTATCTATTTGTCAAGTAAACAACATATGGCAACATGGCAGCCATTTAATAGTAGATAATAGCATTTTGGAAGGCCTGGCAGACTTGCCACTTTTTAAAAACTTATGTCATATTTCAAAGATAAGAAGGAAGGATTTACAAACTGTTCTTGTTGTTAAATGGTATGAGCCACTGAGGGTGCAAAGCAGGGGCCAAAATCTCAGTACTTTCTTCTCCTAATAGCCTGGAGTCAGGGTTTGGGGAGAAGAAAGAGCTGGAGAGAGAATTAGCCTAAAGCACTGTGAGAAATTAACTCAGAGGTCTCAGTGCTTAGCACAGTACCCTTTAGACCTGAGTCCTGCCCGTGCCCAGTGTGGGTGGCACAGAGGCTCTAGGCTGACAGAGGCTCCACCATTCCCTGAGGCTGCCATCTCCACATGTGACTTTCAGAATCCCTGTGCTCTCCTGCTCTTAACTGCCCCTACCCAGAGGTGATGCTGACAGTTTTTGCTCCTAACCCATGGACCAGAAGAAGTCAATGACACTAACCACAAGGGATTCTGGGAAATGTCTAGTGCCTACGAATATCTACAGGGCACTGCTATCATTGCCACAGACAGCATGCTCAGTTCACAGTAAATTCTGAAGGTCCCTTTCTGGAAAGAGTTTCAGAAGTGACATGCTACACTGTTCTATTGTTTGCTCTCAGTGATCAGCCAGGGGGCAGGATTTTGGTGGTGAGCAAGGGCTGTGTGGGTGCTTGTTGGCTGCAGCCACCTCCTCTGCCTTCCGTCCAGCTGCATTTCTGAATCGCTCTTTCCTGTCTATTGGGTTTCCCCAAACATGGGCCTGGGCATGGGGGTGAGCAGTCAGAACACCCAGAGTAATCACATCTAAGGCTGTCCCTCCTGCCTTGTCACAGATGACTATAATCTTCACAGTAACATTTCAAATGCATTTTGCCAAGGTATCCAAGCTCTGTGTAATCACAATGGGACCGTGAAAATGAGAAATGGAGTCTGACATGACATGAAGAATTGTGTTTTCCGCTTGTTATCGGTGCTGGGGAAGGTGTATTATCATAAGCTGGAAATCCTTCATTCCAGCTAGAGGCTATTTCATACAAAGAACACATTTCAGTCACTTGCTAATATACATTTTCTACTACAAAGAATTTACCCACAAAACAGGGGAGTAATTCATATTTCATTCCTGATGCATTTAATTTTCTTTTAAACAGCCTATGTGAAAATCTGCATTTATAAAAATGATCAGCAAATGATCATAGGCTTCCAAGAGAATTTGTCAGATTTACTTGAAAGAGCATCTTCCTTCTGAGCATTTAGAATAGAATTCAGTCTCTAGGAAGTTAAATTATGGGCTCCTCAGAAGTCCATAGAAGCAAAGCACACAGAAATATGAGTGTTAGAAACATTGTTCTCTGCAATGTGAGATTCAATCAAGCCAAGAGTCAAAGCTCTAGAATAATTTGTTGTGTATGCCTTCTCAGAAACCACCTTTTCTATAAAAAGATCATATTCTATTACTATCACTACTTAAATGGACTCCACAGAAGGAATATGGGATTTCACTGCTATGGTGTGGAAGAAATACCAACTCAAAGAGCAAGTTAGAAGCATCATTAAGAGGAAAGCATTCCTGGTCTAAGTTTCCAGCTTCCTGGAAGAATCAGGAGAGACAAGTCTCTGGTTTGCATCAAAGTTGGTTAGTAGGAACATTAAACCTAGAATTACAGCCTCTTTGCATCTCCTCAGGTGAGTAAATCATGAAAAAAAATTTTTATGAGTAAACTGAGTTCCTAGAAATAAATATTTGTAATCTTTCTGGAAAGAGAGTTGGGAAGTACGTGGAAAAGTGAAATAGGAGGATGAAGACAAAAAAAATGAAAGAAGATGCAGATGTCAGAAATTTCCAAGTTACACTATGATTATTATCACTTTTTTAAATGTGGAAATTGTGGTAATTCACAAAGCAGTTGGGCAAAAAAAAAAAAATACCCACGAAAAATAATTTCTTAAGCACATGAAAGGAATCATAACTATTTCAAGGAAAACATTTATATAGAAGTCCCTCTATAAAGGCTCATGCTTTGAATACCTCTAAGGTCTCTTCTAGCCCTACTCTGAATTCTGAGAGCTGCACCTGCTATGATATAAAGCAGAATCTAATAAAAAGTCCACCAAATTGGGCTTCCCTAGTGGCTCAGTGGGTAAAGAATATGCCTGCAATGCAGAAAACGTGGGTTTGATCCCTGGGTCAGAAAGATCTCTTGGAGAAGGGCATGGCAACCTACTCCAGGATTCTTGCCTAGAGAATCCCATGGACAGAGGTGACTGGCAGGTTACAGTTCATAGGGTCGCCAAGAATCAGACACAACTGAAGTGCCTGAGCACACTGCTGCTGCTGCTGCTAAGTCGCTTCAGTCGTGTCTGACTCTGTGTGACCCCATAAATGGCAGCCCACCAGGCTCCGCCGTCCCTGGGATTCTCCAGGCAAGAACACTGGAGTGGGTTGCCATTTCCTTCTCCAATGCATGAAAGTGAAAAGTGAAAGTGAAGTCACTCAGTCGTGTCCGACTTAGTGACCCCATGGACTGTAGCCCACCAGGCTCCTCTGTCCATGGGATTTTCCAGGCAAGAGTACTGGAGTGGGGTGCCATTGCCTTCTCCGGCCTGAGCACACAGCAACACAGTAAAACCACTGAGATGCTACACCAGAAGGGAAAAACAAATAAGATCAGACAATGGAAAAAGAGAGCAAAGCATCAGATTCCACAAGGCTGCTGGTTACTGGCTCTGATAAAAGTAGGCAAGGTGGGAATGGAGAAAAGAGCACTCTCACACAAAGGGCAGAAGGATGGAAGCAGCTAAGGCACGTCAGTGTCCAGTGCTTTCTCAGAGAGAAGGCTTGGGGCTCTCGGCTGACGCTGGACAGTGGTTTCTGGATCTCTGCATCCAGTGGAGCCAAGCTGAGCATTACAAGAAGGAACATCTTTTGGAGAACAATTCAAAAGGCTGGCAGAGCAGTTGTCAGAGTCTAGGATGAAAACCCTGGGTAAATCAGGTAAGAGAGAGGAGACCAAGGGAGTAATCAGGTAAATCAGGTAAGAGAGAGGAGACCAAGGGAGTAATCAGGTAAATCAGGTAAGAGACAGGAAACCAAGGGAGTCTACCTTGAATAAGGTTGGAGACCAAGGGACCCCAGAGACATTCCAGAGCACAAAAGAACAACTGAATACGGCTTTCACGGGGTACTGGCTGTGAGTCTTGGGGCTGCCCAGTCACAGGCAGAAGAAACTGTTAAAGGTCCTCCCTCTGCCTGCCAGGTCAGTGGGCTCAGGTTTAAGTTGATAAGCACTGGGGGCACCCCTTTGCCAAAACTCACTAGGCCAGGGTCAGCACCTTATGTATATCCAATTAGCCTATCTTGGGAAGGCTTTCGAAGCTTAGGTTTTTGTCTCCTTCAAGAATTTTTTTAAAAAGTGTTCTAGGCCTTTGCAAGAGTACAAAACCAAGGTTTATGAGTATATTTTTCTCAAGAGAAGGAAGTAAATGTAGTAATCTCTACATCAGATGCTTAACATTTTAATTTGCAAGGCTACAAAATTAAGAATACACCTGACACGAGTGGCACAATAATATATAACTGAATCACTCTGCTGTACACCAGAAACCAACACAACACTGCAAGGAAAATAAATTCAAGCAAACAAATTTTTTAAAAAAGAGTGCCATCTTCTCATGCAAAGAATAAAATGTGCAGGAAATTTTGAACTATTCAATTAAATTTAACTCAATAATCTGAGACTTAATTATGTCCAGATCAATGGCTGCCTGGGGCTGGGATGGTCAAAGGAAATGGATGGAAAACAGGCAGGAAGGAACTTTTTGAGAACAGTGCTCAGCAGAATGGAAAATATAAGGCTTCTGGGGCCAAGTTATAATTACTTAAAATGACAACAGTATACCTGGTCTCTGGATTCCTATCATTAGCACAACCACTAAAGCATAAAACTAAAAAACAGATGGCTAAGGCATTGTTGTGGCATCCAGATCATTCTCGATCATTTTAAAAGGAATGAAATTCAATAATTTTAATCAAGTAAGAGAATAGCTTTGTGACCTTGGATTCGATTTTTTAGATCTGATACTAAAAGCATAACCATAAAAGGAAATAAATGATAACGAACATTATCAAAATTATAAACATTTCTGCTCCAAAACACATAAATAAGGAAATACAAAACTAAGCCACAGATTATGAGAAAAATACTTATAAATCATAAAGCTAGTAGAGAACTTGTATCCACAACATATAAAAAGAAAACTCTTCAACTCAAAAGTAAGACAAACAGTAAAAAAAAAATATTGGGCAAAGGTTTGGATAGATACTTTTCCAAAGAAAATATACAAATGGCCAACAAACACATGAAAAGATGCTCATATAATTTATCATTAGATAAATTAAACCAAAAGAGATACCACCACACCCATTTGAATAGCTATTTTCAAAAAGATGGATCATATCAAGTGTTGGTAAGCATGGGGAGAATGCTTACTGTCTCACTTCATTGCTGTGAGATGGTAAAAAGGTAGCCACTTTGGAAGATAATTTGCCAATCTCTCTCTCTCTTGTGTTTTGTTTTTTTTTTTTTGGCATACAAAGCAAGAGATTAAATTGGGAAGGGGCACCCAGGCGGAGGGTAAGGGTGCCCAAATGGCTTCGCCACGTGGTTCATAGTCTCGGGCTTTACAGTAATCTGGCAAACTCTTAAAACTTAAAACACATTTATTATAAACCCAGCAATTCTGCTCCTAGGTATTTACTTAAGAGTCAGTTCAGTCGTGTCTGACTCTTTGTGACCCCATGGACTGCAGCACGCCAGGCTTCCCTGTCCATCACCAACTCCTGGAGCTTACTCAAACTCAAGTCCATCGAGTCAGTGATGCCATCCAACCATCTCATCCTCTGTCATCCCCTTCTCCTCCCACCTTCAATCTTTCCCAGCATCAGGGTCTTTTCCAGTGAGTCAGTTCGTCCCATCAGGTAGCCAAAGTACTGGGGTTTCAGCTTCAGCATCAGTCCTTCCAATGAATATTCAGGACTGATTTCCTTTAGGATGGACTGGTTGGATCTCCTTGCTGTCTAAGGGACTCTCAAAAGTCTTCTCCAACACCACAGTTCAAAAGCATCAATTCTTTGGCACTCAGCTTTCTTTATAGTCCAAGTCTCACATCCATACATGACTACTGGAAAAACCATAGCTTTGACTAGACAGACCTTTGTTGGCAAAGAAATGTCTCTGCTTTTTAATATGCTGTCTAGGTTGGTCATAGCTTTTCTTCCAAGGAGCAAGTGTCTTTTAATTTTATCGCTGTAGTCACCATCTGCAGTGATTTTGGAGCCCAGGAAAATAAACTTTCTCATTGTTTTCATTGTTTCCCTATCTGTTTGCCATGAAGTGATAGGACCAGAGGCCATAATCTTAGTTTTCTGAATGTTGAGTTTTAAGCCAACTTTTTCACTCTCCTCTTTCACTTTCATCAAGAGGCTCTTTAGTTCTTCTTCACTTTCTGCCATAAGGGTGGTGTCATCTGCAGATCTGAGGTTATTGATATTTCTCCTGGCTTCAATCCGGCATTTTGCATGATGTACCCTGCATATAAGTTAAATAAGCAGGCTGACAATATACAACCTTGACATACTCCTTTCCTGATTTGGAACCAGTCTGTTGGTCCACGTCCAGTTCTAACTGTTGCTTACAAAGTTTCATTACTTAACAGTAATGAAAACATATATATATATATATATATATATATATATATATATATAAAACTTGAATGCAAAGGGACATACCAGCATTTTTTATAATAATCAAAACTCGGAAACAATCTAAATGTCCCATCAATTGTGAAAAGAAAAACAAAATAAGGTATATTCATTAATGGAAAACTACTCGGCAGTAACAAAGGATGAGCCACTGATATGAGCAACAAAACCTCAAGACTACACTAAGTGAAAGAAACCAGATGCAAAAGATTATATGTGATTTCATTTATCTGATAAGACTATAAAACCAGAACTAGATTAATGGCTGCCTGGGGCTGGAGGCAGGAAGGGATTTTTAGGGGATGATGGATAATCTAAAACTAGATTTGGATGAAGCTTGCACAATGGTATAAAGTTACTAAAACTCATCAAACTACACTTGCTGCTGCTGCTGCTAAGTCACTTCAGTCGTGTCCGACTCTGTGCGACCCCATAGACGACAGTCCACCAGGCTCCCCCGTTCCTGGGATTCTCCAGGCAAGAACACTGGAGTGGGTTGCCATTTCCTTCTCCAATGCATGAAGGGGAAAAGTGAAAGTGAAGTTGCTCAGTCATGTCCGACTCTTCGCGACCCCATGGTCTGCAACCTACCAGGCTCCTCCGTCCATGGGATTTTCCAGGCAAGAGTACTGGAGTGGGGTGCCATTGCCTTCTCCAAAACTACACTTAGAATGGGTAAATTCTGTGGCATGTAAAGTACACTGCAATAAAGTCATAGAAAAGAAAAATAAACCTGACTATCCTGTGTTTTGCAAATCTGGACACACTTCAGAGGGTACACTCACACCTTTGTTTTCCCTGCTAGGTGCTCTCACATTATACTCATTCTTGCCCCAGTAAGAGTTAAATATATCTATATTTTTTAAATTATCACCTTAGAGTTTTATTTTGACAACTACCAGAGAGTATATAATCCTATTATTTTAATTGTATTATAGTTGATTTACAATACTGTGTTAGCTTCAGGAATACATCAGTGATTCAGATATATATACACACACACACACACACACATTCTTTCTCATATTCCTTTCCATTATAGGTCATTACAAGATGCTGAGTATAGTTCCCTGTGCTATACAGTAAATCCTTGTTGTTTTTGTTACACTGGTCATCATCAAAAAGTCTACAAATAATGAATAATGAAGAGGGTAAGAGGAGAAGGAGAAAAGAAAATTCTTCTACACCATTGGTAGGAATATAAACTGGGGCAGCTACTATGGAAAACAGTATAGAGGTTCTTCAACAAACTGAAAATAGAGTTACCATATGATTCAGCAATCCCAATCCTGGGCATGTATCCAGAAAAAACTCAAATTTGAAAAGATACATGCACCCCAATGTTCATAGCAGCACAATTCATAATAGCCAAGACATGGAACAACCGGAGTGTCCACTGACAGAAGAATGGATAAAGATATGGTACATATATACAATCAAGTATTATTCAGCCATAAAAAGAATGAAATGATGCCATCTGCAGCAATACGGATGGACCTAGAGACTATCACACTGAGTGAAGTTAAGTCAGACAAAAAGGCAAATGTTATATGACCTCACTTATGTGTGGAATATAAATATACTTATTTCTGAATAAAAAACAATACTGAAAGAAGTGGAAAACAACATGTTAGTCTATGAAAGTCTAATGGAATTACCGAAGGAATAATTTTAAGAGGGGAAATGTGGAGATAAAAGCCTATTTTAACTAAAATAGATAATGCCAAGGAAAATAAAATACACTTGTCATTTTCATGAAAAAATATTTTTATCACCATCTGCAAATCATTTTCGTTAACATGAGTTCAGGAAAATTTTCAGTACTTACCAAAGTAATTTTTTTTATGATATATTAAGATTCACTGCTACATAACTTTGATTTCAGATCAAACTTACTTTTGGTTTTACATTAACTTCCATGTCACTTAAGGTACATGAGATCTTAAGACCTGAGTCAGACAGGAAGGATCTGTTTGGTCCAGAGTCTCAGATGAGGGCTGAGACATGTCCTCTTTTGTACCTGCCACAGTGTTCCCTTGTCCCCAGGTCACTTAGCATGTTGAGGTTCATGAGGGCTTTTTAAACATCAGTGCTATTCATTTCTCTTTCTTGAAGCAAAAATAGGGCTTTCTGGATGGCTCAGTGGTAAAGAATCTGCCTGCCAGAGCAGGAGATGTGGATTCAATCCATCAGGTAGGAAAATCCCCTGGAGGAGGAAATGGCAACCCCCTCAAATATTCTTGCCTGGAGAATACCATGGACAGAGGAGCCTGGTGCGCTACAGTCTGCGTAGCCCCAAAAGATTTGGGCACAACTCAATGACTAAACAACGACAAAGCAGAAATAAGGCACCCAGAATAGAGATTAAGAAAATAAAACTTTTGCTTTTAAACAAAACTATAAATGAATATTTTAATGCAACAATCGTCATCCTTTATTTATATAGTCAAAATATAGCACCTATATTATACAACCTTTTTTCCAGAAAATAGAAGAGGAAAAAATACTTTCCAGCTGAATTTCAGACAGCATTATCCTAATACCTATCAGAGAAAGATATTACCAGAAATGAAATTACAAATCAATAACCCTCATAAGCATACCATATCTTCCTATGATGTAAGAAAATAAAACTTTTCTGACTCAGTTCCTGAGAAATCTGTGTTCTCATATAGAGGAGGAGCCTAGGCCTCTGCCTGTTAGAGATGGAGGTGGTGTGGGTGCTGGATGGAAACTCTGTCAAAGGCTTTCTCCACCAGTTTACACCCTGGGCTAAAAATTCCACCCAGGGCTGAAAATACTCCTGGTCGTTCTTTGGCTGGAAGCCAACTAAAATGGCACCAATCCCCTCTGACCAAAATGTCCTCACTTGCAATTCTTTCTCTTAATTGTTTCCACTAGCCTTGTTTTCGGAGAAGGCAATGGCACCCCACTCCAGTATTCTTGCCTGGAAAATCCCATGGATGGAGGAGCCTGGTAGGCTACAGTCCATGGGGTCACTAAGACTCAGACATGACTGAGTGACTTCACTTTCACTTTTCACTTTCATGCATTGGAGAAGGAAATGGCAACCCACTCCAGTGTTCTTGCCTGGAGAAGCCCAGGGACCGGGGAGCCTGGTGGGCTGCCATCTATGGGGTCACACAGAGCCAGACACAACTGAAGCGACTTAGCAGCAGCAACAGCCTTGTTTTTGGCCTCTTGTTTCTCCCACTCTCTAATTCTTTTATCTGTGTTTCCTTTCTTTCCAATTTAGGTCCCATGGACCACTCTTTATTTTTCTGCCCAGTCCTTTCAATACCTTTTCTCCCCATGTTTAAACATCAATTCAGAACAATCTTGTCTAAAATGAATAAAGCCCAAACTCCCCAAGGGGCACACACAAGTGAGTGGTAACTCCTGGGCATATATCTGGAGAAAACTCTACTTTGAAAAGATATTTGCACCCCAATATTCACAACAGCACCATTTACAATAACCAAGACATGGAAACAACCCAAATGTCTATCAGCAGAGGACTGGATAAAGATGCTGCACATATATACAATGGACTACTACTTATCATGCTAAATGAAGTAAGCTACACAGGGGAAGATATATGTATATGATATTGCTTATATATATAGAATCTAAAAAAAAAGTATAAATGAATTTATTAACAAAACAGAAATAAGACTCACAGACATAGAAATCAAATTTATGGTCACCAAAGATGGAGGCACAAATTAGGAATTAGGCATTAGCAGATAAAAACTACTATATAAGAAATAGATAAACAACAAGGAGGAAACCAAGTGACCAGGTAAAAATGATAAAGTGTAAAGAAGACAGGCTCTAGTTAGACTTTCTTTCAAATCATGGCTTCATGTTTTGATTGTCGATTGTTTTTCTCTATGAGGTGTGACCTTTCTGAAGTACCACCTCCTTAAGTAAGTTTGCTAAATGGATTTACTTCCTGGAGGCCCCAGACCCACAAGGAAGGAACTCCTGATATCCTTGTTTTGGTTTCTCCATTTCTCAGTCCTCTCCTTGGTCAGTTCAGTTCAGTCGCTCAGTCATGTCCAACTCTTTATGACCCCATGGACTGCAGCATGCCAGGATTCCCTGTCCACCACCAACTCTGGGAGCTTGCTCAAATTCATGTCCATCGAGTTGGTGATGCCATCCAACCATCTCATCCTCTGTCATCCCCTTCTCTTCTTGCCTTCAATCTTTCCCAGCATCAGGGTCTTTTCCAGTAAGTCAGTTCTTTGCATCAGGTGGCCAAAGTATTGGACCTTCAACTTCAGCATCAGTCCTTCCAATGAATATTCAGGACTGATTTCCTTTAGGATTGACTGGCTTGATCTCCTTGCAGTCCAAGAACTCTCAGGAGTTTTCTCCAACACCATAGTTCAAAAGCATCAATTCTTTGGTGCTCAGCTTTCTTTACAGTCCAACTCTCACGTCCATACGTGGAATACTGGAAAAACCATAGCTTTGACTAGACAGACCTTTGTTGGCAAAGTAATGTCTCTGCTTTTTATTTATTTTTTTTATTTTTTTTTAGAATTCCAATTTATATTTGAAAATAGATCAACAAATGAAGTGATTTTCATGAGACAAGTATCAATACATATTTATATGTCTTTACATACATATCTATAGACATAGATTACATATGTAGGATTTGGGATAAAGGTAGTGACGAGATTTATACCATCTAAAGTGTATGTGTGTACACATGCGTGCAGTTATTAAGACACATCCAATTAAAATATAAAGGTCTGGGGAGACTAATCTGAGAAGAGTCCCTGAAAAATGAAAGGCAGCTTGATTATCATAGTGAATCCTTCCTTTGTTTTTCTTCCTTACTCTTCTTGATGTCATGAAGTGGTTCGATTTATACTTTATAGCTTTGTAACAGTGCACGTGCTACATTTGTTTTTCTGAAGGCCAAAATGTAATAGAATATTTGAAAGGCACAATTATAATTTTGATCTAACATCATATTGGAAATAAATACATTTGTCACGAGCATATAGGAATTACATGCAAAAAATGACATGTGCAAAGCAAAGGTACGGCTTAATATATTTTATATATGGTAGTGTGACAAATCAGGGTTATTTTAGCTCAGTTTAATTTTTTTTTAATTTTATTTTATTTTTAAACTTTACATAACTGTATTAGTTTTGCCAAATATCAAAATGAATCCGCCACAGGTATACATGTGTTCCCCATCCTAAACCCTCCTCCTTCCTCCCTCCCCATTCCATCCCTCTGGGTCGTCCCAGTGTACCAGCCCCAAGCATCCAGTATCGTGCATCGAACCTGGACTGGCAACTCATTTCATACATGATATTTTACATGTTTCAATGCCATTCTCCCAAATCTTCCCACCCTCTCCCTCTCCCACAGAGTCCATAAGACTGTTCTATACATCAGTGTGTCTCTGCTTTTTAATATGCAATCTTCTCTTAATCCTTCTTAATCCAGTTCCTGACTTGCTTGACTCCTGACCTCTCGCTTCTTCTCATGTGTGTCTTCCCAGATCAGCTGCTATCTCCGGCTCTTAGGCTCTGTCCCTGGCTTCCCTTCTCTCTCTCTTGTTCTTTTGTGGGATTACATTTGTTTCTGTAATGCAACCCATTCCTAGGCATGGACACCTTGTTAGTTCTGTAGTGGTTTCAACACAGGAGCCTTTGGTAGGAGATGAGACGTGGGCCGGTACCAAGTTGCCCAAAATTCATGTAGAACTGGAATGGGAGATGGAGAAGCCAAGAGACTCTGAAAGGCAGCATGAAAGACGTCTGGCCTTGTGTGTATAAGTTAATCTTTCAAATGATCTAGCCATTGGGGTGGGAATTGGGCAGCAGAAGATGACAGCAGGGGAAGATTTACAACAATGAGTCTCAAACTCGACTCTTGGCAAGGTTCTTGGTCCATGGTAAGCATCAATTACAAACTGACCAGTTGACAGCAGTTGAGAGGCACCTGAGAGTCCAATGGGGATATTAGGTTCCCAAAGGGTGAATGCCATGTGGGGAAAGTGGGCATGGGAGTGTTCAGGGGACTGGTGGCAGAGAAGGGCTGAAAACTAACCTGACCCTTTTTATAATTTTGCCTGGTGCCAAGTCTCCTTTGAAAGACTCTCTGTGTTGTTTCTTTGCTTCTAAATCCCGGACTAATAAAACCATCCTGGCATCCCTTTTCACATTTCACCTTGAATAAGATTTCCTAAATCATTATACAAACCACTTAAGACCCAAGTAATGGTCATGGCACCAAGGATCAATAAACCTGGCTTCTCACCAGCTTTTCCTCAGAGCTCTGTTTTCTGTGTTGATCACAATGGCCTACGCTGGATCTTCTGTTCTCTAAGTTATCGCTGGGTCTGACTATAGCTCTATTTTGCTTCATATTTTGTCTACATAGGGCAGCTGCCTTCGGGAGAATAAATGCCATTGTTCTGACTTGCTGTGTCCATTCACATTTTATTAATCAAGGCATTTTCAGTAATTTTTATCTTTGGGAATCATAGACTTGAAAGGTCAAAGGGTAGGCAGGCTGGCTTGTTTGTTGATTTATTTCATCCCCTTCTTTCTAGACAGAAAGACAAAAAAGACATTCTTGTGAGAGCTGGTGTATTCACCCCTCTTCTGCATGGCTCTGAAACCCTCTCAATGCCTCCTTGGATTTCAGCCCTAGCTGTTCGAGTCTTCTTTCTCTTCATGCCTGGAGAGCTCTGCACAGGGGCACCTAGACAGCAGCCTCATCCTGTCTCTCATAAGGGATCCCTCACTTCCTGCCTTCAGCATCTGTGGCTCCATGGTCCCAGGAGTCCGCCTGCATTCAAGATGCACAACCCAGCAAGGCCAGAGACTTTTGAACTCTTGGTCAATAGGGATCTACAGCTAGTGAGGAAACTCAGCCTCCTTTCATCTCCTGGCAGACAGTTCTGAGGCGCATCTTGTAAACTCCCTCACAGGTCTGGGGGCATCTAACACTCAATATAATTATGCATCCTGGGGGTGGCTTTTCGATTTTCTCTGCTTCATACTTTTTGTTCTGCATTTCTGCTTCTCTAAGATGACATTTCCAAACAAACAAGTTTTCATCTCTAGCTCAGCTTCTAGAGAACCCTAGACTAAGACAAGCCTAGGGTGGTGGTCTTAGACCTGATTTGCAAAGTCTCCGGATTATTGCTCCAGGAGGACAACTGGCTTCCTGGATTCCTCTGTGTCTCTTCTTCCCAAGGCCAATGGGGGAAACATGAACAGCTCTGCCCTGGGCACTGATGTGCCCTGCCTTGTTTCAATGTTCATCCTATCCTCCTTCTACACTGAGGACACAGGTTCAGAAAGGCCAGATGATCTCATAGTGAGAATTCAAACCGAGGACCTGAATCCACTCCGGTGGGTTCCAAGCTCATAACCTTCCTATGGCGGCTCAAAGTAGACATAGTCCGTATGACAAGTGTTGGGCATCCTTTTTATTCCACCATTTATTCCCTGAAGATCTACAGGACAAGTGTTATACACAACACAGATCTCTAGATGTGTGACTTCACTCATTCCCTAGGTCATTTCTCCTGGAGACTCTGCATTTGGTTCTTCTCCATCACCTCAGGGGGCAAGCAATTCATAAAGGCTCATCCTGACTCCCATGGGAGAAAATCTTTCTGCTTCATTGCCTAGAACTGTTTTCTCTTTTCTTCTTTTTCTGGGTCACATTCTTTCACCATGAAGCCCCTTGGCTTAGTTTTTGATTCTCGTTTGTCTCATTGGAAATGTAACTACAAACTCCCTTGGTGAGAATTCCTTCTCTAAACCACAGCTGGGGACCCCTTTCTCAGATGTCTTCAGTTTTGCAAGCTGGGCTCCCAGCTTGACATGGGGGCACACACTGGAAGGAAGGTGAACGTAACCCAGCCCATGGGGCCCCCAAAACATCTCTTCAGAGGCACTCAGAGCAACTACCTCTTTCTTCTCTGTGGTCCCCTCGGGGAGCACCTTGATGCCCTGGGGCAGCAACTCCCAAATTTCCTGTCAGACTCCAGGAGAGGAAACCAAATCATATTATCTATTTGCTTCATTTTACTCTGTTCATTCAACATTATCACAGAAGGGAATTTCCTGAATTTCCTTGCTTTTATTATTATTTTTTTTGGTGGAAATGAGAATGGCTGTCTTTCCTCCCCAGGTGCGAGGATGAGAATATCATTAACCTCAAAGGTGACAAAGAAAGCAGTCCTCTGCCCGTGAATGACACAGTGGTCTAGCCCCTCTGCTAACAGGTGCAAAGTGGCCAAGGGCCAACAGCAGCTCGTTGCCCTCACTCTTAGCATCCCCACCAGGCCCCACCGGTGCCTGCTTCCTGCCAGCACCATCTGGCAGGTGCTGGCACTTCCCAGCCTTGCACTGGGCTGGGTAATTGCCTCAAATCATGGGGTGTTTCTCTGAAGCCCTTACCCCCGCCATGAGCACAACTGTCACACAGAAACCACTTAGGAAATAAGTCATTCATCTCCGCAAATGACCCCTTCCACAGAGCTGGGCTTGCAGGACTACAGGATGACTTAATCAGAAGTGCGCATCCTCGTGCTGGGCAGGTGCCATCCACCAGGAACACATGTGCAGCAGCTGAAAGTGACTTGAGCCAGGCCTCATAGCAGCCTGAAGAGCTCCTGAACATCACGGGCCTGAAAATACACTCTGGCCTCCCCCTGGGCGATCTTTCCCCATTGTGTCACTTGCTGTTTCTAAAACACACCGTATTATTACTACAGTGAGTGCTTGTTTTTGTTGTTCTAAGTCGTGTCCCACTCTTTGTGACCCCATGGACTGTAGCCTGCCAGGCTCCTCTGTCCATGAGATTTCCCAAGCAAGAATATTGGAGTGGGTTGCCATTTCCTCTCTAGGGAATCTTCCTGACCCAGGGATCGAACCTGCATCTCCTACATTGCAGGCAGATTCTTTACCACTGAGCCACCTGAGAAGCCCACATTGAATGTTACATACGTGAAAATCTAAAACAGCCTAGCATTTTCTTTTCTACTTCCTGTGTAAAGCTCTCTTTTCATTTATCTGGGAAGATATTTGATGCTGCATTATTTCATCTCTAATTATGCTGAAATTCTCTACAAATGAAATTATGTGGTTTTGATTTTGTTGTTGTTGTTGTTTGGTTTCATTAAAAAGGTCATCAAAACAACTAAGACTCTTGGGGAAATCACAATGACCTAAGGTCATTAGGTCTCATCCAAACCAGGTTTATCCTACCTTACTTGAAATGGCCCACCAGCTGCAACAAACTGATGTTTCAGAGACATATTCATGCTTCATACTGAATGATACAGAGCTTCACTGTATAGAAATGCCCTACATATGAACAAGCTCTGCTCTGAGAGTGCATTCATAAGTTCAATTTGTTCACAAGTACAACAAAGTTACCCTAGGTACCCAACTAACACAATTGGCTATATAGTTCTGTATTGTAAAAGGTTTATAATACAAATATTTATTGCATATAAAGTATGGTACCTTGAAAAGTATCAAGGGGATGGGACTGAGTGAAAAGGCAAGATTTACTGACTGGAGGAGGGAGATGATGGAGCTGAAGGATCTTTAGTGCAGTTTCACTCTTGCCTGATATTAATGGCACAGCTTCTGGCTCCTTGCTAGATTCAGTTCTATCTACCCTCTTGAACAACAACAACAAAAAGACAATCCAGGAATGTCTGGAGAGTAGCTCTTGTTCTCTCATCACAGATTACACAGTAGCACTGGATTGGAGCCTGAATGGCTGCTACAATCTTCGTGTACTATTCTACGTTTGAGTCCTATGCCTTAAAACCAATAGTGCCTCCTCAAATAAAGAAAACCCCCTTGCCATTCTTGAGTCATGGATCTCTTCGGCTCTTCAGTTACTTCTTCTTCCTCTTGTCCCTCTTCGTCCTTTCTCGGGTTCTCCAATTCCTGGCACTTCTTAGCAGTACCAGCTGTGTCACTGCAGCTTTGACGCTTGCTTCGGACACCCTGGGCTTGAAATAAAGACACTGTACTCTGTACTCTGTACCGCATACAGTAAAGCTCGCAAAAGCACAACCACTTGTAGAGGATGCACACGCAGGACAATGCAGGCCAGGCACGTGAACTAACTTAGGTGACTGTGCATATGAAGGCATGTTCACATCTTTGAAAGCCTGCAAGTTGAAGGTTTGTATGTAGGCGACTTACTGTAATTAGCACCAGTTAGACAGGAGCTTTATCAGTCTCCTTGGAAACTCACTGCTTCTTACCATCTCCAGAGTTAAGGCTAAAAACAATGACCATTTCTCTGTTCCTGTAACAAACATGCATAATTCAGTTTCCATGGGTTGAACTCTTTAATCAGAAATCAGTCTGTTTCCAGTCTGATTCATTGGACCAAATCCTCACTCAGTCTATAGGTTTCTAATTCTCCAGGGTTTTAGCAGGAAGAAAACATTTTTCTCTGTCTTCAGGCAAGGCATAATGAAAAAGCAGCAATTTCAATACTTCTCTTCCTTCCAACAGCAGACGGTATTAGGAACAGTACCAGACAGGGAATGCATTTGACCTTACATTTGCCCAAGAGGCACTGAAGTATCCAGCCCAGAAGCTCCATCAGCTGCTCCCAGGGGCCATGGCAGCACCTGTGTAACCTCCAACTCCCGCTGGTTCCATCTCAGCCTCACCTCCTGAAAGATGCTCAGAGCTGAATAGGCAGCAGCCAAGGCTTGCCCAGGGTTCCAGAGGACTCAGCTGAGTTTAGAAAGTAAACCTGTGTGACAGTACCCAGGGCACACTCACAATCATCCCTTCCCTCACCACCTGTAGAATCCTGTTCCTTTGCCCAGTTCTCTTGGATCCTGCAGGGAACCCTGGAGCTTTGAGATGCAGACTAATGGAAGAGCCCTGACCCAGGCGGAAGGCCTCACCAGTGCCCTTGCCCTTGATGCGGTGGTGACGGTGATCCATCACTTGTAGACGGTCTCAGTGTCCCTCTGAAGACATGGATGATTCCATAGCACAGCTTGGTGGAGATCTATCCTAGTTTGACCCAGTTTAGCAACTAGGTAGAGTTCCCCTAATCTCCCCTCATCACCTCCAAGGAAACAGGTTCACACCTGAACTCAGTTCTACATTCTCCAAATTACACAGCAGAACCTAGCTTCCTTCTGGAAATTCCTCATGTTCAAATGCTCAGGTTTCAAACTGTTCCTTTTGTATAGGTCAGGATCAAACCTGGGTCTCTTGCTTCGCAGGCAGATTCTTTACCACCTGAGCCACCAGGGAAGTCCCTAATAATAATCAACATTTACTTAATACCATTTGCATCAACATGGATGGACCTAGACATGATCATACTAAGTGAAGTGCAAGCCAGACAGAGAAAGACAAATACCATATTATTGCTTATTTGTAGAATCTAAAAGAATGATACAAATGAGCTTGCTTTTTTTTTTTTTTAACAAAAAACAGAAATAGACCCACATAGAAACAGACATATTTCTACGGACATAGAAAACAAGCTTATGGTTACCAAAGGGGAAAAGCTGGGGAAGGTAAGGATAAATTAGGGGGCTGGGATTAACATATACATACTACTATATATAAAACAAACAAACAATAAGGATCTAGTGTATAGCACAGCAAACTACCCTCAGTATTTTGCAATAAACCATAAAGAAAAATTATATATATATATACACACGTATATATAAACAGAATCACTTTGCTGTATACACCAGAAACTAACACAACAAAACAACTACAATTCAAGTAAAAAACTTTTTTAATTATTGAGGATTTCATTACAAATACTTTAAGTTTAACCACATTTTAATATGTGTGACCACTAAACATATATCCTTAAAGGGAAACATTTTCATTCCTTAATGCTTTATTATTTCAACTGGAACATTGCATTTAAAGTGTAGGTTATTTGGGTTTTTTGTAAGAGACAGAAAGATCCTAACATTTACATATAATCTCAGACTATGAATAGAGCTCATCAAAGTAGAATACTAATTCCAACCTGGCAGCCCTCTAGCTAGAAATTGTTAATTCACAGCTTGAGGGTAAAATAGGAAAGAACCCATTTATTCACTCTGAGATAAAGCTTCTTCCACGGTATAACAATTTTTTCCCTAGGGTGCTTATTATATTCATACATAGAATCTACTTTAGCAAAAATATTAACCTGGTTTTCCAGAAATATGTACAGATCATTAAATTCCTGCCAATATCATAGAGTTACCTCCAGACTTATGGAACAAAGTAGTGCACATCAGAATTTTTAGAAAATTGAAATTGCATTTAGCCACTTTTGCATTAAGATGTTAAAAAAGTAACATTAATTTACACTGCCTTTCTCCACTTTTTAAATTAGGAATTTTTTCCGTTTACCCTTTGTACTTCTGAAGTATAAACACAGCAGCCTTGCCATAAAAGATAAGAGGATGATTTTGTTTTCAAAAAAGTGCTTTTACACGAATAAAAAAAGCGACATATTAGTCTTTGTAGAATCACCATGAGTGGAATGTAAAATGGAGCTAAAAATAAATGTTAGCAGAAAACGAGGAATTTCCCCAAAGACAGGAAAAGAAGCAGTGGGTTTTGCAAGAGGGGATCCTGACAAGGGACTGGTCTGCTTATTTATTTATTTAAATTTTATTGAAGTGGAGTTGGTTTGCAATATTGTGTTAATTTCTGCTGTACAACACAGTGAATCGGTTATACATATATATGTAAATATATATATTTTTTTTCATATTATTTCCACTATGATTTATTATAGGATATTAAATATAGTTTCCTGTGCTATACAGAAGGACCTTATTGTTTTTCCACCCTATATATACTAGCTTGCATTTGCCAATCCCCAACTCCCAGTCCTTCCCTCCCCACCACCCCTCCCCCTTTTATTGTGTGTAGCTTGTTAACTTGTGTGCGGCGCTCTGCAAAGACTACCCAAGAAATCTGTTAGTAAGTGAGGGTAAGAATCCAAAGTTGGACGTGTCAACAGCACACAAAGCAACACTGCAATCATGCAGAGATGGCGACCATTGCCTCAGTGGGAGAAAAAAACACTTAACAAGTCCAGGAAGTATTCCATGTCCATAAAATGGACTAGAACAGGCAGCTGCCTGAGGGTGACGGTGGGCCACGATGCCCCACCATCTCTCTGCTTGTTTCAGAGTGAAAAATAAGAAGGGGAAAGAGGAAACACAATGAGTAAGTTTTTCATTTTAAAAAACCTAACCACACTAGCTATCAGACTGTCCTGGGCATGTGAGTAAATTCAGCAAAAATGGTGGTAGGGTGGAGCCTGGTGGTGGCAGCCTGGTGAATGCAGACATGAATCGGCTCATAATCAGTGATTCAGTACTTGAAACAGTCTAGAGGCATCTTCCTTTACTAGCTTTTAATTTTTTTGGCCATGCCACTCAGCTCGTGGAATCTTAATATCCTGACTAAGGACTGAACCTGGGCCCTTGGCAGTGAAAGCAGAGTCCCAAGCACTGCCCTGCCACGGCATTCCCTACTACGCTTCTTAATTACACTTTATGCCAGGCACTGCTCTATTGCTTTACAAATGTTAACTTACTTTAATCCTCATAATGACTTTATGAAGTACTATTATTATTCCCCTTTTACAGATAAGGAAACTGAGGGACACAGTATAAACAACTTGCCTGATGTCACACAGCCAATAGTGGCAGGACAGGACTTGAACTCAGGGAGTTTGGCTTCAGAGCAGGGCTGGGATGAGGGTGAGGGGAGTTGAGCAATGGCTTTCAATGCAAAATTTCAGGGGATGCCAAAACACTCAGTCATCAAGATGAATCATACCTTAAAGTAGTATTTGAAAAAAACAAATTAATGCAAAACACCCACTTGAACAAATACCAAAAGCTGAAGTAAAGACAAGATCAGTATTACTAATTTTCTCCTTTTTGCTTCAGTCTCCAATATGGCTTGGCCAGGTCTGTGTATCTACTGTGGTCTATAACCTCCTCTGTAAACATCTCTCTTCTCTTCACAGCTCTGATTTCAGTTTGTAATTGTACAAATGTACTGTGCTTATTTTTGCTAATGTCCCTCTGCCCTTCAGAAGATGGTAAACTCTCTGAGAGTAGGGGCCTGTCTGTCTTGAATCACTGTTTTATTCCAGATAGGCTGAAGGAAGAATCTGATGGGGAGGGTAGGAGTGTGTGATGGCGGATGTGGTCTGGATGTTGTCCTAAGAAGGAAAGGACATGCCTCTTACAGGTTATACACTCAAACATGACACAATTATGTACCTGAAAGGATAACAAATGCAAAACTAGACCAAATTGTAATGAGTAAATAAAACACTTCATTAGGTAAATAATTGAAGGCCTATCTGTCCCAATCATAAGAGAAATTGAGCTGAAAATAAAAGAAACTGGGCTGAAAGCAAATTTGAATTTGTATTAAGATTGAAAATATGACCCAGATACAATTTCATCCCATGGCTACAATATCCAGCTTTTATTACACCACAGCACTTAAGGAGTAAGAAGGAATAAATAAAATTTTGTAGCTGTATAAAAGGGTTGGAATGTGCTGGAAATCTTAGCAAGGTTTCCCGACACAGCAATCAACCATACTCTACTTAATGTGTTTTCTGATTTTACAACTGAAAAGAGACATTGGTTCTTTACTTTGTGCTGGTCAGGATTCAAAATGTTTTAGCAGACACAGCCTCTTTTATTTTCACAACCTATCATGAGCTTTGCAAATAATAATCTTTCTTATTTTGAAAATCTTTCCTTATTGTCATATTGTGGTTACTTGAGGGACTGTCACATGGAAAAATGCAGCAAGATAAGAAAAGCAACAGTTTGAGACTCAAATATAATTCAGTAGGAAAACCAATCACTTTCCTTTCTGGTACATCCTAGATTCTGAGGTTAGAACCTGACACCAGGTACACACCAAAGAAAACTAGCTGGTGAAGCTCTTGCATAGTCCCTTGGTCAGACAAGACCAAGCATCCCCTTTCTGGAGCCCTCTTCATACAGAGGCTGACATCCTAATAATTCACAGGTAGGCAACAGGTTGCACAATTTAATCTTAAATTTAAAATTGTAATTTATGCTGACTTTTTGCTATTGAGATTTTAAATAGCCAAGTTAGCATTTTAACAGACATGTTTTTAAGATGATATGAGTGGGGAACTTTCCTAGCAGTCCAGTGGTTAAGACTCTGAGCTTCCAGTGCAGAGGGTACGGGTCTGATCCTTGGTTGCGGAACTAAGATCCCACATGCTATGGGGTTGGGCCCCCGCAAAAAGAAAAATAAACAAATAAAATAGCCTATTAAAAAAAAGATGATATGACCATCTCTAAATACACAAGTAGAAACCATACTAATTCAAAATCATCGTCTCTCCATCCATGCTCGAAGCAGCACCACTCACAATGGCCAGAAAGGGGAGCAAGGCAAGTAAGTGTCCATCAGTGGATGATTGGATAAACGACCTGAGTATATTTACATAGCATGGAAAATTATTCAGTCCTGAAGAGGAAAGAAATTGACAGATGCTGCAACGTGCATGCATCTTGAAGACATTCTGCTAAGTGATATAAGCCAGTCACAAAATGACAAATGCTGTATGACTCCACTTATACCAGAAGCCTAGAGCAGTCAGATTTTGAGAGACAAAGTTGAATGGTGGTTGAATGGTGGTTGCTAAGAGCTGGAGGGAGTGGGGGATGGGGAGGTAAGTGTTCACTAGGGACAGAGTTTCAGCTGCGGAAGATACAAAAATTCTGGCGATAGAGGGTGAGGATGGTTGTACCACAGTGTGAATGTACGTATACCACAAAACTGTACACTTAAAAGTTTGGCGGATTCATTTTGATATTTGGCAAATCTAATACAGTTATGTTAAGTTTAAAAATAAAATAAAATTAAAAAAAAAAAAAAGAATAAATTATACCAGCAAATATTAATAGGAAAAACAATCTTAAAAAGCATTATGTTAAAAAATTGTTACATTGTAATAATGAGTATACTGTAAAAAGATATAAATGTTTTAACAACATAAAAATGTAAAAATGTTTCAGGCCATGTACAAATGTAATAAAAGTATAAAAAAAAAAAAAAAAAGTGGTTAAAATGGTAAATTTAATATTATGTTCATTTTACCACAAAAAGATGAAGAAGCTGCCAGTAAGTGTTTTTAAAAATTACACTTTCAAAGAGAACTCTCCTACACTATTGGTGGGACTGTAAATTGGCACAGCCACTATGGAAAACGGTATAGAGGCTCCTCAGAGAACTAAATATAGAGTTACCATATGATTCAGCAATCCCATTGCTGGGCATGTATCCAGGTAAAACTCTAATTCAAAAAGACATATGCACCTCAGTGTTCACAGCAGCACTATCTGTAATACCTGAGACATGACATTATTATAAGTAGGCCATTGACAGATGTATGGATAAAGAAGAAGTGGTACATATAAAGAATGGAATACTATTCAGTTGTAAAAAAGATGAAATGATGCCATGTGCAGCAACATGGATGGACCTAGAGATTATTATACTATGTGAAGCCAGAAGGAGAAAGACAAATACCATATGATGTCATTTATATATGGAATCTAAAGTATGACACAAATTAACTTATCTACAAGACAGTAACAGATTCACAGACATAGCGAACAGACCTGTGGTTGCCAGGGGTTACAGGGGGAGGGATGGACGGGAGTCTGGGATTAGCAGGTGCAGACCATTATCTATAGAATGGATAAACAACAGGATTCTATTGTGTAGCACAGGGAACTATAGTCAACATCTTGTGACAAATCATAATGGAAAAGAAAATGAAAAAGAATTTATATGTATAACTGAGTCACTTCCTGTACAGCAGAAAATAACACAAGTTGTAAATCAACCATACCAAAAGAAAAAATTTTAATTACTCTTTGAAAACATAACATAAAACACACATATTAAAAAAACAGAATCCACATACTTTGATTAACAGGCAGATATACTAGAATAAAGGTCAAAGAAAATTCTCCTCCAGAACATGATGAATAACATTATTTCAAGACACACTCTTACACAACCCTTTCCTTTTCTCTTCCATTTAAGAAAATAATATTAGAACCTAAGAAAGTGAGAGGGACATTATCCAAGGGTAACCTGAAATACTCACCTATTTATTTTTTAAGTAATTTACAAACTCTGGTACTTTATTATAGTAAACCACTAGTGAGATACCTCACACGGACCCTCACACACCAGTGAGCTGAAAACTCCCAGACTGAGGACCCATCAGGCATAAGCTAGCAGGCAAAATTTAGCACACATCCCCATCAATCACCTTAGAGCATTCAGACAGTAGCTGAACTAGTAAAGTGATTGATTTTACCCCCTTGAGTAAGAATTATGGCAAAAAAAGAGAAAGCTAAAAATTTCTTGGTACTAATTTTAAGCATAGGTAATGGAAATCTCATTTACTGTTCTGAATCTATAATTCTGAGCTTATCCATCATCTCAGAGCAGAGGAACATATGAGGATCTAAAATTACTTGAGAAGGCACTGATGCCCTCTTGTGAATATTTTCCTGAAGAGTGACGTTCACCACCATTTTCTGAAATATGGTGATCACCTTTTATAAAATCCAGTGGGATTCAGAGGGGTATGTTGAATAGAATTCCTTTATTCACATATCGATTTGTGTAAGAGATGAAGTCTACATTACCTACCATTAATTCAAATAAAAACAACAGCTACCATTGTTGAAGCAACTATAATTTGCTGAACAAAAATCCTCAAAGCAGGGGTTGGCACAGGCTCATTTACCCAAAAGTTCTGAAAAACAAAAGTTTTGGTGACAAATCTCACACATTTCCATACTTTATCCCATGAAGTGTGACTATGCACGTTTACCGCAGAATTACTAAGTTGATTACAGAAGCTGCTCCAGACCCTGCTGGGACTGTTATACTAATACAGTCTAATCCTTGTATATACACTGTATTATCTTTGAAAAATAAATAAATATTCTTTAAAAATCCTGAACTCTAAAACTCATCTGATCATAAGATTCCAGAAAAGGAATTATGAACTGACATTTCCATTTCACAGATGAAGAAACTGAGGCCAGAAATGTGGCAGTATCTTGCCCAAGTCATTCAGTGAGTAAGAAGAAGAGGCCATGAAAGAGGGCTGTTTTGGGAATTCCCTGGCGGTCCAGTGGTTAGGACTCCATGCCCTCACTGTCGAGGGCCTGAGTTTGATACCTGGTCAGGGAACTAAGATCCTATAAGCTGCTTGACTTGGTGAAAAAAAAAAAAAAGAAGAGAGAGAGAGGGTTGCCGGCTTATAATGCCTATGTGCTTTACATTATACCAACAATAAAGAAAAACATTTGAACAAAGAATGTAAGGTAAGAGAATAGATATTTGGTGTTCATCTGGGTGGGCTTCTTGGCGTAAGTGTAGCATGGCTAAAAATGCTTGATCCTGATTTCTTGAGTGTGATAATGATAGGATCTTCCTCATGATCAATCATAGTTTTTATCAATTTTGTTTTTTGTTCTTCTCAAAAAACGTGAAAATTTTCAACATTCACAAATCAAATAGAAACGACTTACGTTTCACAATCGCTGTTTGTTTCATATGCTTCTAAATACTTATATTCTTAAAATGTAAAATACATTTGGATGTATATATATATATATATACACACACACACACATATATATATAAATATACAAAATTTTTCTGGAAATTTGGGCGAGTGAGAGATTTGTGACCTCCCCCATAGGGAGACTGATACACCCCCATTTTTATGCTTCCTAAAGGAGATGAGTTTTATTTGTAATACAGTAGCAGGATAAGTATGGGCAGAGGGTGGTTTTAAGTGGGGTCATCTATTGAGTCTCTGCTGAGCCTCCATGGGAGATAATATTTCACATGTGTTGCTATAATCTGTTGCTGGAGTAATTAAGTGCATCTTGTGTGACTCCAATGGGACTAGACTCTTGGAAACTTATGTCTGGTTTCCTCTGGATTTTATTCCATGTGCCTTTTCTCTTTGTTAAGTTCTTGTATCCTTTGGCTGTAATAAATCATATTCATATGTACAAAAAAATAAATAAAGTGGGGTTATCTGAGCCCCGAGGCAGAAGGGGCACAGAGGCAGCTCACATGATCAGCTGCACATTCAACCAGCTTCTGTAATGAGAGCAACAACACTTACTAACACAAACGTAAGTCTAGGTGTTTTCAGGAAATTGTTATATCCAAACAAAGTCTGGCTCCTTTCACCAGGCTGAAGGGCAATCTGCATAAGGCAGGAAGAGACCAGCACTTCAGAGGTGAGGGAGAAACGAGACATTTAAAGTGTGGTGTGAAGGCCTCTCTTTTCTGCTAAGATCAGTGGGATGTCCACGAGCCACTACCTGAACACACCCTGCCAGTCCACCCTATCAGTTTTGCCTAGATTCCCTTATAAAAAGAGCTGTTGACGAGTTACCATATGATCCAGCAAACCCACTCCGGGGTGTATATTTGGACAAAACTCTAATTCAAAAAGATACAAGCACTCCTATATTGACAGCAGCACTATTTACAATAGTCAAGACCTGGACATATATGTCCATCAACAGATGAATGGATAAAGATGATGTGGTACACACACACACACACACGCACACACGCACACACACACAATGTAATACTACTCAGGCATAAAAAAGAATGAAATAATTTCATTTGCAGCAACATGGATGGATTTAGAGATTATCATACTAAGTGAAGTAAATCAGAGAGAATGACAAATGCTATATGATATCACTTATATGTGGATTCTAAAATAGGACACAAATGAACGTATCTATGAAACAGACTCACAGAGAATAGACTATGGAGAATAGGCTTGTGGTTGCCAAGGGGGAGAGCAGGCGGGAGAGCGATGGACTGGAAGTCTGGGATTAGCAGACACAAACTATTCTATGTGTGCATGCTAACTCGAGTCAGTCATGTCCAGCTCTTTGAGACCCTATGGACTGTAGCCTGCCAGGCTCCTCTGTCCATGGGATTCTCCAGGCCGGGACACTGGAGTGAGTTGCCATGCCCTCCTCTAGGGGATCTTCCCAACCCAGGGATCGAACCTGTGTCTCTTTTGTCTCCTACATTGGCAGGTGGGTTCTTTACTACGAGGGCCATCTGGGAAGCCCTTTTCTATAGAGAATGGTTTCTATGTAGAAACCATCTATAGAGAATGGATAAACAACAAGGGCCTACTGTACAGCACAGGGAACTATTAATATATTCAATATTGTGGGATAAAACATAATGGAAAATAAAAAAATAAAAACAACTACTCAAATCTCAGAATGGTCAGAGTTGGAAAGGAGCACACTCAGAACAATAAGGAACACACACAACTCTGTCTTTCAACTTAATATTTTTTACTGAACTGTCTCAAAACTTACTAAGAGGCTAACCTAGAGCTCCTACATATAGTCCCTTTGGTACTCCTGGAAATAGTTTGACCCTTGTCCATTTTTAACTAGATTGATGGCAATAACACTGTCATTGTGTTTTGTGTAATAAAATAAAGAATCTGGCGATACAGCTAGCAGCTGTTATAGAAAGGACACAAATGCCACCTTAATATGATTTCATAAATATTTAATAAGCTGTCTTTTAGTCTGGTGTGTCTGCTAACACTAGGCCACAAAAAGATAATAAAATAATGAATTATCTTCCTCAAGAACACAGAGAAGGTAGACAGGGAAGCAATGGGCCTATTAAGCTAAAAGCTCTTAAAATGGAAGAATTAAATATACTTAAAAATTAAATGATTAAAAACCTGTCCTTCTAAAATCCCAAAAGTCTTTAGAAATCGGTTCCTTACTGAAGGAAACAAGTAATTTGCTGCCTGCTCCTTGGCATAATACAATAAATATGATAATAACTTCATGGAACCACTTAAAATATTCTTGATAAATTGCTTTAAGTGATTGCATGTTTCCA